>NC_045680.1:1595042-3995042 GCF_003331165.1 Xiphophorus hellerii
CTCATCTGCTGCACAAGCGCAGCACAGAGACACACAAGAAGCATTTTCCTCTGCAGCATTCTTCACTTCAACATCACAAAACAGCAGTAATTACAGCACACGCCGGAGACTCCAGCGATAAACGTGTTTACTTCCTGTAAATACGCAGATCTGATGATATAACGGAACCAACAAGACTGCATAGCGTCTGGATATTTTTATTAATTATTATGATGCGTCTCGCTTGGTAATAAAAGAGGAAACAAAGCCTATATTTGTTTTAGGATACATTAGATTTTTAAATTAATTTGGGTTCAGACAAAAATGCTTGATTAAATCAAATTTTTCACATAAAAAATAAAATACTCCAGTATTTTACATTTGGTTAACTATTAAATCATCACCTAAAGCAGGGGTAAGTTAAACATCTTCTTTTTACTTTACAGCAATCAAAAGTGTCTACTAAAATTTTGAGAAAATTCCTTTGATTATGAATCTGAACTTTGACTGGGCCACTTCCAAATATTTAGTTCCAGTTACAAAACACATGTTGGTAAAATAAAAGATTACTTAAGACCTAAATCAGTCAAAGATAGGTGTAATTTTGGCTGACTGTACATAAATAAATGTTGAAATTAAATCAAAAGGTGTTTCAATCAAGTTTTAGTTTAAAAAATAACCAACAATTGGGTTATTTAAATTTAATTAAGCAGATAAAAAAAACCTACAGCCATAGGGGTTTAGATCAGGCAATAACAGAGTTAGTATATTTGTAAATTTCTCTGGTTTTATTAAAAGTTCAAAATAATGTATGGACAATTAAATGCATAAAGTTTAATTGTAATTTAATAACTTCCCATGAAAAAAACCCCAATGTTTTCATATAAACTCTATCGTTTATTCCTTAAAGAAACAATTTAGATCGTAAACTAAAGTTGGTCAACTCAACTCATTATTCTACCAGAAAGGAAGAAGTTGTTTGTTTTATTTACTTTGTATGCATTGTATTGTCACTGTACAAGCAAAAACTCATATTTGCCATAATTGAGCAAAACATTTTGGTCTAGCTTCTACTGCAAATATCTTAATACACTTTAAATAAGACAAAACTAACTTAAAACTCACGAGCAATATATAGAAGCTTGTTTTAAATTAATAATTGCTTAACATAGATTTTAATAGTGCTAGTTCCATGTAACAAGACATTTTAAATAACCTGCACTTTTTCATCAATATTGAAGAATTATTTACTTGAAACAAGCTCCTTTAAAAGTTATTTAAAATTTTGTTTCGTCTTATTTCAAGTGTACTAATAAGTTTACACTAGAAACTAGACCAAATATAGTATTTGTGTTTTTGGAAACTGGAATTAAACCCACAACTTCCTTTCAAGCCACAGTTGCCCAACAAACAACAACTATTCTTTTAAATTAATTTTTATCTGAATTGAAAATCTCAAGAATGAAGGCAACTATCTAAAAAGAATCCAAGTCAAAAGCTGCTTCACTTTTTTCTTGTAATTGTCAATCATTGCTCTCCTTAGTGATTTTTGTGATTCTACTGTACACAATGCAGACATTGTAGTTTTTTAGGGCGCTTTTAAAAACTTTGTACTTTGTTAACCCTGAGGCGGATCCATACTTCAATATCGAGGCTATAAGTGTACAGATTTTATGTCTACAAGATTTAAAGAAACATTTTTTCCGTCAGGAAGTTAAAGAAACTTATTTTAAAGATACTTCTGAGTTATTTAGCAAGACTTCCCCCAAGCTGCTAAGTAGAAGCATTACAATAAGCTGCAGTTGTTTCAGTCAAACCAGGATAAAGAGAAAGATTCAGGTTTGTAGAGACAGAAAGTATTCGGATCTTACTTGGTAATGGGGTTGACGCTGGCTTCTACCACAGACAGGCCTTTACAGCATTTTATATTATCTGGAAACTCCTGGATTCCTGTTGGGAGTGAATCATAAATATCAAGCTCCAATCAATAAATCAAGTTTATTTGTATAGACCCGTTGCAGTGTGATGTCATGCATCCAAGATCCCGCCCCAATCTCCCTGCTGGAAGGCAAAAAGCTGCAGGCTAACGATGATTAGCATTGGTTTCAGCTGTTAAGTTATCAATACAACGCTCTAAAATGTAAATGCATGCCTGATATATAAAATTAAAAGGCACGCAGTGCTTTGCAACACTACAACAACTAGATAAGGTCAGAAAGAGAACCGCGAGAGCGAGGTAAGTAGGCTGGTTATGCTAGCATGACTATGAGAACCTTAACATGTAGATGTGCTGCAGAATTCTGTGTGTTTTGGTTCAGTTACAAAAGTAAAACAGGAAACCTAAACACCAACTCTGACAGATCATCAGTAGAGCAGGTGTTTAAATTAGCTTATTAACCACCGCTGTGTTAGCTTAGCTATTAGCGGCGGTAGGTAATCTACCACAGATATTGCTTATTAATAATCGCAAAACAAACATCAAACCTAAAAACATAAACCTGTAAGGTACTGAATGTTCTGTTCTTTGTGTGTTTGAGTGTTTTTTGGTGTTGAATCCTGAAACATAAAGTGGCAATGTTGTCAGTTGCCATGGCAACGAGTCCGTGTGTGTGTGGCGTAGTCGACACAGAGAGCGAGAAAAAAAGTGGTTTTGAGTTGTTCTTCAGCGGTTTTTCTGCGTTACTTTTTCCTTTGCTGTGGCGCATAGCACTAAATTAGTCGTACCTACATCTCCGGGTTTCATTTAGTTAAAGTCGTTCTATCGCAAGTAAAAGTCTAGTCTTTTTGCCCTCCAAATTTCTGTGCATGCGCCAAACTTCCGCATGTAAACAATAACATGGAAGGGGTCAATAGCACATTTCAGCAGCAAGGCAATTCAAAGTGCTTTAAAAAGTAGTCAAAAACATCATAGAGCCACCAATTGTGAAGCTAGTAGCAAACATTACATTTTGTTGAGCGCCATCATCAAAAATCATCGATACACTTCAAAATGTGATTATTGTTTCATTTATTATGATTCAAAAGAAACTCTAAACAGGTGGGTTTTTAGGTATAGATTTAAAGGAGCTCAGTGTTTCGGCAGTTTTTAGGTTTTCTGGAAGCTTGTTCCAGATTTGTGGTGCATAGAAGACAAATGCTGTTTCTTCATGTTTGGTTCCAGAAGCAGAAGACCTGAGAGGTTTGGAAGGTTAATATAACAACTACAGATCGTTTTGTAAATTTAGCCAACGTATTTGTTTTTGCACCTTACCGTTTTTACTAATGTCTAACTCTTTGAGGTTAACCAGGCTGGCGATGGTGGTGGGAAGATTGGAAAGGTCGTTATCAGGCAAACTCAGCTTCTTTAGGGCCTGGCACTGGAAGAGTTGCTGTGAGAGAAAACAATGGAGAACAAAAGAATATTTTAATCGCATGAAAAAGTCAAACAGACATCAAACAGAACGCCACATAACCAGACAGAGTACTGAAAGTTTGCTGCAGGCTTGGATAAGCTGGTCTGTTTAGCTGCTTCTTCCCATAAATAATGCAGATTTAATTTTCCCCATACAGTTGTCCTGGAGGACAAAAGAGTAATAAAAAGAAGCAGCATTCAGTATTATGTATGAGGAAATGCAGCATACATAATGGTGAAAAGAGCGTAGATAAAAATTTTAGAGGGTTTAAATTTTCTAAATACCATGAAAAGGGGAAAAATGACTAATAATCATAAGTAATCATATTAAAATGTTGAGTATAACAAAACACAAATAGATACGAGTTGCTAATGACATAACTAATATTTCTCACAAGAAGGTCATCAAAAAATGTTGCTAAAAATGCAATAAAGCAAATATAAATCCAATTCAAATATTGTAAAAATATTTTCAAACCAAATCTCACTTTTTTATTTATTTTATTTTATTAAGATCTCTCAGTAGTAGAATCTCTCAGTAGCCTACTAGAAACTTTGCAAAGTGTTGCAGGAAGCCTGAAGAATTTATATTTGAGAGCTGCTACAAATTAGTTTTCACTCCTTCAAAGAAAGAAATATAAAGATCAGAAATTGGCTAAATGTTATGGTGAATTCTTTAACAATTTCCCTAAAAATAAGTGAAGAAATGTCTCACTAAAAGGCACAAACCAAAATTTCAACTGGGACTTTTAAACCACCAAACAGATTTTGGTCATTTTAACATTTGGTTGGTTGTTTTTCCATTTTTTCCTCATCTCTCCACTGTTTCAAGTTTAAGGTAATTTAATTTAATTTACTGCAGCAATTCATAGATTTTCTGAATTTGTTACTCCCAGCAGAATTTACACTAAACTATAATCCATACAACGATTTCGGCATGTAAAATCAATTTTCCAGAGACGTGAAACCAATATGCAGATCTACATATATTATGCAAAAATGCCCAAATCACTCAAAATCACTGAGGAAGAAAGCAGAACTGAAATTTAAAGGAAATAATGACAGTCCTTTATCATCCAACCGGACTGACGAAATGTTCTGATGCATAAATGGGGAAAAACTTTTTTAATGCAAGTGCATTTATTCAGTAAGAAAAAAAATATCTAATTCACTTATTAAATTTCACTGTCAATTTATTTATTGTAATGAAACAAAATTTTAAGAAATTGGTTCATTTGGTGTATTTGTATTCTTTTTGACTCGTGTATGGAAAAGTTAAGGAAATTACAGAAAATAAACAAATTGATAAATAAATACATTTATAAATAAATATATAAATAGATAAATAAATATACAAATTAATACATAAATAAATAGATAAATCACATTTTATAGCACAATCAAGTAACTATGTCACCTTGTCACCTTATGAAAATAAACCAAATATGACATAAGAAATTTGACTCTGTAATTTAAAGCCTTACAATTGAGCCTCTGTCTCTTTAAGAAGCTTCTGTTCTTTCTGAAACTCCGCCTTCAGGAAGTCATCACAACATGGCTCCTCTGTTAACCCTCTATCAACATTTTCCCCAGCGTTTCTCTGAGAAGTAGCTCGTATAACGAGCTCAGCGGATGTACGGTTCCACCAGGTGTTTGCTAATTGCTGCTGGCTAGTCTGAAGGAGGATCCCTCAGGTGTTTTGCACAGATTAACGGTTGCTACTGTTGCTAAAGGATTTCTCAAACATGCATGCATTTGATGAAGGAATCACATTATCACATGATGTAAAGCTCAAAAATTTTGATTTTCCATAATACTCCCCCTTTAAATAGTAAATATATTGGTTGAAGTCGTGGACAAATCAAACGTCTGTATTGATTTTATTTGTCCAAATCTTAGCAGCATTGCCACAGTCACATTCAGCTCTTCAGCAACTGAAATAAGTGAAAATGATGGCTCACACCGGGCCATACTCAAACACATGAAAAGGTCTGTCCAACTCACTTATAAAGGCCCATCAATCAGCAGCTAAACACAATCTTGGCACACGTTGTCACGGCCGAGCAGACTCTTTATTTATTCAGTTAAATGCACGTTTGGCCTGCCTCTCACAAAGACCTATTAGTTGGTCTCCATCCAAGCAGGCTAAATTTAGAAATCCAATTCACCATCTTTGTCATTTAAACCAGGACAGAATACCAATACATGTGACAGCCCGCTTATAAACAGCACCTTTAATTCTCCTTGAGATATTAGAAGGGATATCTCTGAAACTTTTCAGAGAGCTACAGGCTTGTTTTAAGTCAATAATTCCTTAACAATGATCAAAAGACGCTTTGCTCTATTCACTTATAACAAGACATATTTCCATAACTATTCTTTTTCGTCAATTTTATGGAATTACTGACTCGACACAAGCTCCTCTGTCTTGCTGAAAAGTTACTTGTAAGTACGCGTTGCCTTATTTCAAGTGTACCAAGATATTTGCACTAGAACAAACACACTTGGAAAGATTTCGCTTTTGCGGCGAAAGCAAAACAAGTGGAAGGAAATGTTAATATATATATATTTTTTTTACAAGTGAAACATCTGCAGCACAGACACATTTTGATTAGAATGTGAAATTTCTTTTCTCAGACTGAATGGTCACTGAGCTGTCTTAAGTCTTGTTACAGATTCCCATTTAGGTGAATACTTTAACTTGACTTTTCAAACGCATGAATATCTAACCAAGTTGTACAGAAATCCAGGAGAGGAAACCATCTTCTCTCCTCCCCAGCTACACTTTTCGGCTCATTTCTCAAACCACATGGGATAAACAGTCCCTAAAGTATTTTCTGCCTCTGCTTTGGGGTTTCCTCCAAGTGGGTCGGGACAGAAAACCCTCCATCCTTCCATCGCAGATGAACAGGATACCAACACCACCAATTATTCCAACTGAGAACCAAAGGAGCTGAAAAAAGGAGGATTCTCAACCATAAGCGGGTTTTTATCTGAACCACGGGAAAGGTTTGAGAAAAAAATATTCTGACTTTATTCTCAGAATAAAAATCTGATTCTTTTTCTGAGAATTGAGACTATTTTCAGAATTCTGACACGTAACTCAAAATTTACTTTTTTTTTCTTCTCACAATTATGACTCTTAACTCAGAATGTGAGACCAAAACTCACAATCTGAGATTAAAGTAAAAATTCTGTGATAAAAGTCAGAATTCTGAAAAAACATTATTCTGAGAAAAAAAAACATAAGAAACTCAAAATTCTTAGAAAAAAAGTACCTGAAACACTTATAAAATGAATCAGTATAATGTAATTTTACACCAATCTGATGGTTGAATAACCTAAATAATTCAGCAGCACAAATGGGTTTCAGAATTCAACATGTAGCTTATGTTGAAATCATATTTGATTTCCAATTAAAATATGATTACCGTATTTTCCGGACGATAGAGCCCACATTACTATAAGCCGCATCTACAATTAAAAAACAAAAGCCCTACCGGGCTATAAGCCGTTGGTATCTCCGCCGCTCTCGGTTTTCCACTGCATCCTTAATAAATCAGCTGGATATATTAAGGACTCAGCCCTCCTGCTGCCAGATCGAGAGCCTTCAACTTAAAAGCGGGATCATATGAACGTCTTCGTGTGGTTTCCATGGTGAGCAGGTATGAGTTTGAAAACATTTATCAGTCGTGCCTGCTGCTAGCATGTGCTTGTTCTACAGGAAAATTAGCACTTTCTTCTTTGATTTTCAATTTTGACTTCCAATGATTCACTTCCTGCTAGAGAGCCCCCTGGCGGTTGAAGAAAAATCCACAGAAAAGCCGCACCGGGCTATAAGACGCATGGTTCTAAGCGTGGGGGGAAAGTAGCGGCTTATAGTCCGAACAATATGGTAAATGCAATAAATCAATTACATTAATTTGATTAGAAATACCCACAGAGTTCCACCACTAATCAAGATAAAAGCTGCTACTTGCAAGATGAATTTAACAGGACTTTATACGAAATGGTTTTAGATTGAGAAACAGAAATTGGAGCAAAACCAGGTGAACAGGTGCTCACCTTGGGTAGTTCTTCGATCTGGTTGGCGTCCAGGTAGAGTTCCTCTAAGGTTCTCTCGAAACTGAATATTTCCTTTGGGACCTGCTGAAGGCTGCAGTGAGAGTAGTCCAGCACTGAGATCACTTCCTCTTCACCACGGAAACAGCGGCACGGCACCAGCCGGCCAATCAGCTTCCGTTTGGTGGTCATCTCCAGACACTGCACTGCAAAAAACAAGAGATGGGAGATGTTTAATTTTATAGATTTATTTCAAAAGATAATCATAAAAAAGATTGAGCTGGTGATAAAAGCCATAATGTATATTTGAGTTGCATTAATTCAGACTGAGGTGTTAAAAATAAATCTTTAATCTTTCATTCAGTGCAAATTCTCACATTAAAAATATTACCATTAAAATACAACAATGACATTGGGACTCTTTCTTGGTTATAATAATCTGGGATTGGCTCTTAGTAACAGTACACTGCAAAAACACAAAATCTTACCAAGTAATTTTGGTTTAGTTTGTAAAAGAAACATCTTAGTGCACTTGAAAAACGACAAAACTAATTTACAAGTAATTTTTCAGCAAAATTTAAGAGATTGTTTTAAATAAATAATTTCTTAATATTGATGAAGAAGTTCCAGTTGCACTGGCAGATTATTTCATTTATAACGTGGGAACAATGTTTTGTTACAGGTGAAATAATCTGCCAGTGCGACAAGTACTTTAAAATTTTTTTTAACTGCTCTGGTTCTAACAGGACAAGTATTTTTATGACGTTTTTAGTATAACCTCCCCCCAAATACTTCTTTTTTTTTTTTTAAAGTTTGAGCCAGTGTAACAACAGGAACAGGACACAAGACTTGAGCGACACACAGCAAAAATGTGGCCATTTTCTTTAAAGCTGCAGTATATAACTTTAATAAAAAACAGATTTGTTACATATTTGTTTAAACTGTCACTTTGTTGTGATAATATAGCATGAGATGGAAAATCTGTGAAAAAAAATCAAGCTCTAGTTAATGGTCTCCAAATACTAACTAGAAATAACCAATCGGAGACAGGAGGCAGATCTTAGCGCTGTCAATCACTCTCACGCTCACCCTCTCGCTTATTCTTTGCTAAGCTACAGCTGGCTCATCACAATATAACCTGCTATGAATGCTTACGCAAGATAGCATAGCCACTGATGATGTTTTCCTGGAAGAGTAAGTTGTTTCTCCACCATTAATACACTGAGCAGTGCATACACAAGCATGATTGACAGTGTTGAGACCTTCCTCCTTTATTGAGAACATTGCATTTTAGCAAACTGCAGCTTGGGTTTTTTCAAAGATTGTCTTTCTCACACCCTTTTATCACAACATGGTGACAGTTTTAATAAATACGTACTCACTGCAGCTTTAACAGAGGAAACAAAGTGAACTCAACCTTCAGGGCACAAATGTGAAATCAAACTGTATTTGAGAGAGCCTGAAATGAGGTGTAAAACTGGGAAACAGATGCATGACGGAGCAAACCGCCGTAAACCAGCAGTTACCCGGCTCAAAGCAGGCTGAGGCTCGACTCCTCGACAGACGCACACAATCGCTCTTTTCATGTAACAAGCCGTATAATTACACCAGAGATATAATTAAAATAGATCTTTTGTGATTCTGTGACAACATCACTCTGTTCCACAACTGTGTTTGAAAAGCTGCTGGCTGAATGGCAGAAGTAGGCTAAGCGTGCATATTAACAACCTCCAGTGGGGATTCATCACCAAGATTTATCGCTTCACGCCCAAAACGTTCACGAAACCCAAACGGCTTTAATGCCGGATCTTTTGAAAAGAACAGTGGTCAAATCATGTCCAAATGCCGCCGTGATTTTGTTTTTTGATCATCAGATGTGAAGAAGAAGGAGTCATGGGGGCAAAAGAAGAAGATGCAACCCGACTTCTTCCTTAACTGCAATCACTGTCAGTGTCGGCGTTGAACCCGGAGATTTACTGCTTTGATAAACGTGGAAACTGTTGGCTTGCTGGACCGTCTGCTAAAAATATTACCAAGTATTTTTCTCTAGTTTTCAGTACAAATAACTTAGCTAAATTTAAATACGACAAAATTAACTTACAATAAACTTTCAGCAAGAAATATGAGCTTGTTTTCATTCAAGTTTTAGTTTAATTAGTTTGTCAATAATTTTGATAATTTAGTGATCCGCCTATCTCTAGTTTATTTACCTTCATGATGCTTGTTTGATCACTTATATTCTATAAAGCATTTGCTGAAATTACATTACAGGTGAAATCCATAACATAAAATCTTACCAAATATTTTTTGTCTAGTTTTTAGTGCAAATATCTCAGTACACGTTAAATAAGACAAGACTAATTAACATGCAATTTTTTCAGCAAGATATAGGACGCAATAATTCCTTAAAATTGTAGACAAAGTTCTAGTTCCACTGGCAGATGAATTCAGTTACAGCAAAATATCTTTCACATGTTATAAGTGAATTTATCTGACAATGGAGCAAGTACTTTTTCATCAAATTTAAGGTATTATTGACTTAAAACAAGCAACTAAATCTTCAAAAGCTGCAATGAAAACACTTTGTTGCATCACAGAAGTCACATGTTGCCACTGGCGCAAACCATGAAGAAGACGACGTCAGGAAGTAGCAGAAGGATTGTAAATGGCATGAATAATTGGGTTACTTGTTTTATGTAAACACTGCAATTACAAAATTTTGTTTTTTTTCAACATTAGGAGAATATTTACAAAGTTTTGAGCACGTTTGTAATGGAAACACAGATAGTGTCTGAATGCAGCTAAACATTAATACAAGGCTTTTTTGTCTTATATGTCATGCACTGCAAATAAATGGCAACTTATGGCATAACAGGGAAAATCTTATCATTTTCTGCTTAATAATGTTTCTAATTCAACAAAAAGAGGGACTTATTAAGAACATACAGGGCAACAAAGACAGAAAATAGGCAAGTAGGACAATCATCAGAGAGGACAGAGAGACCGAAGGTAAAACTGAAGGAGCAGCAATGCAGCATCACATTCGCCCTCAGGAATATTTGACAGAGAACAAAGCCGATCCTGACAGAAAAGCAGCAGCTGCTGGAGGAAAAAATGAAACAACAGAACAGCTCAACAATGGCCAAGTCCAAACCCTGATGTCAAAACTCTAGTAACTGCAACAGAGAAGAACTTCCTGTGTGAACCAAAGGCTTTTTATTGGAGGAGCAGAGAACCCAAAACCTCAAGTAAAGGTAGAACTTCTTCGACGTATTTTTACTCAAGTAAAGGTAAAAAGCAGCCAACCAAGAAATGACTCAAGTAAAAAAGTATTTGGTAAAACGTCTACACAAGTACTGAGTAACTGATCAAATTATCAATCATTTAATGTTTAACAATGACATCATCAGACGGAACAAAATGTAAAGTGGAAATTTAGGTAATTTAAGGACCAAAATCACAATAATTCATATAAGTAACAAAAAATAACAAAATAAAGCAAAAGAAAATTTTACAATTCCGTTTCTTTCAATAAAAAACTTATAAACTTTAACAAAAACTGCAGGTGTGTCTGTGTCTGGTGAATCTTTTGGTTAAAACATGTTTGTTTCTCACTCAGTGGGTAGAAAATCCAGAAATTTCACTCAAGTAAGAGTAGAGAAACTTCATAATAAAATTACTCAAGTAAAAGGAAAACAAGCCTAATATTTTGGGTGATTCTGTAAATACAAGTTAGATTACAAATAAACTGTAACTAATATAGAAAACTGAATTAATTTAAAGTCACAATCTTGAGCTCAAAGGCAGAATATTGAGAAAAAAACTCAACAAAAGCGAGTTAGCAGTTAGCATTTTGACATTTGTGTACTTCCTGTTCGTCACCTCTAGTGATCTTTCACTCTTATCTTTGTTTTTAAAAACAAATACTCCTTTTTCTCTCTCTCTCTCCGTGTGTGTGTTCTGTCCTCCAGCAGCCTGACAGGGTGAATTCCCCTGAGCGCCATGACAGCCACCGCTTCACGTGCGGCCCTGTTGTTGCCACAGTAACTGCTGCCATGGAGACCGTCTCCCAGGAGCCGGGTGTATTTTTATTCACTCTCTCTGTCATAAAACAGGAGCGCTCACTCAGTGGGCGACCGCTCCACATTCGGTTGCGCTTAGAGTAGAGCCGGCTACACCAGACGCTTTTATAGCACCTGAATCAGAGCTGAGCCGGGCTCCTGCAATCACTCACAATTAAACCATCACACACACACACACACACCCCCACGACTCTGAGAGAACAAGAGACATCCAGGCACACAAGCTCACTTACTTTATGATTTCTTGTGACAGTGACAGCGAGGATAAAAATGAAAATCCAATGAGAAATGGATGAATAGGTGTGACATGCAGTTAGTTTGTTCTGTCTGGTAACACTGAGTGGATAAACCAGTTGACAAATAGACAAGTGCCCAGATAGACATCGGTGAGAGAAATGCTCCGTAATGCAGATGTGTGATGATTTTTATTAGTTTGGAAATCGCTGCAAGCCAGTCGTTACTCACCCACTCCTACCCTTATCTCCTGTCAGATCTCTAATTACTAATTTTAACACCGCTGAGTCAAAGTGACTCTACTGATGTATGCAGGTTTGTTTCATGTAGCGCAATTTAGAAAATTACATATGTGAACTGCTTCAGGACCATGAACAGTTGTGCTAGCACGTTATCATACAACATAAAATTTTATTACAAAGTTTTCTTCAGATAAGATCTGGTTAGTACAGAAGAGGATTAGGGCCACTGGGGGAAAAAAAATCTGATTTATTTCTGGGGGTTTTTTTCTGAGAATTATGATGTTTATTTCAGAATTCCGGAAAATTTTTCCTAAAAATTCAGACTATTTTTTGAGAATTCTGGCTTTGATCTCAAAATCCTTACTTTTTTGGCAGAATTCTGATGATAATTTCAAAATTTCTCAGAATTCTGCCTTTGATTACAAAATTCTGACTTTAATCTCAAAATTCTCACTTAAATCTCAGAATTTCTACTTTTTTTCCCTCAAAAGTCCAACATTCCTGTTGTTGGAATTCTGACTTTCTCAGAATTCTGACCAGCTTTCTCAGAACTCTGCCTCTGATCTCAAAATTCTGACTTTAATCTCAAAATTCTTACTTTTCTTTCCTCAGAAATCCAACTTTCCTATTGTCGGAATTTAGACGTTCTCAGAATCCTGACGATAAATTCAGAATTCTGTAAATTTTTATCAGAATTCTACCTTTGATCTCAAAATTCTGACTTCGATTCTGAAAAATTTAAGTAAGAATTCTGAGATTAAAGTCACAATAGTCAGAATTATTATTTTCTTTTTCTCCTTGGCCCTAATCCTCTTCCATAGGTTAGGTTTATGTGCTAACACAATGTCAGTAAAAGTAGTTTTGGCTGAAGACAAATTCATGGCCCAATCCATGCAAAAACAAAACAGAAGAAGACACATCTGTCATGAAGGATGAGCTGGAATGTCTTTTGCTTTTTTAAGAGAAATATTTTTTCCTCATGGAATCAAAACCCAGTGCGAGTGAACCAGGATCCGAGTGTTTTCACACGCGCAGCTGGTTCGCTTCGGCAGGCAGAGAGGCTCCAGGTGGCAACGTCTGTAAAAACTCAATGACCCTCAAAGCACCGCGTCTAAAAATAACAAGGAGCCGACGCCACAGAAAGCAGAGCAGCTGACAGCTACCTGCACCTAAAATATGGCAATCAATTATGGTCAAAAGCATGAATGAACAAATACATGAAACACTAAAATTGGTCAAACTGTTTCTCAGACTTCAGCTTCTAAAGCGGGATAAAAGTTTGGGATGCTTCTGCTTTGGATGGCTTGAAGCGATAAATAATTTAGCATCAACTGTTATCAAGCTATGCTAACATATTTAGCTATTATGGTTCAAAAGCTGCCAAAGTTTTCTGTTACTCCGTTTCTGTGGTGAGGGGATTTGTTGAAGTTTCTTCAGTTCTACAAGAAAAAATATTACAAGCAAGAGTAACGGTGCATTTTGTGAATGATTATTGTCCTTATTGTGCTACTGCATACATATTTTTTAGCATTTTTCAGACAATTATTAGAAAAAATCAGATGAAACAATAAAATATTTAAATGCTGGAAAGTTTGTACCAATAAAAACAGAGGCTGGAATTAAATCAAAAGCTTCTTTAACAAGTAAATAAATCAAAACCTAGAAACAGAATGGATGTTGTATTAAAAGTGGAAATTAATTTTAATATGAAATTGGTATGAAATAAAACAGTGTATGATAAAAAATTATTATAAGTTGGTATCATATTGAGTAAATCTTCTAAATCAATCAATGAATCATAATTTTTGTTTCCTTTTCAGGAATGAAAAATGCAATAAATTATGTCCTAATTGTTTTTAAGTTTATTGGTCAGCAATAAACAGTAAAATAAACAATAAAACTGAATGTATTAACATTTACATTATCTAAAAGACAATAAGATTTTAAGGGGAAAGTTTTAGCTGTCAACATTCTGTCTCCCGGCAACAGTGAGGAGTGAAATGTATCTGACCTTTGACCCAGTTTCATAACTGAAGTCAAGTTTGAGGACAAAGATTAGCTAGAAAGATCCAAAATGTCAAAGATGTCATAAAATCTAAACTTACAATTCTTTAAATTTTATAGAATTAGAGTATTTTAGTTCATTTTCATTCAGTTAAACTACAGAAAATTAATTCAAAATCAAAGTAATCTCAGGAAGATATTTAAAAAAGGAAATATGTTCAAACATTTTCTAAGCAAGAAAGTGTATGAACGTTCATTTTCCAGCAGATTTGTAAAATTTGGACTTTAGATATTATTGTTTGGACAACCGTATGCATTTAAATAATGATGCAATCACAATTCATGAAATCAGAAATCAAAGATAAAACCAAAACCTGAATTTAAGACATCTTCAGCAGTAATCACATAACTTAAAGCAAACGAAACTGCTTTTGAATGTTATTTTGACATGTTTTAACCTCAATTCGGCCAAATGAACTTTATCATATCAACCAGATGCAGTAATAATTTAAACATTCACGTTTCCGTGTTTTTCCGCGTTTGACATTTGATAGTTTTACATCTTTTCCTAAAAGTTTTCAGAAATTCAAACAAATGTTTAGCAGGTTTCAAACATTTCCAGATCAAGTTTTTCACTCCTCCAACTATTTCTGAGCGACAGAGAGAAATCTTCATCTGTGTCTCTCTTTCTCCTCCCCATTTCCAGGCCACTCGTCTTTTTTTCTCGTTCTGTTTATCCTGGGTTGTGCTCAGTGGCCCAGTTCTTTCTGCACATCTCCTCTTCCTCTCGTTCTTTCTCGTCTATTATCCCTCTCAGGCTCCTCTTGCTCTCGCACAGCTCCTTCTGCGTCTGTCTGTGTTTAACGCATTATTTTTTCTTTCCTTCATTTTCCATCTTACACTTCTACCATCTTGAATCAGGAAGAGTGCGTTCTTGTTTCTCTGCTGCAAATGTATCTAAAATAAGATGATATTTTAATTTCCATGAGTCGAGTGTCCAGAAAGACAAACTTGTTTTGTTTCACAGACCATAGAAAGTCACTTTTTTATTTCAGTAACTGTGACAGAAAGTAGAAAATGATAATTTGGAGACGAATTAACTTAACAGAAATGTTTTTGGACATGTAGGAAAACCCAGTTCTGGGATTCAAACCCAAAACCTTCTTATGCTAACAACTGCGTTATCATACATTCCTGATATCACGTTACATTCTCTGCTGTACAGAAATCAACACAAAACATTTAGCTTGTAGGCAGAACAGTTTTTATATTCTTGTTTTAACATAATTATCACAAACATTGACTGGATGCAAAGTTTCTAAACAAGCTTTTAAGCAAAGTGGTAGTAAACTCTTAGAGCTGGGACTGATCTAACCGAAAATCTATTTTGGATTCAATACTGACACGAGTCTTGGATCTACGGAAGAAGATTAGAGCCAAATGAAAAAAATTAAAAAGAATTCTCGACTTTTTTTTTCAGAATTCAGACTTTAATTTCAGTTTAAGGTAATTCTGAGATAAACCTTAGACTGAAAAGAATTCACTTTTTTTCCTCAAAATTCTGATGATCTAAAAATTATGCATTTTTCTCTTAGAATCCTGGTTTTAATCTCGAAATTCTGAGTTTTGATCTCAGAAGATCAAGTCATAGTTTTGAATATTTTTTTTTCAAATGTCCCTAATTGTCTTCCGTCTTGGTCAGATACTGAGCAGAGTCCATCGATCCAGATGGCATTTTCAATGTAGCTGCATGCCGTACGTTTGCTGCTTTTATTTATTTGTGTAAACAATACATATTTTCAGGAATTTTTTAATTTTACTATACCGTTTTATTGTTATTGAGAAGATATTATCTGTTTTTTTTTTTTTTTACAGATTATGCTCCGCTCTTCATCTCCCTAAGCGACATCCTGCCACTTCTGCATCCTCTGTTATAACACAACCTGTCATATTTGCTGCTTTTCTCCATAAATGACATAAAACTGATTATTTTCCTTTCATTAATGACACCATAATATCACATTTGGAACATAAATTAAACAAACTCAAATGAAGCTGTGTTTCAGTTTTGGTTTATGCTTTCTTGCACATTTGATTTATTTACACAGTTTTTTGTTAGGGGCAGGTTTTGACCACTTTTACACAAAATATATAAAAGGTAAAATTACAGCTATAAATGTACATATGTATCATAGAGCCATCTGAATAAGGCTGATGTTTAGTCGTAACACTGAAATCAGGCCGATTGCTCGCTAAGCTCATCATAGTTTAGACAATAAGCTGTGCTAATCAGTTATTGATGTTGACAATCTTTTTTTTTTTAAGTACATTTTTGACTTTATTTATTTAAAAAATTGTTAAATCCTACTTTGTTTGGTGCAACTTCTTTCAACCTCAGAAATGGTGTAAATTCACTCTCCTCATAAATAAATAAATGCTAACCATGCTGCTTTTATCAGGTATTCAGACGCTTTTACTTATTAACATGTTAATGATCAAACTTATAAATAATAAATATAAACTGATACATCATGACTAAATACTGTCAGACATTCAAACCAGGAAATGAGGATCCAATCATTTTACAGATTACCGATGACATCACACTGACTGTAACACTTTTCCACATGACTGATTAACGATGGTTGAATCTTTAATATTTTTGACGACAGTCCAACGGTTTAAATTAAGTCAGAGGAAGAATGGACATGTGAAACGCTATTTGTAAGAAAACTGAATTTTCTTTAAAACAATAAAGGTTAAAAGTCAAAGCAACTCAAAAACATCAACCAGTTGGATCACTGCTAATCTACATTCACAGAGAACCCAAATGACCCAAATTTTATTTCTTCTTTGCACGTATTCATGTTTTCCATGAGATAAGCATCATAATTCGGCACCAGAAGAAGCCAGACGAGGTAAATCCGGATGTAAACAATGACTGAAAATTATAATTGAGAAAGAAGACTGTGCCAGTGAAACGACTCTTGGCTCCAACCCCACATCCAAACAGACTTCTGCCGTCAACGCTCCACAGAAAGGCCGCAGCTATTTGCCTTGATTTCTTTTAATTGCCTTGTGATCTTGTGACGATTTTATCAGCTCCTATTTCTGAATAACTTTAAAATAAATCCATAAATGGCGGCAAACGTTATCATTTCTGTACACAGAAACAGAATCTGCACATGCAGATCATTTTGGGGTTGGACATTTTTCACACGTCTGATTGCCTCATTTTTTAATCAAAACTGGAATTGTAGCCTTAGAAGCTAAAATTTAAAGCTTTAAATATGTTATTATACAATCATAATTTTCTCCTACACATCAGGTTAACGATCTCCAGATGTTCACTATATGAAAAAATCTTGTGTCTTCTACCTGCTCCTTTTCAAACTGATAATGCATGTCAATAATCTGTTTAATTGTAAATTTTACTTTTTGTCTGTTCGAAATAAATAAATAAAACAATAGCAGGGGTGTCAAATAAGAAATTGGAAGCAAATCCACATTTTATGCAAAGGAAAACTGATCACTGCAAACAATAAACTACATTAAAACTTATTTCTAAACGCTGGAAGCTGACAGAGGAAAGCGTGTTTGTTTTATTGCTCTTTAAAGAACAATAAATTTGGCGAGAAGGCCACCTCATATCCTGCTGATCAAACGCTCCTTCCTGTGCCAGATATGTGTGTTTGTGGTTGAAGCTGAGCTGCATTTCTTGAACAATCTCTCTTCCAAAGATTGTCTCATAATTGGAAAATAATATAAAAACTTGCCAAATATTAAAAAAGGACTTGAAAACCTGAAGCAGAGCTTTCTCGGCTCCTATGAGATCCTAAAAAAATGTGCTTTAACTGTATTTTTTATTACAAGAGGAAAAAGGAAAATTGTGTTTTTGTCCCAACATTTCCAGATGCAGCCTGAAGCAGGGATCCTCTAAACGGAGCGCTAACTCTTCAGTTCATGCATGACGAGGTTAAACAGTTCAGCGCTGGAACGCCGCCTCAAGCCTGCAAGGCGACGGTGTCAAACTCAAGGCCCAGGGGCCAAATCCGGCCCACCACAGCTTTTTATGTGGCCCTCTAGACTCTAAACCAGCGGTGTCAAACTCATTTTCATTTTGGGCCAAATCAAGATCATGAATGTTCTTAAAGGGGCCGATTGTCCCTGAATGTATTGATAAAACTGTTAAAATATAAATCAGTTCTTAAGACTAAATCATATTGAAAATCTTTGGGTCCCTCCAGGATTTAGCGATTCTTTTTGTGATTTTTTGCAATAAAAATCAAAGTGCTTGTGGTACTAATTTAGAAATATTTGCGCTTTTTATGACTCGCAGTATCATTATGGATTATAACTTGACATCAAATGAGGCTGAAGCAGCTGTTTAGTAGCAGAAGGAAATACTGTAAACAATCACTTAGATCCAAAAATCTGCAATAAACTCACAATTATGTGTGAAAAAGTGCAGCGATTTGTGTGAATTTCCATGATGTAATTTGGTAGTAAATCGATAAAACCTGCTTTGATTAGATTAATAAAATAATATTTAAGCACACTGTTATTTTGACGGTCCTATTTATGTGTCACTTCAGAGTCCAGAGGGCCACATAAAGAAATATGGCGGGCCGGATTTGGCCCCCGCGCCTTGAGTTTGACACACATGCTGTAAAGGAACGACTCATCTGTGACGACAAAACAGCAACACCATGTAGAGTCAGATGCATCATAACTCACACGACACAAGCAAATGTTCTGCTTGATTTCCTAAAAATGTCAAACTAAGAATCAAAAACTCGTAAGAGTGCAAATTTACTGCAGTTATCATTCAACAAAAACATATTATTGGTATTTCAGCATATTAAAGGTCAAGAATATTGATCAGTTTTCTTTCAAAGGATGATAATGGATACAACTTATTTGTCCAAACTTAACAAACATTCATCTTAAAAGCAAAATGGTGCTTTAAATGATTAATTTTTAGATTTATTTTTGTATGTAGTGACGGCACTTGGCAAAATCTAATGTTTCCATTGATGACAATTTTGTATTTTTGTGTTTTTATGATGTAAAAGCACTTTGCACTGCCTTGTTGCTGAAATGTGCAATACAACGAAACTCGATTGATTGATTGATTCTGAATTCAACGCAAAATGAACAAATGTCTCTAATGTCCATCTGATTTAGAAAAATCAAAGCAAAGTGAGAAATATTTGTTGGTGATTTTTCACACTGAAAGACTGATAAGTTTCAGTTTGATGCATCTGTGTAAACATTGCTAATGTTGATGCCACTCTGCAGCAAAGGAATAAATTTCCACCAAAATCGGAGAACTTTTGTGATTGGTCTCAGAAATGTGCTTGAGCTTGAACTTTTACTGAAAAATGTTTCAAAAGAAAATTTTTGACATTTGAAATTCAGAAATTTCCTAGTTTTTTGTAGAAAATTTCTGAGATTACTCTAAAAATTTCTGAGTTTCTTGACAGATATTTGCTACTTTTTTTGCTGTAGCAGATTTTGCATGTTTTCTGTATTAACATAAAAACATTGTTTTCAGTTTTTTTGGGGTTTGATTGATTAAATGATTTTTTCAGTAATAAGAACAAGATTTGGGTCACTTTCTTTCAAAACGTTTGCTATATTTAGCCACGTTTAAGAGGGAATAAAAGCTGACTTGGTTACAGCGTTTCAGTAAAAGTCTCTTAGTTTTTCTTTGCCCCGCAAGGGGTCTTTTTGTGGGCTCTAGTGTCCCTTTTTTTTCAAAGTAGGCTGACAGGAAAGGGGGAAGGAGAGGGGGGAAGACATGCGGTAAACGTCGTCGGGTCCAGGAGTCGAACCCGCGACAGCCGCGTCGAGGCCACGTTTGCCTGAATATGGGTCGCGCTAACCCCTCCGCCACCACGGCACGTCCTAAAGTCTCTTAGTTTTACGTGTCGTTAAAACTTTTGTACAAATACTTTGTGTTGTACATTTTCTTTAATAAGAAAACAATGTTGGTAACAATTTTTACCCTGATTCCAAATTAAGTCTCTATCTGCATCTACAAATTTAGATCCTTTTTGAATTGCAGTTGGAGGTCGCACAAAATCAGTCCAAGGGCCACAAGTGGCCCCCGGGCCGCACTTTGGACACCCCTGCTTTAAATGATGCTGCCAAACCTTCAGGATGGTGAAACCAGGATGGTGTTTCAGGTTCACCTTCACCTGAAACTCTCTCTCAGTGCACACTGTGAGACCTGCTGCTATCTGGAACAACCTCTCCATCTTTCTGTCATCCCTCTCCTCTCTCTCTCTCTCTCTCTTTGGCCAGGAGCCAATCCCTCTTTCCTCCTGCCAGCTGATAGCCGTGCATGACTGTCTGCATCTCTATTCATGCATTCACTCCATCTATCACCTGCTGCTGCTTCTGTCACGCCCCTATACTCCTGTTTTGCCTCCTCTCTCTATCGCTCTCTCTCTTTCTCAATAAAAACAGATAAAATCTTGCCGAGAGATATTTGTTTCTGAAGGTCACCTTAACACACGTGTGCCAAATCCGGCCGGCCGCAGCTTTTTATGTGGCTAAAGCAGGGGTGTCAAACTCATTTTTCATTTTGGGCCAAATCAAAATCATGAAAGTTCTTAAAAGGCCGGCTGTGCAAGAATGTATTGATACAACAAAACTGTTAACATATAAATACATCTTTAAAATGAAATTATATTCAGTCCCTCCAGGATTTAGTGATTGTTTTTGTGATTTTTTGCAATAAAAATGGAAGTTTTTGTGATACTAACTTATAAATATTTGCACTTTTTATGACTCGCCGTATTATTATGGATTATAAATAAATAATCCAGCTGCTTCAAGTAAATCTGAAGCAGCTGTGTCGTAGAAGTAAGAAATACTGCCACCTGCAGGTGGGAGTAAACAATCACTTAGATCCAAAAACTTGCAATAAACTCACAATTATGTATTAGCGCGAAAAAGTGCAGGGATTTGTAGATTTTATGTGAATTTAAACGATGTAATTTGGTAGTAAACAGATAAGAACTGCTTTGATTAGACTGATTACATAATATTTAAGCACGTTGTTATTTTGACGAATCTATTTATGTGTCACTTTAGAGTCTAGAGGGCCACATAAAGATCTATGGCGGGATATATTTGGCCCCCGGGCCTTGAGTTTGACACAAATAGAGCCGTCAAGATAACAGCGTGCTTAAATATTATTCTATTAATCAGATCAACGCAATTTTTATCTGTTTACTACCAAATTACATCAACCTGTCCCTCCTGTTTCTTGTGGAAATTCACACAAAAATTAACAAATACATACACTTTTTTGCGCTAGTAATTTGGAGTTTATTGCAGAATTTTGGCAAAACTTTTGAAAAATATCGGACCTAAGAGACTGTTTCCTCCCACCTGCAGGTGGCAGTGTTTCTCACTTCTCCCAATAGCTGCTTCTGCCTCACTTGGTGTCAAGTTATAATCCATAATGATACGGCGACTCATAAAAAGCGCAAATATTTCTAAATTAGCACCACAAACATTTTGATATTTATTGCAAAAAATCACAAAAAGAATCACGAAATCCTGGAGGGACTGAATATTACTTAATTTTAAGAACTGATTTATATTTTAACGGTTTTGTTGCATCAATACCTTCTGGCGCAGCCGGCCCTTTAAGAACATTCTCTCTCAACATTGGACCATATTTGAAAGTTTTCCCTCCTTCACTCAGACTCAGATTTCATTTACATAAACAGCCTTTAGTATGTTAAATCCCGAAAGCTTTCTTTAACAGGCCATGAAAATTGCACGTTGAACAGTTGCCATAGTAACCAGAGACTCAATTGCCCCCAAATTACCATAAAACCCTAATTAAGGAGAACGGGCTCTGGGCTTATCTTTTAGCAACTAGTGCCAAAACGGCCCCACAGGTGAGCAGAACGGACCGGGAGGGGAAGCAAAACGTAATGTTTAATGTTTTGAAAAGCTGC
Organism: Xiphophorus hellerii; assembly: GCF_003331165.1. Taxonomy (NCBI): domain Eukaryota; kingdom Metazoa; phylum Chordata; class Actinopteri; order Cyprinodontiformes; family Poeciliidae; genus Xiphophorus; species Xiphophorus hellerii. Next base: position 1,617,019 of record NC_045680.1, read on the forward strand.
GTTTTATGTAGATGCAGTGTAACTGGAAGCAGGTGTGAAATGTGTGAGGAAAAGGGAGTCAGGTGTTGAGATCTAATGAGTTTGCACAACAGATCCTGCGTACCGGAACAAACAATTCTCTCCCAATGCGTGAATAATTTTGTACTTTTGCTCTTACAACACTGGTTCTAAAGAGTAAAAATAAATAAAAATGGCAGCTTTGCTTTACCAGCACACAGCTTATGAATGTAAGTCATTTGTTATGAAAGCTAGCTAAATCAGGGGTGTCCAAAGGGAGGCCCGGGGGCCATTTGTGGCCCCCAAATGAAATTCAAAAATAATACAAATTTTTCCCATAGATGCAGATGGAGACGTTTAATTTGTAACCAGGGTAAAAGTACAACACAAAGTATTTGGTTTTTATAATCAAACTTTGACAAAAGGTAAAACCAGAAGACTTTTACTGAAAACTTTTCTGCATTCAAATCAGCTTTTATTCTTTCTTAAACTTGGTTACATACAGCAAGATTTTGAAAGAAAGTGACCCAAATAGTGTCTTATTTCTAAAATTAATCAATCAAACCCAAAATGAACTGAAAACTAGACGTCTTTCTTTTAATACATCAAACATGCAAAATCTGCTACGACATTTAGGACCATTGCAGGGGGAAAAAAACTAGTAAATATCTACCAAAAAATCTCAGAAATTTTGAGACTAATCTCAGAAATTTTCTACAAAAAGCAAGGAGATTTAAAAGAAAGAAAATAACATTTTTAGATATCAAAAACTTAGAAATTTCTGAATTTTGAATGTCAAAATATTTCTTTTGAAAAATTTTCCAGGAAATGTTCAAGCGATTTTAGAGGAAATTTGCTCCTCTTTTTCTATCAACAAAGACCCTAATACACTACAATCTACAGTATAAATCAGGCATTTGCTTAATTTTAGGTTGGGATTTTTTTTTTTAAACAAAATGTTTGGACAGCCCTGAGCGAAACGCTGTGAAGGTGTGTGAAAAACATTTTAAATGGTTGCAGAATATGAATCTGAGACATGTAGAATGTGGAATAGGTACAGAAAAAACATTTGTTAAAATATGTTGGTTAATTAGAACATTAATGTTGTGCTGATGTTTCTCCACCTGACAATATCAACATATCATCCACCATATTGCTTTTTAACCTTTAAAGTTTTTATGAAAGAGCACAAAAAAACACTTGAAAAGATATTCTCATTCTCATTTCGGTTTTTTCTTCTCTGATCTTTAAAATTTTAACAGCAAAAACATAAAATTATTAAAAATATTAAAAAGTATTTTTGGTCTAATTTCTAGTGGAAATATCTTATTACACTTCAAAAACTAACTTTTTACGTTATTGCACTTGTAACAACTTGTTATAAGTGGAAAAATCTCCCAATGGAGCTAGTATTTTTTCATTAATATTAAGGAATTATTGACTTTAAAAAGGCTCCTAAATCATGCTTAAACATTACTTGTAAACTTCAAGTGTACTAAGATATTTGGACTAGAAACTAGACCAAAATTACTTGGTAATACTTTGTGCTTTTGCAGTGAAGCAGGTGGCTTTAGCGAAGTGTTTGGAACAACACAGAGCAGACGAATCTCTTTGCAGATCAGCGTAAAGCCGAGCAGGTTCCCTGTGTGGACAGAGACAGGAGGGGTGTGCGATCTATGAGGATCCGCTGGTGGGAAACCAACGAGTCACGACACGGGGCGGCTGCGGAAAATGTTTTAAAGTCGTGCCGAAGTCACTGAGATGTTGCTTTAACGAGGCAAAGTCAGGCTAGATGGCCAGGAGGAGTGAGAGACTTCACTCCCACATACCTGCACTGCTAAATCACGGTTCAGCTGCTTTCATTGCTTATATTTGCTACTTTATTGTGCAATAACAGCAAAACATATTTCATACTTCAATAACAGATGAAGATAAATGAAGCAAAATTAGATTTTCTGGTTATTTTTACTCTTAAATGTGATTTAAAACTGAACCAAACTGTTCAAAATTTAGATATTTTTACATTTCCACACCATTTCTGAAATCTTATTAGCTGCTATGAAATTAAAATGGCTGCATATTATGTCTTATTACATTATATTAATGTTATCCACCCACTCAGACAGTCTGAAAATGCAAAGTATTGTGTTTTTGTGGCCTCATATATATTTATCAATACATTACTATTTGTATAATACTTATTCTAGATTTCTTTTACTTGCACAAGTAACACTTTTATGTGTTTATATGCATATATGTGTATATATTTATAGTTTTTCAGTATTTTTTCTGTTCACTGTGGTGTATTTGTGCAACGACACTGAACTAATCTTAAGTTAAATTATCTGATCTATTTTGTGTTAATGAGAATTTTTCATCACAATTTCACATTTTACTTTTACAGTTTGGTGAAGAAATCAACTCAATATATTTCAGAAATCGCCATCCGACGTTCTGCTCTCTGGGTTTGAGGAAGCCAATTTGTTTCTGTCAAGCCTGTTTGACAGCAACATAAAAATACAAACTTTGCAACCAAGGCTGTTAGCTTCTCATCTTTTAAACTCTAACTCCGTCACTGAGTAACTGAAACGGAGAAATTCATATAAATGTTCAGAATTTAAGTCAAAGCAACAACTACTTTGGATCAAAATCTTCAAATATCCAAGACAAAAACAATCTGTGAATCATCATTCACAGATTTAGGACATAATTTATCATATTGTTTATTATTTATCATGATGAATTTATTATTGTGATAAGATTGTGATTTATCGCTACAATTAAAACCAATTAATGATGCTTAGAACCTTCTGAAACTGTATTTTCTTTTAAAAGTTTTCTAGACTTTTTACTTAATGAAACCATAAATAAAAATGAATAAATTTGAAAATATGATTATATGTTGCTTTTGGGTGCAGCTCAGTGATATAAATATGTGACTAATGTCCAAAAAACACATTATAAATGGGAATGGTTGTGTTTGTGTGGCTATAATTACAGTCGCAGTAACAGTTAGTAGTAAATAGTCCTTATTGTCACTTTTAACTGATAAAATTTTAAGTCCATATTGTCCATTAGTACCATGAACACCATATAATCCAATAATAAAACAATGTTTTAGTCTGAGCAGTGACTGCTGTTTTTCAAATTACGTTTAATAATCTCTGCCTTTCGTGCCATTTTAAAATTGCTGCACGGGGACAAATAAAGTGAACTGAGTTGAACTGAGGTCTGCATAATGTCGCAGTTATGAGGAAGTTTTCTGCATGGCGTAGGCATGTTCTTTCGCTGCATGCTAGGATCTCTCAGGAGTAATCTGGCTTCCTCCCACAATCCAGAAACATGCAAGTTGGGTTAATTAGTCTCTCTAATTGCCCTTGGGATTGAGTATTGTGTGTTTCTCTAAGGCCTTAGAGACATACATAGCCAGAGTTTTGTAAAAATGAATATCTCCTCCACATTGGGTAAAAAAAAATAACATGAACCCGCAAAAATACGCCCCTGAGCGTTGTTTTAAACATGCCAAGCCCATAGGGGGCAGTGTAACGCAAAGCTAAAACCTGTCAGCCAATCGGATTGCTTCAAAACAACCAAGACTTCCTGTTAGAAACTAAACAAGAGGTTCATTTGTGTGGATATATTCAAACACTTTTTTAATATATAATCTTTTTTTGTGATATTAAACTGAATCTTCATGTAGATAAAATCAGGGGTTCCAAAGCTGAAAAGCCAACTTTGTTGCACCCAAATCAGCTTTTATTCTTTCTTAACTTGGCTAAATACAGCAAGCGTTTTGAGAGGATGTTAAACCAAATTACTGAAACAATAATTTAATCAATTAAACTCAAAAGAAACTGAAAACTAGATGTTTTTCTTTTAGTACAGCAACTATGCAAAATCTGCACGATTAAGGTCATTGTAGGGGGAAAAAGAGAAAAAACAGTATTAAATATTAAAAAAAAATCAGAAATTTTGAGAGTAATCTCAGAAACTTTCTACAAAAATCAAAGGATTTTTCTTTTGAAAAATTTTCCAGAAAATGTTCAAACTCTCTAGAAGATTTCTGAGATTAATCACAAAATTTCTGAGAAATTTACTCCTTTATTTCTAACTTCAAAGGCCCAAACACACCGTCAGAAAAATCCCTTTCAAGTTTTGGATTTACAATAAAAATCAGACTGCTTTATTTACTTGATTTTACATTGTTTGTTTTTTTTGGCCCGCGTCTTCTTTTTGAATTTGAATTTTACGCTCCTTGTGTAAACGTAGCAATTCGTTTACATCTTTATCGTTCCATTGTACCTCATAAACTGACCTGCTTTCCTGTATTTTATTTATGTTGACCAGTTTAAAAGGAGGTTAAAACATGCTTCACTTTTGACACTATTATTTATATAAAACAAAACAGAAAAACTTGAAAAACCATTCGTCATTTTCCTTCCACTTCACATTTATGTGCTACTTTGTGTTGGTTTACCACACAACATCCCAAATGAAACGCAATGAAGTTAGTGCAGATATTTCTCTATAAAGTTTGTCTCTTAAATAACATAAACGTTTCTGAATTTCCTAATTAGGCAAAGATTCCTCTAAATTAGTGGAGCACAGTTCTCTTTGTATCTTTCTTGAAGTTTGCCTCAAAGTACACAGTTTGTCCAAATTAAATTAAGGACCCAGTGAACCCCTAACTGATTACCTTCTCTTTCACAGCTCCAACAATGTCGACTGTTTAAGCCGCTTCAGTGTCAACAAGATAATTAACTTGTGTGAGAGTAAAGTTTGGGTAGTTGTCCTTTGTTAGTAAACAGAGCTGTAGAAAATATTAAAAGGAATCGGTTATTTGACGGTCATAATGTACGGGAATTTATAGTATATGCAAATCACTCAGCTCTGCATTAATATTAGGTATTAATGCCTCTAAATAAAAAAATGCAGCAAATTTGTGATTTGCTGCATACTAAATGATGAGAAATAGAAGACATGAAGAAAAAGTCAGGAGGAGGAAAATAATTAGGAAAAATTCTCAGAATCCCAGAAAGTACTCAGCGGCCATATTGCTTCTCCAACTTTAAGAGCAAAAATTATTTGTTGTGATTTTTTAAATCTGCTCTGCAATAACTTAAGCAATAAAGAAGAAAAGTGGCAATTTTTTGTCTTAATTAAATGTGGACAGTTTCCTAACTTAAGACATTTATTTTGTTTATTTGGTTTACAAAGTATTTTATTCTATTCCAAAACCAGAATACAAAGCTGTTTTATTCTATTTTTGAATAAGAAATAGGATTAAATAGTACTATCTGAATTGGCAGCTGAACTGAATAACTTTTTAACAATAACCCTCATCTATTAACTAATATAAATATATATTGTTTATTGTTTAGTAAAATGTCGCTGGATGTCTTTAGCCTTATTTACTATGAAGTTAAAATGAAAATAATAGTCACAACTACATGAAGAAACTTTGTGCCTAACACTGACTGAAGCCAGAGCTGATTGGCTCATCAATTGGAAGTGCCACCAATCCCGGACGAGCCCCCATTTTTTTAAATAGCTCAGCCAGGAGGAAGGAGGACTAAAATTAAAAACCCAGATTTTAAAGGTTTAACAGTTCAGTGTTTGTTATTTGTTTTTTCTTAAAGAAAATAAAGAGTAAAAATGAACAATTATCAAAAGTCAGAGTCTTGGATAAAATTGTTTCAAGGGCCAGAAAGGGCCCCAAGGCCAAATAGTATGTGTTCCTACTATTAGCAGGTATCCTCACTGAATATTTTTTTCTTGTCCTTGTTTGTGTTTGTGTCTTGCCCTGCCACTCCCCAGCTGGTCCAGGCAGATGGCCGGCTTCCTAAGTCTGGTTTCACCTCAGGGCCAGTCCTGTTAATGGGAGTGCAGCGACCAACAAGCTAAGGACAAGGCACTAAAGAAATTTGATGTACCGCAATTGCAATGTTGTGTATTTTCTACATTAGCGGAATATTAACAAAGTTTCGTGCATGTTTGCAACAGCTACCAACAGCCGATATCAAAACTTAAAATTTGTAATTACATTGACCAAGTAAAAGCTAACCTGTAAATTTGCTTGCAATGTTTAAGAATGGAAACATTGAAGACCTGAAATTTATTTAAAATAAAAGATAAGCGAATTAAGAGCATTGGGAAGGGACCATAAAACTGGGATTTCTAAATCAAATAGTTCATAGTTAAAACTTTTCTTTGTTTGTCTAATATGTCTCCATGTTGACATTATTGGATGTGTTTGTCAAACCTTTAACAACATGATGTAATTACAGAAAATAAATGTAAATAAACTAAGAGTGCATTCATAAATAAAAATAATGAATACTTTTAAGTCTGTTAATCCAACAACCTCACATCAGCAGTGACGTCATTGACTAACTTTTACATATACATGCTATACGTTTTATATTTTCACACACAATTTGAAACAATATTGCCTCACATGGATGAATGGGAATTCAGCTCACAAAGAAAAAATGCAGCAGCAATGTTTGTTTGTGTCTCAGATTCATTTAACATCACATTTTTCTTTATTTTAGCACCAAGTCAGTCAAACGTTCGTGGTTATCGCTGAGCTCAACTGGACCTTTCCTGATTTTCTGCTCTTAATTAAAGCTGAGGAGCAGCGAGTGGTTATCATTAAATTTAATGTGTCATTATGAATAATTTTTATGTCTTACTGTTCCATAAAAATAGACATTGAAACAGAGCAATACAACCTTTCTGCCAACAATGTTGGCACTGATCCACTGAGGAGCAATTCAGCAATTATGAAAGTATGAATTAACACAATAGTGGTTGGATATAATAAATTCAGGTTAGATTGAGATCTACATGTAAAACAATATATTTATATTCTGATATATCCAAACTAATCTGAGTTTATTAAACTGAAATTACATAATAAAGAAGTTAATATTACAAAGATTAACTAATGAAAGTCAGGGAGGATCTGTAGATTGTAATTACTAAAGTATTCAATGCTTTAAAGTTGGACTTACAGATAAACAATCTCCACAAAATAAAGAAAAGAAATAGTGTTAGATTCAACCAATAAACTCAATAGAAAGATCTAGAATCAATCATTTAGCTGGTTACTTCATATTTCTTTGCCGCTACAATCATCACTAAATGCATTTTCATTGACAATATAATTGTGCAATTTGACATTTCAAAAATAAATTGGCTTAATGGAAACATACATTTCTAAAAACTAGTTTTTTGATAAAAAGTTTTTGTGCTATGATGAGGTGTTTTTTTTGTGGCCATATCAAAATTGACCCATAAAGGAGAAAACGACAGGAAGTAGTTGGAGAATCAAACTTATTTATGTGTGATTAATTTTGTTTCTTGTTTAATGGAAACGCCAAAATTGTGAAATTTTGTCAATGTTAGCAGATTGTAGTGCAGGGCATTCTGGGTAAAGGCAAAATGCAACGCTGCTCCATTTTTGCTTATATTTAGTGAAGAAGGAAGTGTCTTCTTCATGTCTTTTCCTTCAGTGGTTCTTGGTGCAGCGCCCCCACAGGCCAGGAGGGGAACAGATTTCTCAAAAGGTTTGGTTAGTTTTACACAGTGCAGTGAGAAAGCGAACCGCATCGGCTGAAAACGTAACAAATCCTCAAAATTGAAAAACTAACTGTGTATTTGTATTTCTGCAGAATAATTTCAAAACAAATTCTGGCCAGTAGGAATACCATTTATGTTCTCTTAAACAATCCTAATACAATTTATATTCCAAAACGAAGTAAACAAATTGTAAGTGGGACATGCAGACAGACCCCCCACTCTGGTTTTGAGACACAGTTTTAGTATTTTGCCCCAGCAATAGATAATAATGCCATAAATCCAGGGTTCTCCTCTGAGCACTAAACATGTAAACACAAACAGGTGACTAGAGAGAAAGAGCTGTTGTGCAGAAGTGATAAGACACCAAAGAGCGCGGAAACTGAGACAAAGACAATCTATCTCTCACACTCTTCCTGTCTGATAGCTGTGACAGCTGAGCTGAGACAGACAGAGAAGGACACCAGGCAGATGCTGTCAGGATTACTCCCACTCACCCGTCTTTCTCTCTGCCTTTTTGTCTCCCTGCTCTCCAAAAGTTTCTCTGCGCTACAAAGTGTGGAACACTTAAGCCAAATGGAAAAAAGAACAACTCAAGCATTTAATTGCAGCCGTTCCAATTTTTATTACATCTCTTCGCTGCTAGTTCATTGGGTGTGTGTGTGTGTGCGTGTGTGTGTGTGTGTGATGTTGAGGTTATTTTTGCTACAGCTGGTCAAATGACTATTATTAAAAGACTCTGTTGCCTCGAATTACCTCCATAAACGCTGTGAGTCTGAAATGGATTCCAGTATTTTAAACACTTTGGCTTGAGGGTCGCTCTTTGTCTCACGTCTTAATGTAGTGGGAATCCTAATGCTCCAGCTTTTTTCCCATTACAATGGGACTGACTCGCCCACAGGCAACATATGGACCAGTAAACACAAGACGCACAAAGACCCGCTTCCTTCCTTCGGCAGCGTTCTGCAAACTGGCACAAAACTAAACAAGCAAACCAGTCTGGAGATAAAACACGTGCAAAAGAGAGAAAGTTGAATAATAGCATTAATTTATTAGCTTGCATAGCTTGTAAAACCAGGAATATTATCCAAGATGTATCACAATGTCCTAAAGTCTGCTTGCTTTACAATGAAAGTGATGCAAAATATTAGTGAACTCTGACCTTGGAGAAAAAACCTTTACAAAAACAGAACCTCTTCTCGCAGTAACACATGCCACTGACAATAAAAACTAATACATTTCTTGTTAATTACATATAGATAATTTACATTTTTCATAACTGCAATGCATTACAGGAATCTGTGATAAACATAGACATAAATTTGAGCATTTCTTACTGGTTGGATTTCCCCCAGGCACCCAGCCAAGATTTTTTATGACTGCACTTCTTTTACGTGGCATAGTGATGGAAACGCTCCAGCTCAAAGGGTGGAGCGAACAGGATAAAGAAAACCACGTTAGATTATGAGCAGAAGAATAAAAGTTATCCTCGTTCAGAATAGAAACAGATTCAGAATTCAGTCGTTACTGTAGTTATGTAGATTTTTCAGGTATCTGTACTTCAATATCTTTTTGACGACTTTTTACTTTTACTCCCTACATTTTAAGAGAAATATCTGTACTTCCAACTCCTTATATTTTCACATATTACTTGTTACTAACATGATGAAAAAAATGATGAGGGGAAAAAATCCACAGCTCTCACTTCAAGTAGAAAACAGCAACCCGTCTCTGATAAACAAACACATACAGTATCTTCCTAATCGTAAATTGTGTTAATCTGAACAGGTTAAGTAGCGCACACAGCACAATGCTACCCGCCATTTTGCTGTTGTCTGATAAATGGCAGCCGCGCATTCTGCATTTATTGCAACTAAAACGTTGCGGTTTCACTTATAAACAACCTAAGTATAAACAGGACCTGATGTTTTTGGGTTTTCTGCTTCTTTTTGTCATATTTCTCCTGGTTTCTTTCTTTCCCTTCTTATCGTTTGCCATTAGCTTCTTTGACAAGAAGGGCACAGAGTTGCCATATAATAAAAGGCAACATAAAAACACATTTTACACTGTGCAGTGGGTCAACTATAAAGAAAAATTATACGCCCCACTCTCTTAGAGGACGGTCAGCTATTTCACTTTTGCAGCCACCTCCACCTTAAGAGGCAGTTTGCAAAAGCATAAAAAATGACTGCTGGTATAGCCAAAGAAAACATCCTTCTAATTCCAAACCTTGATCATGAAATGAAAGCTTTATATGCTGTGGGATTTCACAGAATATGGCCAGTTCTTCATCTCTTTCTGGAGCGCGCTCCAGAAAAACAACACCTAATTTTCCTCGTTGATTCAAAAGTAAAGAAACGCACACAGGCTGAATCTGGTTGGCGACGAGGCTCCGGCAGTCCTTTCAAACCCTTTCCTATTCAGAAGCTCCTGATTAAAATGTGCTGGGCTAGCAGCCACTAATCTGCCCTGCGCTGCAACGCTGTGAAGAAGCCAGCCGCCATGTGTTAATCTACATTAGCTGTGTCCAAAGTGCGGCCTGGGGGCCATTCCTGGCCATTGAAACTATTTAATGTGGCCCTCAACTGCAGTTAAATGACTGGCACCAGTTTGGCCCAATAATGGGCACTTTTGTTACTTTTTAGCATCAAAATGTCCAAGGAAAATGTTATTCTTCTTGTAACAGAAAGTGTTAGGTTTTAATAGTTGTGACTGCTTTCTTTTTATTTTTATTTCATGATAAGTAGGGCTATAAACATCCAGCGACATTTTACTTAAAAGCACAATAAGTCTTACATTAAACTTGGTTAATGGACGAGGGTTGTTTTTATTTTTAAAAAAGTTCTCATTTTCGTTGTTTGGAATAAACTAACATACTTTCTAAACCAAATAAACTAAAAAAGAAACATCCACCTTTAATTAAGACAAATTGCAAATTTGCTTCTTTACTGTTTAATTTATTACAGAACGGATAAAAAATTCACGACAAGATTATTTTGTGCTTTAAGTTTGAAGAACCTGAATTATTGAGATACAACAATATTTAATTTCCCTTTGGAAACACATTTTCCATAAATGAAGTGTTTTTGAATTTGAAGTTGGAGAAGCAAAATGGCCCCTGAGTGTTTTCAACTTTGGGATTCTGGCCCACGTTGCAAAATGTTTGGATCTACTTGACGCATCGCGGATCGATTTTAAATCAGAGGTGCATCATAACGAATTAGAAAATCACAAAGAAAGGTAATTTTTATTTCTTTACTTAAGTTAGAAAATGTCATTCCAGACAGAGACATGATTTTCAGTCTGAGAATATTTTAAAATCAGATAGAAATGCATATTTAAACCGGTCTGTTGGGTTATTTTTATATTATGCCCCATCATTGAGAAGACAAGCAGCTTAAAATAAGATTAGCTGCATTTCCATTGACCATAAAATTACACAGACATGCCCATTTTGAAAAAACTAATTCAAATGTTTTACTGAAAAGTTTTTATTAAAATTGCAACGGAAACACTTATTTTGCAGAAAAGCCAAAGAAGGCGACAGGAAGTGGTTGCATAATATGCTTTTCAATGATTTATTGATGAGCAAACTTATTCACGTGTGATTTTAATTGCATTTCTTATTTAATGGAAACATTAAATAATAATAATAATAATAATAACATTTTATATTAGCAGAATATCAACAAAGTTTTGCGCACATTTGTAATAGAAATGCAGCTTCTGATACCCAGAAACACACTGCTAGAGAAGCTGGCTAATTTTGGAGTGCTGTAATAACAAATATAAGTTGAAAATTGAGTGGAAGGAAAAAAATCTTGCAAAAAATAAAGGAGCACCTCTCTACCATGCTGCAATGAAAACTGGTCTGAATGTATGCAATACCACAACAGAATTTAAAGTTAAAATTTGCATTTAAAATGGACAGAAATAAAATAATTACATATATTAATCTAAATAAGTTTGAGCTCTTTAGTTAACCTACAACAAAAATGGTGGCAGCAAATAGCAACATGTGCACACTTGCACCCTGCAGAAACAATGTGTCACAGTGTGAAATGGACAGACATACCAAGGCTACCGAGTTGTGTGAAACGCCTTGCTCCAATCCTGTTGGGTGGTATAATAACTGCAGTTAGCTTCAGCCAGAATATTTAAATGAGCCAAAGCAAGTTAAACCGCCATGTTTTGTGTCTGCGCTTTTCCACTGCTGCTCTACTTTCAATTTTCTCAAACAGCTGCTTCACTCGAAGCGCTGAAGTTGGCTGATCGCGGCGACATGAAGCTGCGCTGGCCTCCCTGTTGTCACTCACGGGTCAACCTGAGTATTTTTGTCGCTGTCACAATAGATGGAGAGAGGCTTTTGTTGCAACCGAAGATTACCTGGAGCCTCCCAATCTTTCCAGTCAGCGTGTTTCCAAAAGAAAAGAGAAAAACAGAAAACCTGGACCATAGTAACACAAAGCAAAGCCTGAGAACTGGAACAACCTGATTTGGTAAATATTAGGCAGTTTAAGGGAAGGTAATTTTATTTACATAGCGCATTTTCAGCAACAAGACAGTTCAAAGTGCTTTACATGAATTAGAAGTAAATACAAACAAAACAACAAAACCAGAAGAAAGAAAAACAAGTAAAAAAACAAAAATGTTCCAGTTGATTTGGGTTGCTAAGTAGCTAAAAGTTGGTTCTCCATGTTTGATTCTTGTTCTGGGTTGCTAAGTACTCCATAATTTATAAACTAACAGGAGTTTCTTTAAGTCTTGTGGCGATATTAAAAGTATAAAGCTAAATGTTGGTCTAATGTAATAACTACTCCTTATTTCATAAACTAACAGGAGTTTCTCTAAAAAATAAACAGACAGGGCGGTGAAATGACAACATCAATTTAAGACATTTCAAAGATGGAAACAAAAATAGTGCTTCAGGTTTTGATTCACTGACTATAATTATAAACATTTAATGTGTAAATACCTAATTTTAACAAATTATTTTTGTCCAAAATACTTGAAAACTGTTTGTAAAGGTTTTGGCATGAAGGAATCATCGACTAAATAAACAATCATTTCAAACATATCTAACAATTTTCTGTTTGGAAGGTTATTCTGATAATGGCATATATTTTACACGTTTCATCTAATTTAAGCCATATATTAAAAATCAAAACAAAACAAAAAAACAATGTAAGTCACATTACTAAGGCCACACCATTACCAAGACTCAAGAAATGGAATAAAAACATCTCCACTTTCACAAAAAAATCCCATTAAACCAGATAAATGAAAAAAATGCATGTGATAAATATATCCTTCAGTTTGGAGCAGCTTCATGCAGCCTACAGTACAGTACATGGTGTGACGAAGAGGATAATATTTCTGTCTGTTCCTCCTCCCTCTTCGCTCAGGGTTGAACTACTCTTCGCTTTGCTTCCTTGAAACCCTACAAATATTTATTTATATGGATTTGGTGCTGCAGATCTGAAATATGCGAGCTCTAGGCGAAAATGAAACGGCTCCACCAGCCCCAGTCTTCTCTTATAAAGATTAATTATCCTAAGACTTCACATATGTCTCAGTTTTCTGAATTTCATAATTCCCATGATGTCCTTGAATATGTATGACTGATAAAAAGAAAGTTCACCAAAATCAGAAGATCTCTGGAAACACAAATAAATGTTTCATAAAGGTTATGTTGACCACTTAATCCACTAAACTGACTTAAAAAACAACAAACATTGTATTAACTGACTATTGGTTGTTTTTGCTCTAAGCCTGTCTTTGTCCTGTTTCTTGCTCCATATGCTCTGCTAAAAACTCAATAAATTGTCCCAAAAATTACTGTAATGACCAATTGTATTGCTGTTTTAACACAATCTTCAAATAGTATATTTGGCACAATAATGCAAATTTGCCCTGTCAAAGACCAATAAATTTTAATTTTATAAAAACTGGAAGATATTCAAAATATCCAAAATAAAACAAAACAACCAAAAACAATAAATAAAAAAAACATGCAACCGAAACCATCAATAAAATGTATCGTAAACAAAATTGCCCTTAAAAGTTTCTTCAAGATTAGCAAGAACCACACTGAAATATGTTGAGAGCTGAAATATCATATCAAAACATAGCAAATATGCTAATATTAACAAACTGCTCTTCATGAAAACATTGTGAAAGAAGCAGGAAACCGTTAAAAAACGTATAATAAATGCGACCAACAATCAGAACAATGTAGTAACTGTCCTAACCTGTTTAACTCCATGCAGCACAATAATGCTGCTCCAAACAGACTGAACAAACAGCAGCATCCTGGACAGCACTGACATGAGAGTTACCGTATTTTTCGGACTATAAGCTGCGACTTTTCCCCCAGGCTTTGAACCATGCGGCTTGCAGCCCGGTGCGGCTTTTCTGCAACCGCCAGGGGGCGCTTTAGCAGGAAGGTATGGAGCCCTCTAGGGGACATGGGGAATTTATTTTCTTTTGCGTTCCCTCGATTTTCAATCTGTGTTTTGCACCAAACAGTTTTTATTATTAACACGTTAGGGCCGCACTGGGTTAACTCGGGGAATCTCATCTGTCCGTGTATCAATCAACTCCAAACCTCTTCTTTGTTCTGTCACAATTATCGATTTATTCCATTTTGATGATCAGGCCCCAAACTTTGCAAGGACTGACCGCCCCGCTCACCGCTTCCTAAAACACACAAAGCCAGTATCCTTCCCATTCATACCTGGTGACGTCACTCCCATGTCGACACACCTAAGTGTCAAAGCCGCTGCTCCTGTCATATCAATAATTACTTATTTCATTCATACGGCTCTTACAGAGCCTGAGTGAAAACTTGTTTATTATTATTAACTGTTTGGTGCAAAACACAGATTGAAAATCAATTTATTTTTTACTGCATGTTTACGTCCTGTGCTGCCAGATCGACTTCCTAAGGCTAAGATGGAGCGGCACTGAAAGCAGCTCTTTAAACCATTCAGACTACGAACACAACAGAGACACAATCAAAACTGTCAGATGATTTATTACCCGCGATAATAACTCAGAAATAGTCCAAATTAGGATGTATTTTTATTTCTTTCCTACTTACGGAAAGTTTCTGTTTATATCGTAGGTTTGTGGTGCCTTTCTATCCTAAAGAAAGATATAAAACTTCAGATATTTCACAAAAAGATACTAACATTCATGGAAAAACCTCACATAACCTTATATTAAAGCATAAAGTACGGCGCCCACCGTAAGAAAGGCTTACAGTGTACAATTATGCTGCATAACTGACCAGTACAGTATAACTGACATGGGGAAAAAAGGATTTCTCCATGTCCCCCAGAGGGCTTCGTAGGAAGGGAATCATTGGAAGTCAAAATTGGAAATCAAAGAAGAAAGTGCTAATTTTCATTTAGAACAAGCACATGCTAGCAGCAGGCACGACGGAGAAATTTCTTCAAACTCATATGATGCAGCTTTTAAGTTGAGGCCATCGATCTGGCAGCACAGGAGGGACATAGAGCCGCTGCATGTAAACTCGGCGTGAACAAAACCATGGTTTGGTTTTGGAGACGGAGGGCTGCGTCCTTAATAAATCCAGCAGATTTATTAGGATGCAGCCCTCTGCTGGGTCCTTATGGAAAACCGAGAGCGGCGGAGATACCAGCGGCTTATAGCCCAGTGCGGCTTATATATGTACATTTCCAGGTTTTTTCAAAAAATTTGTGGGTGTGGCTTATAGTATGGTGCGCTCCATAGTCCAGAAAATACGGTAAGTGGGACGCATTTATGATTTAGAGCGTTATTTACCTGCACTTAAAAGCTCATATGTTTCCAGGCTTATCCGAGAAAACTTTGACTCACGTGAGTCGCAAATAAGGTGAAAAA
Organism: Xiphophorus hellerii; assembly: GCF_003331165.1. Lineage (NCBI taxonomy): Eukaryota > Metazoa > Chordata > Actinopteri > Cyprinodontiformes > Poeciliidae > Xiphophorus > Xiphophorus hellerii. Next base: position 1,632,484 of record NC_045680.1, read on the forward strand.
TGGGCCCCAGGTGGGACCGTCCACAGGCTACAAAACGGCCCCACAATAATGGCCAACACAGGTTTGATGCAGGACAACTTAGTGAAAAGTGGAGCCATGTGGGTCCCAGACCTGTTGTACAATTTGAGCTTTTTTATTTAATACCTGTTTGCAATCTTAACTAAGACTTACAAACCCGGTAAGTTTTACCAATGTGGGTTATATTGGTGAAACAGACACAAGAATAACATCCAATCAGAATCCAACAAGTCCTAACAGTCCATAGGATGTTGGAACACATTTTGTTACATTTGCAGCTGCAGCTAACCGTTATTTTAGTTATTCTGACGATTAATCAGATCAGAAAATTGGCAGATTCTTAATCCTTCTTATGCAATATTAGAAATACATTAAAAGATGCAAATGAATAAATAATTCAATTCTTTTCTTAAAATGAGAAAACAAGCATTTTATTGCCAAAACTGGATGCATCTGCCAAAAATAAATAAAATACATTTAACAACACTTCTAAGCTCAGCCGTTACTGATTGACTTAACATCAATACAGTGTAGGGCTGATATATTGATTACTTTTAGGATTAACTGATTGATAACTGGACACCAGAAGGTGCTTAAAAACTTTTTTTGTGAAGGTAAAGCTATGCTACTTCAGGAGTTTTGGGTAGAAGTATTTACGAACAAAGTTTATTTTTTTAATTTTACATGTAAAATCTATTGATATATTATAAAATTTTGGCTTAATTACTCCTCTGAGTACGGTGTTCTTTCATTATTGTCCTTTTTGAGTTTGTATGCTCCAGTTAATCATTACTCAATTACTAAATTAGTTGATGATTTTAAAAAAATCAATTAATCACAATTAATAATTTCAGCCCTAATTGAATTTGATGGATTTTCAGATTTTGACTGTGGAGTTTATAAGAAATAAATATTCCACAAACTAAGAGCTCTAAACCCATCAGGTTTACTTTTTTTACACATAAAATACCTGAAGATACTAAACCTAAAAACTAGTCACCCATAGATGGCGATTGTTTTGATAATCAATTAATCATGATTAATCAACTCTAACTAAATGTAATGTATTATCAGATTAGTACGATTGAGCTTACAAGATAAAAAGAAAAAAAAATCCACAATCAGGTTTATTTTTTCCCCCATACAAAATACCCTAACATATCAAATCTAGATAAGTTGTAACTCTATTCCATCCATCCATCCATCCATCCATCCATCCATCCATCCATCCATCCATCCATCCATCCATCCATCCATCCATCCATCCATCCATCCATCCATCCATCCATCCATCCATCCATCCATTTTTTTATTTATGTCAGGTCTCTCCTGTTTTTTATTCGTTACACTCTTGAAATGTCACCTAACTGAAACGGCTTCCTCTGTGGAAAAGTTGCCACATGGAGATTAATTAAACTCGACTTTCCATGTCCTTCAGCGTGCCACCGGCAAACTGACAACACCGATATGTCACGACTGAGGCGCAATAATTTTCATCGCCATCATCCTCGAATATATATCACAATCCGTCCTCCTCATCACATCACACACACACGCCCCCACACACACGCCCAAACACACACACATTGCAGATGCACTGGTATCTCTGTCCCCCCTTCCCTCACTGGGTCTCTCTCCCTTGGCCTATCACCATGACGATAGGAGCCGGTACCATGGATACAGTCACTAGGCAACGAGCAGCATCAGCAGCAGCAGCAGTGGGAACAGAAAGAACGGCAGCGCATCCTGTGAAAGCTTTAGCAGAGCAACCCAAAAAAAAAAAAAACACAACTTTTTTCCCACCTGCATGCAAAGGCTTACTTTGAAGACGACATATTGATACATCAGAAGATTCATTTTATTTCACTCAGCTCTGGAATGCTATATTTAAATCGTCAAAGACTGCACACCATCCTTGATGAGACTAAAATGGGTTCAGTGTGTGGCCACGACAAATGAAGCTGCCAGAATTATGTAGACAATCCAAAGAACGTACAGGAAACCCGAGACTGGAGGCACACAAATTATTATTGGAGTTCAATATTTAAGCAAATAGAAATGAAAGGATTATGTTAAAAACATTAAGAACATCAAGACAGAATTGCATGTACCAAGGACAGCCTTAAGCATTCACCATCACCAGCGACTCAAATGTAAAATGGTTCACAGCTAAATACAGGACACTTCTTTCAGTTGTCTATGTGCACACATGCAAACAATCGTAATTATTATGATCAAATGGAGACCAAACATGTTTGGGTTTTCCTGCCATAATTTTAGTTTGTATTATGCATATCAATCAATCAATCAAATTTTATTTGTATAGCACATTTCAGCAGCAAGGCATTTCAAAGTGCTTTACATCATATCAAACACAGAAACACAATGCAACATAGAATCAACAATTAAAACACAGCATTAAGTCAAGTTCCATCAATGAATTTGTAATTGATTACATTTCAAATACAATCCTAAACAGGTGGGTTTTTAGACAAGATTTAAAGGATGTCAGTGTTTCAGCTGTTTTACAGTTTTCTGGAAGTTTGTTCCAAATTTGTGGTGCATAGATGCTGAAAGCTGCTTCTCCTCGTTTGGTTCTGGTTCTGGGGATGCAGAGCAGAACCAGAACCAGAAGACCTGAGAGTTCTGGAAGGTTGATACAACAACAGCAGATCTTTAATGTATTGTGGTGCTAAGCCGTTCAGTGATTTGTAAACTAACAACAGTATTTTAAAGTCTATTCTTTGAGCTACAGGGAGCCAGTGGAGGGACTTTAAAACTGGTGTTATGTGCTCTATCTTCCTGGTTTTAGTGAGAACGCGAGCAGCAGCATTCTGGATCAGCTGCAGCTGTTTGATTGATTTGTTGGACAGACCTGTGAAGACGCTGTTGCAATAATCAATATGACTGAAGACGTATTAAGCATGGATGAGTTTCTCTAGATCTGGCTGAGACATTAGTCCTTTAATCCTGGAAATGTTCTTCAGGTGATAGAAGGCCGACTTTGTAACTGTCTTTATGTGGCTCTGGAGGTTCAGGTCAGAGTCCATCACTACTCCCAGGTTTCGGGCCTGATGGCTGGTTTTTAGTTGTAATAACTGAAGCTGTGCATTGACTCTAGATCTATAACTCTAGATCGTTCCTCTTTAGGTCCAAAAATAATAACTTCAGTTCTGCTAACATGCATATGTTAGCGTTATGATGACATGCATTTTGAAAGGTTCCAAGTAGGAACTAGTATCAAGCATGTTGGTTCTGCTGGGGCACCAGAAAAAGATGCACCCCATGGTGAAGCATGGGAAAAGCAAGTGGCAATTTAAGTCAAATCTGTTTTAATGATTTAATTTCTACCTCTAATGAAGGGTCAACCAGTGAGGCATGTTTATTTGTTTTATATAATTTCTTATGTATTTATTGTATCTATTGCACCATGTCATTTAAGTTTATGTTGTGTTTTAGTTTGATGGCAGTTTTAGTTTAGTTTGGTGGCAGTGTTGGTAACAAGGTGGTGCTGGAAATATTTACATCTCACATTAAAGCTGACTTTGTACCGTCAGTAAAAACAACTATTGACTTTAAGAAGATCTGGAAGTGATACTGGGTATCGGTATCAACGAACACTAAGGTTTTCAAAAGTAACAGTTCCAAAACCTCAAAAGTGTTCCTTCTTACCATTCAGTTTAAAATTTGTTCATTTGTTACAAATACAAGCAAAACTTAGTGGATATTTCAATATGTCAAAAAAACGCAATCATAATAAGTTTGTTCACGCGATTATTAATAAATATGCAGCGCCATCGTCTTCCTTCCACTTCCTGTCGTCTTCTATTTTGTCTTTTCCGCCAGTAATAACATCCGGTTGTTGATCATGTGACTCGTGATGTGAAAAAAAGTGTTTCAATTGCAGTTTTGCGAAACACACTAATTTGGATATAGCGGAAAATCTTTATATTGAAAAACGTGAGGTTTTTATTTTAAGTTGCTGCGTTTCCATTAAGCAAATTTATTTTCAGATTTCCTATTTGCATAGTTATATTGCCAGCAACGACAATCACAAAGAAGAATGTAATCCAGTGCTTCTTTACTCTTCCTAGGCTATTGTGTTTTACGTTAACTTGCAGCTCTCTGGAAATATTTCTACACAAAAAGGTAAGCTGTAAAAATATAGCTGGCAAGTTCAACCTGAGTGGAAAACTGTTTTAAATGAAAACTAAAAGATTTTATATAGTTTTTTTTTCTTTGTTACTCTTTCTTACTCAAGCCTATCATGCTGTGAAAAGGTCTTTCCTCACTATAAGGACAAAAGCTACAGTATCAGTCTCTATACAAGCTTTACACTTCACATGATATAAATCAGAATTAAAAGCTTGAAATATGTCAAAACAGGCATCAAAAATAAGAATTAATAATAAAAGGATCATCAGGCAGTTTGTGGTGAGTCATCAGTCTCAGCTAATAGTTGTTGTTAAAGTATGCATCATTATAACATGCATTACACATCATAGATCAGCGGCGTCAAATCAAAAATCTGATTGTTCTTAAAGGGCCAGTTGAGCCAGAATGTATTGATAAAACTCACTAAAACGTTAAAATATGAATAAATATCTCTGATTGGATTTTGTGGTTGCTTTTGTGGTTTTAGTAATCATAATCAAATTATTTCATTTAGAAATGTTTGTAAGTACTTTTTGTGATATTTGCACTAATGCATATGATATAAATGTGACTTTATTACTCGCCGTATCGATCATGGCTGAGGCAGCAGTTAGTTAAACCCAATATTTTGGATCAATTTTGAAAAGAAATTGGCAAGAAATCTGAAAAAATGTGGAGATTTGTTGCTTTTGTGTGAATTTTGCAGATTTGTGAAAAACTGGAGGTACTTATTGATGTAATTTGGAGTCTAGAGGGCCACATAAAAAGCAACGGAGGGCCACATCTGGCCCCCAGGCCTTGGGTTTGACACGTGCCATAGGTCAACAAAGTGATTGTTTTAATCTAACCGCTATCTCCACTTATTCTGATAGAGTAGAAATTGAATCAGTCAAGTTTATTTGTATAACACATTTCAGCAACAAGTGCTTTACATAAAAAAACTAAAATTATTATGAAAAATCACCTGTTTTTTAGCTTTATATCATGTAATAATGCTGTTCCCTGATCAATCGGAGTGTCACACCTCGTCCACACGGCTCCTTCAGACTAGTGGCAGCAGCAATTAGCAAACAACCTAGTGGAGTTGTAAGTCTCTTGGGTTCATCATAGAAAGTGCAACACTCCTATAACTGGTTGCAAACAGCATCATGGAGAAGCCTTGTTTGAAAAAAGTGCTGAATAGGGAGTGTTGTAAAGGGTAGGGGGTTCTTAAAGAGACAGTGTCCAATTTCAAGATGTCAGGTACGACTATAACACAAAGTCAAATTGAAATTAGGTAATTTTTATATACATACAGTACAGACCAAAAGTTTGGAGACACTTTCTCATTGAATTCAATGAGAAGGTGTCTCCAAACTTTTGGTCTGTACTGTATATACAACATTTTCATAACAAGTGGAATTAACGTACTGACATGATTGTATTATAAAATGAGACTATGTGTTTGGAAAATGCATTATATGCCCCCTTTAAATGTTACATATTACCCAATAGAAGAGTTGCACTGGTAAATAATACCATTATGACCACTGACAGGTAAACTGGAGTCACATGCAATGTGGACTCTAAAGGGAGATTGTTTTACTGGGCCAAAAAACCAATTAGAAAATTTCTATCTTGTGAATATAAGAATGCAAACCTTCAAAACAGGGATAATGGCTGATGATTACTAATACAGTTGTTTACGCTTCAATCAATAAATGCTCCATTTATGTTTCAAAATGCAATCAGACACAATTATTATGTACTGCCTAGCAGCATAGCTGCCCCAGTACTTCAATTACTTAAAGTAATTGAAGTGGTGAAGTCGTGTATTTGATGAAAGGGGAATTTTATTTGTTTTTGAGGCTCTGAGTCATGGCAGTGATACATTTACAGACCAAAAAGACCAATAAATGTTGTTATTTTTTTCATCATCGTCATGATAAATAATAAAATTACAAGCCTAGTACTCACCGACGAGACAAAATAGAGAAACCAAGTTGAGCACCCACAGGGAATGGCCCAATTTGATAGACATGGAGCTCAGAGATGTGAATGAAACTAATTCAATTTGCAATGAGATGGCACAAAATGGCATTTGAAGTGGCATGATGAGATGAGCTGTGTGTTAAAGGATGTTGCAGGAAGGTCTGACAGCATGTGGACTCGTTACCAACACTTTTCAGGGTTTGATAAGGGTGGAAATGTGGGCGTGCATGAAGCCAGGCATTTCAAATGACCAGCATCTTTTTTACACCACAGTAAGGGATGAAATGATCTGTGTATTTATTTAATAAAACATCAGGTCACTGTTATCTGTTTGTCTGTTATGGTGGGAAATTGAACAGCCACCAAAAGTCAAATCACCAACGTACTGACATCAGTTTTCCTCTATACTCTCCAAAGGAATCTAGGAATGATTCAAAGAGCAAAATATTGACTTTTCAATGTCTACCTTATCTGCAAACATCCAAAGACTCTATAATGATTGCATAATTTCAGTTCACTTATTGATACAGTGCCAATTCTCAGCAATTTGTGCCAATTTGTTGAAACAAGGAATGCACCGATCCATTTCTTCCACTTCCGATACTGATACCGATATCTGAGGTTTAGTATCGGATGATACAGAAAAGCAGTGTTGAATTAACTTAAAATGTTTTGTTTTAAGGCATAAATGTAATAAATTACAAATTTATTTGATAACTCTGCACCAGTACAACACTTAAATCTACCAGCAGCTTCACAAGCTTGGTTAAACATGAAAAAACAACTTTAATTTGTTCAGTCAGCGCAATTAGAAATAAATAATAAACTGAAACTGACAAAAACAACAGGTTGATTGGTCAAGCATGTAAAAAATAAACCGCAACAAACCTGCTTTCAAATGGTTCAGAAAGTGCAATTAATTTAAATATAATGCAAAATAAACCATAAAGCATGACGTTGCTCAGAGGACACATGATATAAATTATTTTACAGATATTAAAATCAGATCCGTTCATCTATAACAAATATGTGTAATTTTGTAATTACTCAACGGACACAAACAGGAAAGCCAAAGCAAACTGGTACTTCATCTTCAAGGGTGGTATTTTGTCTTACAGCACAAATATATATATATTTCTGAAGACAGGAAATGGAAAAAAGGCCAGAACTTACTCACAAAGATAAAATACTGCTATATGATACATATCACAGACTAGGAATAACCCAGATTTTCTACCTTTTCTCCACAATATCTCATAGAATACAGGAAATTGGCCTATTCTTGAAAACAACCCTATTTTAGAGAGATAGAAGTGTAAAGATGGCAGATATCACAAGAACATAAAAGTCAAATTTTCTCAGCAGAACATCATGTTCTGAAACCATAAAGCCAAAGAAATAATATACACACAGAAACTGATAGTGCACATTATCCAGACATGCATGTCTTAATAACTGACTGCAGGCAGCCTCAGCTGCTCTTAGCTTATATGACCACAAAAAAAGACACATCTCACATTCAAGTGTTTGCAAATCATACAAACTAAGGCAATTAGTGGCGCTTGCATAGCCCTGCTGAGAAGGAAACAGATTAAAAGAGTCATCTTATGAGCAGCGCTTTGAATATGTTGCACTGAAGATTAGAATTAAATATTCTCTTTGAGTAAAACCGAGGCTACTTTCACGTGAATCGTAAGTCAGAGAGGACTGGGCAACAAATTATACCATGCAATGAAACAGAAAGCATTAAGTCCAGAAAATAAAATAAGGTAATAAACCATTCAGCCAGATGGTGAACAACAACAACAACAAAAAAGCGTGTGCCATTACAAGCTTGTAACAAGTGTGACAGATTGGTATGGCTAAAATGTGGGCTAAGTAGGATAATAAGCGGTACTACCTTAGGGTAGAGGATTTAACAGGTGTGTGTGTGCGTGTGGGTGTGTGTGTGCGTGTGAGACACAGAGAGAGAGAAAGAGAGACATAATGTTTGAAACCATGATTCCATGACGGCAGGACAGTTACATGTCAAAATGGCAAAGTATATGACACTGCATCATATATTATCATAGATAGATATATGGATAGATAAAATATTAACATATAATGAAGAAAAAGTATCACTTTTAGGCTATTTTAGTGAGCTAATTTACTAAAAATGCTAATTTCTTCTTTATGAGCCAAATTAAAAAAAAAAAACATGTCTTCTATTCTTTTCTAATATTTTCTAATGGATTCAAATCCAGAATTAAACTTGTGGTATGATTCTTTTTAGAGTAAATCACGGTGAAACATTGGAAAAATGATGATCTGGTTCACTAATCAGATGATCCATTCAGGGATCCCCAGCGTTATCGGGCTGAATGAGAAATACTGCAGCAGGTTTGTGTCACTCTGTCGGTGCCTTACGTGGTAACGCGGAGTAGTTATCCATCTGGCAGGATGCTGCTGGTGAATCCGGTTCCTAGGAAAATCTCTTTATTTATTGGTCCCTGTGGATTCTGCAGCATCGAACGGGGATCAGTCGAACCGGTCCGAAACCGGGACAGGTCACCGCGCAAGCAGCGGCCAGAGAACGGATGAGACGAGCGCATCTGGTCCCACGCTCATTTTTAGGAAGATTTAAATCCACTTCAGCGGCTTTCACACAAAGACACCGCGGTGCCTCCAGTTAGTTACTATTTGTCCTCAGTCCAAAAGAGAAGAAGAAAGATGCGGGCACACCCCGCAGAAAGAGAGAGACCTGCGGCGTGAGGATGTGAATGATCGGACCTGTGACCGACGGAGAGCAGAGGCGTTTTCTCCGCTGCAGGAATAAAAAAAAAAACAGACCCAACACGTTCAGCAGAAGCGTCTCCTCCCATCTGTCCTCCGTGGAGAGAGGAGAGGGAGAAGAGAGCGAGGCATTGCGAAGAGATGGCTGAAGATGGAACCAGGACTCGCGAGTACGTGCGTTTTGCGCTTGCGCACAAGTTTGTGCTCGTTAATTGTTCGCTGGTTTTGACTTTACGTGAGAGACACAAAAGAACAAAAAGAGAGGAAGTAGCGGATCACAATACGGGCAGGTATAAGAATTATGAGTAGAAGTTTAGCCAAAAGGCAGTTGCCATGTTATTTTTGTTTTGTTTTTGTTTGAGAAGTTTACCATTTTTATTTATTTGTTTGTTTTTAATTGATGAAATTAGGGCAGATTTAAACCTGCCGCACATGTTGCAGCTTCCAAAATCTTATTTTTATCCACAGAAGAGGATTAGAGCCTCTGTTATATTTTTTAATTTCTTTTTCTTTTGCTGTAAGAGACCATTTATTATATGTATTTGAATGTATTTTTTGACACTTTCTGTTAAGAAAATAGTACAGGTGAAAATGTACACATTGTTTTATTTTACCAATTTATGTGTATATTTATTCAACTTTTGTTTTTTGCTTTATTTATTCTACTTTAAAGATTGTAAGACCTGAACATCAACATTGTCAATGTCTGTGGATATTCTTTATTTTTATTATAATATTGTGATATTTGTCATTGAAGACCCACTATGTATGTTCATGCTATTTGTTTGAAATAAAGTAAAAAAAAAAAAGATTAGAGCCTCTGAAAAGAAATCTGACTTTTTTCTCAAAATTCTCACTTTTGATTTCAGAAGAAAAAATTCAGTTTTTTTCTTAATTAAATGCAAACTACTCCCCTGCATATATTGTTTTTTGTTCAGTGAATCATCCTTTTGTGAGTGTGTATACTTAATTTAATTGAAAACTAAATTAGTTGATGGTTATTAATCGATTCATCGCAGATTCATCCATTTAATCATTTCAGCCCTATTTCAATTGAAAGGAGTTGAATGCCACACTTTTGTTGAAACTTTTTAATTACGTGTCAGTTTCCTTTACAGATATGCACCATTTTGTGTTTTGTTGTCACTGACAATCCCAATAAAATACACTCTTTTCTTGTACCAAATACTAAACTTTTCCCTCTGTAATAGCAGTATCAAAAGGAGATTTTAAAAACCTTTAAAAAATGTTTTTAATTTATGTGTAATTATGTATTGTCAAGCTTTCAGCGTTAAAAATTGATGTAAAAAATAGACATTTGAATATGGGTGCACTCCAGATTCAGGGGCGGTTGGTTAAACTGTAAGGAAACAGGCTTTTCAGTTAAGTTGTGTGGGCTGCTGCAACTGCTGGAGCTGCCAGTCGGGTACTGGCACACATTGGTTTGCTCAATAGCCAGTTTTCACTAAAGCATAGCCTCCAGGTAGTTCTGATATCTTAATTTTGTCCCTGTTAAAGTACAATACAAACTCCCTGCAGCACCGCTCCAGTTTATAGTTGCCACAGATCAGCGTATCCAATAAGATCTTAGAAATTCAGAAATATATTAAAGATTAATCCTTTTATTTTTTCCAGTTATAAGTCATTATAGCATTTATTTGTTTTCTTAAACAAATAAAGGCTCTAAAAAAATGTGATTTATTGATTAATAACATAACTTGCATACCAATACATGTTGGGAGACATAAGCTTTTGAACAAACAAAATGAACTTGAAGAATAAAGGAACCAATTTTTGACAAACTCCAGGTCTATAACATTGTGAAAATAAAACCCTGTTTCATATAGAAAAAGAAAAAAAAGACAACAGCAATGGGAAAATATTAAAACAATAATTTTCTCCATATCCTTCCACGACCAAAACAGAACCAAGGGTTTGGCACTGAGGTAGCGAAATAAATATGAAACTACCTTTATAACACGATACCAGATAGTTTTATGCAAGTTTTTTTTTTTATAAAAAAATATTTAAATAATGTATTTTTGTTTGCATTTATGTAAAAATACTACTACATAATACTACTTTATATAGGTGTTTAAATATATAGCCTAAGACAATCACATCAGAAGGCAGTAGTTATGTTTTAATTGTTTTTTCTGAAAAAGAAAGAAAATAAAAAGTGTGCCTTTTCATTCAGGCAGTAAATGTGACTAATAAAGGGCTACTGCAGCAGAAAACACAGAATACAACCCAGGGGTAATAATTTAGTATTATGATAAAAGCAGAAAGCGCTCAGGGAAAAGTGATTTGTGTGGATTTTTCTTGGTGAAATTTGAAATGTAAATCTGCAGTTTTAAGGAGCTGCTCTTGCTACGTGTTAAGCTAACCCCTGACTCTACAGCTCTGCCTCTTTCTACTGTAACAGTGACACATTATCCTCCTCTGTGCCAGTTGGAGGTGCCTGGTTGAAGCTCCAGTTAGGCCCAGATGGCAGCACTGGGATTCTCCCAGATTGACTGAGTTTGACCACAGTCTGCGAGTAAACAGGAAGCTGGCCAGCCTGTCACTGCGAGTCATCCTTCTCTCTCTGTCTCCAGGCCTCGCTACATGCCTCTTCACTTGGACGTTTATCAGATTAACTTGAACATAATCACTTCCAGGGTTGAAATGTCCTTCAGATTAATCCAAAATGGTTCATTATTGTAGAGGTTTGTTCTGGTTTGCTCCAGCAGCGAGACTTGAAAAAGATCAGTTTCAACTTATTATTTTTCCAATTGATATGATTATATGCATCATAACAGTTATAAATACATCATTTATAGCTATATTTATAAAAATTATAAATACATATAATTGTATGTATTTGTATGCATTTACTAATACATAGTGCTTATGTGACGTCACATTTCTGTGAACTTTATAACTGACAGCCATCTTGGCAGGCCGCTGCTATGGAGTTGCCATGACAACAATAAAACCACAAGCTTACAGCTGGATCTCGCTTCGTTCCTAACAGTGTAAGTACAATACAACTATTACTGCATTACCATTTTTGAGTAGAGTACTCTATCCATTTCTGTCTAATACTAAGATAAATATCAGTGATATTTACTGTAATACTGTCAACTGAACTAGCAAAATTAGTTTAGCTTATGTAGCGTTTGTATTTCTACAAAATAACGGAATGTGTTGTTTTATGTATCCCTTTCATTGAATACTGAATTAAAATAAATATTTTGCAAAAATACTAAAGTTGGCAATTTCTATGCTTAAAATCTGCTTTTTATCAACTCCTCCCTGTATTTTTATATTCAGACTGGCTGTAATGTGTATTTATGTCTCACATTTGTGACACCAAAAGTATATTTTCTATTGTACTTGCACTATAAAACAGATGATTGATGAAAATTTTCTAAGAATATTTTATGTGAAATTACTGTCATATATTGTTCTGCATTAAATACAAGTTTCAAACAAAATAGATAAAAAACTTTATAACTTTTGATTATGGAAGAGTATTTATTTGTCTTGAAAGTCTTCACATTTAGTCACATTGCAACCTAATTTCAGTGCATATTATTAATATTTAATGTGACAGACTATCAGAAAGTAGAAGTCAATTGTAAAAGATTTTATTATGCTAAAATATAAAAGAATCTAATAAATACACAAACATTTCTGGATAAAACGTAAAATGAAGAAAAGCTGAAGGGACTATATTTGTATTGCACTATTCTTTTATTATATTAACTGCAACTTTTTACAATTTTTCTTTTATGTTATCTGTCTCCAATCTGACCAGTTGTCTGTTAGAAAAATGTAAATTCACTTTGACCACATTTGCCTGACTCTCTGTGATGTTCAATAGATTAAACCCGATGATGGCTTCTACAGGACCAGAGTTTTAAATGGAAGGAAATTTCCATGTTTAATTAGATGCTACAGAATAAAAGTTTTATGCCAGAATGTGAGTAGTTGCTTTATTTGTTTATATCATTGCCTGACAGGTGAATTATTGCCCTTAAATCAAATTCAGTCAGCAAATCTGGAACAAATTGCTGCATAAGACTGTTTGTATTTTCTTTTTCGGTATGCTGACCAGAGAGCTGCAAACTAAATTGCCCTTTTTTGGGATAAATAAAAGTTATTTTAAAGCATTTAAAGAGGATTTTCAGTAATTCAGACTTGCTTAAAAGGTTTTCAGAGACCTTTTAAAAAGAAACAGAGAACATGCTACAAAATATTTCTCACTTTACTCAACTTGTAACACATTGTTGAGCTGAATCCCTTTATAAGGGCCAAGTTTTGCCCACAAATCCTATTTCTGTCTGTTTGGATTCAGCTGATTTTTTCCCACCTATTTTAGGCAGATCAGGTTTAGAGAGAGCTGAGCTGAAGGCTGTGCATTTCTGGAGAGTATAACTATTTCAGGCAACAAACTGCAACTTCCTCCATATGTTATATCCTTTTGTTTCTAAACGGTATCTGAATAGCGTTTTCTCTAAGGCTATAAATAGGAAAAAAAACATAACGTGTAGCTTTAAAGCGTCATGTCATGAGTTTCACATAACGGAAATGTGTCAATTCGGATCGCTCTGGGTTACATCTATGACTCCAGATTTGCATGTGTTAAAGCAGCTTGGCAGATTTTTCTGTAAAATCAGCCAAACTCACTTTAGATATACAGATTTTCAGCCTTATAAATGTTATGTTTCTGATTGCTTTTTTATGTTATTTTAGCCCTGTTGCCTTGCAGCAAGAAGGTCCTGGGTTCGATTCCCAGCCTGGGGTCTTTCTGTATGAAGTTTCTCCCTGTGCATACGTGGGTTCTCTCCGGGTACTCCGGCTTCCTCCCACAGTCCAAAAACATGACTGTTAGGTCAATTGGTGTGTGTGTGTGCTTGGTTGTTTGTCCTGTCTGTCTCTGTGTTGCCCTGCGACAGACTGGCGACCTGTCCAGCTGACCCCGCCTCTCGCCCAGAACGTTACCTGGAGAGGCACCAGCACCTCCTGACCCCACTAGGGACAAGGTGTTAGAAAATGGATGGATGGACTTAAATAAGGTCACATCTAGTCCTCCCAAAACAAGTGCAACTTATTAAAACTCTTTTGAGTTAGCGTCCGCTCGGTTGGTTATGTGTGGTATTTTAACAAACTACCTAACATAGGATGAGATTTATAAAATAAGGAAAACCTAAAAAACAAACCTAAACCTTTGATTTGGTTATGGCCCAATATCAGATTTGGTTGAAAAAAATTATCACAATACAAACTTCATATTCAAATTCAAAACTACTTTATTGATCCCAAAGGGAAATTAAATCATTAAATTAAATAAATTAATATTAATAATTGTTGATTAGTTTTTTTTGTGTGTTTTTTTTACATATCTGAAATACTACCTAACTGGTAATATATTCCTGTTTTATCCAGTTTTCTTTCCATGCTGTTTTGAGGATTGGTGGCAGAACCTTAAACTGTTGCTGCGCAAGTCACTCAACAGGTTGTTGCTAGGTAACCAAAGAAAGAGTGAGTTGCTAGGTAACCAAAGAAATTCTGCCAACCTTGCTTAGCTAGCTGTATGAGGTTGAGCAGCTAAAGCCTTTCCTCTGCCTACATCCCCCAGAATGCTGTGCGGTTCTGGATCAGAGTTCAGTGACATTAATAAATTGTACAACCCTGCATAATATCACATTATTTTTTATCTCAAGGCAAGTATAACACTAGTTCAGTTGAGTTTAGTACAGATTTTTTTCTGTTAAGATAATGCATATTAAAATGTATTTAAAAATACAAGAAAGAAAAAACAGATTAATTAAACTTAAAAACAAATAATTTTAATTTAACTCTGTCCCATTCAGTCAGACTCAGGAGAACGCAAACTTCTAGTAATTAGTAAAAAGTTTTCTATTTAAAAAAACAGCAGGATATTCACTTGAGGAAGTCAGATCTGTGGGCACCTGTATCATAATTGTTGGGGTGAATTATCATTACAACTCGATTCACATTCAGCTTATAAAAGGATTTTTAACTCAGCTACACACACACACACACACACCCCCACACACACCATTGATTCCCAGAGAGACAATAAGAGTATGAGATGAGACCCTGCAGGTAGCAGGATGTCATGCTGAGAGTTGACAGCTTGCTGCAAAGCCAAGAAAAAGAGTTGTGTCATTAAATCACTGAAGCTTTAACAGTTGCTTTGTGTTGAAATCATCCCTAAGTTAATGTTGCCAAGCAACAAATACAGTCTCAGGCAGCAAGAGGACCTGCAGCCAAAAATCGCTTGGCAGCTAAATTCTGCAAAAAACAAAAGACGAACTGGAGGACCAGAAGCTTTCAAGGAGATTTTGGAAATTAAAAAAAATAAAATGAAGGTCAGATTCCAGCCATTTAGAGGACAGGATGTGTAGAAAAGAAGGCAGTTTGCATTTTATAAGACTAACATGGCAAGTATGTTCTCTGATTTTTGTTAATTTTCACATCCACTTCCAAAAATACAATCTTATGTTAAAATCAGAACGCTGACTCTTTGTAAGGTAGCTTGAAAGAGAATGTATATGTTCTGTAAATCAGATTTGTGTGCTGGAAGTAAGACACAACCTAAAATAAATATGCACATGCATATATGGCATAATAAAGATTTATGTTTTCTGCTTTTTTCTGTTCCATATTAATTTAATTTTGATGTATTGGTTTATTTCTATTTTTCAAAAAATCTTTTTGGAAAAGAAAATATGAGGGTTAGACAAACAAAAGCTTTAGATCGCAGTGCAGTAGTTTATTCATCCATTATTCATGGCAGGTTTGATTTAATTCACGTATTTTCAAGCATAAAAGGCAGTTTAAGGTTATGTCGCAGTATTTCATCCTGATTGAGGTTCAGATTTCAACAAAGCCACCCCAAGACGTTCGGTCTTGGCTTGTTTTTATTTTAGTTATTTAGAGGAGTTGTGTTTTACAAATGCGTGCAAAACTGTCATAAATGTTGAAAAAACATAGTTGCTGTGTTTCTTTTCATGTGTTAACATAACATGTGTATACGTTTGTTCACACGGTAAGTCTTTAAAAAACATGCTGCGCCATGTTCCTCCAACTACTTCCTGTCTTCTTCTTCTTCATGGTTTATGCCAGTGGCAACACCTGGTTGTTGGACATGTGACTCGTGTGACGCAAAAAGTGTTTTCACTGCAGTTTTGTGAAATAAACCAATTTTGATACAACTAAAAAAAAAACCCCCAAAAAACACATCATCCTAGCACCAAAACCTTCTATCAAAGAACTAATTGTCGTGTTTCCACTAAGCAAATTTATTTTCAAAATGTCAAATTGCGCAATTAATTGTTCAACGAAAACGCAGCTTGTGAAACATAAGAAGATGATCTGATAGCTGCAAATGCACAATTCATAACTTACAGAAAGTTATTCAGATCCCGAACCAACACAGCAGCTCTGTACCGTCACACGATCCCCAACATGTTTGACCGTCAGAATGAAAATCCTTTCACTGAAACGCTCTGAGTTTCACGCCAGACTGATAGATGCCACTGATTTGTTTCTCGCTTGTTCAGAAAGTCCTTGATGAGTTCTTAACCTCGATAATCCAGAGTTGAAGCCGCCTATTGAGTCCGTTTGCAGAAACACCAGTTGGGACAAACAGGGTGATAGCAGTGACTAGAACATTTTAATTAAATTCAGAGCCAGACATTTGCAAACAAATGCATCCACCAGTCCTCTGGGTTTTCATGAATAATAACAATAAAAATTCTTCCTAAATTGCCATTTTGTTGGCATCTCAACAAAGTTAAGTTTCCTCTATGATGCCACATCATTCAATAAATAATACAGACAGTTAAAGTGATTTTATCTACGGTTAAACATGGATTTCAGCTAGGGCATCTCCACTTTAGTGCTCTATCAACTAATTAGAAATACATATAATGTATTATGCCTGTTGTAGTCTTTAAATAATTCAACCTAATCATGCACAGTTTAAAAGTCCAGTACATTCATTTCAAATTGATCCTAGTTATCAAAAAATGCAGTCAAGTTCAGTTTATTAATTAAATTGGTTAAAAGGCTTTCTACCCAAGGAAACCAGGCAGATTGCATGGACTTACTCACGTTCCCTCCTCCTGGATGAGCGTGTAGCAACAGCGGACTGTCGCTACACGCTGAGCATGCATTGGCTGAGCTTTGGCTGCGATTATAATGTGCTCTCCTACCCACAGAGCACGGGTATCCTGCAGTAAAATGCATGTTTAAAATAAAATGGGAAAAAAAACTGCAAAGTTTAAATATCGATGCTAAACTATGTGCTAAAAATGGTCACTTCTACAAACTGCAATATTTTCTGATGATCAACCTTTGACACACATAGTTCTGGGTTTGTCATTTCTCTTTTCCCCATAATGTTTTCATACTTCTTTCTGTCTCATTTGGCACTTCGTGAATGGAGGTTGCTAGGCAACTAGGGTGCAGTAAAGCATGGCAACATGAGTTTTGTATTTAGGCTTATTAGGAATTGAAACAATAGCCTTGAGTACTGTAGAATAGCACTTAGCACATTACAATAGAGCATAGCAGTAGAGTAGTGTGATATATATATATATACATATATATATATATATATATAATTTACATTTGTTTACAAGAAGAAAAAAATCAACCAAGGAGAAAATTGCGCAAAGAAAATGTGAAATTACAGTATCTTTATGCAACGGTTCGCACTGTAGTCATACGCAGCGCAAACCGTGGATTTTATCTCTGCAAAAACTTCTGAAAAAAAAATCTAAATGTAGTAAATTTTGTCTTGTATTGCTTTACGTTTAATCTTTTCTTACCATGGCTTTTTTCTCAGCCTTTTATTCTATCGACTGCTTTAATAGATGTGTTAAAAATCACTCGCTAATCATTTGTGTTATTGGAGTTCGATTAGCTGCAACACCATTGGTGTAAACTGATCTTGTAAAAAATAACAAAAATCATTGTGAAAGGAAATTTTTTTTAAATGAATATAAAATATTTTTTAACTACAAATGAAATGGGAAAAATGATTGATAACCTTTGCAAAACTTCTTAATAAACCTTAAAATTACTCAAGTAAGAGTAAAAAGGTATTTGGTAAAACATTTATCCAAGTAACTGATCAAATTATCAATCATTTAATATTTAAAAATTGCATAATCAGATGGACCAAAAAAATGAAGTTACATTTTGGTATTTTATGGACCAAAATGACAATAATTCATATAAGTGAAAAAATAGTCAAAATATTTTTTTCCAAATCAGTTTTTTTGATAAAAGACTTATGAAACTTTAATTAAAAACTGCAGATGTGTCTGTGTTGAATTTTTGGTTAAAACATGTTTGATTCTACCCACTGTTTTTTGTTCTGTGGGTAGAAAATCCAGAAATTTTACTCAAGTAAAAGTAGAAATACTTCATAATAAAATTACTCGAGTAAAAGTAAAAACTAAGGCATAATAAAAATACTCTTCAATACATTTTTTCAAAAAGTTACTGTTACTGAGTAAATGTAACTAATTACTGCCCACTGTGAACATCATCAACACATCACCAAACAGGTTTATATTTTTACATTGACTTTATGTATCAGGAGCATCAATGTCAGCCAAAACGTATAACATATAAACAACAAAGGGTCTAAAAGCAAAATTATTTTATTACACAGCAGTGCAGAGTAGTGGCAGGTTTTTAAATAACCAATGTGGCTCAAACCACAGTTATTGATACACCAGTCAGATGTAGCTTTAAGTTAAATCTTAGTTTCATTTATCTTGACTCCAAATTTACAACTTGAATTGGAAGATTAGGGTGATGGCAGTGAGGCTGTCCAAACTCAAAGATAAATGGTGAAATTACCAGCGGAAACATGCAAACAATGAATAAATAAAAATAATCCACTGACTATTGAAAACAATAATAATTTAAATATTATCAGAATTGTAAATATTTCTTTATCGTTTTATTATAGAATTATCCCTGTCTCATTTTCTATCAGAAACTTCTTGATTTAATGTAAATAATGGTAAATATAAAGCTGCCAGGGGATTTACTGATTTATTGTAGTGTCAGTTTGACCTACTTAAAAACAAAATACATACAAAATATAGAGCTTGTCCCATGTATTGCTGTCTTTCATAGCTTAAAAATGGGATTTTAAACAGCAGATTGTGAAGAATTAGCAGGCTATTGATGTTAAATCAAAAACATATTAAATGCATATTTTAGTTTGGGTAAATCCAACAACAACTATGATTATTGGTGTAATATAAAGGAATAGTTGTTGAATGACATAACATACAATCATGACCTACCTGTAGCATTAGCATTTATACAATCGTAAAACACAAAGCTTTTAAAGATGTTACAAACTTCCAAAACATGCAATGACTCTGCTGCATAATCCTTTGAGACGTAAGGATTTGTCACTCAAATGAGTAAAAATACTCTCCACTATAAAACCTTGCTGTGACAAATGATGATTTTAGTCTTCGCTTGCAGAAAACCCTTCGCCAGTGGAACCGGATTTCCCCAGCGCCGCTCTTTGCCACAGAATCATCTGTTTATTACCGTCTGAAACAGAGAAGCTGCGGACAGACTCCTAGTGGATTCGAGGTAACGACAGTGAAAAGGTCAAAGGTCGGACATTTTCATTGCGATGCCTCATTATCAAATGTTCTTGTTCTTGTTTGTTTAAACCTTCAGATGTCGTTAATAAAGGCTGTGTGGACCAGTTGCAGCGTGACGTCACGTCATACTGGTGGACAAAAAGCTGGTGACCGGCATTGGTTTCAGCTGTCAAGCTATTAATGTAACATGTTAAAAAATGTAAGACAACAGGAAGTGGCAGGAGGATGATTAATGGCTTATCACATTAAACTAATGGGTGGTTTTAATTGTGTTTCTTATTTAATGAGGATATTAAATAACAAAAAGTGTAATAAATTTTTCTTCCACTTCACCATTCTGTTATGTGCAACTTGACTGTTAGCTTAAAATGCTAATTAAACAAGCGATCTCCACCTGAACAGAAACAACACTGAAGTTATTATCTTTGGACCTAAAGAGGAACAACTTAGAGTCAATGCAAAGCTTCAGTTATTACAGCTAAAAACCAGGAATCAGGCCGGAAATCTGGGAGTAGTGATGAACTCTGACCTGAACCTCCAGAGCCACATTAACACAGTTACAAAGTCGGCCTTCTATCACCTGAAGAACATTTCCATGTCCCAGTAAGATCTAGAAAAACTCATCCATGCATTTATCTTTAGTCGCACTGATTACTGCAACAGTGTCTTCACAGGTCTCACTAAAAGTTGCAACTAATCCAGAACATTGCTGCTCAGGTTCTGACTAAAACCATGAAGACAGAGCACATCACTCAGTTCCACAGTCCCTACACTGAGACAATAGACTTTAAAATCTGGAACAAACTTCCAGAAAACCGCAAAACAGCCGAAACACTGAGTTCCTTTAAATCTAGACTAAAAACTCACCTGGTTAGAGTTACTTTCAAAACATAATCAATGAAACATTTTGATTTGTAACGACTGCAAAATGTATTGTTTTAACTGTTGACTGTGTTCTGTCTTTGCATTTTTGTGTTTTTATGATGTAAAGCATTTGAAATGTTTTGTTGCTATACAAATAAAATTTGATTGGTTTAGTTTGGTAGTAAAATGTCATAAAGTTCAAGGTGTATAAATAAATTTTTCCTTTCCAGAGCACTAAAGTCTAAAGTATATTCGCTTTCTGCTGGTTTAGTTTCTGTCCATTCTGTTGATGTATTTTTAATATTTAAATAAAAAAATCACCTAATGCTCTGGAAACAAAGTTACCTTCATGGGAGGATTTTTGGTTTTCTTTCTCCTCACATTTTATCTCACACTCTGCCTCTGTGCCTCCTCTCTCCTTCTGACTTGCGTCAGCACTTCTGCCTGCTGATGAATATATGAATGAAATTATTGCTGAAAAAGTACACACACACACACACACACACACACCCACACACGTCCCCACACACACACACACACATGTCCCCACACACACAGACAACTTTTCTCCAGCAAATCCACCACATGAGCTCATGAAGAGATAAATTTTTAAATTAACTCTTCAACATTAAAATTAACAGAATTTCCTTTTTTTTTTTTTATCGTCAGATGATTTTCTTTGTTCCTTTAACATTTCTTTTTATCTAGAGCAAATATTCATCCCTTTGTTTCCTAAAACATGTTTTTTTCTTATAAGTGCAGAGGACATAATTGGCCCTTAGATCCCAGACATGATGGTTGAAGGACAAAAAGCCAAAACTGGAGAAAAAAGAAAAAAACAAAAACAAAGAACGCCAAGCTGCGGAAAGAAACTCAGACGGTTAATACCTTCAAGTCGTCCCTCCCTCCTTCGACTTCTCTAATTTCATTCTTTCTTTTTTGTCTCCGTTCTTCCTTCATTTTGCTGTTTCTATGGCAACCGTTTGTGCAATCACAGAGGAAGAAATGATACCTGAGGGCAGCAAGCGAAGGCAGCCGAAGAGCAAACAGACAGATGAAGATTGATACGGAGGATATTTACCTCTGTGTGCGCGTGAACACGGCTGTCCTGTAATATGCTTTATAGACGAGCGTTAAAGAGGAGACGTGAAGAAATGACAATTTATAATTAGGGGTTTATAAAAGCTAAGTGTGACCGAACCATCCACCCCCCGTTTGCAACATATAAAAACAGAGAATAAGAACAACATCTTTGATAGTTAATTATTAACAAAAGTTATCTGCTTTTTTCTGCCCTCTGAAGTGTAAAAGGTTTTTATGGGTGTTAGGGAACAACTTTAAGTTGGCCCACTTCTTGATGTACTAAAATCAAACGGTGAATAATTTAATAATGCCCTCTTAGCTCTTCACTGTTTGTGAAATGTAATGATTAGCATGTATCTACACAGGAAGAGATTTAACCTACTTTTTCAGCCATCTGTCTCATGAAATACACGTGGAAATGTTTTTAAAAAAATGCAAAGCACTTAAAATCTTATATTCTACTTTCAAATGCTGCTGTGTGAAAACTTTTTAGTGTCTAAGTAACTACAAAGACTAATAAAAGCAAAAGAAAAAAATGGCAGAACTTCCTGTTTATCTTGCTTGTGCGTCTCAAGAGATTATTTTTCGGTTTTCTTTAGACGCAGCTCTGAACAACAGGAAGGAAAAGAAGCAGTAAGTTGGATCAGAACGACGAAGGAGAAATGTTTTAATGTAAAGACAGAATATTTATTTTACACTTGCAGATCAAGAAGCCTTTAGTTTCACTGCTTTAGTTTTACACTGATCGCAGAAGAGAGCTTAAGCAGAAATAAAATCTAAATTTTATTTTTATGTTCTCTGCTATAAAATCAGTCTGTATTCCCAAAATAAATGCAGTAGCAGAAGTTTTAGAAGATCGAACAAAGTTCAGTTCACATGTGGAAACTGCTTCTTCCTACTTTTGGATATTTTGGAAATAGGTGAATCTTCTACAAATAATGTGGTGTCGTGTTGGGTTTATTCACAAATACCGAATCACAAATAGGCAGGATATTATGGTGTAATGTTTGTGAACTTACACATTTAAAATTAAACAAAAATATTTTGTTTTATTTAACCTGCCATAGAGAAAACAATATCTGTGTTCATTTTCTAAAGCCATATTTTCACCATGTTATTCACACATTTATAAATGTCGAAGTTCCAAACTAAATATTTAATTCACAAGCTAAATATGTAGTTTACAAACTTCACATGCAGCTTTCAATAAAAAAAATATTTAGGAAGCTAAGTAGTTAGTTTGCAAACTAAATGTTTAAGTCTGAGCTAAATATTAAGCTTTCAAAATAAATATTTGTTTTGCTAAATAAATATTTATTTCCAAACTAAATATTTGAACATTAAATATTTAGTTTGGGGAATAAATGCCTATTTCCCAAACTAAACTTTTCATTATAAAACTAAACATTTAGCTTACTAACAAAATATTTAGTTCAAAACAAAAAACATTTCCAAACTAAACATTTAATTTTCAAACTAAATATTTAGATTACTAACAAAATATTTAGTTCAAAACTTAATATCTAGCTTGCTAACTAAACTACATATTTATGTTCAAGCTAAATATTTAGCTAATATCCTAATTAGCTTGTTGATAAGCAGAAGTGGAATATCAAATTTTTTCCTCATATTATCCAATAAACTCAATTTTCTAATCGTGCATAATATTTAATTATTGCAGCAATTACAATATATCATCATTAAATAAAATTAAAAGAAGTTATCTTAAATTGTAATGGGGGATCTTTCACACATTTTTATTATTTGCTCTTTTTAAACTCATATTATAGTGAGTGAGTCATGATTTCAAAATGTCCTTCAAAACAGAAGAAAGCTGCGTTTAAGTGACTCAAGGAGAATTTGGTACAAGCAACACCAGTGTATTATTTTACAGGAGAGAATCACTAATGACTCACTTACTTGATCAAATGATTTGGTGCCTCCGCTACAGTTTCAGTGTGATATGCAGACTGTTACATTCCAGCTTGATTGACAACGTATTCAACAGCCCACCTTCTGTCTTGGAGAAACTCTAAATTGCTTCCTTAAGAGGGATTAAGACAGGATTTTCTCATTCAGATGTTCCTGTAAAGTGGCCTGTGGAGTGAGTCATGCAGGAGTTGTTCATAAAAGCTATTAACTCTGTTCAGCTGAGCTCAGACCGAAGATTCAGTCTCATGAGTTTTCATTTGCTGCTGCCTAATATGTTGTGGATTTCCCCAACAAAGTCACAGATTACCAGAGGTGGGCAGAGTTCCCAAAAATTTACTCCAGTAAAAGTAGAAAACAGCCGTCCAAGAAACTACGCAATACAAAACAGATCAAATTATTTAAACAGATCAAATTATTAAAAATGACATCATCAAATAGACCAAATTATAAAGATAAGTGGAATTTTTTTATTTTTATTTTTTACCAAAATGACAATAATTCACATAAGTAACAAAAAAAAACAATTCTTCCAATAAAATCTTCTGAATCTTTAACAAAAATGTCAGGTGTGTCTGTGTCTGGTGAATTTTGGTTAAAACATGTTTGTTTTTCATCCAGTGGGTAGAAAATCCAGAACTTTTATTCAGGTAAAAGTAGAGATATTTCATAATAAATTTACGCAAGTAAAAAAGTATTTGGTAAAAAGTCTACTGAAATACTGAGTTACTTATCAATTATCAATCATTCAATATTTAAAAATTACACAATCAGATTTCTTTTGAGTTTTCTATAAAATTTATGAATTTAATCACAAAATTTATTTGGGCAGAAATTTACCTCTTTCGTTGTAGATAGAAAAAAAGAAGTACATTTCTGCCAAAAACTAAG
This sequence comes from Xiphophorus hellerii, assembly GCF_003331165.1. Lineage (NCBI taxonomy): Eukaryota > Metazoa > Chordata > Actinopteri > Cyprinodontiformes > Poeciliidae > Xiphophorus > Xiphophorus hellerii. The sequence continues at coordinate 1,656,831 of NC_045680.1, forward strand.
AACTTTTGTGGTTAGGCTGATAAATTTTAGAGAAAGTTCAAAAGAATTTTTTTTTGACATTTGAAATTCACAATTCATGTGAAGGTTCAAGTGTTTTTGTAGAAAAATGTTTTTGGCTGAAATGTTGTGCTTACTACTTCTTTCATTTTGCATGTTTGCTGTATTAAAAGAAAAACATCTAGCTTTCCGTTTCTTTTGGCCTCGACTGAATCACATTTTCTTCAGTAATAACAACAGGATTCGGGCCACTTCATTTCAAAACATTTGCTATATTTAGCCAAGTTTAAGTAGGAATAAAAGCTGATTTGGGTGTAGCTTTTCAGTAAAAGTCTCTTGGTTTTACCTTTTGTTAAAACTTGGCTATAAAAAGATGAATACTTTGTGTTGTACTTTACATTTTCCTGTGTAAGAAAATAATGTTGGTAACATTTTTACCCTCATTCCAAATTACAAGTCTCCATTTGCATCTATGGGCCGCACAAAATCAGTCCAAGGGCCACAAATGGCCCCCTTGCCGCGCTTTGGACACCCCAGATTTAGAGTCTTAACTAAGACTAAAAGTTACAACGGTTTAGTTTAAACAGAACATTTCCAAAAGAATTAAATATTTTTAAAAAAATAATCCAGTGAAACTGAGAAACGCCGTTATTGGTGAGAAGGTTTAATAATTTGGTAAATGGGTCTAAGATGCCATCTAGTGATACTGAAAGGACCAGCTCAGTCAAATCACAGCCTGTGTTTCCTGACTCAGCAGACAGGAGTGATGAGGAGGATGGGTTTCCATGGCAACAACAGAGAAAGAAAGAGAAATAGAGGGAAAGAGAAACGAAGGGCAGGAGGAGGAAAACGCAACAAGGCCAACGCTCCAAACAGAAACGCTAAACATTAGTCCAAAGGCTCAAAGGTCAAACTTTAACATTCGTTCCTTTTTAATCTCTAGTTTTGAGTCAATAATTCATTAAGGCGCAGCAAATGTTTACCTGCATTTTTGCAAATCTATCAAACCAATTTCCACTGAAGGACGAGGAAAAAAAATAATTAATCCTCTTACTCAAAGTTTTATGAATTCAGCCTTAAGAAAAACATTATTGTCATTTCCTAAATGCTAAATAGATGTGGATATTTTACAAAGTACTATTTGGTATGTGTGTTGTTATTAACAATGGGCAGAACCATTTTTTAACCAAACTTGTTCATCAGTTTAATTGCTACTGATAATAAAAATGTGATAAAGCTGAAAATCCCAACATTTACAATTCTGTGGTCAGTCACTTTGTATAAATCTAACATAAATGCTGCACAAAACAGAATAAAGGATGTAAATCTGCACAAACGCCTCCAAACTTTAAAAAACTGTAGACTCAAAAGTAGTCACATACCGAAAAAGCCTGAAATTAATCAAATCAATTTTCCAATGTAGATCCAAAACTTGAAAGAGATTTTTACAACGGTGTATTAACGTCACTGTAGATTAAAAAAGAGAAGTAAATTTCCACCAAAAATTCATACATTTTGTAATTAATCTCTAATTTTCAAAAGACAATTTTTGACATTTGAAATTCAGAAATTTCCAAGGTTTTTGTGGAAAACCTCTGATATTAATCTAAATAATTTTTTTTTCTTTCAGATTTCTTTGTATATTTATAGAAAATTTCTGAGATTATGTTCTACATTTCTGGATTTTTTGGGCAGAAATTTACATGTTTTCATGTCTTAAAAGAAAAACGTAATTTCAGTTTCTTTTGGGCTAATATATTTATTTTCAGTAATAAGAACAGGATTTGCGTCACAACCTGTTGTGGCCACATTAAAGTCGCCTTAACTTATTGATTTGTCCAATAAACAGAGAGCTCTCTCTTTCAGTATACCTCAAGAATTTTCACTTTTGTATAAAGATGTTGCTCTTGCACATTCACACATTTGTGGGGGAAGTGTCAGAAGTAGATGCGTGTATAAAGAGAAGTCTCTATTTATAAAAAAATATATATGTATGAGATTCAGATAAAGTCAGTAGCTGTATCAACCCTAAAATTCCACAAATTGAAACAATTTAAAAAAATTTTGAGGCAGTTTTTCAGCTGTATTGAAATGCAGATGAACTGCACTGAAAACAATTTCACATAACATGAGTCATGTGATCAACAGCCGGACATTACTACTGCCAGAAACAACAAAGAAGACAACAGGAAGTAGTAGGAGGATGATGGTTTGTTTTTGTTTTAGTCAGACAAAGTACAGCTGGTTCTACCAGAGCTCTCACAGAATCACACAATTCATGAAAAGTTGTGTGGTATTCAAACGTGTTGAATCCATAGTTATTCTGTAAAACAGCAGACTAAATTTTCCCAAAACGCCACCGACGTTAACCGCATACATTAGCTGTGTAAAACATCAATGTCTCCTCTGATGGTTGAATTAAAAATATATCTCATGTTTAAATCCATTGCTGCCATGACTTTTAATGACTTATCTCGTGAACAAACTAATTCATGTGTAATTTTAATTTCATTACCGATATTAGCAGAATATAAACAAAGACCTGCACACATTTGTTATCGGAACGCTGCTTGTGTCTGGTTGTAAATGTTTGTAGGTATGCACAAAAAAAATAAAAGATTGTTCTTTGCCTTTCATTTTCTTTCAAACAAATGCGATGTTTATATTTCCAACAGTAGGCAAATATTGAGAACTTACCAGTACTTTAGGCCAAACAGGGTTCAGATGCCGATGAACGAGGCTTTGGTGAGTCTGTCAGTCACCCTGGATATCAGAGGTGGGTGGAGCTTATATCCCCAGGTGGCGGTCTGTGGTTTGTAAGGTTCATCTCTGCCTCCTATGAACTCCTCCCCTGAGCCACTGCAGGGTTTTTATGGGTAGCACGCTATGCTGGACATATTTTTATCACTCAGTTGGACTTTTTCTTTGTCTTTCCTCTTGATCTCTGTCTTCATAAGGTTTTCCTGTGTGAAGGAAGGAAACAAACAGAAAACATTCAGTTAGCTGTAAGCTCAAAAAACCTGTCTGAATGGATGTTAACGAGCATTGGTCAAACAGGGTGGAGGAAGAATTATGCTGCGGCAGCCTAAATGAAGCCCTGTCATGAAAAAATGTGTTTGTGGCTGTGAAAACGTAAGGCTGGAGTAAAGGACTGCCTTCAATAAGGACAACGAGCCTAAACTTACAAAATGGTTTAGATCATGGGTGTCCAAAGTGCGGCCCAAGGGCCATTTGTGACCCTCGGATTGATTTTGTTCGGACCCCAACTGCAATTCAAAAATTCACACCAACATTATTTCCTTACACAGGAAAATGTAAAGTACAATACAAAGCATTTGTATTTATATAACCAAGTTTTAAAAAAAGAAACTGAAACCTGGGTGTTTTTCTTCTAATACAGAAAACATGCAAAATTATAGCAGTTTTAACTCAGAAATTAACATTTATGAAGTTGATTTAACAATAAACAAGTGTCTAAAATTAGTTTTTTAAGTTCTAATTGTTCATTCATCTTAAATTGTAAGTTTTAACTTGCTTCAATTTAAGCCAAATTATTATTTCAGAACATGCACATATTTCTCTATTATTTTAACTCACATTATCAAGTTAAAATAACTATTTTACTTTAGAATAATTTAAAGTCCTGTTTCAACTGCATGAACAAAATTTCTGACCTGATAATGAATTTTAATAAACATCCCCAGGAATTTGGCTCAACGTAACGCACTTCCATCTCAGGATACAAAAACATGACGCTAAGCACCCTGGGAAATAGTTCTCACTCCTGTCTTTTTCCTTTTTATTTTTTTAAGTGCTAACCTAAAAACTCAATTGGAGGTTTGACAAAGTTAATAAAAAGTTTACGCAACTTACTACTGTAAGTTTATCTTTCACAAACTCACACATTTAGGTTCAAAACGTAATTTGACTTAAAGAGTAGAATGTATTAGACACAACTAAATGCAGATCAAATGTTTTGCAGTGTAAAGTCTATTCTCTGAGCTATAGGGAGCCAGTGGAAACACTTTAGAACGGTTTGATGTTCTCTATCTTCCTGGTTTTAGTCAGGACTCCAGCAGCAGCGTTCTGGATAAGCTATCTGATTAATTTTCTAGGCAGACCTGTGAAGACACTGTTGCAGTAATCGATGCGACTAAAGATAAACGCATAGATGAGTTTCTCTAGATCTTGCAGAGACATTAGTCCTCTAATCCTGAAAATGTCAGGATGATAGAAGGCCGACTTTGTAACTGTCTTTATGTGGCCCAGAAGGTTTATGTGAACCCAGAAGGTTCAGGTCCATCTCTACACCTAAATTTTGGGCCTGTTCTCTGTTTTTTAGTGGTAATAGTTGAAGCTGTGGGTTGAGTCTAGATTGTTCCTCTTTAGGTCCAAAGACAATTACTTCAGTTTTGTTTCTGTTCATTTTATAATCCAGTGGTTCCCAAATATTTTCTGGGCTCCCTATGGATTACAATAAAATCTCCCCCAAAAAAGAAAAAGAAAATCAACCGGAACCACTGTTATAATGTGACATGTTAATGTTTAAAACTTTAGCTGTACATTTTTACCTTCCTCTTTTTTGCAGTTTATTCAACTCTTGGAGGTTTGACAAAAGTAGCAATAAATTAACACAACTTACTTCTGCAAGTTTATCTTTCACAAACTCACACATTTAAGTTAAAAATCTAACTGGACTTGTAGAGTAGAAGATAGTAGACGCAGCTAAATGCGGCTCAAACGTTTTACAGTGAAACAATATTCGCTGTTTGTTGGGACCGCTCCTTTAAGCTCATTTACTTCTGTTTGCCCTGCCTTTCCTCCTACGCTCTGCTTCCCTCTCTTTATCCCGTCCATCCCTGCAAACAAAGTGAGAGCCAAGGGTGAATTAATAAAGGAGCGAAAGTGGAGCACAACTCCCCGAAGGTCTGCCTTTTCTGGGACGCTCACACAGAGAAAGGCTCTCAGACACACAAACGACAACACAATCTACATAAATCTAAGGCTTTATTGTGATAAAAGGCAAAAATCAGATGATACAAAGTGGTAACAAATCACACGTCATTGTCTGCAAGTAGTAAAACTGAGGAGAATGATGAGAAAATAAGAAAAAAATTAGGATTTTTTTTAGTTTAGATGTTAAAAGCATGTTATTCTTAGGCTTTCATTCATATTCTTTGTGTTTATTTTATTTTTAATGATCCCATTGTTAATTTTCTTCTGTTAAATTTTGTCTGTACTATAGTTTTGATCCTCCCCTCCGTTTGTTTTTCCCAATTATCTTCGCTCCCTTTCTTTTTTGTCATTCATCATTATTCTTACATGTTTCTATTTTTCTTTATTCCCTTATTTTTAAAAACTTGCTCATATAACTCAATTCATTAAGTGAAAAATATGGACTCACACAAACTGATGAAAATTAAAATTTTAGATCAGAATATAACATTATGTTGATTAAAAACACATTTTTAACTTAGAAATGTGGGCCTTATGAGAAGGACCTGCTTAAAGGTTGTCACTTTTAACTTGAAAATTGAGTCTCATCAGAAAGCATGTTCTAATTTATAGAATATGACTGTATTTAAGCCACTGAAAACTTCCTGTTTTAATACAAAACATTAATTAAAGAGGCTTTATTATGCGTTTTCCAGCCACATGGTGCCACTTTATAGCATAATCATGTAACTTTGTTAGCATCAATTGTTATAAAAATGCTATATACATCAGATATGACTTAAAAGAAAGGTGACTTTGTGATTTAGCGCCTTGAAATTGGGTCTCTGTCTCTTTAAAAACTCCTGCTCTTTCTGTAACTCCGCCTTCAGGAAGTTGTCGCAACATGGCTCCTCTATTTGATCCTTAAACGACTTTTTTTTTTACCAGCATTTCACTGAGAAGTAGCTCCTATATTGAGCTCAGCAGTTCGAGCAGGTGTTTGCTAATTGCTGCTGGCTAGTCTGAAGGAACTGAGTGGTGGAATTGGAGGAGAGGACTGTTCTGTATTGCTGAAGCTTGGAAACAACAGCTCTGAGGAGTTTTGAGCAGCTGAATGGTTGCCATGGAGATTAAAGGTGCAGCATTATGTGTTTTGTGGGCACATAGCACCATTTTATATCATAATAAAGTAACTATGTTAATATACATATAACAAATAAGACATATTTAATATACATGTAAGAAAATTGATGGATAGATGGATATCATTTACGACTTAAAAGTAATTTTACTTCGATATTTTTTAAATGAGGGCTCTGTCTTTTAAAAACTCCTGCCTTCAGCAAGTCATCACAACATGGCTCCTCTATTAACACTTTAGCAACTTTTTTACTAGCGTTTTGCTGATAAGTAGGTCCTATAATGAGCTAAACAGATTTTCAGTTGCACCAGACGTTTGCTAATTGCTGCTGGCTAGTCTGAAGGAGCTGAGTGGGAGGAGCTGCATCTCTAAGGTGGAGCTACGTCCACCCAGGCTAAACGGTTGCCATGGAGATTCAAGGAGTTCTTGAACATACATGAAAGAAACAAGGCAGAACTTCAGCTTTGTTTTTGATGAGAGAAAAACGTTTAAAAATAAGTTATTAGTACAGACAGACTGCTGTACAAACAAGAGCATAACACTGGTCCTTAACAGGTTTTATTGTTCTAAGCAGTTAACAATTCTGGCTCATCTAGCGAGCAAAAATAAATCCCTCAGGATTTTGATTGTGATTCAACACACCGAAGCGGGCACAGTCAGATGCTGGGGATCAAGCCAGCAACTGTTCAATTATTCTTTGAATTTCCTCACATTTCTGCCAGCCACTAAGCTCTTCATCCCCAAATATATCCGCTTTTACGCTGCTTCTACCAATAACTTTGTTTTGTTTTATTTCATTGTGTTGACCAAAGCTAAACAGGAAGGTGAATGAATGAAAGAAAGAAGCAAGAACTCCTCAATAATCAGTGGGTGCTAAGAGGTTTATATGAACTGCAACGCTTGATTAAAATGTTTCAGAGTCAGTTTGTATTTGATAAATGGTTTAAATGAACAATTTCATTTGACCCACTGTTGTACAGAGACCATTTAAATATTGTATAATCTGACTATTTGTAACAAATCTGCATATAAATGAATTAGCACATTTTCTAGCAACAAATGAAAGAAATAAGAAGAACTGACAACATAGAAACAAAACCTAAGAAATCGGGAACCAACTTAAAGCAGTTAGCAGTTTACCTCTGAGTGATGTTTACATTTAAGCAAAATAGACCTTTCCTCTGTAACTTCTACTCTATCTGGTTGTTTCCTATCTTATAACTGTTAATAAAGAGAAATATTACCACAAAAAACTGCTAAAGTCTAAACTGTTAGCGCCTTGCATCACTAAACTATAACAAATGTGCCAGATATAATAAAAAACCTTGAAGGAAATTTTATATTTTTTTCCAAACCCATCATGCTGAATATTACTAATGTATGAAGCTAAAAAATAAATTCAAATTAAAATGTCCTCCTCGTTTAGGCGATGAAACAATCTGCATCACCAAAAATAGTCTATATGAGATACTGGGGTTACTGGAAGGCCTCCTTCTAAACGGCCTGAACTGGGAAATTAAGTTTTATTAAATGAGAAGGTGACGGCTATCAAAAGTACTGTCCAAATATATTATAAATAAATATGAGTGTTGTAATTATTCTTGTTTAAATGCGTGAAATCCAGAGTGATAAAGTTACTGTCGTTAGGAACATTTACTCAAGTTTCTTATTTAGCTAAATTAATTTAAATGTTTAATCATCACTGAGCAAGACCGAGATTCCTTTGAGTTTTGTAACGTTTCTTTTACAATATATTTTTCTTCTTCTTCTGCACCAAAATTATCATCAGCTTCCAGTAATATATACCAATAAATATGTAGAGGTTTCCCCTTCATGCATGTATATTTCATCCTTAATTTAAAAAACTGACACAGTTTGCTTAGCCAAGCTTTTTCTTTTAATCTAATCTACCATGGCATCTTTGTTTAAAATTGAAAACACACACAAACTCAAGCTTCCCCGAATTTAGCACTAGAAAATACCTTCATGATTTTCAGTAAGACTGTAAAACATGTATTGACTAAATGGGATGTCCTGATCAAATGGCAGATATTGGCCTGGAGTCCCGATCAAAGCATCGACAATGACAAAACTTAGTTCGCTACACATCATGCACACATGTGTCATGTTAGCTGCATCACCTATATGGAGCTAAATTAGTCTCAAAAAGATTCAGAACGCGCACAACTCTACAACGTAATTCACAAAACAGAGGTAGACAGAGAACATAAAAGTTGTACTCAAGTAAGAGTAGTTATACTTAACATAGTTTTACTGAAGTAAAAATAAAAAGTAGCAATCCATGAAATTAGTCAAGTAAAAAAGTATTCGGTAATAAGGCTACCGGTACTCGAGTGCTGAGTAGCAGATCAAATTATCAATCATTTCATATTTCAGAATCACATTATCAAATGGGTAAAAATATAAAGTTAAATGAAAATTTTGGTATTTTAAGGACTAAAATGACAAAAATTTATATCAAAAAGTATCAAAAGAAAATATAAAAAATAAAAGAAAATTTTTTTCACAATCAGTTTCATTCAACAAAAAACCTACAAAACTTTAATAAAAACTGCAGGTGTGCGTCTGTGTCTGGTGAATTTTTGGTTAAAACATGTTTGTTTTTCATGCAGTGGGTAGAGTAAGAGTAAAAATACTTCATAATAAAATTACTACAGTAAAAATAAACAGTACAGCGTAGTAAAAATACTCCTTTTCAACAAAGTTACTTAAATAAATGTAATTGAGTAAATGTAACTCAGTTTGGAGTTTTCAACTTTTGAGACTTTTGTGCACAGAATTCACAAGTGACATGATGCATTCAAGGCTGGCGAAAAGCTGGGATATCTGACAATTAGAATTGTGATGGGGGGTTCTATGCAAAATAAAAGCTTGAATATTTAAAATATAGTATTTTTGTTTGGCCCAGTGGGCCAAAACCCCTAAATGAAAGACATGCACTTACATTAAAGTTACTGGATTCTAAAAATATTAACTTTGTTGGCTGCACTGCTGAAATATACTAATTAAAATCAGAATGTTTTTTTTTTCTTGGAAAAATAAAAACTCTCTGAAAACTAAGGAGAGCAGCAGCGCCATCTCTATCCATATATTCATAAAGTCTGTGTAGCAGCTGAGTTTCGCAATGTTGCCTGTCTTATTCTGTGGTGTGACACAATGGGTGTTAATTCACATTACAGGGCAATATCACCACCTAGTGTAAGCAGTAGGAACAGGCCGGACCATTGAAGACAACGGCGTGTGACCCACTTTTGATATAGAAACCCCTTTTTCAAATATTTTTTTCTAGGAAACCCTCAACCTTTAGAAAGATGCTTTAATATTTGAGTAATGTTCATTTATTCATTTTTAAAAACACTTTAATAACTTTTCTAAACCAACTGAAATAATACAGGAAACTCAATTTGCAGAAAGAAAACTAATCCACTGAAATACTTGTCATGTCTGATAAAGCATTGATTCAAGAAAAAAACACATGACCTATGACATTTCCTTCCCAAATGGATTAAAGACAGTGGAAGTACTTGGAACCAGGATTATGATGCCAAAATAAAAGCTCAGCAATAAAATAACAACATAGAGTGTAAGAGTTAAAAAGAAATTGAACTTTACACATCATTGAAATATTTTATATCATCTACAATATAGCACACGTCAATATAGAAAGGAAAATTAAGCGCAAATGGAAGGAAGACAGATTTTAAGTCATTAACAAAATAAAATTGCAAGAGCAAGAAATAGCCTAAAAAGTGAGAGTTGAGGAAGAAAAGGCAGGGAGATTGAGAAAAGAAAAGAGCCTCTTGCAGAAGCCCAAGGGGTATCCTGCTATCCCAGAATGCTTTGCTCTAACCTACTTTGGTATTTCTGTTTCTGTCTTTGTCTCTGCAGCGCTCTGAGTGGGCTACAGCTACCCAGTACACACCATATTTGAACGGGTTTGTAGGTGTGTGTGTGACCAAATTAAACAAAGACCACACATTTGTGTAACTGCAGCTTTAGGAAGAGCAAATCTGCAAACTTTTGATGATTACTGTTCCTATTTTTAAGTGTTTTAAGCTCTGCATTTGTGTATTTGTAACTGTGTCCTTAAAATGACTCAGTCCAAGTGTAGCCTATATATCTGAGTGTGTGTATGGGTGAATGAGTTTGTGGATTGTATAACTGAGTGTGTGTGAGTGTGAGTGTTGTGAGGAATCAGTGGGCAGCGCAACGACCAACTCAGCAACACTCCGTTACCATGGAAAACATCCATCCAGCTCAACTTTCCTCCTCATATTAATGATTTAAATAGGCATCTACTGACTTATTAAATATATATTTCATATTTTTTGTAGATTATGATAATATTAAGTGTTTAGTATTGGTGAAAAAAATTGGTAAATTATTTCACTTATAAAATGAGAAAAATATCTTGTTATAAGTTAATTTATTTGCCTTTATTATCAATATTAAGGAATTATTTACTTAAAACAAGCTCCTATATCTTGCTGAAAAGTTACTTGTAAGTTAGTTGTGTCTTATTTCAAAGATACTAAGATATTTGAACCAGAAACTAGACCAAAGATACTTGGTAAGAGTTTGTGTTTTAGCAGTGTAGTTTTTTTCAACTGAAAAAGAAAACTTAAAATAATTCCTAGTTAAAGTTTAGCTTCAACAAACCACTTCAGTGTGTCTCAAATTGAGCATAAAATGTTCAGAAAAATTACATTTTAATTCACCCACCTGCCTGAAGGGGGTTAACTAAATTCTACTTTTATTTATTTTATCTTTTTTTTCCTGGCTGATATAGGACCTGATGGAACAAAAAACAAGCATAATTCCCTTTTACAGTGCGGTGAGATTGTATTATATGATAAATACTAATATGATAAATAGTGATACACAGCACTGGAATCAGGGCTCCATCTGCTGCATGCCCAGCAACACAGACACAATTATACTTCTTTTTAGAGCACACTCTCTGATTCTCCCATGCGATATGATAATAGTAAAAACCTGCCAGTGACATATGATTTACACATTAACTCATGTGACCTTTCGGTTCGTCACGGCTACAGTAGGTTGACTTCAAGACAGAAACACTCAGGTTTACTGTATTTATTCTAACAAAACAGGAAATAAAACTGGTGCCTACCATCAGTCCAGCAGTTTCTGCCTCTATATGTTAAATAAAATACAATAAATAATCTAAACAAACTACAAGTCAATTATTGAACTTTTATTTTTGTTTAGGGTAACAACAGAACATTGAAATATCACAAAAATGGGAAAAAAATTGTGATGTGATTTTTTTCATGTCATATTTCTGCTTACTGTGCAAAAGACTATGAGCAACTCACATCTTTTATTAAACTTCTGCTACAGAATCAACTCAACTACAGCTCAAATATTACAGCAGTTATGCCATGCTACTGTTTTTAAATCAAATCCTAAGCTACACTTTGTTCTCTGATGATGATTCCTTCACATCTGCAGGTTGAAAATAAAACTGATAGCTTGCCCTACATTTTGGATTATTTTGACCACTGGGGGGCGCACATAGAGCACTGAAATAGTTGAAACTAAAATGAGGAAAAATAAATAACACCTTACAATTACTATAAAGTTAATGTATCTCTTTCTGAAATGGCAAAACACAAAATTTTGCACCCTTGATTCCAGTAGACATGCTCTATTCAGAATGTACCTAAAGCTCCAAATATGTAACAGAATTTGATTCTAATGAACTTTCCTGAATTTACACATATATCAAACTATATAATACCAGGACAGATGGCACGAAAAGGAAATCGTGTCACATTTTGTTTATAATTTTCTATTTATAAACCGTGGAGGTGAATTTACATGCAGGTTTATTCTTGAATAAAAGTTCTTAAGGGAGCAAACAACAGCCTGCGTCCTAGTTAAACAAATGATCGTTCTCTTCTTCTTTTGTACATTTCTTGCAATTAACGTTAATAAAATGTCAAGCAGTAGGAGGTTGATGATGTGAGAAGTTGCAGATCACTACTAGAGCCTGCACTGTTTGGGTTTGGGAACCTATCATTGGGAACCGTCGCATTAAACCGGATTACGGCTGAGGAGACACGAAGATGAGTCACCCTGTCTTTTTCTAATTCACGCAAACACTAAAACTACGGCACGCATGTACTTCCAGGAACGGCTCTGCAGCAAGTTCTAAAGAAATCTCAGCAGCCAAAAGATGTCAGAGATGTCCTGTTGATGTGTGGGAACAATCAGCACCACTGAAGAGCCTGGAAAGCTTCAGCCTGATCCCACCCTGCAGCTTTGTGAGAATGTCCATGGGCATCCTGTGCAGAGTGTGTGTGTGTGTGGGGGGGGTGTGTGTGCGTGTGTATGTGGGGGCGGACAGAGAAGCTGAGTTGTCACGTTGGTCAGAACATATCTGCATACTCATAATCAAGCAACATATACAGTAAATCAGGTAAGCAGAAATAAAACTTCACAAGCAAATTGTGTGAGAAGCAGTAACGGTGTCATGCTAAGCACAGCAGCAGAAAGCTGCACAAACTTAAAGAGATAAAGTGAGAGTGCAAGAGGAAAGACACAATGGCAGAATATGAGAGAGAGGGAGAGAGAGAGAGGAGAATGAGTGGTAGGCAGGAGACTGTGTGGGTTGACTTGTTCTCTCTCCCGGGTGCTATGGAAACCTACAGAGCTGCAGCTCATCAGTGGAGAGGAGGAAATAAAGACAAAAAGGTAGGAAGATAGAGAAGAAATGAGGGAAAAATAATCATAGTTTCATGTAGGGAAGCACCGACTTCCTTAATTTTGAGAGAGCGGTAACCGTCTGATACTTACATGTGAAGCAGATCTTATCTACTTCATCAAATGTCTACAAAAATAAAAATAAAAAAATAGCCACTGTCCTCTTCTGCTCTCCTGTGAGAGAGATTAGACTGACAGACCAGCACATCAGGTCATGTCTGCAGCTAACAATAGTCCCCCAACTTATGCTAACTAAGCGACTTTCTTGCTATCTCTAGCAAGAAAGTCAAACAAAAACAATTATTATCGGCCAGTCAGGCTTTTTAAAGATCAGTAATCTGCCAGAAAACTGCAATCGGTGCACCCCTAGTTTCACAGCTTTAATTAAATCTAACTAAAGTTTTTTTTGTCTAGTATTATTAAGTTTTAACATAAAGCATTTAGAATTTTGTGAAACTTTACATAAATGCAGATTTACATGTTTTAATGGGCACACAAAACCTACTTATAGGCTAAATAACGTGGAGGTAAGCAGTAAAGGAATTGCATAAATGATGGGTTAGTGTTTTTTCTTACTAAATTCAATAAAGAAATCCCTGATTTAAAAAAGAAAAACTTGAATGATTACTCTGCTTCTTTGTATCAAACACATTTCTTTGCAGCTAAACATGTAGCTAAATTCCCAATAAAGCTCTTAAAAGCCATGTATTTTATAATGTTTTCTGATGATCACAATAAGTCCAAAAACATGATAAAAAACACTTTCTACAGCTTCATTTGCCTCATTCATGGTGGTGCTCAGATGTTCAGTTTTATATGTGCATGAATGATGGTGGGAAAAGGAAAGCACAGAAAAAAATCCCAGATGTATTTCTGAGACGCGGCTACACTCCCTCCTCTCTGCTGCGTCTGCAAACCAACATCCGCACACGGCCCATGTTTCCAACTCCAGTGTCCTGCAGGTGCAAGTTCTCAAATATTCCAGTTTAGCTTCAGGACGCCTGCTTCATGAAACAATGAGCAGCATGATACTGCAGAGAGGTATATGGGGAAGTTAGGGATATTGTAACAGAAAGTTACCAAAATAAGACAATTTACAGACTCACTGGATTTATCTGATCAGTGAAATATAAGTCACCATGACAACACCCTTTGCTGTAGAAAGTTCGATATTTTCAAGACAAATATTTGCATTTTTAGTTCCACTTCTACACTTTAGTCACTTTTCGGTGAGTTTCAGTTTTAATGTTTTAACATCAGATCCATTATAAGCCTTTCTTTGTCTCTAAATTGTTCTAAATTACTCAGCTTTTACTGCTAACTTTCAAAGGATTTATAGAAACATTAACGCTTGGAAAGATTGTTTTCTAAAAACGGGAATGATTGAATAATGATTTGTGTAGCGGCTAAAATCCTATATTTTAGGCTACTGGTTGTTGTGCTTGAAGGCGTTGTTCTTACGTGCGTTCAGTAGAGATTCATCAGGTCGATCTTTAGTTTGACTTATAAAAAGGTCATTTATTGAACAGAACAATGTCCATTGTTTGCTACTTCAATGTAGCTACACGTAAATTCGACCTCAAAACCTAAACCAAACACAGTGGAAAACTGTTGCCTCTTCCCACTAACAACACCTGAACAGAATCACCATTGACCTTAAATACCCATCCCCCATCAGACACACAGAACTCAAAATGAAATTCGCCCCCTGGTGGCGATAAACACAGAAAAGGTTAAATGGCTCCTACACGCCAGCCCCTAATTGCGTGTGGCAGAAGACATAGCAATTACTAATCTTAAATTAAAGGAGCCACAAATAAAGATATATCTAAATGTGCATAAGAGGCAAATCAGGTTTACACATTCATTATTCTACCAGTTTAACAGTTTGTAGCTTCACATAACAGACAAATTTTTGTTACAGGTCTTTCAATAATGTTTGTTTTTGTTTGAAGATGAACCACTCGCACCAAACCCTTTTTATCTGGAAAAGTTTTAATAACTTTCCCTAATATCCAAGACCCTCGAGGTGTTGTGGAGTCCATAACTACCACAACATCTCCAGGGATGAAGCACCTTTTTTTCTTTATCCATTTTTGTCGTTCTTGTAATAACGGTAGATATTCTCGGATCCAACGTTTCCAAAAGAGGTCTGAAATGTATTGGATTTGTTTCCACCTTCTTTTAGCGTAAAGATCTTTTTTGTCAAAGAGTCCTGGCGGAAAAGCTGGTTTTCCCTTCAGGAGCAGCAAGTGGTTGGGTGTTAAAGCCTCAAGGTCATTGGGGTCCTCTGATAACTTTGTGATGGGACGATCATTAAGTATTGCCTCTGCTTCACAAAGCACAGTGTGGAATCCTTCATCGTCCAACATTTGTTGACGAAGCACTGAGTGCAAAACCTTTCTGATCATTCGAATGAGGCGCTCCCAAACCCCGCCACAATGTGATCCAGATGGTGGGTTAAAACTCCATTTAATCCCTTTGTGTGCCATGGCCTTCTCAATTCTTCCATTATTTAGAGAGGCTAGAGCTTCTCGTAGCTCTCTTTCTGCTCCTATGAAATTGGTGCCATTATCTGATCTCATGTGTGAAACTTGTCCTCTTCGAGAGATAAATCGACGCAGTGCATTAATACATGAGTCGGTATCTAAAGAGTACGCCACTTCAAGGTGCACGGCTTGGCTGTTGCTAATCCATTGGGTTAGCGTAAACCCTCCTCTGCTGCAAATAGCCATAAGGTCTTTGGCCATGGTAACTGCACTTTCCTCTGATGGCAGACTTTTTAAGAGGTCATCCATGTAAAAGTTTTTGTTGACTGTTAGTACAACATCTGCTGAGAAGCTGGACTGATTATCCTCAGCAGTCTTTCTGAGAGCATAGCAAGCACAGCTTGGTGAGGAGACTGCACCAAATAAGTGGACAGTCATACGGTGTTCCTCAAGGTCTTGTTCTAGATTACCTTGAGGCCACCACATGAAGCGTAGAAAGTCCACATGGTCCTCAGACACCTTAACCTGGTGGAACATGGATTTTATGTCTGCCATTAATGCCACATATTCCTGCCGAAACCTCACTAAAACCCCCACCAATGAGCTAGTTAGGTTAGGGCCCTGTAAAAGCTGACTGTTAAGCGAGACCCCTTTATACTCTGCTCCACAATCAAACACCACACGTAGCTTATGTTTTTTTGGATGGTATACACCATGATGTGGTATATACCACACCTTGCCTTTCGCTGTAGTCAGCTGATGCTGTGGAACCCTTTCTGCATGTCCACTATTAATGGCATTAGTCATGAAGTTTGTGTACTCTTTATGAAAATTTCTATTCTTTTTGAATTTCCCTTTCAAACCAAGTATACGCTGCAGAGCAACAGAAATGTTGTTTGGCATAAAGAGTTCTTCACTTTTGAAAGGCAGCTTCAGTTTGTAATGTCCATTCTCTAGCTGCGCAGAGCGATCCATTATGTCTAGGAATTTTTGTTCCTCTCTTGACATTTCCTCTTGTTCTGTAAAGGATTTCTCAGTAAAGTCATAGTTGTATTGGCTCGTCAGAAGCTCTTCAATTTTATCAACTGTAGTTCTGTTGACATGAACTGAAGGGTAGCCATTTTCAAGATCCTTGTAACCTTCTGCTGAAGCATTTATAACCCATCCTAGGAGGCTTCTGATTGCATAGGGCCCTTCACCCCTACTATTAACCACCTCCCAAGGTTCCATTAGTTTAGATGCATTTGTGCCCACTAATAGGTCTACACCGGCATGTATACGAGGAAAATTAATGTCCTTTAAGTATGACCATTTTGACAGCTCCTCCTTACTGATGATATTATCGGTGGAAACTGGCATTTTCTTTTGTGTAAACACAATGGGAAGCTGATAGAAATGGCTTCCATTTATTTCTGAAATCTCCAGCCCTTTAATGATAGATGTTGTCATTGTTTTACTATGACCCATTGTACGGAGATGAATCTGAGCCTTTCGACCTTGAATGTCGAGTTCATTAAGAAGTCTTTCCGAGCAGAACGTGTCAGTGCTCCCTGGATCCAGAAAGGCGTATGTTTTAATGATCTTAGTTCCCTTTGAACTTTTCACTTTCACAGGCAGGATGGGAAGAATGCCTTTATGGTGGCCAGCCCCAGTATGACCACAAGTAGAGGAAGTTTTACAGCCCTTTTCTGCCTGATCCAACTCTTTCTGATGGGGTTTTTCCTTCTGTCCAATGTGCAAAATGCTGGGATGCTTTTGGTTACAGTGTTTGCAAGCAATGCGCTTATCACAGTTCCTGCTTAAATGTCCTGTATCCAAGCAACCAAAACATAAACCTTTGTCTTTTATAAAGTCTAGTTTTTCCCTGTGTGACCTCTTTCCTAATTGTCGACATTGTTCCAATACATGACCATCCTGTGTACAATACAGACAGGATGAATAATTCGATTTGTCAACAACGGTTACTTCATTTTTGAGAGACGGCATGTTACAGTCATCTTTAACAGAAACATGGGTGACAAAGCTGTTTCTTTTAAACTGCGACTTTATTTGAGGTTTGCTAGGTCTTATGATTCCCCTAGCAGGTTGTAAGTCCTGTATATCTCCAAAAATCGGATCAGAGATTATCCTAATCTGGTGTTCAATAAAAGCAACAATATCTCTGAAACATGCTCTTTGACTAGTTCTCTCAAAAATCTCATTTGCCTTTGTTCTCCATTTTTCTCTTAGTTTAAAAGGAAACTTTTGAACCAAGATTTTCATGTTAGCTGGCATGCTTAACTCATCCAAATACTGCAGTTCCTCCATTGCATTGCAGCATTCACGAAGGAACAGTCCAAATGCTTTTAATGCTTTAGCATCTTCACCTTTAATGTTGGGCCAACCAGTGGCCTTTTCCATGTAGGCTGCAGTAATATTAAATTCATTGCCAAAATGTTCTTTGAGGAGTTCCTTGGCCGCTGCATATCCTCTTTCTGCAGTCATATGAAGGCAACTACGAATGAGGTCTCTTGGTTGCCCCCTGGTGTACTGTTCAAGGTAGTACAAACAGTCTCCTTTACAACTGGTCTTTGCTTCCACAGAATGTTCAAAGGCTTTCATAAAGGAGTTGAACTGTAAAGGATTTCCGTCGTAAATGGGAATTTCTCTGTATGGCAGTAACTGGCTTGTTTGCATTTGAACCAGAAGAGCTGTTATGTCATTCTGTTGTTTCAACACATTGTAGAGGTCTCCAGCAGATTGACTTTGATTTGATGGAAGCAAACTGTTTTGAGTGGTAACATTGGGATTGGAGAAAATACTAGAAGCTTTAGAAATTTGAACAGCAGGGGGAGCCGTTTGTGACACCAAAGTATTGAAAACGGAGTCATCCACCTGAGGTGGAATATGCTTTTCATAGGTTGTGTTTAACTCTAACTCAACCTCTTTATCCCTCAGCAGTCCAGCATCTTCTTGAAGCTTCTTTACAGGTTTGGTAACCAACTGTGAAGCTTGTGAAGGTAGTAAAGTAGGTTTGATCTTGGGTCTAGCACCCTTTCTAACATATGAATCCATTCCATCAGAATGCTTAGATGTAATGCTGCCTTTAGTGCTGCCCTCTAGAACCATTAGCTTGGCGTTAGCAGCAGCTATTTTGGTGTCCATCTCAAGTTGCTCTTTTCTTTTCTTTAACAAGTATTCCTGCTCCTCCAGCACATGCTTCTCCTTTAAAGCAGCTGCACATGCCAGGAGTGCAGCCCTTTCTGCTTCTGCTTTTATTTGTTCAGAAAGCATTGAAGATTTGCTGGTTGTTATAGAAGAACCCCTTTGACTCCCAGCTTTTCTAAAAGACCTTAGGGAAACATTTGAAATGCTGTCATGAGGTTCAATCTGCAGCTCCTCCTCCATCATGATCATGCCACCACTGGCAGTCTTTGGTTCAGCTTCGTTATTATTTTTACTCTCCTTTTCTTTAATATCATCAGGCACACTGACTGAGCAATCTTGAGCCTCAGCCAACCATTTATGAGTATCAGCAACAAAATCATGAACATTCAACATTTTAGCTTGAAACCATATGTCATGCTTTTGTGCTTCATCCACAGGCAATAATCCCAACAAACCCTGGTGTACCCTTTGTGTTTCTTCAGACAAACCCAAAAACCGTTTAAATTCTACCTTAATGTCATTCACACACCCTTTGTCATTTTTCAACACTGTAATAGTTTGTCTTAATTTTGTGAGCTTATTTAACTTTGTTTTTCTTTCACTTTCTAAGTTACTGATTTTCACCAACAAAGCTTTGGCTGTTAATTTCACTTTTCTTTTTTCAGTCTCCCATTGAGGACTTTGTGTTGGACTTTCCTCTTCACACATGATGTTATTATGACCCTCCTGATCCAGATCAACGTTTTCCTCTTCTGCCATAATGGCCATTCATAGATATCAGCGGCGCTGACTCACATATCCCAATGATGCGTTGGCCGGCACTGATAATCTGCGTCCCGAGGTCCGCTGCTACGAATCTCAGTGGCTCCAATAGCTCGATCCATGCAGCTCTGTTCCCAGCGTCCGATGTCAATCGCTCCTCTGCGGTTCCGGTTCCGACGCCTGGTGTCCCGATCGCTCCTCTGCGGTGTCCCGATCGCTCCTCTGCGGTGTCGGTTCCGACGCCTGGTGTCCCGATCGCTCCTCTGCGGTGTCCCGATCGCTCCTCTGCGGTGTCGGTTCCGACGCCTGCTGTCTCGATCGCTCCTCTGCGGTGTCGGTTCCGACGCCTGGTGTCCCAATCGCTCCTCTGCGGTTCTGGTTCCGACGCCTGGTGTCCCGATCGCTCCTCTGCGTGTCGGTTCCGACGCCTGCTGTCCCGACCGCTCCCCTGCGGTTCTGGTTCCGACGGCTCCAATAGCCTGTGTCGGTGCGGCGTCTTTGCGGCTTCGTGCCTCCACAACGCAGAAGAATCGATGGATCTTCCAAACGAGGCAGTTTTCCACCTAAATGTAGCGGCTAAAATCCTATATTTTAGGCTACTGGTTGTTGTGCTTGAAGGCGTTGTTCTTACGTGCGTTCAGTAGAGATTCATCAGGTCGATCTTTAGTTTGACTTATAAAAAGGTCATTTATTGAACAGAACAATGTCCATTGTTTGCTACTTCAATGTAGCTACACGTAAATTCGACCTCAAAACCTAAACCAAACACAGTGGAAAACTGTTGCCTCTTCCCACTAACAACACCTGAACAGAATCACCATTGACCTTAAATACCCATCCCCCATCAGACACACAGAACTCAAAATGAAATTCGCCCCCTGGTGGCGATAAACACAGAAAAGGTTAAATGGCTCCTACAATTTGCATGTAAAAACAAAAACATGAGTTTGATCAGTAAAATAAAAATAAAAAACAGACTAATTTTACAGTTATGAAGGGGTCAGAAACATAAATTAAAAACTTTCGCCCTCTCGTTTTCACTACTTTATTTAATATCAAACAGAAAACAGTGGGTGGATGTTTAGTGTGATATACATGCAAACAAACTACAAGGTGGACAAACACACGAATCACAGGATCAACAACCGGAGGTGAAGAAGAAGACGACAGGAAGTAGTTGGAAGATCGTGACGTGGCATGTTGTTTAATCATGTGTGATTTTATTGCATTTCCTATTCAACGGAAACAATGTAATTGCAAAATTGTGTATTATATTTGCCAATGTTGATGAAAAAGTACTTATAACAAGATATTATTTCCATGTTAAAAGGGAAATAATCTGCCAATGGTTAATATCATCAATATTAAGGAATTATTGACTTAAAACAAGTTGTTATATTTTGCTGAAAGGTCATCCATTAGGTGGTTTTGTTTTATTTCAAGTGTACTAAGATATTTGCACTAGAAAGAAGGTCAAAAATCCTTGGTAAGATGATGTGTTTTTGCAGTGTACACATTAATCTGTGGTGCTTTGATTCATTTGGACAAAGACCTGAGGAAGATGCTGGCCATCAGGGGAGTCAGACACATTGATTATGACTTGTTACTTCTTGATTACACATTAACATGTGCTGCTTAATAATGAGAACAAATGAAAGCTTGTAAGTTGATTGAGTCACTCTCCCAAAGTCTCCTAAACTGTGTTATGGTTTTAAAGCCACTTTATTTGACAGAAGAATTAAACATTGTTCGTCGTAGGAACCTGACATGCTTTGTCCCCCTCATCTGCCCCTCTTAGTCCACCTCCTTCCTTTGCCCCTCTGCTCATTTCTCACAGTTTCATAATCTTGCTGAGAATGATGCAACTATCCAGTAACAGTATGGACAGGCAGACACGCACAGTCTTTCTAAAATCAGACCACTTGGACAGTATTTTCTAGCTTCAGTTTTGTTCTCAAAATAAAAACGAGGACTTCCTTCCCCTTTATATGTTTCTGTTTACAGGAAAAGTCTGGAATGTTTGCCGCGCTCCTCTATGTAAAAGAAAACGAAATAAATGTAAAAGGAATAATCAGGAAATGTTTTATGAAAGTTAAGGTGGATACAACCTAAGGGAAATACTGAATTTCAAAATATGTACTCAAGCGAGCTGCATTAAAAATAAATACAAAGTTATATTACTCAGGCTACGTTCACACTGGAGCCTGTAGTGACCCAATTCAGATTTTTTGTCAAATCGATTTTTTTTTTGCCGTGGTCGTTCACACTTCCATTTATATGCGACTTGTATGTGTTTTTTTCTTTTTTCTTTATTAATTTATTTATTTTAATAACTTTATGCCTGAAAGTGTCCTCCCGGGTGAACCGCAGACGACCTGAAAGTGTCCCGCATGAGCAGTAGAGGGCGCAATAACGTCACAGGTAGTGGGCGTGCTCAGTGTTTTGCCAAACGCCACAGTGTTTGTGGAAGTAAACATGGATACTAACGGTGGAGTATAGCTTACGATTTTGAAGTTGTTGTTCGACAGCATTAACAACTCAATCCTTTACAGTCCGCCATGGTTGTTGTTTTTCTTGCGTGTATCAGGACACAGAATAATGACGTTTGTTGAATATCAGTGACATTCAGGTCGGATGAATGCGATCTGGCCGTTCAGATTCAGGTCACATTTGAAAAGATCGGCTGCGTATCGGACATCCAAGTGGTTATTTGAAAAGAAATCCGACCTGTGTTGTACAGACTGTTGCAAGAAGATCAGATACAGGTCGCGTTAAGGTCGCAAAAAAAGAAGAAAAAAAGAATTGGGTCACTTCGGGCCGCAGTGTGAACATAGCCTCACATTGTATAGAGATTAATATTATACTGTGGTTTAAATTGCAAATTTTGGATAATTATTGAGTCGGTAAGTAATGTATTTTATTAAAATAAGTGGTAGGATTAAAAAAGTGATCACTTCTTACGACTCCTTTTCAAACAGAAAAGTAGTCGTAAACAAATGGTTTTGTTCTTGGTTATGCATGCACACGTTTTCTCTGCCTACTGATGGCTTATTTCTTGTTTTTAAAAACCTGTTCTAAATAAATAAATTAAATCAATAAATATTTGGTAACTTCTAGATCTCATAATTATAGCAGTTGGCAAAAAACAAACAAACAAAAAACATAACAGCTGGTGATCATTTTCCAGAGAATATGGTCTGAAATAATGATAAATATTGAAAGACAGCTCGTCCTCCTTGATTCCAACACAGGCTATTAATAATATGGGAAACTAGTTTTAATCTTTGGAGAAACTTCATTTCTCTTCTGGAGAGCTTCAGATAATAACCTTTGGGAAGGTTTTGACTAGCAGATGAGGTCAGGGGCCGGTTCATTCGAGTGGTGGGGTTTATATACTGGGTCTCTATTGATGGTAGACTTTCTCCCTGTTTGTAAAATCAAGTTAATAAACTCTCCTGAAACTGCTCATTATGAGGCCTTGAAAAGAAAACTACTTTTATCTGTTACAGTTAAATATTAGCAATTTGATGTGTTCATAAAAAAAATATTGCAGCGCAAGAAGTCCAACAAAATCCAAAGCTGCAGTATTTGAATTTTTTTTTACTTTTAACTTTCACTATGGCTTGACAGTATGGCATTAGACAGATAATCTGTGAAAAAAATCTAGCTCCTCTGCCTGAAACAGCCAATCAGAGCCAGGAGGCGGGTCTTAGCGCTTTCAATCAGCATTGCCTGTCATGAATGCTAAGGCTAGTTAGCAAGGCTGCTAAAGAACACAGATAAAAACAGGTTTCTGGTAACATATTGTAACTGGTAACTGTGTTTTTTACCATTAGCGTCCTTGCTAATGGTGAAATAAAAGCGCTAATATGCTCCTCTGGGCTCTGATTGGTTGTTTAGTAGCTCAGGGAAGAGCTAGAGGAGCCTGATCTTTTCACAGATTATCTGTATCATATTATACTACCACTACATAATTTTAACAAATATGTAAAAAGGATATTTAGAAAAAAAAAGTTACATACTGCTGCTTTAAAGCCGTTGTTAAAGTCCTATCTGTAACACTTTTACATAGGAGGACAGAAATAAAAACTATAATTCAGATTTCAATAACCTCCATTTGCTTCCATTTACAAGCTAACATTAGCACTACGGCACAGCCGGCAGCTGCAGGAAGTTAGAAAAGCTGCCATATTGTTATTACTGTAAAAATAAAATTAAAACACAAATATCTGGGACTGTTTATTAGACATTTATTAATTTTTTATCTTGGGTTAATGATGCTGGCAGTTTGTTATTAGAGATGTAATTTATCATGATTTTTTTTAGATGTCTTTTAAATATAGATGTATGAGATCTTATGAAGCATTAACACATTTAATAAGGTAAATACTGCCTCAGGCTTTCAGCCTTAAATGTTTTATTAGTTATTACCACATGTAGCGAGGACAAAAACAGTGTGGAGTTTTTATTACTGCAGTTGTCGTGTAAAGTTTCACTGGCAATTTCACTTTAAAATGTCAGTACTAATTGGCAGAAATCTCATTATGTGAAGCATTAAAAGACTTCTTTCCTGGTAATTAGCAATCAGTGATGTTACTTTTATGCTGGCAATTATGACTACAGTTCCTCTGGCGAGACGTGTAATGCGGCCAGCGAACGGGCAAGTTACTAAAACACAAGAGCGATATCACTCTCTCAGGAAACATTATCTGCTAGTAATAATCTAGTAAAACTTCAGAGCTGCCACCACCCCCGTACTTTAAAATTATTCTCCCATGCAGCAGGGTGTGCTGAAATGAGACACATTCATTTCAGGCTCAGTTGTCTAAACAAAAATAAGAAGAAGTCAGAAATACATGTAAACTGATGTTACTTATTATTCTGTAAAGTCTTGATTTGATTGGAGACCGAACAGCTCCACTTATTGATTAGGTAATGATGTGCAGCAATCAAATTTAAATAACCACATATGCTATTAATTTGAGTAAATTTATCTGATTTACATTGCAGTGTCAAAAGGTTCAGAGCACTTTGAAATGAAATTCAAACCAACTAAGAAACAATCAAAAATAAAATTGGTACCAAAGTTTCTGTAGGTACAAACAGACAGAAATAAAAAAGCTGAAGTGCTGGGATTTTTAAGAAATGTATTTATACAGCTTTGACCTCACAAGGACAAAGTCCTTGTGGCAGCTGAAGATGAAAATATAGATCAAACAGATATATTTATAGACTTGTGGTTGTTGCTTCAAGGCTGATGCAGTAATAATGACTTTGGTTATTTGCAGCTGAACTAGCCTGCTTCTACAAAGTGTCCATTTTATTTTCTTGTTTTTTTTGGGAGCCATCTTTTTAATGCTTTGCCACTGCAGCACGTTAAATCATCAACTAAAATGCAGAAACAAATGATTAAATATGTATATAAAAAAAAACAATGTTTGGATAGGAATGTAACCAGAATATTGCCTTTGATATTCCCTTTCATTTAAGAGTTGTTAATGGAAAAATAAACTGCATGTCCAATACTTTCTTTAAACACAGCAGGAGGGCAAATAGCAGGTACTCTTACAAATTAATTAGTTGATCAATAATCTGGTTTTTCACCGTTTTAAGAAAACTTCAACAAACGGGGTTAATTAAGATGTCCAGATCTGGTCCTGAGTATCCAAATGAGGTCCCAAATTTTAAAAGAAAAACTCTATAAACACCTTTACATGTGTGACCTGTTGGTCCACATGTAAAAGATGCTTATAGAGTTTTCACTACAACCTCTAGGAGGCGATAATGCACTGCACCACTGCTTAGGAGAGGAAGAAAAGAACCAATAAGCAACAATGTCAGTGCTGTTTTAAAGTAGCCTTTGTTGTTGTTTTTAAATTTTTTGTCGTGATCTTACCCGTCATTTTTGTCATCTGTTGTGTGTTTGGCGCCACCCTCTGACTGGGAGTTTTATTGGAAGTAGGCCTTTGCCCAGGGGTGTCCAAACTTTTTGGGCCAAAATTGTAGATTCAAAGGTGGACCAAAAATAACTCATCCTAATCCTAAAAACAAGTAAATAAAGCTGTCTGATTTTTTATTGCAGGGTCTTTGTAGAAAGAAAAAATTGAGTAAATTTCTGCCAAAATGAAAAATTCTGTGATTAATCTCAAATCTTCTAGAGCTTGAACATTTTCTAGAAAGTTTTTCTAAAGAAAATTTTCAACATTTGAAATTCAGAAATTTCCAACTTTTTTGTAGAAAATCTCATATCTAAAAAAAAAATTCTAGCAAATTTTATTGTTTTTCGTAGAAAATTTCTGAGATTACTTTCAAAATATCTGAGATTTCTGGCAGATCTTTACTACTTTTTTTTCCTACAATGGCTCTAATATGCCGTAAGTAGCAAATTCAGCATGTTTGCTGTATTAAAAGAAAAACATCTAGTTTTCAGTTTCTTTTGGGTTTGATTGATACATTTCTTTCAATAATAAGGACAGGATTTGGGTCACTTTCTTTCAAGAAGCTTGCTATATTTATCCAAGAGTAAGAAAGAATAAAAGCTGATTTGGCTGCAGCAAAGTTGGCTTTTCAGTAAAAGTCTCCTGGTTTTACCTTTTGTTAAAACTTGGTTATAAAAAGACAAAAGATTTGTGTTGTACTTCTTGTTTAAGTAAATAATGTTGGTAACCATTTCCATCCTTATTACAAATTAAAAGTCTCCATCTGCATCTATGGAACAAATTCAAAATCATTTTAGAATTGCACATGGGGGCCACAAAAGAAATCATTCAAGAGCCACAAAAGGCCCCCGAGCCGCACTTTGGACACCCCTGCCTTAGCCTGTCACTTGAAATCAAAACAGCAGGATGAGATGGAAGTTTAATGTGTTGAGTCAAATCTAAAGACTTAAAGACTAAATACATTTGAATTTAAAATTATATCTAAAATATTTGATATTAACATAAAAACTGATAATAGACTAAAATATTAGCCTATTATTTTAAAAGTTTTATAGATTTGCTGTTTTACAAAACTGGCAGAGCTAAAATGGGAAAGTTTTAGATCTTCATTGTTAGGATGATAATTAATCTATCAGTCTATCCATCATCTATACTCACTTTTACTTGCAAGGTTACAGAGAACTGATGCCTCATTTGGTACCATAAAAATTAATAAAAATGTATTTATTTATTTGATTGATGCAGCATAAAAATTGAAGTTGTGATTCTCCACAATGCCAAACTTTCCTCAGCTTTAATGTGACAAACTTTATATCCATTCAGTCCATTTCTTCCATTTGCAAAAATCAAATGGATGAAGTGGAATTTCAGCAAGCAGCTCACAGAGTTCTACGACTGGCATAATTATTAGCTGCAGGTTGTTGAAGCACACACCATTTAAGGGTTTAAGGACGCTGGCCATCGATGAAGGGAATTTGACACCCCTCAGGTAGAGACGCTGTCTGCAGAGATAACGGTCGGTCAAAAGGATCACATTGTGTAACTGTATCAGTCAGGAGAAAAGGACAAAATATATACAAAATTATCCCGCATGAATGAAAAGACGCAGAAGGGTAAGTTTTAGAAAAACAGCAATAAAGAACTTGCAAAAATTTCAGCCAATTGGGATGTCTTGATTAAAGAGTACTGCTGCAAGCAGAAACTTTCTCTTTAAAAGAGAACTTCAAGACGTGGCTAAAATCTTCCAAAAACCTTGTAAAATAATGTGTCAAAATCCAATGTGAGACAAAAACAACAATGCATATCAACAAAATAACATTATTCCTAAAGTGGCACTCTGGTTTTTCTAAAGGTGGAAGACATTTTGAAATACTTGTCAGTTCTGACTTAAAACCTTAATGTTTTTAATGCATTAAGACAAAGAAATGCTTTATTTTGTCAGATTAAAGTGAGTCCAAGTATATGTCTGAATAAAAAGAATGACTTCATAAGAGGAGAATTAAAGCTGCAGTATGTGACTTTTATAAAAAACAATGAAATGCACCTGTCCTGACAAAAACAATCAATCTGAGTCAGGAGGAGGGTCTTAGTGCAGTTAAACACTCTTGTGTACTCACTGCTAAACGTGCTAATTTTGCAGAAATAACTTCATTTGTGCTAACTAGCCTTAGCTTTCAAGATAGGCTCTGTTATCTGCAGCCTAGCAGAGAGCAAAGGGGGGGTGAGCACCGCCACTAGGAGGGGGATTGACAGCACTAAGACCCTCCTCCAGGCTCTGATTGGTTGTTTCTAGTTAGCACTGGAAGAAGGCAGAGGAGCTTAAATTTTTTCACAGATTATCTGTCTCATATAATACTGTCAAAATGGCTTACCCTAAATCTGACCTGAAGAACCCTGCAGACAAAATGTCCTCACAATTTGAGACACTTGCAGAAGCTACATTACTAAAGCAAGATAATTGCTGTTGACAAACTCCTACCAAAGTCAAATTTTAGGATGTGCAGCAGGTTGTTGCACCTCTTCTGTTTTCAGATTAACAGTTTAAATGTCTCATTATAAGTGGAAGAAGCTCTAAAGTGTTAAAACCCAGGCATAGTTAGAGGGTTGTGTAAACCTTTAGAGCTACTGTATATATCAGATTTATGAGTGATGCCATTATAAACTGACCACAAGATAGAAAGATATTTGCACCTCCTGTTCCCACGTTGGCACTTACACTCAGTCACTGACACACTGTCATCGTGTGATTTAACAGGCTTACTAAAACATGACTGAGTCCGGCCAATCCCTCAGCTCTGCTGTGGAAGTACTCTGCGGTTTACCGGGGCTCAGGGCATAATCGCCGGATTACCTGCGTTACTGTTTCTCTCGGCTGAGGGGCATCCCAGCGAATCCGTGGGCCGAGGTAAAAATCACGCAGGCTCAAATCCGACTCATGTCCTTCCATCTTCGACTCATCTCCTCTTACTTTCCTGTTCTAAGGAAGCACAAACGACTCCCTAAAAGTTCATATGTGTAGTAGACAGAGAGATTCAGAAGATGAGATGTTTCCTCCTACGCAGGCAAGCAAACAGGCAGCAGCTCCAACACCTCCAACATGCAGCTCCTGAAACACTATGGAATACCTAATTAGCTCTCACAGATAGCAAACAGGAAGCCTGCAGACTCTAACAGAGCTGGTAACCGATGGATTGATTGCACAGATTATGCAGATAGGATCTGAATGTACAGTAAGATCCCAGATAAACGGAAATAAAACCGGAAACCAAACCAAACAGCTACGTAGCTGAAATAAACTGGAAACCCTGCTGAGCTGCCATGTTGCTGAAACGAGATGGAGAAGAGCTTTATGAACAGCGTGAGTCAGATATGAAGATGGCTAAAATAGAAATGTCTCCACGCTGTAGGAGGTGTTTCTATCTGCACAAGAAGATCTTCATTTTTCAAAAATAAGAACGTTTATACCGACCGACTGTTTAAATATGGATTTATTAGCTGCGTTAATGCTATTTTAAATAGATTTTGAAGATTTTGATGGAGAAATGATTGAGGACTTTTAGTAAATTTTGGTAAAATTCAGAATCAAAATTTGATGCTGTAATGTGAGTGTATTTATTGAAAACTGTGGGGAAAATCCATTTTTAGTGTTTAGTGTTTAACAAAATCACTAACAGTTATTATCAATACTTTTCTTTCTGAATGTTAATCAGCGTCTGGAAACTTTTATCTTATTTCTATTCCATGAAAAGGCCCAAAGTGGAAAAAAAGAGAGAACATGTCATTCAGACGTGATCTTCATTCGTAAGAAATTAGTTTAAAAACACAGCTGCTAGCTTAAACTTGACCAGAGCAACAGCTGAAAGGTTTAGCATGACTGAAATTGTGCTCAACAATGCTGGATATTTTCACAACATGCACAGTGAAGAGGATGGCAACAATGGCAATAAAATCTCCAAAGTTTTTAGTAAAGAACAACAGCAAAGAAAGCCGTAACAACTGCAGAAGTAGTCAAAAATATAAATGAATATAGTTATACTAAAGGTCCAAGAGGTACAACCAACATGTTTGTTACATTTCTTTTCACAAAATCATTCACAGATAATGAGATTTTGAGTTATTTCTTAGCTCTTTTCAGAATTAGCTTTTTAGGACGTCCTGTCACTTTAAATCCAAATAAGCTGCTGCTGGGAAATGGCTGCAAAATAAATGTGCAGTTATACAACCGTACATCTTTGAAAAGCAGAAGTTGATCCAGCCGCCCAACCAATAAAAGATTTCTGCATTGTAAGACGACAATAAAACACTTGTCTTTCCCAGCAGCCATTGTACAGCGGTAAAACCAACCAACTTTGCTTGGGTTGCCAGGTGAGAGGCATTGCCTGCTGATTTGTCAATTTATATTCAGAAGGTTTTTTAAATGACTCATTTTCCAGATACCAAAAATAGTAAAACATTTTTCAAAAACCAGCTGGGTTGTTTTTTTTAAGAACTTGGGTTGATTTTAGAATTAGCAGAAACCCAAATGAAAGTACAGAAACATGCAAAATGCAAATTTTGCACAGCTCTGTGATGTCATCGTGATTTTAACTGGAGTGGTTGTAGAGATCTTTCCTGCCAACAACCATCACCATCTTCAATAAATCTTTGAATAATTAATGAGCTACAACATCATTTCATTTCGAGTTGGGATTAATAAAGCATTTTTGAATCTGAATTTGCTTTGAATTTGAGGTTGTAGCTTTTTGGCTGCAACTTGTCCAGATGTGTTTGGTGACGCCCAACTGTTTGGTACGGTAGAGGATCTGTAATGGTGTGGGCTTGTTTCTCAGCCAAACGTCTTTGGAGCTTTAGTAGAGCTAAAGAAATCATGCAGACTTTTACATTCACTCTTCTATTTTTATTTATATGTGTGGCGGAAAACTAACGTCTCTCATGAATTTCTAAACGGACAAAAGTAAGAGTGAAAGAAGTTGAAGAATCTTACATTCAGAAAATTTAGGGGAAAAGGTAATAAAAAAACCTTCAGGGTGCTAAAAGTTTTCACACCTGGTCTAAAAGCATGTGAACTGTCCTCAGGTGGTCAGAAAGCAGACTTTTGGCGTGAGAGCAGCCAAGCAGAAAGTGAACTCCCTGATGGTGCCGAGGCCCGAGGGCAAAGAGGGGCCGGCTGTCGCCTGACCCGAAGTAACTAATGGAGGTTTCAGCGACTCCTGGTGCCGCTTCGCTGACACACACTCCAATGGGATTCAAAAACATACCGCTAGAAAGACAGAGCCGGGAAGTAACTAGCTATATTTACTCAATTACATTAACTTGAGTAACTGCTTTTAAAAAAAAAAGCACTTTTAGGAGTATTTTTATTTTATTATGAAGTATCGCTGCCATTACTTGCATAAAGTTTTTTTTATTGAAGGAAACTGATTTGGAAAATCTCCTTTAGGCTGATTTTTTTTTTTGGCTAATTATATGAATTATGTCATTTCCATCCTTAAAATACCAAAATTTCCAATTAACTTTATATTTTGGTCAGTCTGACGAGGTAATTTTTAAATATTAAATGACTAATAATTTGATCTGTTACTTAGTACCAAAGTTGGGTAGTAACCAGTTACATTTAAAAGAGTAATCTTTTTGAAAAAAATGCACTTTTAAGAGTATTTTCACTCTTACTCGAGTAAAATTTCTGGATTTTCTACCCACTGAATATAAAACAAACCTGTTTTAACCAAAACTTCAACAGACTCAGACACAAACCTGCAGTTTTGGTTAAAGTTTCATAATTTTTTTATTGGAGAAAACTGATTTGGAAAAATTTTCTTTTGTCCGATTTTGTTATTTTTTGTTGTTTATATGAATTATTGTCACTTTGGTTCTTAAAATGCAAAAATTTCCACTTTATATTTTGTATTCCACTTTAACTTTATATTTTGGTCTGTCTGTTTATGTAATTTTTAAATATTAAATTATTGATAATTTGATCAGTACTTTACTTTTTACCAAATACTTTTTACTCTTATACTTTTATACATTTCTTGGGTTCTCTGCCCTCCACTGCAGAAAAATATCTAGATTCCTTCAGACTCAAAAAGTAAAGTTTTTTGCTTCATTTATAGCAGGTAGAGAAAAACCTTTTATGGACTATAGAAAAGAGAGAGCTTAAAGCTGCACAGAACTGACAGAAGAGTATAAATGAAGTGTTATGTAATTAATACTCCTCCTCTTATGCAGATACAGTAGACAAGCCCTAGAAATCCTGGCCTAAGCTGTAACTGAATCCGTGTACCGACTGATGGAGCTGCTTTAAATCCTTCTGGCTCCTATATGCTCATATAGGGGAGCTCCCCTTGACTCAGCTAAAGCACAGGCATGACTGAGACTGTAACACAAGCTTCATGTAGGACATGGGTTAGCACCAAACCCATTCTCCAGCCACGCAGCATGCAGAAAATCTCTCTGTCTCACCCACACACACACACACACAGATAGATAGATAACACAACAGCCAAAAGGCCATCTGGTAATCCACAGTGACGACAAGGACAGGTAACAGAAAAGAAAGTGTTGTGATTCTTCTCTTACCAACAAATCCCTCTTCTTTGGGAATCCTTCCCTTCAGCCGGCTTCTTCCTGCGCTGCAGCTTTCATCTTTTCAGCAAAGAGAGCAGGAGGAAAAGACCGAAGGACTTTAAATAATTAGCATTCCACTTGCTCTTGTGTTTTCTCTCCGGCTCTCCTCTCTTCCAGATTTCTCCACTGTCTCTCGGGGGAAGCAGGAGCATCAGTGATACACCGCCGCGTGCTCCGCTGCAGGAGGCTGAACGTCAATCACACAGGTAGCCTAGGGAACCGATGAGCCCGCCTCGCAGCCGGCCCTGATTGGCTGGCCGTCCGACAACCAGAAGTCACAAGTCATCGTGGTTCTACAGATGGGAACCGAGAGATGTGCCGGGATCATGCAGAGAGCTAAACAAACAGTAGTGTATTGCAGTACTTGTGAACTCTCTTCCTCTTCTCTCACTCTGACTTCAGAGCCCACTGCTTTATTTTACAGTTGCTTAGCAACCGACTGTCAGCAGTGGATGTTGCAGAGAAGTGGGAGAGAGGAGAGATGAGTTCAAGTCCTCAACTTGCTCTTTCTCTCCGGCTGTCAGAAGTGTGGATAGATGTTGAATATTTCAGCTCTGAGGAGCGGCGTCTCGGTGTTAATCAGGAACATTATGGCATCAGGCTACAATAGGAGGAGAAATTGTTTCAGAAAGCAAACTACAGTGCTTTGAAAAATACCTGAACATTTTCACGTTTTGTCCCATCATAGACACTGTATTTTATTGGAATTTTACAAAAATAAAAATTTGAATTAAACTCCAGGTCAAACATTTCTCCACAGATGTAAGTGCAGTCATCTTTAGTAGTAGTAGTATAGTATTAAATATATACACACACACACACATATATATATACTACTATACATAGTAGTACAGATATATATATATATATATATATATATATATATATATATATATATATACTACTACTATACATAGTAGTACAGATATATATATATATATATATATAGCAGAGGCTGTCATAAATCAGGGGTCATGCTAATGCTAGTTAGCATGACCCCTGATGATGGCGGATAAATGATTTTCTTGTTGTTTCTCTTCCATTAGCATATTTAGCAGCACCTTCATATGGATGATTGACGGTGCTAAGCTCCTCCTCCTTGCTCTAATTGCTTGTTTTTGACTGGGAGCGGTGCATTTCTTCAGATGGCTATAGCAGCTCAGGGAGAAGCTTGATTTTTTTCTCAGATTATCTCATACTGTCACAACATGGTAACAATTTTAACAAATATGTAAAAGAAATTTTTAAAAATAAAAGTTAGAAAACGCAGCTTTAAACGTGCTGTGTTTAAAATATTGTAAAATACACATCTGATTTAAAACCCTGCAGTGGCATGAGGATGCCACTGCATATCATATAAAATAGATGATTATGAATGTTACATAAAACAAGACAATTCACTTAGCCTTCACTGTGTATGTCTTTTCTTATTTCATCATTTCATCTACAGCTTAAAATTTTCAAAAGGAATTGTAGAACACAACAGTAATGTTTTGTCAAAAAACAAATAAAGAAAACCTTATTCTAGATGTTATTTAGGCAAGTATTTTTAAAAATAAATAAAAATAAATATATTTCCTGTCCTCTCAAGATCTCCAAAGTTCTAATATTCTGCATGAGAAACTTACAGTTGAAACCAGACATTTACAATCCACCTTGTTCCCAGCCCCCATGAGGCTTTGCCTGAATTATGGACGCGACTTCCGCCGCAAACCGGAACCGCCATTTGTTTACACGTTAGCAACTCGCTAACTGGCTTTCGGGAGAGGTTTTAGGCTATTAAATATGTGGAAACACCAACTGTCACTGCAATAACGTGTAAATATTGTTTTACCGTAACCTGTAGATACTGAGAAGTAGGAACGATGACTTGAAGAAGCGGCCGCAAATAACCCTCACTAGCATATTTAGCTACTTCGCAGTTGCTCCTAATGTAGATGTGCGTTTTCCTCTGTTGGCTTTTTGTCCTCACAATGAAACGAGCACACATAAAGCATTTTGGGTGGTCTTTTCAAGTTTACTTTAGTCATGTTCTAAAGTATATACTAAGTTAGATTTAACGTTATTAAAAAGTTTAATTAAAAACACGTGAAATACTTTGTGTAGATTAACTACTTAAGACAATATCTAACAAAGACTAAACCTTTACTGTTTTAAGGCGTACCAAAAATATATATTTTTTAACATATTACAAATTCATAACTTTACATAATGTACTTACTATTGGATAGGATTGACTTCTGAACCGTTAGACTTCCTGACTTCACAATTCTTTCTGATATCGTGTCTAGATTTTTGTCCTCCATGATGTCACACATCAGGTGTTCCCCCCAAAATACCCGTGTTCATTTAAGGCAGGGGAGTCCAAACTGCGGCCCAGGAACCATTTCTGGCCCTTAGACTGACTTCGTGTGGCCCCCAACTACATTTCAAAACTGATACAAATTTGGCCCGTACATGCAGATGGAGACTTTTAATTTGTAATCAGGGGAAAAATTGTTGCCAACCTTATCTTCTTACACAAGAACATGTAAAGAACAACACAAAGTATTCTTTTTATAACGAAGCCTTAACAAAAGTAAAAACCAAGTTTATCCAGAGACTTTTACTGAAAAGCTGACCTTGCTGCACTCGAAATTCAAGTCAGAATTTTTTTGAAATTCTTCTAATCTATTCCATTATTTTGGCATAAAGCCTTTTTGCCAAAAGTCAACAAGAAAACATTAATTGGGAAGTCAAAAGGAGAACAGAATTATACTGAAAAACAGGGATTGACCTGTAAATCATATTTTATGCTCCTTTTCTGCTTTTGGGAAAAAATTGTAAACCAACTTTTCCAAAAAAATCATCACCCAGTGACAGTAGGAGGCCATTTTGGTCAAAAGCAGTGAAAATAAGAGCACATTTTCAGGATATAAGCATCTTCCTACATCTTCCTAAGATATCAGAGCGTAAATTAATCCGTTTCTAAATGCATTCTTAAGGCAAGCGGGCATCAGCTGGGTCACAGCGAGCGATTCGGGGAGAATTGGCGACGTTCCATATGAGCCAACTCTGCCCTGATAGATACGATAAATCAGCAGCTGGAGCAGAAGAGGGAGACGCTGAGGAACAAATGCTGCAAGCTGCTTCCGACTGTCAAACGTTCTCCTTCATCCTCTGGAAACAAAGGAGGCTTAAATGTCACAGGCGGGTTGCACTGTATGTGCAAACAGCGCTTGTGAAACATTTTTGTTTTGCTGAATTATTCTGATTGTAATCTGTTCAAACGGGAACCCTCGCTTCTCTACTTCTTTTTATTTTTCAAGCAAACCAAATGATTCAGAGGATCAGTCATGTGTTTTGTTATTCCTGTGCTGTTCACACAGTCTCCAATACATGCTCCAAAATGTTAGGAGAGTACAGAAGAAGAATGCAGGTCATACTATTCAAATCATATTTACTTCTGGATTTAACTCAGTTCTGGTTGATGGGTCAAAAAATGCTTTTTTTACCCTCTCAACAATAAACTAAACATGCAATATTTAAACTAAACAAATACATAAAGGATATGTAAATTATTCTAGATCCAAAAATTAACTCTAGTGAAATAATTTTGCTAATTTTCTATATATCAATTGGGGGGGGGAAAAAACAACTAAATTTAATCAATTCTGATGAATAAAATCAGGATTTAGGTCACTTTCTTTGAAAATGCTTCCTGTATTTTTCCAAGTTTATTAAATGAATAAAAAGCAGATTTGAAGCAAAGTTTACTTTAGAGTTAAATTTACTGGTTCTTGAAAAGAAAAAAAAGAAATCATTTGTAGTACAGCCAATATTTTCTGTTGTAAGAAGATTTTACTTGTTTTGTCCTAATTGAAGCTAGAAAGTCTCCATCCAAATCAAATGCCCACACTGCCGGGAAAGTTTGTATCTTTCTTGAGTTGAAGTCTGTCTGGGGCCATACACCATCACTCAATTAAAACAAAACAGATACATTTTTTGGAAAAAAAGGGGAACATTTCTGAGTTGCAAAAGTAAAAAAATTGCTAGAAAACATAAAATTTCAGTTTCAATAGTTAACATTTTTCTGCAGAATTTCTGATTAAATTAAAAAATTCAGTTTTCTTCTGGCAAATTTTTGACATTTAAAACATTTCCAAATTTTTTCTAGCAAATTGTTAACTGTTATAACTCAAATTGTCTAGAACTTTTTTGAGATTAATCTCAAAGTTTCTTGGCGGAAGTGATCTCCTTTCCTTTTTCTTTCTGCAATGGCCCCAATACGCTGCAGTTTTCTCTTTATTGAGTGGATGTTTATGTTACCCCAACTGTTAGGGAGAGAAAAACTTAACATTTTAAGGAGTTGTTGGGTGTTTTAAGAGGTCAAAGTTCACATCAGAATAGAGCTTGATACTTCAGCTGTAAACATCCTGCTGATCAGAGATGCAGCTCATGTTGATGTTGTGAATACTTATGAGTACAGGGAGTCCTGGTCTCGGTTCATTTCTCTGAAAAATGTCCACTAATTATCTGAATTGATAATATAACTGCGTCAACAGGGGGCAGAAACAGGTTACCTCATCAACCAATTAGAATTTTGTTTGTGTAAAATGTTCTCACTAAGCAAGTAACCCTTTCCTGAAGCAGAATAAATATTTTTAATAAATTGGCAATGGAGGTGAAAACTGTTTGGCTGTCCTCTTCCTGAACATAAACAAAACTTTAAAACACAAAACAAATCATTTTCTTCTTTACCAAGCGATCTTAGTTCCACCCCTTTAAATATCATGCTTTACAAAAGTATCAATATCTTGGTTAGGTCAACACAAAGTAGCATGAAGGGGATAAATGTTCTTTAAAAATTAACTGAATTTAGTTTCTCATCTCCCCAAACCTCCTACATGTTTTTTTTAACGTTTTTCTTCATTAATCCATAAACTGCATTACTAATCTTTGTCCAGAAATGCATATTCAATACAAGTGATATACTGCAGCAAATAAATCCTTTATAATTGCCAGATTTACAATTATTGTTTTAATAATTCTTTGAGGAAATTTGCTTTGTTGCAGCTGAACATGCACACAGAAAAGCAAAGTCACATTTACATCTGCAAATTCTTTATTTTTTTTTACCACAAGTATACAAAAACTTGGACAAATCCATGAAAATGAGTTTTATTTACAGAAACAAGAGTACTGGATGTGAGGAGCTGGAGAGGCATGCTGTGCTGGTTTCAGAGTGATGAAGAGGATCAAGGCGGTCATGAGGAAGACTCTACAGCGGCAGACTGGAGGAAACAAGCAAAGGTCAAAGGTCAGGTGGCTGCTAGTTGAGCTTAATAGGTAAACTTTACTGAAGAGTGACAAAGTCTTATAGGTTATTCCAAGATAACCTGTTTAGATGGAGCTATCCAATTTTGCTGAACGATAAATTGTACCAGAAGTTATCGCAATAAAATTGTTGTTTTGAGGCCATTTAAGACCCGAGTGAAGCCGGTTTATCCCCACCTTCACTAGGTCAGACAATTCGACTACATTTGAAGATATTAATAAAAGTTTAAAAGGTCAACCAGCCCACCCAATTTTATGAAATCAAAATGTGTGTCAAATTTTTGTGCTGCTATCATTTTAAAGATAAAGAAATGTTTCCATTTCCAAATGACCATTTCTTTAAAAAAAAAATCATAGCAGCACAAACTTACATTTTTGCTGTATAAACGTTTTACACCAATTTTGCGCAATTTGAAGAAGGTGGGGGGCCAACTTCACTCAGGTGTTTAAGTAACGGTCATAATAATGCAAGAAAACATTCTCAAAAGTTCAATGAACATTTAAACACTGGAACTGGAAAATATTTTAAATATACCAAACAAATAAAATTAATTATGAAGATTCTGTAAACAAAAGTTTTCCTTCAAATAAAGACAAGTTGAGACCAATGCATCAACCTGAAGACCAAATTGGGTAGAAGGAGAGAAAAAAAAATTATAAATTGAGATGTTTTAATTTATTGTGCAATTAATTGATTTATTGTGACAGGCTTAGGTATAGCTGATGTCACAATTATGCGCACCAAGACACATCTGAGTATAGCATACCTTAAAAAGAAAGAAACCAAGACAGCCATCTATTCTGAATGGCATAAATATGACATACAATTTCGACCTAATTGGGATTTCAAAAACCATTTCATGCCTTCAAGAAGCCGGGAATCCCACCAGAAGCAAATATTAACTCTAGAAATCCAACTGCACAGATTAGCAGAACCGCTACACGTTTCCTGAGTTTAGTAGACATGGTAAGACGGGCCTATCACTCGCCTCCTTTGATTTTCCTTCCTGGGTTTCACTGCTGTTGCTGGCACTAGAGTCACCGCTGCCATTAACTGTGGCTTCCTGTTTCAGTTGCTTAGCATCTGTGTCCTTTACCGGGCTCTCCTCTTCAGGTTTCCTCTGGACAGACAAATGGAGACCGAAAGCTTCTGAACACAGCAGCAATTGACGGAAAACAACCAATCAGGTTGATTTAAATGGAAGCAGCAGCCAATCACACCATTTATTCATGCACACAAAGCAAGTTTCAGCTTCTAGCACAAAGTCCTGCCACAACACAAACACCAAGACATGCAACAAGCCAAATAAAAGCTAGATCACACCTAAACGACCCAATGATTAAACCCCTACTGGTCTCCAACAGCGACATGACCACAAACCAGAAACACAAAGCAGGCAATCATGATTACACTTTTCTCCACCAAAAAAGAAAAATCTGTTTTGAGGAAGACAAAAAAACAACAAAAGACAAAAAAACAAACAAAAAAAAACAGTTGAATTACAGATTTAAAGTTTTACCTTTTTCCTAACGAGGTGAGAGATATCCGACACGGCTTTGGAAGACAAAGCACCTTCAGAGGTTTTCACTGGAATCTAAAAGTGAAAAGTAGTTATGATTGCTTCAGGCTCAAAGACAGTTTAATAAGAGCTCCAGTCAGAAAAAGTTGTGCTTCCATTATAAATGTATACAAATTTGTCCACTTTCTGCTAAAACGCAATTTTGCAATTGCAGTGTTCAAACTATATGAAATAAAACTAAAAATAAGACATGATAAATCATTAAAAACATGACGAGCCATGATACTCCAACTACTTCTTGCTGTCTTCTTCGTGGTTTCTGCCAGTAGTAACATCCGGTTCTTGGTCACATGACTCGTTTCCATTACAGTTTTGTGAACTACATTATTTCGATATGCCTGAAAAATCTCATCCCGCTGCTAAAACCTAACAAAAAAAAAAAGTGTGGTTTTTTTTTCTCAAAATTGCTGCGTTTATTCCCATAATTATAATTTGTGTATTTTTATTAATGGAAACGCAGGCGGGGAAGCTTTACCTGACTGGTCGATGCAAAAGCAGTAGAGGATGACGGGCCGCCATTTTCACAGGGGAATGTTGATGAAGTAGAGGGAGCTCCCTGCAAGAGATTAGTTTAGCACCAACCTTCCTCTGTACATCCATCTCTGTTGATTCATGACCAGTATGGGTTTACTCACCAGTGTCTGCTGGATTGCCTGGGAGGCAGCACTGGCCGTCCTCTGGCTCTCCTTGGCGTCTTCCACTTTTTCCCTGATTTCAGGAAGAAGCTGTCTGAGTTCTTCCAGCTCACTTTTCTCCTCTGCAGCACCGTCATCTCCAGCCGCTGCGTCAATGACCTCCTGGAGCATGGCTGCAAAAAACATGATATAATGAAGCTAAAGTTAGCTTCAGAATGAGAGAGGTGCTAATTCTCCAGACAATGAGGAAATTGAATCTGCTAAAGTTGAAAAACTACAACACTTAGGCCCTGTACACATGCAGATGATCATGGTATATATTTTTTTTAAACATTTAAGGAAAAATTCTTCAACTATTACATGAAATCAATTGTTAATGTAATGTTATAGTTTTCTACATGGCAGAAACAGATATGTAGAAAAAGAAATTGAAGGAAAAATGTGAAAACAGTAAGAAAAAAACAAACAATTTATCACTTATTTTGGACAAAAAGTAATAGGAGAAAAAGAAACCCAAGATTTTATAATTTCCTGCCCATTTAACTCTCCACACACCAGATAAACTCTTCAATTATTTCGACGTTGACACTTAAACCTCACATTCTCATCCTTAAATGTACAATTACTTATACATTTTTAAACAATAGCTCATAGTAAATTATATTTTAGAAAAATATTATGCAAAACAAAGAATTTCTCTTTAATTAGCCTTTTATTATTCTAATCAAAATAAGTCTGGCAAGTTTTTACTAAAACAAAGCCTTTGGTACAACCGTCCATTTATATTATATTCGGAAATAAAGTAAAGTTTAACGAAAATTATAATTTTCATCGCTGGGAATAAACTAAAAACATTTCATAAACCTAAAAAAAGTCAAATAAGCCCCAAAATTAATTTTTGTTCAGGTAAAAGAAATGATTCACAATGACAGTTTTGCATTTTCTAATTGGGAGAAGAGAAAAGTTCGGGCACAATTTTCGTTATTGCTACGGTTTAATAAGACGAATAAACTGTTGGTACCTAGACGCGTCTCGATGACCTTTACGGAGCTGTTGTAGTGCTTTATGGCCTGGTCGTACTGGTCCATGAAGACCAGCGTCGTAGCAACGTGGTAGTGCGTCTCGGCCAGCAGGCGACAGTGAGGCGGCAAGAGCTTCAGCTGAATAATCAGACACTCCTGGAAGTCTTCTAGCGCCTGAGGATAGTTACCTGGAAATAAAAAATGTTAGACCTGCAGTGGAGACAGACGAAGCTACTGTGAGCCGTTTGGTTCTGCAGTTTACCTGTTTCTGCACTGACTTCACCCAGTTTCAGATAAGCCTGTGCTGCCATCAGCTGGTCGTCTTTGCTTTCCTTTCTGCAGAGAAGAGAAATTTATTAACAGGTTCTCAAAATAAAGACTAAAACAGGATTAAACTAATCATTGAGAGAGAAAAATCAGATATGCACCTTAACTTTTCCACATGAAACACACTTGCCTTTTAAAAATGACTTTGGCCACCTCAAGCATCTCCCAAGCCAACTGCAAATTCCCAACATCCTCCTCTTCCTGAAAGCGTTTCAAAATTTAAGAATACTTTCATCCCACAAGGAAATTAAATAATTGCTATCCATGCAAAATATTCCAGAAATTGCAGGTTTCTTTAAACAGGAGCTCACATTATCTTGTGTGTTCTCTTTGTCCTCGTCTTCATCGTCGTCGTCGTCATCTGAAGTTTAAAAATAAAAAGTGTTAAAGGATTTATAAAATTTCAAACTTTTAGAAAAGCATAAAAACCATTAAAAAAACTAAAAAGTTTCCCCCGCCGCACACCAGTGTCTCCCTTCATTTCACCATGTGGGATGTTTTGACGTAAAGCGTTAAAAAAAAAAAAAAGTTTAAAACACCGGTGCTTTGTCTCTAAACATCTACTACCCTCTGAAGTTTCATCAGTCTGTTCAGCCTCTGCATTTGATTCTTCAATTCCTTCATCCTCTTCCTCCTCTTCATTCACAGCTTGTGCTGAAGCATCTCGGACCTCTTCGGTTGCTTGGACAGAACTTTTGTCCTCCCCAACATCAGCAGAACCCGAGGTTTCTCCTGCCTCAGGGTCTACTGGCTCCTCTGACTCTGCATTTTTCACCTCCTCTTTCGGCTCTACCTTCTCTGCCATTGCATCACAGACCTGCTTTCGCAGCTCTTCTCTAGTTTTCTCTGCACCAGAGTGGCAAACATTTGATTTCTTGACATGATCTCAGCAGAAATGTACAGAAAAGATCAGTTTAAGTCAGACACCTGATTACTCTTTGCGAAAAATTACAAAAATATTTTAGAAATGTTCAAATTTAAAGAAATGACTTGAGCCAGGTTGCATGGATCAAAATGACGGTGAAGTAAACTGACCGTCAAGGTTGTCTGCAGTCTCCAGGTTTGGGTTTTTGGGCTGCTCCTCTTCCTCAGATTCTTCTGGGACTCCCTCCAGAGCGTTACCAAGGACACCGTTCTCCATCCTGGTTCACAAAACAGGATTAGCTCAAAACAAAACTTTTGTTTACAGAACTGTACACCAGGAAGAGCATTTAGAAGTTAAATGTTAACTATGAACGGCAGAACTATTGAATTAGGCACGTAGTACCAAGAGACGTCACCAAAATGTACTTGCAAGTTATGTTTTTTTTTATTCAAAATGTTTTTTGATGTTTCAAGGCATCAAACTGTTAATTTAAAGTCTAAAAACAAGCAAAAGCCCAGGCTGTAACAAAAACTTTACTTAATCTGTTTACTAGTTGATCAAGACATCATGCAAAAAGCACAAAAGCTTGCTGAAATTCAGAGATGGAGTAGCAGAGTCATAAATAAAAGTTATTTCAGCAAATAAGTTTAATTTGTTTTCATTTATGGAGACTCCATCCACTAAGTCAAACTCCAGTCCTCGAGGGCCGCTGTCCTGCAACTTTTAGATGTGCCTCTGCTGCATCACACCTGAATAATTAGGTCATTAAGGCTCTGGAGAACTGATCTACACAAGGAGAAGGTAATTACCGTATTTTCCGCACTATAAGGCGCACCACATTATAAAGCGCACTTTCAATGAATGGCCTATTTTAAAACTTTTTTCATATATAAGGCGCACCGCATTATAAGGCACATAGAATAGACGCTACAGTAGAGGCTGGGGTTACGTTATGCATCCATTAGATGGAACTGCACTAAAGGGAATGTCAACAAAACAGTCAGGTCAGTCAAACTTTATTAATAGATTACAAACCAGCGTTCTGACAACTCACTGCTGCTCTGTTCCCGTGTTCTACTGCGTGACTGATCGCCTTGAGTTTAAACTCTGCGTCGTAAGAGTGTCTCTTAATAGGAGCCTTTTTGGGGTCTTTACACAAACACACAAATAGAAATGAAACAGCACGCTTCGCGTAGTCATATATCCCAGCATGCATCGCGCGCTTCTTCTACGGGGAAAATGTAGAAGCAGCAGCTACGGTAAGCAACTATGGCTGTTTGCAGTAGTTGCGAGACCTGTTGTGGCTCAATATTGGTCCATATATAAGGCGCCGGATTATAAGGCACACTGTCGGTTTTTGAGAAAACTGAAGGTTTTTAGGTGCGCCTTATAGTGCGGAAAATACAGTAAGCCATTTAATTCCAGTGTTTTGTACCTGTGGCACATCTAAAAACTGCAGGACACCGGCCCATGAGGACTGGAGTTTGACACCTGTGCACTAAGCCATGCAGAGAGGAGCGTAACTGAGCCTTAAGTTGGTTGTGATGTGAGTTTTACTGTTTGGACTTACATTTTCTGAGTATTGAAACATTTTATTATAATTTAGAGAGTTCTTGAAGACGGGACAGATCTGTCCGAAATTAGCATCAGCATGTTGGCGCTTTACAATCAAATTAATTTGTGCTTCTTAACAACATAATGAGGTGGATTTCATTTTTCCTTTCAAGTACTTACTGAGATTAGCAACAACCAATCTCTTAAAAACAGTAACATTAAACATGCAACATATTTCCATCAACACTGCTATCGGATCATGTTAGTAGTTCAACATATTATCAGTCTGATAAGAAAAACATTGGTAACCAGTGTTTGACATATTGTTGTTTGTGGAAATGATTCAGTGCAAGATTGTGGGGCGTTTAACCGAACGCACCACAAGCGTTCAGTTAAATGCCGATTACTGAGGAGTAAAACGTGTGATTATTTTTATTTTCAAGGCATTGAAACTGTCGGGAAAATGTATAAATTATCGGTCAAAATTGCAAAAACGTCAGATTTTCATATCAGAGTATCCCTATTAAATACATTCAACCTACAAACAGGGGGAAAAAAAAGAAGTTTTTCTAAAATTGTGATAAATCAAATAGAAGTGTTAAGATTAAATGCTTAGAAACATAAAATGTGCAAAAAACAGAGAAGAGTTCAATGTAGTCCTTTAGATATTTGTAGTATATTTTGTTTATATGGTATAGGAAAAATGAAATAAAATGTAATAATGATAATAATAAACCTTGCAAGCTCCAATAGAGACTTCCCACATAGGAAGAATGCTTCACCACATTCATCTGCTGTGTCCCCATACTTTGCAGCCCTGCAGATGAATAAATGAGGTGAAAATTACAGAAATTATAACACTTACTCTAAAATCTTGTGGTACTTGGTGCAATTAGCTGCACCAAATACCAGGTGATATTATATAAATTTCAGAGTAAATATTTCTTTGAACGTGTTTTGTTATGAAGACTCACAGCATGCTGCAGGCTTCCTGGAAGACATTGACGGCAGAAACTACATCTCCCATCACCAGATGCCGTTTGCCCGTGCCGATCAGCTTTTTAGCCTCCTCCATAACGTCACCGGAGCTGCGAGGAGGGAAGACGTGCACAGAAAGAGGTTTCATATTCAGGGATTAGTTCATAGAAGCACAAAAAAAGTTTGCGGAATCCATACGTACGTTTCTGCTGCAGCTGTCGACGAGCACGGCTTCTCCTCGGCGCTACGGGAGTCCAAAAACAAATCATTGTCCGAGACAATAAACTTTATTGCTGACTTAGTGGAGTTCATACACAACAGAAAACGATGGCGACGCCTTATTGTTGTTAGCGTCTCGTGGCTGCTAGCCAGTTAGCCGAAGAGTGCTAAGTGATAGCGACGATGGCGTTAAGAACAAAATATCACTTCACCGAGAAAAAATATATTGTCCTCCTAACAGAACGTCTATACTATTAACACGCTCCACTAAACAGCTACGTGTCATACCGTAAACATTACCGCCGGAACAAGCTAATAGCGCACTAGCCATTTTTTGTGTTGTTGTGGCGGCAGTGAACAATTACAAACGATTAATTTACCTTCCAGAACCCGACGCTGTGGACGTTTCCACCGGCATTTTAATCGAAGCCCAACGAGATGACAGAAAA
Source organism: Xiphophorus hellerii (assembly GCF_003331165.1). Lineage (NCBI taxonomy): Eukaryota > Metazoa > Chordata > Actinopteri > Cyprinodontiformes > Poeciliidae > Xiphophorus > Xiphophorus hellerii. The sequence continues at coordinate 1,701,563 of NC_045680.1, forward strand.
AAGCCAGCAGCCTGCTCTGCAGAACCCGATGAACCCAAACAGACCCACTTGAACGGTCCTTGTTGGCGCGCTTATATAGCGGGGAAAAAAATGCTATTCTGTTTCCGCTTAAGTGGGAACGCGGGAGATTGGAGTTAAAGGGGCCGCAGCAATTATACAGCTGTTCCTTGTGACCGTGGAAAACAACACGGAAACGAAATGAAAAATAAAGACGGACGAAAATAACATCAGAATGTTAGGCACAACAATCAGTCGTGGCGACTCTTGTAGGATCGTATGTAAAATAATGAATAAAGGGTAAATGAGATCACCAAGTTTAATCAACGAGTAACATTAACATTTTAGGATATATTTATGAAGTTGTTTATAGAGTACAGCATTTTTGCGCCACCAAACCACGAAACCATACACCACATACTGCATTTGCCGCTCCACAAATTGAGTTGCAAAAGATAGCGTTTTCAGGCCTCGTTGGCGCAGTAGGCAGCGCGTCAGTCTCATAATCTGAAGGTCGTGAGTTCGAGCCTCACACGGGGCATGACTTTTTGTTTTTCTTAATCAATTGACGAGGACTAATTGGGTATGCTACCAACGTTTTACGAAGAAATGGTACTCATCGCCAATCATCCTACCACCATTTCTTCTAATAACAAATCAATGTGGTTGGAACTCCAGAACTTGTTTCACTGAACCTTTCCGTTCATCAGAAACACTAAGAAAGCAGCACTATCTAAGAGTTAGATTAATGAAATTGCACAATTAATGCATCATTCTTAAGGTAGTAATCAAACGAACAAAAACAAATTCTAAAATTATTAGGACTTTTGGCACTTTGAAACCAAGAATTTAACAATCTGTACCCACGACACCCACTAGATTCCGTTTTGGACTTCATTAAGGAAGTTGATATGGGTATCAGTACAGGGCCAGTGGCGCAATGGATAACGCGTCTGACTACGGATCAGAAGATTCTAGGTTCGACTCCTGGCTGGCTCGTAATTTTTTCCAGGAGCAAAAACACGTGTAATTTTGTACAACTTTATGTGTTAAAATGAATAATAATGTTACACCCTCGGACCACCAGGCGTCACGGTCAATTTAATTCCAATTTTTACATATTGAGCTAATTCCTTCATCCACTTTGTACCTGTAAACAAACCCTTTTGGGTAAAAAAATAAAAAAGTCCGGGACGGCAAAATGTACACGGGGACAGCGAAAATTATAAGCTGTTTATCTCGACGCCTTACTAAAAAGACCCTTCAGGACTAGAAAGGGCAATACAATTTAAAAACGTGGTCTTCTTCCTAAATTATTATCGGTGCTAGCATGAATCGCTTTTTCAGCTATAACACTGCATTACCTTCGAAATAGACGAACTAAGAAAAACTCTCCTGACCTGTTTAAAAAATAGATACAATTATTACTTATAGAAATTCTTACCTTATAAAACGGATCTTCAGCTAAAGAAACTGTTGGAAGTGCCATTTGGCGACTGAAAGTTGAACAAATTTCGAGTTTAGTAATGACGTAAGCGCGTTAGACGTCACCTGCCCAGGAGGTGGCGCCATTGTTCCACGGGAAAACTTTCCTGTAATTCTGCTTTACAATGGTGCTTAGTTATAGTTTGCAAACGAATGTTGATAATTAAATGAGGTAAGTTTGTTTAAAAGTCTGTGTAATGTTTAAAAAACCGAATGGTCACTCTGTGGTCTGATGGCGTTGTTGTACTTCATATTAGACTAGTTATTCGTTCATTGTTTTGACATATTTGAATATATATATATAGGGAGAGAGTTTATAAGTACAGTCGATATGATATAGATTTTTATTGTACATAAAGACGTCGTGATTGAATTAGCAGCGGGGGAGGGAGCAGATGGAAGAGAGGAGGGCACTGGAGTCTGACAGTGGGCTCCGGGCAGACCGACTGCAGATGAAGTTTTCACTCACACTCACCCGGTGGGACTCTCAGGAATTCAAATTAACCGGCCAGACGTCACCGTGCGACTGACATGTTGCGATGTTTCGCGCAGACATACAGAACGTGCACTTGTTTCGGGTCATTTTGTTGTGTTTTGCACTTTTCCCGGAAGCTGGCTGTAGGTCAGCCGATGCAGGCAGCTGTCATGAGGTGAAGATAGCCTACATGATGCGCCAGATAGGCCCCGTGGAACTGGTGCCAGAAAGACCCGGTACAGGTAAGTCACTAAATAGTATTCAAATCATTTATTATTTTTAACGCATGATGTTTTTAAAAATAAACAACATGCATATTACATAGAGAGTATTATGAATTAAATGTTATATTTTAGTAGCAGAGTACCCAAAAATTGTACTCAAGAGTTGAACTACTTCAACATATTTTACTCAAGTAAAAGTAAAAAGTAGCCGTTCAAGAAATTACTCAAGTAAAAGTGAAAAAGTCTACTGAAGTACTGAGTAACTAATCATTTAATATTACAAAATTACATAATCAAATGGACCAAAATATAAAGTTAAGTACAAATTTTGCTATTTTAAGGAGAGAAATGACAACAATTCACATAAGTAATAAAAAAAAATAACACAACCAGGCAGAAGAAATGTTTCCAAATCAATTTCGTTCAATATAAAACTTATAAAACTTTAACAAAAACTGCAGGTGTGCGTCTGTGTCTGGTGAATTTTGGTTAAAACATGTTTGTTTTTCATTCAGTGGGTAGAAAATCCAGAAATTTTACTCAAGTAAGAGTAGAGATACTTCTTAATAAAATTACTCAAGTAAAAGTAAAAAGTACAGCACAGTAAAAAATACTCCTAAAAGTACATTTTTTCAAAAAGATTCCTCAAGTAAATGTAACAAGTTGCTCAGATTTTAATAAATTATTGTTTGTGTTACGGGTTATGAGTGGTGCCAATTTATTTTCAGCTTGATGGTGTAAAAAGAAGAGCTAAAAATGCAAATTTATCTGTTTCACAATTTCACTTAGTTGTTTAATTTTAACAGTTTTATAATGTGTAAAGCATTCTTAAGAAATAACTCCTTTACATTTGTAATGATTTGCACTCATTTTTAGTGCAGACATTGTGTCTTAGTGCGGTCAGAGAGTATTTTATTTATTTAAGTTAGTTATTTGTTTTTATGTGATTCAATAATGCAAAAAAGTGTTGTTTTTTCCATACAAGAATGCCAAAGAGTACATTTATAATATTTTGGAGTTAATTGGGTGCTTTTCAAAGATCTGAACATAAAGTCCTTCCGTATCTAACACCAGTCACAAAATGCAAAGATCTTAAATCAGGTGTGTGCCATTTAATATTTGATCGAACCAGTCTAGGAAAGAAAACAAACTTAAATCGACACGTCTACACAAAGTAGTCAAACAGGAAAATAAGCAAAACAAAAATAGTTTTTGTTTCACTGCAACTAATATAGAAAATAGTGACAAAGTTCATAAAGGTCAGGGAGACTGATGACTTCTGACACTGCAATGATGGAAAAGGAAAGGGAGTAATTACAAGGAAATGGGTGAAATTGCGATATTCAATAGCAATATTTCAATCATGTTTTCAAAATCTGATCTTTAGTCAAAGTGCAATCTAAGTTTTTTTAATGACTAAACTCCAAAACACACTGCTACTGTTGTAAAAGCTTCCATCTGTTTAAAAGAAATAAAAAATCTCAGTTGAACTATTGATTTTCCTTTTTCAGATTCCAGATCTGAGAATATTTAAAACGGTGTTGGATAATCTGGAACAAAGCAGAGGAAATTTGGAATATTGTTTAAAATAAATATTCATATTACACACATAAGAAAAACATCCCTTAGAGATAATAGTGGCATAAAATCTTTAATTGTATCTTTTTGTTTCTTTTATCTAAAACTTTTTCATGTTTTACAGAAATGTTATGTGATAGAAAACAATTTACTTCCAGTCTTTTTTCTTTTTTTACATTATTTGTTATCTAATTTAAACATATCACCAAAATTTCCTCCAAACTATTTAAAATTTAAACAATAGGAAAATTCCTGATGGAAAAAAATCCTATTAAGAATATTTCTGGAATAACTCTGAAGCCTCAATATTCAGATTTAAATGTAAATGATGGCTGGAGCTTTTTTTTAGACTCCACAGACTATATTTTGTGTTACACAGACGTCTATCTTTTTGGGCTGGGAAATGTGATCCATTTGGTACCCGGAGTGAATGACACAGATCTCGCCATTTCATTCAGCAGTGACTTAACAACATCATCAAGGCATTAACCTTTGCTAAATGTATGCTAACACTGCTTAATGGTCTGCTGTTATTATCTAAAGCATATTTTTTATTATTAATCTGAACTTAATAGATGTCATTTAACAAAGCTATGCATGAAAGAGCAAATAAATTTCTATTTCTGAGCCAAACTCTTTTTATTTTAGATGCACTGAGAAGAGATCTAGAGGGGAAAAGTTTGTATTTTTAGCAGAAGAAACCGTATTTTATGTGACAGTAGCAGAAAGAACAAGCGTTTTGACCAGATTGGTATATTTTTGTGCTGTTTAAAAAGCCATACCAATGAGTTATTGGCTGGATAACTCAAACTCTGTGTTATAAAGTAAAACTAAGACATAAAAGTTAGCCGTCTTTTCGTGGGCTATAAGTGGATCATTTGCAGCCTCCTCGTTTTCGAAGAACGATTGTGCTTATGTGACAGTTTGAATCATTTAGATCTAACACAGCAGATGGAACTGACAGCTCAATGGTTCAAAAGTGCATTTTGTACGGCCAGGTCTTTTATTTAGCCAGTTTTTACTGTTTTTTTGGTTCTTTTTCTTACTTAGAACACTTTGCTGAAATTACATATCTTTGCCAGTTTAGTGCATTGTACTTGTCAGCAGTCCTTTTGGAAGATTACATGAGACACAAACCAGCAAGAAATACATTTTAAACAGAAATGGTTGTTTCATATTACAGCTGCAGTATGTAACTCTTTTAATCAGTAGCTGCCCTGGGCGACATGGGCAACCGCCCAGGGCAGCATCTTGTGGGGGCCCCCCCCCTACAAGTTTTTTACATTAATAAGAATCGGTTTCACACAGTGGACACTCATGGGTTAATTTGCCCTATTGAGTGTCTGACAGGTGAGCCGCCGGTAGAGGTGGGTCAGGTTTGTTCTGTGTATTGTCTCGAAGGCATGTGATAAGTTAAACTGTGGAACAGATTGGTTTTCCCCAATCTAATTGCAAAGAAATAAGTGTTAAGGATAAATATTTTCACAGATTCTATGTCTCCTATTACACAGTCAGGACAAAGTGACAGTTTTAAAAAATGTGTAAAAAATACTTTCTATAAAAGTCATATATTTCAGCTTTAAGAGCTCATATTAGTCTTTGTCATTGTTGCTAAAGGAGGTTGTGTTGGCAGGTTTTAAAAATGTTGATGCCAAGCGTAAGTGTGTGACATGATGTCTGTTATATCACGTTCTCCAAATTACAAGCTGGAAATCCAACGTACTGTAACCAATAAGTAGCAACGCCCTCAGTAATTCGGTCCATTGTGAGTAATAAGAATAGCTTAAGATTTGGCAGGTCTAGTGTCAGTGCATGCTGCGATACACTGTAAAACATCTGAAAGTGGTCTAACTTGAAAGTGAAAGTCCACCTGCTGCCTTGAAAATGCAATTTAATCAATCAATCAATCAAATTTTATTTGTATAGCACATTTCAGGAGCAAGGCATTTCAAAGTGCTTTTCTTGTTGGCTTTTCTTTTTAAGCCAACAAGAAAATTGTTTTGGTTTTAACTCAGAAATTAAAGTTCATAAAGTTGATTTAACAACAAGAGACAAGTTTAAACATCGTTTTTTAAAGTTTATTAATTGTGAGTTTTAACTTAATGCTGAAATCAATTACTTTTACTCACATTATCAAGTTATAATGACTACTTATTTTCCTTTTGAATAATTAAATTTCTTGTTTCAAATTATGAGTCAAATTTCTGATCTGATAATGAATTTTATTAAACATCACAATGAATTCTACTCAAAAACATTTAGTGTGAACAGGACATTATCCTCAAGCTTTGCAGTAAAATGAACATTTTCCTTAATAAAACACAAGAGTCAGATCAACATAACACACTTCCATCTCATGATACAAAGACATCCCACTAAGCATTCTGGGAAATAGTTCCCACTCCTGTCTTTTTCAAACTCAATTGGAGGTTTGACAAAATTAATAAAAGGTTTATACAACTTACTACTGTACGTTTATCTTTCACAAACTCACACATTTGGGTTCAAAATCTAAGTTGACTTAAAGAATAGAAGATAGACACAGCTAAATGCGGCTGGAATGTTTTACAGTGCAGCCGTCTGCTCCTCTGATGTCTCTTTCCCCCCTGATCTCAGTCAGCTGCCTGACAGCTTGGTTTTCAGCCATATATAAATGTCAGGCTGCTCAATGGGGACACATGCACAAAGACGCAACAGTCCATGCACACCGCAGGGATTGGCATGAGGGTGAAAAGTTTACCACTACTCTTGTCATCCTGTCGGCTCCCAATGGGATCACTATGCAATTAGTTTGGTGAAGCACTGAAGTGACTGACAAATCAATAAGAATTAGCCTTATAACTAATGTGGTGTTCAAAGTGCTAACAATGTTCCTCTATTTTATTTTATGACTTCATGCTGGATTGAATCAGTACCTTTGTTATCCGTTATTTATCCTTTTAGGGGAGCCGCTGAGAGTGTGTGTGCATGCTGGGCCCAGCTGCTGTACGAGTAAAATGGAGGACAGTTACGTGGCAGCTGTTCGTAGCGAGATGCAGCACAAGATGCGATCCTACAGCTTCGAACTCAAATACCTGATTGATGGACATAGAAAGGCCTTCCACGGTAGGAGGGTGAAAGAGCACGGAAGTGGTGTGGATGATAAATAATTATTTGTGTCTTAAGTAATTAATGCCTCAAAAAAGTATTGAAAGTTTTCACGTTTTCTCAAATCAAGTAAAAACAGCATGGAAATCAATGGAAAAATGTATTGTTCCACTACTTTAAAAAAAAAATAAAAATCAATATTAAGAAAGTATTGACTTAAAAACAAGCTACAAGCTTCTATATTTAGCTGAAAAGTGACTTGTAAGTTAATTTTGTGTTATTTCAAGTGTACTAATGTATTTGTAATATAAACTAAACCAAAAATACTTGGTAAGATTTTGTGTTTTTATAGTGTATTTGCCATTATTTTGTAGAAAACAGATTTCAGTTTAACATTAAAGGTTTTTTGTATGTTAATTTTTTGAAAAAAATAGTTATAAAAAAACAACACAATAAATTTTATTGATCATGTTTGATTGGAAAAAGTAATAAAAAGACTAAAACATCCGACAGGTTGAATACTGATTAAAGGCGTTTTTCTGAACGGACTGATGGATGGATGGACAGACACTTTATTGATCCCCAAATTTTGTTTTTCCAGCGTAGCACACTATAAAAATTTAAAATAGGTAAATAAATAATTAAATAAATAAAATTATAATAAACATATAACAATTGTAAAACCTTAAGGAGACACACATCTCGCTCAGTATATTGCTGTTCTTCTTCTCCTGAATCATTTAAAAAATGGTCCAAGAAAGAAAAATCAAAATCCATTCATTCCATTAATTCATTAAACTGATATAATTTCTGCTTTATGACCCTGAAACCAAAGTGGTCACCAGCAGCAGTCACAGTTTCAAGAACTGAACCGTTCTGTCAAGAGCCTGTCATTCTCACTTTGTGTGTTCATCATGAAATAGCCAGTTTGTGTCAGTTTATTTTGTCAGGCGCCTCGGTGGCTAGCCAAACAAACAACCGATGTTCGATTGAGTCTTTGAGGCAGCGAACTCTCAGAGGGAGCAGCGGAAAACTTTGTTACAACACCCGGCTCCCTTTCTCCGTCCGTCTTTGATAATCGGGTTTTGTTCTCGACCAATGAGATAGCGAGGGACGAAGAATGTTTACATTCAGTACGTATCTGCAGCAAAGCGTTGTTGCCGTGGGCAACAGCCGGTCTCTAACGGGCTGCTATGAATAGGAGGAATAATACTCTGCTTGTCCACTTGTCTCTCAACACCATTCACCACCGTGTGTGAGCAAGCGTATTTATGTGTGTGAAAAAGCAAAAAGAAGAGCTTGTAAGACTTTATGTGATTTTGTGCATAGATGTGTCAAGCTGTGTGGAGATTATTAGATTGGGTTTATTGATGGCACACATGACAAACATGCTTTGTTTTGTTTTGTTTTGGTTTTTGCCATCCTGCATCACATCCCACCTCCTCCCAGGCTCCATTTGAATACACGCAGGCTCAGTTCCAGCTACTATTTACGCCCAAAGGATGGCTTAACCATCCATGGGTATAATTAATGCGAACACCCATTCACAAAGAGGAGCTAAACAAGACCAAAGGAGGCAGCACTGAAGACAGAAAGTTTGGAATTTGGAGACAATGTTCGAAACTTTTAGTAACAACAGAAATTAATTTAGTTTTTATGATGGCTGCAGAAGGTTTGTCAGAATAAAAAAGTATAATTCCTGTAAATTTTAGTAACAGTAGACTTTTGAAGCAAATGCTTTAAGCTGTCATACTTGCTGACCATTTAGTGCATTATTTTATTTATTCTTCGATATTATCTGACACGAAAATCTAAAAAAATGCAGCATGCATTTATATTGATCCCTTTGTAGTCGATATTTTGAAGAAATCCTCTTTTATTCAGTAAAATATCTCAGATTGGATGAATGAGAAGTGATTATAACCCACTGGAGAAACTGAGACATGTCCCACTTGTAGTGAGGCTTTCTTTATTTCTTGTGGGTCTCTTTGGTGTGTGCGTGTGTGTGCAAATATGCTGCATGCTTGCGTGTGTTTCTCCTGGCACTCTAAGACCCTTGTACACAGCTGTCGGCCAATCAGAGAGGGTAAAAAGCTAATCACATGTCCCCATGGGGAAGACTTTGCAATGTAATTTGACGCCGTATGTATTTGGGCTGCCATCGCCCAGGCATGGGTATGCGAAAACATAAAAGCTGGTCGCTCTCTCTTAGTCTGTTTTACTTTAAAGAGCACCGCCAATGCTGGCCCAAGCATGCTCTTCAACAGCCAGCCATCTGAAGAAGCATTGCTATTGCATTCAGTAATTATTAACTAAGTTTGTACTTATCCAGTGAATTTCCTAACGAGTCCCTTGGACATTCATGCAATGCCAGCTGTGATTCTGAAACGCAGAGTCATAAACACAGAGAGAGAGAGGATAACTTGGTGAAAGTCAGAGTTAAATATGCATCTCTTTTAGTGTTTGTGTGTTAGGACGTCTTCAGACGGAAATCATCTTTCAAATACACACATTATCTGTCATCGCAGACATATAGCCTTTGGAAAGTGGCGGTTGCTCTTTTTATTGACATAGGAAACATGGTGACTCACGAGACGGGGCCTCTCATTATCACCTGACTAAAGATAACAGTGTAGTGAAAATGAGCTCAAGGATGAATTAAGTTTGGGCTATTCTTGCTCACATGCAAGAGAATGAAGTCAGTCCAAGGTCGGCTAGGACAGGATTGTGTTTTTGAAAAATTGCTGTTCAAAAATTAATGTTCTTTTTTTTTATCCAGCTACGGTTCAGGGTGGCTGTGAGTGGAAGTGTTTTACATCTATGCACAACTTCTCTTTAAGCTTACTAGCTCTTTGCATAATTAAATGAGGGTATGACTCAAAGAGTCCAGTCCATTTTCCAAAGGGTGTGTGTCCATGAGTCATCTTTGTACTTTTTCTGTATTTATATTTGTTAGGAACTGGGTAAGTTCAATACAGAACAATTTTGTGTTACTGACGGGATTTGTCTATTCCTAATTTCTTATGAAAAGTGAAATTAAGGATGTTGTGTAACAATAGGGTTCGTTTAACTATGAGGTAATTAGTGCTAAAGGCAATTATAAACACGATTCGTCATTTAGATCAAAATTACTAAGTTGGGGCACCACCTGATTACCAGGAAATGATAGCAAAAATAGATTTCAGTCTCATAAGGTTTGGTATTAAATAACAGCAGATGCAGGATTAAGTTTAGCACTGACTTTCTCAAACAGCAAGGCTCTGGTCACAAATATAGAGTAAACATAGACAACTTCTGTCCAAAATACAAGAATTTATCAACAAAAATACTTCCAGTTAAAATACTTTAATCAACAAACTCACTAAGCTAGTAACCTCTATAATCTATTAAGACTAGTAAAACTGTCAAAAAGTAAAACAATAAATGGAACAAATAATAATAGAAACAATTACCAATAAAATTATATAATCTTGTCACAATAACTGGTTTAAAATTCACGTTATCCGGATTAATTTGGAATGACGCCAAATTAGCATTCAGCTAAATAAGATTAGCTTGCACACAAAATAACTCAAAGAATGATATACCTTTCACTGCGAACATGTATGTTTAAAACCCAGATTTGAATTGAAGAATTTGGAATGAATCTGAACTAATTCAGATTAATCTGAATCGAATGAGTTTCAGATCAGTCGATAGCCATAATTATTGATTGGTTTTTTTGTTTTGTTTTAAATATCTGAAATCCTGCCAAACTGATAGTGTGACCTTTCCTCTTTTATCGATAGTTTTTACTTCATTCTGTTTTTTTTTTTGTTTTTTTTTTCATTTTTAAGCAGCTATGAGGCACAGTGATAAAGTCTTAAAGAGCTGCTGCGCAAGTTACTCACCAGGTTGTTAGTAGGTAACCAGAGAGTGAGTTAGTTTATGCTTAACTGATTAGTTTAACACTAATCTGAATTATGCTTAGATACTTACTAGATTTGAGAGATCATATTTTGGCTAGAAAACTGTAAAAACAGAAAATTTTTAGTCTAGTTTCTAGTGTAAATATATTACTCTTGAAATAAGCAAAACAAACTTACTTTTCAGCAAAATATAAGAGCTTTTTTTAGGTTAATAATTACTTAATATTGATTAAAACATGCTAGATTCACTGACAGATTGTTTCACTAATAAAACATTTTTCCCATATTAGAAATAAAATAATCTGCCAGTGGAGCTAGAACTTTTTAAAATCAGTATCAAGAAATTATTGACCTAAAACAAACTCCTATATCTTGCTGAAAAAAATATTTCCACTATAAACTAGTCAAAATGCTTTGTAAGATTTTCTGTTTTTGCAGTGTAAGTTAGACCGTGTTTACACGACAACAATTTTGGGTGAAAATGGAAGAGTTTTGTTGATGGGGAAATGCGAATGTTGAAAGCAGAACTTTTTTTAAACACATGCGCACTTAGTTTCAAAGAACCTAGCACCAACTATTGGCGTGGCAAGAGCATTACACTTTTTCGATGTGTACTGTTACTGTGTAAACAAAGATTGTAATTAGTACGTCTTCATGTAAATGTGTTAACAGAAACGAAACAAAAATTCAATTTTCGTTGGATCATTGTCATGTAAACAGGGCCTTAGATTTCAATCGGAAGGATATGAGAAGGTTTGTTTAGTCTGTTACCATGGTAATATTCTAAAATGTTGTCAGATGTAGCTCGAAGTAGCCAAGGTTCATTGTACCTGATCTTTTTTTCTGTCTTCCAGAAACCTTTGAGTCACTCGTGTCCTTCACATCGAACCTGACATGCAGTCTGTTTGACAGCGCCTACTCCGCTCTCGCATCGGACTGCCGGCTTCCTGTGTTCCAGCTGTTTTCCGACATCAGACGCCACCTTTCAGGAGATGCTAACTCCTCCCTCAACAACGCAGTGCGCCGATTTTATAACGATCTCTTCCCGCTGGTGTACCGCCGCCTGCTTAACCCTGGAATTGGCCATCCATCAGCAATATCCCATTTATCCTTCTTATCCAACCACGATGACTGTCTGCGGATGACACAACAGGATGTGAGCCCGTTCGGACCTCATCCTCGGCTGCTCGTCAGCAGCCTTTCTCGCGCTCTCGGACCTGGTCGGGGGCTGAGCCGGCTGCTGAGGCTGGCAGGAGAAGTTGTGAATTCAACAGAGAAGGTGACCTTATCCAGGGAGTGTGGACGGGGATTAGTAAAGATGCAGTACTGTTCGCACTGTAGAGGCCTAACGCTGATTCGGCCCTGCACTGGACTGTGTCACAATGTCATGAAAGGATGTCTGGTAAGTGTCTGAATGCTTTTGTAGATGCTTCCTAGTTTGAACCACAGGACTATATATATATATATATATATATATATATATATATATATATATATATATATATATACAGTATATTGCCATTTTCAGTTTCTTTTCACCTGTGTATTGGTTTGTTTACATGTTTCAATTTATTCTATAGTTTTAGGAGAAACACAGATTAAAAACTATTACAAATCTCCTTCAAAATCTGCTGGACAACGGCCACCACAGAAGAACAAAAAATTGTTTGGAAAGAAAAGAACGTCTGATATCTCTCAACATGGTTATTTGGTTATTTTAAAGCAAAGCAAGGAACAAATACTGCAAACATGATATTGATGTTCCTATTTGTCAGGTCTAAATACCTATTAGAGACAATTTAAACAAACACAAGAAAGACAAGAGAGTTAGATTCTTTTATACTCGCGAGGAGAGCAGACAGAGAGATGCTTCCAGTTACAAATCTCCAACCGCTCTGGAACACATCTGTCTGTTCCTCTCTTTTTATTGCTCTTTAGGAACCCTGCCACAAGGGGTGCTGCAACTCTATGGGGTGGGGTCAAAGCATTCATCACATGGTTGCAGCACTAAATAACATTCACTTCTAGACACATGTTATCTATACTCTAGATCCCTTTTGCTCCAAGAACGGCGTTGAATAAGACACGTTGCATAGCTTCAAAGCAACGGCTTTGTATCACAAAGAAGCACAGAGTTTATTGTCAGACATGTAAAACTCTGCTGGGAGCAATTAACACCTCTGTCTTGTAGGAAGTCCTGCAGGGCAACAGCTGCTGAGAGTAGCTGTCACCCCTATTTCCCAGGGAAATCTCAGGATAGAATCAAAGTTATTTAACACACAGAAACATTATCTAAATGTAACTACAAGGCTACATGATACAACAAATATTTGATAATTACCAAAAATACAATTTACCCAACACTATTTTATTTCAGCTGGCTAACTGATTCAGTAATCACATGTTATGGTAAATAATTCCTAAATATTGATTTAAAAGTGCTAGTGTCACTGGCAGATTCTTTCACTTATAGCAAGACATTTTTTCCGTGTTATAAGTGAAATAATCTGCAAGTGGAACTACTTTTTTTTTGTCAATTTCAAGAAATCATTGACCTAAAACAAGTTCCTATAACTTGCTGAAAAGTTACTTTTAAGTTAGTTCTTATTTGATGTGTACTGAAAATGTTAACACTAGAGTCAAAAAAGGATGTATGTACATAGTGTATGTACGCTATATGGCTGAAAAACATATAGCGTTTGTTTTTCAGCCATATAGCGAAATCGGTAGTTATTAATTGTTATTGTTGTTATTGTTATTAATTGCTTTTTTTTGTTTTAAATATCCGAAATACAGCCAAACTGGTAGTGTGACCTCTCCTCTTATATCTGCAGTTTTCTCTTCATTCTGTTTTTTTTTTTATTTTTAAGCAGCTATGAGGCACAGTGGCAAAATCTTAAATTGCTGCTGTACAAATTACTCAACAAGTTGTTGCTAGGTAACCACAAGTTACTCAACAGATTGTTGCTAGGAAACCAAAGAGTGAGTTAGTTATGCTTAGCTGGCCGTAGGAGGTTGAGAGGCTGAAGCCGTTCCTCTGCCTACATTCCCCAGAATGCTGTGCAGTTCCGGCTTGGAGTTCTGTGAATATTCTATAAATTGAATTTTGAACATTCTATCAAACATATCTATTGACACTGATCAATAGATAATAGAAGCAGCATTCAGCTTCTATACACCACAAACTTCCAGAAAACTGCAAAACAGCTGAAACAGGGAGTTCCTTTAAATCTAGACTAAAAACCCAGCTGTTTAGAGTTGCTTTCGAAAGCTAATCATGAAACATTAATCAATAATCTGATGTGAAAAATGTAATGTTGTTGGCTGTATGTTGTATGACTTTGTATTTTTGTGTTTGTATGATGTAAAGCTCTTTGAAATGTCTTGTTGCTGAAAGGTGCTATACAAATGAAATTTGATTGATGGATCACTTGTCTATTGCGATGTGTATATAGTTGCCCAGTTAATTTGTTAATAACTAGTAGGTTTATTTTATTTTTCATGCCTGTTTTCTTTGCTTCCTTAAATGCAGGTGGGTGTTTCTGAGCTTGGTGCCCCCTGGGGACGCTTGGTGGTATTGCTCCAAAGGTTAGCTGCTACTTTAGCAACCAGCAGCAACCACAACAGCATGGAGCTAGCTCTGCTGGCAGTTCGAAACCATGTGAATGATGCAATACTGCACGCACAACTGCACGGTCCACGAATCACAGCTACAGTAAGAATAAAATTGGGTTTGAGTTTCTTTTTGCAATAAAAGGTTGAAAAAAAACCCCAACTAAGTTGGGATTTTTTTTTCCACTGAAAATTATTTGGACATGTCATCATTCTCCTGTAAATATTATATTTTAAATTTGAAGTAACTCCAGCTTAAATTCACTTAATAATAGAGTCATTTGAATGTTGGGCACAGACTGAGAACGACCGTGGGTTTCTTTCAGCCTGGCAGTTGGATCTGCTTGTACCTAGATGGGCTAAAAACAGCCTTATTCTTCAGGGATTCTGGGGTTCCCCTCAGTCTGCGTGTGTTCGCAGAAACGTGTGAGTGTGAATACAGATCTAGTGCCAGACAAAGACCGTCGTTGGCGGGACAACCGATACCCAGAATGCTGCTTGGTTCTGAGTGATGAGAAAGTTTCTGTGGCTAATCTGTGGACAAACAAACGGCACACAAACAGAGGCAGGAGAGTGCGCGTGCGCGCGCGCACACACACACACGCATGCACGCCCACACACACGCATGCACGCCCACACACACGCCCACCCACCCCACGCACACACACATGCACACACACCCCACACACACTGTTGGAGAAAAAGATAGAGTCACCATCCAACTATGAAAGACTCAGTAGAGTAGATTCCTGAGGTAAACAAACATACACAGGCATAAGAACGCGGCTAATTGCGCCATAGAATGAAATAGCACTTCATTTCAGGAGAAAGCGTATGCGCTATGTGCATTACAATGTGTATGACAGAAGTGCTTTGTTCATTTGTTTTTGTGCAACAAAATTTTTATTAAAATATTATACAAAAAGTAATGAGTGCTTTCATAATAGAACAAATTAAATTAACCATAGTGCTTCTCACATAGGGAACATTAAATGTAAAAGGATTTATCATGCAAAACATTGCTATTTGCCAAGTTATGCTAAGAAGCGGGGCTGCAAATGATAAGTGAATTAAGAGCTGTTTTTGGAGCCGAAAGAGCCGGCTCTTATTTAGGAGCCGAGCCACAAAAGCCGGCTCTCTGAAAAAAGCCGAAATTCCCATTACTAGTATGCAGCCAATATTTTGGACAAAATAGCAACACCGTGGTAAATAATTTCAAAACTTTTTCACCTTTAATGCGACAATGATCTAATTTAACTGAACCTCAAACAACTCTGTCAGAAGGAAACATTTTAAAAATAATAATAGTATAATAGCTGGTAGCGCTAGCTGCGTTTCCATTCGCCATATAACAGCGCAAATTAAAATAACGAAAATAAATTTGCTTTATGGAAACACAGCAATTTAGAAAAAAAAAGAATTTTTTTTGGCCGTTTTGAAATTGGTTTATTTCGCAAAACTGCAAAGGAAACACATTTTTAAACGTCAGACGAGTCACATGATCAACAACCAGATGTTGCCACTGGCGTAACCCACGAAGAAGAAAACCACAGGAGGTAAATGGGATATCATGGCACGGCTTGTTTTTAAAAAAATATTTATGGCATGAACACACTTATCAACCTGTGATTATGATTGCTAAATAGAACCACCGTAACGTGCCATTTAAAAACTTTCACGCTCTGAAATTTTATTTTTTTCGACATTAGCGTAATAATAGCCAAGTGTTTGCGCACATTTGTAATGGAAACGCAGCTACTGTTGCTTTGCAGCACGAAGATTCTGCGTACAAATTTCAGCCATGGGTCTTTATGGGGTTTACATTTTTTCCCTGTGGATGGATGAAATAGTCTAATAAATATGCGCACTTTTATGACTAGGATGCTAACATAATGCTAGACATTGACTTGATAATATCAGATACATCTTTGTTAACTAGGTTTTGCACAATAATAAGGAATCTGACTTTGATTCGGCTTTGGATTTAATAAAGACATTAAAAAAATAAATATATAAAAGAGGAAAGTTTTTTGTTTAACGTAAAAATGTATACATTAACTGTTTTTGAAAAGAAGACAAGGTTTTCAGTTAAACTAAAACAATTAGATTATTAATACTCTTCAGATGACCACATGATTTTCTTTCATTTTAATAGTAAGTTTGGCTAATTCATTCTTAACATTTAAAATTTTTTATGAAGCAAATGTCTGTTGCTTTGGATGTCTGTTTAGAATAAACATTAACCTCTGGACTCACATAGACAAGCCTTGGGTTTTACAGTTATAGTTTCTTCTTATAGTACATATCTTAAAATAAAATTTGTGATTTGTTAAATTTTTTTAAAACCTGAAAAGATTTTTATAAACGGTATTGTTTTTTTCTTCTTGAAAATAGATCAGCTCTCCTCATGCAAACTGTCTGCTCTGTAGGTAGAGAAAGTTTGTGGGCCCCAGGAACCTGGTTTCATGCTTATGGATACAAAGTCGTCCCAAATACACCCTGTAACCCGGGCAACACTACTCACCTCGAAGAAGTCGGCGGTAACTCTGCCTGCTTCACCTCATCGCCATTTGCAGTCGCATCCCCAGAAGTAAGTTACGTCCGGCACCTCTCAAAAGTATTAAATACACTGTTAAACGTCTTTAGACTATTTCCAAAAATGTTCATTAATTCTCTTGAGATTTTATGTAGAAATATGTGATATTTCTACTAATAAAAATCTTTAAAGTGTGGCATACATTCACATATTGCTGTCTGGTGTGTTCCTGTCTGGTATTCATGATGCTGTTTGTTTACTTGTGTTCTCTAATAAATCTCCAATACCTTTATAGATCATTTCTAATTATGCCAAAATTAAAACAGTCACAGTTGGTGACTCCTAAAGAAAATTGGTTGCACTGTAGGCAGGAGAATAGAAGTAAAACAGGGCAGAATGCAAATGTAAGTCATATTTTTCAGGTTTTTATTTATGAAAAAGCAAAAAAAAACAAAACACCCATCATCTTTGTGTTGCATTCTCTGGCCAGAATAATTATGTTTTTATGTGATAGATTAATTAGCATATAATTGCAATAAAACACAATGAATTTCAGGGGAGTAACTTGGGAAAATGCTCAAGGGAAATTAATACTCTTTCAAGGCCCTGAAAATTTGATGCCGTTCTTTATTTATGGTTAAAATGAGGAAAGATATGAAATATTTTCTTCTGAATTGTACCTTTCTTCGCTGCAGGTCATTCCCCCTTCAAGGTGCGAAAGGAGACAAAAGTCGAAGCCTGAAAAAACTATCAAGGTAAGGTGTTTATGGTTAGATAAGTGTTCAAATTTTTTGACTTTTTAAAAGGGTTTTTTAGCTAGCTATTTTAGCTGTTTTTGTTTTTGATCTAGTAGTTTTTTTTTTTTTTTGGTTAAATATTTCCAATCTGTTAGATAAACTGGATTAGATTTATCAAACTGATCATCATTGTCTGCATTTCAATCGCTCAGCTTTGTACCGAAATCTGTAATTTTTTTTTTAGGGAATTTGAGATCTCCATCCAGCGGTACCAGTGGTTTTTGTCTGAGCTGCCAGAAATGCTTTGTGAAAGTGAAATGGAGGTTGAGCAGCACACATGCTGGAGTGGTGAAGATGTTGTAGAAAGGTACATTGGCTGTATTGTGTCTTTTGTTTTAAGCATCTCTCACTGTGTTTATAACTGCATTCTCCTACATCTCACGTATTTGTAAAAAAATGTAAGGTAAGCACAGATTTTGCAAAATTTTTAGATTTTTGCTTGAGTAAACAAAGACATTGACCAGTGATGCTTTTTACAAAGTAAGTTTCCACTTGGTACATGCATATATTAGACTCCTGCATGTTCAAAATTCATTATTCACGTATTTACCAATTTACAGATTTTTCTGTTAGGTAATTCCAACATATTTGTGGAAAATTCGCTAATTCTTAGCATCTAAATGACAAAATTTCTGTTAAAAAACCCCCATAAAATGGGATTTTTGCACAAAAAAAGATTGCTCCTAATAGGTTGTTGATTTCAAACCTGCTATGTAACAAATAAAGAAAAAATAATATTTTTATGTTTTCTAAAGTTATGACTTTCAGATGCTGTTCATTTGTTTTAGATAAGATTTTTTATCTGATCATTCCTTTTTTCCTCCATTTTTCCTGCTTTTAATAGAGCAAACACAACATTTATTAAAAATGATGCACATTTTAAAATTGAAATAAAATAAAATAACTTGCCAATAGTTTAGTAACAGCAGTTCTGGAAGAAGAAAATAGCTGAAATTCTAGCAAACAATGTTTTTTTTTTTGTTGCCTACAATTAATCCCAAATTAAATCTTACATTTAGAATTATATTCCTTTTAAAAAGACTTTGGGTCTCAACACAAAGTGAGAATTTACATTTTAATAAAAAAATGGCATGTCAAAAATTATTCACACACTTCTTAATAATCAGTGGAAAAATATTGGTTGGTATCAGAGCGAATCAAACTGTTCTTAAACTGCTGGCTAGCTTTTAGCGTTTAGCATGTTTCCTCTGGTATTTTGATGGTTTGCCTTTAGCGTTGAACTCCAAGTCTTTCATGCTGGAATGCCTCCTTGCCTTCATCCTAATCCTTAGTTTTGTGGGATAGAACGAAATTGACCAATATTCAATATTCAACAGTTTATTCTGAGTCTCAGTGTGTTCTTGAACAAGCATTTAAGTGGAATGTTATAGAGGAATGTTATCGTCCATTTTGCATGTATGATGATACCACATCCTGGCAAATGTGCAGGACAGTGTGTTCTGAGCTTTATTGTGTGTGTGTGTGTGGGTGTGTGTGTGTGAGTGAGTGTGCATGACCATTTGTCCTGTTACCAGTTTAAGCTGCCAATGTAATCACCATGAGAAAGACTCTGAAAATGAACTCTCTAACCTTAACAACCCTTTTACCCCCCGCCGTCCCCCACCTTGGCAACTTCTTGGAATAACACACACGCCCACACACTACACACGTATCCCTGTCCTTTAAAGGGGGAGGGTTATATAAAATCACATTTTTTGAGCTTTGTATCATGTTATAATGTTTTTCACTCATCAAAAATATAATGGAGTTTTGATTCTTTCATGCATATTTGAGAAATCCTTTAATCTCCCATGGCAACCAGTCAGCTGTGCAAAACGCCTGAGTGGATGTAGCTCCGCCTTTAAGATGCAACCCCTCCCCCACTCAGCTCCTTCAGACTAGCCAGCCACATTTAGCAAACACCTGGCGGAACTGCGGATCTGCTGAGCTCGTTATTGAGCTCGTTATTGTTTATTATTAATTCACTTCTCAGTGAAACGCTGGTAAAAATGTTTCTGAAGGGTTAATAAAGGAGCCATGTTGTGGTGACTTCCTGAAGGCAGAGTTACAGAAAGAACAGGAGTTTTTAAAGAGACAGAGGTCCAATTTTGAATCAGTCAAATTTCTCTAAAGGCATAATTGATGTATCTTGCAATTTTATAACAACTGAAGGTAACAAAGTTGCTTAATTATGCTATAAAATGGCACAATGTGCCTGTATTTTATGTCAGTTTGCCTCATGGTGGAATTTAATAATATAATCTTAAATAAATTATGAGACACTAAACATGCTGGAGTGCAAGATGACACAGTTGTCATCATTGTCACCATTGAGCATGAGGTTCAAATCCTCTTTGCATGAGTTCTTGCCCAATGATGACTGAATATTGGTACCAATACTTCACAACCAAATGGGTCTGGAAAATAAATGGATGGAGCTAAACAAACTAACTACTTCCATTTATTTCTGTAAGAAGTAAGAGATATGTGTCTTAAGGCTTTATTAAGTATTGAATATTACATTAAACTACAAAACTACAAAGAAGGAAAAAAATCATTCTTTCCTTCACAATCCGCCAACAGAAACTAAACCTCCCATCACTCTGCATTTTTTTGATGCTTAGGAGATTTAGCTTCAGTAATCGTCTGTCATCGTGTTCTTTCTTGTTCCACTCAAAGGACTAGAAGAGATGTCGCTTCTGGCTGGAGTTGGACTGCAGCCAGTCTGAGCCTCTTTGACCTCTTTACATCTTCTTCTCCTTCGTCCATCTATCCACCCACTGATTCATTCATCCGACCATCCATTCATGTCTCCGTCCGTCTATTCAGACCTCCATTCATCTCCACCGCCCTCTGACCCACTTCACTTACAAATGTCTGCGTTGGTGAGAGTATCTGTATGTGAGAAAAAACACTGGATGGCAGTAAATGATGAGAAAGTCTGAGACTGGATGATGGAGGAGAACAGAAGACATTGCCTTTTCTTCCTAACTACAAACCTACTGAGGCCTCTTTCTAGCGAATAAGAACTGTTGGATGTTCATTCATAATTATCAGTATTTTCTCAGATATTTTAGACACCATATAATTGGGAAAGCTAAATACCTTGGTTTTAACTTTTTCCTATTACAGAAAAATAGTGTCACCAACACTGAGGCAACTCTGAGTCACTTTAGGAGGAAACTGTTTAGATTTTGCCTCTTGTTGGAGTTTGAAGATTCTTGTTGAAGTGCAGGAAACCTGTTCACCCGCTCTGGGTGGCAGCACATTGGAGTAGGTTTATACTTCCATTGAGATTTTTATTTTTTTACTTTTCAGAACTTCATTCCTGCCTTTCTGGGGAGTAATAATGCTTTTCTTTTTGTTTGGACAACTGCCTATTCTTGTGTAGTTTGGACAGATCTTTGGCAATATTTTTCACATTTTACCATTTTGTTATGATGTGTAATCATAGCAACGGGGTGTTTTACAACAGGGAGCAGCTAATTAACATTGGAGAAGCTGTAATAATACCACAACTTTTATTTCATTGCCCTTTGGGATCAATAAAATATTTTTGAATTTTCAGTGGAATTGTTGTGATTCCAGTTTGATTGCTGATGTTGCTGATGCTTTTTACGGCTGCAGTCTGTTGTTGTCTATCTATGGATTGACATTTATCCACAGTGTTGGCCAAGCTGTTTCGTCTAATTTTTGTCCTAGCAGTCCCTTAAATCTTCTGGAGAAGTTTTGTTAAAGTCTTCGATGGAGAACAGAGCCATCTTGTGCTGGTTTTGTATGTCAGAAAATAAAGTAAAAACTCCACAGTTCTTAAATTTGAAGTATTCCAGTTGTGAGAGTAGAGGGGATAAAATTTGCTACCAATATCTGGGTTTATAACTTTCAAAATGCAAAACTGAAGCAAGAAACTGAGAGAAATTTTACTGAAGTTGCGTTTGTTTTTCTCTTTGTAAATTCTTCTTTTAACATCAAAACAGCCGAAGGTTTGAGTCAGTTGAGTCAAAACCAAACTGATCAAAGAGACTCGACGCTTGAAAGACTGATGGCATAAAAATTAACTTTCTTTGTTCTCTGAAGTATTTAATAAAATCTCCTCACAGACTTTGTACATCTTCAATACCCTCTTCATAAAATCTACTTTTCATTTCAAAGTTTTGTAGCTTTAAGTCAATATTGCTTTTGGCCTTTCTACTTATCTGATTGTTTATCATACATACTTTGATTAGCTGCAAAGTCATGCTGCGGCAGATTTTCAGATTTTTATGGACGTGCTGAAAAATGTGATCTTTTACATAATTTCCTCACATTTCGATCCAATTGAAACAATTTTTTTAGATAACAGAAAGAAAACTCTAGAAGCCCCGTTAGGGATTTTTGTTTATTGATGGTCTCATTTGCGTAGCGTTTTTTAATCTGAAAAGATGTCAAACATTTTAATGCAAATGCAATGTTTCTAATCTTTCTTGAATTTAGTGTCTTAACAGCAGAATTTTATGGCGCTGCTGCAATAAACACTCGATCCTTGCAGTGGAAAATAAAAATACACAAAGCCAAGTCACATAGAGTGAAATGAATCAGCAAAGGCTATGTTTATATTTTGTATTTGAAATATTTATGCTTTAAAATTTGTATTGAATTAAGGTTTTTTTAAGTACTGCAAATTGGTCTTCTAGGGGAAACAGTATAACTTTCAGATGAACCCTAAAGACGTGCTAAACCCTAACGGACCCTTTAAATGTTTTCCCATCAGATGACAGAGCATATTTATTCAGTATTAGTAGCACATTATTGGTTAAAAAAATGACACACATCAATTGAGAAAGCTAGGAAAAATGTGTAATACAGTTTCCATTGCATAATAATTTTTAACAAGCAAATAAACCCAGTATTTAGGTCATCAAGAACCAAAATGTGAAGATTTTATAGAACATGTAAACATCTTATGGATTATTTTTCAGGAATAATTAAAACGTTATCTGAGTACTGCCAAATAGGGAGGCAGAAATATAGTATTCATAATTCTTTTTGTTTTTTAATTGAAAATTATTTATTTCTCAAAGTTAAGACAATGTAGACGGGATATCATTTTGCAAAAGTTAAATAATTCTCTTTTTTTCTATAAATTTAACAAAATAAAATATTTTCACAATATTTTCATTGCTTAAAGTATACATATATAGAAGCTTACCAGGGGCATAATTTAAATTTAAACATTTGAAGTGAGACTTCTCTCATTTTGTGGAGACGCTTTCTATTGTGATGGCTTTTTGCTTCCAGAAGGGGGCAGTATTGCACCAGCATCCCAAACCGAAGAGAATATAAAATATGAAGCTAAGTCTCCAGGAAGTATCCAAACCGCAGCATTTATTCCCAACATCAAGGACGACCAGAAGCACAGGTGCATGCTTCAGATGTTTGTAATGTTGTGCTTGTATATAAATAAAAAGGTGCATGGATGCATGTGTGTGAAGTTAAATAGCAGAGATGCTGAAATGACTAAATCTCACTCAGTTGTTATTTTTGCTTCTCTTCTGTAAATCCGTGTTTGCGTCACACTAGAAACACTTTAAAACGCTCAGTGTGGATGAAACACACGGAGGAATCAGGGATGGATGTCTGTGTTCGTTGCCACTGGCAGCCTTGAAGAATCCGACGGCTGCGGGAACGCGCTGTTGTCAGACGGGTGATTTATGTCTGCCGCTGTCCGGATCTTATTAAATGTCACTCAGAGTCACATCTCGCTGTGGCACAGCCACTGCAGTATTATCATTTGGTGTCAAACACCCAGTAGCCGTTCCATCTGTAATCTGCCCAAAAAGCCCATTTAAAGGCCTGACAGGTTCCTATTCACTCAAGGGAGCAGCACATGCTGGACAGAAGAAAAGGCTTTTGATAAGAACATACAATTTATTTTCAGGATTTGTTTTCTTTAATGCCTATTATTTAGCTTTAGCTGATCAGTTATGATAGTAATAATCAGGAGTTGTTTTTTAAGACCTCTTCTTTCAAAAGAGTTTTTTTACTTGTCTACTCAGAGACAGCATGTGTTTCACAGTGTCTGGAACTTTGTTTTCTTTTGTCCCCGACCTTTAGTTTCCTCGTTATAGTCTAAAAAAATGGAAACTGAAGTTAACATACATAATACTGCCCCTTTAATATACTGTTGGTCAAAGTTTAAAAGGTTCATAGTGTCTAAATCTTGGTTAAATTATTTGTTGTATTTGAGGCAACTAAAAAGTGATAACACACAGATAAACTCCTTTACACTTGATGTCTTTAAAAGCATTTGCTTTCATTGCCTAATTAGCTTTCAGATAATATGTGTTAATGTAACTCTCATATCTGCTGAAAAGTCTGAGAAATTAGTAATGTGAATCTAACCCACTGTGAGCCTCACCCCTTATTAGCCTTTCACTAGCAATGCTACGCTCAAGGCCCTTTGCTTCATTAATTATTGATTTTGCAATAACATATTGCATAGTCATAGCAAAATAAATGCATTGCTGTGTTGCAATTTCATCATATTTTTTCTGACAAAACTTGGATTTCATAATCAATACTGCTTTATCTGTAGCGTTCATATTTATAAACTGTATGTGGATCAGCTTAGCTTAAAATATTAATGTTATACAGTTCAATTTCCTTGCACATAGGTGAATCTGATGTAGTGTCAGTATTTTAGTGCTTTTATTATTTTTTAGTGCATTTGATGTGCAGCTGTTTCCTAAAGATCTACAACATTAAAGAAAACGACATCGTTAATCGCATTAGAATGATATATTACACTCATTTCCATTTGCTGCGTTTTCCTCGTTACTAAAAAGGTCACCGAATTAGAAGCTTCCTTCTTGTTTCTCTCTGGGAATTAACATTTAAATGTAAAACCAAACTGTGTTATGTAAAAAAAAAAAAAGGTTACTTTCTGCACTGCTGCACTTTTTGCATCGACTTGTAAGAATAAGTGATGCTGAAGTTGTTTTCCTCTCACTACCTGATTACAAAGATCTAATTTGTAGACATTCTGCTGCCTCCACCTTCGGGCCTTTGGGCTCCATTAACCGCTGAGCTCTGAGAGTCATTAGAGGAGAAAATTAAAATACTCACCATTGCGTTTTTCACAATTAAGCCGGTTGGTTGCCTTGTTATGGAACATAATAACCCTTTGATGTTTGTCTACGGACAAATATCTTGCTGAAAAACTGCAGTCTTGGGTCTTCTGCTCTACATCAAAAAGCTGCTTCATTATGTCGCATTTATGAAACCAAACTCAAAGCAGCTTCAGAAAACAAATACTAAAGCTTTGTGCCTTTTTCTAGTTTCAAAGTCATACACTTTAAAACATTTTAAGATGGTTTTACTTGAAAAGGAAAGTCCACCTGCTGCTTTGAAAATGCAATTTGAGTCAACAAGAAAATTGTTTTGGTTTTAACTCAGAAATTAAAGTTCATGAAGTCGATTTAACGCCAAGAGACATGTTGTCTAAACATTGCTTTTTAAGTTCATTAATCTTGAATTGTGGGTTTTAACTTAAAGCTGCAATTCAAATGATTTCTCTATTATTTTCAAGTTAAAATAACTTATTTTACTGTAGAATAATTAAAATTCTTGTTTCTAATTGCATGAGCAAAATTTCTGATCTTATGATGAATTTTATTTAACATCATAATGAATTTTGCTCAATAACATTTAGTGTGAACAGGACATTAAAATAAACATTTTCCTTAATAACACACAAGAGTCAGATCAATGTAACACACTTCCATCTCAGGATACAAAAACATACCGCTAAGCATTCTGGGAAATAGTCCCTACTCCTGTCTTTTTCTCCTTTCAGTTTTTTTATGTGCAAACCTAAAAACTCTAGTTCATTAAACAATTGGAGGTTTGACAAAAATCTTTCACAAATTCACACATTCAGGTTAAAAATCTAAAACCTGCTAAATTTATTTGGCTTACAGAGCAGAAGAGAGTAGACACAACTAAATGTGGCTGAAATGTTTTACAGTGCATGTCTTTGAAACTCACCTCAGCTGTGTGTGTTACTTACGGTTAATAAACACCGACGCATTCTGAACTTTAATAAGGATTAAAGAAAACCTAAATAAATACTTCAGTTCAGTGTTTGTGACGTGTTGACAGGACAGAGGCAGTGGGCGAGAGGCTGAAACTGATCCCTGAAATCTCTGCTGGAGCCTGAGGAATCTTGGGATTTTCCCTGAGGGGAAAAATATGGTTTTTTTATTGCTCTTTTATTCATTCTTTTGTTTTTTTCTTCCTTCTTGCTTTTTCTTCCCCTTCCGCTGTCGTCGGTTTTACATTCTCCCCGGTGGGGGCGTGCCTTTCATGAGACATGTTAATACGTTCACATGTACCCGTGTATCCTGTTATTGTGTGGGATCACTCTGCTGCACATCATTTCCTGTTTTCCTTTCTTACCAATGCTGCACTGAATTGCAGAACTTAAATGACTCAATAAGCAGAGATTATCAAGGATGCACCTCCTGATCTTTTGCTTTTCATTGATATATCTTTGCAGGCCATGAAAGCAGTTTCCATGGTGACATTGTTGTAAATGGATCATTTTTGTTTACTTTGCAATTTACATATACGGGTAATGTCTGACTATGTCAGGTTTCATGTAATATAGCAATATTAGATGTTTTTATCTGAGATAATCTGAGATTATGGGAATGAGCTTCAATAAATGTCTTTAATCTTCACAGAAAATGCTTAATTTTTAAAAGAATACCAACAAAGAATATGTTCTATATGTCCATCAATACAAGATTAATTATTAAACACCAAATCTTGTGTGGAAAACAAACAATTTAAACTAAATCTTTCATGCAAACTTCAAGTTGTTTGTTTTTTTGCTTCTTTATTTGTTAAACACTGCATCATTGTTGAAGAATGAGCTGCAAAAATAAACCTTGAATAAAGTAATTTCTAAAAAGAAAAAGCTTTTATAATCTTTCAGCCTGCATCCTTTTTTACCCAGCTTGGGAATGAATGTCATATTAGTTTTAAACTTGAATAAAAATGTTAAACATGTAATGTTTATTAAGACTCTTGTCATCTCATTTGGTTTGGTTTAATGTAACAAACATTTAAATAAGATCTTAGATCAGAGATTTAATATAAGACAATTTTCTCAATTGTTTGACATATTTACATAGAAATCAGGATCAATATCTTTAATTTTTACCTAAATCTGTCAATAAGAAAAAGCCAAATTCCTTCTGGAGAAAAGTGGTTTGGTCAAAAGATATAAATAATATTTTGTCTCAATGATAAGAAAAATGTTTAAAGGAGTAGAAATGAGAGTTTCAAAAATAAGAAAACTGTATAAGCTGTCAAATACGGTGTTGGTAGCATCATCTTCGTTAAGCTTCCTTATTCTTTGTGAATTACATGAAGAATAGAAGAATAATTCAATTGTTCAACTTAATTTAAATGCTGGGACAGATTTTAATAAACTCCACAAATTCTGCCAAAAAAAACAGGTTGTAAACTCCAAACAAGTTAATTTATTCCTATAAAAAGCTAGAAAGCATTTCTTCAGACATTACGGGGCTTCGTAGTTAGTCTATAATTATAATTTTGACCCACTGAAATCCTACTTGTTGGTATTTTATCTCCTTTTCTCCAGAATTAACACACTTTATAGTGCATGAAAGAAAAATTAGTTCTGTTTATTCATATACAGGCTTAATTTTGGCATAAATCAATGGTTTCTCCTATTGACAACATGATCAAGTCTGACAGTTTTTGTCCTTAACAGATTTTCCTTTCACTAGAGAAACAATAATTATCATAAAGTGATGAAATTATGACTTCCAGCTGCTGTTCAGGCAATATTTTGACTACAAGCTGAAATTTATTTGCATGACACCATATTCATGCTTCTTTGTTGCGTTTTTGACCCACTGCCTGATGTTATTTCTCCAACTTGTCTAATTTTCCCATGAGAATTTTCAGTTTTATCCTTTTTCAGATTAAGACTTGTTATGCGAGACGTTGGCTCAGAGCTATTTTGGAACAAACTTGCTCAAATGGATAATAATATTCATCTCTGGTGACCCTAAATGTTGTAGACAGCTGCCAGGCATAGCTGGACTCAGAACATTAACACTTTGTCTGATGTGGAAACAAGACCTTCACTGAGAAACACGATCTTTGTAAACCGAGAATCTGAGAGTTAATTAAAGGCTTTCAGTGCTGGGTGAAGTTTCTGTCTGATCCCAGACCAGCAGGACCCGGTCCTTCACATTGCAGCATCTTTTGGCATCGCCTCAGATGCAGCCACTAAGTTTTTGCTCACTAGTTCCCACAATCCCTTCCCCCTTGTTGCCATAGCCAGATTGTGTTTGTGTAGTGCAGGGCGTGGACTGTGTGGTTACTGAGTTGGTGGCTGATTGTATTAGCGAGCAAAGCTGGCGTGGAACATGAAATAATATGACTCATAAACTTCTTCTCTCTCACTCCATCTTTCTTTCTTTTGATCCACCCACCCTGACACCCTACAGAGGCCAAATGATGCGATGCAGGCTCCGCTGCAGAATGAGGCATCAGCTTGCAAGATGATCAAAAATTACAGGAAATGAAGAAATGTACACTCTCAGGCAGCTCCACCCAGTTATTCTTCACACATTAAATCGAACACAGATATCCACTAGAATATGTATTTAAGTAAAATCGTCACATTGCATGAATAATATAAAGTAAAATAATTTTGTTTTGGGAATTTTTACTCTTAAAAGATGCAAATATTAACTGTAGCTTTAATTTTACTTTGATAATGAACCAATCTTCACAAATTTTGGTGTCTTAAAATAGATTATCCTTTTATCTAGGTAACATATTCTCACTGAATTTATTTTAGATGTACACATAAGTTTAATTTTAGTAAATATATTCAGTGATGCAAAAACATCATTTATAATAATAACATTTTATTTATAATCCACTTTACATGTCAATCTCAAAGTGCTACAGAATAAAAATAAAAACATTAAGCAATGTAAAAAAAAATAGAAACTCATGTAAAAATATTAATCATAAAATCTTATATTTATTTACTAAAAAGCACTGCCAAAAATAATTGGGCTGGAATCCATTTGAAATAGGTTTTACTTTTAAATAATATTTAATTACAGTATTTATGAACTTTCAATTATTAATCAGTTCCTTTTTGTCTCTTTGGGATGTAAATACTACAGAACCAGGCCTCTATTCAAAATGGGAAAGACAGGGGAACATGCCATGTAGGTAATTAAGATGTATTTCGACCTTCATAAGTGACGACAAGGCTACCAGAAAATAGCTTTTCATTTTAATTTACCCATATCTACAATCGGAGCATTAATCAAAATGAGCAACTGTAATTGTGACACTGCAAAAAAACTAAATCTTACCAATTAATTGTGGTCTAGTTTCTAATGCAAATGTCTCATTACACTCAAAAAAAGACAACAGTAAATTGCAAGTAATTTTTCAGCAAGATAAAGGAGCAATTTTTAAGTCAATAATTCCATACTATTGACGAAAACGTACTAATTTCATTGGCAAATTATTTCACTTGTAACAAAATATTTTTCCCACGTTATAAGTGAAAAAATACGACAGTAGAACTAATACTTTTTTCATCAATATTAAGGAATTATTTAATTATTATCAGCTGAAAAATTACCTGTAAGTTAGTTTTGCCTTATTTTAGTTGTACTTCACACCGAACGCGTTTTGCGCGTCAAAAACTCGTCCAACGCTTCAGGTTCGACGCGTGTGCACTTTGAAGTCAGATGCTTGACATTTTTCTCCCAGACGCGCGTTGGACGTGTCAAAATCGCTCTTGCCGGACGTTGAGAGGAGACTCCTTGGCATACGTGTCCTTCAACCTCTTCCACAGTCTCCTGCATATTTTGTCTATATAAATAAGTTTGTTTAAAGTTCATAGACCCAACGTTGGATTTGGGTAGCTCAAATGTGGGGAAAATATTTCCAAGTAGTAAAAGTTATAACTTATCGTCTTCCAATCAAGGTCCTTTCTTTTCCTGACCCTGTAGTCATAACTTGATTAGGACGTTGATTATAGGACGAGAGTAAACAGTGACAATTCGTGTTTTTTTTTCTGAGATCACGTTGGAAAATGCACTAGTATGGGCTGGTTGACGGCCATAAAATAAGTTCAGATTTTTCAACTTCAGCATCGGATGCGCTTGATGCGTCCAACGCTTGAAATGCTTCAACTCGCGCAGCGCTTGACGCGGATCCACATAGACTATAAACGCAAACCAGACGCGCCGATGCTCAAAACCTGTTTGGTGTGAACGGATATTTGCATTAGAAACTAGACAAAAATACGCTGTGAATCTTACCATCTGGGAGGTAAAAATAAAACATCTGAAGAACTGGTGTTCTGTAATATATGTTGATTAAATTTAAGTCCTGAACAGAACTGTATCGCATGGTTTGGATTGTGCATTTGGATAAACATTAGCAGCACACAGAAAATCTGTCGGGGTTCTGCACATGATAGATGAACTAAATTCTCACAATACATAAATTTTTTATGATTTCTCCTCCTGGATAATTTAATTTGTGACTCATTTTACAGCTAACAGAGTTTAGCATTGCTCAGGTTTTGAAAACACATCCATCCTCACAATTCGACTTCTGAGAAAAAGATTATTCTGCCCTGAATGTGAGTGTGACTCATCCGTTCAGTAGCAGTGGTTTTAATGTTTCTACATGAACTTTCTAGATAAAAACGTCTGTGTTTCCTCCCAGATGTTGATACCTGCATTCCTTTTCACAAGTCTCCGTCATGTGAATTGTTCCATTTTAGGAAAACAAAGTTGCCTTGAAATTAAAGCTTATGCCAGTTTCAGATCAAAGGCCAGGAGGAGAAAATCAGTGGTTACAGTAATGGTTGGTGCAAGTTTCCAGAAACGGTGTTTGATGTGATGGAACAAGTTGTATATTTTGTGCATAAAGTGAATCGTCATGTGCTTCACGAGTTAGTGTGTTAGAACCGGGGCAGTGAAGCAACACATGCACAGCTAAACTGTAGCAGGAAGACATGCATGTTTATCTCAAATTGTGTGTGTGTGTGTGTGTGTGTAGTTATGCAGGTCACGTTGTTGGCAGCACTTTGAAATCCCAGAAGGAGAATCCAGAGATGTCTATACGCCACACAGATCCTGCCCTCAAGGAGGTGAAACAAAGGCTGGAGCGGCTAACGCAGGTAAAACGACACTGAAATCAGATTTAACTCACATATTAAAGCAGATTTTTGCATTTCCAGTTTCCCACTTTATGGTGTAATTATAATATATGTTGCACAGATGAATCATATCGTCATGTGAACCCATAAATTGACACACTAATGACTGATTATTTATGCCAGGATTTGAAAGACAAGCAGAAATGAAGAGGAAAACCTACACACACAAATACACTGGAAAAATAGAAAAACTGCTTTGTGTACTTTCTAGTCCAAATATCTTATTGCATTGGAGTCACAATCAATATTGTGATTGATCATTTATGGCAGAATTTGAAAAAATAGAATATAAAAAGCCCAAGAATGAAAAAGTTATCTGATTCTTTATACACACAAAATCTTACCAAGTATTTCTGTCTAGTTTTAGTGCAAATATCTTCTTACATAGGACATAAGACAAAACTAACTTACAAGTAAGTTTTCAGCAAAATGTAGGAGCTTCTTATAAGTAAATAATTTATTAATATTGTGTCAGAAAAGGTACTAGTTCACTGGCAGATTATTTTATTTATAAGAAAACATTTTCCCCATGTTATGAGTGAAATAATCTGCCAGTACTTTTTTATTAAAAAGTATTATTTACTTAAAAAACGTTCCTATATTTTGCTAAAAAGTTACTTGTAAGTTAGTTTTGTTTTATTTCCAATGTATTAAAATATTTGCACTAGAAACTAGACAGAAATATTTGGTAAGGTTTCGTGTTTTTGCTGTGTATGGATAAAGAACCTGACATTTTCATTTTTTTTAATATCCTATTTTTCAAATTCTGGCATAAATAATTAATGATTAGTGTGACTCATTGTGACTCCAATGTAACAAGATATTTGGAATAGAAACTACACAAAACAGATGTTGGGTTTTTGCAGTGCATTTAAGTATGTAGGTTTTCTTTTTAAACATTGCACTTAAAATAGTTATTTTAAAAAAAGAAAAAACTGAGAAATATGTTCACCATTAAGTGGAAGAAGTGGGAAAATCAAATTTTTTCTGAGTTAGAAACAGGAAAGATGTGCAGAAATATGAGCTGCACGTTTCACGAGGCCCAGATAGTGAAGGCTGAGCTGAGCGGGTCAGTAAGGGGAAGGAAAAGTGGTGAAACGGTGGAGAAGTGCAGTTAAAGCACAGGAGGAACTGAACCATGAAGTGGTGGAAAACAGCGACTGCTCTAATGAATGAGGTTTTCTTTTACGTCATATGAGTGTTGGGGTGTGTGTGTGTTGCTTATCCGTGGATCCCACAGCACCAGAGTTAGTGTTAATTGAACTCTTTCAGTTATTTCAGCAAGTGACTAAATAATTCTAAGACTTGAAATAGTTAAAGCTTCTCAATTTCTTTTTTAAACATTGGAATAATTGCTCGTCTGCTTTGTGATGGTTGTGTCCTTCTTTTATTTGATGATTTATTAAATTTTTTTTTATGGACCACTTTTTTTTGTCTCCAAATAAAGATTTTCTGTCTTGTTGAAACAACTGAAAGAGTTAAATTAACGCCAATTCTGAGATGGACCAAATCGACTTGTCACAGCGTTGATTTAACTCTGCTGAATTATGCTCACTGCAAAAACACAGAATTTTACCAAGTACTTTTGCTAGTGTAAATATATGAGCATTCTTTGAATAAGACAAAACTAACTGAACAGTAACTTTTCAGCAGCATAAATAAGCTTGTTTTAAGTCAGTAATTCTTGAATATACATCAGTTCGCCTGCAATTTTTTTCACTTATAACAAGACATTTTTAACTCTTCTAAGTGAAAGAAATTAGCCAATGGAAATAGTACTTTTTTCAAATCTATGTTGACATTTTAACGGTGAATTTGACATTTGCAATGACTGAAAAAGTGCGGGGAACAGAGGGCACAAATACAGGAAGAGTCCTTTATGTATTAAATCGAGATAATAGAAAGCTGACCAAAAGATAAAATAAAATGAGCAGCATTGAGGCCAGGGCGGATACAGCCCGCTCATGCTGTTGCTTATTTCAAAGGTACTAAAATACTGTACTTGCACTGGAAACTTCACACAAAATCTTACCAAGTAAATTCCTTAATATTGCTGAAAAAGTTCTTGTTTCATTGCCAGATTATTTAACTTATAACAAGACATTTTTCCCCTGTTATAAGTTAATTTATCTGCCAACGGAACAAGTACTTTTTCATTAATATTAGGGAATTATTTACATAAAACAAGTCTCTATATCTTGCTGAAAAGTTACTTTTAAGTTAGTTTGTCTTACTTCAACTGTACGAAAATATTTGCACTGGAAATTAGACCGTTTTTGGTTAGATTTTGTGTTTTTGCAGTGCTGCCAGTGGAGGCAGGGTGATGCTTTAGGAAATCTTCTGCTGGGATCAATATGAAAGTTACTTTGACACAAATCACCAACCGAAGAATTGTTGCAGGCCGTGTTCATCGGCTCATGGAGGGAAATTTCTGTGAGGGTTGCAACCTCTCTCAACGCTACAATCTATCCACAAAGCAGATATGGTTCAGGAAAAATTTAAAGGGCACATCAATAAATTTGAGATGTTGTCAAATTTCCCAGATCTCAGTCCAGTTGAGTGTCTGTGATGTGCTGAACAAACAAGTCTGATCAATAGAGGCCCCACCTCACAACCTGCAGGAGTTAAAGGAAATGCTGCCAGCGTCTCGGTGCCAGATGTCGAAGCAAACCTTCAGGATGGAGTCGGATCTGAGCCCCGACATGTCGGCGGCGTCTTGGTAACGTTTGGCAGGTGATCATAATGTTGCGCCTGATTGACATGTGGCGAGCTGTCAAATCAATGCTTAATGAGAATTGAGTTTCAACCAGCAGAAAATCCCTGAATATGTATCTTCAGCTTTATTTCCTGTTCTGGGGAGTCTTTCTCTTTTTTAAATTTTTTGGCAGCTGCATTTGAGGCAGATCTGCAAACCCAGCAGATGCATCGCCTGAAGTGTCTCCAGATCTGCAGAGTCACAAATATAAGCTGCAGTTTTAGATATTTTAGATATTTTATGCATAAAAAATACACTTTCAGCCAGAGACTCATTTTGCCAAAGTGCACCATAGAGCGCCATCAGGCCTGTTGCCATCAGGCTTTATAATGCCCAAGTCTGTGCTATTTGATTAAAATTTTTTCTGTGCTCCTTTATAGGTTATTTATTGGTTAATGTATTGCATATATATATATATATATATATATATATATATATATATTACAAACTTTGTATTTATTACCTAAGCAATTTCCCCTTGGGGATCAATAAAGTATATTCACCAAATTTCCGATCTCAGGCAAATTAGAATCAGTGTGCAGCACTGCTGATAAATTGTAATCAATATTGTCATAGTCCTTAGCAATATTATTGCATTTCATGTTTTTCTGATATATTGCATCCGTGGAGGAAAAAGGTCCAGAAATTCAATTTTATGTTGGTTTATTAGCTAAAATAAAGATATTGAAAGACAAAACACTTGGTTTCATGATATCAGAAAACATAATGAGAACAGAAACTTTACCAGAAAGTGACAATAAAAATGATAAAGTTTGGCTTTAAAATTAAAGTCAGACAGTGCATGTGGCCTCTTAGGGAAATATTATGGCAATTAATAACTCCTCATTTGATTCTCAATATTTATTCTGTTGGCTGTATCTAGAATTTTATTTATGTCTTGTCGTAATTGGATGCATTTTAAAGTATAAAAAAAGATAAGGCAATGTCACCTTAGATGTTAAGCTTGCCATGATATATTTGCTGCTATCAGTCATTATGAAGATAACTGTGTGATAAGTTATCTCGTCTTTAGTTCCAGGTCAGCAAGATTCACTTTGTGACTCCTGAATGTCATTCAGATCTTCAACTTAACACATTAAGCTCAATTTCAAAGCAGGGGAATTGATCAGTCAGTCATAAAAGTAATCAATGTTATTAATAGAAGGATTATTTTCACGTCGAACATGTTTAGGACTGTAATTGAAAATGATGGGACAGCGTAGGCTGAGTCTCTTTCCTCTGCTTTTGAAGCTCTTCCTGTTTTCCCTCTAATCTTGTTGCTAGGTCCATTAATCATGCTGCATTTAACATGTGTAACTGCTAAGTCAGCACTTACAGGGTGCATTTGTGGTTTGCAGTGGTTTTGCCATAAACATAAAAATGCACGCTGCACACGCACCACATAATCATTTATGCACGAGATTTCTAGGGCTCATTAATTCAACGCAAGTGGTCATTTTTATTTTGGAGAACATTTAATCTTATGTAAATATTCTTGCGTGAAGCATTAACTTTTTCTTTTTTTGTAAAAATAATAAAAGTTCAGTTTTGTTTGTTGTAACAGGTCACAACATGGGACTGAAAAAACTATTTTACACCTTTAAAGGGTGTTTTCTTAGGGGACATGGAGGAATATTTCTTTCTTCTGCGTTATCTTGCAATTGCTTGGTTTCAGACACCCGACCCGGATGAGGCGCAAAATTCAGATGGGGGTCAGGAAGTGGATTTTTCCGGTTCAAAACGGAGCAAAATGGATCACAGCGAGTGCGGTACTGCCCTAAATGGGCCGGTACAGACAAGGTATCTCGAAAAAATATGCATATATTTAGGGTACGATCCATATTATCTCTGTAAAAAAGACTTGTCATATAAAGTTAAAGATTTACCCGGCGTAGAAGTGATGGACATAAATAACTATCTGGAGCTCCTCATATTATACAATATATATATTATTACAGTATATGAAAGAAAGCTTTCAAAAGCCTGGAGCACACAATCATTTAGTTTCAGGTTGGGTCAAACATTTAGGATCAAAAGACGCATTAAATGGCTGTCGACTTGTTTCTGCCAGGTGAGCAGTGATAGTCTATGATAACGATGCTATCGCTAACAACAAGCTAACCCATGTTATTTCTATGTGCTTGGATCTCCTGGTACATAATTTATTTAGCTTCTGTAAACCCAAAATCATGCTGGAGTTGTGTGTTAATGTTGAGTCGTACTGCATTTCTGCAATGTAGGTCAAACATTCTCAGCAATCTACAGAAATCAAATTAAAAACATGGTTCATTTGAATGCTTGTCTTTCTAAGTAACTAATAAAATATCTGAAAATGCAATTTAAACGATGCAATCGCAAACTCTGGCATTGTTAGTTTCCTCACCTCCGGTTTTTAGCTGTAGATTGTTGACCCACTTTTCCCACCTTTTGTCAGTAAGTTTGTTTTTTTAAATTAACCAATAAAGTCAGTTTTGATTGTGTCTTTTTTGTGTTGGTGGTCTGAATGGATCACAAATGTGCGGTTCCATCTCCGCCTTACACAAACAAACGTAAACATGCAGTGAATAAATCAAGTTAAAATCAGTTTTTTGCATCAAAGAGAGTGAAATTTTAAATTGACATTTGTGACTGTATGCAAAATAGACCAGGGTGTACATAACACAAACATTTTGTGAGGTAACGCAAAAGAAAAATGTTTCCACATGTTCCCTAGGGGCCTCCGGATTATCTGCTCCACTTTTTGTAAACAGAAAATTAAATGTGTACTTTAATGATCTTTCATTGTCATTTAGAAGTTTAGTGTTGCATTATTATGCTTACTGGCACAGCGGCATATTTTTAAAGGTTGCTATTTGTCTGAAGTACAAGTTAATGCATGCCATTCATTAATTATCATTCCTGTCTGTCATTTGCCATTTATATACTCCCACAACAAGGATGAGAGATGGCTGAAAATATGAAACAGGAGAAAGAAGCATCTTTGGAATTTTAATCATTTCAGGAACCATGTTTCACAGATTTCTTTTTTTCCTGTTTCTGGTTTGCATCATGTGTAATAAAGTTTGATAAAAGCTTCTTTATCTACTGGGATTTTATTAGTGTATTCAGTCATTTACAGCACCAATCAGGATTTGTACGTACATGCTCAGCCAATGAAGATAAGCCTAATGAATCCAGAGGGAGCAGATTTTTGCTTTAACAAAGTGACAGTAGATGACAGGATGGGCCAGGGTGACTCATTAAAATATTTTCATTTCACTGTTGTCACTTGTTCCCTTCTGACCTTATGAACCAGTTTGTATCACATTACAGTAATGCAATTTCTTCTTTTATTCAGGAAATAGATGATTTAGAGGGCAAGTAAACACAAATAGTGTTAAAATAGAGATTTAGTTGCATCTCTTCCGGTTACAGCTCACTCACCGGATTGTTAACATTTATTACTGACCTGCTATGAAAGTACTGCCGTGTTTTGTTTTCTGATTTAGCAAAACTCAATTTTATCTGATAAATCTATAAATAATAACCTCCAAAAACTTGAGTTTGTAAATGTTTATAAAACACATAGAATAAATTGTAAAAATTTAAAAAGCTTGAAAATATTACACTGAGTATTGATTATCTACTGTATATGATTTGTTTCACTTACTGAGTAAAATTTAATTGTCAGTAATGTTCTAATTTATTGAAAATATTGTGATGAATACTGTGATGCAAAGCTCTTTTTATGTCTTATGCAAAAACAAGAAAATATCTTGTTATTGTAATATAACGAAAGATTTCGTAAAGAAAATATCAAATTATTTGCGAATAATTGAACCACAGAACTTTGTTCTTAGTTTCCATACATCAGTTTTTTTGGCTTTGTGTTAATAAAGAACATAAAGTTATAGTATAATAACAACACCTTTTACTAGGTAAATTCTTAGATTAAGTTATTTTTCAGGGTTTAGAGAAATTTTAAACTGCTAAATAGCTAAATGCATATTATTTACATTTTGTCATCCTTTTTACTTTTTTGTTTCCTTAAAGCAAAACTGCCTAAATTCTGTTTAAATTTTACAATAGTAGCAACTCAGTTTAAAGATTTAGCAATTTACTTTTGTGAAAAAAAAACGCACAAAAAAAACATTGAAACTTAAAACAAGTCTTTTAAATCACGTGTAGTAAAGTTAATGATTTTGTCTTCAGTTTGATTATGTGAAGCACAGAATGTGTGTCGTAGTTTCTGTGGTTGCACTGGTAAATAAACAGCTGGTGCAGCAACCGTAGAGCAGATGTTGTACACTGCAAAACATCTGAGCCACATGTAGTTGTCTTTAAGTCAAATAAATTGAACAAGTTTTAGATTTTGAACCTAAATGTGTGAGTTTGTGAAAGATAAACTTACAGCAGGAAGTTGTTAACTTTTTATTGATTTTTGTCAAACCTTTAAAAGTTGATTAAACTAGAGTTTTTAGCTTATCACTTAAACTGACAGGAGTGGGAACTATTTCCCAGAATGCTTAGCGGCATGGTTTTATATCCTGAGATGGAAGTGCGTTACATTGGTATGACTTGTGTTTTATTAAGGAAAATGTTTATTTTAATGTCCTGTTCACACTAAATGTTATTGAGCCAAATTCATTGTGATGTTAAATAAAATTCATTATCAGATCAGAAATTTTGTTCATGCAATTTGAAACAAGAATTGAAATGATTCTAAAGTAAAATAAGTTATTTTAACTTGATAATGTAAGTAAAAATAATTCTTTGGTTTAAATTTAAGTAAAAACTCACAATCCAAGATTAATGAACTTAAAAAACAATGTTTTGGACAACTTGTCTGTTGTTGTTAAATCAGCTTCATGAACTTTAGTTTCTGAGTTAAAACCAAAACAGTTTTCTTGTTGACATTTTTCAAGGCAGCAGGTGGACTTTCATTTTCAAGTTAAACCGCCTTCAAATGTTTTACAGTGTATATTCATTTATTGTAGCCTCTGGACATTTTTGCTTGGGATTCCAATAAGAAGGGGATGATAGTCAAATCTGCACTTTTTCCACATGACTAAGAGGACACTCGTGCTGGAGACGGGGTGTAATGTGTTCTTGGGGATTTTGGGATCTCATTGAGCGTAATGAAATAACGGTGAATCACTCCACACTCTGTCACTCCATCTCTGGGTTTTCCCTCGGATCTTGGCTCATGGTGTTTCCACAGCTGCTTAACGCCTCTGTTTGCATCTCTTTTTATGTGTTCAGAAATAATAATGTTAAGTTCAGACCATAATAAGAGCTGGTTATACTTGTCCTGCTTCCAAAAAGAACTAAGACAAGTTTGAAACGTATATTTTACTGACGTGCTGAATTAAAAAGCATGTGCGCTACATTTATATTTTATATTTTACCCATCTCCACAGTGTTTTCTCCCAGGGCAGAGTTAACACAAGCTGCTGTCTCCTAGTTTTATTCCTATTTATATTATTTTGCCCGATTTCACCAGTTTTGTTGCACTGGTTTAATGTAAGTTAAAGACATTAATATTGGGTCATTTGCTCTTTTTATACCTCCCCTCTGTATAATTGTCATTGATCCATCAGAAATTTAGATGGTTCTTGCTATGTGTGGTTAAAAATCTAAAAATAATTACAGCTTTAGAAAAAGTTAAGAGCCCACTGCACATTGAAAACCTGCTGCTTATTCCACCAAATGTTATTTTCTGAACTCTTCCTGAGTTAAAACATTGGTACTGTTGTTTTTAAGTGAACATAAACTTGTTTTCTTTGCAGTATTTGTGCTCTGAAACCACAGCATCTCTTTAGTTATTTTGACCATTTCTCATTTTCTGCAAATAAATACAAAAGTTTTGCTTGGAATTTCGTGGACAAGTTGTCAGTAGTTCATACAATAAAAGAACAATATTCATTTTACTCAAACATATATTTATAAAAAGTAAAATCAGAGAAACTGATCATTTTAAGTGGTTTCTTAATTTTTTCCAGGCCTGTGTATGCTCTGGCATACATGCTTCTTTTGATTCTGGATAAATTACAGGTTAAATTTAGACCAAAGTTGCCAAAGGGGTTGTATATACTCAGAGTTTAAATCAACTAAATCATTAAATTCAGCAAAAATGTGATCAAAATTTATCAATTGAGCTTTTTAGAGATTCTGAGACATTTAAAAATAGTGAAACACAGAGTCCCAGTCTGATGTTTAGTTTAAACCACAGTCATGTTTGTGACTCCGGTGAATTTGATGGGCAATAATATAAAACACTAAAGGTTATTAGCACAAAACATTAAGCATTACACATTGTCAACTTTCTAAAATAACAGAATAAACCATTTTTGCCAAGATTTTTTTTTGCCTGAGTATGTTTTGGTAAAAAATTACCTAGGCCATTATTTTAATAAGCTAGTGATGCACTACTTTAGTATTTTAAGTGTGTTTCTCTTATCAAAGACATTGAGAATCATCTATTTCCTGTTTGTCTTATTAATGACGGATAATTGAGGTGTTTCTTTTTCTTTTTGGAGAATTTTATTTCTCCAGTAATCTTGTTCTCAACACCCAGCAAGAGTTTCAGTATCTTATTTCGCTCCCCAGCTTACAAACTTTTAAATGCGGAGCCGTTTGATGAAGTGCTAAGCTAGCAGGTTTACTCCATTTTAATATAGCTTGTTGATGCAATGCTGTTTCAGTTAATCATCAATGCAGAACATTAAGAAATGCCTCGGGGATTAGATTGAGACATTTAGAACATTTATAGTGTGAATTTAAAATATTTCAAAGCATTTTTCTATTACTAATCTTTGTTACTAGTAGCTACAGAAAATCTTAGCATTATATGAGATTCAATGCGAATCTAAGGCAGGATCAACATTTGAGGTCCTGTTTGAACTATAAATGTTTTTGCAGGCTTACTTCACCCAGGTGCTCTGCAGATTTGTAAATCAGACTTATTTAATTTCTACTTGCAAAGGAGCTGTTGGTGGATCTCGGCTGGGCAAGCAGAGAAAGAGGAAGAGGGGAGGCAGAGGACGGAGGGAGTGCCCTGACAGATGGAAGCGGTGGAAACGATTGTGATGATGAGGATGGCTGTGGAGCATCTGGTGAGGAGAGCGGTGAGTCACATGTGCAGACAAACATACAGACATGCATGTGGGAAGAGAGGAATAAACAATGGCAAACACGCGCCCACACAGGAACACCCCTGTGGACCCAGACGTGGTGCAAATACATTTCCTGTTCATGCACCACTCAAACACAGTCTATTCACATATACTTACATAATTAGCTCATTAATACACAGACATATGGTTCATTGGCCTGTAGATTTGAATATGCTGCAGCCTTTACATATTTTGTGCCAGCAGGGAAAATGCTCAGAGTTAGATTCGCTCCCGCTCCTTCACTTCCTCCATCTCTCTTTCTGCAGTTTATTTCTGTATGAGTTTGGATAAATGATGAACGAACAACCAGGTTGCCCCAGCGATACAAATGTAATAATAAACAGTGATTATTCATTTTCTTTTGGTTTATTCATGGTGTGTGAGCATATACATAAAACATGGATGTCATAGGGAGATCTGGAGATCCAGGGAACCCCTCTGAGCTTTGATGCAATTCCACAAAGGGAGCACAGCTAAAATCCTGGAATAATTTAAATGGTTGATGAGAAAATTATGCTCTGTATCAATGCTCAAATGTAATTTTTCACTTCTTGAACCCATATTCACATTAAAAATGAAACTGAGAGCAGAGCAGATTCAGAGTTTGTATTGGACTAATCAATGAAATGAATGTATTATTGATTAATTCAGCTTTTTGAAGGTATGAATTAAAGAAACTTGGCTATTTAGTTCAGGTGGTTTAGCAGTAAGTGATGCCAGATGATTCTCAGGGATGTCATAAGAGGATCACGGGTTCCCCGCCGTTACCCTGCACCCTCCTGGACAGGAATGAATTATTCCGGGGCGTGCTGTGGTGGCGCAGGGGGTTAGCACGCCCCACGTTTGGAGGCCCTAGTCCTCGACGCGGACGTCGCGGGTTCGACTCCCGGTCCCGACGACCTTTACCGCATGTCTTCCCCCCTCTCCTCACCCTCTTTCCTGTCTGCCTACTGTGGAAAAAATACGAGCCACTAGCGCCGCAAAAACTCTTCGGAGGAAAAAAAAAGAAAAAGGAATGAATTATTCCAGATTCTGGACCGTTCAGGATCCTGTGGGTGATGAAGCAGAGGTTAAATTTAGAGAAGTCAGGGATAGAGACTGAACTGCGTCCAAAACAAGTGAAATATCTGAACAAAAATAATAACACTTTTGAAGACTGCGTTAAAAAGCTAAATCCTGCAGAATTTTTACATTCTCCTGAACAGAAACTGTAACCATTTCTCCACAGTGCTTGATATTTTGGAATAATGTTGTTCAAGAATTATGTGCTGTGGTCTTTATAGGGATGCCACAGCAGAAATTGATTATGTGGAAGTTTTTATATACCTATCATTTACTTTTACTTTTACTTTTCATGCTGGCAAATATTTTGGTAGGTAAGAAACTGAGTGGAAACTCTGCAAATGAGATGGATAAAGTCAGTGAAGCGGACACTAAAGTAATGCTGTCCTTTTTGTTATGAATAAAACTCAAATTAAATCAGTAAAATAAAAATAGAACTAACACATAAGTTCAAAACCAAAGCCATAAAAAAGGCATGGCAAACAACAGAAAATTCTTGATTTCGCAGCTTTAGAAATTAGATAATCAGAATGTTGTACATTAAAAATTGCTGCAATTTTAATAACCCTTCAGAGAAATCAAGAAGAAAAATTTTCAGGAAAGCAAGTTCAAAGTTTGGTCGCTCTGACCTGCTGTGCAGCAAAGTCAGGAGACATAAAATGCATCGCTCTGGAGTTTAGAGGGGCCACATAAAAAGCTGCGGTGGGCCAGATTTGGCCCTCGGGTCTCGAGTTTGACATATACGCCCTAACTGTTTGCAAAAAGGGCATTACTGCCACTTTCAGGAATACAAAGTGAACGTTTCGTTATGGTACACAAACTTCTGCAGTAACTAGATGTAGTTAAATGAAAGGGTAGATTTTCTACTAATTTGCTGAATAACAGCATCTTGAGCATCTGGATAGAGGTGAAGTCACAGTGGTTTGTTACTCGGGTATTTGGAGAAAACCTTTCATGTCGCTTCATTATCCTAATAGCATCACTTGTTTATGTTTTCTGGAAGAGGTGGCACAACTGAATAGAACAGAAGTTTGATGGTCTGAGATCAAAAGCTGTATTTTGCTGCACCACCTAATTACCTGTGACCAGAGGCCTTGTCTTGCTCATTGTTACCACAACCTGGCGGTGTCCTTTCTGCTCCCTGAGGCAGCGTGTAACCGGGTTAAAGGTCACCGGTGCATTCATCATTCCTGCGATGTCCTTGTCGTTCGTGAATATGTTCTTGTGGAGCGGAGTAAACCTCGAGTGAAGCTTACTGCTCCTGCATGACTCTGCAGCGAGGGCCAGTGGTTTGCAGTTGCTGGGATGCAGACCGAAGCAAAGCAAGAGGATATTTTTTTTAGTGAGCTGGTGAAAAAAATGCAGAAGGCTATGATAACTGAATGTGTTTTCAGATTGGGCTGGGTTTTATTTTCAACATGACTGTATGTGCTGCCTTATTTATGTCTTAACATGTTTGAACTATGTGAGTTCATAATTTTGTGGTTTACAGTATTTCTGTGCCCATAAGGTGTTGACATTCTGTGGATGTATTAAATAATCTAAATCATGGTTATTTTACTGCTTGGATAGAAAAGTACAGCCTCTAAAATAGGGTTAGGGTGGAGTTGCGGTTATTCTGTTATTAGCTATGACTGATGTAATAAAACATAAAAATTTGTTGGCCTTTTAAATTTTTTTGTGCTATGCTTAGTAAATGTTGCATTTAATTTATTTAAAAAGTTACGTTTTAGAGTTGAAACCAGATTCATTCAAGGCTTCATTGTCCAACACATTTTAGATGTATTGTTATAATCACACAGTTCATGTTGCCCATTGTGAAAATTTGCTTTCATATGCGCAGCAGGATAATTTCTCAGCTATTCCCTTTTACAATAAATTCAGTTTAAAGCAGCTCTTCACAACTCATTTGCGTTTAAATGCTTGTTTTCCGACTGTGCATCCCGCCGTCGTTTAGCGGCTCTTAAAGTGAGGCATTTGTTGCTACATTTGTCAGAGATTTTCCACTGACCTTGTTGTGTCACATCTGTGGAAACTCATTCCTCTTGCTGAGATGGATCTGGTTCATTGGTTATTTGCAGGGGGAAATTGCTGGCGATGATTTACCGAGCTTGTGTCTGCATATTAGGATCACGTTTCTTGAACTTTTGTCAGTTCTTGAAGACAGAATCACAGTAAAGAGTGACAGAGAGGAATTTTCTCTATTTCTCCCTCCTTGCTGGCTATTTGCATATAAACAAGCTCCTTGTTCACTGAAAGTAAAGTGGTGACACGAGCTCCACTGGACCAGGCAAATCACACTGATAAGCATGGACATGTTGTTTATTTTATTTACTTGGGTAGTTTATGTTTTTGCAGCACATTAAATCATAAGCTCCATGTTAATTTAAGAGAAAAAATGCAATATATATGTATATATGAAATGAATATATACGTATGTGCTTCTGGATTGTCATTTAATAGAAATAATTTACATGCAAACTTAAAAAATTTGAAAATCTTAAAAATGCAAACATCTATCTGTAAATCTGAATTGCCAAAATGTGAGAAGTTTTATTTTTTTCAGTGAGGTAAAGCTCAGAAACAAAACTACCTGTATAAGAAACAAGGAAAATAAAACCCACAGATTGCTGATTGTGCTTTTGTGTCCAACTT
This sequence comes from Xiphophorus hellerii, assembly GCF_003331165.1. Taxonomy (NCBI): domain Eukaryota; kingdom Metazoa; phylum Chordata; class Actinopteri; order Cyprinodontiformes; family Poeciliidae; genus Xiphophorus; species Xiphophorus hellerii. Next base: position 1,746,170 of record NC_045680.1, read on the forward strand.
TAGTTGTAATTGTATTTTTGTAGCGCTGAAACTGCAGTTTTTGAGTGTTATCTATTGTGTTTTATAGATTCTTGCCTTCACACCAGATTTGGATCACTCTACTACATCGAAAATCAGCAAGAAAATTGAAGTATCTTTGCAGGTTCTTGGGAAAATCTAATTGGGCACATTGGACTACCAATTATGTGTAATAAAAACTGATACATCAAAACTTTTTAAGCATGCCTAAACCTGGTTTGAGGTTTTGGAGGTTTATTGCAGTGGTAGCTTATTGAGGTACTGACAAATTTTGAGACCACAGTCGCCTGCAAATCGTTAAAACTTGCAAATACTTAAAACCTCCTGGAAAAAAAATCCTGTAAGTGCCTATTTTAACAGTTCACACCCCAAATATGTCTTAATATGCATTAATGTTCACAGTGGAATTGATATATTGGCTAAAGTCTACAGTTTTCCTTATTATTATTATGCTTTTCCTGCACTGGCTGCTTTTCGAACCAATATTGTGTCAAGTAGCGTTGCGGGTTAGTATTTCAGCTTCCAAAGCTGCATTTTCTTTAAAATATTTTAGATAAATTCTACAAAGAAATGTGTGCATAGGAGTTATTTTACATAAAAAGTTTGGAGTTCCAGAGAAAAATCCATGAATAGGTGAATTTGTAAATACGGCCACCAGGTGGCGTGAGTAAAGATATATGCTGATATGTGTAACGAAGAAAAGATGGTGGTTGTCTTTTTCTACACTTAACTTATAAGAAGTGAGTGTTAGTTGATTATTTTTCTTTTTTCAAATTTCTCGTTTGAAGACGGTTACCAAGTAAGATTTCTGTAATTTAGTGTGCTTATTATCATTGCTTTCTTTAAACACACAATGGTGAACTTTAGTTGTACTTTTTTTCCAAATTTCCAAAAATTTTTGACTTTTCTAATTTGAAATTAGGGAGCAGATCTTGGTAAATATTGTTTAAAGGTAAGAATCATTTTAAAAAATTAGATAGTTAAAATCTTAAACTATTTTTTGCTCTGGGATTTGGGGGCCATTAAGACTTAAATCATCTTGTGATCCTGGTTATTTATCTGTTAACATTTATTGATAATTTTGTGAACAAATATGTTGATCAGTTCTTGTCCAAGAACTTATCAAGATTAAACGTATTGATTTCTATTTTTCAAGCCATCCCTCTACAGCACTTCTCCACGCCATGTCCAAGCACAAACACGTCAACAATGTAAATGCGATGCTACATTATTGCCTCCTCTCCTTCCTCCTCAGTTTTTCTTCGTAACAAACGAAATCCTTAGACAGCGTAATTACTGAACTGCTACCTGTGATGCGGTGCTGTGACCTCCCTAAACTTTCCCCGAAACAGACCGAAAGCTGTGGGAAATATTCAGGAATGCACCATCTGATATCACGTAGAAGAACTGAGTTCATATTTAAGAGTTGCATGCTCACCAAGGGCCGCTCGATCTCTGTAACCATGGTTACCAGGTGGTCCAACTTCCCACGGGTCCCTTCGGGATGGCAAGAGAGAAAGAAAGAGAAAGAAACTGAGAGAGAAAGAGCTACAAAGACAAAGGGACCAAGCAAAAAGTGGATTTTCTTTATTAGCAAATTGTCCATCCATCCATCCATCCATCCATCCCTCCATCCATCCGTCCGTCCGTCCATCCATCTGCGTTCTCTATTTTATAGAGTCTGTAAGAGCAATAAAAGTTTCCTGTGAGCGAATTTAAAACATTCTTAAATGAACATTTCAATTGAATGATCTGAGCTGTAAAATAATGTTTTCTTTGGGAAAAAAACACTTAACAGACATGGAATACAAACTGTGTTTTATCGGTAAAACACACCTTTTCTGCTTCATTTGATTTGTTGGCGGTGGATATTTTTTGCCCAGAGCAGTGCTAATGACATAAACGCCTCACAAACTGGTATCAGAAATAGCTTGTGGCATGGGCGATTGACATTTAGCAGTCATGAGCAATATTAGGTATAAATTATCCAGTCATAAAAATGTAAAGGGAGGTTCAGTGGACTGAGGTCAAAGGTGCGCGTACTCAAAGTTGTTTCCAATTCGCCTTTCACTTTCGTTTAAGATCATCCTACAATCACTGATGATGTTACTGCAGTTTAAGTACATTTTCCATGCGACTACAATGCTAGTGAAGTTTCTGCTCAAACCTCTGAGGCATAAAGTAGAAAAATCTTTTTAAGCTTTAAGATTTTTTATTATGAGTTGCAATCAAACTTTTTTTATTTTTGTACTGTAAACCCAATGAGTTTCTGCTAAGATAAGGCTTTCACCAAACTCTAAAAAACAAACCAATGTGTGCACTTTCTTCCAATTTTTGGATGACAAGTTCATTTCAATGAAGTGATATAGAGACTTAGAAGAACTTACCGCTTTTTTTTGATTCTCTGATTTGAACATATCAATACAGACAAATCTGACTCTGGGATTCTAAGGTTCTCCCAAAATAAATTTAAAATAGCATTAATTCAATACTGTGTTATGAAAGATGTAATTAATATCTGTAGGCTCGGTTAAAATTTCTCTTTTCATAATTTTTATCTCTTTTTTTTGGCTCAGTAACTCACTTTCAATGCTAACTCTGGCTGGTTCAAATAAATAAACACAATACAAAAAAAATAAAGGGCAAGCATGAGGAGAAACAGGAGGTAACAGGCTGCAGAAGGAAAGAAAATCAATCATAGATGACATGCTAAACGTGCATTCGTTCAGCATGAGGCTGTGGCTAATAAGCGGTGGAGTTAAATGGTAGATCCTCAGGGAAGATGCTGCTCATTAAAGTAATAAATATTCACTTTCCTCTTACTCATCAGAAGAGAATAGTGATTGTTTTGCTCCACACACCCGCAGAGATAAAAGCGGTGAACTTTACATGATGTGTTTCATATTGCACAATACGCCTCCTGTCAGCCGCGCTTCCTGCGCCTGCCTGACTTATACACCATTCTTCTGCACACCTGAGTGAGTTTGTTCAGGCAGACCTCCTTAGACATCATCAGTTTATTAGCGGCCCTCACTGCTGGAAGCTGTTATTCAGCCTCTTGACCTTTTCAGAAAGCATGCTGCCCTTGCTTTGTCTAGCTGCAACCTCCAACAACACTTTCCCCGGCTGGGTTTGTTGTACGGCCTTCAAGGAGCGACGCGACTCTGTTCTTTTCATCCACCTCTGATCAATCCGAGTCCCTTGCAGGCTTTAAGCCTAAGACTTCATCTCATTTTTTTTTTCTTTTAGAGGTTTTATGATTCTACTGGAGGCGGCGATTAACCTCCAAGAATGCGACCTTGGGAAAACAGAGCAAAACAAAGCAGCACAAGGTGCTATTTATTTGAAAAGTGATCCTGCGATGCAGTGCTTCAGTTCTTGTGCTGCTAAATGAGAAATAGAGTTACTAAATCTCTGTATGTGGTCTCAAGTCTTTAAGATTATTTCAGTGCACATTTTAAAAGCTATCAATGGGACTGGAAGTCATACATTCCTAGAAATAATCTTTCGACTAGGAAAAATGTTACAAGGATTTATAATTCTCTATGAATTTGTTGATATTGAAAAAACGTATACCCTGCAAAAACACAAAATCCTACCCAGTATTTTTGGTCTAGTTTCTAGTGCAGATATCTTAGTACACTTGAAGTAAAACAAACTAACTTAAAAGTAATATTTCAGCAAGATGTAAGAGACTTTCAAGTAAATAATTCCTTAATATTGATGACACATGGGAAAAATGTTGTGTTATATGTCAGGGGTGTGAAACTCATTTTCATTTTTGGCCAAATCAAAATGATGAAATCTCCTAAAGTGCCAGTTGAGCCTGAATGTATTGATAAAACCTGTTGCCAACTGTTAAAATATAAATGAATTCTTAAAATTTAATAATATATTGAAAATTATTTCAGTCCCTCCAAGATTTTGTGATTTTTTTTTTACAATTAAAACTAAAGTGTTTGTGGTACTAGTTTGGAAATATTTGCGCTTATTTGTGACTGTAAATGTGACTTTTTATGACTAGCCGTATAGATCATGAACTATAATCTGACATCAGTTAAGGCTGAGGCAGCTGTTTAGTACAGGTAAGAAATAATTTGATAATTTTTTAGAAAAATCTGCAATAAATTCCCAATTCTTAGCTCAAAAAGAGCAGGGATTTGTCGATTTTGTGTGAATTTCCACAGTACTTCTCAAGAATGTGGAGGGACTGGTTGATATAACTGGTCAGTAAACAGATAAAAACTGCATTAATGTGATTGATAACATAATATTTAAACACACTTAGTGTTTAGTCTAGAACAGGGGAGCCCAAACTTTTGGAGACTAAGATCTATTTTTTCTGTCACCAGCCAGCTGAGATCTACCACATCAACATGAAGATATAAAAATTGTAAATTAAACTCTATCGACTTATTTTATATGCAAATATGCATCAGTTATAGCAGAAATATTAAAGTGATAGAAAACCCAATGCAGTTTCTTCCTCAGTGAGATTCTGACACTGGGACACCAAAACAGAACTTCTTAGTCAGATTCTGGTTTCAATTTAGACATTTATCACAAATCCTTGGTACATAGAGACATCCAGAATATTTACATTTATTACAATTACTGATGTTCTGTCTCATTATTCTGCTCATTTTCAGAACAATAGCCTCATCCGAAGTAGATTTGTCGTTTTATTATCCAGAGCTTACACCAACATTTTGGTAGCTTTTGGGTTTCTTTATTTTCCAAAACATTTTAAAAGTATTTGAGATGACAGCATTGTTTTTTTCTATGCATTTACATTTCTACTTCACATGAGAAGCACACATAAAATACTTACTGTACCGATCACCTTGTCAGTTAAATCAAAAATGATCACAGCAGGTAATCCACCAGGAAATTTAAGACAGACAAGTTTATAGAGAATAGAGTCAGATTTCTTTCTTCTGACCTTTATGTCTCTTTCCACAGTCTTGTCAATATAGTGGAATTGCAGTGAGGAAAAATGCTTTTCAAATATACATAACTATGTTTTGTCTCAACACATACTGTCTGGTAATATTAAACCTCAAGATGTCATTTTTATAACATCCAGCTCGTCAAAGTGAAGCCTAAGAAATTTGTTGTGGTTCATTAAACGCATTAAATAAGCAGTATGTTTCATATTTGTAGTTGTTTTGGAGCTGTTTAAGGTCATGTATTAATCATTTTTTCCAAGAAGCCTTTTTTGCATTAGTCATAGGCTCTTGCACAGCATGAAATTGATAATAGCAAGTTTCCCACTTGAGAGTCTAGAGTCTCTTTTATGATTTTGTTTTTTACAGAGGCTCATCATAGATTAAAAAAGTGTTAGAGCCACTGAGCATTAGATGGGTTGACAGGATGGAAGCAACTAATGAGAAGTCATTACTCAAAATTGATTATGAAGTCCAAAAATATTTCTTTTCAACAAATCACTTGCTACTTTGATGTTACATTGAGGTTTGTCTTATTCTCTGACATATTTGTAAGAAACCGAAGTTAGTAAAACTCAAAGGATGCTTTATTTTTCATCTTTTTTTGAGATACAAATCAAACCCTGGTGAAACATTACTAGTTCTGTTGTAATCATTTTGGGGTGGAGGATTAGCAGTAGCACAATTTAATTCTGAAACACATACTGGCTATTCCCTAACTTGCTTCTACATATCTAGTTTTCCTTAACATCATTTTCACAGTACATATTGGCTAAACAACTTTGGTTATTCAACACTTTCTGTCACAGCTCCACTTTTAAACATTTTAATTCTTGCTCTTACTTTGAAAAGCTAAGAAGCGTAGTTATTTTTCTTTACGCTTTTTCTGAATTACTGAATTTTTTGGACCATTTTTGAAAAATAGGTAAGAGAAATTGGTCTCTGTGTCATTATTTACACATTACAGACAAAAAAATTATATACGGACCAACATAAGAAATAAAATATGTATTAAAAAAAGTTTTATAAGCTTTCTTTATAGTAAATATTACATCAATAACCTTTTTTGTGGGGATTTAAGTTTTTCTGTGTGTTTATTTTAGGTCTTTGTGTCCATTGAGTCTCCGTGTTGTCCTGTTTAACCCTTGATTGTTCCCAGGTGTCTCGTTCCCTGATTATCCTCTGTGTTTTTATACCCACCTGTGTTTCTTGTTCTTGTCGTAGCTGTCCTGTCTTACTTGCCGACGCTTTAGTTTCCAGTTTGCTACCAGTTATTGAGCCTTAGCCTTCTGCTCTCGCTGTGATGCCTGGATTGTTGGACTTTGTATTTTTTGATATCGACATTAAAATGATCATTTCATTCCCTAAACCTGCGTCTGCTGCGTCTGTCTCACCACCTTCATTAAATTTCATGACATTTTTCCTCTGAATTAATAGATTTTACATAAATATCAGTGACGTGTGGTGAGGTTCGTAGCTGGTGAGGCACTGATTTAATCATAATCATATTTACAAATATAGACCCCCTGCATGTTATTGTTTACATAAGGAAATTTCACGCTTGCGGACAACGCTGGAGGGCAATAAGACTATTCTTTAACATGCCATGCATAACCGCGCTGCCGCCGTAGAATAATTCTGTTTATTCAATCAAACTTGGACATGTAGATATTATTAATTTCGCGTTGTGCTCCACAGCAAAGGGAAAAACCGTAAAAGTACAACTCAAAACCACTTCTTTCTCGCTCTCTGTATCAGCGCAGCTACGCAGAGACTAGTTGCCGTAGCAACTGACAACAACGCCACCAAAAAAAAAAAAACACTCAAATATTTTTCACACAAAGAGCATTCAGTCTGTTGCAGTAGTATGGTTTTAGGCTTAGTGTTCATTTTGTGATTATTAATAAGTGATTGCTGTGGTAAGAGGAGAAAACTATAAATAAATCGCTCTGCCTCACCTGCCTCCCCTGACCGCACGTCACTCATAAATATATATTTTAAAGGCATAAAGCAGTAACATTTATGTGAGGCCTTTACAAGAATGGCTACAAATGGAAATACCAGTATATTTATTAGTTTGTCTTTGTCGCTCTGTGGCTCATTTGGTTGAGATATGTTCATAATTCTTCTGTTTATCTCTGATATTGCCACCAACTATTTATTACAGCTCTTTTAATAAGTGCAAACATTTAACATCTGGAAGAAGTCTACTTATTTAGTTCAGGATTTAGTCACATAACCCATTTTTACTATAAATTTAATTAAATATTTTGAGTCTGATATGTACAAAGCATCGTTTTGTGTGTGTGCGGGCGTAGGCGTGTGTGTGTTGTGTGTGTGTGGGCGTGTGGGGGTGTGTGTGAGAGAGAGTGTTGCCTCCCTGGAGAACTGAGGCTGAAGTAATGAAATGCTCATTACTGATTCAGCTGGAAACTCTGGGGATACATTTACACACCTACACACACCCACATACCAGCCCAGACTGTTCAAGGTCACCTCCCAACATTGGTGTGTGTGTGTGTGTGTGTGTGTGTGTTGAGAGGCTGAAGCATTTGTCCTAACTAGAGCCTAAAATGACAGTCGTGTACAGTGTACCTCAGTTAATGTCAGACACCTTTATTAATGATTTTTTGTCGCATATACACACTCGCACAGACATACATATTCACTACTGTCAACATGAGAAAAATAGATTTTGTTTATAAAGAACAGCCTTTCCAAAATGTTGATCTTGGCTTTGTTTTCTCGTTTTTAATCAAAGTATAACATCATTATTTGAAATGCTAATTACTAAGAAATTTGCCGAGCTGAATCCTTGTCCACATGTTTTATAAGTCAAACTTTTGTTTCCTGTTTTCATCTTCCTAAACACAAGAAATCACCTAATACACCAGGCAGTACAGAATGAGAATAGGAGTTTTTATATTTTTGCATATATACACACAACATTTAAGATATGTATACTATTTTTTCTTTTCTTTGTATTTATTTTTTTGCTAGATGTAATAGATGTAATATACTTATGTTAAATGTTTGGGTCTGATATTAAAATCTGTATCGGTCCAGATAATTAAAATAATAAGTCTAGATCGTGTATTGTGACAATGAGCCTGATCCAATAGGGCAGATCTATTCAGTCTAATTCTATGCTTTGTGCTGATCGACATTATGCTCTCTTATTTATTTTACATTACCTTTAGAGTTCCTAATTGCACTAAACCGTTCCTAATTCTAAACCATTTGAAAGGAGGTTTGTTGCAGTTTATTTCTTACTTGTTTGACCAATCAACCTTTTGTTTTTGTCAGTTTTGGTTTCTTTATTATTTATTTTACATTGTACTCCTAATTGCACTGACTGAACAAATTAAAACTGCATTGATTTTACATGTTTCACCAAGCTTGTGAAGTTATTTGTTTTTACGTTATCAAATAAATGTTCAATTAGGTACATTTATATTTATGTCTGTGTTTCAAAAGAAGAAACATTTTAGGTAAATTCATCTGTTTTTCTGCATTGGATCGATATCGGCCGATACTAAACCTCAGATATCTGTATCGGTATCAGAAGTGAAAAAGTGGATCGGTATCCCATCTTATTGGAAAATAAAACAGCCTCTTTTTTCCAGGTACATCCAGAACAAGTCATTATACCATTAAGTTGAAAGTAGTTAGGCTTTGTTCAGTATTCACATATGTTTAAAGCGCTACTGTAAGACTACAGAATAATAACTTTGGTAATTAATATGTGTGGTGGTGTGTGCATTGGCAGGGCGTGAGCAAGAGAAGCAGCAATCTAGTAAACATTTGGCAGCCAGTTTATGTCCTCTGGGTCACCACAGCTATGATTTATGATCCTCCTTCTCCTGAGTAAAACTGTCGCTGCCACCCATGAATGAACACTTTGCTCCAAATCCTGCTCAATTTTCACATTATTATTTTCTATAAGTATTTGAGCTTCAGTCCACTCTTGAAACAGACATATATAGTTATATATCTGCTTGGAGATTGGAGAGTGATGGATCACTGTCTGTTTGCTTTTTCTAGCTGCTCCTTCAAAATCCTCACAGAAAGCGGCTATCATTTGTGTCAGTCCTTGTAAAGTGTCAGCTCAGCTCCTGTGGGGATGCAAACCGTGCATGAGTGGAGCGGTTGTGCTGCTCACATTCTGCATGACATGAACAATGCTGAAACCTTTGTGTTATCTGTTATAGCCCTGACCTGGATATAAGCTGCCCAGCACTTCAGTTCACTGACAGGGTCCTTCAAATGTCACTCTTGAGTTCTTATTATTGCTCTCCCTTCAACAGATGCTCACACCTTCACATGTGATTCATTGCAGTAAAGGTTATAGTACGCCATGAATGGATTCAGTGACATTCTTCATCACCTGCCTCCACTTTCTGTGTCTATGTGTGCATATTTTTAGTCTATATGCTGTAGGTCATCTATTCTGCTTTGTTGCTTAGAAACAAACCTCCCAATTTTAATATTAGAGAAAGGTTTGTGACATCCGAAATTCTTTTTATCTGATATTCAAATTTAAAAAACAACTTTCTTCTGTTTTGCATGAAATGTTTCTTTGCTTATTTTTTGTTTTGTTTTGTTTTCATTAAAGAAAATTTGTCATGGGGAAGTGCAGCTGCTATGCGCTTCTTATCAACCCATTTGTATCAAAGATTGTACCAGATATCTGCAGGAAACAATCCAGGCTTTCTTCAGACATATTTAGCTGGAGAAAAGGGCACACATCTCCATATTGCACCCATTATCATCTTTCTGGTACCTGCAAGACCAAAGCATATTTAAAACTGATGAGAACAACGAAGAAAAAGTGAAAGCAGCTACTCATAGGCAGTGTTGTAGTCAAGACCACCTAACCCGAAACCAAGACAAGACCAAGACCAGAGTGTATCGAGATCGAGACAAGACCAAGACTTTTAGGATCCAAGACCAAGACTTTTAGGATCCAAGACCAAGACTTTTAGGGACCAAGACCAGCGCCCCGCGCTACATGACACAATAAAATGTGAAATATGATCAAAATTACCAATCAAATTGATCTGAAAGATTCACATTCCCATAAAAACACCTACAGTAGATATTAAATACTTAGAGTTGAAATACATCTAACCAATATTAAAAGCAGAACAAATTCTTTGTTCTGCTTATCTAAAAAGGCATTTGCCCAGATCATTCATGTCAGAAACCACCACTGTCTGCACCATTAAACATAGCAATGACCAATGGTGTGTGGTGAGGTTCATAGCTGGTGAGGCACTGATTTACCCATAATCATATTTACAAATATAGACCCCCTGCATGTTATTGTTTACATTAGGAAATTTTGCGCAATAGCAATATAAATTATTTTGTCATATGTTATTTTTCCATGGCTGCACGTTACTGCAAATGAAGCAAAGCCCTGACAGCAAACAACGCTCAACTATGAACACTGACCAAAGAGCAACAAGCAAGAAGTAACCAAGCACAAGGCGCTCACCATGACTGACACCCTCTCTCCCACTGCATGAAGCCAGGCAGCACAATGCTGTAATTGTACATGTTGCCAGATCTCAAAGTTTCTCAATTTTTTTTGTGTGCAAATTTTCGACCTTCGGAGCTCTGAAATTTTCGCCAACAAATTTTCTTTGAGAATTATCTCTGCAATTTTCTAATTGGAAGTTACCTAGTTTCAAAAGTTGCACATTTTTGACTTTTGAATGTTCAGGAAATTTCTTCTGAGGTTATTTTAAAGATTTCTGAGGTTTTTTTCTGGCAGATTTTTTGACTTTTTAATTTTTAGAAACTTTCTTAGATTAATCTCAAAATTTTAGAGTTTTGGCAGAAATATGCTCTTCCAGCTGTTTTCTTTACAATGGCCCTAACATGCCATCATAATTTTGGTATCATTTAATATTATAAGACATAATATTTCCCAGAGTGACTGTAAATATGTAAGCCCCCTCCCTCAAGCCTTTGCGACTAAAACTGGCTCTTTGTCCATTGTGCAGTGATACAATGTGTATTGTTACAGACAGAATCAGGTTTCTCCCCGAGCAGGTGTGTGCTCGCCTGTGTATGTCACCAAGATATTAGGAAGAAAGAGGCAGCCTGCTGTGTGAGTGTATTTTGGACAGCGCAGGTGAACACAGGAATGCCGCTGCGTGAATGTGTGTGGGTGTGTCTTGAGCTCTCTTTTCCAGCAGCACCGTTGTTTTCTCTCCCGCTGTAATCAAGCCATTTATCTGAGTTTCTCCCAGAAGGGACATGGACCACTGCCAACACACACATTCATTTTAAAAAAGTAGCTGTTTCACTTTAGCTGCATACCAGGTAAATGAAGCAACATTCTGAACATCTGTGTGTGTGTGTGTGTGTGTGTTTATGTATCTAATGTGAGAGGCTGCGCGCCATCAGCCTGTGGGTGTTTTGGGTGAAATCCATAAATCCTTCATGTTTTAGCAGCAACAAAACAACTTTCAGTTGTGTAAGATTTTTTGTGCAATCAGAAAACTAGAAACAGAAATAGAAAACATTTTCACAAATCAGGATTTGTTTTTTACAGCAGCAGATGTTCTTTACTTGATTTGTTTTAGCTCCATAAAATGATAGTGCTATAGACTCTGCAGAGGTAAAGACACATGGCGGTAATTATCTTGTTTTGTCGAGATTTACTGAAAAAAATATTTGTTGGATTCAGTGTTACCTGTTTAATTGCATCTAGCTGTGCTGAAGCATAAAGTGATTTAGTGGTGAAGCTGTGTAAAATTTACATGCATTATTTTTATACTTTTGTTTCTGTCAAAGCTAATCTAAGATGAAAGTTGAAAGTTACATTTCATGTTGGGTTTTTCCAACTTCCTCCATTCCTGATTTTTTTCTTAATTATTTTTTTTTTTGGCTATTACTGACCAGTGTTTAATTTCATGTATGATGTCCTGGTTAGGAAACGTTGCTGTTTTATTGCCGTTAACTATCTCAGTTAGAACTGTGTTCTGTTACCATAGCAACCTTATAAAGAAAGTTACCAAAATAAAAGCATAGAACTTTAACAGCAGTTACAATAAACAAAAGTAACTACAGTCATCAGTTGGCCTTTACATAAGCAGACAGTAGTTGGTCCTTTGTTCTTTTTTTGCTACTAGATTATTTTCTGACTGAATTTTATTTTGTCTCATTTCCTCACATTCAACTTGTTTCAAAATGCGAGAACACGACTTTCTGTTTTGTAAGTGTTCCCAGTGCTGGGTCAGGGAGTATCCAAAGTATACAAAAGAAAAAAAACGTGATTTTTGGGGGGTTTTACTACAGTCTATATACTGACTTTTTACATATTTTTACATTCAGGTGACGATTCTTCAAGCGGTCGTAGTCCAGAAACAAAAGACACGCCTTCTGTCGCTCCTCGTCGCCCAGTTCCTCCAGTTCAAAATTCACCTCCCCAGGTAAAAAAATACAGTTTTTTCAGACTTCTTACAGATCAAGTTACTGAAAGGACAACATTTCTGAAATCCATCCTCACACTTTGGATCATGTTCACTTTTTACTTTGGTTCAAGTAATGCAACACTTGGAAATGTTTTAGAAAGAGGTTCTTCTTGACTTTTGCCATCGTTTTTTGGATCTCCTAAGAGATATCTTTGGTTTAACATTACTGAAGTCCTTAAATATCGGTTTTTCCAACAGTTTACTTATTGTTTTAATCACTCAACTGCAACAGAGAAGAGTTTTATTTCTCTCACATATGTGGCTCAAACGGATCCTTGTATAATCTGATAATGACATAGAATAAAAGATGAAAGTCAGATTATCTTGTAAGTGAAACATTTTGCACCCTTTTCTACATAGTGCTGAAGAAAACCACAAAAATGTAGTTCCAGTTCAAACATTCCCAAAAAACAGCCCTTGAGGATTAAGGCTTACAGTGGATGAAAACCCAATGTTCAGCTTCTTAGAAAACTGGAATATTATAGTATAAGACCAAAAAGTAAGAATGCTGTAGGAAAGCAGAACCTATAATTGGAATGTTGAGTGGAAGGAAAAACAACCTTGAGAGGATTGTGAAGCAAATACTGCTTTGGGGGAGATTTAATAAGCCACCACACCTACAAAAGTTCAAAATATTACCTTATTTAGGTAATATTTTTTTAATTGAAGCCGCTCCTGAACCAGAGACAATACAAGAATCTTGTTTTTGGGACTAAAGAAGATGAGGGAGGTAAACTGTTCAGTGGCCCAAAAGTCCTTATTAAACATAAAGAGAAAGATGAGTCACCATTTCCATCACATTCAAATATTTATTTATTTATTTATTTATTTATTTATTTATTTATTATTCATTTACTTCAAACATGTTTTTGAAAACATGAAAACAAGCAATCGGTAGGACAGAGAAAACATACAGAACCAAGAACAAAATAATTAGCTGTAATGGGAAGAAGTGTAAACACTTATTTAATCCTTATTTAATCCTCAGTTTAATAAAACATATTACTTACTGACTCAATAAATAATTCAAAAATTTGTAATTAAAACCATCTTATAATATTCATGCCTGTTCAATATACTGAGCTAAAGAGCCAACAAATAAATTATATTACTCAGACAAAATGGCTACAAACTAACTCTCAAAACAAGATAAGAAAATCTACGGATAATAATAATAATAATAATAATAATAATAATAATAATAATAATAATAATAATAATAATAATAATGACGGACATACAGCATCAGAATAATTACCAACTCCTTGCCAATGTACACCTATAAATTAGTCTTAATCTGTATTATATAACTAATAATCTACTGATAATGGTAATAGTAACCCAGATTTATTGAAATTTATTGAGATGCATCTTTAAATGTTATTGCATGACATTATTCCACCTTACTTGTGTTTTTATTTATTTATTTTTTTCAGGTGGCTGTTCACGGCTCAGCCCATTCGACGACCTTTGAACCCCTGACTGGGTTAATTATTCCTCTGCTCCTAATGCTGTCGCCATGGGAACCCCGCTGACAACGAAGCGAGTGAGAAGGCTGAAGGAGAACCGCATGTTGCCATGTTGCCATGTTGCCATGTTGGAGACGTAACGGTTCAGCCGAACTGTTCTGATTGGTGGAACAAGCTGCTGGTGCAAAGAACACCTTTTTTTACTATTACCTGTAACTGACCTACCTAATGGTGATAGGATAGTTCGCACAGCATTACTGACGTTTTTTTTTTGTTTTTTGGAGAAGATGTAAATACAAGTATATATAAATTATATATTTATATTGAGAGGTTCAATAGATAATAGCCTGATGTGTACATTGAGTTTATTGTGGAACAAAACGGTAAAATACTTGGATGGTAATGGGTTTTCTTATTTCAATATGGTCAAGAAATTAATTTATATTTACCTTTTTGTTACCACACCACTACAGCAAAACTCCTGCAAACATGTAATATTTGTCAAAATGAGGATGGAGCATGCAGGAAGGTTCTTTCTTAAAAGGCTAAACAAACTTATCTGGTGTTTATCTCATTATCTCCATGGGAAGACTTTGATAATCTGACTCCAAAAGGTATCATTTTGGATATTTTGTCATCACGCCCTGCAATGTTTGGATTTCTTAAACCAATGAGAAACATCCTCAGCCGTACTTAGCCCAGGCTTTTTGTTGACTAATTGAGGCATTTGGTGACGTAATTTTACTTGTTAATTTGGTCAGATACACAATTAGCAATGTGGCGGTTTTGCAAAATACAGATGAAAAACCACCACATTCTATTGCAGAAGCTTTTTATCATGACTTTTATTGAAATTCTCTTGTTTCTATTAAGCAAATTTATTTCCGTAATTCCAGTTTGCGACAATATGGTTGAAAACACAGCTAGCTGGCCCAGTGAGGCAAATTTTAAAGTTCATTGGTTGAAAACCATTTCCACTGCCATGAGCCCCTTGCATGTTACAGTTTACGTCCCGAAATTTCGCGCATGCGCACAAGGCTGCAAGGCAAGAAGATGATTCTTTTACTTGCTATCCATAGCTGCGTTGCAGCGGTAGAATGACTCCGTTACCAAAATGAAACCCGGGGTATTAATTTACTGCTGTATGCCACAGCAAAGGGAAAAATAATGCTGAAAAACCGTTGAAAAACAACTCAAAACCACTTTTTTTTGCTCTTTGTGTTAGCTACGCTATCCACGGACTCGTTGCCATACCAACTGACAACGACGACACTATACATTTAGGGTTCAACACCAACAGAGACTGAAACATTTCCCACACAAAGAACAGAACATTCAGTCCGTTACAGTTGCATATTTTTAGGCTTGATATTTATTTTGCAATTATTAATAAGTGATTGCTGTGGTAGATTAGCTACTGCTGCTATTAGGAAACCTAACGCAGCGGTTTTTGATTAGCTAATTTAAACACCTGCTCTACTGATGATCTGTCAGAGATGGTGTTGAAGTCGCTTTTTAAAACTTTTTAACTGAACCGAAAACACAGAGAATTCCACAGCACATCTGCATGTTACGGTTGTCATAGTCAAGCTAGCATAACTGAACTACTTCCCTCTCCCTCACTATTTTTTCTATTTAAAACTTTCTCCTGACCTTGTTATTCAGTTGTCATACGTGTACAATTAAGTTTTAGCACGTTATACTGGTAACAGCTAAAAACAATGCTAGCCATCGTCAGCCAGCAGCTTTTTTCCCTCCAACAGGGAGAAGGGGCGGGGTCTTGCGCTGCAATGGGTCCATATTGTCTATTTAACTGTTTCTAAGAAATCTGATTGGATGAAACGTCAATAGTCCACACAGACATGTATGGGAAGCAATACCGCCAAAAGAAATGCTACAGAAAAAGAGAATAGACTTTTGGAAGTAAATTAATACAATTTAATTGAACAAACATTATAATTTAGGTTGTAGATATTCTGAAAGTGTTTGGGCCAGTAGAGAAAGCCTAGCGCTGGATTTGATTCACCAAAATACGTGCGGTTATTTCACTTGATACACTTTATTTATGATTTATCTGCCAGATGAAACATCGTCAGAACAAAAATCAGGCTGTGAACGCTCTCCCAACATTCTCAGTTTGAGTGCAAAAATTTACATGTGCACAGGAGTGTTGTATTTAGATTGTGGTAAAAAAAAAAAAAGGCTTCACCAAGTTCATATTTGCAAGGTTATGTTTGAATATAAAAGATTTATTTTAATATACAGTATTTTTAGGCATATGAAGCACTTTTGTATCATTAGGTTGATGAAATGATGAATATTTCTAGATTTTAGGTATAATAATTGATTGTAAGTAAGTGATAGTAAAACAAACTATTTTGTAACAAGTTACTACTTTATGACAGATATTAGTAATTCTGCAAAAGTTGGAGCAACACCACTCATATTCAGTTGCACAGAAATGACTTTCTGTTGTTCTACAACAGCAAAGTGCTGGGCTTACGCTGAGCTATGTCATCGTAAAAAAGTAAAATAAATAAATTACTACATCCAAGTGTGCGAGCTCTTCTAGTTCAGTCATGTTTGTGATTTTCTGTTCCAGGAAGCAGGCTGCGAGCAACCTGCTAGCTCTCTCACGTCTTTCTGAAAACCACGACGGCGATGAAAACTTAACCAGTGACCAAAATGTGATTCCTGCTGCTGCACCAGACAGAGTCCTGCTGCCGTTCCACTAGTCATCATTTTACATGAGCCTTATTATTAAACCTGTTTCCAAATACGAACTAGAGCTTTGTCTTGAATAAACTGTGTGCAGTTGATCAAACTTGGAAGGATAAATAAAAGGTGGAAAAACTCCTAAATAGATTTTGTTGGGGCCTGCTGCTTGTTGCCTGCTTCTGTGGTCGAGTTAGTTTAAGTGTGCATCAGGTTTGACCTTAACACTTCGAAGAGCACGAAATATCACTCCATGAAAAGGACCAAATAGGTATTATTGAGCCACACACGCTAGTCACAAAAGCCTTTCTGTCTGTTATATCACTTCATGTGGGTCAAAGGTCACCTGTACATGAATATCTCTCTCTGTGCAAAAGAAATCTTTCTTTTTTTCATTATTCTGAAGCGTAAAGGCTCCCTTATAATCTATTCAGTCTGCAGACGGTTGGGATTGTCTGGTTCCCACAATCCAAATCGAAACTCTGCAAAAACACTAAATCTTACCAAATAATTTTTTCTAATTTCTTCGGAAAATATCTTGGTACACTTGAAATAAGAAAAACTAGCTTACAAGTAGCTTTTCAGCAAGAATTAGCAGCTTCTTATAAGCGAAAAATTCATTAATATTGATTTAAAAAGTACTAGTTCTCCTGGCAGATTATTTCACGTATAATATAGGAAAAAACGTCTTGCTGAAAAGTTACATTTTTAGCTTAAAAAGTTGGTAGTAACTAAGAAATGTTGAGGCTTTTATTTGGAACATTTTAAAATGCTTAGTCCTGATTCCAACATTAGATAATTGGAAAAATTAAATAAATAAAAAAACTTCATGCAAATTTATATACAATATGATGAAATGAAAGCTCCAAGAAAAAAATACTGAGATTGATTTCCAAATTTGATCCTGAAAATAGTACACCAAAATATTAATTATTGTTAGTTTCTTTTTGTCTGTGTGCGTTACTTTTATTGAGTTTATACATTTTTAAAAATGTCCTTATTTACATTGCGGCTAAAATGTCAAAACAAAATCTTACCAAGTAATTTTGTCCTAGTAAATATCTTAGTACAATTGAAATATGACAAAATTAACTTGCAAGTAACTTTGTAACAAGTTATAAAGGCTTGCTTTAAGTCAATAACTCCTTATTATTACTGGAAAAATTGGCTGGTTATTTCACTTTTAACAAGACATCTTTTCTCATGTTATTAGTTAATTTAATTATCTGGCAGTGAAACTAATAATTTTTCATCAGTATTAAGGAATTATTTACTTAAAACAAGCCACCATGTCTTGCTGAAATGTTACTTCTAAGTTAGTTTTGTCTTATTCAAAGTGCACTAGAAACTAGATCAAAAATACTTGTCAAGATTTTGTGTTTTTGCAGTGTTGCTCAAAGAAAAATAAACAAAGAACAATGGCAAAAGAAGCTGTAGACAGATGCGATTTCTTTGCTTCATCATATCCATCCTCTTCTCTAGTCTAATAAAATCAGAGCTCTTAATTAGTTTGACCCTGGCTCAGATATATGATTGATGGTGGAGCTATAAAACACATTCATCATCGCCATGGCGCTCAGCCTCCAACGTACACAGACGACGGACATGTTGCTGATCAGAGCTTTATTGATGGTTGAGCTATAAACACATAAACTATTAAAAACCTTGCTCAGAAAAAACAAATGACTGTGATTTATCTTTATTACGTTCACATCCTTATGCCAAGGACTTGTTTTAATGACACCACTCTTACATATGAGCTATGTGAATGTGAAACGTCCATTGTTTCTAATTGCTTCTGGGTTTATAAAGTGATCCTGAGTATCAGTTGATGGAAGCTTAGCAACGGTGGTTTGGCTTATATCTGCACTGGTTGCTTGGGACTCATTTAATGTTGACGGTAGACTGTTTTCACAGTTGGCATCCTCCTCATGTAAACTAAAGCCAGTATCAGGGCAGACCAGCTGGAGCAACGAGAGGTAAAGCGTCTCGCTGAGGGCTGTTTTAACTGAGGTTTCTCTGTGAACGGCTACATCTTGAACACATTCATATTTGTTCCCCCACATTCAAGCTAAACCACAGTTTCTGTCATCTGCAATAATAACAACACAAGGCCACAGTTATACTAGCAGGCTTTTCAGTTTTTAGGTACACTGCAAAAACACAGAATCTTACAAAGGAGGGTTTTTTTTTGTCAATTTTCAAGTTTTAATGTCTTCGAAGGCTGGAAATAAGACAAAAAACAAATTTTTAGCTCAAAATAGGAGCTTGTTTTAAGACAATAATTACTTAATATTGATTTTAAAAAGTACTAGTTCAATTAGAGGCAGATTATTCCACTTATGACACGAAAGTTTTCTCATACGTGAAATAATCTGCCAATGGAACTAGTACTTTTTAGCAATATTAAGTATTTGTTGACTTCAAACAATCAGTCAAACAAGTTTATTTGTATAGCACATTTCAGCTACAAAGCAGTTCTTTATATCATAAAAAAAATTAAAATATACAAAAAATACTTCATTAGGTTTTGTGTTTTTACAGTGTAGATAAATGTGCAGACAGATTGTGTCGCAGACAGGTTAAGATAAATGAGGTGGTACTTTTTCCCTACCTGAGTTACATGTACTCACTTACGTTTACTTAAGTAACGTTTTTGAAAAAATGTGCTTTATTTTGTATGTATTTTTACCACGCTGTACTTTTTACTTTTACTTGAGTAATTTTTTTATGAAGTATCGTTACCCTTAATTGAGTAAAATTTCTGGATTTTCTACCTGCTGAATGAGAAACAAACATGTTTTAACCAAAAGGTCACCAGACACACCTGCAGTTTTTGTCAAAGTTTCATCAGTTTTTTATTGAAAGAAACTGATTTGGAAACATTTTCTTTGCCCCGATTTTGTTATTTTTTTATTATTACATAAATTATTGTCATTTTGGTCCTTAAAATACCAAAATTTTCTCTTAACTTTATGTTTTGTTCCGTGTGATGATGTAATTTTTAAATATTAAATGATAAAAAATTTGATCAGTTACTCGGTACTTGATAATTTTAAAAAAATAGTTTCTTACTCTTAGTTGAACAATTTGTTGGACAGTTATATTTTACTTTTACTGTAGTAAAATACAGTAAGTAGTCCAATTCTGACTTTCCCTCCATTATTTAGGTGAAATGTGTGACATGCTTCCTCTTTAGTTGAGGAAGCAACTAAAGAGGAAAATAAAATTTGTGACAATTTTTTCTTTGCAATGAGAGTTTATCATTTAAATTTAAAAAGTTAGAGACAAAAATTCAACATTTTTCTTTGAATACTAACAGGAATGTTCTTCTGTTTTTCTGCCTTTGGCTGTGATTCATTCTGGGTGTGATTCAAATATGTACCTATTAGTTCTCCTGTGGTTAAAATGATTGTTCTGTGTTTGGAGCTCTAACCTCACCGTTCGTCAAGTTTCAACTCGCTCACATGTAACTGTCATTCTGTCACTATTTATCAGCAGAGGCTGGGAGATCTTATCTTGAAAGACGGATAGCGTGGATCGAGAGCGTCAGGCAGGCTATCAAATTTTCATCATCACTATGACTCATCTGTTGGTGTTAAAGCATGTGTAGGTGTGTTTTGCCCCATATTTGTCTTCGTATTTAGAACGCCGCTGTATTGCCGATGCCACCAAGACAGATTGATGTGTGTCAAGGCGCAGATGGCTTCAAATCTGCATAAAAAGAAAGATATTTGGTTTCAGAGGAGACAAAGCAGAGCAGAAAATAATTAACTAACACACAAAGACTGGCGTGTGCAGGTTGCAGCAAGCTAAGCTGGTTTGTCTTTTATTACTTTTCTCTCTGACGTCTTCACACTTGGGTGTGACGCTGGGAGACACTAACACTGCAAAAACACAAAGTCTTACCAAGTATTTTGGTCTAGTTTCTAGTGCAAATATCTTAGTACAGTTGAGGTAAGACAAGCTAACTTAACCTCCTGATACCCGGGCTTTTGTGTGATGTGCATTTTTTATGTCTCCTTACTATTTGGGATTAGTATGGCCTAACTTTAGTTGAAATTAAATTTAGCTTTCTATGTGCTCTTGAACTATGTCAAAACCAATGCCCTCATATGAGGACAATGGGTCTGTTTTTGCATATACATTTCCTCCTTGTCAGGACCCAATTAGCCTAAAAATGAAATTTTAGCTTTCTACAATAAGTGGTTATCTCAAAACCCAATGTCCTCAGATGAGGACATTGGGTCTATCTGTGTGACGATAAGACCATTCAATCAATGTTATTATTTACATCTGTGTTTACAAAAATGTAATGTCCTCATATGAGGATGCAGGGTCTCAGGAGGTTAAAAGTAACTTTTCAGCAAGATATAGGAGCTCATTTTAAGTAAATAATTCCTTAATATTGATGAAAAAGTACTTGTTCCACTGGCAGATAAATTAACTTAAAACATGGGAAACATGTCTTGTTATGAGGGAAATAATCTGCCAATGGAACTAAATGGAACTTTTTTTTTATCAGTATTAATTATTTGCTTAAAGCAAGTTTGTATATCTTGATAAAAAGTTATTTTTAAGTTAGTTTGTTTTATTTCAAGTGTACTAAGATATAAATGCTTGGTAAGATTTTGTGTTTTTGCAGTGTGGGATTGTATGATGCATTTGCATGATGCTATTGAGGTAATGCCATGATAATATAAGGTACCCAAGATCTCAAAGAAGACAAAAAGAATTAACTTATTATTCTGGGTGGGCTTAGTTGAAAGAGGACTGGGTGTTCAGAAGAAGAGCTGAAACCTCAGTGAAGTGATAAAATTGGTTAAAAGTTTTGTTTAATTTAGCTCTGACTGTCTCAGCTGGCTTTGTCGTTCCCATGACGTGTTTCAAAATGATCACCAAAACCGCAAGACTTTACCAGGACTAGGTTTCAAGGGAGTATTGATGAAAGGTCTCATTTATTTATGTTACGTAACCTTGGATCCAAGGTGCAGACTGCTTTCCCTCAGCGTCTGACAGCATGTTGACATTGCTGCTGCGGTTGTCTTAGTTAACAATGAAATCCTTCACCTGTGAGGTGCCAAGAAGAAACTCAAGATGATACTTGTGCTTGTCTACAGACAATATCCACATTGTGGCAGTGGATTAACGGCCGACAAAGAGAGTCTGGAGCAAAAAACTGTTTCTAGTGTTGGTATCTTAATCTAACATTGAAAGGATCAGAGACATGTTTTACAGAAACTGCTTCATTCTTCGTTTTTTTTTTTCTTTCTTAAATTCGAACCTAGCAGTTGCAGCTTATTTTTCAACGTATTTCTATTTAAGGCTTAATAGCTGGTATGTTCTAATCCCTCCTCACACATTAATCCCAACAGCATTTATCCTGCCAAAGTAATAAATCTCTGGCTGGATTAACCGTTAGCCTGACATGACACAAGTGTGCGGACTAGAGTATTAACATGTTTCTGTGTCGGATTATGGGTTAGGGATTGAATTTGTCCACACCATCCGACATAAAACCTTAAAGAAATTTAGCTTTTAGAAAAGCTTCCCGTCTAATTTGCAGAGATAGTTTACAAGAGTTGGTGTTTGAAGGTAACGTGTTGAGTTCACAGACCTGTACAGATTACAGTTTGAGGAAATAAAGGGTCATTGACTTGAAAAAGTACACAAAAGTAGCTACAAAGGCTATTTTCTAGACCAAATACTTGTTTTTAAAGGGTTGTCTGGAAGTTGAACATGAGGATTTTAGGCTATGAGGTCAAATAAGATTACAAACATCAGATTTTACATTGAATTAAACATTGAATTAATTACAGAAGTCAGGTGTAAAAGTCTGTCTTCCTGTCAAATAGTGTGCTGATTCACACCGATTCATGCAACGATTCTTAGATTAATAATGTAACAAAGTTACATTTACATGGAAGCAGGATCCAAGGTTTTTAATTAGAATATGGTTTAAAGCACATGTGTCAAACTCAAGGCCCATGGGTCAAATCTGGCCAATTCATTGATATTTTAACAGCTGGCGAACAGGTTTTATCAATACATTCTGGCTCAACCGGCTCTTTGAGAGCTTTCATGATTTGATTTGGCCAAAAGAGAAAATGAGTTTGACACCCCTGCCTTAAACAATCATTGGAAAACCTAAAAAAAGCATTTTATCACGAGTATTTAGGGAATAGAATAGATTCTGACTCAAAGAAAGAAATGTTTTCTTAAATAAAAAGTTTGCATTGATCACTCTGAATGAAAACTGGACGGTTGAGATGTGCCAAAAATTTAACTTTTGCTGTGAATTTCTGGTGGGATTTTCTTCTTTATGTGGACGTTGCTCCGCAGTGTAAAAACTGCAGCACACCCTGCTTTTAATAAAATTTTATAGTCTAATAAAGTATGCTATTAATTAACTTGCCAAATCCGGAAGGGTCTGCGGTTAATATCATCTTGCACATTTCAGCTTTGCACTTAATTTAAAAGTAAGGAGAAGTAATTTAAACCCTTTGTCGCTTCATAGTCCCAAAAATCACACTTTCTTTAAGACGAATTTTTGGGGATGTCAGTCAAACTCTGAGTTGAGCCGCTGACCTTTCCCACTCAGCCTTCTGGTGACGGCCTTGATAACGTATGTGAAGGTTGGAGCCTCTCAGACAGTTCATCGCTCATATCTTCCAGCCAGAGAAAGGCAACAAATCTTTACTTGTCACCAGCCTCTTGGCAGAACTGCACACTGAAGCAGCGAGGAGTGTTTGCAGATGGCTAAGTGGCTCTTTGTACTTCTTTCTGCACACAGTATTTCATGCATCCACTTGTGCAGTTTTCTTTTTTGTTCTTCTTTTCTTTTTACAAATATCTAATCCTGACCTCAGCATCAACTTTTAAGTAAGTGCATTTCCTCTGAAGTTTGATGGCTGAAGGTCAATTAGATCGTGCGTCGTCAGAAATGATTAGGCTAAATCCTTTCAGCTTTCAGACTTCCTGCCAAATGAGCTGAGATGTAAAGCAACTACATCTTAAATCAAACTATCTTTCAACAAGTGTTTTCCCCCCTTACCAATTTCTTCACTGCAAAAACACAAAATATTACCAAGTATTTCTGCTCTAGTTTCTACTCCAAATATCTAAGTACGTTTGGAATAAGACAAAACTAACTTACAAGTAACTTTAGCAAGATATAGGAGCTTGTTTTGAGTCAATAATTCCTGTTCAACTGGCAGATTATTTCACTTATAACACAGAGAAAATGTCTTGTTATAAGTGAAATAATCTGCCAATGAAGCTAGAACTATTTCATCAATTTTAAGGACCAATTGCCTTAAAACAAGCTGCTATTTGTTGCTGAAAATGTACTTTTAAGTTAGTTATGTCTTATTTCAAGTGTATTATTTGCACTAGAGACTAAACTAAAAATACTTGGTAAGATTTTGCATTTTTGCATTGTTCCAATTTTCTTTCTTATCACACTAAAAGTTTCAGATCAAGATAACCTGAATAAATACAAAGCACAGGCTTTCCATTGATGATTTAATTTCAGAATGTAAAAAAAAAAAAAAATATATATATATATATATATAAAGCAACCCAAGCCCAGGAGAAAAAGTAAATGCCTCCCTTGTTACACCATAAATTATTTGTGGTGAAAAATAGATGAGTTCAATTTCACAAGCCACACGCAGGCATAATTACTCCAACCTGAAGAATCAAGCAACCAATTACACAGAACCCGTCTGATACAGTTAAGTAGGCTAAAAGATCTTAAAAGGGAACACATTATTCCTGAACTTAAACAAACTGAACAGAGGATAAACAGATTTACTGACATCTGTCTGGAAAGAGTTGTAAAGCCTTTACCGAGGGTTTGACTACAGTGAACCACAGTGAGAGACGTTATCTGCAAACGTCTCTCACTGAGAAAACATGAAGAATTGGTAAACCTTCCTGCAATATTCTGCAGCGCTCCTGGTTCAGGAGTGACCTAGTCAAAGTCCAGACTTTGAGATTCAGTTCATAATGTTGTGGCATGACCTTAAATGGCCTGTTATTGCATCCATGCATGTCTCTAAGTTAACCTACTCAGATGTGCATTACTTTCAATCTGAATGGCTGATTTTTAATAATGTACTGAATTATTTTTCTTATATTTCAAATTTGTCCTTACTGTATAGTTTTTTATTCTTATTTTAATAATTTTTTCACCTTTCTGCAAAAACACAAGTATTTTTGGTTTAGTTTCTAATGCAAATATCTTATAAAATAAGACAAAAGATAACTTATAGGTAACCTTTAAACAGGTGTTTGTTTTAAGTCAATAATTATTTTATATTGATGGAAAAGTACTAGATCCGTTGGCAGATTATTTTACTTATAACAAGACATTTTCTCATGTTATAAGTGAAATAATCATCACTATTAAGTTATTATTGATTTGAAACAAGTCCCTATATCTTGCTGTAAAGTTATTTTTAAGTTAGTTTTGTCTTATTTCAGGTGTACTAAGATATTTTCACTAGAAACTAAACCAAAAATACTTGGTAAGATTTTTTGTTTTTGCAATTTACACATTCCAACTTACCTTAACATATTTATATTATGTTACAAATGCTTGAAAACTTGTTTTTGCAAAAGGTGACATAACCAGGTATTCAGAAGGGAAGATTTTATACAGGTTGGTTGGATAGTTTTTTTTTCCCGTCTTAATTTAATAAAATTGTCATTTGAAAACAACATTTTATGTATGTTATATTTTATCTTTGTGAGAAAACAAAAACCCTAGAAGAAAATTGTAAGTGTAAACAAATATTTCAGCAAGCAGACTCACACTTCTTGCAGCAGAAGCCTGCGAATGACCAGGAAACTTCAAATTAAACAGAAAAAATATTTTTGTATGACAAATCAAAAGCTGCTTTTGCAGGATAAATATCACACTCACTGTCTTTTGATTCTTGAGATTGCTATAAAGTGTCTTGTATGTGTTCTGTAAAGAGGCAGAAGCAGTTCAGATTTTCAGTCAATGCTCCAATTAACATCACCATGGAAACCTGGGGTCAAAGCTGACAGACAGCTGATAATCAATATCTTCTCTGTATTCTGTTAACTCAAATCGTTCTCAGAAATTATTAATGGACAAAGAACAACTAACATCACATTAAAATAGACCAGAGCTGAACCATTTGTTGACATTTGTTCGTTGCTGTTTATTAATGAATTACTTTATTTTTTCGGGAAAACGTACCTGAAACTTTTTCTTACTTTAGTCCCTTTTAGTACCTTAAACGTCATTCTTTTGGGAATTCATTGGAAAAATTGCAGCAAGAAAAGCAAAACACAATTTAAAAAAACAAACAAAAAACATTAGTTGGCTTTTTAATATTATTTTAATGTTATTAAAGGTAAAGAGTCACTTGCGGTTGCAGACCTCTCTACTAATAGCACAGTTTGTAATACTATGATTTATAGCAATAACTGCATGTATTACGTGGATGATTATTATTATTAGTGAAAAAACTCACTAATCTGCTTGTAATCACTACTTTTCCGACCTGGAGGTGGCGCTGTTTAGCCCCTCAAACATGCAGCCACACAAAGAGAGGGAGGAAGCATCAGCACTCTGAACACATTTCATTGTCCCAAAGCCTGAAGAGAGGAGAGTCACTGGCCGGAGCTCCTGCTTCCAGAAACCTCGCTTTAAAAGAAAACATTTCCTCCCCATCCTGCCGCTTTCCAACCCGCAGCCATGAAGCGGTAGCGTTGGCGCCGATCTGCAGCCGCAGCTTTTAACTGAGCGACACCTGCGCTCTCTCCCTTCCTCTGCCTTTTGTCTCGCACATCTCTGCAGCTCCCGGCCAGCAGCGCAGGAGTGGAGGAGGAAGAGGAGGTGGAGGAGAAGGAGGCGGAGGAGGAGGAGGAGGAGGAGAGGTGGGAAGAGGAGCGGGGTGTACCTGACACCCGCAGCCCGCAGAAGCAGCCCGGACCGGCCGCCGTCAGAGTTTCACTTCACCCGGCGCTTTGTGCGGTGTGAACGGGACACACTCTGAAAACTCTTTCAGATCCAGCTGAACGCTGGAGAAAACACCTTCCTTTTTGCGGGTTTGTAAGAGAAGGCGCACATCAGAAGGTGTGAAGATGCGCCTGTGTGTGCTCCTGTGCGCCGTGGTGGGTTTATGCGCGGCCCCGGGCTCCGTATCCGGGGCGGACAGGAGCTGCGGGGACCTGCGGCAGTTCTACACCGGGAAGGGGTTCACGCTGGAGGGAGTCCCGCTCTCTGAGATTTCAGGTGAGTTTTCTGGATGTGATGGATTTGTAATCATTTGAGTGCTTAAAAAACAAACAAACACACTAATTTTGTTAGTGTGTTTATTTATTTATTTATTTATTTATTTATTTATTTATTTATTTTCTTAGAATATTGATGATATAGTCACAACATTTTGTGGAAATAAATTGCTTGCTGCAAAATGATGCATATTGGAGGATTAGTTTCATTGACCATAAAGTGTTTTGTTGGTGAATAATGATACACCACCTAAAGCCACGGTTTGGGTTACTCATCCCCTGTTTCGTGGTTCTAACTGGCAGTTCATGTATCTCATTGTGTGTTGGCTTGAATTTTCTGTACCGAGAATCCCAAATGAGGTGTTTCCCAGTCCATATGCTCCACCGGGGCACTTTCATTGTCTGCTGGGAGCAGGGTTGCATTTGAGCTTCAGATTTATATATTTTTTTAAAACTTGCTTGTTTTCATCTTATGGCTGTTGGATAGCTACAGTGGTGTATCCTCTGGTATTTTTTAATTGGGGGCTGCAGGTGGGACTGAATGGATGTTCAATTTTCCTTGCATGTGATTTGCATAAAGTAAGAGCTGCAGAGTATCACCTACGAAGAGAGAATGCAATTGCAATATAACTGAATATTTGATGCAGTTTTTGCGTCTTTGCTGTGTATTTCTGTGTGTGTTGGAGTGCGTGGGCACGGAGGGTGGGGGTAATCAGCGGGTGGAGTCCATCCAACTATCCACTCATATTAGTGGGAGGCACAATTTTAAATGCAGGGCCTTTAAAATGTTATAGCCAATTGAATGTTGCACTTAAGCTGTGTGGTTTGCAATTTTACACGTATTCTGTTTATGAATGCGATTCAATAGAAATAATTTATACTCGCCTGAGGCTCAAAACCCTCCAGGCCCATAAATCAACTGCAGCCTAAGCTGCGGTTAATTTTAACAAGGGAAGAGATGGCTTTGAGATACTCCTTCCTATTCTGCCTGTCAGTCAACTCTGCAGTCAGACAGGCAATAATGCATGTAATCAATCAGTCAATTTACCAAGCAGTCAAGTAATCAGTCCGCCTCACATCCCATCAATCTCCCATCACATTTCTAAGTCTTATTTTTTTTATTTCCCTGTGGTCGCTGCTGTCCACAAACACAAACCAAGGTGTCTGTAATTAATCTACGGTGAAACTTGATTGTTTTTCCACTTTAAGGTCCTTTTATGTTGCTCATTGTGTCTCCTTGCTGTGATTCTCAAATAATGAACAGAAAGCAACCGTGAAAGCTGCGTACAATCTGAAGGTCATCCCAGGTTGTGTCAATGAAAAGGCTCTTGTACGGCCGCGCAAGTTATTAATATTGGATGTGCGAGGAAGACAGACAGCGGCGTTCGCAGGAGATAACAGTGAGCCCTCAGAGGTAGAGGGAGAGAAAAGGAACGAGGGAGAAAACAACAGAGGCAGACAGGCGGGTCAACAAAGACGGAGCGTGTGAGTCAGTGAAGGTCTCAGTTTTGGCCTCATGGAAGACGCAGCACGATTCTCTCCCTCCCTTTCCATTAAAGACTCATCTTTTATTGACAGCTGAAAAACACACGATTTCGCTCTCTTGATCCTTTATTGTAGTTATTGAAGCAAAACTTCTCAGAATTCATTTAAGTCCACATCAAGATGGGAACAAAAGGACTCTTTCTTTTCCAGGAAAACTCTTTCATCTTAGCAAATCATTTGCAACTTTAATATTAAATGAAAATGACTTCAGGTTTTCAAAGGGAATCAAATCAAATTGTATTTGTATAGCACATTTCAGCAGCAAGGCATTTCATAGTGCTTTACATCATATCAAACACAGAAACACAAAGCAACATAGAATCAACAATCAAAACACGACATTAAGTCAAATTCCATCAATAAATTTGTAATTGATTATGGGAAGGGAGAGCCTGACCTACCAAACGACAGTGAAATGAAATTCTTACCTGTGAAGATATATTATACATAATATATTATAAAATAGTGTCTAAACATATATTTTTTTATTTAAATCAGTCACATCCAGATGTACTTTATGGTTTTCATGCATCTATTACTGTAATCTTTCAATCTCTTCATTTTGAGTTGTGTCAGAACTACTTTCTCCACAGTTTAGTTTTGTCATCAACAATGAGACTTTGGTTTTTCTCTTTTGCTTTTTGTATTCAGTTAATTCCTTAAATTTAAGATTCTTTTTCACCTCTGAACTTTAGTTTTTGTAATGTTTTGGTTTTCTTATTTTTTACCTGGGTTTTGGGTTCTGGACGCCACTGTTTGATACAGAAGAGGATTAGGGCCACAGAAAAAATAAAATAAAATAACTCTGACCCTAAGCTCCGAATTTTGAGGAAAACAGACAGAATTCTGAGATTAAATTCAGAATTCTGAGATTAAATTCAGAATTTTGAAAGAAATCGGAATTCTGTGAAAAAAGTCCAAATTCTGAGAAAAATGTCAGAATCCTTTTTTTCTAATCCCAGCTGTTCGTAGGATCTAATCCTCTAATCCTCTAACTTAGTTTTATGACACGCTTATGGACGTTACATTCAGTTGTTGAATGTAAACAAAGTTTTCATGTGAATATCTGTGTGTTTTATTCTTTTGGATTCAGAAGTCAGGCCTTAAAAAAAGCAACATTTAATTAGAACCTGGCTGTTTCATCGATTGGAAAGTAGCTTCCTGCATTCTTTTGTTGAAGGCAGCATGGATGAACAAACTTAGACGACTTGGAACAAAACCCCGCCTGTGTCTTTTAAGAAGCTGCTTGTTGTTTACAGCACAACAATTATGGGAAATGTTGACTTCTGTTTTGTTTTTTTTGCAGAACATTTGCTGATGCACAGTTGTTAAGTATTGTTAGTCAGTTGGTTAGCTGACTCAAAGATTTGGTTACAAGCTAAAAAACAATCTCAGCAGTGGCCCAACCCTCACAGTTTATTTGTCTGTCTGTGGATTTATTTAATGATGCAACACAGCCTCAGGCTTTACAGGCAAATTTTAAGAGTCAGAGTTTGAATTTGTTCTGATTCATCTGTGTGAAACATAGGCTGCTGCAGACAGTCTGTTCTCTTTCGTTTCTATTGACCATGCAACTGCGCAATGATTTCGCTTAATGGAGACGCACCAATTTGAGGTGTTTTTTTCGGATTAGGAAACGTTTTTTTCGCGTCACGCCAGTCACATGACCAACAACCAGATGTTGCCACTGGTGCAATTCATCAAGAAGGAAGTGGTGGGAGGATAACGGCGCTGCTCGTTTTTTAATGACTTATCGCGTGAACAAACTTATTCACACATGATTTTAATTGCGTTTTTTTATTTTATGGAAACGCCACAATTGAGAAATTGTGTCTTTTCCACATTAGCAGAATATTGTTAAAGATTTGTGCACATTTATGATGGAAAAACCACTAATAACGTTTTTATTCTTTATTGATTTATATGTTTCTAATTGTTTATTTGAAAAATACACCATTAAGAAAATATAACATGAACAACTATTAAATATGTTTGTATAGATATTATTAAATCATTAAATATATTTGTAAATATTAAATATTTGTTAGATTCTGCAAGTAATGTCTAGAATTGAGTTTTTATACTTTTTAGATATTTTATTTGAACCTAGAAATAACCAAAACGTTCCAAGTTAACGCATAGAGTTGTTGAGTTGCAGTTCTGTTGTTTTTGCTGCAGAAGGGCTGTATCTGCATCAGAATGCAGTGTTTATTAATATGGTATAAATTCAAAGTTCCCCATGCCAATTTTCAGTTTTTTATTGAGGTTCTAAAAGGAGCTAAAAAAGCAGATATTTCCAACTCTAAATTCAACATGGGATCAAATAAAAATTTGTGTGACTTGAAAAGCAGAGGCTCTGCATTCCAGACTTTTAAAAGAAGTTTTATCCCTTCTTAAGCTCATATCTTTTGTCCTGTCGGGTTAGCACCAAGAGAAGATGAGAATAGATTCTGTCTACTCTGTTGTCTGCTTGTCTGCCTTTGTGCCTTCAAGCATTTCTAACTCTCACATTGTACCTTTTGCCTGGCCAGTAGTCAAAGACCAGCTCTCCCTATAGCTTAGATGTGTGTGTGTGTGTGTGTGTGTTCAAAAGACAGTGAAAGCCAACACCTTCTCCAAGGAAGACATTTAGATTCACTTACACATGCTTTGTCTGTGTGTGGAGCTGCACACACCCATGTGATCAAGTGACACCTTGAAATGGAGCCATGCTACATTACCTGCTGTCTTCAAATTCAAAGTGGAGCGGTTGTGACACATGTGGGGGTGTGTGTTTGTAGAGCTCTTATTGATTAGATGCTTCAGTATTTCATGTCTGAATGAGACGGCTTTGCATGGTCTGCAGTACAGGTTTTAGGTTGTATCCTTATCATTAGTAGATAAGGATACAGTACCAACACAAATCTTAGTTACAAACACCGGTTTGTAGCTAAGATTGAGATTTTCAGAATATTATAACCTTGAGTAAAATTACCCTGGTTCTGTGCACAACAAAGTAAAACATTAATTATGCTATTTTTGGTTTTTATTTACACATGAAAGCAACAAGACATTGACTGTTACATTGATTTACCTTTAGAAATGACAAAAAATTTCCCTCCTTGTGGATTTTTGTCATAGAGAATATCTAAAATATTTAAAAGAAGCTAAAATATCTAAATGCTACTTGACATGTTTTGGCCAGCGTTTTCAAAACAGCCAATCCAGGACCACTGTTCATTTTCCTCTGCACTGATTGGACTGTCGTACCCTGAAGAGCGAACACATGTTTCTTAGCTTCCAGCACAATTCAATTCAGTTTCAGTTCAGTTTATTTATATAGCACCAATTCACAACAAGACATTTCAAGGTACTTTGCAAACAAGTCAATTTGACTCAATCACACATACATTCAAATTGAATCTAATTGTCATTAATTTCAGTTTATTATTCAAGTTAGGTTAAAAAGTTCTCTAAAAAAATCCAGCGGATTGCATTGAGTCGTTTACGAGCATCATGTAGCGACAGAAGACAATCTCTTGCACTGACTTTACTTCAATCTTTGATACTGAACAAGTATGTAGCGACAGTGGAGAGAAAAAAGTCGTCTCTAACAGGAAGAAACCTCCAGCAGAACCAGAACCATTTGCCATGAACGACTTGGACAGAGCACATACACAAAAAAGGAACACTAGAGCTGATGTAGGAGTATGTTTATGTCAATAAAAAGCAAAAGGTTAATCACAGGAGAGGAAAAATGTTTAGCTGTTCGTAGGATTATTTCAGCTGATAACTCATCCAGGAAAGTGTCTCAGCTATCCAAACTTCAGACCAGATGTAGCTTCTATGGAAAGAAAAAACTGAGAGAAAACATAAAGTTAGTCGTTGTGGTAGGAGCCAATAATGCAAATTGGAGAGTAGTAGAAGAAGAAAGAAGCAGAGAGATAAAAAGTGATCAGTTTGTCCTCCAGCAGCCCAAGTTGGCAGCATAACTACAGAGCTGTCTCAGGATAATCTAAATTATTCGGAGACATTTTGGCCAGGATTCTTTTGCAAAAGAGATTTTTAATCTCAATGGGAATGAAATAAAGCTAAAAACCAAAAACAACAGAAAACCCATAGAATGAGGCATGAGAGATGCAGATTAATGGAGAACCATTAGTGTCATTTTCATTTTGCCAGATGGATTTACACAAATGCATATAAAAAACATATTAAATGTGAATAATTGCTCAGAATGATATGTGTTCTGCATTTCTGAGTGACTCCCAGGGAATAACTAGTTGATTTGAACTGTTTTACTCGGTCAGGCTATCTGCTCAGGTAGTCTGGGGCTCAGCAGAGATGCTGCACCTTGACATGATTGATGGGTGGCGGTCGGTCCTCCCATTTTCCACACCATAATTGTCTTAATTTTCAGTTCTTCACATTCTCTTGCCTCCTGTTAGCGTACTTTAAATTATGGCGACGGTGTGATGGAAAATATTTGTGGTTTTCAAACTTTAACTTATGTTGCACCTCCATGTCTAATGACTACTCTGGTTAAGTACATATTGTTACAACTTTTTCTTTTAAACTGTGTTCTGGCTTGTAGCTCACAGTAGTGAATAAAATATAGAGATTAAAAACATGGAAAAAATAATCATGATGCAGGTGTAGCCAGGGTTAATGTCTCAGTGAAATAGCTTAGAACATTATCAAACCAATGCTCTACAAAGATTCATAAAAATACATCTATTCACAGTGAGAATGACAAAAACTCATTCAAAACAATAAAACTCAATAAAATTGCAATTATAGCTACATAGAATATCAAAAATTGGCAAGAAGCTATTTCAATATAATCTTGCTTTTGAGAATGAAACAAGAAATTTGATTTCCTCTGTTTGTTTGTTTGTTTATTTCAAAAGGGACTATTCACATCACATAATATGCCAGTTAGCCATAAAGGCTAGTGCAAAATATAAATACAATCTATTACAGTGCAATGCAGACAAATTAACAGGCTTCTCCCAAAAAAAGAGAAAAACAATAATGATAATTAAAAAGCATTTTTTTATGTAAAAAGTTACAAATTTAAATAAAATAAAAATCTATATAGATTTTTGTAGTGAACAAATGTTGAACAATGCATTTTATTCGTAGCATCTCGGGTCTATGAATTGTACGAACCCCGAAACAGACAATTACCATTCTAGTTATTTGTTTATATTATAAATCATATTATTATCGCAACATTTACCATTATGTTAGCACATTATTGTATTCCTAATATCATGCAACACAAATAGCTACTTCTGCTCCAGTTCTGACCAGCATTTTTACTCTTATGCCAACAGATATTCACATTCTTCACCTTTTTTCTCCCTTCATTTCTTTTTATTAAGATTTCTCTCATTACTACTTTAATGACAGAAAATGGGCACAAAGAGAAAGTTGTAAGGCATGCAGCAAAGTTCTCTTTTAGGTGGCACGACTCATAACTTCCAAAGCTTCTGATCCACTTTAAGCACCAGCGTAAAAGAATGGTTTATTTATGTTGTAAAACTTTTAAGACGTAAGGTTCTAGCCTTAAAATATGATTATATATGTCCTTTAGGTAGAGAGCCTCCATCCATTTGCTTGTACACAATTTTTGTTGGGTGCTCTGCACCAATATTTTCAATGATTAAATATGTAGTTGCTGAAGATGCAGACAGTCTGAGCTACAACACGAAATAATTTGATTATTTGGAGAAGATGGAGTGATTTAGAGTTTTCGTTTTAAAGGTTCGTGTTAAAATCTGGTTTGCATGAGCCTTCTATGAATCTGTCCATCATCTGTCACGCATCACATGCTTATCCAGGCGCTCACAGCACACACTGCTGAGCAGAACCTGCACACGCTTGTGTAGAGGGTCTGTAACTTTAGCTCTCCACCTTTCCTTCTGATGTCTGTCAGATTCCTTGTGGCATATCTTTATTTTTTTTATTTTTCTCCAGACAGGCTCAGATCTACGAGTGTAGGTTTGTGTATCTGACGGGGAGCGAATCGTGGCTGGCCCTTAAAAGCACAGCTGTGAATCTTTCATGATGTCTGATGCAGCAGCTAAAGTGGGGGAGGTACAGAGTGTGGGAGGAGGAGAAGGAGATAAAAGCTTAGTTTTTTCCTGTTCTCTCCTTTCTATCTTCACATGGGACAAGAGTTGCTGAGGGGTTTGATACAGATGCTGGCTCCTCTGATCTGCATTTCATCTTTTACTGGATGAAATGCTTTTTCTTCTTAAAATGCATCGGGATCCATATTTCTATTTGCTATACCTGCTTAACCCTCTTTGGCTCGTGGGAGTACAGGTGCCGCTCTGCTCTTATTATCAGGCGAGAGGCAGGTGTACCCAGGTGTCGCCGGTCCATCACAGACCCAAACAAGCACATACTTACACTCACATTGCAAAAACACACAAGTATTACCAAGTATTTGCGTCTAATTTCTAGAGCAAATATCTTAGTACACGTGAAATAAGGCAAAACGTGCTTACATGTAACTTTTTAGCAAGAAATAGAAGATTGTTTTAAGTCAATAATTTCTTAATATTGAGGAAAGAGTGCTAGTTCCACTAGTAGATTATTTCACTTATGGGAAAAATGTTTTGTTATAAGTGAAATAATCTGTCAGTAGAACTATCAACATTAAGAAATTATTGACTTAAAGGAAACTCCTATATCTTACTGAAAGTTACTTGCAAGTTTTTTTTCTCTTATTTCAAGTGTAGTAAGAAACTAGACAAAGAAAATATTTGGAAAGATTTTGTGTTTTTGCACTGCGTACTAAAGAATGATAAATGAACCTACATGATGTTTTTGGACTGTGGAAAGATACCAGAGAACCCACTAATGTACACTGAAAACATGAAAACTTCATGCAGAAAACTCCTCCTGTTCTGGATTCAAACCAAGAACCTAAACTCCTAAAATCTATGCTAAAAGATTCTCCCTTTAAAGAAATGAAACAGGTTCATGCATGCTCAGATTGCCTGCTTCTGCAGCTAAATATTAAGAATGCTTATAATTATTTAGATATAGAAAAAACGTAATTTAAAGGTTAGATTTTTTAAAAGTCTTCATATCAGTTGTAATTCCCTGATTTGTTGCTGTGATGATTTCCACTCTTGATGCTGTGTGTAATTTGGTTTGGCATGCCCTCAAGATTTTATTTTTAATATCCTATAATGACCTCAAATATAATCATAATAGATGACTTTTATTAGTGTATTTTCTGTTTGTTTCTGTATCTAAAACAGCTTTAAACTATTGTAGTATTGGTGTTATGAGTTGATCAGTCAAAAATATTAACTTATCTGGATAATTTTCTGTGCATGTTGTTTTAATTTCGTCACATATCTTCCATGGATTTTTTTAGTTAAATTTATTACTATGTAGCTTCTCTGTTTGAGATTCATTAGATAATTCAGCTCTGCTAAGTCTTCTTATGGTACGTTCAATTTGCATTGCTAAGAAATAATAATAAAGAGATTATGTAGGAATCCTTAACTGGAAAGTAAAAAAAATTAACATATGGTAAAAAATTGGAAAATTGTAGCCAAAACTCCTTCACCTCTGAGTTTAAAAAGTTCTGGTAAAATTAACACAAACTTATTGATCAGACTGGTTGGTCATGGAGAGGAAGGGAATTCATCTGAATTAGGTTTTGCGAGTGTTATTACCATAACTGACTGTAAATCAGAGAAAACAAAATGGAAAACCTAAAAATGCTTTAGAATTAGGCGGATAAACAAATACAGCTAATAGAGATAATTATCTGACAGTTATGACCTTTTAATCACTGTAAATGTTGCTGTGTGGAGCAAAATGGTTTCTCTTTTAAATTTGCTAACTAACCCATTGTCAGACTGCAGTTATAGTAATTAAAAAATAGCAATTTAAAATGATAATATACTGAAGTAATAAGTACAGTAAACAGAATATATCAGTGTGTAAGACTTCTGCTTATACTGTGTGATTAATATTGTCACATTGGCGATTTTGGTCCCACATTTGATCCGCTAACTCTCATTGTTTTCCTTTTTTGTGGTAGAAATAAAGAATGTGACCATAATTGCAGCTCTGAGTGGTTCATCAAACTGACAAGAAGCTGAATGTTTTCAGATTGGAAGATTTTTTACTGAATACATATTTGCTTTCTAGTTGTAGATGTTCAACATGCATAATGTCTGTGAGTAAAATCTCTCCGTGTTTATCTGGCGAATGGAAAGATGCGAAGGCCAGATCCATGAACCTCTCTTGCGTCTTCACAATAAGCATGTGTTGTAGTAACTGCAGGTAAAAGCAGAGAAAGTAAAGCACAAGCCGTTCGATGCTTTAACATCAATCTTTACCCCTAAAATCGATTTGGTACAAGCCGACATCGCTACTCAATAACCTCTGCCTTTCTCTTCCTCTTCTCCCGCTCTCCTTTCCCCCAGTTCACACCTCTCCTCTCAACTATTTTTACTTCTCTTCCTCCCAGCCTTCTTTTCTGAGAGTCCATCTGTTTTCCAAACGAGGAGATGAGTTGTTTGTCTGATGTGGTGGACTCTGTGGTTAGCCGGCTGCTTTATGAGTCAACGCATTTTAGATGCGCTGTAGAGGTTAAGGCAGAGTGTGAGTGTGTGAAAACGAGAATGATTTATGAGTCTCTGCATCACATCTACATGACGTGAAAGTGAAATAGGTTCAGGTTTAGCTGAAACATGAAGGTTAACATGAAAGTGTCTGTCATCATTGTTCAGCCTCACAAAATAGACAAATCCGGACAGAACCAACACATGCAGTGATTGCTGTAAACTTGTTATAATGCCAAAATGTCAAACTTTATACTCAATATCCAGAGTTGGGCAGAATACCCCAAAATTTTACGCAAGTCAGAGTGGCACTACTTCAACATATTTTTACTCAAGTAAGAGTAAAAAAATACTTGGTAAAAGGTTTACTCAAGTGCTGAGTAACTCATCAAATTAGCAATCATTTCATCTTTAAAAAATACATAATCAGGTGGACCAAAATATAAAGTTTAAGTAGAAATGTTGGTATTTTAAGAACCAAAACTATAAAAATTCATAAGTAACAAAATATAACAAAACTAGAAAAATGTTTCCAAATCAGTTTCTTTCAATAAAAACTTTATGGCACTTTAACAAAAGCCTCAAGTGAGTGTCTGTGTCTGGTGAGTTTTTGGTTAAAACATGTTTGTCTTTCATTCAGTGGG
This sequence comes from Xiphophorus hellerii, assembly GCF_003331165.1. Lineage (NCBI taxonomy): Eukaryota > Metazoa > Chordata > Actinopteri > Cyprinodontiformes > Poeciliidae > Xiphophorus > Xiphophorus hellerii. Next base: position 1,783,845 of record NC_045680.1, read on the forward strand.
TAGAAAATCCAGAGATTTTACTCAACTAAGAGTAGAAATACTTCATAATAAAATTACTCAAGTAAATGGTAAAAATACTCCTAAAAGTAAATTTTTTGATAAAAATTTCCTCAAATAAATGTATTTGAGAAAATGTAACTAGTTACTACCTAACTGATCAAATTATCAGTTATTTAATATTTAAAAAATTACATTATTAGAAGTATGAAAATATAAAATTAAGTGGAAATTGAAGAAAATGTTTCCAAGTCGGTTTCTTTCAATGTATCATTGACTTGCAGCAATTCCCCAAAATGTCCTCTAGTTCCCTTTTATGCTTGAACTAACCTGAATAGTTACCTGAACTACCAGTTTTAGTCAGAACATTTAGTTCATTAATTAGCTATCTGCGCTTTTAACAGTAATAGAAATGCTTTGTTGCTTTTTTTGTAAATGAAAATGGTTGGCCTTTCTAATATTATATATGTAAACAAAAGCTAAACAAGCAGAAAACATTACATTAGTTACTAACTCTGTATGTGCGTTCATTTTAAATGTGGGTGTAAAGGAGAACGTAATGAGCAGAATACCGGCTCCCTGCTCTGGATTTGACCTGTCATGCATCGTGGGTGGTATGTTGGACATGAGTGTGGTTTTCCTAGTGGGCTACGTTCAAACACAGACGACGTAGAGCTACGCTGCTGCTTTCCATTTCACTCAGCTGCTCTGTATCGCTCTGCAGTTAAAGCTAAATCTTCAGATTTCAATGTTTTCCAGCAAACATGAAGAAGAACAAAGTACAAGATGATGTTTGGATGAAACAAGAAGCCACTAATACATTGTCTGATCTACTAAATTCCTGTCTGATCAAGTTGAATTTATTTAACGCAGTGCAACTCTTATTGTCTTTTACCTGAAAGATGTTGTTTTAGCTTCGTGTTTCTGTGAATTCCCATCTCTAAAAATCCCAGTACACTCTGATTACTCATCTGCTTCATCTAAAATGTCACAGTTAAAGGTTACAGTTTATTTTCGGGTGGCGTACTAAACTGGGTGTGAGGGAGGCATTATGTCACTGTGTTTCAGGTTGATTCAACAGAGCAGACAAAAGTACCAAAGGTAAAATGTCTGTTATGATCTGCGTCTGCTGGAGGGAATGAATTTCTTTTGGCTGAAGTTTTGTACACTAACAAACCCTTTAAATACTAAAACGCCCCTGCATGCTAAACAGTAAGGCTGTATTAGAGTGACTATTGCAAGCATCTGAAAGATTAGTGTGAATATAATGAGAAATGGGGAAAGAAATGTTTGCAAAACTTTGTCAATATTCCGCTGATGTCAAAAAACACAATATCCCAATTGCAGTGTTTCCATTAAATTAGAAACACAATTAAAATCACAAGTGTTAAAAAAAAACATGCCGGCACGCCTTAGCTTTTTATGTGACCCTCTAGATTCTAGACTAAACACTAAGTGTGCTTAAATATTATGTTATCAATAAAATCAATGCAGCTTTTATCTGTTTACTGCCAAATTATATCAATCAGTCCCTCCAGTTTCTTGAGAATTATCGTGGAAATTCACACTAAATCAACAAATCCCTGCTCTTTTTGGGCTAAGAATTGGGAATTTATTGCAGATTTTTCTCAAAAATTTTCAAAATCTGCCTTACTTGTACTAAACAGCTGCCTCAGCCTTATTTGATGTCAGATTATAGTCCATGATCTATACGGCTAGTAATAAAAAGTCACATTTACTGTCATAAATAAGCATAAATATTTCCAAATTAATTCCACAAACGGTTAGATTTTTATTGCAAAAAAATCACAAAAGAAATCGCAAAATCCTGGAGGCTCAAAAAAGGTTCAATAACATTATTTAATTTGAAGAATTCATTGATATTTTAACAGTTGGTGAACAAGTTTTATCAATACATTCTGGCACAACTGGCCCTTTAAGAGCATTCATGATCTTGATTTGGCCCAAAACAAAAATGAGTTTCACACCCCTGACCTTTAACTACTTCCTGTTCTTCTTTATGGTTTGCACCACTGGCAATGTCCGGTTATTGAAAAAGTGTCTCCACTGCAGCTTTGTAAAATAAACCAATTTCAAAAATACCTATCAGCAAAACCTTTCATTGAAAAACGAGAGTTTTAAAAAAAATAAATAAATCACATTTCCATTAAGCTAAATGGTCAATGGAAATGCAGCTAAACTAGCTGTCAACATAATGTGGTCACTGTGCTAAAAGTTTTGCACTATTTCTTCTCTGGGTTTTTGTGTGAAAAATGAAATTTCTTCAGTATCTATAGCTGTTGGTGCTTTTATGGTCCACAGGTGTCCTGAGTAAGAGGTTGCGGCCTCACATGCACTTACACCCGGGCTCCTGATGGGATCAGAGCTGGAGAGTATTATCTCTGTTAGATCCTAGTGTGTGTCCCTGCCAGTGTATCTGTGACAGCTTTACAGCGTAGAACAGACAACCTTGACATAAGCTGCTGTGATCATCTTTGATACCTGTTAGTGGAATGAAGTGAAGACTGAGTTTTAGGCTAAAGAAGTGGATTTAATAGGCAGAGTCAATGAGACTTAATGTGGTTGCTTTCAGTGTTTTATGAAACGTTGGAAGTTAATACACAGGCACAGAGATGAATAGAGCAAGATGAAGAATCGAAAAGTGTGTTACATTTTTTACTTATGTGTTACTGCATGTGAGAACCAGACGTAGTTCTATATTTAGACAGACGGCTGTGAAAATCCCAACCCCCTGTAGTGCTAATGCTGCTCTGCAGAGCCTCACGCCCTGATGCTTTTCATCATTTTAACCTCCCAAGTGTTGGCTCAGATGTTATTTTATGTTTTTTATTGTTATTTCATGAAGTTTCTGCTTTATTACATCTCATCCTGTTGGGAATGACAGAGGACTTTATTTGATAGTGTAGAAAGAAACAGCTCCTTGGCTCATAACATTTTGAAGACATTGGTGGTTTAGATTCTCCTGATTTACAAGGGTATCTGTAGAACTTTTAGAAATGTGACTTTTTTTTCTAACACTTTCAGTCTTGTAATCTCTCATGAGCACTACGGGAAGACACAAAGAAGAACGATTAATACTTTACTAACTTCTTCCATTATACATGTACTCTCTATGTTCATCTCAGACCCAGTAGGTTGACTTCTGGATCTCGATTTCCTCTTTTGCTCTTTCCAAAAGAGGAAATCAAGTTGGTGATTAGCATCAGCTTCTGGCGGTATTAAATAAAATACAATAAATAACCATAAACAAACTGCAAAGCAACAGCTCCTAACGAGCAGTTAGCTGCAGTTAGCAGCAATTAACAGCCATTAGCAGCAGTTAGCAGTTGTAAAATTAAACATGGCTAAAATTCCCAGCACTAATAAGTGTTAAAAATATACACAACATATTTCAAACGTTACTCATGAAATGCTGCATGTGATTACATGTTAAAATAAAAATACTTGCAAAGAAAACACAGAGTTTATACCACAGTTACCGACGGCAACTGAATAAAGGGGGAGGAGCTGGCAGCTACTTGTTACTATGGTAGCTATCAACGTCAAGAGCAGCAGAAAACTTAAAATACACCAATATATGTCTGGAGAAACAACTTCTTGACTAAACAAAATAAATTCAAAGAATAATTAAACACATTTTGACAAACTTCATATATTTAATATTGTTAGAATAAAACCCTGTTGCATACAAACACATGTATATTCCTTCATAGGAACACAGGGCAGGGGTTAGTTTATCCTGTGTTTTTTCAATATGCCGCCTTTTTAATGTAACACCCAGGAATCGGTTACAGTTGATTAAAACTTTTCAGTTAATGCTTTGGATGTAAATATGTGTTTAGGCAAATAGATGTTTTCTTCTTTCCTTTTTCTTAATCATAAAAATGAAAACACATCTGTCTTATGTCAGCTAGATATTTCTTTTTTGTCTTTTCCATTTTGATGAGTGTTTACTTTAAGTAGGCAGCTGTTTCTGGTCACAGTTTTTTACTCCGAGGAAACAGGAAGTATTAGATTACTAGCTAAAAGCTCACAGATCTATTTTATGGCTTTTGTAAGTATCTTTACCAGCGGTGGTAATAAGGGTTGTGTAGAAGCAGCGTGAATTAATTAGGATGCCACACTGTAACCTTCATCTGAACCATGAAAACTAGGACTGGCATGCTGCCTAGGTAATGTCTTTACAACCTGAATCAAGTGACAAGGAGCCAGAATATATAATCAAACTACAGAGATTATCTGAATTTTAAAATATTCTCAATCAGTGATGTCACTAACTCGTTACTGAATGAGGCAATGTGGTTGCCTCATTCAAGCATCCAGCTCCCCTGAGCTTTACCTTGTGGTAAAATGTTACCATTGTACGGTTTTCTGGGTTGCTGTAAACATGTTATTTTGCCACTGAAATGTGTTGAAAGGAAGTTCTTAGGCATCAAGACAGAAACTTAGAGATGGACGTGTTGGATTGATGAACAATTTATTTTAATGAAAATGTTTGAAAACTCCAAAAACTGGAGTTTTTGGTAGAACTATCCTTTCTACCATTTTCTCCATAAGAGCAGAAATAAATACCAATATAGTGAAAAAATATGGTTATGCAGTCACTATGTCCAGATTAGTGATAAGAACAAGTTTTAATCTCGTTGTGACTGCAGGAAGACGCAGTTCCAGCCACATAATTGGTTAAAAAAGACAGAAAAGAAGCTATAGACACTTTTTTAAAATAATTATTAGTTTCATTGTTATCCCAATAAATACAATAAAGTATTGCGATACATTTTTAAGTTCATATGGCCAACCTCTCCTGAGACTCATTCGGTTTTCATTCAATCACTTCTTCAAGCGTTTGTCTCTCATCAGGTAATTGCTGGTTCTTTTTTAGAGCCAGTAGGTATGAAACGGTCATCTGCAAAGCTTCTTTAACATTTTTATTTCCATCTTAATGAATGCGCTCATTAATCCCATCTTAGACCCCGCTGTAGGTCTAAGATTTGCTCAGAAGTTAAACCCATGTACCAGGGTTTCGTGTTTCCTCCGATGGCTGTGATTGCCTCATTCAAGCATCCAGCTCCCCTGAGGCTCCAAAAGAAAACCATGTGGCTGTTTCCCCTGCAGCTCTAATGAGCCAGTGTCACACTCATTCAGTTTCTTCACCGTTCTGACTCTGAAGACTTGATCTGGAAAGGGCCGACCTCAGGCGGCGGCCTAATGTTCCTCTGACCGACAGGGAGAGAGAGAGAGAGAGAGCGTTGATGGAGGATCCAACACGGTGTTGCCCCCATTTGCCCCCTTTTCTTCTCACGCAAACATTCATATCCACCCTGTTCCTGGCCACAGCCTTCCAATGTTGCTGGATTAGGCCTTATGTCTAATCTGCTAATCTAAACCAGCTAAGCTTTGCATTAGCAGGTCACCCAACATGATTTCTTGTGCCCTTACTTTGTAAACACAGGGTATGCGCGCGCAGTAGGACTGCAGAAACCGCCAATAGACCTTTAAACTGTCAGTGGTTGCCATAGTTACCCTCACGCGTCTTAACATTAGCTAGGATGTTGTTAGCGTACCACAACTGTTTAACACAGCATGATAAAATAAATTATGCAGGTGATGATGATGAGAGAAAATGGCAAAAAATACAAAAAAAACTTCAGTGGCTGGTTTTAACTCTCACTATCAATATTAAATTTGAGATCATCAGCTCTCAATGAGAAATGTAGAGGTTCTCTAAATAAGGCTAACATGGTGAGCGAGGGCACTGGAATAGGGTTTTCCTAAAATGTCAGTTTTCATTAAAAAAAGAAAAGAAAAGAGAATTTATTTTCTGTTTATAAAGGACAGAGGGAAGAGAATAATTTCTTCCTATTTTGGTCACACCTAGCGATAAAATTAAGATGTGACTGCATCCATCAAGGCAGGCGATAAACTAAGCCATTAGACATTTAAAATGCAGCAGATTGAACCGGATGTAGTGTGAGGTACAGACATGCTGTGCTAAAAGTAAAATCTCTGACATCTACACATGGAGCAAAGCTACCGCAAAGGTGAGGAGAGGTAATCTGCACTGACTGCGAGTTTTAAATGATTTTGATTGCCTAATTGTAAGTAGTTTAAGCAGTTAGAATAATGTACTCTTGCCTGTTTTCTGAAGGTGATGTGCAGCAGAGTGGCTGCTGATGCAACGTGACGTCGACTGATAATCCCTCTACACTTTCAACCCTTTATTTCATGCTTGATTCAAAGTCTCATATTGATTTGTCATGGAGAGAGACGAACCAGTCTTGATTTAAAGGCATGTGTAGAAAAGAGAGTCAGAGATGGCTTGTGTGACCTTTGGCTGCCCCACAATTATTCACATGCTTGCACAAATGTGCACACTCAGAGGCAGATCCTGACTCTTTGCAACATGCATGGCATGCACCGGCTGGCACATGTTGAGCCTTTTTGCACACTGAGTGAATTTGAGTAAAAGTGGTCATTAGTGCAGGAGCTTTGAGGTGCTCCCTGAAATAACATAGAATTACAGTATTATATGGAGGAGTTGGTGCCATGTGTACACACAAACACACACACATGGTTAATGAATGGTTTGGTGAGATATTCTTAGTAACGTTTTTTACCCGGTGTCTGCCCATTGTGTTCTTTTTTTCCCTACATATTCCCAACTTCCTTTTTGTTGCTACTAATTTTAAAATGAAGGAATACCTGAAATACTTCAGATTTCTAATTATTTTAAGCTGTTGTAAATGTAGTAGCACTTTTGATTTATTCAGTGATGGTCTCCTAATTGAGATAGTGTTTCATGTGCAGCGTACTAATAATAATGATAATTCACAACTTTTGAATCTGTTTCTGTTCTAAATCCTGTTTCCAGGCTTTTGCTGCATTTTGATTTTTGAAATTTGCAGGTCTAAGCAACAAGACAGGCAACCTGATTGAATTTTATGTTGACTGAAGCTTTGAGCAGCTTTACTTGCTGGGTGAAATTATCATAAACCGCTACAAAACTTCATCATAAGCAACTTTTTAGATCCAGTGTAAATTTATAAATAATAAAGTTCAACAGATTTATTAGATATTTATAGGGTAATGTTTGATTTTTTTTCCTTCCTTCTGCCTTTGTGTCCATTAACGGTACTTTACTCCTCCTGATTTGTCGATTTCTATTTTTTATCGCCCTCTAATCCCTCCGTCTTTTTCCTTCTTCTCTCTGCTCTCTTATCATTACATCTCCCCTCGTCTTCTGCGCTCCTTTGCTTTTCACTGCATAGTAAAATGGTAAAAGTGTACTTTGGGAGGAAGTCCATGTGGGACATTAAATCACCTACAGGTGGTCTTAAATGATGAAGAGAGTGTGAGATGGAAACACTCACACACACACATTCCATAAGACTCTCATTTAGGTAGCAGTAATTTGCCGCAGTAAGTGACAGGGTTATTGTAAGACGCTCATTAGGAAAGGGAAGCAGTGAATAAACGTCTGACTGAAGGGAATAAATTCAAACCACTGCGCCACTTTTACTGCTCAGCAGTGAGCTGCTTTGATGTGGCGTGTGATGGCAGAGCAAGGGCAGGATCAGGGAGTGTGTTAAAATAAAGACTGTTTTAGCGGAGGCTTTGCATTTTATTTGTAACGACGGCGTTTGGTTTTGCTTTGTCTGTGTCATGGTTTGCGTGAACTGCGCCGTTTGTGTGCATATGTTGTCATATTGGAGAAATTGGAGGTCACTTTGGTTACAGTTAGGGAGGCGGTTTCCGCAGTAACTAACACGGTGCAAAGTTGCTTCCTGTGACAAACTTTCATCCCAGCGGGGGAGAGTCAAGTAAAGACGCAGTGAAAGGAATGAGGCCATAACATTAAAATGAAAAAGAGGAGTGGAAGAAGTTGGACAGATTTGAGGAGATGAGTTAAATGAGGGCAGGATGGATGAAAGTAGGACAAGAAGAAAAGAGTTGAAAAAAAGAGGAGAAAAAACTGGTGAAAATGTTTCAGTTTTTTTAGTTTGTCCTTGTGTGTTGATAACGATACCATCTGTTCTTAAATTTATATGGATTCAGTGACAACAGTAATCCAAATTAATGGCATTTGAGCAAACAACAGGACAATGACTTGCTTTAGTTAATCAAATGTATGTGTTTCAAGTCTTGCCTTTTTGACACGAGTTTATACTTTAACAATAATATCATAAACCAGATAAGCTGCTTCATGTTTCTAAAGAAAGACCTATAAAAACAGTTGTTTTTTTTAGTTAGAAAGCTGCGATTCAGTTGTTTTAACAAGGAAATAACCTCAATATGTATCTTTCTGCATCACAAATGACTTGATTTATGTCTTAATCTGGACTGGTTCCTTTTATAAAGCAGCAGTAAAAATAAAAAAAGAGCATAGTTGATTAAAAACTCAGAAATTATACTTCTAAGTAACATCTCAATTCCTGATTAATTTGATGAACTAGGAGTACTTATGGATGTTCTGATTATCTCTTGAAATAAATTTTTAATTTGTCTGTACAGCAACTCAATGAGCCAAAATCATCGAGTCAAAAGGAGTTGACAGCGAAAAGAAATGTTTGTTACTGAGTCAACAATAAGCTAAAAATGCAATACTTAAACTATAAACAAAATATAAGTCAAATTTGTTGCTGGAGAAGGATGTGTAAATTATTCTACATCCAAAATTTAAAACAGGTTCTGGAGATTTGCCTTATTGAAAATAATTTGGCTAATTTTCTAGGTAAAAACCCCAACAAAAAACAGTTTAATCAATGAGGATTTGGGCAGCTCTTTCTTTGAACATGCTTGCTGTATTTAGCCAAGTTTATGATATTAATAAAAAGTAGATTTGGGTAAAAAAGTCACCGGTTCTTCAAGAGAAAATCAAAAAGTGTGATTATTTGTGTTTCAGCTAATATTTTCTATTGTAAGAAGATTTTACTTTTTAAAATTGTAATTAAAGATAAAAAGTTTCCATCTATTTTAAATACCCGTACTGGAGGTAGACATTTATATCTTTCTTTATCTGAAGTCTTGGGCCACACACAATCAGTCCAGGGGCCGCAAATGGCCCCAGGGCCGCAGTTTAAACACCCCTGATCTAAACAGAGTGGATAAGAGTGATGTTAGCAGAGTGGAGCTCTTTATGTTTGCATTTCTCTAAGGTGGAATCAGCTGAAATACAGTAATACACGTGGAACCTTGTCATTTGGCTCTGCTGACTCGGCGTACGCTCTGCCTCACCTCTGTGAGAGATTAGTCTGCAGCGGAGGGCAGGTGAGACGTGTGATGAAGCACTTCTGCTGCAGCTGAGGGCGCAATTAGATTTTCACATCTCATTAAACCTCCTGAATGCCTCAACAGTTCCGGATCTTGGAAGCATTTAAAAAATAAAAATTTTCAGAGGTAAAGAGAACTGATTTAGTTTACTTTATGGCGGCTTGTGCTGCAAGTGAAAACTGAGGAGAGAGTTAAAGTTGAACAACCTAGATAATTATAAAGTAGTAAAATACAATATAACACAATCAAAAGAGGACAAGTCAAACCTGAAGGCCACACAGAGAGGAGTAAAGCATGTTTGTATGATTTGTTGCTTTAAACTCCTGTGCATTGAGGACGGTGCTTCCTGTTGGAGTAGCTATCATTAATCTCGCTGTCTATGGCCCCATTGTTTACAGTTTTCACAATGTAATCGCATGAAATAATATGCTTCACTGTAAAACATTTGAGCCACATTTAGTTGTCTACTGTATTCTAATTTTTAAGTAAAATAAATGTAGAAAGATTTACAATTTGAACCTAAATGTGTGAGTTTGTGAAAGATAAACTTACAGCAGTAAGTTGTGTTAAATTTTGTGTTAATTTTGTAAAACTTCCAGTTGTTCAATAAACTAGGGTTTTTTAGGTTAGCACTTAAAAAACTGAAAGGAGAAAAAGACAGGAGTGGGAACTATTTCCCAGAATGCTTAGCGGCATGTTTGTGTATCCTGAGATGGAAGTTCGTTACATTGATCTGACTCTTGTGTTTTAAGGAAAATGTTTATTTTAATGTCCTGTTCAAACTAAATGTTTTTGAGCCGAATTCATTGTGATGTTTAATAAAATTCATTATCAAATCAGAAATTTTGTTTGTGCAGTTTGAAACAAGAATTTAAATGATTCTAAAGTAAAATAGTTATTTTAACTCGATATTGTGAGTGAAAATAATAGAGGAATACAGTATGTGTGATTTCTGTTACACATCATGAAATAATTATTGGTTTAAATTGCAGCATTGAGTAAAAACTCACAAGTCAAGATTAATGAACTCAAGAAACAATGTTGTTAAATCAACTTCACGAACTTAAATCTCTGAGTTAAAACCAAAACAATTTTGACTTGAATTGTATTTTCAAGGCAGCAGGTGAACTTTCACTTTCAAGTTAAACCACTTTCAGATGTTTTGCAGTGCAATAGATTACGTGAAAAATAAATACCAGGTCTTTCCAACTAATATTTGAGAGAGAAAAGCTCTGATTTGCTGTGATGTGTTGTTGAATGATTGCCTTTAGCAGCCTTTCAGTCATGCTCAATCATGAATTATTTATGTGAAGATCAGAGGAAGCATTATTCTTTTGTTTAAGAGAGAAAGGTCCTCATTAAACAGTGTGCATGTGAACAGGATTTCACTGTTTGAGACAAAGGCAACATAATTTAAGTTGACATTTTTAAGCATTTTTGACTATTTATTATCAGCAATTTGAAAGTGGACTTCAAATAAGAGCAGCAGCACACTGATAATTACAAATCATAAAACCACAGATATTAAAACCCAATATGGATAATTAAAAAAGAAAAAAGTCACGATTGGACAAAAATACAACTCAGTATGAGTCAAAGTGGAGTTTGAATGTTCATACTCTATACTGCAGTCTAAAAACTAAAATCTCAGAGCCGGTTGAGAATGAAATCAACATATTTCTATCTAAACTTTATCTTACCTTCCTTTTTAATGTGTGGTAGTAAAATAATATTTCTTAATTTTCTAAAAAATAGTTTAATTTGTGGTAACAAAGTCTGGAAATCACCAAAAAATTAGGAAATAATAAAATCAACCAGTTTTCATTCCTGAAATATAACAATTCTGCTGTCTTAAACGGGAAAAATGCAACGGATCTTACACTAACGGCTGAGAACATATTTCTCCTTATGAGCAAGGTTTGTTTTTATTTTAATATTTTTATTCTTTAGTTTGCCATGTAAAGATATGAACAAGTTAAATTGAAAATCATAATAAGAGTGGGGACAGAAGGAATCTGACAAAAGCTGAAAGCAAAAATTTAATATTTAAAAAAAGTGTTTTACACACTTTGATGGTACAAGAATAAAAACCTACATTTTTCTTTGATTTGGTCACACAACTCTGTACCTCTGCATTATTTATAACCAGAGGTGTGACCAAGTCACTGTGTTGCAAGTCTCAAGTAAGTCTCAAGTCTCTGTCCGAGTCAAGTCTCAAGTAAAGACAGGCAAAAGTCGAGTCAAGTCTCAAGTCAGGAACCTTTAATTTCAAGTCATTTCGAGTCGTTTTTATTTTATTTATTTTTTATAATTTGCAATTATACATAAAATTCAAATAATAGACCATTTGTTCTTTTTAAAATATGTATTTGAGGTTCATCTGTGATCCTCTTATTCATCTGGTATTCTTCAAATCTGTCAGAAGTAAACAGATGTCAGAAAATAAATTACAGCCTTTCATGAATTACATTTGACTTTAGTTTACTCCTTCTATTCATAAATAAACATCAACACTACAACAATCATAGTTTTCAAAAAATGAAATAAGTATAAATGAAGTTATCACAAGTAAACTCAGGAAGGTCTGGTGCATTTATTTTTCTGCTTTTATTTCTAAGTATGTTAGTTTCAGTCCTCCGTAAATATGGGACAGATATTCTAAACACAAAATTTATTTGGGACAGTCACTGTATTTGGTCTTTTTTTTTTTTTCCCAGCAAAGCTATACTACTTGGAAATGGGTTCTGTGCGACATGTGACAGTCACGCCAGTCAGTGCATTAAGTCAAAAACAGTTGACTTAATGCACTGACTGCAGTAAACAATATATTGTCAATATAATTTTCCAACGTAGATGTCTTCAAATACACCAACCATCCTTAGATGATACTAGACCCGGCTCATCATCATGATGGGACAGAGAGACTCTGTTCCCGGTGTTCAGGTCCAGAATCTGCTTTCTGTTCCGGAGCCCCGCTCACTATCCACCGGCTTCCTGAGCTAACACGGTGCACATTATTTGTGGAGGCATTTGAAGGACCGGATTTATGGTAAATCATCACCAATTTAACCCGGAGTACACATGCTAACACGAAGTTAGCTAAAGTCAACTATCTTACAGCAAAAGAAAAGTGCCACCTACCGATCTTTGTGAAGCTTCAAATGCCGGACAAAGTTGGACGTCGTGGCATCTCCATCCGATATTCTCTTCTTGCATGTTTTACAAGTTGCAGTTCATTTTTTAGTCGAAAGTTCATAACCTATGTAGCCAAAAGAAATTACTCGCGGAAGCATATTCGAGCGGTTATTTCGTATTTCGTTCCCTGAGCTCTGTAGCTTTGCCGCGTTTTTTTAAACGTCCAAATCCTGTTAATTTGATTGGTTGTGCTGCAGCTACGTACACATACATACATAAGGAGAGAGGAAAACCATAGTGACGGTCTGCGCATATTGATACGGAATGAGTGAAATTAATTAATGACGCCACTTTATAAATAATGTGTTTTAAATTTTAAGACTTTGAGTAAAAAATATCAAGTCTTTTCAAGTAAACAGCTTCAAGTCGAGTCAAGTCCCAAGTCAATGGCATGAAAGTCAAAGTCAAGTCCGAGTCTTTGAGCATTTTTTCAAGTCAAGTCTCAAGTCGTGATTTTAACGACTCGAGTCCGACTCGAGTCCAAGTCATGTGACTCGAGTCCCCACCTCTGTTTATAACTACTGTTACATAATCTCTTGGTAACATCAATTTATCGCTGTCAAAATCTGACCTGAATTAGCCTGAGAAATCAGCTGGGGTTGAGATGTTATTGCACAATCAAATTAATTCAGCATTCATCTGGCTGAACATGGTGCTGCATGTCGGCACCGAGCGCAAAGCAACTCTGTTACAGCAAGTTCTGATCAGTTCAGCGCCTCGTTTTCCACAGCCTAACTGTTTCTGTTTGGCTCTTGGTGTGCAGGCACTACTTTGATAAAGTGAAACTTGTGTGGAAACTTTCTTCCAGGATGTTGCTCATACTTAACTCTTTTGATAAGAGTGTTGTTCAAACATTTAAATTTGTAGGTGTTCATTTTGTACAGCTTTTCTAAATTTATTTTGAGAAGCTAATCTATCCCTCGGAATAGCTGTGTTTTATATTGTGACATACCGATATTGGCTGATCAGAAAAAAATATATATTGTGACAGGATTTTTCTCGTATCGCCCAGTTTTAATCTTAAGCAATTTTCTTCTCTCTTATTTATTTTATTTTGCAAATGTTGCAATGGAGTTTGTCATGGTAACAAATGAGCATTTAGCATTTTGTTGTGACAACAACCTGAGAAGAAACCTAAACCAGGCCTCCTCATAAAAAAGAGATGGTGTCTAAATGTGCTCTTAAAGCAGCATTAAAATTTCTCTGTAAATCTCAGTCTTGTTGGCACATAAAAAAAATCACAACTTAGGGAGCAAACATGTTTTCTTAACTCAAAAATTGATTTACCCGTAACTATTGACAGAAAACAAACCTATATAATTTTTTATGTATGATGCAGAAGCTTGCAGGACACAACAACAAACATGTTTAAAAATCCTTAATGCATTTCTGATCAGGTTTCAGAAGTAAACAGTGCTTCGGGTTTTGATGAATTGATGAATTTCATTCCTGTTATTTCTGAGTAAATCTGATTTGAATTCGTTTTAGCTTGCAGAGTGTAAAACCCATGATTGTAATTTTATATTCCTGTCACCTCACCTTCCATTGCCTTGATAAAGGTTTGTTTTTTTTGTTGTTGTTTTTTGCTGAATGTTGGGTTATTTTTTTTTTAAACTGTCAGAATGCAAACTGGTGCAGGTTTGGCTGTTTGTCTACTCAGCACATTCGGTGGGGATGGCTCACTTGTCACGACGAGCTCAGGTATGTTGGATCTGCCACGAGGAATGTAAGGAAACAAAGGCTGATGAAGCAGAAGAGCGCGATGCCAAGAAGGAAGTCTGAGCCAAATGCTTTGAATGGGAAAAGGGAAACGAAATGCTAAATGCTACTGTCTGTCTTGACGTGCATTGTGTGGCCAACGCATTTGGCTGCTCAACATCTGCAGGCAAAACGAGGAACATGTTTGGATCTGAATGGATTCGGGATTTTTGTGGGAATCTGTGTGGAAGCCAAAGATGGTGGTGCACTAAAGATGTTTATCCTCATAAATTTAACAGCAGAACTTTGCTTGTAATCAATACTAAAATATTTACCCAATCCTAATTCATGAAGTGAATAAAACATGTGCCTCCAGCAATGAGCAGACTAATCAGAGTTTTATTGAGTTTAGCCTTGACAGCACGCTGTACTTTACAGCTATCTGACTGTGTGACTCCTGTTGGTGCTGCTTACATTGAAATTGATCCTCATTTTAAATTAGTATGAAATATGTTACCTTTAAGCATATAATTTCTAATGTAGCCACATTTACATGCTGTATAAACAGGGATTGCATTTTACCATGCAACAAAAATGATATTTTTCTAGTCAATTAGTATTACTACAACTATTTCTATTTGCTGAATGGCAGCTGAAGAAGGAAGATAGTTATTTTTGAGCATCTTACAAGAAAAAAGAAAAAAATATTGGGATTTAAGTTTCCTAAAAATTGAAATAACTAATATGGAACAATCTCTCATTGCTTTTTTATTACTTGGCTTTTGACACACCCTGAGACTTTTGTTTCATTTTGCTATTTTAAGTCTGTTTTCTTATTGTTTTTTATGTTTCAAATGCTCTTTAATGTTATTTGCAAAGCACTTTGTTGCAGCTGTGGGATTTTTAAAAGTGGTTTATTAATAAAGTAGTAGAAGCAGTAAAACAAATGAGAAAAAAGCTTTTTTTGTAATAATGCCTGGAAATTAAAGCTTTCCCTCAAGTAGCTCTAATGCTACATGTTGGGTCACAGAATAAAGATAAATTAGTTTCAAAGTGGCAACTAAATAAACATTTTAGTAGCCATTACAAAGTCCTGATTTGTAGAAAATGTGTGGACAAAGCTGAAAAGTGTGTGTGAACAAGGCAAATGCAGCAAGTTATTATGATATATCCAAAACCTGTAAACCTGTTACATAGTTTAAAATGCAATTATATCAAAAACTAAGGCAAAATAAGTGAACTTTTGACTTTTAAGTAACATTTCTACAAGAAATAAATTTTCTCATTCTGGCATTGAGTGAATAGAAATACTTTTGTTAATCCTTATGGACATATTTGTTTTAGTGTCATTTTAAACTGTATTTGCATTGGATAATTTTGATTTATGTTACACAGACTATGTAGATTTTATTTTTCACTGGAAACAAACAGTACATAAAAGAGTGCTGTGCTAATGTATGGCTTTTAAAATAAACACAAAGCAGACGAGACAGAATGACGACTGATTAATGAACTCTGAATCGTCTTCTGTTTGAGCTGCTTTATTACAATTAACAAGTGTGTAATGAAACTGTTGGCAGCAAACTGTTGGTTTGTTTTTGTCAATGCAGAGTCATCCATCTCTTCATGGTGATTCATCTCAATGTGGGGAAATTTCCACCCCTTCTTCTGACTCAGATCACATCTGGTAAAACTGAGAATAGTCCATATTAATCAGGGACATTTGAGCATGAGCTGCCGGCAACGTCATAATCCCACTTGTTATTGATTAAAGAACCTAGTGTTTTTATTGCAGATGGACAGAACTCCTCCCATTGCAGGAATCTGATTCCTCATCTCCCCGAGGCTGACGGCAATGAGTTATGTCAATGAGGGTCTCTTGTAGTGCAACCTTGTGTGTGTGTTCATCCCTCCAGATGCAGACATAACAAAATATATGCTGCAGCCTGAGGGGCAAACACGGTGTGAGCAACCAAATCACCTACTGAGACTGATTTCACCTGGCCCACATCTCCTCTCAGTGTGGAGCTTTTCACTCACCGCTTCCCACCCTATTTATTTACAGCCTCTTCCACTGAGTTTTGAAGTTTTGAAGACTTTGTCTTGCAAAAGTCTTCATTCTATCAATTTCTTTTCTCCCAGCCTCAAACTTCCAAGTTTTGGGGATTTTTTGACAAAAATGTGCACTAATGGATGGTGGTGTTTTTTTGTTTTTGTTTTGGAAACTTCTGAATCAAAATTACTTCCTCCGGTCTGATTTTATGGTCTTCTAGAATTTTGGCAGTTCTAGTGTTAAGATTAGAGGACAAATCCATTTGGTTGTACATTAAATGGCACTTAAGACGGATAAATAATGAGTTATTAGATGAGTATTTTGGTTGTGGAATAAAAGGGTGTGTATTATGTGTTTTCCAGCCACATAGAATCATTTTAGGACAAAATCAAGTAATTATGTTACCTTCAGCTATCAAATATCAAATATGATACGTTAATATTTGATATATAACATGTCAAATATGTCATATATCAAATATGACTTAAAAGTAAATTTGACTTTGTAATTTAACATCTTGAAATTGGGCCTCTGTCTCTTTAAAAACTCCGGCTCTTTCTGAAACTCCGCCTTTGTAAAGTCATCACAACATGACTCTATTAATCCTTAAGCAACCTTTTTACCAGCATTGCAATGAGAAGTACAGTGTACAATGAGCTCAGCAGATATGCAGTTCCACCAGGTGTTTGCTAATTACTGCTGGCTAGTCTGAAGGAGCTGAGTGGGGGAGCTGCTCTGTAATGTGGAAACTTGAGAACTGCAGCTCAGAGGAGAAACTGCGCCTCGAACGTGGTGCTTGTTCCACCTAGGCCACACGTGCCAAACTCAAGGCCCGGGGGCCAAATCTGGCCCACAGGAGCTTTCCATGTGGCCCTCCAGACTCCAAATTACGTCAATTAGTCCTTCCAGTTTTTCACAAATCCTCAAAATTCACACAAAATCAACAGATCCCCAGATTTGTTTCTGATTTTACTGCAAAATTTTCTCAAAATTGGCCAAAAACATTGGGTTTAAGTGCCTGCTGCCTCAGCCTTACTTGATGTGAAGTTGTAGTTTGTGATTTAAAATAAAAAAGGAAGTCACATTTGACATCATCCATTAGCACAACTGTCGCACAAATTCCTTACAAATATTTCTAAATTAGCACCACAAAATCGGTGATTTTGATTGCAAAAAACCCACAAAAACAATCACAATCATTATAACATGATTTAAAGCAGAAAAAATAAATAGATTTTACACAATAATGTCCCTTTAAGTTGTGCATAAAGGCTAGAACTACAAGCAAAATTTCAAATGACTGGTTTTGTAAAGAAAAAAAGATGAGAGCGTAGAAACAAGGTGCTACATTAGGCGCTGCTTCCTGTAATCCAGCTCTCCCTGTTATCACATCCTGCACACAAACCACCAGTGAAGGATTCACGGAGAGCTGCTGATGAAGGCGTCTCTCTTCTGCTCCACTTACTGCGATGAACAAATTCCTGCCCTGCAACCCAAATACACACCCACACACGCACGCCAACGATAAGACGAGCAGCCACCAGCGTTGGACCTGTTAAGAAGGCGGAGAGCAGTGAAGCACACAGCTGAGGGGAAACTTACTCACCCCTAACCTTCTTAGACGGAGGCTCACAGACACGCACAGGGAGGGAAATCCACAGGACTGGTGTCTGTCATGAGACTAACGCTGCAGACAGGCTGCAGGCTACTGGAAGCCTAGTCGAATACTGTACATCTCTATGTGCAAAAACATATTTGCATTTCAGAAAATGGATAGAACTCGCACACAAAAACGCAGAGTGTCGAGTCTATAAATGTATGACTAGTGAGAGAGAAGGTTAACTTACTGACTGGAGGAAAGAAGGATTTGAGTTTCTGATCTGAACTAATGAACGCTGAAGCTTAAAATTAATAACATTCTATGAAATATTGTCATTTTATAAATTAATAATAATAAGTTAATGAAGGAATACTGCATCAATCAAGTTTATTTGTATAGTGACATCTTAGCAAAAAATATCTTGTTTTAAGTTAATACTTACTTAATTGATTAAAAATGTATTAGTTTTATTGGCAGATTATTTCACTTATAACAAGACATTTTTCTCAAATAATCTGCCAATGGAAGTAGTACTTTTTTTTTTTTTTACAATATTAAGTATTTGTTAATTTAAAACAATCAATCGAGTTTATTTGTATAGCACATTTCAGCAACAAGGCAGTTCAAAGTGCTTTACCTCATAAAAATACAAAGTCATCAACTGAAACATTACATTTTGTCGTCGTTACACATCAGAATGTTAATTAATGTTTCACTTAAAATGTTTCAAAAGCATCACTGAACAGCTGGGTTCTTAGTCTGGGTTTGAAGGAGCTCAGTGTTTCGACTGTTTTGCATTTTCCTGGACGTTTATTCTAGATTTGTGGTGCATAGAAGCTGAATGCTGCTTCTCCGGAAGGTTGCTATGGCAATATCAGATCTTTAATGTATTGTGGTGCTATATATTAACAGTATTTCAAAGTAAATGTAGTTTTTTTAAAGTGATTTGACACTTCAATTACTTAAATATTCATGCTTGACTATATGATTTGAAATATTTTAGTTTGGATGTCAGTTATTCTGATTAAAAGAAGTTTAAAATCTTAATGTGAATGAAGCAGATAAATCATCCTTTGTATCAACCAAAGTGTGCATGTTTCATCCTCCTAACTGGCTCGCTAACTGAGACACAATCACATTCACAAAATCCCTCTGTAGTGTGAAAATTGCTGCCTTTGGACACAATGTTTGGCAGAATGCTGTATATAGTTGGATGTTTTCTTAACTGCCCCTGGAAATCCTCCGGATGTTTATTTTTTTATTTTATAAGATACAAAATCTAACCAAGAGTTGTTGAAAAATGATGGTTAGTTATTACCACAATTTTCAGCAATAATATCACAATTACACATTTCCTGATGTCATGCAGCCCTAATTTCATCTAATGCAAAGGACTGACATGGATAAATCTAAATGACCTGAGTTGCTTCCAAAATCGACTCAGCTTTTCTTTGAGCAATTTAACGAGCCTCCCTGGGCATTTAGAGCGATGGTGAGCTGAAACGGAGCCAGAGTTTGTTGCATCTTTCTGACATTGAATATTGGAGATTTTTCTTTATTATTCATCACTTCACTCTGTGCTCTGTCACAAGAGGCTCAAGGCTACTCATTTAACCAAGTCAATTAGTAGTTTGAAGTTTGTTGTAATTACAAGACACTAATTAATGTGAAAAAGCAAATGAAAATTATAAAAACTGCTTTAGTGTTATTTATTTTTTTAGATAGGTTTAGAGGTGTTTGTTAATGTTTTACTAGTGAATTTATAAAAAGAAAAAGTATTTCTTTTCATCCCCACTGAATAGTATTACTAATTTAAAATGAGTAATATTATGTTAAGTGATGCCTTAGGTAGACAACCTATTTTTGTCAGTTTCAGTTTCTTTATTATTTATTTTACCTCGGCTGTTCATTTCCTAATTATACTGACTGAACTAATTAAAGTTGTTTTTACATGTTTGGTCATATTGTGAAGCTGTACTGGTGTAGAGTTATGATATAAATCTGTAATTCAGTACATTTAAAATAAGAAAGAAAAAAGATTTAAGTCAGATTAGCACTGTGTTTCTGTATCGGATCTGTACCGGCCGATAATTAAAGCCTCTGATTTTAGAATTGGAAGTGAAAAAAGTGGATTGATGCATCCCTATTTTAACCGTAACCCTGCATCATCTGAAGGTCACAAATTATGTATCTGAAATTAATTACAACAAAAAAGAGATTAGCATGTTGTAAAGATGTTTGCATGTCTTAAGACCAGGGTGTCAGGGTGTGGAAGGTACTCTAGCTGTTAATTTGCTGTAATTTCAGGTGTCACTTGGTTGTAAATTAGAGTAATGTTGAAAAACTGACTAATTTAGTTATTGACTCATAAAAATTTATGCATTTCAATTACGTCTCTCCCTCTTTTTAAAGGTGAACAGCTGAGGATGTGTCCTCAGGGTCCCACTTGCTGCACCATCACCATGGAGGGAAACCTGGCCAGTCTGAGCGCCCAGGAGACCGAGGGACTGATCAGAGAGGCCGGCAGGTCCCTGCAGGCAACTTTCAACAATCTCCACAGGAGCTTTGACAGTAAGTAGGGTGTTGGTGTGTGAGTGCATACAAGACACTCATTACTGCCAGAGCTCAATAACAAACCTTCAGAAGCGCACCCAGAGGAGCGTGACATTTGTGTGTTGGGTATTTGCGAAGTTGTGTTTGGCGGTCAATACCTCAGCTTCAATAACAGCAGTGATTATGTGTGTGTGTGTGTGTGTGTGGATGCAGGTTTGTGTGTCCTGTGTGACAAGAAGACCCCTGCCTGGGCGCTATAATGAGACCGGAGTCAGCCAGACACAATGAAATGCGATAAGCCGATCCACTGATCTTTAGGGATATACACACGCACACACACACACACACACCCCCGCCAACACCAGAAAAAAGGTTGCCCCTGGAGGCAGTAGCTAGTTCAGCTAATGAGCTGTTGACCCATCGAGGAGTCAAGGCTGCAGATCAGTGAATATCAGAGGCAGAGGGCGATGTAGAGAAGAAGAAAACTGAGAAGTGCCTCCAATACCAACATGGAGACACAAGCACAGCAAGTGAGAACAAATCATCGGCGCTGAGCAGAAACAGTGAGTAAAAACGCAAAAATAAAGACAGAGACTGGGCAGCAGGAGGACAAATTCAGAGCAAGACATTATTATTATTAGTCTAAGGCGTAAGGCCTTGTGGACTTGCAGTAATGTGGCTGTCCATCTGGTTGTGGTTACAGCAGCCTGGCAGCAGTCCACAGCCTTTGAAACCATTATAGTACAGAGACAGCACTCTGATTCTCTAATATTCTCTGTTTTTTCTCATTGTCACTTTGTATCCATCTGACAGAACCGGAGATATTAAAGGAACCATTACAGAAAGGTTTTTTTTTTTCTTTAATTAGGCAAGAAAAAGAAGCTCAAGCAATAAAAGTAACCAGTTTACAAAATGAACGCATTTGTAAAGATATGAAGTTATTAAACCGAACTGGGCTGTGTGTTTGGATCGGACTGAATTTAATGAATCTGACTGATCTGAAGTTAGTTTAGACGACTGAATGCTGTAAAGGCGGGAAGGGAAGAGCATCCAGCCTAAAACATCTGCCAGGTCGTGTCCACGCAGTGGTGGAGTGGGAGTGGTTGCTGTGACAACCCAGTGGTAGGAAGTGCCAAACGGACAACAACATTGGGTGATGTAGAGAGCAGCATTTATACTGCTTGAACTTTTTCACATTTGAATTCTCGTAGCTAAAAGTGTGAAGTCGAGTAACGATTCTTCAAACCGATTTCAGGATCTGGTAAATGGCTTAAAGAAGCGTCTCACTAAAGTTAAACACTCGCTGTTTGGCTACTTTCACACAGCAGGGCTTGATGGTCAATTCTCTTTCTTTTTTACTTTTTTTTTGCTGTGTGGTTGTTCAGACTACTAATTAAACCGTGGTGAAACTTCTGTTTGAACGGTTTACCAAATCAGCCCAAATGCGCAGAAGAAGAACGTTGACGTCACACAGCAGTGAACAGTTTACAGAAGTAGGACTGAGCCGCTAATGGATCAATTTTAAAGTTTATTCAGCAATGGGATCCGACAGGATTGTCACAAGACGAAGGACGCTAACAAAAGGAAAGCAAGTTTTTTTTGGGACATTTACTGAAACTTCTGAGTTTTTGTAAATTTCAGTGACGCAGAGTTCTTTCATAATTTTATAATGTCTATAATATGTCCTGATTTACCTTGTGTGGCTTTTTCTGGTGCAGAATTATGACACATGTCTCACGTCAATCACATAAAAGCTGGAGAAAACGCGACATGACCGTTCAGACTGCAGACGCTTTGAGAACAATCGGAAACGGATCCAATTTAGTACCACATATGGAAGCGACAGAGCAGATTTTTTAGGGTAGAAAGAGCAGAATCTGTCTTTAATCCACTGAACACCTGGGAATTACACCTGTGTTTGTTCTGCAAAGTGCATTGAGATAATATTTGTTGTGGATTGGTGGATTACATTTAAATCAAATTGAATTGTTAAAATTAATTTGCTTTGCATAGTTGTTCTCTATAATGTCTTTCCAGCTGATGGGTATCACTTTATCATCTGGAGAGAATCCAGTTACTTTTAAACTACCTTGTAAACGTAGTAGTTTGCATAGCTCTACTAAAAGAGATATTAAAGTTCAGAGCTGGAAATGAAGTGACAGAGATAAATCTGCACAATTTAACTCTAATAGTATTTAGTTGGATTGTCCTTACAAAGTCTGGCGTCAGCTTGTTGTGTCCTGACTTTTTCCTCTGCTGTCTTTCTGTAGCGTATTTCACGGAGCTGCACGGCCAGTCTGAGCGCTTGCTGCAGGAGGTGCTGTCTCCGCTGGGCCCCCTGTACTCCCAGAACGCCCGTCTGTTTGCAGAGCTCTATGCCGACCTGCGTCAGTACTACCGGGGCTCAGCCCTCCACCTGGACGAGAACCTGTCCGAGTTTTGGTCCCAGCTGCTGGAGCGAACGTTTAAAGCCTCTGCCCTCACAGAGGTGAGTACAGGAATATGCCCTCTTGGGCCTTGAGTTTGCTGTGGTTTGAAATGCTAGTGGATGTGTATTGACATGAAATGAGTTAAAAAAATGCTAAGTTAAATTGAACTGAGCTGAATGCAAAATTTATGAGGGATGGAATGAACAAAAAATTTACGGAAGAGTATTAGGGCCAATGAAAAAAAAGAATCTGACTTCAATCTCAGAATTTAAAATTTTTTTCTCAGATTTCTGTCTTTTGATATCAGAAGATTAATGTCTGAGAAATAAGTCAGAATTATTATTTTCTTTTCAGTGGCCCTCATCCTCTTCTGTAGAAATTGAACACAGGAAAGGACCTAAAAATCCAGATCAGGGATTATATCCATGGTTTTAAATCTGCATAAATGTTTGGTTAAAATAAGTCAAATTGCATCATGAAGCCTAATTGTTCTGCTCTGTGTTTTCGGCTGTCGTCTCTGTTTGATAGGTCAACCTGTCGGAGGATTACCTGGAATGTGTTGCTAAGCAGCAGGAGACGCTGCGGCCATTCGGAGACATTCCTCGGGACATGAAAACAAAAGTGATCCGGTCTTTTGTCACGGCCAGGTCGTTTGTCCAGGGCCTGCTGGTCAGCTCAGATGTGATCAAGAAGGTCTCACAGGTGAGTTTTGTGTATTTGCGTTTCCTTCTGCACACGCCCACACGCATATGCACACAGAATTAAGAAAGCCCTTCCTTGTTGAGGACAAACATGGAAACATCAGCTCAGTTACGGTTTGCATTCTGGTAACTGTGCCAGAAGAAAATGCCATCTGAACTATTGATAATTTGGCTGTTTGTTTGGGAATGTGTCTAATGTCTGCTGGGCCGATTCCCAGGAAATCACATGTGGTGGCTGTGTGGTTGTCACACCCAAACTGTGAGAGAAAAATCCTCCGCCCTGCAGATGGGAAACACAAAGATAATCGAAAACGAACTGTCAGCCTCTGCCGTCAGAACAAAGCTCTCTCTTAGAGGGTTGACAAGATTGATGTAAAATTATTGGAGCAAGGAGTTTTTTTTTTTTTTTAGATCTTAGTGGAGATTATCCACAAACTCCCACATGTGTGCAGTGTGTCTTCTTTTATGTGTCTCATCAAAAAGCATTTTTAATCATCAGGATCTTTATATGATTTTCTTTAGTAATGAGTTGCAGTTTTACTAGCTTATTTTAAAAAAGATCAAGATTATAATCCTGACAAACTTGATGCAAATGCACTCTTTGCAATCCTGCATAATAGTTAAATGCAAAATATCTATCTATGTTTTTAAGGTTTGAATTATTCCTTTCTCCTTCCTGTGAAGAATTGCACACATTTCTGCCACCTGCTGAAACTTCCTATCGCATCACGGTTCACATCCAGCCTACATGCTCAGCTGTCTCTGTGACTGCAGACTCTTAATATAACTCAAACCTCATGACCTCACTCTGTAATGCAACATTGACCAAATTAAACACAAGGGAGTCTGTTCATGAGACCAAAGTTAGAAACTTTAATGAATGGCCAGTGCACATTTAATCTCATAATGTTTTTTTTTTACATGATATATTTTATGCAAGACCTCTAAAAAGTAGGAATAAAATCGTTCTCATGGGAAGCCAGAGTTTAAATTGTTTCCTTGAATAAAGATGTTTAAAATAGATTTGTAATTGTTCCCATTATTTGTTTTCTAATAGTTTAGTAGCAAATGTTTTGGCCGTAATCCCTTTTTGTTCATGCAATGATATGTAAATACTGCCCTCTGTTGTCATACCTCGGTACTGTGGAGTAAACCATTGGGAATAAAGCATTCTGAACATCCCCATAAACCTCCGTCTTTTAATCTGACGGGTCTGATTCCAGGTGTCTCTCGCTGAGGAGTGCACCAAGGCCCTGATGAAACTGGTATACTGCCCTCACTGTCGCGGCCTGGCCTCGGTCCAGCCCTGCTCCAACTACTGCTCAAACGTCATGAAGGGCTGCCTGGCCAACCAGGCTGACCTGAATCCGGTGTGGCAGGAGCTCATCGGTAAGACGCACCAGTCAATCCTCAACACATCTTATTGTTTGAGACGTAATCAATTAGACTGCAATATGCCAAGACTGAAATGGTTAGAATATTGTAAAAAGGTTAAACTCATATATCATAAATGGAGGGTGGCAGCATTTTTGCTGCAAGAGCAACTGGTGCACTTCATAAAATAAACGGCATCATGTGGAAATATGGAAGCAACGACTAAAGACATCAGTCAGAGAGTTAAAAGCTCAGATGACCGGAGCTTTAAAGTGGTCACAAAGTGGCTTAAGGACAACAAAGTCAATGTTTTGACATGGCCACCACAAAGCCCTGATCTCAATCCTATAAAGAAATTGTGGGCAGATCTGAAAGGTTGTGAGAGTGAGGCGACCTACAAAACCAGTTCCACCAGTTCTGTTCTAGTGAGGAGGAATGGGTCAGAAACCCAGCGAGGTCTGATGAGAAGCAAAAGGTTTGATCTAAGTCATACAGTTCAAAGGCAGAGCTACCAAAATAAATGTATGTAAACTTCTGACTTTGAAGACATTAAAATGATAATCTGACATTTTATTTCTCTCATTATTGTGGCATTTAGCAAATAGAAATAATATTAGTAATTCTAATTGACCTAAAACAAGAAAAGTTTCATCGGATTTAACTTCAGACAGTGAGTAAAAAAGATGCTGCTTTATTTTGTGTATACCAATTTCTGATTTAAACTGTAGGTAGATTGTTAGTTTTTTGATTCCATTTGGTTTCTGTTTAACCGTAAAGCGTTTCTACAGGTTGTGTATGTAAAGCAGTGGTTTCTGATTTCTGTGTTTGTTTCTGCTTTCAGACACAATGATCCAAGTAGCGTCCAGCTTCAGCACAGAACCCAGCCTGGACGTGGTTCTGTCCTCCATCCCCATACGGATCTACGAAGCTGTGCACTATCTGCAGCAAAACATGGACACATTTACAGCAAAGGTAAGAGATTTTATCTTACAGCGTTAAATTAGTCTGTTTAAATGTTGTGTATAAATATTGTATATTTATTTATTTATTATGATTTGAATTATTGTTGTTTATTTTATGATTTTTAAGGAAATGAGGTGCTATGTCTCAAAGGTTATTCTTGAATCAAATAAACATAAAAGATTTTGTTAATTTAATTTCAAAATAAAGTTTTCACAAATAGGTATTATATTCATCTCACCCGGAACGTTAGCTGGAGATAAGCACCAGCACTTCCCGACCCCACTAGGGACAAAGGTGTAAGAAAATGGATGGGATGGATGGATGGATGGATGGATGGATGGATGGATGGATGGATGGTATTATATTCAGATCTATTTGAGACGTTTGCCAGTGGCGACATCTAGTGGACTATTTTATTCTTACAGCTAACTGGAAATGCTCTTTCTCCATTTGCCTCTGAGCAAGAAATTCATATAATCTAAATATTTCATTTATCCATATTCTCAGTTTCTGAAACCTTCTGAGAAGAAGCGTTTTTTAAAAATCTCTGTAAATGAAAAATTGCATCCAGTTGAAAAGTGAATTCTGTATGAATTGAACTAAAGAACGCTTTGTCTTGCTCAGTCAGTCATCTTCATTGCCTGTTAATTACAAATAATAAAAATTGGTTGCCTGCTGTAAGAAAACACTAGATAAATATTGCAGCTTTGTCACATACTATTAAGATAAAAAGTGACGTGTGTAGCGGTGAATTGAGGATGTGGAGCTTTTGAGAAACATGGTAAAAGCTTGGGAATTGTTTCTGCAGGTGTTCCAAACATGCGGCTCCCCAGGTGAACCAGGAACAGGTACTCCAAACGCCCACGAGCAGAAGAAGAAGAAGAGCGGCTCGCTGACTGCGTTCGAATACAAACCGTCCCCAACGGCTGGGCTCAGACTGGAGATACAGGTGTGTGTCCACTGGATTTTAATCCTACAGGTTTTCTATCAAACTGACAGATATGGAAGAAGATTAACTTTGTGTCTAGAGAACAATTTTATTTTTTATCTGGAATTTTTTGGGATTATTATCCTGCTGAAAGTTATCAATCGCCTTTTTGTGGCTGCTTTGGTCCAAGCTAACTTTAATACCATCCTTTCTTATTTCTCTGTATTTTTTTTGTAACTTATTTGAAGTTGAAATGGAAAATATAAAATTTCCAAAGAGAATTGTGTATTAATCAGAGATTCACCGATAAATCAGTTACAATTTCTTCTTGATTTGCTAAAGAGTCTGATATTTGTCGCAAAATGCATCAAAACTAAGAATCTGCACCATTTTTAGTCAGAAACGCATTAAACAACAGCAGCAACATTTACAGAATTTAACAGATATCGGATGAACGATAAAGAACTGTTTCTGAATCTGTCCAAATCTGAAAAGACAGGTCAGACTTAAAAGATAAAAATCCCTGATTTAGTTTGTGTAGCGTAATTTTAGCTCATTGCTTCTTGAATAGTTGATATTTAGAACTTGTGTGTCGTAATTTGGGTTTTGTTACTGTAAAACTACCACTGTAGGTGTCTTAATTAGACTTAATAAAAGTTTGAAACTGTTTTATAGATGATCTGCTTCATTAGCTGTTTGTCTTTTTAATTAGAGTGAGATTCCTTCCACGGGATGCCACACACTCAGCTGATATTTCACAACCAGTTTTGAATGAATTAAACTTTAATTTAGCCAAATAACAGCCTATATATGTAATTTGTCTCTGAGAAACTAACACGTTTCAAGAAACGCTCAATGAATCTTAAAGTTAAACTGAGATTTTCAGGTGTTAGCTCTGATAAAAAATGACTGGAACTGAACAGATTCTGTATGATGTGATGTTAGAAAATGTTTTTGCTTTTGTTCTGGTCTCAGGTCTCAGATCTGTCCAGTAAACTGAGGGACATGCGGCAGTACTGGGTCCAGCTGCCGGTAGCGCTGTGCAGCAAACTGGCGTCTGAAAGCAACAGTCAGGACAACTGCTGGAATGGGATGACCAAAGCCAGGTGAGAGCAAATCAAAAGAAAGATGGGAATTAGTCATCTTTAATTAATTTCATAAAACTAGTGAAGAGTTACTCTTTGTGTTCCCTAAATTTACAGATTAGTCTCTTATGTAAAGAGGCTCATTTTATTTCAGTTAATGCTTTCATCTTCTGATTAAAAAGGATTAAATGGGGTGCAAAGTGCAAAGTTGGTAGCAGAAATAAAAGTCCAGGGTTTGAATATTTGTCTGTAGTCTTTCTGCATGTGTGGAAAAAAATGATTTCAATCGCATGATAAAAAAAAAAGGTTCTGAAGAGAAGAAATCCAATCAGAAAGGGAAGAGACAACGTATATTATGCTGAAGATGTTATGATAGAAACAATTTGCTGCACTTAAATACAAGAACATTAAATCTCAATTCTGCCAAATTTAAAATTATACTGAGATAAAATTGCATCCGTGGTTTTAAAAAGCACTTTGTTGCACACAGATTGTTTAGCTGAAGCATTGAATGCCACACAGATAAGCAAACCTCCCTCAGTTCACGAGTAAATGGATTACACAGCGATGTGACGCTGTGCTTATATGTGCATTATTCACCCACACTCAGCATCTCCTTGTGTTTAAAGCGCTTGGATTGCAGCCAAGCTATCAGATTTATCCTCTAAAACACATTCATTTAAACGTGTCTTCCTTATCTGAATAACGTGAGGAACCATGAAATATACATGAATCACTGACTGGGTGTGACAGCTGAAGGATGTATGAATTTTGTGAGTGTGAACTATTAGTGTGACGAACTGTTTAAAGATCTGCATCTCCCTCTGGTGGATTTTATAAGAACTTTAACATTTTTCTCCAATCAGGGATAAAATGAAGTAACTAAAGTGACATTGTTAAAGCCTAAAAGTGGTTCCACAAGTTTGAACGCTAACAATTTTTTAATACAAATTGCTGAATCATTTCTTGTTGCATTATCTTAAAATTGCTTCATATGACTTACTTTTTAAATCCAACTCTCCCTCAAGCAACAGTTCATATCTGCTGCCGACTGATGAAAAGTATGGGTTTGCTGATTGTTCTTAGAGTTATTTAAAACTAGCCATGTTTCTTGTAAATATTTTTCCCCTGACCTGCAGTTACTGGAGTTTAGCAGGATTGTTTTGCATTCACAACAAGCTAGAGAAAAGAATTAAGAATTATATGATTAAATTAGATCAGATCTACACCTCAATACCACAGAAGTATGGGAATGTTTGTGTTCATTAGCTGATGTTTTGTGCTAACTAGGCAGATTTGCAGTAAAATGTCATGAAAACCCAAATTTAAACACATCCTGCAAACAGGATGTTGCATGTAAAGTGTCCCTTCTTCAACTCTTCTGTAACTGTCTCTAATCATTTTGTAATCAGTTGTCTGTCTTTCATTTACTGGCGATGTGAAAGTGGTTCACTAGCTGCATTCTGCTCCTATCAGGTACCTTCCAGGGGTGATGGGTGACGGTTTGGCAAATCAGATCAACAACCCAGAAGTGGATCTCGACATCACAAAACCCATCATGAAAATCCGACAGCAGATCATGGAACTGAAAATAATGAGCAACAGACTAAAAGATGCACTGGAAGGCAATGATGTGGACTTTCAGGATGCAAGTAAGACCCTTTCAAAATGTTTCTCTTAGATTTACATATTTTCAACATTTTCTACATTTCTGCTAACACAACACAAGAACAGGTAACAGTTAAGCAAAAACTGGTATTTGTGGGAAATATATTTCCTCTAAAAAGACATCTGTTAGTCTTTTACAAATCTTGCAAATATGGAAGATGGAGAACGAAAAAAGTAATTGAAATATGAGAAGTCTTCTTCCCCCCCTCCCCAAGTTATCTACGTTTCAAATAATTCAGCTTAGACTGAAAAACAAGTGGCAGCTGTTGTAACCTGAATAGAAAGTTTGAAGTTTCTTGAGAAGACTTTTTTTTTTTAAATCGCAAAGTTTAATCTCTTAAGTCTCAAACAGCACGAACTACACACACGACTCAGCGCCCTGTGACTGACTTTACATTCCTCCTACTAGTTGATTTACTCTACTCTTGATTACTTTATTTGTTTATTGCACATTACGGTACAGATTATGTCATGTTGAAGACATACTGAGTGCATAATTATCTGCAGAGCTCATAGATGAAGCTATGTCTGGTAAGAAAAGGCACAAATCTACAGTTAGGGACTCATGTTAAAAAGCAAAAACAATGCTAAAGTGTTATTATCTAATATTAATCACTGATTTCACTTGTTTGGATTCCTCCAGAATGAAAAGCCTTATACCTTACAATCCAATTGCCATTTTCATTTTTTCCAATTCTCTATCATTCCACCAGTAAACCAACAGAGCAAATACTTGTTCTATTTATGTGGTCAATCATGATTCCTGTAACTCGTTTGCACTAAATTACAGTTGCCATAGCAATTTCCAGATGCAGTTTATAAAGTGTAAAAATAACGTCCCCCAGCAGGACATTTTATGTGACAAATATCCTGTACTTAAGCGTTGTTAAAGAGAGTTATTTTAGGAAAAGTCATGAAGTCTGAGCCAAAGGAAGTTCAATTTAAAGTAGTTACTCGAGGTTGAAAGCTCTCCGGGAGTCAAATTGACTCCTTCACGGCTGCATTGTGAAAATAGATGCAAGTTATTTAAATTTCCCTTGATAACTCTGCAGGTGAGGATATCAGCGGCTCAGGAAGCGGGATGTGTTTGAGCGGTCAGTGTGCTCGGAGTAGACCGGGACTTTATGCCTACGCGCCGGAGACCAAGCCAGTCGGAGGAGCGCCCACGCCTCGCATCGGCGTCTGCGACCTCCTGCTGCTGCTCCCAGTCACCGTCCTGCTGCTCCAGCGATGATGGACCCCCTTCACTGCTTTGTATGAAGGGGCCTGAGGACTGAACCATGGGAAATGGGGTTGAATGGGAGGAAAAGTGGAACGAAACTTTGCCAAAAAGACATTTTGTTGAATGGATGAACATTTTCCTTGACTTAAAGGAATGAAAATTGACCTTAGTCTTTACTTTGCTGCGCTTCAATGTGTTTTAGTTTGAATGTGAATTAGTGTGAGGTCAGTGGATCTTTTGATGAGGATGTTTGAAAGAAGACAGTAACAACGATGAAGAAGATGTCTGTAGCTCCAGTTTCCAGCCAGCAGGTGACCTTATCTGTGGTGCATTCACCGAGGATTTAAAAAAAAAATGTTATTCAAGTTTGTCTGACTTAAGCAAACCATGTACGCTGTAAATGTTTGTGTACATTACCTTAAAAACTGGCACCATACTGAGCCATGAATGTACAACATAATACTCTACTGGCAATGAAATCCACATTATCTGTGATGTTGACAAGTGGTCCATTCAGTCGAAAACAACGCAATGCATCGCACTCTTGAAATGTCCGAGTTTCTGTGATTGCATCAGTTTACCTTACTTTTACTTCAAAGCCGGAAATGAAATGTCCAGTTTTTAAACGGCGTCTTACCTTTGTAAATAAAGGAATGGCCTCATCAAAGCCTCCAATAAGCAAGAGCACACACATTTTCTAAAATCTGCTTATTGAGGGCGAGGAATTTCAAAGTATCCTGTTTCCAATTACCACAAAAGAAAACGTAATGATTGAACAAACTAACAAAAGAAGAAAAGCTACTGTACTGCTACTGCAAGAGAAGATTTCTTAATGAATGCGTTCAGAGGTACTTAACTCATCTCAAAGTGGCTGATTAACTAGTACATCAAACCAAAGCTTAATACGCTGCACACATCACTGTACACAGGTTTTGTAATGAGTTGTTGTTATGAAACCAATATGTCACAACAAAAGAAAAGGTTTTCCGGTTCTTCTAGCTGCCTGGGTTTGTGTACATACAGAATTTTTTCAAGATTCTTTCTACATTTGACTGGTGATATTATTTACCTTGGCATGCCTTCTTTTAAAGTCTGCACTACTTTCCTGTTACAGACATGTTAATTTACACAAATAGCAGCAGTGTTAAATACACACATACTTATGCAGTCTGGGACTCTGTATTAGGCGGGTTTTTAATCATCAGTGTATTTAATCACCTTTCATCCATTAAACTCTGGTTGATTGTAGCAGATGACAGTGTCACTCGATTATTCTTTGGATTGTTTTGGAAGTCCTACTCTTCGTTGATTATAAATAATTTTGGTTTGTTTTGTGTATGTTATTACTGGTCTGTTCTAAGTTTGTTAGCAAACTCCTTGGTTTGGATTTTGAACTAAAGACGAGTTCAGAATGTAGCGATTTGGTGGCCCAAGGCGGCTTCTCCTCAAGAGCAGCAAGAGTTTTGTTGCTTTGAACGACATATTTGGTTTTCAGCTAAAAAACTATAAAAATTTTGAAGATTTAAATAAATACTATAATTACTCATAGGAATGATCTTGTGATGTAGCTAGGACTGTGTTAAATAGCCACTATGTGTAAGAGTTGTTGCCTGGTCTCCAGTTTTGAATATTTCACAAATTGTAAATATATGTAGGCCCTCTGTGTGACTTTTTTCTTTCTTTCTTTATTTTTTTTACGAATGTGCATTTAGCAGCAATTGCATTCTTTATAAAATCAATAGGCCCATGTCAGGTGACCTGTATGCATATTTTTTTAATTTTAAAGAACATGAACAATTCTTAAGTTTTGAAACTTAGGAAGCTAAAATAAATGCTTTTTTGTGAATAATATGGAGCAACTGGCCATAGGACATATTAACCTACTGTAATTTGTAATTTAATGTATTGTAATTTACATGAGTAAAATTATTATTATTCTTCAGTGGACAGGGCACCAAAACTGACTCCAGCCCAGGGGCCCCCATCCTTGTAAATCCGGCCCTGTGTAGGCCTGTTTGTTTTTGTTTTAGTTTTTAACCGTTTGCTGTGTCAATATAAAGTTATGTTGGGTAAGTTATGTTAGCCTGCTATACGCACTCTATTGAATTGGGCTGCTAATTAGAAACAATTTTATAGCCTGTTTAATGGGAATGCACCAGTATGAACCAATACTGCTGCTATGGCCGATATTTACAGATATCATATAGATTAGAGGTATATTTCTTTACACCTTCAAAACTGTCAAAGTCTCAAAAAAGAGAAACATAATTAATGTAACAGAAAAAACAGTGCTGTTATGTGCATGAAGTAAAGGAATTACATGACTAAAATAGATGTTGAAGTGTCAATGTACGGCTGAGGAGGTCACAGAAATATAACCTATTCTGTTATGAAAATATTAAAAACGCATGATTTCTGAATTTGAAGGAAAAAAAAGTTAAATCAATTTTGTCTCTCCTGAATGGAAAGGGTGGATGGAAAGATGAATAGAGCTAAATAAAGGGAAATTATGGAAAATGCTAAGAAAAAAAAATATTTGTGACAATCCCAACTGATCTGAAACCTGTTCTGACAGATTATGAGGGGCTTGAAAGTTAAACGTGTGTTTTACAGTGACATGGAAGGACATTATCGAGAAACTGTATTTTTCCTTGGCATGAAGAGAATCGATCAGTTCTCATCGTAGCATTTGGCCGACCCGACCCTCTTAGGCCAGAGTTACTCCTTAAAACAGCTAAGCAACTCCTGCAGCACAGTTTTAAAGAGCAACCTAAATGCTGCTGGAGACAGTTTGAATGTTATTGCTCTGCTCATGTGGCAGCCAGCAGATCTTTTATTGATTTTGGGGGGAACATTGGAGGCTGTGAGGACATTTTAACTTCTTGCAGCAGCACATTTTAAAGATATGAACTCGCTGGCACAGGTTGGTTTTTATTGAAAACACAAGCGAACACGTGAACTGTGAGGCAACAAACATCGAAGACATTACGACTGAATTGCTTTACAATAATTTTCATGCTGCAACTGTCATCACCATAGTGATTGTTGTGTATGCACAGTTTTCTTACAGTTTAATTGACAAACACATTAGGACCACATAGTCCCTTTACACACAGCTTTTAAAAACACAACTCACCCACAAATGCACATGTAATCTGTGTGGCCACATATAAAACCTTTTAAAGCAATATGGTCAGCCCACAGTGTATTAAAACATCATGCCCAAGTTCATCTGAAGGTCTCATGTTCCAAACTGAATGCATTTGTTTCCATCTGGTGGGAGTTTGAAACGGCACAGGAAGTGGCACCGATGTTTCCACGCCTGCAGATTAGACCCATGTTCAGGATAAGCTTGTGCCAGGGAGAATAATAGAAATTGTTCCCCTTCTAAAAGGTGCTAGGAGGGTATTTAGGGAAATGTCACTCAATGTGGTCCTGGGAGGAAGGAAGTAAACCTAAGTAAAAACACCTGTGCAGGTGTTATTAACCTAATCCCCTTCCTCCTCTGCAGTCCATGGTCACATATAAGAATATGGTCATGGCTTTTTCTTTTAAAACTTCAAGTTTTTTGTTTTTTTTTAAAGCAAATTAACCTCTGGGTCTCCACTATTAACTTGCTAATTGCTAAAATTTAAACATACAATTAGATATCAGTCTTTTATAAATTAGAGTGCTAAACATACACATGTTTCTAGTAAGGCTTTTTTTTTCACTATATGCAGGAAGCAGACATTGTTTTGAAAATAAGACAATTTCGTTCAGCAGTTAAAGTAGAGACCAAAACTCCAGGGAGAAAGAAGATTAGTCACCAAACGGAACAGCTGCGAACCTCCGAGGTAAGCACAATGTCAGTAAAAATAATCCCTCATGTTCCTCCAGGGTTTGCTGAGAAGGGACAGTAATATTTACTGAATTATAACATTAACAAAGCAGAGAGAAATGGATGTTTAAGACATGTTGCCTGTACAAAAACACAATCATAATGACGTTTCTGCAGTTTTCTTTGAAATTTTTCAGACATAATTTATCTATTCACTGCAATTTTCTTCGATTTTTGTAAAAAGTTATTTTTTTGTTGTATATTTTTGTATTCTGAGCATTTGAAAAGGTACATTTTAAGCTTATTAGCATTATTAACTGGGAGACAAAGACACAAAACACTGAAATAACAAACATCAAATATATGCTGTTGCAGAATCATCTAGACAAAGGTTTGTCATAATTGTTACAAATATTGATCACATAAAAATATAGCAATCCGGTTTTGTCCACTGACTACAGTACCTTGCACAAGTATTACACTCTTTGAACTTCCCCACATTTAAAAGGCTAAATACATAAACTTGAATGAAACCGTTTTTATTTGGGAATTTACTTGATAGATCCACACAAAGTAGCACATAACTGCAAAATGAAAATATTATTATGCTCCTTATGTCTAGTTATTTGTTTTATTCATTTTTCTAGTTACCCAGTTTGTACTCTCCCTCGCCCCCTGTGCTGTTTTCTCTCTCCTCTCACACCTGCAACCAGTTTCTAATCAGTCATCTGTCCTTGTTCAAGTAATCAACCTCACCAGTATATTATCAGTCACTCCTTACTGGTTTCTCCATTTATTTCCCAATCAGTTCTCTGCTGTCTTTCCCCCCTGTATTCCTGTTTTTGTTTTGCTCTGGCTCCCTGTGATTTTTTTGTGGTAAGTTTTGTTAATCTTTTTTTTAAATTCAAACTGCAATTATGATCTAATTTGTCCATCCATCCATCCATCCATCCATCTTCTTCCGCTTATCCGAGGTCGGGTCGCGGGGGTAGCAGCTTCAGAAGGGAGGCCCAGACTTCCCTCTCCCCAGCCACTTCTTCCAGCTCTTCCGGGGGAATCCCGAGGCGTTCCCAGGCCAGCCGAGAGACATAGTCCCTCCAGCGTGTCCTGGGTCTTCCCCGGGGCCTCCTCCCGGTGGGACGGGCCCGGAACACCTCACCAGGGAGGCGTCCAGGAGGCATCCTGACCAGATGCCCGAGCCACCTCAACTGGCTCCTCTCGATGTGAAGAAGCAGCGGCTCTACTCTGAGTCCCTCCCGGATGACTGAGCTTCTCACCCTATCTCTAAGGGAGAGTCCAGCCACCCTACGGAGAAAACCCATTTCGGCCGCTTGTATCCGCGATCTCGTTCTTTCGGTCATGACCCAAAGCTCATGACCATAGATGAGGGTGGGAACGTAGATCGACCGGTAAATCGAGAGCTTCGCTTTTTGGCTCAGCTCTCTCTTCACCACGACGGACCGGTACAGCGCCCGCTTGGCAGCAGACGCTGCGCCAATCCGCCTGTCGATCTCCCGCTCCCTTCTTCCCCCATTCGTGAACAAGATCCCGAGATACTTAAACTCCTCCACTTGGGGCAGGACACCCCCCCTGACCCGGAGAAGGCACTCTACCCTTTTCCGGCTCAAGACCATGGCCTCGGATTTGGAGGCACTGATCCCCATCCCGGCCGCTTCACACTCGGCTGCGAACCGCTCCAGCGAGAGCTGCAGATCACGATCTGATGAAGCCAAAAGGACCACATCGTCTGCGAAAAGCAGAGATGAGATCCTAAGGCCACCAAATCGGATCCCCTCAACACCTTGGCTGCGCCTAGAAATTCTGTCCATGAAAGTGATGATCCAAAATCATTTGTCTACATAAATTATGTATACACATATGTGTATAATAAAATATTGTTTGAATGTATTCTCTGTGTGTAATTATTCCCAAAATAGTAGTGTCATGTGATATGGCATGTTGTGTAATAATGTTTTTCTGTGACTCTAGAAAAATGGCATGGGCTTAATCAGGCAGAGGACAGTGAAAGTGCTTGTAGAACTAGGGAGGGGGTAGTGAATAGGCTAATGCTTGTGTAACTTGGATGATTTCATGCATTTTTATTAAGAAACAACAATTTCTCCACAGTTTTTGGTTTCACACGACTTCTCTTTTTTGACACTACATGGATGAGGTGTTATTATTGTACCCCAACTCCTTGGAGCACAATAAACACCTCACCTTTACAGAAAATAAGAAACTGTGAAAAATACAGTTCCTCATAAGCAAACCTAATGCATCTGCAAATGTTCAGCTCACCTTACCTTGTTAGGGCTTATCAAATCAAAATGTTCCCACATAGGGGAAATCCTCCTCTTTCTCGCCAGCTCCATCCTACTCCTATCCGGTCCTCGCGCTCCTAAATCTCCTATCTATCTATCTCTCTCCGTTTTCGCGAGTATTTGGTGTTTCTGCATCGCAGTATTGTAACTTATGATTGTTCTGCCTGGTTTCTGACCAAACCACAGATGTTTGGTAGAGTTTGACATAAAATTTTGTTTACTAAAACTAAATCTGTAGTTATAGTTAAGGCTATAGAGGAATGGCTTTGCTCAAATGATATTGAGGGATTTGAAGAGCCTTGTCAAAGTCCAGAGCAAAGCCAAATGAGAATGTGTGGGAAGACGTGGATATTGCTGTTTGCAGATTTTCTCAAAGCAATTTGAAAAAGCCTGAGCTATTTTACAGATGAATGGGCAAAAATGTCAGTTTCTAGAATTGCAAAGGCTTATCCCAACAAGTTCAGCTATAACTGCAGGGAAAATACAAAATATTGTCCGTTGGGGCTAGAATGCAAAAGCCCATCATAGCTTTCAGATACTTTATTTATAAAATTACAAATTGTTCAAAACAAAATTATATAGTCATAGTTATTCATCTTTTCAATTATGTTTTACTTTGTGGTCTTTCACACAGCAAACATACTTGTATTATGAAACTATGGCATATTATGGGCACTGTAGACAAAAGACAGTACATTCCTCCAAAAAATAAAAATGCAGGAATATACTGCAAATTGAAATCTCAAAATTTTGAGATTTCAAAAGTTTTCTAGAAAAACTGAGGAAGCTCAAAGTCAAAATTTGCTAGGAAAAAAAATCTGAGATATTTTCTATAAAAATCTTGGAAATTTCTGAGATCCAAAAGTCCATTTTATTTTCAAAAGTGATTTTTTTTTTAATTTATTTTATTTTCTTTACCTTATGAACTCAGAACATTTCAGAGATTAATCTTAAAAATTTCTTGAAATTCAAGAGGAATCCAGAAAGACACTGTGCGCTTGTGGAAAACTTGCTTTTCGCCACCAAGTGTCACTGTTTAGCCACTTCTACCGAGGTCCCGGGGCGGTGTGGGGGGAACCTGACCATTGGACACGCAGCTCGGGTCAGGTTGGGAAGACTGGGTTATTGGTTTTCAAGCCGACATCCTGTCTCCTGATTGGGCAGGAAGGTGTCGGCGAAAACGGGCTGAGCGGAGGGAGAAGACGGATCCAACAGCAGTTTATCTCCTCTCAGTCTCCACTGACTCTGCTGCTTGTTCCTGTACGCACCGAACTGAGGACTGAGATGTGACTGCTCACCGGAGGAATACAGCGTGTCTCCCTGGGATTTCTCTATTTTATTCTCTGCCGGCCGGATGATGGGAGCGGACAGGCGTGGAGGGATCTTGGCCGTTCCGGCCACTTGGTTTGCGCTGCTTCTCTGTGTGATTACTCTTGTGTGCGCAGTGGAAGGTAGGTGGACATTTGTTGATGGAGAACTGATGCAGGGTAAAACCTGGAGTTAATTAACGCGCTTATGGATGTTAAATCTGGATACGTAAAAAATGCCAACTAAGCTGGTTAAAGGAATTGGTGCAGACTTGGTTTAAGTTCGTGTTGGGTTTCCAAAGAAATAGTTTTGGATGTACTACTTACTGCTGGACTTTTCTCATCAAGTTTTCAACCATCTAATTGGATTATTGCGTTTTATTGGTTATCACTACATATCCAGTATTTTATGTTCAATATTTGCAACAAACTATAATTTCCTCTATCCACTTTCAACATTCTTCAGTGCAATTGTGTGATTTTTACAGGTCATGTTGCACGCAGGTCCTCCTGCCTGCGTGATGTGAATACAGTTTATGATAATAGTGTGTGCTGTTTAGTTTCAAACATCCCCATGTTTCCTCTCTCCTGAGTACACCGTCACAGCTCTGCTATCACACAGTCTGCTGGAGCAGCAAAGTGAATCATAATTATAGCTCACAGGTGCTTGGTGGCCCCCATGCTACTACCTCCCCCACTGCTTCCCCTCTCCAACATCACCTCTTTCTCCACCTGCTGTTTCCAGAAGCGTCATCTCCCCGCCAGCTCCTTTCCAAACACCACCTTCTGCCTCTTATGTTGCGTGCCCCTCCAACTCTAATCTCCTGTTATTTTCAGAGCATCACGTTCTGTAGCTCCTGCTGCTTCTGCTTCTCTTGCCGCTGTTGTTTTGTGCTGCTGCTGCTCCCTGCCAAGTTGGGTTTCTGCTGTTTTGTCTCCAACAAACATCTCCTGCTGCAACTTTTTGTTTTACTTTCCTGCCAGTGTTTCATCTTCCTCTCATTTCTTTTCTTTGCACCACTCCACATCTGGTCACCCTTTATGTCCTCAGACAGGGTCAGCTTGTTTCTTCTATTGTTTCTCTCAGCGTTACTCTTCGCCTCAGAGACTCTCCAAATGGTATAATATCAAAAACTGTCTCTCTTCAGTCTGCTTCTCAAGCTCCTTGTTCCTCCTCCACTCAAAGTGCTGAAGTCCAAATTCTCCTCTTGTAGAACCACACTTACTCCTGACCAAGTGTTATCAGCTTCTCCCTTTTGCTCAAACATCACCGACTTTTCCTTTTTCTTGTACAATCCTCTGACCTTTTCTAGTTTTTCCCAAATTAATATTTGCTCGTTGCATAGTTTGATTTCCTCTCCTGCTCTTTTCTGCTGCATTCCCTGACAGCATCCACTCCCATGTTGCCTTCTGCTGCTGCTGATGCTTCTGCTGCCTCTGCTGTTGCTTATGGAAGTGCTAGATTAGTCCACTGCTGTGTTTTAATGGTGCGTGTAACAACGGGCCCGGTGCCTAGTCTCACCTATTATGAGGCATGTAAATGTGTGGAAGGGCAGCTTTATTTTGATTAAACAGAATGCCATTTGGATCCCCCTGTGTGTGTGTGTGAGTGTTTGCTGGAGTTTGTGTATTTGTTGGCGTGGCAAAACAAGAAGGTAGGTGGTTTTAGCCAGAGAGGTGAGACAATTACTGTAGGCACAGTGTGGGTGGTGGATTGTTTTGTGGTCACAGTGGCCTTTTCATGGTAAGTAGGTGCCTAATGAGCTGAGGTATACACTTATTGGGCTCTGTTGGCATAAAAAAACACCCTCTGATGCTCTTTATGTTTTCTCCCTTCCATATCTTATGTCTTACATAGACAGTTTTATGTGTCTTACAATTTCAAGCCATATTACAGGTGCATCATATTTCACAAATTCAAATAGTCTTATACTATAGACACATTTTTGATGTATTGATAAACTTTTTGATAATTATGGCTTTTAACTAAAGATTGACTTAACATAAGTAGTTGCAACTAGGGCTGTAACGATTCCTTGAATGAATCGAGTATCTCGATTATTAAAATCCTTAAAGGGAAATTATCTGCCTCAAAGCTTCATTAAGTTATGTTTTGCTATTAACCACACTGTGTTTATAAAAGGTGGGACAAAGACGGAAAAGGAAGATTTATAAAATTCATAAGATGGTGGAAGAAGGAGTAATAGCAGTATTGAAATTTGGACATGAAGGATTTCGCTAAACACTTTTTAAAATACAAAAGCATAATACTGGTAAATGTGATCGCTATATAAGAAACAGTCCATATCAGTAGGTGGCGGTAACACTACTTGGATTTTTTGCCAACCGTAAATGAGAATCAAGAAGAAGAACCACACCGGCCGGGTGATTATTTGTGTTGCACTTCGCCCTCAGTTCTGCCTACAAGTTGTAGATGAATGCTAAGTGCTAGCAGCATAACATTCAAGTTTGGTCCAGGGCATCCGGGGGGATTTTATGGACAGATGGAAATATCTGGTTATCTGGTTTTATTGCTCTTCGGGGGACCAATAATCTAAAATTACTGACTCGATGCGTGGAGTATGACAACCTTTCTCCTCCTGGAGATGCTGCCTGGTGGCTGGTTCGAAGCAAATGGCGAAGTGCGCGGTAGGTGAATGTAGACATGTGGAGCAGAGACTCTCAGAACACAGCAGGCTGTAATAGCTGATATTAGCTTAGCATTACAGACAAATTTAAACACAAATTTACCACCATCCTGGTCACAACAAATGGATGGCGGTACATGGCTGGCAGATGTGTTTCTGTGTGAGACAAAGGAGCCAAATTCTGTTGCTAACATGGACACAAAAGCTATAAGTGGCAGGGCAAAGTGAGAGTTCCTCTATTAAGTTGATGTAAGATGAATACATAATGTAAAACGGGAGTATAGGCATTTTCTTGGTGTCATAGTGAGCCTGCTGCTTTATGATTAAATTGAATAGAATTTCATATCTTTTTATTAAGGTGAACTATTATTGCTAGAGGTTCATTTTCTAAATGACAGAAATGTGATTGTTAGGGATGCACAAAAATGAAAATTTGGGTTGCTGATAATATCCAATATTAATATAACTTATGGCAGCGTTTACCAATATTTTAGCTATTTTTTTTTATTCAATTACTCAATCGTCAGAATAATCGATTACTAAAATAATTGTTTACAACAGCCCTAGTTGCAACCATTTAACTGGATACATCTGTGTCTGGCGGCTCTGGAACAGATTCAGTCCACTCCTTGTAAATTTCCCCCAAACTCTTGAGCTTTGCTTCACAATCCTTTTAAATCTGTAGTTATCCCTGCTGCTTACCACACCCTTTTCTTCCATTCGATTTTCTAACATTATGTTTACAACAGCACTCGGTAAATAGCCATTTTGCCTGTGGCATTTTATGGCTCACTGTCCTTGTGAGACAGTATAACATTTTTAGTTTTGGTATTTCTACTTTTCTAAGAAGGAACATTTTTGCTTTTAAGAAGTTATAAGCCACAATCATCAGAAATACTAGAGATACATCTTTGAAATATATTGACGCTTACTTATCAGTGATTAGATTTGCTTAATATATTTATATTAATCATGACAAATGGTGCTAAAAATGACAATTTTGCAGAATTAAAAAACTGTTGTTTGTTCTGGTAACCAAATCCAAAAAAGTATTTTGGTTTAAAATGTAAACTGTAAAGAGGCAAGGTATAAATGATTACACCAAGCAACTTTATGGCTAATAAATTCTTTAATGAGCTTTATAACTCAAATTAAAATTAGGCTATTGCTTAGTTATGTGTGGGCCACTGGGCTGCAGCCAACATATTTTCACTGTTTTCAGGAAAATAATGAATTGTGTGTTATTATTTGAAACAAAGGAAAGTCTTTGTTTATTGTTTTAACTAATATTTCTTTCAAATTTACTTAAGTATTGGAAAGAATTACGAAGAAGTAGTGGGTAGACGATGTAATCTCCTCCACTTCTAGAATTTCAAATTTTTCCATCTTTTATTTCAGCTTTTCTTTAACTGAAACTGATCTTTGAGAAATTTATCAAATAAAAAAATCTAGTTGCCTATGTTTTATTTACTGTTGAAGCGTCTTGTCATTTAGTTTCGCAGATTGTTTTGGTTAGATTTGTTTCTGAGAGCTCTCCATATAAACACATTTTTTTTGTTTTGAATGCGTGCTTGGACTCAGTTTGGTGATGGAAAAACAAAATCTCTCTTAATCTCCATCCTTCCAGCGGATACCTAAATGTTTTGGGTTAAAGCTATGTTGTTTTTTCAAACCATTTGTAAAAACATCCGTTCCATCTGAGAAAATTTACCCCAGGGCTGCTACCCACATGTTTCACTCTGAGCATGGTGTTCTTTTGGTGATGTGGAGTAGTAGTTTTCTCCCCAAAATCCTCTTTGAACTGCATCCCAAACGTTAAAGTTTGGTTTATTAAGAAGAAAGGCTTCTGGTCCATGCATATGGAGCGGAGAGGAGATTGTTGTCACATGTAGAACACAAGCAGAAATAATCTCGCTCTTCCTGTAGAGCTGCTGTCGCCCTTTAGTAGAAGCCCTTATCAACTTCTGTCTTGTCCGTACAGCAATTTTGCTACAGATTCCTTCTTCTAGGTAACGTTAGTTTTGTCTTGCATATCTTCTCCAATTACAGATAGCAGTGTTCACAGTACCATGGTGTGTATATATATATATATAATGAGGTGAATTTCTTTTTTGTGCCTCTCTTCTGTTTGACACATTCAGACAAAGAGATCTTTTGTAAACTCTCTCCAAACTATGGCTTTGGTTAAAAGAAGCAAATGAGGGAAGGTAAGGAAAATCCAGTGACTACATTTAAATGTAACTTTGGGTTAATTAAATGGACTGAAGCTGATGTCAGGTGTGTATCTAGGAAGGACCAATGGTGTAATAGTTCTGTAAGGTATTTCAGCTTCTTTTCAGTTTTTGCACAAGTTTGTTTTTCTTGTTACAAAAAATATGGAAGAAACCCAGCATGGCTTATGAAGGTATTGCATTACAAAAACGTTAAATAACCAAAATAATAAGCTAATCTAAATATGGATTGTGACTGAGAGAACAAGATCCCAGATGCAAGCTAGTGAAAGTGCGTCCTCCGGAGGGTGGCTGGACTCAACTTTAGCAACAGGCTGAGGAGCCCTGTAATCTGTGGATGAGGTCAAAGTTGAGCCTCTGCTTTGAGTCGGTTCAGGTATCTGATCAGAATGCACACCTTTGGCGGTCTTCCGGTTAAGTGGAAGACGATGGATGGAATTTATCTAAATTAACTTTAACTACCTTTAATGTCCACACCTGATCTTTTTTTTTTTTTATCCTTTTGCATTTTATCCAAAACTACTTACAAATGAGGCTTTAGCAATGAAATTAATGACAAATCAAACAATAAGCTTCTTAGAAGGAAAACGGTTAGTCAGATTAGGCTGGCCATAACCTTCCTACTTTTTTCTGCTTGATTCTAATATCGCTTCACATCTCAGTCTGGACTTTCTCCCATTGACTTGGATTCATCCTGTAGAATTTCTACCCAGCCAATCAGCGAACAGAAGAAGTTGTGAACAAAGACGTTGATTTTCTTTGCTGTTTTAGAATTGTAGTCTGCCTGTAGTTTTAGCGATGAGGTTGGAGGAAGTGAACGAAGCATTTTGGTCTGTTATCACTTCATTCAGTTCATAAGAGACTGCCCTCACTTCTAAAGCCGCAAAAGGTGTACAAGATGTCACAAAAATGGCTTTCCGGAGAATTACTGAGAAGAACTATAGTCACCCTGTCTGCGCCAAAGATGGGCAAATGGTATCTGCCAAAGTAGCATCTATGTAACATTGCAGAGCTAACAGATATCCAGTGTTACTCGCACCACTGGTCTTTATTTAGACATCACTAACCTGGAGTTCTCTCGTTTCTCAATGTTTGGGATTTTCTTTGTAGTTCATTGCAAAGAGTCGGTTCACTTTGGCGTTTGAAAGGATTTTGACTGAATCGTATCTGTGATTTACAATAAGATCTCCAAGCAGTTTTTTTATGCCATGGAGTT
Source organism: Xiphophorus hellerii (assembly GCF_003331165.1). Classification (NCBI taxonomy): domain Eukaryota; kingdom Metazoa; phylum Chordata; class Actinopteri; order Cyprinodontiformes; family Poeciliidae; genus Xiphophorus; species Xiphophorus hellerii. Next base: position 1,828,145 of record NC_045680.1, read on the forward strand.
GAATACGGTATATTTTCAAGATCAGCATACTTGAATACTGTAAACAAAACAAAGCTGTAAGCAGGATTTACGTCCGCTCACCATCGTAGCTTGAGAATGCTGCCTCGTTCACTGACCTTTGTGTTCTTCCAGGTTTTTCACCTACTCAGCGAGCCTAAATGGCGCTTCAGTAATCCTGAGTTTGACCCTTTTATTCTGAAAGTCAATGCAACGCCTGACCCAGCGGATATTATTTAGTATAAGTGCTACATATCCCACAAACAAGCTCTGGGAGAGGTGGCAAAGTCACTCTGTTTCTGACCTAAATGTCCAGTCAGCAGCAGACTCTGCCACCTAAAGTGCTGATTTGTGCCAGTGTTGAGTGTCAAAGGATTGGAGACTTAATTTAGCTCTTTTTTTTTCATGCAGGAGATTCTAGTTGTGGCTTGTTTGAGAATTCATGAACTGGCTTTACTCATCCATAGCAGGGAGGTTAAAAGTGAATTGCACTGTGGATGTCTGACTGCACTACATGCATCATTTCTTTCCCTCCTAATAACCCGATTCAGGGCTTTTCCCTGGAGCCCAAACACAAACATGCTCCACTCCATGTGTCACCCTGTGATGTGCTAAAGGTTAAACATCAGAGATCTGGCCTTAGATGTTGCTGTTAGCAGGAATAGCTGTGATAGTTAGTGTTGGCATTTGCTACATAAATAATTATGTTCTCGACTTTGGAAATCAATTATGCTCTCATTGCGAAAAGCTACGCAGACGCCAACTGACATTTTAACAGGCTGGCTTCCAAAAATGCATACATACTGTAGTCTGCAGCATGCTCTGTTAGCTCATGTATTAAAGATGCTGTTTCTATATTCATCTCGTGACAGGTTATCAGTGTGACAGAAAGACAGTTGTAAGGAAAAGTACAGGCTTGGAAGAAGAGCCGTTGGACCCGTCCTGAGGCTTTTACTCATGTTTGTTTTTCCAGTCAAGTTTTCCTCAGGGACTGCCTTCGGTTTAATATTTATCTCCATACAGGGTCCAGATTGTGTCAGAATATATTCATATTTTTCTTCTGTGAGGTACTTGGAAGCAGTGGGAATATTTACTTTTGGCTGAGAGGCCCAGAATCTGTTGCTGTATTTTTTCATGGCCTATTGGACATTAAGAGGCAATTTTCTATCTGTCAGTACAATATTAGACTTTGCACTCCGTACCCAGAGGCTTTCAGACGTCACTTTCACAGCTTTCACTGGTCCAGGAAGTCATTTCTAACAAAACATGCCTAATGTTTACAGAAATGTTATTAATTAGTTACATTAGTGTGAAAATCGGTCCTTAACTATGAAACTTCACACATTTTCTGTTAATTTTCACACTATCAGTTCCCTCTTTCTAACATAGAAGAAGAACATCTTGGTCCACTTTATCACAGTCAGACATGGAGGGAAAAATATATTTTTTATTTTTTTGGTAGGCACCATCTCTAAACTAAGGTTTTTGGCCGATATTAGAGTGATGCCTGTAAATGCAGCCTAGACATCATGTTCTGGATTCTGGAAGAAGAAAAAATAATGTCAAACTGAATGTCTTTAGAAATACTTTTTTTAAGTCAAAAAATTTTGTTCTGAAGCAAATAAGGCAGTTTACAGCTGGTAGTCAGCTGGCAAAAATAAAGAAAAGTGCCGTCAATAAAGCACATCAGTAAAGAACAAAATGTCCTGTGAGGACTCCTCTGTATTAAAATTTTCTGAAAAAACTGCATTTTATTTGTATTTAGGAATCAGATTTTCCAGATTTCTAATCAGAAATTGATCACAATTGATCTCTGATGTACATTTGAGTTTGGGATCCAAAATGGCTGCTGCACTTTTAAAAATGAGTAAAAGTTAACGCTATGAACTATTCTGACAAAGTGGTTGAGACTGTACTTATTCACCACTTTTCTATCTATTCACATATTTATTGCATGTTATTGTAACTTTGCTTCATCTCTGGGTTGTTTGTGGGAGCATTATGTTGCAGTGGTAACACTTTATTTGACGGGTTGTGAATAAGACTGTCATAAACATGACATAACACCTGTCATGAACATGAGTAAGTCTTCATGAATATTTATGACTGTTGTCATAAAGCGTCATTCTGTAAATCATGACACTTTTAATACAAAGCTGACATCATTCAAAATGTCTTTGTTATGACAACTTGACATTAACCAAGAAATCATGATCTGAGATAAATTTGCTATAAAAGTATTACTGATTAAACTTTAAAAATTATGTAGCTTTATGTTATTAAAGCTAAACCCGTCAAATAAAGTGTTACCTGTTACAGTTTACAACCAAACATATGTTTTTGTTAAAGTATCATTATTAGTTTACTTGAATTTCCCATTTGTTAAATGTACTTTTCTGGCAAATGTACATTACCAGAAAGCATTTCCTGTTTTTCTGATGTCACTGATTCCAAACTGGGTACAATCCAGTACAGTAGCATTTATTCTATTTAAAGTAAACATTTGATATGCACTGTGAAAACCATTTAGATATATTTGTAAATAAGATTAATGTTGTTTTTGTGTCTTTGGATCATAGTATTTAATTGAATCTATTTTCTAATGAATGTTCAGGTGTGTTTTTGGAATCCTTGAGCTTAAGATACATAACTGTGTATGCATAATTTTCTTAAAATTAGCAGAAATAATATGTCTGGGAATGAAATGGCTGCTTATATGTTGGCACTTCTGATGATTTGTGTTTTATCAAATTCGTTACACACTTTGTAATGTTTTTGGTTGTTCCTTCAGAGTTGGAACCCAAAGAAATATAGAGAAATTGTCAGATTGTGTTGCTACTAGCAGTTGGCGCCATGGCAGTTAGCAAATCCTGTTGGTTTTTCCAACTTGGTTGTAGAATTGCCAATTTTTGAGAACTAAAGTAAAGAACACCAACACTCCATTGTTTTGTGTTTGAGAGGTATAATGAATGACATAAAGAAAAATGTCATCTTTAATGACTTTTAGAAGAGAGCCTCATTGGTGCCACAAAAGAAGCTCCTACTGGACTCCTTGGCTGCATAGATTGGTTGCAAGCTTGTGCTTTTTAACGGCGCACTTTTATAGCAGTGTTTCCCAACCCTGGTCCTCAAGGCACATTGTCCTGCATGTTTTAGGTATTTACTTGCTTCAGTCCAGCTGATTTCAATTGACTGATTAACAGGTGTTTGTTGAACTTCAGTCAGTTGAATCAGGTACATTAAAGCAGGGAAACGTGTGAAACATGTACGACAGTGTGCCTTGAGGACCAGGGTTGGGCAACATTGCGTTATAGTAATCATATTTAGGTGCGCAGCTTTTTTAGTGGTTATTATAATTGCTGTAAGTGTGACTCCTTTTTCTCTGTAGACAGAACCCAGCTTGCAGAGAAGTAGATATAGCAAAGCCCAGGTAGGGAATGCAATGGTTAAGTAAGTCTAAATGAATGGCTATGGAAATGTAAAAACGGAAAGTTTTTTGTTCCCCCCCCAGGTTTTATAAACTTCTTGTTTAAACATGTTTGTCTTACTGTTTGACAGAGAACTAGTAGGTCTGCTACCAATATTATCATAATCTGTAAAATTGATTGCTGTTGGATTCACTCCTCCCATTCCGCTAGGGGGCTCTGTAGTTGTTTTGCATTGGTAGTGGAGGGGAGGTGAAACCAGAGAAGAAACTTACGGCAGGCCAGTAATGCACCGAGACTGCCGTTAGCTGAAGCTAACAAGCTGAAGCAGTAATGTAATGAAAAGTACAAGTAAAAAGTAAAACAAAGCAAATGCAGTTTGAATGACATTTTTTATATTTTGGTAAACTTGTCAAATACACTTAAAATAATGTACACAACCAAGTGCAGGCAAAATTAAACCTGCTAATAGATATACCTGCAGGCATCATTTAGTTAAGAAAATTAGGTGCTTTACCTATAGCACAAGGTTAACTTAACCTGCTTTACAACAGAACCAGCTTCTTAGTATACCCTCCAGGACAGAAAATACAAAGTTTTTGTAAGCCTTAAGTTTTCCCTTCAAGTAAGGTCAGTGCTGAAAATGAGAAAAATAAATAGTACAGAAAATGCGGCCAACATGAAGAAAAAGAGCTGTTACGATTACTCTACTTCACAAATCAGTGAATCAGTCAATGCTACAGTCAGTAGGTGGTGCACACAACTGGTCATTATGCAAAAGAAAAAAAGAATTGGGAGGGAAATGCAGCTTATTGGCATCTGTAAACCTGGTTTTGAACTTGCATGCCTTTCCTATATTCGTTAAATTTAGTCTAAATTGCTATTGCTATGGCTTCTGTCCCCCCTTGAACAGAGGAGTCTAGGTAGCCTGCTACAGTCAACATTAGGCCTAAGCTAAATACACCACGTGTGGAACTGAAACAATGCCAAACAAAGTTCATTTATGGTCAAGATTTCACAATACAGTAGTGCCTAGTGACCAAGCTATAGTTACTGAAACAGGAGGATTATAACCATTTCATAAGAAGTTACCTCGATGTGTTTCTTCAAGTTGGACGGGGAGTTTTTGTAAGATAGAATTTCCATGTGACTGCTACTGATTGCGAGACTTGCTTTGTGTTTAATGGGAGAAGCGAAACAGGTGTATCCTAATTAAAAGTAAAGAAATCAAGAAATGGCAAAAAATGTGGAATGAAGATAAGAAAGGAAGAAGATTATATGAAGTACAAAAGTCAGTTTGAATTCGAAGCATTAATGAACGAAACAGAAGAGAAGAAATAATAATTAGTAGATTAAGAGTAGGTCATACCTACTTAAATGACATGCTTTATAAAATAGGGAGGAAAAATAATGATAAATGTGAGAGATGTGGAGAGAAAGAAAATGTAGAACACATATTGATGAACTGTAAGTCAAATGAACTCGAAAGGGAAGAATTAAAGAGAATAGTTAGAAATATGGGGCATGAATGGAATCTTAAAGGTATATTAGGAAATGAAGGAAACATAACAGATATTCACAAATTAAGGAAAGCATTGTTTATTTATCTTAAGAATACAAAATTAAAAAGTAGAATTTAATAGATATGAAGTAATGCTTCTACACACTCATGTACAGTAGGTGGCGGTATGCACCTTAAAGTTGCTTGTGATCCGCCATAATAGAAAAGAAGAAGAAGAAGTATCCTATTGGTGGTGATGAACCAGCCCAGGCAAGCAGGCTACGGACTTTGTTCGGTAGCCTACTTGCTACTTGCTAATCAGTAGGTGGACTACAATAAAATCATATTCTACTGGCGTTCATGAGTGTTGCCCAACGTGGTGAGTTATTAATGCTGTAAGTTGTGGGGAGATGAGTTTTTTGTTATCTGTTCTAAGCGTGAGCTTGCTGAGTTTGCTAGCGCTAATTAGCCCAATGCTAGCTGTGTTTGCTGCACTGTGATAGTTGAATGCCGATGTTTATTATATGACGAAGTGTTCTAAGATTAAACTGCCTTATAACTGGTTAGTCAAGCCTAGCTAATAAATCTATGTTTAAGTTTGTGTTGATTGAATTCTGCAATACTAAGTTTTGTTTTTTTTAAACTTTATTTACAGTTTAACCGGACGGCACGTCCGTGTAAAAGCACTCGGCAATAAAATTAACAGCAACAACAACGACTATCTTATGTTCTTTGTAACAGATTGCACTGATTAATCAAAACATGTGAAAATATGTCAAATATTGGGAATATTATGCATTTTGAGGAATGTGGTCACCAGATCTGAGTTCCAATTTCTGAGGCAAATCAAACTGAGCAGCTTATTTATTTATTTTAGCTTTTGCTACATTTATTTGATAACTAACACCCATTGACAGCACTCTGGTTTTACATGCATGCCTGGCTGGTCTCTCATTCAATCACTTGACTGAAAATTTGCATAATTTGACATTTTAGAGCTGTTGCGTAGGTAATTTGTTCTCATCACTGATACTTTTAGTACATTGACACCTTTTGCTTTTCTTTGATATTTGATGTCAGATTACCGATTGCCATAAGTTAATGCTTCCTCAACTCTGACTGATTTAAGTTTAAATAAAAAAATTTTAAAGTTTATTTAACCAAGAAGTAATTTTCTGGTAAGAAATGAGACCTGCATATTTCAGAAGAGAATAAAACTATGCAAAAATGGAATTCCTTTTGAACAAAAAAAGTTCTTTGTTTAAATTCTGTTACATTTTTATGGGTAACATTCTTTATATATCATTCAAAATCACATTTATTGGTATTACAACAATAGTTTTCATGTTTTCAGTGGCATTTTGATTTAGGTCAGAAGGCCTCCTTGCCACAACCCTAAACAATTGGACTTCATATTATAAGTAAATATTTTTACTTATAACATGAAGAAACAAATTGACATCTCATTTAATAAACCTCAAAATCACAATCAATATAGATAATAATAATTTATCTTGTGTAGCTGCCATTTGCAAAAGCACAAACTGGTCTCGGCAGCAGGACTGACACGGGTGAATTGAGCTTTATAAAATAATTCAGTTTATTTGCATCACGAACCAGCTTAATAAATTATATTTCTCTGATATGAAAGTATAATTGATAGTGTTGCAGAAGAGAGAGAGCTGGTGGGCATAAAGGAATGAAAGAATCTTTTGTTTTCACCTAAATTCTCTCCTTTCCTTTCACTGGGGGTCCATTATACTGTCACTTCAACTAATTTGCAGCTCAGAGAGTCACATCAATATTCGACTGTGTTAGGGAGATGGCGATGGCAGGCTCCTTGAGCTCTGCTGTCTCCCGTATTGATTTTCTTTTTCATCATGCAAGGTAAGTGTTGGCATCAATTACCCTTTGTTTCAGACAAAATGATTTCCTGACAGTCCTGCAGAAGAAATTTTATAAGAACACACACGATTACCTTAATTTTAGAAAGGAAAAACCTGGAAGCGAGCTTGAAATTAAAAAATATGTAACTATTTTTTATTTCGTAAGCAGGCATGAATATTGCATGGAATAACAAAAAATGTTTTTAAAAGCCAAAGTGAAGGCAAATGTATATTTATTTTTTATTGTTTGCATTTCAATCTAGAACTAATTTGTTTACATTTGACTGGAAAATAATATTTTGGTAGGTTTGAATTCAAGTCGAGCCTCGATTTGTTTATGGGATTCAAATGAATCAAGTCATTTATCTAAATTCTTCATCTCCATTCTGCTGAATCTTCCATCTCAGGTGAGGACTGTCACAGAATAGCGGCTTGAAGTTGACCTATGTCTCTGATTGTTACGTCTCTGATTCACCAAGTGCGGTGGAGTCTAAATGCTCAGGAAAAGTAAGATCAGATCACATGAGAAGTTTGTGACGTAGTCATGGTGGTTTAAAATAAACTTGTCTCAAATAGTTCTCGGTTTCTTCTCAACCCCTTTATGTTTCTTCAACTCCTCCTTTGTAGATCACTTTAGTCGTGTTATTTCAGTTTAGTCAGCGAGGCCCAGGTGTGCTTTCAGAACATGCAGTTGGATTTTGGGGGATCAAGAGGATATATTATGATTCCAAGCAAGATTTACCTGAGTAGCTTCAATAAACAAGTTAGGATTTCCTCTTGTATGTTTTATTTGTAGGAAAAATTGTTTTGTGCCTTCCTGAATGTGGTATTCTCAAGTACTTCTGTGACTTGATGGATGTTGGAGGTTTATAAATCAGAGTTGCAGTCTTTTCTTTGGATCACAACAGTCAGATGTTGGGTCACACTATACCAGGTCCTGCTGGAGGCTTGGAGGGGATTTTTCTTTCCACTGTCACCACTGTGCATGCTGTTGTAAGGGATAATGATCCTGAGCATTGTGCAAACCCACCTAATCATATGAGAAAAATGCTGCAATTAATCACTGAAAGCAATCATTAAAAGAAAAAAAAAGAATCTTTCCTTCTAAATTGGGTAATGTTTCTGTTTTTTATAGTATAACACAGAAATAAATTCCAATAGAATAAAATGTTGGATTTATTCTCGTTACGTTTAAGACACGATACTAACAGACCGATTGTGGACCAACAACTGTAATAATGTTGCTGATGGAGAAGATCCGTTTTTAGCAATACTCTGACTACAAAAGACCTCAGCTGTATAGAAAATACCACATGCAGGATCCTTTTGTGGACTTCCCAGATGTATTGCGCCGTTTCCAGTTTTCTCCACGCTGCAGGCTGCATACTGCAGCTCTGAGCTGTAGACCTGTATAGCTCAGCATATGATTGAACATAATGGCCCATTATTTATTTGCTGGTTGTAAGTGGGCCCTCTGCCAGCCTCTTCAGGGTTCCTGCCGTGGCCATATGGTCTCACAGATAGCCGTGCTGGAACTAAGCAGTGTGCCGCAGTCGAAGCAGAAGAAAAGGGGAGAGACATGACAGAGGAGACATTGCACATCAGTTATTTTGCTTCACCTTGAAAAGGTTGTGGGGGAAACGGAGCCTCATCTAGAATTTTAATCACCTTTGTTATTGGATATTAATGCTGAGCAGTAAAAAAAAAACCCCAAAAACTTGGCAGTATCTTCTGTTACTATGCATGTCTGTTTCCTTTTCATTTAAACTCAGATTTGAGCCTTTTTTGATAACATATGCCTTTAAAAAGTTTTCTAAAATGCAGATCAATTACAGAAATTTCAGTTATTTTAAAAACGAAAATTATTGATTAAGATCCTAGTCGTCATGATTTGGTAACTTTTAGTATTCCAACCAAACACTTTTCATGATCTCTGAACAAAAAATATACTAATGCTTTTTGAATGCATTTTAGCATGCTAAACAAAGTTGATTTTAACTAAATAAACAATAAAATATCCATAACCAATCATACCTTTCATTGATCCTTTTTATTTTGTTATGGTTAGAAGCTAGTGAATATTTGTGTTGTGTTTTTCATGTAATTTCTAATAAATGAACACATTTAGAATGCAACTATAAACATCTGAACTAATTTTTTATTTCCTTTTAGGAAGCTGTTAGCTACTTGTAGCCTCTTTTTTACTATTCTGCTATAATGATTGACTGTAGTTTTAAGCAGGCTTTCATTCATTTGAAACTACTCAACTTGATAAAATAAAGTTTCTTCTGCAAGTTACTCAGATTCAGAGGTTCAGACACGTCGAAGCTGTGCTGCTGTATAAACCCCAAAAGTAATTGTATATATAAATGCAATGACAAAGATTTATATATATATATATACAAGTAATTCCCAATTAACTTTTTCAAACTTCACCTCAACCTCAGATTTTTAGTGATGAAACTAGATGAAAAGATGGTTGACTATGACATTATAAATATCCTTTGTGCGCTGTTTTTTAAATTCGCTTTGTTTTGGATATTTGCAGTTAAAATGGGATGTTTCTGCACCTCCACCATTAGATTCAGCCATGCTTTAGTGAAGCGTCACCATCAGGAGTTTAAGCAGACTGCAGCAAAGATGGGAGACTTTTAATCAACTGGAGATGTGAACAAGACTTCAGATTGTAAGTTACATTAGCAATTATAACTACTAAAGCGTAGGATTGACACTTTTCCCCAAAACTGTGTACGTCTAAGTGTAAACCATGAAGCCAGTGAAAGGAAAAGCAAGTTTCTTAGAAATGCTGGGTTAAAAATGTCTGTGCTTTTCAGCTGCAGTTCAACCGACAGCAGCAGTAATCACACACTCATCCAACAAAATGGTGGATTCATCCAGTGGGAGCTCAGTCTGATAAACGGACATGGGTTGGTCATGATGATAGACTTTTAGGAACACTTACAGGTAAATGACAGAAAACAGTTGGACCTCTCTCAATCCTCCAGCATGATTTGTGTGATGGTGAAAAAAATCTTGTTGTGTAGAGCAATCAAAGTTGATGTGTTGCATTGTATTGGTGAAGCTTATTTTTCCTGATGATAGACAGAAAACCATGGAACTGGGGAACATAACACATCGATTACCATTAGGGTTCATAGAAACTAAGTGTTGTGTCATTTTTGATTCAGTTGTTGAAATTGTTTGAATTAGTAACATAACTAAAGTTAAATTAAATTAAATTGGGATTAAATATGTATTTCAGACATAACTCAACAGTTTTTACCCACAGATGAAGTATTTTAACTTCTCTTGGAAAGAATAAGATGAATAACACCCTGGATTTTCTGGAAGTACTGTGATTGTACTTTAATTGTGTAGTTTTCAGTTTTTAGCACTGCACCTCCGCAGTCTTTTTGTTCTACTTTCAGGTAGCACCTTATCAGCTCACAGTAGGGTGACCAAGCATCTGTGCTCTTTTGTAGCAGCTTCACACTCATTCGGTTTCATTGACACTGGCCTTTTGCAGCCGCAGACTTTTGTTCTGTCGGCTGCTAAGCCACTCTGCTGGAGCAGCGAGACATTCAGTGTTTTTGCTCAGGAACAGAAAGAGACTGACCGCAGGGAAAAAAAATAAAAACGCTGTTCATGTTCGACACATGTACTCCCCGTGTTGCCATTTGTCTCGCACAAATGTCACAAACTACAGTTGTGTATGTATGGTGGGACTACTGATCAGCCTTTCTGTGATTTTAAACAATACTTTTTATATTTTTAGTGTGATATGAACACAAACGCTGGTAAAACGGAGAATGCATTAAATTGGAGACGGAAAGAAATGGAAATGAAGCTTAGTTCTGTGCGGCTTTACAGTAAAGAGGATTTCCACTAGCGCTCGGAAAATGCTGGCAAGAAAAATTTATTTGTGCAACACTACTCTTGCAATTTTCATAAAATATAAAATTTCAATAACTACACTGCAAAAACAAACACTTACCAAGAATGTTTGGTCTAGTTTCTAGTGCTAATATCTTAGTATAGTTGAAATAAGGCAAAACTAACTTACAAGTGATTTTTCAGCAAAATATGGAGGCTTGTTTTAAGCAAATTAATAGTTCCATTGGCAGATTATTTCACTTATAGCAACATAGTTTTCCCTTATAAGTTATCTTATCTGCCAGTGGAACAAGTACTTTTTCATCAATATTAGGGAATTATTTACTTAAAACAAGCCTCTCTTGCTGAAAAGTCCATTTTAATTTCTTATTTCAAGTTTACTCTATTAGCACTAAAATCGAGACCAAAATGACTTGGTAAGATTGTGTGTTTGTGTTTTAGGTACAGTGTAACATAAGTCAAGGGGAGTGGATCACTAAACAGCCTCATAATTTGATTTCTGTGTGGCAGACATGCAGATACATGTGAGGTTAAAAACAAGCAAAGTCACATATCATTTTTATAGCACCAGCTAACCCAACAGTCTAGTCATAAACTGGTTATAAGCCCTAACATTCACAAGAACAAACTTCACAAAGCAACGTTTGCATAGCTGAGATTCCAATTAATGACTTTCTGCTGTGAGGCAGCATTGCTAATCACCACACCAACCCTTTCATCCCTGTCCTTACTTGGAAAATCAGTTTCAGGAAGAAATAGATAGTTTTTAATTATTTGGATCTTGCACTAGTTCGAGTTCACCTTAGATAAATCTATTATTTTGCTATATTCACAATATCTATCCCGCTTTGGGCACCATAAGAGCAAGAATATTCAATTATTACCTCTTTTTGTCTTACACCTATACTGGCTGTAAGATGGCATTAGCTAGTTCAGTTTTCAAAGACAGCATTTACTTAAAATTAAGTTGTACTTCCTTAATAGATTAACAGTTCTAAATTTTGAAATATATTATCTTAAGAAAAATATTGTTTGTATTCACACTGTGGCATTAAGAAAAACACTCTGAATCTGACCACACCTGTTCGGTACAGGTGTAAACACTTCACTGTTCTGACCTACGCAGTTAAAAAAGAATCTTTTAATTCCCCAGACTGTTCTTTGAAAATTTCCAAAATGCTATGATTTCATTATACATCGTTTCAGATAATTGTGATAAATTTAAATGGATGGGAATACATTTCAAAGGTAAATATTTTTTCTTTCAGGTCTTAAACTTGGAAGGAATTTTGTGTTTTAGATTGTGATATTCTTATAAGTGATGTTATTAATTCTTCTGGAGAGTAAAAGCAGAGTTTTGGAAAAAAATTAGAAATAAAATCTAATATTCTAAATGGCTTTCTAATGTGGATGTGGTAAAACTCTGTGCCTGGAGCATGCAGCACAGTGATGGAGAGAGGTAGAAACGATGGCGGACAGGCTTAGCGAGATGGACACCGTGATCAGTCCAGCTGAGACGCACCAGTCAACAGCCACACCCAAACAAGTCAATTAGCAAGTTCCATCTGTTTGTGTTGTTTCTATTCACTGGAATGTCCTTTATTTATAAAGATAGTTTTATTCATTTTAGTTTTTGGACTGCTGTGAAAAGACAAACAACCAGTGCCTTTCTTGAGGGGAAACCTTGAAACTGGGTTGAGGAAAAGTCATTCAGAGATTATTTGTCCACTCAGTTAAGAACTAGAACATTCAGAACCGCAGGTCAAGTGACCTAAGTCAGTTTTCTGAGAAGTGGCGCAAGAATCCCCAACCTAAGAACAAAGAGTTTTAAGAGGACGTATGATGTAAAATTCGAATTTTGCATATTTATGTATGTCCATTTGCATTTCCACTGGTTCTGATTAGTTAATGTTTTTGGTGTCTGAAAAATTACCCATTTCAAAAATCACAAATCAGTAGGCACTGCCTGTCACCTAGCAACCCAGGCTCAGCTCCAGCATATTTGGGCAGCTGGTTTTACCACTTTAGTCACTGTACAATGGCTGCTGGAAAAGACGAATATTTTCTTGTTGACCTACCATTTAGAAACCACTTTCTGTGTTTTTGTTGGTTGTGCAGAGGCTCCAATTATGCTTTTCAAAGATGTATGATTGCATTATGGTGGAGTTGGTGGGCGTGGCCAGCAGTAGCTGATTTGGATTTAAAGTGACTAGAGGCCCTTAAAACAGTTGGTTCTGAAAGGAGCTGAAAACAGGCAGAACTGAGTGGACCAAAATCTCATTATCCAAGACTGATTTTATGCAAAAAATGTAATTAATAGGCCTATTCTAATACGTTCAAGGAAGCATGATGGGTCAAATTTAATTTTTTTATCTCAAGATGTAAGAATTAGAACAGTCAGTTTAATTATGTATATAGAAATCAAAATATAGCTCAAACTGAATTTACCTTTTCAGAGAAAGATAATTTGATTAAGTTAAATCTTCATCACCTAAAAGTTAATAATACAACTTTTTCAGAATAAAATTTTTAAATGGTAAAATTTCACATGTTTGTCTTGTTATGTAATAAATCTGTATATTAATGTTTTCATGATAACAGATTATGAAGGTCATTGCAGATGAAAAGAAAAAATGACCACTGAGGAATAAATTTTCACTAAAAACTCACATTTTGGGATTCATTTCACACAATTTTTGCCTTTAATTGTGGATTTTTTTGTGGCAAATTTATGACATTTTGACTTTACAGAAGTTTTTTTTTTTTTTTTTTTTTAAGTCTTACTAATTTTGTCATGAAAATGAGGAAAATTAATCAAAAATTTATTTTTGGTATATATGTACTCCATGTTTTTTTTTGTTTTTTTTTAAATCTACAATGGCCCTAATACTCAATTTCACATGTCCAACATCAAATCTGTTGAGTATACAGATGCAGCCATTTTACAACGGAACTGTTCTCTTAACATTCTCTTAATGCAAATAAATATATTTTCATAATATATTCATGTTTCTTTATAAAGAATTTGGGCAGACTGTCAAACTGTCTGTTTCTAGTTGCTAAAAGATTATGTAGAAAAGAATATCCAGTCAGTTGTATTAAGTAATTAGCTTTGCAGCAGTCCCTAATCCAGAGAAAGCTTGTGCACAGTGTAACAATTCAGCTTGTTCCTTTTAACAAGGAGACATTTTAACAAAGGGCAAAATAGCTATGAACAAAGCTAGACATTGTTCTAATTAATGCAAAATGCAGAGTAAAGTCACACAGTTCTAGACTTGTTTACCCATTAACATTTTATAAAGGTCTAGGTTTATTCATAAATGTTTATTTCTTAAAATCAAAATTAGGTAGGTGAAAGCCATTTATTTCTGAAAGAAAGCAATGTTTTAAATTGGTAGGAGAAAAAAACATTTTCCATAAAGTATTTGATGGAAAGTTCAGTATTTACACTGTTCTTTATGTCTTGGGAGTGGAAATGAGTGGCAAGCATTTTCTTTCACTTTTCACAACTTTCTGTGAACAATATGATTCTTTTAAATGCATCAATAAAGAGTTAAAGTGAGAAAAGGACACAAGAGCTCCTTTGATGCTGAGAAATTTAGCCTGAATACCCCAAAAATAAGAGAGAGCAAGATAAGAAGTAAGGAAACAGAGATTCAAGGAGGAGCTGTTGTGTCGAAGCCCTCCGGGTTGCTCAAGGACAAGACATGGAAACAGTTCAGAGTCAGACAGCCAGGCGGGGTGTGTGTGTGTGCGTGAGTTAGTGCCAGAGTCAAAGTCAAGTGCTGTTGTCTGTTACGTTGATTCACTTGAATGCATATACATGCAGAAACGCACAGACACCCACACAGTGGCAGGCAACCCACAAAAACGGTATCTTTAAGGCAAAGATGACGAGCGCAGCAGAAATCAGAATGACATGGATAAGATTGCAGATTAGAAACTGGAGAAGCGGATGAAAGTTTTCTTCTTCGGGGCAGTTTTTCTGAAAGTTTCATTTATTTCAATTTGTGTCAGTAAGCATAGCTTGTTACTGTGTTTCTGCTTTTCTTTCTCCAAACCACCCTGAGTGCCTGACCCTCTTCCAGTTTGTATCTCAAGGAGCAAAGAGGCTTAAAAAGTTAAAGGTCCTTTCTTAAGGCTGAAGTTGTTTAAGAATCGTTTGTTTGGCTCAACTTGCCAACAGAATATTGTGTTTCCTGACAGAAAAAATAGCTATACTACTAAATGGAAGACATGACCTTTTGATAAAATGTAGTTATAATTGTGGGTCATTTTAGGGCTATACAAGCACATCTAGATTTAATCTCAACAGGACATCAGAAAAATAAAAAAACACATTTTCTTTTAGCTTTCCTTTGTTTACTATTGTGTTCATATCACTCTCTATGGACTTCTCAGCCACTAAAGACAAACATGAGGTGTAGACATTATGGACAGATGGAGTTCCTACAGATAAATTATCGAAAAGCCAAATGTCAACGCATGACGTCTAAAATCTTATCTACCAAATGTTGTATGCAATTAGTTTGCTGTGATTGTGATATTGCACATTGTAAAATTACGATGACAATTACACTTCAGTGTATTGTGCTGCAACATAAAAAAGAACCTTTACTATAATTTTGTAGAATAGGTAGATATTAAAATCTTATTGGCCTTAATTTTGAGCATGAATGCTAATAGTCAAGACTAAACATCATGAAGTCTGGAAGAGAAAACTCTTTAAGACATGTTTACACACCGTTGACCAACTAATAAAAGAAACTGAAGGAAATGTATATTTTACTGGTTCAATTCTATGTTAATTGCTAATATGATGCTTCAATATTTAAAGTGCCTTTTATTTTGAAACCACTGTTTATTTGTGGCGCTCATGTTGTGCACAGAGTAAGATTGAGTTAAACTGAGGCACTTTTTCAGTTTAGGTCATATGAGTAACATTTGGACATACTGTATTACAAACACTAAAAATATAATGATTTAAACACAATGTAAAGTTTTTTTTACATCAAAAATGTAATGTTAGTTTGTTTCTCAGGATTACGCATTAATTGGCATTATAAGACTAAATGAGGAACCGATGGGTAAGCATGTTTTAAATTTAGTAATGTATACTTTAAGTTTAAGAAACATAAAGTTTTTTCTAGTTAAATTATCGATCCAGCTGTTTGCCTGTTAATATGTGGAAGAGTAAATAATAGATAATCACAATCGTTTCAGCGTGTTGGTCTGTTGTAAGAGATTTTAAAATCAAATTAAACATGGCAGCTCCATTGTTATGGGTAAGAGCCACAGCCTGCTTCAAACCTCTCCAACAAACAAATCCTAGATTTGCCTGTGATGAACTGTAATGCTTGAGTTACACCACCTACCTCTTTTTAACTCTAATCTGAATGATTTCATAACTAACAAACACAAGTTATAAGCATTCATGCACTAGATTTCCCCAGCACTTCTGTAAAATGTGCCTCTTAACACTTGATTAAATAACAGCAGGTCTAACATGGCACATTTTAAAGCACTTCAAACGGCTGTGAAAAACAAGTATTACTCTATGTGAAAGAAAATTATCACCTTCAAATTTTATGTAACCTGTTCATTTAAAGTACAAGACTCTAAACTGCTTGTTTTGTATTAAGAACATCTCTGTGTTTTAGTTTACTTGGATCTTTTGGTTCAAACAGAAACTGGGGATTATTATAGAAGATATAAGACTTTTTAGGAAATCACATGCTCTTTTATAATATCTTTAATATATATTCATAGACATTGAGCGTTTCTGTATTTTGTTACAGAACTTCAATCTACTTAAAAAAAACAGAGCTTAACTTTGGGGTGAAGACCTAGGATGATTTTTTTTTTTTTACATGACCGATTGCCCTGCAGCCTTTTTTTCTTAAGAAGTGATGAAAATCGTTCCCTCTGTGAAGGTCTGAGAGAACATCAGCAAAAGGAAGACCAAAGAACAGACCAGACAAAACATCGTGGAGAATTTTAAAGCAAGGTTAGGTTATGAAACAGTTTTCCAAGCTTTGAACATTTCAGAGTACCAGTCAGTCAATTATGCAAAAAGAAAAAAAAGAACAGCAAGTGTGGAAAGAATATGTTGGGTTTGGAGTTGGGCTATCCACTAATCCATTTCTCAGAGATGTAGCCAGAAGCGTCCTGGTACGTTCTAATCAGTGTCCCTGACCTTATTGGTAATACCTACTTTATCTTTCTGCTAATCTTCCTCCTCTTGCAGGGCCGAGATACAAGCTGCTCTGCCATTATTTTGGGGTCTGCTGTGTATCTGGTAGCGTCTGTGGCTCAACATGGTACAACTTCAAACTGTGCAAGCATGTGCGCTTCAGCACCGGCGGGTCAGAGTTAGCATAAGGTGTCTCACTGAGCTAGCGGATGTCTTTCTGTGCACAGACTGACCTGCTGGATGAAGATTGTCGGGGAAGATAGAGTTCAGACTCTACGGTCCGTTGAGATCTTTTTCTCACTTTGAACATTTTATCTATTTCCAGCAGTCTCCTGGGAGACAGGCTAAGTCATATGTTGTGTTGTGATAAACAGTTTTTTAAAGGTTTTGCTTTTTTTAGAAAACAAATTAGATAACCAGACCACCCCTTTGATGAAAATGAAGGGAGCTGGAGGGGATAAATAATACTGAAGACGTGAAGAGGGGGATGGGTAAAACTGGCAGGCTTTGTTTTCTGGACCGGGTGTTAGGCGTGTGAACAAAAATAGATGAAATAAAAGAGAACTTCCTCCTTAATAATAAACTTAAAAAGCAAATTCATGTTTCCTTTTCACTATATCTTGCTGTGATTGTCTTTACAATACAATCAAGCCAATTAATCATCCAACATATAAATAATTTATGATTTCTGAAGACACAAGAACCTCTCAAACAGTAATTTGACAATATATAAGAAAAATCATATCTTACCTGCAGTACATTTTAACTATAATTACATGTTGAACAAAATTACACCTTTCTCAATAATAAATGGAAAAGTATTTGTTGACTTCACAGCTACAAACCCTCCTCATAATTACTGATAAACTTATTTTAGTCTTTGCTGGTGTTCTTGACTTAAAAGGAGTCACCTATGGTGTGTTTAAAAATGTAATTTGGATTAATTTTACCCATGATAGATTCTTCAAAATGTTTACTTTATGAAGGAAATAATTTATTTACATCATGAACATGCATGTAGCTACAGTGGTTATCTAATGCCTCACATGAACTTGTACTGAGTGCAGATGCCGGCTCACAATGAACACAGATGCAAGAACGAAATAATAATTAATAATGCTAACTCTTGATTAAATAGTTTGAATTAAGTCCAGGTCCCTATAGCGATAAAATTTGGACAATAAATTAATCTTAAAAAGTGCTGAATATGTAGTTGCATTTTTCAACTTTTCAAATATTATTTTGTCATACAAATGATAGTTTTAGAGTTTTTTCAGCTGAACGGTTTACATTAGCTGGTTTAGGGGTTTCCTTCCTCAGTTCAATATGTAAATAAGCTGTAAGTGGAATTGTGGGAGTTTCTTTTTAACAAGGATCAGCCTGTCACAGTTTCTCTGTAAAGTGTGGATGCCACCACTGTTCATGCTCAATACACTCATTTCCTTGTCAACTCAGTTCAATATTGCTTTAGAGTCTTTTGATGAAGCACAAAGGTTTCCTATGCTTCCTCTAACTGACTCCTGGGGATTTCTAAATTATTAGTTTCCATGTCAAAGTGCCAAAGAAATATTAAATAGAAGTATATTTATTCAAGATTGATTAGATGAAAAATGTGGGGGATTAAGGCTTTTCGATGAGGCTGAAAGATTACATGTTGGCGTTTGGAGGTTTGTACTGATTGCAGTTGGCAGTTCGGACTTTTTTTGTTGTCACTTATTTTACTTCTGACTTTCTGCTTAGAGAAAATCCCAGTTTCATACCTGAAAGCTCAGACAGGGAATCATAACTCTGACACCATGCTGCATTTAGCTTTAGTTTCCTGATTTGTGTGCTTTACTCCGCATTATAAACATCTAGACGACTGCTATTTGTTATCGAAAACGTCTCAGAGTTAATTAGGAAACAGGGAAACAACATTGTGAAAAATTGTGGACATTAATATGTAAATTAATTTCTTTTCCATATCATTTCTCAGGGACGGATAATTTTTAGATCCTCATATTTTGCAGCCTCTAAATTGTTTGTTCAGGATTTTATATATTTAGCTCCATCAGTCTTCCTAAAAACTCTAATTTCCCTCTCTCCGTTAGGAGAAAAGTCTTCCCATGGCATGACACTGGCCCTGCTGTCTGTCACCATGGAGATGATGTGTTCAGTGTGATGTGCAGTGTTAGTTTTTGTTGGCTGATCAATAAAGTTAAAAAGTAATAATGTGCAATGAGAGCAGCTTTGTTTACTTATTGCATTCCCTACAATTTGTTGCAAACATTAAACGGAGGCATTATGGCTCTTTTTGCAGTTTCTTCTCATCACTCTTCCAAAAACGGCAATTTTTTGTGGTGGTGACAAAATTTCCACCAGAGTAAAGGACCTAAGCTTAAAAATGCCTGTTTTTTCCACCAACTTTGTAAGTAAAATATGTTGGGGGGTTTTTGGTTTTATTGT
Organism: Xiphophorus hellerii; assembly: GCF_003331165.1. Taxonomy (NCBI): domain Eukaryota; kingdom Metazoa; phylum Chordata; class Actinopteri; order Cyprinodontiformes; family Poeciliidae; genus Xiphophorus; species Xiphophorus hellerii. Next base: position 1,847,486 of record NC_045680.1, read on the forward strand.
GGAAAAATATGAAAATGTAGAGTACTTTCGTAAATGAGCAAGCAGCATTGCTAGGATAAGGACAAAAAAATCTCACAATGCTTTCCCTGGGGGATTACAAATACACTTGTATTTATTTATTTTTGATGTAAATAATCGACTCACTTTGAAACGCGAAATTCTACATCAGAACTTGTTTTTGAACTTTGGTTTTCTGTCTCCATAATGAGCTCAGACTGAAGGAGAATTAAAATTGTGATGGGTTGTAAAACAAAGGTGCATCAAACGCACAGGAATTAACTTCAGAGTTTTAGTGTTTCTTTAATCTGAAGATTAAACTGTATGATATGAAAATTGTGGCACATAAGACGTTAAAAGTTGCTGAAGATCTTTGTGCCAAAGGGAAGAATCAGGAAGTAGTGGAAAGTCTTCTGTCATCTTTCAGGGAACCAGATTTTTACCACTTAGAGTTAATAAAGAATTTGCGTCAGTAATTCGACATTTATTGGAAAAACTTGCTACAGCCGAGCAAAGCAAAGGCAAAAATATGTTATATGTACTCTTACAAGAATGATGAGCAATTTGTTTACTTCAGATTTGGAAAAAAATAAAATTAAGTTATTGAAGGACTGAAAAACTAACATCTACTTTCAGATCAAATGGAGAACAAAATTATGCAATCAGTCTGCAATTTGGATTTCTAAAAAAAACGGCTTCATAAGTCCAATTCTGCAAATTAGCGCTCAGTTTGAAGAGGGTTCTATCAGACCGTAGTGAACTGTTGTAGCCGAGAGAACTCAACAGAAATAATTTAAAACTCCTGGAGAAGGAAAATCAACGCAAATTGGGTCAAGAGCTGCTGCTTGTTCCCAGTTAGTTTTGCCAACAGTTTGGAGTGCTGTACAAACAATATGGTAAGTCTGTAAAAGGGAAATATACAGGTAAGCAAAAGGAAGACATCAAAGTGTCCGACAGAAAATTCAAAGGAATATGCCTTGAAAATACAAAATGCACAAGAAAGGAAATAAAAAAACAAATGGGTAGAAATAGGAGACCGCATTTGTGAGTGAACTGTAAGAAACAGGCTGAAGGAAATGGGATTTACCTGCAGCAAAGAAGGAAATATAAACCACTATTAACACACAAACAGAGGAGACCGGATCCTCTTTGAAGAAAATAAGCCAATTTCCTCAGTCATTCATGTTATGGAGCTGCATGTAAAGCAAAGGAGCAATAGATGGTGGTCATAACCTCAACAGTATGCGAACATGGACATTTTAAACACTTTTCTCTTTCTTGTCTTTGAAAGCAGGTTTGGCAATAAGAGAATATTTTAGCATCTGGTCGTTCAATAAGAATCATAAAAACCAGAAAAACAGAAAATTTGATTTACAGTGACTTGATCAGCAAACTGTGCACAACTTGATCCAGTTGTTACTCTGTTATGTCTGATTTTTTTACATAGTCAAATAACTGCGTCAGCATTGGTGCAGGGATTCCATGGAAGTGCCTGCAGAAAACCTAGATTTTAAATCCTAAGATGCTACATATGTCTGATTAAAGCAAGGATAGCCCTCAGCACTGTGAGTTTAAGTCGGGATCTGCAAACTCCTCTCATTCCCAGATAATCTGGTCTTACATCTGTGCCAACTGAGGTCTTTGTTTGCTTCCTCTGTGAACTGTGAAAGGGGAAAATCAGACTAAACCTTCTGCAGTTTGAGCCTAGAATAAAGTAGCAGCCTTGGAGAAAGATTTACATGCATCTTAGTTTCCACAGTGGACAAAGATGCTTCTATTGATTTATATTTCCCACATAAACCAAATTTCTTTTGCTTCTTTAAATGTATTTTCACAATTCTTTTCTTAGCATGTACTGAAGACATGAAAACAAATTTCAAAACTTTTCCGTAATACACAGTCAAACTTATACTGGAATATAAAGATATATCTTAAGTTATTTTTGATTATATATTCCCTAGCAAACAACCCTAAGTTTTAACAAAGTGTCAGGTGAAGTTCAATTATTTCAAGGCAGTGCTTTATTATTTTATCCATCTTATGCAATGAATTAGAACCACCTTATATGACACTTAGTTGGACAGTTCACTTTGAAAGCCAAGTAGCTCAATCTTTGCCTTTTCTGACTAAGAAACATCTCCAGAAGTCATTTAACCTGTCCCAAATTTTAGCTGGTGTCTATTTTGTAGCAGCTCCATCTTTCTGGGTTGGTGTCCTGTTGGTCTCTGGAAGTGTAAAACATTGTTGCAGCATTTTCCATTCATAGCAGTTTAGAGTTTTGATGATTTTCTGTCACCATCCTTGCATTTGTGATTGACTGTTTGTTTCAGATTGCAGGAACTTGGCATTCCAGCAGGAAAATAATCCTAAACCTTGGTCTAAACAAGTTTCGGAAAGAACAAGTTAGAATTTTGGAACGTCTTGAAAACTCATGGACTATGATGAGCCTGTCTCAGGAAAGCATGCAGAAAAGAGTAAATAAATTACTTATACATCAGATTCTTGCTGTAATATTCAAGAATCCTTGATGCCTAAAATTAATGAGATTTATGTCCAAAGTAAAAACTATCCTACAACAAATGAGTTTAAAGGTTTAATGTAGCAGGAGATTTGGAGATGAGCCACATAGGAAGTGATAAGTTATTAGAGGAGACTTGTTGGAGGCTTGGCAGGAAGTGACTGTGTGGGAGTTATAGTCTCAGGGAACTGACTTCAGGACCTACAAGATGGCGTGAACAGAAGCGAAGAATGGAAGTAGAGAAAGATGGATGAAGAGAATGAGGGATGAAGTGATGCCCTGCAGACGAGAGAAGGAGGACGTTGAAAGAACGTCTCAGACTGAGACTGATGGTTGAGCTGAGTAAATATAGAATGCTGGATAATTAGAAGTATGTTGAGTCATTGCCCTGATCCTAAATCAATGTCAACACCGTTTCATTTTTCTAACTTTTCACCTAAACTGTATCAGGATATGAATCAGACACTTTTGTAGCGTTCAACGATATGGATGAAAAACATCATGAAATAAGCAATTCCTATCCGTCTATCAATAATTATTAATTGGTTTTTTTATGCTTTGAATATCTGAAATACTTCCATACCGTTGGAGTGACATTTCCTGTTTTATCCAGTTTTCACTCCACACTGTTTGTTTTTAAGCAGTTATGAGGTACAGTGGTGAAACCTGCTGTGCAAGTTAACAAGTTGTTGCTAGGTAACCAAGAGTCAGAGTTAGTTGATGTCACCAACCTGTGTTTGCTGGCTGTGAGAAGTTGAGGAGCTGAGGCCTTTCCTCTGCCTACATCCCCCACAATGCTGTGCGGTTCTGGCTCGGATTTCAGTGAATATTATGTGAATATTCTATCAGACGTGTTTTCTTTTGATATTGATCATGTGTCATCATAATATATACTATTTATTTATAGTCCAGACCCTCATCTTCCTTTTACAAAGGGCTTTAAATTGCCAACTGTAATGCCAACAAATACTTTTTATTTACAGTATTTCAGAATTAATTCAACTCCAGATTTATCAGAATTGATGCACTGCCACTTCTAAACTTAACAATGCTAACATGCTAAAAGCGCATGACAAACTGTATGTAGGTCACCCAAACACTGCAGAATGAAGAACTCCCATTTAAAAGCATGATGTCTTCCTTTATATTCACTGTGTAACTTGCATACAGATATTCTAGTCAGTCTTCCCCAGTGTAGTTTACACATGATTGAAACTTGACACCAGTAATTATCGATGTTAACAAAGTGTTGACAGCATTTTCCTCCTCACAGCACCCCATCCCATCCTATTCATATGTGAACACATAACCTTTAATTTGTGCCTATGGAAGCTATATTACATGCACACCCATAAAACTCTTAAAATTACCCTCCTTTTGAACACACTGAACATCACTTTAACAAATGAGCCAGCCTGCGACAGTGTCTAATGTGGCATCTGCTTTCTGTAGTCTCCATCAAAACCCAGCATGTCACATCGAGGCTCGCTCCTCTTGTGTTCGTCACAAAGGCACAATGGATTCTTCCACGGTGACAGGCTGGATGCCTCTCACAGCCCATGAGTGTCTGAGCGAACGTGTGCACTTTTTGTTTTTGTGGCAGTTTTGTTTTAACTTTTCTTCTAGATAAAAAGAAAAAGACAGGCTTCAGTGAGGCTCAGTTCTAAAAATAAGACCTTCTGGTTTTATTGTTGCTGTTTTCTCAAAGAAAGTGAGATTTCTTTTTACTTCACAACGCACAGCACACCCTGTTGTCAAAAAAAACAACTCCCGATATATTGCAGTTATATTTATAGCAACAAGCCCTCTGTGTGACAGCCAATCACATTTTGGTGAACTACAATACATTTCATGTGTTTTTAAAGGCCCTGTTTCATGGTGTAGTATTGAATTATCTAACATAATATGTCACAGTGACAAGTCATCAAACCTAAGAAATTCAACATTACAGGAGCTTTGGCAGGAGCATTTCTCAGCCCTCTCCTGCAGCAACGTGAATGATGGAGAAAGCAATAAATTGTAAGAAGGTGAAGGTAAAAAATGGTATTTTAAAAGGCCATTTGCCGTTTCCGAAAAACGTAGACGAAAAGACATGGGTAATGTCTTACTACAATGATACAATGGTGACTAAAATGTCCTTTTTGATAGTTTAAAAGTACATTAGGTTTTTTTTTTTTTTGTCTAAGAAGTAGAACAAAATGAAATGAAATGAAAGGGGGAAGTAGATTAGGAATGGTTCTAAGGAATGAAAGCATTAAAAGTAATATCCACAAACTCTGATTTGCTGAGTTTGCTTTGTGTGTGTGTTCAGTAGGAAAGTGTTAAATATGCGATCGCTCTTTCTCTTAGCACGACTCTTATGTTCCATTAATGGAAACAGTGACAGGTCATCAAGCTAATATCTCGCTACTTTGCTGATGGGTTTGTATAAATGTCTAATCCAAAATGTCTGTTTACTCTGAGACAACACTAGTTCTCTGCACGCTTCACATAGAACATAAAACATATGTTTCCTTCACATGGATGGATTGATCAGTTCTGTATATAAGGGTTTCTGGATTATTTATAATCTGTAGGTGAACAGGGTTTTTTTATCCAGTTAGCTGCTGTTGGATTTTTGGTAAGTAACTTAAAATATACTTAACAATTGTGTGTATTTTTATGTATTTAAAAAAAGTATACTGTAGGTGACATCTTGCATATTTTTTGCTCATTTCTTCAATAAATAATACTCTCATCAACCCAGTAAAATGTTTTTAAGGGACTTTAACTACTAAAATAATAAATTTCCTTTTGGGCTAATCAATTCACTAGATTCATATTTTTTATCAATTTAGAAAAAATCATAATTCTTCCTTTGGGGGATTTTGCAAATTGTGTCAACTCTCCACAACAAACCTATAGAAGCACTGCAGCATTTTCATTGCAAACACTGAAGGACAAAAGCTTAATGAAGTGCAATCTACTTCTTGTAGTTGACTTCACTGTTGCTACTCCAGTCCAGAAAACATCTTTGTCAAAATTTACAATCCTGTGATGAACCTTTCGTTACTCACAAACTGTTTAAAAAAATGTCTGTTCAGTGCAAAATCATCTGGTTTGGGTCTTGGCAGCCACCGTATTGGAACTAGAAGTGCAATAACTCAGTTCACACAAAAATGTGAAAAAGCCATTTAGTACATAAAGGTAGGTCAGAATAAGATTGTAAATTTAGAGTCAATCTGGAGCTAATGGTCGGCTAATAGCTGAACTGTCATACTACTTACAAAGCTTTTGTAGTTCTTTTTCCTCCCGACTGCCTGAAATACTGCCACATAAAATGCTGCCACATGAACGATTTAAAAGTCGACGGTTTAGTGCTTCTGCACTCAAGTATTGTGACCCTGACAAGCATCCAGCAGCACCAGACGGCAACTCAGGAGCTGCTTCCTTTCTGCGGAATCAAAAAGTTGCCACCCCAACAAAAGAAAAGTAGAAGTATATTATCTTATAAAAACTTTAATCTACGAACAATATTTTTTACGTAACAATTATAACAATATAATTTCTCCACACTGCCCATACTCCATGTCATGTTCTCCTTGTGCACATTTTGTGGGTTTTTTAACCTTTTCATTAAACTGTCAAGCTCTAGTTTGCAGGTTGGTCCATTTTAAACATACATTACATTTTAATGTTTGTATAATATATAATCACATAAGTGCAGTGTAATATTTATATTGCAAGACGGTCTAGCATTGTTAAAATGTAATAAATGTGTATATTTTATATTGTTGAAATCATATTGTTAGAGCAATAAAGTTTTCATTTTATAATGTAATTTAGCTGTATTTCTTTTACCTGTGAGGCAGCACTATGCTTCCATAGAAAAGAGTCTCAGATAAATACAGCAGGGTGCTGAAGAATAAAGTGCTTATAATAACTCATAACTCTTACGCACACGTCACCATGCTGACAGCAAACTTAAAAGACAAACTTTACTTTGAAGGGAAATGCTCACATGTTTAGTCAAAACCTGACTTATTGTTAAAACTGTGAGTATTTTGTTGGATATTTTCTACTTTTTTGTTTGCCAAGTTAAATAACTCTCACTTAAGATTCAGTAAGGTATAAATAGATGGTGATACCCTAATCAATATGTTTTTTATAAATAAAAAACACCTTTCAAAACACCAATCTTACATTGTATCTAAGCACTGTTGGTAATATGTCACAAAATTAAAAATGGTTTTGAATTGTTTACATTTATCTATAAAGATAAGCGGAGATAAGAAGGTTTGGCACACAGAAATAGTTTTACAGCATCTAGAGGATGATTCCCAAACAGCTATTGGCTGAAAAGTTGGCATGCTCAGTCTAGACGGACGAGCTGCAATGATTCATGTCTCTGGTCCTGCCGTCTGTTACTTCCCCCCCCCCCATTTCGTTTATTGAATACATGAAAAATAACACTGATTTCACTGAGTTCAGACAACACCAAAAAGAGGATTTCCAACAATGAATGTTTGTCATGCAGTTATTGGTTAGATGAAGAATGATGTATATCATGTCAGGCGTCACGTCTTTCCTGGGTGCTACATTTTTTCTTAAATTACTTTCAGATGCTGTTCATCAGGATTTTCTTTTTATCTCAAACACTTTTCAACTTTTCTCATTTCCTTCTGCACTCTTTGCAGAGTATATAATCACGGTCAGCTACAAGGACTAAAATGGCCAGAAATTGCAGAAAGTGGGGGGGGAAAAAAGGACCAAAGTAGCTACTGATCAAGGTAACTCTAAAGGATGGCTTCTTAAAAGCAAGGAGAAGTTGGAGATGGTTTAAAACTTTATCACTAACCTTTAAAACTTGAACTTCTGCTTGATGTTGTGAAATATCTACTGCAGTTTGATTTTTATGAAAATGACAAACTACTTGGACACACAACCTAATGAAACACAGGAACCTCAGGGAACCAGCAGGATGTATTGAAGTGAAACTGTTTGCTGATTAAAGCTTGGTGGAGCAAAACAGCAAGTTTATAGACAGAAATGAGCTGGAGTTGATATTCCTCCATTTTGAACTTAATTTCCTCCTGCAGGGTGTGTAAACCTTTATTAAAACTCCCAGAGCTCATCACTGGGCTTTAACAAAACCATTTCCTAGTCGCGTCATGGAATATACAGACTCATTATGTCTCTCTATTGTTTACTTCTGATGTTATAATGAGGACTATGACTTTAAGCCATTAATTTTAATTATTAAATACAGAAAAAAATAATACCTTAAAAACATTTAAGCACACCACAGAATGTAAACCCACAAAGCATTAGAAGTAGTTTTTAAATGAGTAGATATGTTTTTTTTTTAAAATCGCATCCCACCACTACTTTAAAAATATATATATATATTTTTGTATAAAATAGAATTACAGTGTCTCCTTGTTTATAGATTTGGTTTTTGAACTATTATCTGGAGTAATAAAGAGACATTCTAGGAATATATATAATTTCACAATTTCTACATAGATATAATTTGCCTTTTTGAGCATTTGAGCTTATAAAGTGCTTCTTTTCAGCACCTTCTTAAAAATAAGGTTAAGATTTACCTGAGTTTACCGTTTTCTTTTAAAACCAAAACAATCTAAATAATACATATAAGGCAAATATTACTGTGCTAAGCCTTTGCAGTGATATTTTTTTGTTTTTGAAATCCTAGCTCATTAGAATGCTACTTCCTCCTAGCGCTGGCATATTTACAGTAGGTATAAAAAGTCTACACAAAACAAATGTTGAGCTTTGGGGATGTAAAACAATAAGACCATGAATAATTATTACAGAACTTTCTCCTCCTGCGGTTTGACATATATCCTCTAATCTTCAATTGAAAAACAAATAAGTTTGTAAAGAGAAACATGAAAAAGTTTTGCAATAATCTGCTTGCACAAGTTTGCACTAATCGTTAATCAACATTTGATTTAATTCAAGGATTCAGACTTCAGTTCTCACCTGCCTCCATTTCTACACTTTACACCAGTATGATTATATTTAACTGGAACAAGCAAAATGATGAAATGTTTATTTCAGTTAACATTTCTGTTAACTGAAGTTAATAAAATGGTAATTAATAGATAAACTATAAAATGCATTTATTAAGCCAACTAAAACATACTGAATTTAGAGATATAATACCTTTTGTTTTTGTGGTTATGAATCTATTTATTAGCCATTCGATCTGATGTTTTATTTCCACACAAGCAGTTTACATCACCTGTAAAGCTAAGTGCAGTGGATGATACGTGTCATAGAAGAAACATTAAGCTCACAGGACTCACAAAAGATACGAAATGTTTGGCTAAACACAAGTACAGCAAAATTAGCATAAACGGTAAGAAAACCCTCAACTCTAGTCAAAGATTCTAAAATCAAACTCTGTTCTATTTCAAGATATACTTTCAACCTTTACAGGCAGAATTTAAATTTTGTCTGCATATGCAGCTCTCCATGTAACTGCAGTTGTATGGTTGGGTCTATTTCTGCTGATAGTGTGTGTTTTTAAACTGCTGAGCAGACTCTTTTGAGACAGCAGGGTCCTCCAATTAGGCAGTTCTTCAGAGCGATGTTTGAATGTGGAGATTATTGGGAGGAATTGTACAGGCTATTTGTTGAAGCCTGCGTTTTGATGATGGGGACTTGTGAAGATTAGAGCAGATCTGAGACTCAACAATATGCTGTAACGCTAAGCTTGAGCATATAGTTTGATTTTATGGGGAACCACTACAGATTTTTGTTTCTCTGGGAAGGATGCTAAGCTTTTGTGAGTTGATTAGTTATTTATAGTTTCAAAAAAGTGTCTTGTGCTACATAATCGCTGTTGTAATATTGCTTCTGCTTCACAACTTCTGCACAATACATGCAACCTTTGTGTGACGGTGCATGCACACCTGTATATAAAAGCTAAATTTGGCTAAGTGTGCATCTCTATCTGAAAGCGTTCCCCCCTTGACTGGATTGTTCTAGCGTGACGCTATCATTCCACGTGAATGCCTGATCGGTCAACGAGTTTCACTGCGGGCATCGTGACATCTTTGCTCCCCAAGAGGGCTTTTGGCGTCCACTGGCTGTGTGTGTGTGTATGTCTGTGCATCTGTGTTATTTTGGTGTCCTTAACTATGGTTATCGGTTTTTACAGCTTTAATTTATTCCCCTCCGTGTCTGGCAAACAGTTGTATAGTTTATGTTGCTCATGTCATGCTTTTCTAGTTTTTCTGTCTTAAGAGAACACAAATTTGAATTTAAATTTTTGCTCTGTTTAGAGGATAGCCCTTTGAGACGCCATGTTTTGTTTTCAGTGATATTACAAAGAATACTACTTTCAGGTTTTGAAGTGGATATTCATATATTTTTGTACCATCATGGTCTCTCACAGGAAAATATGACACGTCTTTTTTTAGGGGGACTTTAGATTTGATTTTTTAACCTTCCTTATTATCCTCCTTACTTGAGGTAAATCTGGATTTTCATCTGACTTTATTGGTCACAGTTCCTGCTGTTTTCCACTTTTTGCTCCTTCTGTAGAAGAAAATTTTGTTGAGTTATTTTCCTGCAAATGTTTTTTTTTTTTTTTTTAATTGTGGATCATCTGGATAAATTAAATGTCATGTAAACTTGTCTGTCTTATTTTGAAGAATGACTGAGGTAAAAGGTTTGAATTGTTTCCTGTCATATTTATAACCCAATAAATCAGTAAGTTCTGGATTTGTAATTCAATGAGATCAACTAAAAATGTGAAGTGTGCATTTATTTTTAAAGAATTGTATTTGCAAATAATAATTAACTTTGGATTTTTCTCTACTGAAGAGGTCACAATACCAGCTCAAACTGAATACTATTTATTGATTATTTGTTTTTTCTTTATCAGTATGCTTTGTGTTGTATAGTCTTTTGTTATTGATCTTGGTTATCGGTCTGCAGGATGCCGTGTCATTAATTAAGATTTTGTTGTAAATAAAAACTGTTTTCATTGAGCCCTGCCACTTTAAGTAAAAGTTAAATAAATAAAGCATTGCCTGAAAGTCGTACACTATTATATTAGACTAGTTCCGAAACATTTTGGAGTTTTTTTATTAAGGTTGTTTGACAAGTACTTAACTGAAGATGGTAGTTATTTTACCAGTGCAGCAGCATCAATTAAAATATTTAACAATTCAGTTTTTTGCTTATTCTGTTTAATCTATTTTAGCCACGATTTTTTTTGTAGTATTTCCAATTGATCATTTTGCAGCATGCACAACTCAAAGGGGTGTTTATTCATGAACAGCTTTAACATCATCCTATAAGACAAGAATTTATCAAAATATAGGTTTAGTCAACTGGAAACAGGTGAAGTAAGTAGACTGAATTCTGACGGCTGATATGTTTTACACTACATCCACATTCACACACCAGTTGGTAAGCAACTGGGGCTAATTGCCCAATGGCACGTTGAGATGTCACAGGAGGAAGCTGGAATCAAACCTACAACCTTTTGATTGCAAGACGATTAACTCTACCATTGATCAACAGTTCTTTGCAGTCTTCAATAATGCAGCTGTCTGATGGTAGCAAGCATATCTGCCTTGCAGCAGCAGTTTGTTCTCATTACTGCCACCTTGTGGTACAGAAAAAAGAATTACAGTCAGATGTGACGACAATGGACTTAAAAATCAACAGATTTTTGTTTAAAATTGTCAACATTGCATGCTGGAATGACTATTTAAAGATCTGAAGTAATCAGTTCGCATCCAAATATGCTACTGCAGTAAAATATACAAGTATTTATTTATTTATTTTTAGTTATATGGTGGCCTGAAGTGTTTTTGGCTCTCCTGTGTCTGGACTCTGAATGCACGCTCACAAGCACACTTAAACCCTCATGCAGACATGTAAATCAGGTCTAATTGTAGTGTTTGAGCTGCAGACTAATCTGGTTAGAACACGCTTGGCTAATTAGCAAAAGATGAACTGACCTCACTTGCTATTTGACCTCCAGCACTTATACATCATGTTTATAGAAAGAAAGAAAGGGAGAAAGAAATGGAATAAGCTCGAATAGCAGATTTACTTCCACTCCAGCATCTGCTAATGAAATACTTTCCTTTCTCCCTCATGGGCCACAAGACTGATTTAACAGCCTCATTCACTGCTATAGATTTACCTGTTTCTTCTGCCATAAAATGGGTTTTGGCTTTATTCAAAGATGTAGTGCTGGTTGAGGAGGTGCACCTCTGTGGGGGTGGAAGGCACACTGCGATCACATCCTCCAATGTGTCAAAAGTAATTAGGGTGATCGGAAAGCATACCCTATTATGCGCAGAGAGGTGTGTGCTGTGTGCCGTTAATTAGAATGATGAGTAGACTCTAATAAGGCGAGCTCAGACCATAAAATTCAGCACTTGTCTGGTTTTGTTCTGTTTAGGCTTCTTTTCTTCTTTAACGGGAAATTTACAAGGCACGTAAAAAGGATTTAGGCCTCTTCATTCAATGACCGCCCCCACCACCAAGTCTAAAAACTGAGTGAAAATAAGAGTACTGCTAACTTTCTGTTTTTACCAGCACATTACATTTATTCATCATTAAGGAAGAAAATGCAGTCAGAGATTTATGAATAGATTTCTTGAAAGCCCAATTAAGAATGTGTAAAGCCTTTTTATTACCGTACATTGATTTAAAAAGATAACACAAGATGTCTGATGTACTGAGGAAATAAAACTTTGTCAGTGTTTAAACATTACCTCTCACTGGGTCATGATGCTCAAGCTGTGTGTTGGATCTAATAACACAAAATGACAAATTATACGGCCTTCCCAAGGGTTTTATGGGTAGATTGGTGCAATCAATTTTCAACAAATGTATTATGCTGTATACATGGACTGTAGTGAGTTTTCCTAATAATGTGCCAATAAAATTTTGTTTTGAAGCCAGAAGATGGTGGTTGGCTACAAAAACACAAAGTTGTGCATAATTTCCATTAGGTAGTCATTGGTAGTTCTACAAATGATTTCCATTTGTAAAACTACCTTTTCCTATAATTACACCTGCAGATCTTTGGGCATATGTCTGTACCAATTTTGTGCATCTGGATGGTAAATTTTTGCCAATTTCTGATTGCAAAATAAGTCAAGCAAGGATGGAGAGTCTCTGTAAACTGTCATTTTCAACCTTGTTTCAAGGTCATGTATGCTGCAGCTAATGGCAAACTGCAAGCTGGAATTCTGGATTTGCTTCAACTTGGGTTTTGTTCAATAATTGTTCTATACTTTGGACTCAAATAGAGATTTGTGAAGAGCAGAATACTGTTGCCCTGTTGGCACATTGTTGTCGTTTACCTTCAGATCTCTGCAAGTTGCCTAAAGATGCCATTGGCCTCTTGGCTGCTCTTGGTAGGTATGTAGTTGTGCCGTATCTTTTAGTTTTAAATCAGATTTAATCAAAGCTAAGGGTATTTTTTTTATAACCAAACTGTTTTTAAGAAATGTTGTGTCTTTGGTAATTTTAACTATGTTTCCATCAATATTTTGAAGTATTGCATTAGAAAATGTTGATGGAAATGAAGATATTGGAAATAATTCCCTCAATTTTATAAAAAAGTTTTCTCCCTTTTTAGTTAATGCACTAAAACGGAGATGGGAACATGTTTGCCAAATAAGCGCTGACGTAATGAATCAGTGGAAACCTCCAGGTCAGAGTGGATAACTCTCTGTCTGAAATGTGCGGTCCATGCTTGTTGTAACTGCTATATCTTGTTTATTACAGCAATGTTTACCGTCAGCAACTGATGAAATCATGCTTGTAGCCTGGTTGACTCGATCCAAACAAGTTGATGGAAACATGCAGAATTAGCTTTTTTTTTGGTGACATTTTAAAAGTTCACCAAAAAACTTGGTGAACTTTTAAAATGATAAGTTTCCCTCCATAATTATCGGATGTTTCCATCCAATGATTATGAATGGAAACATAATTATTGGATGAAAAACATCGGGTCATTTCATTGGTATCATTTGTTCTGCAGTAATAATAAACCTGCCAGATCTTCACAGAACAGCTGTATTTATACTGAGATTTATTAAATGGGTGAGTTGTGGAGGCAGTTGGATGCACTAGATTTTATTTACTGTATCAGAATAAAGGGGGCAGAATACAATTAAAATTTCTATTTCTAAAAGAAAAGTGAAAATTTGTTAATTTCACTGTTGCACAATATTTTCTGCTGTTTTTTTTTAAAAAAAATCCCAAATAAATATCCCAATGTTTGTGATTCAATGTGACAAAATGTGAAAACATTCAAGAGGTATTTGGACTTGTAAAGCACTGTGTAAAAAAATATTTTGAAGGGTGAAAGACTTTGAAGGTAGACATTTGGGATGAAAATAAAACCACACAATTAAAACACAATCTGGAGAAAGAGTTGGATAAAAAAAAAACACAAGGGTGCTTCATAAATTTGGTGAAGTTCCTGGCAAAAAAGACAAGCATCAAACTAAAGAACAAGTGAAAGATGGAGAGGCAGAATAAAGAATATGAAGAAGTTGTGGACGGTGTGAGGAGGAGGGGAGCTGATAATGAGAGAAAAGGATGACTATATGAAAGGCTGCAAGAGGAGTGCATGTCAAGAATAAAGGCAGAGGAGGAGTTGTTTGCCTGAGGGCGCCTCATGGTGTGATGTCGTTGAATCTTCACACCATGTTTTATTACAAAGGGCTGTCTAAGGGTCTGGCTTATCAACTTGCCAGCTAACTTATGCTGGCTGGAACATCTCAGCGTGACTTCTTACGGCGTTGTGCCACTGGTAATTTTGTGCACATTAGTTTAATTCAACCCGAAGAGCCACAGAAGAGGTGTCAAAAAGGCACCGTAGTTTATACTTGAGGCCATAATAATGTGCATTAGTGGAGCAGAAACACAGAAAAGTTTTTGGCAAATAAAGCTGCAAGGATTTCTCATTAAAAAAGCAACATTTATTATTGGAAGGTTTTTTGATCCTAAATTTCTTAAATATTGGCATGTTGACATATGACCAAAATTCAGTTGTGGTTGGTGAGCATATTGCAGATAAATGACAAATTTTTACTGATGGCTAGCAGTAAAACTGCAAACATAAAGCTGAAAAAGCAAACAGAAAAAACAGTTGTCCAAAATGTTCTGAATTTTTACTGACAGTTTTCCAACTAGTCTACCTGGATTAATATGCAAATTACTGCAGATTATTGGATTTGCTACAAAATGTTAAGTTTTCTAGGTGTCATTTAACCCTCCTGTGGTCTTAAGAGACGGGGGAAGTTGGACCCCATGAGTCTTTTATTCTGTGTGCAGTGGGGTGGCGTTGACCCTGCATGTCCTTTTTATGAATTTGTGTGTGTGTGGTTTCTGGACCTGACGGTCTGATGGGACAACCCGCTGCTTCCCTACTTTCCGACTATGACATATGCCGTATTCCTCCTCAGAGTCATGCTAAGGGGTTAAAAAATATAGTTTCTAGAAAGAAATGGCTTAGCTGGTTGTATAGTAATGCATGTATATTAACAAAGTTTAAAGAAGGATCTGTTGAGTTTAACCTTTATGGGATACCATACCATAAAGGTTAAATCACAGCTGCCATGTTAAGTTTTGCTTCGACTCTTGGGATTTGTGTTGCACTTCATCAGAGTATGATAATAAAGAATGCTGTGGCTCAGGAGTTGATATGAAATCATTAGTGATTAACTCAGTTCTGCTACAGATGTTGACTTATTTAGCACTGTGGCCAATAGGCTTTACTTGCATATAATTATTGTTAGATCCTAATATAATGTACAATGTGACCATAAGCTGTTTAGATGATTAGAAATCTGTTCTTCTTTATTTGCTTTGCATTATTCCATGACTCTGAATACTTAATGTAATACACATGTCCTGGAAATGATTAAAAATACATTAGACTCAGAAGGCAATAAAAATATAGGTGACATTAATTAGATGCTGTCATAGTTATGTGTGATTTAGTTAGAATGCTTTAGGTAATTCTCCAGAAAATCAATACTTCTGAATCACAAGAAAAGCAAGGCCACAATGCCAACCATTTGATTAGTTACAAGAATTTTATTTGTATTTTTTTTTTCAAGCTTTCTACTTTAAACTAAAGAATTGTTTTAGGGTGTGTTTTAGGGAAAGTTGAGTTTCTATCTTAGGTTAGAAGAGCTTCAGATTTCTAATTTGTCTCCACACATTTTCAAATTTCCTGGAGAAGAAGCAGCAGCAGCAGCCTTTCTCCTCACAATCTCATTTATCTAGGTCAGCAGTTGTCCTTGATCACAAAAAGAGCAATATGAATAGACATGATGCTATGTTAATGAATAAGCTCAAGATTCTTTAATGCTTTCTACAAAACAGCATTTTACATGAGTGGCTCAACAACAAAATATCAGTTTTGTCTTCAAGAGGACATTGAAACATCCATTTTAATGTAGTAGTGCACCTGAAAAATCATGGGCAAGCCCCGGTTGAGTGAGCAACTGGGACATGCATTATTTTTACGCAATATCTAGATTAGTTAGTTTGTTAATTTTCCTTTATTGCTGGTTGTGGCTGTAGCAAAGTAAGAATATGGGTGGATGGATCGGCAGACATTTTTAAATATCAAAATCAAATTCCGTATTTTTCAGCCTGGACAGAAGATCTGTTAAAAAAAGTTAGTCTGCAGCCTGGATCAAATGGATTACGTTCGTCATTACTGGGCTACATTACTTCTACTTTTGTTTGTACTGTGTTACCCAAAGGCCTCTCCTAATTGTGGATTCGTATCTAATTTTCATCACAGTGCTAACAGAATAGAGGAAAATGTATTGCAGACACTGTGCAAGGTGGGCTTTTATGAGTTTGAATGGCAGACACCACAAAGCGGCGCCGAAGCTGGCGAATAATGAACAGACTATTAATTAAACCCGTACCTGTCCTCTTTCTGCAGTGCATTCTTTTCACCTTTTTCTGCCTGTCTGTCTCTCTTTTTGTCTGACAGAGACAGTGATGGATACACGGACGGCGACAGCTGAGCTCGGCTGGATATCGTTCCCTGCCAATGGAGTAAGAACAATGTGGAAAAGCTGAGCTGTATGTGTGCGTCAGTCTGTGTATGTGCAGCCACCCAAGGGGAAGCAGTTTGACTACACTTTACAGAGGTCCATTAACGAGTCAGTCAAAATTTTAATTACAGTGCCAAGGTGACATCAATTAACCACTACTGATGCAGAAAGAAAATACATTCCAAAAGATCAGAACAGTACCACAAATGAGTCTGTGATGGAACAGAATGAAATGAAATAAAAAGTTGTTTTTTTTTCTATGACCTGCCTTAAAATCTAGTGATTTCTTTAAAATTCAGCCTGGCAACTAGCTGGTCACAATGGTCTGGTGTGTGAGTGTGTTTGAGGTGAGTAACTCTAATTGTGATGAATGGATGTCCCTGTGCAGCAGAGAAGGTTAGAGCAGAGAAAAAGACAATGAAAAAGGGAGGAAGAGGATGGGAGAAAATTGGGAAGGAGTGATGGAGAAAGTTTAATTTGTGTCTGGTTTTAGTAAACCCATTAATCATCTTGCTTTCTTACTGGCTGTTCCTCTGTTTCCTTCCCATCTTGCATCCCAATGCCCCGTCTTCGCTCAAACATTGCCTAGTGGGAGGAGGTGAGCGGCTATGATGAAAACCTCAACACCATCAGGACTTACCAGGTGTGCAATGTATTTGAGCCAAGCCAAAACAACTGGCTGCTCACCACATACATTGACCGGCGGCACGCACAACGCATCTACGTGGAGATCCGCTTCACAGTACGGGATTGTGCTTCCATACCAAGTGTCCTGGGCTCCTGCAAAGAGACGTTCAATCTTTACTACCTGGAGACTGACAGGACTGTGTCAGAGAGCATCAAAGGGGTGGAGTATTGGGCCAATGCCCCGTTTTTAAAGGTAACCTCAAACAATCTCAATCTTTTCACAATAAGAAATGTGAAAAAAACTGAAGTAGGTTGTACTTTTCATTCCACTAAAGTCAAATACACCAGTCAGGCACAACATGATGACCATCTGCCTGATCATGCTCTGGTCCCCTCTGACTGGCAAAACCAGTCTGACCAGTCAAGGTATGATCTCTGCTAGATCCCTAACAGTGTTGGCAGCACGTTTTTTAAATCCTGTAAGGTGCAAGTTGGGGCCTCCATGTATTGAAATAGTTGATTTAGCACTTTCTACAAATGCTGCATTGGATTGACATCTTAAGTATTTGGAGGTCAAGTGAATAGTTCAAACTTACATGCTCCACCAACCATCTTTAGACTTTGCTTTATTGTAAGGAGTGTTTTTCTACTAAAAGAAGCCACAGCCTTAAGGGAGTATTATTCCCTGCTGACTTTTCTGCAGCTATGCACAAAAAACTGGGATGCTCTCTGTTTTGCAACATCTTTCTTACTACCAGGATTCATTTCCTCAGTTGTTTTTGCTACAGCAAATCATTGAACCATGAGTTGGTGTTCCCTCTCATTGATGTAGATCAATGAGACTTGGCTGTATGGCCTTGCTGTCTGCTCATCTTTGGGTCATTTATTGTAATGTCTAATTTAAACAAAATAAAGCATCACAAGTAAGTAAATTCTGTAAGAAAGTGAAATTGTAAGTAAAGATAAAAATTAAATGCTATTAAAAAGGAGCCAATACAGCAGAATAAAAAAAACATTATGATAGAAAACCTATTTAACCTTCCTGCAGTTTCAGTGCAAAGCTCAGGACAGGTGCGGCAGATGTCACTGTTGGACAGCGGGTAGGAGTGTCCCGCCAGACCATCAGTTCTCAAAACTACACACACAAAAATCTTGTAAAAGCAACCACGCTGGACCGTGCATAGAGTAAAAAGCTCATGGGTTGAATTGACCCCAACTTTAAGACCACAGGAAGCTCTTAGCTGCATTTATTTATGTGTTTATTATGTCAGACTTGTCCATGACTGCACCTTGATGCATCAAAAAATTGATGCACCCAAAAATAGGTGCAATGATGAAAATTTAACTAGTTTTATTCACATCACCTATTAGTGTTTGCTGTCTTATGCCTGATTGGTGTATATTGGCAGTTCTGATGTGCATGCAATCAGTCAATACCTTTGCAAATTCACCAATACTCAGTCATCTCTTTAACCACCATATTGAATTTACTCCCAGTAAATCGTCTATTTCTTCCAGGTGGACACCATTGCAGCCGATGAGAGTTTCTCCCAGGTGGATTTCGGGGGTAGGCTGATGAAGGTGAACACTGAAGTTAGAGGTTTCGGACCTCTCTCCAAGGGCAAAGGCTTTCATTTGGCTTTCCAGGATCTGGGTGCTTGCATGTCCCTTCTGGCAGTTCGAGTATTCTACAAGAAATGTCCAAGCATTGTACAGAACTTTGCTTTTTTCCCTGAGGTATGCTAAAGAATCCAAAAAGGATCTCTCCATTCTTTCTTGTTAAAGGGTGCGTTTTTTTTTTTTTAATCAATCTTTTTTTTCATCCAGACGCTGACAGGAGCAGAGTCCACATCCTTGGTTATCTCCCGAGGAAGCTGCATTTCAAATGCTGAGGAGGTAGACGTGCCTATAAAGCTCTACTGTAACGGAGATGGAGAGTGGATGGTCCCGATTGGCAGCTGCAGCTGTAAGGCAGGCTATGAACCAGACAATGGCAACGTGTGTCGAGGTAAGTTTTTGATTTAGAGAAGTCGCGATGCCTAAGAAAAAATGTTTTTCAGAAAATAATTCAAGTGTGTTTTCAAGTTGCTGGCCTAGTAAATGCTTACATGCTGCACATGCAATTTAACAAGGCAGAGTGACAGCAAATCAATATTGTGCAAACACGTTTCCAATATTCTGTCATAGTAATGGCAGCAATCAGCATCTGAAAGCAGCAAGAGATGACAGATCATGCAAATGGGCTTTAACTACTCAAAGTATTGCTGTAATCATACATGTATCATCAACATTATTACCAAGCCTTTATTAATATCCTGACTTGGTTTACAAAATATTACTATAACGGCCTCATCAGACTGCATGGTTATGTTGATTCTATTTAAAATGTAATTTTTTTTTTTCACAGTTCAGTTGAACAAACCATTGCTTTTTGGCAATCCCAGCTGAATGATTCCATGCACATATATTGTAACTACACAATACCATGTATTTTTGCCCAAGGGGGGGGAGCACACAAAGCACCATATGTTCACATTTGCCGAGCCACCCTCTGATAAATGTGGCACAAAAATAACTCCTCTTCCCCCAGTGTTCCAGATATCTTCACCTCTTTTTCCTCCTTTTTATATCTGGCCTCCTTCCCCATTTCCTCTCAGAAATAGTACTCATCATTTCTTATTCTCCCCAGAGAGTCTCATCCATTTTTTTCAGTGTGTGTGTGTGTGTCTTGGGGGGAGGTAACTGTGATGTATGTATGTTCATGTGGTGAAATAAGTGAGACCTCTTCCTCCCATGTTAATTACTTTAGTGTATTTCTGCCAGATCAGTCTGCTGCAAATTAGAAGACAGACAGACAGACAGACAGACAGACTCTAGTCTGCTTCTTGTTAAACACCTTAAATACTTTGAAATGCTTGTCAGGGCACTTATATCAGTTTGCGTCTTGCATTGGCAACAATTCTCATCATGTGACATTTGAGTGTTTGAACGATGTAAACCAATCATGAGTCGTGGGAATGATTGAACCTTTTACCGTGAGTCTGCTCCAAACAGTGTCAATTACTTTAACTTCAAATGTCTTCGATTTTGCTGTTAAGTAAGCTAGCAAGGTGTCTCAAAGTAATTTCTTGCTTCGTCTCCCTTAACAACAAAAAGTGCTTTTGTTGTTTAGGAAATGGCATAATATTTTCAAAAAATATTTTGATCAAAACCTTAAGTTTGGAAAAGTAAAGGTACGATATTAGTTACTTTGTTTTTTGCAAATAAATCTTATAAACATTGTGATTAGAAGTCAACTAGCTATATTGGTTCAGTTAAAATAAGTTTATTTTAATGTGAACTGTTACATACAAGTTAGTAACTGGTGTAAAAATTGTGTTTAAGAAATCCTTTTGTGTTAGAGGGAGAATTGGAGTGTTTCCTGTTTTAGCTAGTTTAGTGACAGTGGCAATGGTAACTCGTCATGTAAAGAAACTAGAGTGTGGCACAAATGACAAATTAGCAGTTTTGTTTTTTTTTTTTACTTGGCTGCATTTTTTGTTTCCACTCCTGCTTGTTAGTTCCATGTTCAGGCTCCACGTTCATGTTATTCTACATGTCTGTAATAATTATTAAATTTTTGTAAGTTTTTCTTTTATTAAATCTTCAAAATGCAACGTTTAAGCAGCTCTATGCACTTTGGCTCTGCTTTGATCTCACCCTTCATGACAACAAGTTCAAAGGATAAAAAGGCTAATCTGTAAAACTCGCTGATAACAAAACCTTATGACACTGGACAAAACTAACAAATGAAAATAAAAACATAGGAATCATACAGTATGAAGAAAACTGAAAGATTATTGAAGTACATGTAACTCAAACTACTCTGTTGTTAAAAAATATTTGCTATGATTACCTGTGTTGGATAAATGATGCCTGCAAGTATTCTTCCAAAAGCAAGAGCATATGTTTTTCAGCTGCCAACCATGCTGTGCTTTTTTGTAAAAGTAGGCTACCCAAATAAAAACTTCTGCCAAATTTAAGGCTTAATATCACTGATTCTGAGATGGGATTAAATTGCTTTATCAAATGAAATAACTCTTCTTTCAGTTGCTGAAAGATTTTTTTAAATGTGTTCACTGTTAATTTAGTTCAAGCTCAGAAGTCATTTTTCATTTAAACTGATTGTCTTTCATTTGAGTACTCAAACTAAAACAGCCTCATCTGACATATCTGTGATTTCTGACGCTGTGTCAGCATACACCTGCTTGTTGCTGTTATCTCAGAAAAAGCGATTTACGGTGTCGAGGGACGGTGTTTGTCTTGTCTGTCTTCCCCAATCTGGCATCTTCTTGGTTGGCTTCCTTTGCCTATCAGCTGATAAAACCTTGGCAGGAAGCTGGACTCACTACTGGAACAGATGGTCATCTCTTTGTGAGGGTTTGAGCATGTCAAGGCACAGAGATGGTGTTTATTTTGCACCAAATCCGCGTATTGTGCAAACCATACGGCGCAACTGGCTCATGATCAAAGTCATGTGTGTGCATATTCAAACGTGTGTTTTTGTATTTATTCTTGAAAAGCAAAGTGGTGTGTGTGCATACATTTTTCAGAGTGTTTTTTGCAAAACAAAAATGCAGTAGTTTAAATGTGCATATCCCATATGTGCATAAACAGCTTGTAAAAAGTTTGAGATAAACAGAAGAAATGCCTCTTTTAACCCTAAATCTCTCTTACTTCAGTGTGTTATCTCAAAACCTATTTCAACCAGATTGGTTCAGTGTATCTTCAGTTTTTTGGCCACTGTGGTTCAGTCGATAGATATCTGGTCACTCAAACACTCAAAGCTCTTCACACTAGAGCCACATTCTCCAGGAAACTCGCAAAAGTCTACACCCATTCATACACCAACACAAACACTGTTAAGCATCGGTATAGATTTTGTGGTTAATATCTCTCTTTACAATATTGTTTTGAACTAAGTGGTCATCTTTTAATCAGATAGTTATGAGTTTGAGTCCAGTGTCGTCCTACCTCAAGTTGAAGTTCCCCAAGGCAAGACACTGAAGTTGCCAACCAATCTGCATTTCAAACAACTTTGAGTGGTCAATATGACTGGAACTGCACTAGAAATTTAGACTATTTACCATCTAAACTTAATATAAAAATAAATAAAAGTATAGTTAACTATCAATCGATATGTATTGCAACCTTTATAGAATTTTTAGCTATGGCTAAATTTACAGAACCCCCTGGATGGACTGGCTGTAAGTAAAATGAATAATCCAATTTAGTTATTCTGACATTAAAAGATTACTGAATATGTATTT
This sequence comes from Xiphophorus hellerii, assembly GCF_003331165.1. Taxonomy (NCBI): domain Eukaryota; kingdom Metazoa; phylum Chordata; class Actinopteri; order Cyprinodontiformes; family Poeciliidae; genus Xiphophorus; species Xiphophorus hellerii. The sequence goes on from NC_045680.1 coordinate 1,870,009, forward strand.
TTGTTATTTCAGAAAAAATATGTGGAATAGCACATTTAACCTTCACTCACCTGCTTTGCAGCTGAGGTTCCACTAGTTTGACATAAGGTCACACTTGGATATGCACAGATAGCTGTACAGAGGTATGAAGAGGTAAATAATAAAGAGAGGGAACAAGACTTGTTGCCATGGTGACACACCTCACATGTTTGAACAAGGTTGGTTGAATAAATGACCTTGACTATCCAGATGCCCATCTGCCTTTTCAAGAGACAAAAAAAAAAGACAAAATGACGGTTCGCTACAAACCATGTAGGAAACACAGAGAACACGTGGAAGACGGTGACCAAAATGTAATTTTTAGGCTAAAGTGTGACAGAAAACAAACACTGCATTTTATAATGAAACAATTGATGAAGTACCATTAGCAGGTGGCAGCACTATGCTTTGGATATTTTTTTTTTTTTCTTAAGCATGGTTTGGAAAGCTGGTCTGCACTTGAAGAAAACCAGACTTCCAACAGGACAACAACCCTGAACAAACAGCAAAACCAGAAAGTTGTAGATCCAACCATGTTTATATGTTAATGGATCAGTCAAATTTCAATTTAGGCCTAATCTGTGACTTAAAGACTGAGGATCATAGATGTTGTTCATCCTGTCTGAGTAAGCACACACTATTTTTCAAAGGAGAATGGACTGAAAGTGCTGTGTCTAGATGTGCAAAGCTAGTAGAGAGGAGAGAGATCTGCAGCTGTAATCTCAGGAAAAAGGTGGTTGTGTAATATAATGACTCTGAGGGGATAAATAAGTGCCAAGCAAGAAGAAAATTACAGTTGCTTTTATTTTATCAAAGAGCAGAAGAAAACAACAAACAAAGGATTTAAAAAGTAAGTTTAGAAATATCAAGTGCAACTTTTTATTGGTTTACTATAATTACTTATGGAATATGTGTGTTTAATCTGAAGGAATGGAAAATATCAGTTGTCTGCAATTTGTGGTTAATACAGTTTGCACTGAAACAGATATTATCTTAGAAATTGAATTGTTCATTTGAAACTGTCTGTATTAACAGAACAGCTTAATAAGGAGAAAAAAATTGGTAATGTTTTTGTCTATATTTCTCAGCTCTATTCTAAATATGTCTTATTCTTTTCACTTGACAGTTAAGCTTTTTATTGCACATAATTCTTGTGAAATGACTTGTAATTTGTGGCTGTGATGCAGAGAAAATGTGAAGTTTCAAGTAATATGAATCTAAGACATTGGATTATTTAAATGGCAGTATTGTTGTAGTTTCATAAAGCTCTGTGACTGAGTGCAACATAATACAGTGTAAAATCAGACCTCTGGGAATATGCTCCTCCTGTAAAAATCAACTAAAAACAAAAGCATCAGCTTGTTGTTTTGTTCAGAGGAAGCATGCTTTGATAACATTGGGAGCAAGAAATGAAAACATTGGTAATTGAGTTTTTTTTCACACTTATTCTGTTTTCATTGTTTGTTTTTATTGCAATTTTTGTCCTGACTCTTGCTTTCTCAGGACAGATTGCTTACTTTGTACATTATTCTCGTGTCTAAAACCATCCCATGGTTGACAGTCAAACTTCATTACAGAGAAGGAAGAGAATTGTATCTAGTTAAAGACCAAAGTCAAAGTTGGAAGACCAAATCCTTTTGTAAATAACCATGTTGTAGTTTCACAGCATCATGATCAGGGAGGTTTCAACTGAATGTGCACACACAATATTAAAAATGGAACAGTATTTTTGCCAGACCATCTGAAGAAGTGGGATTATGCATGCATGGAAAACATTTTTGTTGGGGAATGTGTGAACTTTGACTCTGGTTGTAGTAGTTGATTCACATTAATGAACTTTGTGTTCCTAAAAGGGATACCACTGCTTCACATAAACTTATTTCTGCTCCATGTGGTAGAGTTAGTCACAAAGTTCCTCTGTGGATATTTTTTTTATGCTGTATCACTTTTAAAGTTCTGCAGGGACTTAACTGGTAGCTTCTTTTTAAAGCCAATCATTCAGGTGTTTCCCATAATTTATTTTATACTCATTCATTTTCCCATTATAATTTTCTGTTTGTTATGATTTGTCTCTTTCCAACTGGACTACAAGATATATAATCAAACATGTAACTGAGTAAAAAGCTAATATTCTTGGTTCAGGTCAAGTCTCTGAGTAAATCAAAAATTCCTCCCAATAGATCAAAATACGAGGCATCCATCTAGAACTGGAATGGTAAATGAAGGAAAACTTATTATTTGTATTTGAATTCCCTTAACGACAATGCATATATTTAGTTGTATTGAGAACAGGTGTGTGCCCAACTTTTTACGCAGTCACAAGAGGTTATTATTTATAATTGGATAAATGCCTTTGATGATTGCGATGTTTTTGCTGCATGCAGACAGAAAGCATTGTGTTGCTAACAGCTAAATGATGCAGCACTTTCAGACTATGCTGACCCATGCCCTGAACTCTGCAGCAAATGTCGCCCATTTAGTGTTTTGTCTGTGACTGCAATGATTGTGAAGTGTTTTCTGTCCCTTTATGCTAGAACTCCAGCAACTGGCATCCTTTTGAAGGCTTATAGAGATTTCAGGCTGCTATTGTGCCTTCAACAAATAAAGTCTGGTTCACAAAGCTCCTTTGGCATTACCTTAGCTTTTGGTGGGTGGATTGCAAATGTTGAATTTTAAAAAAGTGAACCAAAACAGAAAGTGGGTTATCAAATTGGTCATGGTTTAGAAAAGATAAGTTGTGCTGGATTTTCTTGTCCTGCTCAGGGGCTTTTGACAGCACAAAAATTAGAAACATTGTGATGCTGGATATGAACAAATGGTTGATTTATCTTAAGTGTCAATTTATTAATTTTTTTTTTATTTTTACTGATAGACTGGTTACAACAGTGCTGTAACCTGAACAACAGTGTTCTAAATGTTTAACTGATTTTGGATATGGTTGATTAATATACCTGAGAATTTTCAGAAATCAGGAGAAATTTAGAAAATATATACCAAGCAGGATGGCATGAGAAAAACAAAGGATGAAAATATCAAGTTTGTTATCATCCATCCATCCATCCATCTATTTTCGAACACCCTTGTCCTTAGTGGGGTCAGGAGGTGCTGGTGTCTCTCCAGCTACGTTCCAGGCGAGAGGCGGGGTCACCCTGGACAGGTCGCCAGTCTGTCGCAGGACAACATAGAAACAGACAGTTTTTTTGTGTCTGAATAAGGAGCCTTTCAAAAACCTCCGGAAAGTGATGTCACAAATCAGCAGGCACTGCCCTGTTACCTAGCAACCCCATTGAAGCCCAGCCACCCAAGCTGAGCTCCAGCACGTTTGGTCAGCTAGTTTTACTGCTGTATGTGCTGTACATTGGCTGCTGGAAAAGACAAGTGTTTAGCCATTTACTTGCCATTCAGAAACCACTTGCTGCATTCTTGTTGGTTGTGCAGGATGCTCTACTTCTGCTTTTCAAAGATGTACGGTTTCATGGTTGCGCATCTGTTTGCAGACATTTTCATATGCGACTGTAAATGTTGATTTGGGAGGCGTGGCCAACAGCAGCTTATTTGGATTTAAAGTGATAAGAGGCCCTAAAGCAGCTGATTTTGGAAGGAGCTCAAAGTAGGCAGAACTGACCAAACAAAAGTCTAATTATCTATAAATATCTTGTTAAAAACTGTAATGAACATGTTTTGTATAGCACATAGATCTATTCTAATCTGATCAAGGAAGCATAACATCTCACCTTTAAGTGTCCTGTAGCGTATTGAAGACACACAATACGTTTCGTCACCATTACTACGTTTCGGACATGTCAACATGCTTTTCTGTATAATTTCAGATACACACAATAACTCAATGTAAAAAGTCAAGACAAATGTGACATAAACCCTACGGATGAAATTAGCTTTTTTTCATCAATGTTCAGGAGTCCAAGTTAAGTTTTTCTTTATCTCTTCACAGCTTGTCCTCAGGGCACCTTTAAGTCGTCCCAGGGGGCAGGATTATGTCAGCAGTGTCCGCTCAACAGTCGCTCCACCATCGAAGCTGCCACCCTCTGTGGTTGTCGGAATGGATATTACCGTGGAGACATGGACAAACCAGAGGACATGTGTACCAGTGAGTCAACACGTATAATTACTCTCTCAGTACACCTTTCAATAAGGTGTCAAAATGACTGGTCCAGGCTTACGATCCCAGTAGGTGACATATTACAGCGTATCACAAACTGACAACACCGGCAGTCGAATATTTCATAATTAAATGAAAATCCAGCATCCACCTTGATTTATAATTCTGCCTGTAAATTTATGCACCTCAGTCAGAGCCGAAACACACACACACACACACACCCCTTCTTGTTAAGGGATTTTGGGAGTAGTAAGTAATAATGTCGCCACACTGCTCAGGCTCTCCATTCCAGTTGAGTATGTGTTTATTGTGTCGAAGAGCTTCAATGCAAGACGAAGCAGTGAGTTTGAGTAACGCAGCCACTCGGTTCCTCAGAGATATAGTGTAAGTAGGTTAAAACATGAATCATTTTGGACTCGTACTCTGAAACTGAGTGTGTACCGTGTGTGTAGCTGTACAAAGTATGTAATCACTCATGGGTTTTTGTGCTGTTCCCAGTGACCTGAATACATCTTCATATTTTGAGGGATTAAAAACAGCTCTGGTTCAGGCACATTTAGGATCTATTGTGTTTTTAAAAGATTTATAGTCCTCAGAAAATACAAACAAAGCATTCAATGGCATCATTTATATCACTGTCCACACAGAATTTGATATAAACTGGTGCTTGTGTAAATAATTAAATGTGTGATTTGTAAATTTTCAGTGCTATTGTTATAGGCCAGTTTCTGCGGCACACGTTGCTAGTACCTCATGAACCTCATTTTGCTGTCAGAGCTGCTTTTTTTGTGTCCTAGATTCAACAAGGTGTCTCAAGCATTCCTCAGACAGTTTTAATATATTAATATGTTAACACAACAGCCTTGTGCTTTTCCTGGAGATTTGTTGACTGATCACATTTTTAAGATAAAGTTCTCATTTCATCATGTCTGAAATTATCTCAATTGGACTGAGATCTGGTGTCTGTGGCGTTCATTGGCATACTGTGGTTACAAGAGATGGACATTTTCAGCGGATATATTGTGGCATTTAAATAACTGAGCTGGTATTTATTAGCTGTGGTGGTAAACAGTGCCAGACTGTTTATCACCGCAAAGTTGGTTACAAAACAGGAGAGATAGATCTGTGTTTTCTAATCCTCTTCTGAGCAAACAAAGTTTTTCCAATCTAGCATTGTAGGATTTAGGTGAGTCTTTATCAGTTGTGTCAGTTTTCAGTTTTTAAACAAGGAAATGACTGAAACACCAAAATCAGAAATCCTTTATGTTTGTCTTTTCCCCTTGATTTATAGAGTCATTCCATAGCTGTTCCCAATCACCTGATTCCTTCACTGGAATCCAATGTCATTCTCCAAACTTTATCAATATTTCACTAATGTTGAAAAAACACAGTTTCGCAATTGCAGTATTTCCATTAAATGAAAAACACATTTAAAATCCCACATGAATGTCTTTGCAATGATAAGTATTAAAAAACATGCCGCACCATGTACCTCCAACTACTTCCTGTTGTCGTCTTCTTCATGGCAGACAAAAATAGAAAAATACGCCAATACATAAAACACCATGAACACCAATAGCATTTCTTTTTAACCATTAAAAACTAAATTTTTCACATTTTATCAATATCAAGATTCCAGTTTCGTGGTCAATTCCCAATGCCCTTATTTTTTTTGTTTGATTAATTTGAAATATTTAAACATTGGAAGCAAAGAAGTTAGTTTTTACTTGTTCAATGTACAAATTTTAAATTTTGATATTGGCTGCACAGTTGTGTAGCTGGTAGCACCAGATGCTAATCTTGAAAAAACACAATTTTGCAATGACGGTGTTTTCATTAAATAAGAAACACAATTAAAATTAAATGTGAATAAGTTTGTAATAAGTCATTAAAAAACCATACGTCACCACGATCCTCCAACTACTTCCTGTTGTCTTCTTCGTGGTTTGCGCCAGCGGCAACATCTGGTTGTCGGTCATATGACTCGTGTGATGCCAAAAAAGTGTTTCCATTTCAATTTATTCAAAATACATTTTAATACGGCCAATAAAACACCTCATCCTATCTAGTTTTTTTTTTCTAGAAATTGTCATGTTTCCAGTAAGCTTTTTCATTTTTGAAATGCCAAATTCTGGATTTTTCTGTTGCACTGTCCGTTCCTCTGATATTTGCTTTTATTTCTTTATTAAAGAAACTCTATTCCTTTATAGTCGACTCTTTTATAGAGTTGTTTATAGTAAATTGCTGAGTTTTTTTTTTATTTCAACAGGAGCAGTGCTTTATAAAGTCAAATATTTCTCACTTCAATACCATTGAAACAGATAGTAGATGGATTCTCAAAATGTTCAGTAGGTGGGTCAGGGTTTTATTACAGCAGAAATGGTACAGAAAAAGCCTAACCTCAACACTTGAAGCACTCTTAAAATGATGACGATGGAGGGAAAAAATCTAATTTGCCAGTGAGAGCGTGTCAGATGTCAAGCCACTCATCCTGCGTAGGTCTCTGAATTACTTGAGCGCTTTCTATTCAGGGGAAAAAACAAATCAGGTTACAGTTAGAAATAAAAAAAAAAGTCAAGAGGGCAAACTACAAAAACAGTAGGATTAAACGTAGATACAGAGGAGGGATTCAGAGTCGGACATGAATCAGGTAACCAGAGTGGAAGAGTGACTGCACAGTTTGTACATTGTTGTCAGACAAAAAAAAAATTCCAGTAGTAACATGCCTCACCGACTGCAGAGGTGGTTGGGTGCATTGTCTCTCAGCAGGTAAGTGAATATAATTTAAATTCTACAGTCTGCAGTCTGAGCGAAAAAGAAAAACAAAACAGGTGACGTGTCAGTCTCTTACGAGTCTCCATTGTTTCAGCAGTGTGGCTAGATGCTGTGTTTTTGTGGCAACTTTGCATTTTAAAATGTTTTTAATGATCATTAAATGAAGACATATTTATGCAGAAAAAAATACACTCACCTTTTGCCATACCTGGAACTTACAAATTTGTCGTTACCTTCCTACAATAATGGCCTAAGTCAATTTTTTTTTTTTTTTTTTTGCCTGAAAGATCTTTTGGAAAAAAGAGGCGGTGATTATTATTATTTTTATTTTTTTTTTGCAAAAATTGCTTTTTGCATTATTTTAGGAAGGTGACGATATGCATAACTGTAAATGCACTGTATGCACTGCTTAGATTTTTTTAACCCCCGCTGTTTGTACTTTGATTTTGCTGCACATCTGTCCTTGGCTGTCTAAGAATTACATACAGAGACATATTCTTCAGGGTCGTCTCATCTTATGACTCTGGTTTAGCATACGCCACGGCCGAACATCCATTTTATCTTAAGCGCTCTTGTTTCATCTGTGTCACACTCTATGTGATGTGTTTGGACTGTCAGCAAGAAGTGAGCCCCTCAAGGCTTAACCTTGTGAAAACTGCTTGAGCTTTGAAGACGTACTTTGACACCGAGTGAAAACTGAGACTGACGGACTGGTAAAGGACAATGAACATTTTATTAATGTTAAAGAAGGTGTTGGCTTAAGTCCAAGAGTTGCAAGAATTGGCTGATCTTCACGGGGCGGTGATGACTAAAACCCATTTAAGTTGGCATCAAACAAACTGGTAATGCCATTTTTAGTGGTCACAGTGAAGAAAAATGATCAAGATTTAAGATTTAGAGTTAATTATTTAATTTGGACAGCAAGTATGGACTGGAAAAGTACATGAGTAATAACTTTGTTTTGTTTTTGTTTGTATTTTACATCATAAAAAGGTGATTTTCAATTGTTAGGCTGGTTAATTAAAGGTCCAACTGGTAATGAACAAATTCATTTTTTTCAGCAAAATAAAAGTCTCCATCTGATTGTTTGTGGCCCCCAAGCCAAACTAATTTTGACAGAAAAGCACAACTCTAATTAGAAATTGGGACAATTTATCTTAAACTTAATTAACTTAATTACTATTCATGCCTCTAAAAGCAAATTGCTTTTGGTTACATACATGAAAAAACAAAACAAAAAGCAAATCAAATGCTACAAACATTTTGTGATTGTGTACTGCTCTGTGTTTGAGCTTGTTTACTTTCAGTTTTGATTTGGCATGTTGATTATTTTTGATTATTTTGCAGTTCCAATTAATGACAAAACTGTTGGTCTCCTGCTTCACAAATGAAGCATTTTGCGCCAAAGGTTATGATAATTAATGACTGTACTGTCTGATACCAGAAACGAATAGTTTGTTTTTAATTTGTATAACAAGCTGTTTGACTAGTCAGTTCTTTCTGAAGTTCTAGAGCATAATACAATCTAATTACTTACACAAATGTAAACAATTCTTTATTTATTACCAAGTAGTAAAAAATATTCATACTTTTTTCTTTTGATCAAAGCTCAGGGAAACCATCCTAACCCTGATTTGTTGAAAAGATGTTTTAATTATTTTGTATCTTTTTAGAATTAAATTTTCTCAGTATTGTTTCATGCTTTAAATTTCTTTTGGTGCAGCACAGTATAGTGATCATATGTAATAGCCACTACATTGGTGTGCGTAATATTACCATTGCAAAAGACTTTAAGGAAAACCGTAAGCATTTTGCATGCTAGTTAGATATTCAGCCTGTTAAATGGGGACAGTGCAGTCAATTTCCACCCCTGACGGAGCAAAGTGTCGAAGATGCTAAAGGTCAGTGACTGTTGAAAACCTGGAAGAGTGAGGAAAATACGGATTTGTTGGTTGCTGTCCCAGTAACCTTGACATCACAGGATTTTCCATCATGCAGCCCAACTTCTCTGCATTACGTCTGTATTTGCGCCATGATAAAATTCTAAATTACTTTCTAGGCTGTGCAGATCCTGGGTTTTGGTGACCTGTTCTTTTCCTCTTTGGTTCTAAACAAGAGAGTGTTTGTACAAAAAAAAAAAAAAGAACCATGTTGCTGAATTGTTTGACCCCAATTCCCGTTGCCTCTGTTTGAAGCTCAGTCCCCGATGGCTCAGAACACAAAAGTCTACTCTTCCTTCAGACAAGACAGAACAAGGCTTCAGTTTTCCCCAAGAGGAGATTTAAAGTCGCAGTTCAGCAGGCACAATTCATTTGTGAGATTTGACAGCAAATTTACCATTTGGTTATGTTGGCGTTTGATAAAAGATGAACTGATGAGGGTTTTGATGGGGTAGATATCATTTTTGGTTTAAATGTTTGACCTGCCATTTGGGATTTAAGCCAATGTGGATTTCTCAGAAAGAAAGTTTCTTCTGTGAGATGTCATTATTTTTATTAGGAAGATCGGTGTGACAGAGGAGGAGCTGCAGATGTTGTTTTAAAATAGACCACATGATTACAGTGTTGACTTTTTAAATACTGTAGTTTTTAGCATTTTTCCAATAGCAAATTGCAACTGTGCTGCACCCAGTTCAGCCTTCCTGTTATCTGCTGAACTCGTTTCCAGCCTGTTAACACTTTGCAGGTGAAATGCTGTGAAGGCCTGCTGTTTGCTAATGAATTGGCTTTCAGCAAGACTAAAAATATACAAAAACTCACCAAATTTTTTACATGCATCAGTTATAAGAAGTACTTTAATTACAATACATATTTGCAGCACTTCATCCTTAATTTTTATGCCCATTTCAGGTTTTGGAATATAATTTCCATTTCACAATAGATATTAAGGCATAGTTTTGCCCTTTTCTTATTTTTCGTGAAAGGACTAAAGCAATAAGGTGGTTGTGGCCCCACATCAACTGATTTTTATTAGGGCAAATAAACTTTGTGGATTGAGGGAATGTTTCTAGAGTGAGAAATGTTTTGTGCGACCAACCAGCTGCAATATTAGAAGCATTTTCTGACATGAATAGCAAGAAGGTGAGATACTCAGCATACAACAGGATTATAACACTGTGTCTGCCTGCTATGATTGTTTAAATAAGAAAAACGCAATGACACATCTCCAGTCGTCCTGTACTGGCTTACTTTTTTAAGGCCTGTGTGAGAGTTTGTATTTGTGTTTTGTGAATGGCAAGCTCAGATGGCAGTCATCTTTAGAAAATGCTTCCAGAAGAAATGTTTTTACTATTATCAGTAATGTAAAATCATGGGTTCTACATTTGCAGTGCCTTAAAAGCATGTTTTAATATCAAATAAAGGGATCTCTGACAACTGAAAGAGTCCAACACTACAAACATGTATTTTCCTTCCTCATTGACTCATATTTCCCTTTCAATTCCTGATTTCAGGCGTCCCCTCTGCTCCTCGCAATGTGGTCTCAGTGGTGAATCAGACGTCGGTGATCCTGGAGTGGCACTCGCCACGCGACACCGGGCACCGTGACGACCTGTCATACAACGTCGTGTGCCGGCGTTGCCACAGCAGCGAGCGGCGGGCATGCCAGCCATGCGATGACAGCGTGGTTTATACTCCAGGCAAGGAGGCGTTGAAGGGAACAAGGGTGGAAATCAGCAAGCTTCGTGCTCACACGTCGTACACCTTTGACATTCAGGTTTGTGCCTGCAGATGTATTATCTTAGGTTTGCAAGGAAATGCAAGTATAGGGTGATTCTTGCTGTGCAGTATAACCCCCCCCCCCAAATAGTTTAAAAGCTTAAAATTCATAGTATGTTGTGAGAAATATTCCTCAAGTTTTGTTTGTTTGTGAAAAAGCTCCATCCGAACATGATAAGCCACTTTAAAAACAGCCTTGTTCTCGTCAGTTATTGTTTAAAATGCAAATTGCTACCACCTATTCACTAAAATGCTCAAAGATACTGGCGCTACATAGAAAGTTGCTGACCTGCAGGCTTTTATGCAAAATCTGCAATTATATCTGCCGGCTTACAAGGTCACTGTAATGTCTGTAAAGTCTTTATAGTGATAAATATTCAATCTTCTCCCATCTGGCTCCTTTACTGTAAAAAGTTTAGAGCTCAATTTTGTTTCTGAATTTTGACATCCAAGGACATCCGGAGTAAAATAACATTTTCACATATAAACATAGTTATTTGAATACTCTGGTTTATGAGATTTTCCCATAAAGCAGGGTTGTATGTAAACTAGTGTATTCTGAAAATATTGAATAAAATTATTTCCCCCACATTCCACGAAAACACCTAAGATAAATAAGTCAAAGTCTGAATTAAAATCTTATTTTTTCTTAGTTTTGGATTTACCATGTTGTTTTGCAGGGGGTTCGAGTGTAAGCAGCAGATTTAGCGATTAGGGAAAGGCAGAAACGTAAAATTAAATTAGCAGAGCCTCAAGTAAATGATCATGAATTAAAACATTAATTTGCCCTGACTAAAGCATTGGTTTCACTGTCAGAATGATTAACTGCACACTTGGCAAACAATATATGGCAACTGGTCTCGTCTTTGAAACCCACAGAGAATGTGGTCAGCTTGTCTTTGTCTCAGAGATAAGACATTAAATCTAAAAACAATTCACTTTTGTGACAATTTTAACAGATTCTTCTGTCAGGCTTAAAATACAGCTCGATTGTTTTTGGTACTAGACAGACATGTCAGTCAAAGGATTTTGCTATTCTAATGTGATGGAGTTGATGAATAATTCTGGACACTGACAGAATTTGTGCTGTCAAGGACAAATCCAAAAATCATTCTCCTATTATACAGTGGATATAAAAGTGTAAAGGCTTCAGTTTGAATGCCAGGTTTTTGATACATGGGGAAAAAAAATTATAATTCATAGATTTTTAAATTTATTTTACTTGAATAAATATGAGTAGGTAGAAAATCTATCTGTCTGTCTGTGTGTCTATTTGTCTGTCTGTCTACATACTTAACAAGCTATCTGTCTAGATACCTGCTGGACAAGATAGCGAGCTAGCAATCTAGCTGTCCAACTTATCCTTGATAGCAATCGTTTTGTTATGTATTTGCGTTCCAACCTTCCTAAATATAATCTATAAATCACCTCCTTTAAACATGTAACTGTGTTCTGTATTGTCTCTATTGTTTAAAAGCTGACCATTGGTATTTTAACTGTGCAGGCAGTCAATGGAGTGTCCAATAAGAGCCCTTATCCTGCCCAACAGCTGTCAATCAACATTACAACCAATCAGGCAGGTGAGTTAGAGCTGAAAAAGAAAAAAAAAACTGTTGTGCGGGCGTGTGTGTTTACAAGCGTCTGCGTGTGTAAGCATACCCCGGGGCACAGTGGATTAAATGCGGGAGGGATGGCTGGAGAGATAAAGGAAATTGAGCCACAGCCTTTTAATTCATAAAACATGTTACAGGGTTGTCGTCTCCTACCTTCCTCTGTTCCTCCCCCCTTCACTTCTTCTTGCACATTCGCAGCTTTAATCCTTTTTCAACTCTCCTCTTCTGCTTCTTCCTCTCTTTTCCTTTTCTGAGCTTTATCTCCCCTTACCCTGCCCTCCTCCTCCCACTCAGCCTGCTGCTGTGTAATTCGAACATAACATAACCGAGTTATTGCTCCATCAAAATCTTATGGAGACGGACATAAGCAATACTTCCACTTCTACTTAAATTTAGATTTGAAAGCTGCTTTTCTCTGATGGAAAAATATAATTGACCTTATCCACTGTAACAGAGGCTCACTTGTAATCGAAGTCTGATCCACTGCCACTCTGCCACTTACCAAGTGCATTTTCAGCTGATGTCTGATGCAAACTCCTCATGCTCCTGAAATATTTTAGGATACAACAATATCATCTATTATCATCGAGTTAACTACGATTGTAGGGGCTTTTTATGTAGGCAGTAGGTTTTGAGTGTCGTTCGCAGAACTTTATGATTTGAAACTCAATGCACTTAGAAACAAAATTGTAAAGCAACGGCTTGACATTAAAGCCTAAGGCTTTCAAATCACAGCTCATTCATACTGTTTTACTTAAATGCATTGATACTTCTTAAATTACACCAAAATCTCTGGATTACTGAGCTTTTTAAGATGAATTATTGATTTTTCGGATACAATGGCTAAAGATGATTCACTGTAATGCATGGAGAGAAAATGAAATTACTTTTTTTTTTCCTCCACTCAAATACTTTTCATTAAGGTGAACCATTGCAATGCATTTCATTGCTATCTTCAGTAATAGCCCCCATAATTCCTTCATGTCTTCTCTTAACAAAGGACTATTGCAGAAATATGATTTAGAAAACTATCTTATTAAACATTCCTAGCAGCTAAATCCTGAAGCCTATTACAGCCAAATGTCCACAAATCCTGAGATCACAGCTAAAAAAGCATTAAAATATCACACATGTTCCCACATCATTGAGAAAAACGGCAATTTTATTTCACGCCCACTGAAGTAGAAACCTTTCCCCTTTTTCTTTGCAAGCATTTTAAGCATTTTATCATTACATTACCCTCTATTTGCATATTTATAATGTCTAAACATCCTGGTGAATCTGTAAAACTCCTAATCGGTTGTGTGTTGTTGCGTTTGCGTGTGTGAATGTTTGTTTTATACTAGCTCCCTCTGAGGTTCCCATAATGCACCAAGTGAGCTCAACGAGCCGCAGCTTCTCTCTTTCATGGCCGCCACCCGAGCAGCCCAACGGGATCATCCTCGACTACGAGATCAGATACTACGACAAGGTAGACTGGAATGATAAACGTGTGTGTGTGTGTGTGTGGCTGAACGTTTTGGTGTTTCGTTCTCAGCCAGTAATCTGCTGGGAGTCGATAAAACAGGAAAATCAATGTGAAGTGCATTAATGTCATTTAATTAACTGTTAGTAAGTACTAGAAACTGCTTTATTTTGCAAACACCTTTGCTCACTGAGATCTGAATGCTTGTTTCCTCATCGATGTCTTGCTATGTGGAAATTTAGATTTTCCTTTTGTTCAGCATGGCTCAAAATCTACGAGGAGAAAATTTTAGAGTGATTGTGAACTCCAGCTGTGATTATTGCACTATTTTCAACTGAGTGAGATTGTTGTCTGATATGATCTCCTCAGCATTTTCAGCAACAAAAATCACAGACTCAAGTTGTTTCTTTGAAACGCATTTTTTTTTTTTTCTGGAAAATTTCTGCCACCTTTTCCAATTTATGCGTGAATTGGAAAACTTCACAAGATATCAATATTACACATTTTACGACTTTTAAACACAGGAACTTGTATTATTTCATGTCAAAATGAAATCTAAATTCAGTTGAACTTTTAAAGCATAAAGTACATATGTTTATTTGTTTATTTACAGAACTACTCTGAACCTTATTGATCTGGAAGGGAAATTACATTTTGCTGTAACTCATATATGACGGAAAGGGTTCCTGTAGCAGTCTGTATAACATTGAATTTGATGAAGCCCCTGATTGAAGACACTCTGAAAATACTGAAACAAAAATGTGAATATTTTGGGCTTTGGTTGCTGTTTCCATCACCTTTATCAGGTAATTGATAAAGGTGTACTAATGGGTTTGTTGCACATGGACTAGGCCTTATTGTTGTGTGCTGTCATCTTTTATCACACACACTATATATATCAGCTGAAAAAAAGAATAAAAAGCATTCTTCTTTCTTCATGGCTTGCATAAACCTCACAGCATATTTTCCATTATTAGCATTTAAAGCTTTATAGTTAGTTTTTGATACTCCTTTGTATACTCTTACAGTAAAATCTGTTTATGTTTCTAGTCTTTATAATGTTCACACTTTCAATTCTTAAACTTTATCCAAGTAATAATTTTAATTTGATAAAGACTTATATTTTTACACTGCAAATAATAATCACAAAATATTAAAAGTGGTGAAATCTATTACAGATTACTGAGTGCAGAAAAATGTTTGACATCTTAAAATATTCAATATATGCATTTAAAAATATAACGAGGCTACAACACCATCAGTCTCTGAATACCAGGCTATGAAAAGGTTAATTAAAAAGAAAACCTCCAGAAGCCTCAATACAAAGTCTCTTTTTTCAAGCGTGGACAAGGTTGCTAATTGAATGAATTGATTGTCTACTTCAAATCAATCAAAGCAAGTGTTTTTGATTTGCTGTAAATGGATTTATAATAGAACCAAGCACAATGTTGTTTTGCACCTGGCAGAACAGTGCTGGTTATAAGATGGCAAACTTATTAGAGGAGGCAAATTGTAAACGTTTTCTGTCGTGAATAATTAAATTAATGGATAAAAAAAGTTCATGTATATTTTAAATTTGTCACATAAAACACAGATGCCTTAATAGATGTTTTTAAAACATTACTTAATTGTGTTCATTGTGCTTTTTAAACATTTATTTCTTTATTTTCATGTTCTCCTTCCTCTGACTTAACATGCCCACTGCTCCAACTGCTGATGAAAATAACTACTGCTGCGTTCGCTGGCTGACACACTTGGCATGATCATTAATTAAGGACAGCTGCTGGCGGAAAGCTGTCAACTTGTTTGTGATTTGTTTAACTGTTGCATTTTCTTCCTCACTGGTGGTAGATGTCCAGTCACGTAAATGCATCATCTTTGACAGAATCATCTTGTAATTAGTGAAGATGGATTTTTAAAGTAAAAGGCAGATCATTTGTCAATAGCCTGTGGTCACATTGACAGGGTCTTACAAAGAGCGAAAGGCTCCTTTCAACAATTAAAAATGAGTGAACACTTTTCTTAACTATTGGCTCTTGTAAAACAGCAGACATGGGAAATTTTTGAAGATTATGGTGGTAACAGTCTTTCAGATACTGTAAAGCAGTAATAAGGTAAAATAAAACACTTTAGTCCTTAACTATATGGCCTTATAACAAGCTCATATTTTAATTATTTGCCAGCAAAATACTGACCAAAATGATTAACCTTTTGTGATTCACAATGTTAGTGTTCAGCGCCGACTAACAACTGCTTAAATTCTGACCCTCCGTCAGACAGCAGGATTAAGAAAAAACTTAAAGCTTTTCTACAACATATAAAAAATGACTTTTGTCTAGTCAAAGCAAAGGTTTGACTGCTCTTTTTAGGAACAGTAGTTTAGCATTTGGATTTTATTTTTCAATTTGGTTTATTGCAGTAACCGCTGGGAAAGCAGATCCAAAATGCCCTATCAAAATATAAATTAACTCACGATCAGAACAAAACTTCTGGTGATGGACTGCAATATTTTGTACCCAAATAATTGAATATAATATGACCAAAACTGTGTCTGAAATGGCTTTGGGCAAAAGCAACCAGGGAATCAGAACCAAAGAAATGGAAATATACAGTTATTAGCATTATTTCCAACATGTTTTTTATAATTCATTAAAATACTTAAACATAAAGATAAACAGACAGATTTGATTTGATTTATAGTAAATTGATTGAGGATCTATTTAGAAGATTCAACATAGATTTTAAAGTTTAATGCAGATGAGTAAAAACTGTATTTTCATTAACTGTGACATGTGGAAGAGGTTAAGTTGAAAATAATTGATACGTAGCTCATTTGGTTCAGATGTTTCCGACTTATCCAAAATAACATAAATGGAAACATTAATATTTGTTCAGACAAATTGCTTTTAAAATTGATTCGTATTAAATTTAGTCTTTTCTTTTATATGCCCTGCAGCTAAAATAAGAGAAGTAAGATATGTTGTAGTAAACACAACCTCAGTCGTCAATATAATTTTTAGTATCATTTTTCTTTATTTTTTTCTGGTTTCATATTTCAAATTGTGCATTGTGACCCGGTTTGTGGACAGTACTGACTAATATTGGCCGTTTGTTTGCTGAAGGAGATTGCCTCCCAGATTCCTTTCCTCCTCTCACTGTGTTCATGTGTTCATTTCTCTGTGTGGACTCTGAGACCTCTGGGATCACCCAGATTCTCTCACCAGGGAAGGACTGAATATTTTCTTTCCAGAGCGACTCGAACACACAAAGTGAAACCTTTCCTCGACCAAAACAAGATTTCCTAAAGGTGTAGATGCTGAAAATGTTCAGTTTTCTTTAAAACCTTAATGCCATCATCAGCAGACTAAATAAAAAATGTTTTTTGAAAAGCATTTTTAGGCACTTTCTTCAAAACTCAGTGGAACTTTAGCTTTTGTACAATAAGTTAAAAAATGTCCAGATACTTTGTCCCTCCTTCCTGGGGTTTAGTCAGTTAGTCCAGATGTAGTTTTTCCTATCAGGTTTGCCAGCTGCTTCAGGGTGATCCTGAGGTGTTTGTAAGCCATGTTTGATATGTAATTCCTCCTACAGGGTCTAAATCTACCCTAGAGGTTTTTTTTTTTTAAGCATGCAAGCATTTTGCAGAAAATCTCCATAAAGGCCCACAAGCTGTCCTTATCGATGCTCTCTGAAGGTATCTGAGTTTCTCTCTGTATTTAACGCACCGGCCTCTTAATGGAAGTTTTTTTTTGTTGCACATTTTGTTTGTATATGTGTGGTTAACAATGTAGCCATCAAGCTATCGATAACTGAATGCAGATGATAAATGGAGTCACAGTTTAAGTAACCCCCGGCTTGCCTGACTGATAACGGAGAAATTCTCGGTCATTTTGAATCAGGCAGGAAAAAGAATGCCAGACCCGGGGCGGTGCTAAGAGCAACTAATTCAGGGGTAAAACTTGTGCAACCAGATTGCTTTCCCGTGAAAGGCTGCTGCTGCTGCGTTTCTGTCAGGAATAAAACTGCCTAAATGAAAGAAATTGGAATCTCTTACTAATTCCTTGTAATTTGCTGAATATTAAGCTGTGAGCATGAAAGGTAAGTTACTGGAGTATCTGTCATTTAAAGCAAGGACTGTTCCTGTTGTTTCTGAAGCTGAGACCAGAAAAACAATTCGCTGCAGATAGATGAAAAACAAATTACCTACAAGGAATTGTGTAAGATACACTGAAAAGAACACGAGCCTCCTCACAACCCACTCTTTTTTACTCCTAATCCACTTATCTTTGCTCAACAACAGATATATACAAAATAAGCATTTTTCTTTTTTTTTTTCTCGGTTGCAGTTGCTGGTGTACAAGATTCCCCCACTTTCATTATGTACTGCAAACGTTGCCAATTGTGACTCTTTTAGGCTCAATTTCAGCAGTTGTCTTTAATTAAAACATTCAGGCACACTCTTAACATCTAAGAGTTTATTATCTAAGTTTATTGCAGTTTTCAGAGTACACATCCCCCAACAAGCACTGAGGAGAGGGACCCTCCCCATCTTGTTGCTGCAACAAGATGGGGATGTGACAATAATAGTGATGCAGTAACGAATTGCAGATGTTTAACTTGAGCAGAGAGGTTATGTAAGTGGTCTGGTTGTGCTTTTATGGTATAAAAAGAACCAATATTTTATTGATCATCTGCCACAGCTGAAATATTAATATCAGATATGAAATTGGCCAAAAATGTAGATCTCTTCAACCTGAAAAGGGTTTTATTTGGGCAGAAACACAGTATGTGCAGGAAAGCAGAATGCTACATAAATAAAACAAGAATTGCATTTTAAATAAACCAAATGTTGCTTTAGTGTGTGTTGAAACCCTGAAGAAAACATACTGCTGTGTCATGGACGTACAAAGAAACACTCATAGTTACAATAATAATGAAATTACACACAGTTACATGCAGCTATCCACTTTGGTAATAACACTGGCTTCCTTCTTTTCAAAGTATTGCCTGCAAAACAGGATCCAATCAGAGTTTGCCCGTGTAATTCCCCCAGAAGGGGAATATTCGAATCAATTTACAGTTTTCACAAAAATCACCTCCAATATTTTTTTTTTCACCCATATTACAGATGTTACCACCCGATCCCCATTTTCCGTGCTTTAGTAAAAAGTATGGCCTGCAAATGATTGCCTAAAGTTGTTTTGTTTTGCATTTTTCTGGCTACTTAGTATATTTGTCCAGGTTTAATGTAACATTTTACTACAATATTTTTGATCATTACTGAGTCAAATCCATTAATTCAAAATTGATAAAAAATTCAAAAGTGTGCACTTGAATGCAAAACCAAAAGTCGTGTTGCACTGGTTAGAACTGTGATGCTTTGCAGTAATATTGGAAAACAAATGATCTTTGAAAGCATATCCTTGAGTCCTCTGTCAGCAAATTAGAAAAGGCTCTTTTTAACTTCCCAACTATCTGTTTTTTTGTTTTATTTTTGTCATTTTAGAGGGAATAAACAGAAAAAAGTAAAACAAAAGCTCCTGTAAACTCTGTCCAGAAACTAAATAACACATTTTAACTTCCTCATTGCAGAGTTTTCTCAGCATAAAGAGATGCTAATAATTACCTCTTGAACATTTTCCCATAAATATGTATTAAGCCTCTTTTTGCTCTTTTGCCCTGAAATAAAATCCAGGGAATTAGTAAGCAGATACCATCTGTGTGTAATATAATCTCAGCATAAAGGCCTCACAGGGTTATTAGAGAACATTATTGAAAAGAAAAGTGAAGGAGGAGTAGGTCATAAAATTATATCCTAAAGCTTTTGAACATATTATGAATTAGTGTTAGATTTTAGTTTGGAACAACTGCAGACCTGACCCGACCCTCAACCTGAACTAACAGGTCTAGCAAAACGAGCAATTATTATAGAAGCACTGAAGAGTAACTCTGGAAGAGCTGCAAAAATCTGTAGCTGTGGTTAGAGGACCTGTGCAAAGTCAAACCATTAATGGTGTACTTCATAAATCTGGTCTTCATTTTGAGTTTGTCCTCTACGGAACATGGAAAACAAGTAAGTATTTCTTTTCTTTTCTTTTTTTTAAAAAACTTTTTGACCTACTCCTGAATCACAACATCTTCACCATGAAACGTGGTAGTAGTAGCATCATGGTGAGGGGGCACTGGAGTTAATGCAAGTCATATGGATGAAGCTGCAGTAAATGCAGATCCTGGATGCGTTGTGTAAAATGGCATGGACCTGAATCAAACGGGATCTGAAACTTTTTGTTTCCAAATAGCCTTGACCTTGGACATTGTTTTGGTATTTCAGTCTGTAGATGAGGATGGCTGTTAGAAACATATCCCAAAAGACTTGTAGACACAGTGAAAGGTGGCTCCTCAAGATATCGAGGCAAAGATGGTGAACATACACCTCAAACTATTCAGATTTTATTTGCAGGAAATTCAAAACTTCATTTTAATATTTCTTTGTGTTCATTTCACATGAGATCCAGATAAAGTGAACCAACATGACAAATTATGAGGGTGTTTTGGTGGGGTTAAAACTCAGACATGGTACTGTACCTTCACAGCAAATTTTGCAAATTCATAATTACTCGATCTCTTGTTGAAATAACTCTGAAAGAGTTGAATTAAAACCAATTGTGAACGGGACCAAACGGACTCGTGTTCCTCCAGTTTGATCCAGGAAAAGATGGAAAACAGCAGACATGATGTCGCATAACATGATGTGCTTTTAACACTGTGAGGACAATTACAATGAGCCAAGGAGAGAGTGAGTGAGATATTTATTACAGCTGTAGTCAAAACTCATACTGCGCCCTGAGTCGGCCTTATTTGCTGCAAGGTTTCCGTTAATAAAGTCTCATATTGAAGTCAATTAGGATTCTGCATTTCCCACTGTGAAGCAGTCAACCACGTAAAGACTAATTTTAGCTCATAGCTTTAAGTGAAGATGTCCTGTGGGAGCAGTTTGATAAGCCTGGTGAGGGAGGACACACAGCTGTGCTGCACCCATTTTTCTGGCAGTTTTGTCATTTTTTTCACCTTCCTCATCTCCTGCAGCTCTTCACTCCATCCTTCCTCACTCCCACTCTATAGATAATGAGTTTTAATGTAGTAAATTTGATATGGTGGAGAAAGTCAAAATTTTCCCCCAATACTTATCTCTGTCTGCCAGGCCTTCCCAGACGTCCTGCCCCCTAACCTCTTTACTCCAGTCAGCATGGAGTCGAGCTTTCCTCGCCACACACAACTCCAGAATCTAAACTCCAACATTGACGCGACGTCTTTTCTGCACTTACTTCCAAAACTTACCTACTTTTTAAACTTTAAAATCATCCAAAACCCACCGTTTGATTATCAGCTAACATTGCCGATTTAAATGTGCAATAACATTTTGCATACACAACATTATATGGACATAATTTAGGTCAATGCCTATAAAGAGAAGGAAGGAGTAAAATGTTTGATCCCATCATGATTAGTATTTTGATACAAGAGAATGGGTTAATGACTGACATGTGGAAAATGGGTTTTCGCTATGAATATTTATGATAGAAAACTCAATCATCTTTAACCCCATGTCGTCTTCTGATAACCCGCCCTTTTTCTCCCCAATCTACCGGCAATTTCCACCCACTAGTCTCCCTCCTGGGCGGTGTTCCTCATCACCGCCATCATCTCTTTTCCTCTCCACTTTGCTCTGCCGTCGACCTCCCCACCCCGCCGTCCTTCATTCTCGTGCCACGACTCCCTGCCTATACCTTCACGCCGCCACCACTGCAGCTCTTTCGTTCTGCCGCCCGCTCTTAGATTTAGCCTCTGTAAAACCTTGTTATCTGAAAGAAAATGACAGAAAATAGGAAGTCTAAAATGAGAAGAAGGGGGCATAGATGGAGGTAAAAGGTGATAGCCTTGGATTTATGAGATGGAAAAGATAATATGGGGACGAATGGAACGGGAGAAGTCCACATGCTCGTCTTTCTTTGTGGGTGAAAGCTAATTAACTGCAATATTGTATTTGCATAGAATGGAAAGATGAATGACTCAAAAGAGCAAGAAGGAAGAAAAATGGTCATCAGGAAGGGTTTAGGTGTGTTGGAGAAATAATTGACATAAAAATGCTAATCATCCATAAGCTGAAAGACGGTGAAAATGAAATATGAACAGGGCTCTTTATGATGTGACATCCATATAGATGTTGATGTCACATCAAAAAGGATTATGCAAATGAGAACCATTGAGGAGTCCCGAAAAAATGGAGAAAAGCAGCTGTAAATCAAAACGTCAACATATATTTCAGAATGTTTGCGCCCTGATGTTGCCATGTATGGGTGGAAAATGCAACAATGATGCTGCAATTTTCTCTTTTCAATTTTCTTTCAGGCAGATGAGCAGCTGAAATAACATTCATGTGCTTGATGGAAGAGTTTGCCAGGTGGTATTCTTAAAAAAGAATCAGGACTTCACTGAAGATGAACATTTTGACTTTTTAACAACAATGTGAACAAAATTACGTATAGGCATCATGGATCTATTAAAATTTCATTAACAAAAGTGCAGCAAGTTTGTGCTTCTGCTGCTTTCTCTGAAACAACTTAAAATTTTAGTAACTGGCCATTATTAATGTGTTTTTGACTGAAGTACTATTAGGGTTAAAAGTGACCGCAGCTACAAGTGTCTAAATGGATGACTTTGCAGTCAGAAACTGGATATTTATTTTGCATTCTAAAGAAAAAAACTTTTATATATGTGAATGAGAGCAGCTGTTTGGGGAATTTACGACAGAAAAAATCAACAATATCAATAAAACAATTTGTGAATGGCGGCTTGACGTACATTTAAAATTTATTCCTGACAAAATATGATACATAAAAAAGTTGAAGATGTAAACCTGGTGAACCAAAAACTTGATTTAATAAATTTCAGACTGGTTGAGCTGGATTTAGAACTATTTTATTTTGAAAAGGATGAGGTGGTGGAATCCTGGTGCATCAAATCATCCATCCATTCATTTTCTAGTCACACTTATCTGTGCAAGGTGAGGGGGAACTGGTTCCCATCTCCAGTGGTCTTTGGGTGAGATGTGGGAAACGCTGTGGACCGTCACTGGATGCATCCAAGCATATTAATGGAAAATCAAATGAAAGAAAAAGTATGCCAGAAAAATGTGTGAGCAAAGAAATAACGGAGGACTGTGAAGAAAAAATTAATTCAAGAGTTTGGAGGTCATTTACCAGGTGTGAACTGCTGCTGGAGTCGGTGGTTTGAGCGCAAACTGTTGCATTCCTTGTGTTGAGCCACTGCTGAAACATCAGTAGTGAGAAAAAAGACTGAAGATTGTTACTTAGTGACCCAGAGTCCTTTTTCTGACAAAAATATATATTTTTTGTCAGATAAAATTGGACAAAAAATCCAGAAAATGTCGGTATGGCGCTCCGCCAACAAGCTTCTTGTATCGACTTCAGGAAACGCAACACGATCACTAACCTCTACATAAATAATGTCTGTGTTGAGATGGTGCATTAATTTAAATTCCTTTATATTCACATCTCTGATTGTCTGTCACGCCTTAGAGATTGTTTAAAAGGTACAACAGCATCTCCACTTCCTGAGAATCATCTGGAAAAACTGTGAATCAAAGCTGCTGATGCCCTTCTATAGATCAACAGTGGAGTTTGCTCTGGTGTATTTAATTTCTGTTTGGTTTACTGGATGTTCTATTGTGGATAAAAGAAGCATCTCTGGAGAGAGTAATTAAGACGTAGATGTCCTCTCCCTTCTCTGTCAAACAATTGCTAGCAGTTTTTAGATCTCACAAGAGCTAAAAACATCAATAAGGACGCTACAAATACCGGCGACCAAATGTTTGGACTGTACCTCTCTAGTAGGCATCATAGATCTATTTAATCAAGACTCACTAAGAGCTTTTTCCTATTTACAATATCTATTTTAAATAGCCATTGAAAATAACCATCCCCTTCTATTTTAATATGTGTGATTGTATTTTAAGTGTATTTTATCTATTTTTTTTAAATCTTACTGTAACACAGGTACTACACTTATTGAATTTTTTAATTTCTTCAGTCAATCAATTAATTAAAGTTTATTTGTTTAGCACTTTTCAGCAACAAGGCAATTTAAAGTGCATCACATTATAAAAACACAAAAATAAAAAGTCACAAAAACACCATTCAGTCAATATTTGAGAAACCAGTGACAAACATTACATCATACACATCAATATATCACTCTAAATTAAACTTTTTAGTAATATTGTAATTTATTGGGATGCACCTGTATTAACGGGCAGTTGTCAAAGTAAAGTTTAGTATATTAACTTCTTGCTCTGCCTCTTCTGCAGTTCCAGTCGTCGTTGCTGAACAGTTCAGTGGTCCAGAGTGACATACCCAACGTGGTCCTTGAGGGCCTCAGGCCCGGCACCGGCTACGTGGTCCAGGTGAGGGCCCGCACCGTGGCAGGCTACGGAGCCTACAGCAAAGAGATGCTCTTCCAGACCCTCACAGACGGTAAGAGCGTGGGTGGCTGGCTGGAGCGTGTGGAGATGTGTGAGTGGAGGTTTTCTGTTGGAGAGGAAAGGGGTTGTGAGAGTGGAAAAGGTTGTTATAAAGTGTAAACCTGGCTGTGAGGCAATTCATTCTGCCTGCATATTGTGTGCGGTCATGTAAAATGAGTGCTGTAAAATATATATTTTTGGAATTATGGAAGATTTTAGCTGTATAGCATGTATTCACTTTCAGATAGGCACAGCTGTGTGCATGTGAAAGACACAAAAATATATATAAACAGATATGCCTATCTCAGCATTGCTAAATTATGTATGTGTGCGTGTGTGTGTGTGTGTGTGTGTGTGTGTGTGTGTGCCTCTGCAGATGAGTACAAGTCAGAGCTTGGACAGCAGCTCTACCTGACTGCAAGTTCTTTAGTAGGCGGAGTGTGTATCGTCTCTCTGGTAGCTCTCGCTATCGTATGTACCAGGTAACACACAGCAGATACACTAACACATTTACACTGCAAAAAACTAAAATCTTACAAAGTATGTTTTTGGCAAGTTTCTAGTGGAAATATCTTAGAAAACTTGAAATAAGACAAAATACTGATTATTGTTAGATTCGTGTTTCTAGGATGTAAATCACTGTACTGCTTTGTTGCTTAAATGCGCTATACAGATCAAATTTGATTTGATTTAAAGATAGAGGAGCTTGTTTTAAATCAATATTTCCTTAATATTGATAAAAAAAGAGTACTTGTTCTACTGGGAGATTATTTCACTTATGGGAAAAATGTGTGCCAATGGAACTAATATGTTTTCATTAATATTAAGGAATTATTGACTTACTAAAACATTTCTTGCTGAAAAGTTACTTGTAAGGTTGTTTTATTGCATTTCAAGTCTTCTAAGATATTTACACTAGAAACTTGACAAAAATACATTTATATCAAGTCTTCATTCAGCTGCTCCAGCAACTCTTTTGGACTTCCTTTGAATACGAGGATATTGATTTCAGATCAGGAGTTTTTATTACAAGATGGTTTCAAAGTGCAGCGAGGTCTTGATCTTGAGTTGTATGGTAAATGGTTAAAGGTTTTATATAAAAATATAAAAATGGACAACTCAATTGATTGTTCCGTTTAGATTAAAAGAAAATTCAAACAAGTAAAATAAGGGCATCACATCTAGATATAAAATGGGAAATAGAAAGGTTTGGCAGGTAGAAGTTGTTTCAGTTTTTAAACAAACTAACTTGTTTTTAAATTTCTTGAAGCTTTGTTTTTTTTACAATAATATAAAAAGACACTTTTGGCGAAAGATGTGGGTTTTTGGTTGTAATATTTATATCCAATGCAACATTAAAAGTTTATTTAATTGTATCGTCTACACTGGACAGGTAAAACTGAAGTAGGTCATTTAACACTAAACAGATTCTTGGAAATATTATGTTAGATTGATTATATCTCAAAGCACCTTCTAAGAGGTGTAGTACTTTTTCATTTTATGTTCATAATATATGCAAGATAAAGATTTCTTCATTAGTATGTGCCACTCCTCTAGATGTTCAGGCCTCTGAGATCTGAGCCAATATTTTCTTTCTTTCTTTCTGTAACCAGGTGTACGCCTACGTTTAATCTCTCCCAGCAGATCTGTTCTCAAGGGAGGCCTTATTTTCTAGGTTGTCCCATTTCCAGTTAACTTCCAGGGTTCTCTGACCAAACGTATCTGCTTTTGCTCTCCCCATATCTGTCCTCTTCAAATTTCACCAGCTGCTGATAGTTATTGGATGCTTAGCCACAGATTATAGCTGCTGATCTTGTCTGGCCAGTGGGCATTAGGGATTCATCTCTCATAAATGTTGTTGAAGGTTTGCTCTCGCTGATTGTTGACTGTGTTGTTGGACTCAGTAGCCTAAAAGCTAAATCAATTTCACATCAAAAACCTAGATTTATGTTCATTTACGCTGCTCTATTTATGTGTGTGCCAAATGTTATGACCCTATAAAAATAGTTTTCCTGGCCAACATCTGAATTTCTAGCTCCTTGTAAAGTAATGTCTTAAATTACAGATATGTTCTCAGGTGTTGCACAAATTGCAAACCGTGCAGCTCTGACTGAAAATGTGGAGCTCATGTATTAATGATATCACTCATAAAGTGTTGTCATTTAATCTTTTATTTCTTTTTAATTTTGATGATCATGGCTAACAGGGAGTAAAAACATAACATTTGGTTTCTTAGAAAATATTAAAAGAAAATTATTTTCAATGCATGAATATTTAATTCTTGATGGCTTGTGGTCTAGAAAATCATAAGGAAACTCTGGTCAGGGTAAGCTATGAAAGACCATTACAAAAGAAGCTGGTTGTTTGTACATTGATGTATCCAAGCATTTTATTGAAATGTTGAGCGAAGGGAAAACATGTGGTATAAAAAAGGTTCACATGCAACAGGAACAACCATTGAGTTGCCTGTTGAAGAGTCTGGAGGAGAATCAAATGGAGAAACGACTCTCTCAGAAGATACTGATGGATATATCTTTAGTGAAGCAAATCCTGAACCAGATATTAAGTCCTCTGATGTTTAGTCCACTATTAAGTCAAAGGTTTGCAGACATATATGAGAAATTTCTTAACCTCTTCATGGTTCTCTTATTTGCAAAAGTAGGGAGAAGCCTGTTTCACTTTCGAGCAGGGCTTTTTTACCTGTCAACCACACCTGGACCTGGTTGGATGACGTTGTGTCAGTGTGCTTGATTGACCATCAAGGTGACCTGAGAATCTGTGCAGTATTGTCAACAGAGGGAGATGGAAGACACTGACACACCAACTGCGTTTCCATTAAACATAAAAGTGTGTAAATTAAAATTACGAAAAGAAATTTCCACTGAGCAAAAGTGGAAATTTTTGCACTTTTGCACTAAAAAAGGCAATTTCCAAAAAATGTACATTTGTTAGATAAAAAGTTTTTATGCCAGGATGAGGGGGTTGTTGGGCTGCACCAAAGTAGATTTAATGGAAACACATGATCAACAGCTGAATGTTACTACTGCAGAAAATGCTGAAATATTAATATGATTACATCCGCAGCTGACATGATTTTTAATGACTTATCATATGAACAAACTTATTCAAATGTGATTTAAATTTTATTTCTTATTTTATGGAAACATTGCAATTGCATAATTGTGTTTTTTCAACATTAGCGGGATATCAACATAAAGTTTGCGCACATTTGTAAAGGAAAAAACTGCTCCAAGTGTATTAATGCTTGCTAAAGGAGACTCAGGCAAGCATACGATGAAAGTACATGAAGGATTCTCTGATTGGTCTCACGTGATATAGTAATTTTCTACGAAACTGAATTTTGGGTTTTCATTATCCATAAGCAGTAATTGTCAAAATTAACAAAAATAAGAACTTGAACTGCAGTGTATCCCTTTTAGATTTCAACTTTTTATTGAGGTTCTCCTTTATTATGGATCTTGTTAAGATCTAGTGGCATGTGGAGATTCTGCAGGATGTTTCTGCACTTGTTCCGTTTGCAGAGGAAAGCAGGAAAATGAGGGCTGATGACACAGAGCAGTAACAATCCTTCAAACCTAACTGGTTCTAGACAGACTGTTTCGGCAGCAGATTCTTTAACAGGATAACTATTTTACTTCAACCCAGTTTGAGAGAAAATTGCCAATTTGCATTTTACTCCTGCAACATTTAGAGCTGCTCTGTAAAATTTATGGGCTCTTGCGACTTCTTCCCCTGAAGCTTTGTCTGTCTTTTTTTCCCTCTGACTGTAGGAGGAGACATTTGAAGGAGAGTGTGTATGGCGACAAGCTGCAGCAGTACAACACAGGAGGAGGTAGACACACAATCTATATTTTATTATTGTAAAAATAATTAAAAATTCCCAAATTCTTTTATAAAGTTTATTTGTGAACTTTCTTTACAGAAGTGACTCTGAGGCCAGACATGTTTAGCGGTCCCACCCCCACTGTGACTTTTCCCACCCTGTCTGAGGGTCGCAGTTCACCAGGGGTCAAGATCTATATTGACCCCTTTACCTATGAAGATCCCAACGAGGCGGTGCGGGAATTTGCCAAAGAAATCGACCCCTCTTGTGTCAAAATAGAGGAAGTCATCGGATCAGGTAGAGATTTTCATGGGTTTAGTCCTTTTGAACTGTTGCTTAATTCATTTTTTCTCTTTCGTTTCTTTTAGCTTTTTTTTTTTTTTTAAAGAAATTTGAAATTAAACTCTCATCCTACCTTAAGTTTTTTTTCCCATGTTTAGAATAAGATGTAAAGAAAATGTTTACTTTGGTTTAATTGTGATTCCAAAACTCTCTCAAACCAGATAAAACAACTGTGCCACATTTCAGTGTCGATGAGAAATATCTGGAATCATGCAATGCCAATTTGTTATTTTGCCTTATTATTTTTTCCTTTGAAGTCAGCATGTTTTATTCATGCTGAAAGCTTTCACAGGAATAAATTAAAACTGTCTTCTTGCATTTTCTCGTGAGCTCTGTGCTCATTCTGTAGAAATGCTGTGTGATGTTTGGCAAAAGAACAACGGTGGTCGCGAAAGTTCACCAGAAGTTATTGTTTTGATGCTATAATCTCTGGATTTAATGGAGGAAAGAGAGAAATTCATGCAAAATGTTTCAAACAACATCTTGTTGAGTGACCTTCATCAGCCAGACATATTCTGATGATTAGAAACCATCGTATCTTATAATCAATCGGCTTGTTAGACAATCATCACACAGGGCTGTGATTTAAATGTTTACCTATTTTTGTAGTTTTTAAACTGACTGCTCTGGTTTTGTTGTATATTATTTTTTGATGTCTTAACTGGATCTAAAAACTTATTTGAGCAACTCGATCATTTTGAACAATTTGACTCAATACTGAAACAAAAAAAAAATCTAATTGCTAAAAGAAATTAATGAATCTTTTTGTTTCACCATAATATTTTCTTATAAGCTTAAAAAAACAATTATATTTCCATAAATATTTCTTCAAATAAGTGTGATATGAAGGAATGATTAGCCCCAATCTCATGGATAACATTATTTTTAAAGGAGGGTATTATGAATTTTTATATGATGTATTGGACAATAAAGTACCTTCAGTTGTCATGAAAATGCTGTATATATCAAAAATCACCTAAAAGAAATTTGACTTCCCATCATAACCACATCTGATGTCTTGAAACCGGCCTCTGTCTCTTTAAGAACCTCCCACTATTTCTGACCACAAAAATACTTTTACCTGCCGTCCATTGCTGCCGTTTACAACCGCTCTTCGAGTTCAGCAGATGCGTAGTTTCACCAGGTGTTTGCTCATGTCTGCTGCCGCTAGTCTAGAGGAGCTGTGTGGTAAGGTGGAGCTTTGGGTAACCAGGCGGACCATTGAATGTCCGAGCGTTAAGGCGTTAAGGCGCCCATGAATGGCTGCCACGGGACTCTGAGTAAGTTTCTGATGAGGGAACTACATTCTTACATTTTGCATTATTGCATTATACCTCTCCGTGAAATGTAATACTCAATTTTTAAAATTATTTTAGTTGTTTATAAGCTGCAAATATTGCACCAGCCCTTGTCAAAGTCTAAGTGTTTCACTTCTAACATGATTGATTTAGTTTTCATCTTTTTTCTAGATTTTAAAGATGATTCCAACCTCAATACTGCTTTACCATCCCTCTCATTGAGAATTCATGGGCAGGTGGTATTTCGTATAATTGAATCCTATTTAGTGATTTAAATAGTTCAAAGATCAGCATTATAAAAAACCATGTGACAGGGATTGTGAATGTGTGAGGGTTGCCATGTGAATACTGATACCTCTCTGCTATAATCTGTAACTCGTTTAGATGCCATTACCTTTTATTTTATGGGATAATATTTTTCTTTTACTGCAACTCGGACCAGATTGAGAAATGTTTTTCCTTCAGATGGTCTGCTCCTGATAACTCATAACTTATTTAACACAGGACCAAAAACCAATCACACCCAAAGAGCCTACTGAGCCCTGGGTGTTAAAGGTCATGAACCAGGGCCACACCCTCACCACTGCAAGTATGTGCTTTGGCCTTTGGTCTGTTGAACCACTTTGAGGGGCTTTTGGTAATCCCTCCATTTGGTGCTTTATTATTCTCAGGGAAGGGTTTCTCATTCCAGACAGAAGTGATGGAGAAGGAATGAAAATGACAGGGAGGGAAGGGAAAGCAATGAGATGTGGTCAGACTTTGAGTCCTTCAGGAGCTCCATAACTCACTTTTCACATTGTTTCACTCTTGTTTTCCTCCTCTGTACTCCTGTGATACTTTATCCGATCTTCAACGCTTTCTGTGATTTAGACCCTCTGGAGTTTTAGTTTGTTTTGGTACAGACAAATCCTGAACAATGAACCATGGAAGAAAAAGCAGAATAACAGATTGGGAAGTGAAGATAAAAGAAGAAGAGAGAGCCCTACGGAGATAATAATAATATCCCACCTGGCTCCCTTATTCCCTTCCTTTGAGATAACACTCTCTTTCCATTACTATCAGTCAGCCTGTAGGAAATGTCCTTCACAAAAACCGCTTTGTTTGACTGGAGAAATGTCGTGAAACACATTATGTTTATAATATGACAGACTAAGACATCTCATCTAACAGTCCTTTACTAACAGAGTGTTGATTGAACGTAGATTTATAGAGCATCCTCTTTCATTCCCATCCCATCTTCTTTCCATTCTTCCTTCTGTGCTTGTTCTGATTTACAGCACTGACACAAGATAGTTTTTAATGAGCGATGATATGTGGAGCACAGATCAGTGTGAGACTCAACGGCACGGCCCTGTCATCCAATTCCCATCTCTCATCTATTATTCACGCAACGATTTTTTATCTGTGCAGCAATGACTTTTATTTTGAAGTTAATTCAATTCTCATGTACCCCATCATCATGTCGGTGCGTTTATTTTGACAGAAGATGTCTGTGCCTCTGCAGAATGAAAATAGTCTTGAGATTGGAGCTAGTTTTTAATTACTTGTAGCAGACCAGGCAAGTTTATCAGGTGATAGATTATAAAAGTCAGAATTAGTTCAGCTTCTTGTAAGGGGTTTCTCCTTGTCACCAATTTAATTTAATCAGTTTTTGGAACTCAACTGAAAGAATGGGGCTCAATTTTCATTGTGTGTATGATACTTTTGGAAAATTCAGATTATTATGCTAGACTTTTTTGCAATGTTATTTTGACTATTGGGAATAAAAGCATCTATTTTTACCCATCAAAATTTAAAATAACAATGACATTCAGTGGTATTTAATTTTTTTAAAGTTAATTTTAACCAATATTCAACCCAAACGAGCTTAATAGGGAATCAATAATGTTCCATTTCACATCAAGCAGATGAATTTATGTAATTTTTTCTCACCAATCACAAAAACCACTGACTTTACTTACTGTAACTACATATTAACAATGAAAATAAACAATTGCACTTGAAGTATGAAAGATTCTATAGTCAGAATCCACAGTCTTACAACTTCCTCCTGGTCCTGAATGGAGCCGCCTGTGTGTAATCAAACATCTCCAATGAGCTGCAGAGGTTACTGTCATGACGTTTCAGGTATTGTCATAGTTGTTTTGATGTTATTCTGGAGTCTCTGCCTGGAATCACAAGCCCCACCTCAGCCAAAGTTTTGAAATCAGGAATCATTTCTCCAGCTGAAGTTATCAGATGAGAAGGTTCCTTATCCTGCAAGCCTTCGCTTCACTGGGAGGAAATCCCACATCATGCGCTCCTTCTGCACCAGTGGTTCAGCTGCACCGGTCTGTGACTGCGATCGAGATGCACTGAGAACAGAACGAGATGATACTCAAATTCTCTCATGGGAGCTTTAGTCACCTGTTCTCAGTGTGTCAAGTTAAAAATGTCTGCGTGTTTGCACTACGTGGTGAGGAATGGGAATGCTAATCTTTCAAAATGAAAGATGACCTTCAGACTTTTCTGTCTTCAGACTTTTGACCATTTTACAAAAGTGGTCACAGGCGGAAACTATTCGGTTAACGCAACCTCGGGTTTAGAGAGAACAGATCTTGGATATTTCTAAAGGAACATATGGCAAATTCAAACAACTATGTTTTTTTATCAATCACAGCACAAATATCTGTAAATATTACAGATCATCCATAAAAGAAATGTTTATATTTGGATAAGGTTCAGAGACAGACTTGTATCTAAGTTTTGCTTACACTGTGATAAATAAGTATTCCTTCTTTAAAGATTTCTTTTATTCAAACAATTCAAAGTTTCAATTAAGCAACAAGTGAATACGTCATAAAAACAACACAAAACAAAGTCATAAAAACATCAGTCACAGATTTTGAAACCAGTAACAAATGCTACATTTTGTCATCAAAATCATAAATAAACATCAAAATATTGGTCAGTCTTCTAGTTATGGGAGTAACTAAGTAGATGGGATTTTAGTCTAGATTTAAAGGAACTCAATGTTTCGGCTGTTTGGCAGTTTTCTGGACGATTGTTCCAGATTTGTGGTGCATAGAAGCTGAATGCTGCTTCTCTATGTTTGGTTCTGGGGATCCAAAGACACAAACTCAAACCTAAGCATTTCAGAAGGTTTTGAAATTATGATGGCATGTATAAAGAGACAAAAAGTAACTATTAGGGAAGTAATAAAATTACGGTTTGGAATGTACCTCAGTTTAAAGTTTCTATACAAATCCTAATTTCACCCACAGGAGAAGGGCATTGCCTTTAATTTGAGTCTTTGGAGATTTTTGTTATGTTTTGTTCATATGTGTGAGTCTTATTTAACTAGCTGCAATTTATCCTGGTAAAAGTTTCTAGCTCCTACACGTTGAACCTTTAACTATTATCTTTTTGAAACTCATAAATAAAAAACTCAGTAATAACAGAGATCCCCACTCAGTAAATGGATGTAGCAGGATGTTCACAAAAGATTTAAACCTATGAACCCTGTGATTCAGCTCACTCGCTTGATCCATTAAGCTTTGTTTAATCAAG
This sequence comes from Xiphophorus hellerii, assembly GCF_003331165.1. Lineage (NCBI taxonomy): Eukaryota > Metazoa > Chordata > Actinopteri > Cyprinodontiformes > Poeciliidae > Xiphophorus > Xiphophorus hellerii. Next base: position 1,903,289 of record NC_045680.1, read on the forward strand.
AGATTATGAGACGTGTCGTGCAACGCTATGTGTCTGAGCAATAATAATAATAGCACAATCCTTTTATCTTGTTCACACATCGAAAACACAACCTTTTCTCACCCCAGAGAGCAGCAATAAATGGGATTCGTTTGTTTGTTGCACTTTTAAGCCACACACACAAAAAATATTGCCCTTCAGCCTCTGTTTGCTCTGCTGGAACTGCTTAGAGTCCATCAGAATGAAGGGAGTGTGAAGCATTAGAGCATTACCACAATTAAAACACACCAACTCAGCTGCTGTAAAAACAGTAGGAATAGAATTATTCTTCTCCATGCTCATTTATAGCTGGTAATAAGTTTCAAACTGAAAATGTGGTTAATGATGAATTTTGTATTTTAATTTGTGCAGCCTTCTGGAATCTCATGTAGGATTTGTTCTTTACCTTTTTGTATTTTGCTGTCTAATTTTTGGTAATTTTTAAGGTGAGTTTGGGGAGGTGTACAAAGGTCGCTTGAAACCTCTTGGAAAAAAAGAAATCCCCGTAGCGATCAAGACCCTCAAGGTGGGCTACTCTGAGCGTCAGAGGAGAGACTTCTTGGCCGAGGCGTCGATCATGGGCCAGTTCGACCAGCCGAACATCATCAGATTGGAGGGCGTGGTCACAAAGAGCAGACCGACGATGATAATCACAGAGTTCATGGAGAACGGCGCTCTGGACTCATTCCTGAGGGTAAGGAGCATTCTGCCAGCAGAATACTGTTTACAGACCAACACAAGGGTCCTCTGTGTATCAGCTTTACACTCAGTACTTTTAGGCTAGGTCAGATTTATGTAAGGGCTGAAAGGATTAATCTGATTAACTGTGATTAATCAATTATAGAAATCATCATCAACTAATTTAATGATTGTTTAATTGTTAACTTCAAAATAAAAAAAATGTCCTAATTGCTGAAAATTTCAACATATTCAGAGCAGTAGTAAGGCCAAAACTATACAAAAACAATATGTCGCATTTAAGATAAAAAGGCAACATAAATATACTCTAGCCAAACCTCCTCCAGTAGCCTCACCTGATTCAAAATTGCTAAAAGAATGCTGTTATTGCATTTTAAGCAAAGCATTCTGATATAGTGTAAAAAAGGCTGAAGTGGTAAAATTAAACATTTTCTTTATCCAATTAATCGTCAGAATAACCAGTCGATAGCTAAAATAATTTAGTTGCAGCCCTAGTTTTACGTAGGCTCATTTAATAGTTAAATGTGCATAAATGTAGAGTATTTATGCTGTACTGTTAGGACAAACTGCCAGTTGAGGAAAGGATTACGAGCTTCAAAAATGACACGTAAGAGGAGACAGAAACAGCCTCCTGTCCTTCCTTTTTTAGCTTTTTGCTCTTTTCCTTCCTGTACTCTTCCCTCATCCTGCCAGCCTGTCCATGTCTTTGATCCCGACTTCCTTTTGAGGTGCTTCTAAAAACAGAAAGAGACAACTCTTTGATGCCCAGTTCTCACAGCGCGACCCCATTTGACTCAGAAACCATCAGATGACTTGCACACACACAGACACACACTCTCAGTGATCGATCCTGGCGGTGTTGGTGTCCTGGCGTGACCATCCTGAACGGACTGGACCTGCAGCGCCAGTGCAGCTTGCTTGTGTGTTTGTGCGCACCTAGAAGGTTTTTCCCTGCGGAGGATTAGGCCAGGGGAGCATCAAAGTCACAGTTTACTGCACAAAATGAATTAAAAGACACACAGAGCAGACTGCAACTATGTCAGTCGGGGGCTTCTCTAAGGTTTAAAAGACACGGAGGAAAGAAATTGAGATGCCAAAAAGAAAAAAAAAAATCCAAAAGTCCATTTTAAAGTCTGCAGGTGCAGCGTATTCTACAGTACATAGTGAATACTGTAAACATGTTTCACAAATTGACCGAGATTTATCTGTATTAATCGGTTAATGGAAGGATTATAAACATGGCTATGAATGTCTGTGAAGATGTCAGGCTGTCCCACGGGGGCTGCGGGTGCCGTCAGCCCACTTCACCTAAAGGCAAAGATTGTTAGCAAATGTCCTCTTTAAAAAGGAGGAATCATAAGCCAGTCTGAGGCATTTATCTGTGCACAGGAAAACAAACAAACAAACCAAAAAAATGTGTTTGTGTTGATTGAAAACCCATTAATTCTGGGATATTATCACAGATTAATCCACTCTCCTAGAAAGGTTTAGTGCCGTGCTGGAATATGTTTATCCCTTAAAAATAGGCTCATTATTTTCTCACTACAGTCACAAACTCAAACATGTCTGCATTTTAGGTCAACACATAGATTCTCAGTTTTGTTCTGGACTTTGACTATGCCGTTCCTGCAATGTTTATTTATCTACCATTCCATTCTAACTGTGGCTTGCTCATTTTGTGCAGCTTCCAACAGGTTTTCCTACAGTAATGTTTTTCAGAATGACTGTAATTAGATTCGTACATCTTTCCCTCTGCAGTAAAGCATCTCCTCACCATGATGTTGCTTCCATTATGTCTCAGTGTGGAGATGGTGTGCTCAGGGTGATGTGTAGTTATTTTTATACATTGGGATTGCATATAGGCCAAATTTTGCCCCAAAGCACCTTCTTCAAACACAGTTGCCGTTTCCTCTGCATGGCTCTTGGCAAACTTTAAGTGGAACTTCTTATAGCTTCCTTCCAACAAATGCTTAATTTTTGCTGCTCTTTCATAAAGGATAAATTTATTGTGTGCACAATTAATAGCTGATTTGTCGACAGATTCTCCCACCTGAGCTCTGGTTCTCTGCAACTCCTGGCTCCTGATTATGTTTTGATCTATTAGATAAATTCCCAATAAATTATAGATTGGACTTGTGGTTTTTCATTCAATTCCATTTTTAAACATTTTCTTAATTCCAAAGAGAAACTAAATAATTTGGCAAACACTACAAGGATTAAGAGCTACAAATATGTTTGGAAGCTTTTTATTCCTGAAACGGTCAGACTCCTCAGCCACGTCAGTGGAGCTGCAGTGGTTTGATGTTTTATGGAGAAATAATCCATAGAGGTTTGCTTTTGGAAGCTTTTGGCTTAACTTTCACTCTGTCTCTGCATATTATCTCACCTGCCAGACTTCTAATTTTACTAGACAGTTGCTGGTGATGAAAACATACATTTACAGCAATATTTTGTTTTCAATTACTCATTTTCTTTCAAGCTATGCTAGATTTATGTCAAGGATAACTGACATCTTGTTAGCTAAGTAAAACATTTTTGCACAACAGCATCTTAATTCACGATGAGAGGAAAGGCTTGTGACTGAACAGGGATTTTCTGTAGCAACATTTCAATTAAAGTTACCACAGGTTAGGGCCAGTTCTTAATGCAGCAGCTATTGTAGATCATTTGTGGTAAATTTCCACCGAGAAACGAGAAACAAATCTTGAATATTGTCTTATGAATGTAGAGTTATAAATCATTTTCCTAACTGTCCCGGGTCGTTCATGGTGACTTTGTACCTGCAGGAAGTCTTTCTGATGTAAGAAAAGAGCCCAGATCTATTACTTATATGTTAGAAAATATCAGTTAATTTACCACATAAAGGACTTCTGGCATTTTTATCACAAATTTATGACTTTATAATCTCTGTAAACCTTTCAATTTTTCTTTTTATGCAATTTTCTGGCATTACAGTGACAGAGAGTAGTTTAGTCTTAATGTCATAAATTTATGCCTTTGATCATAAAAAAACATTTCTGTTATAATCATAGCCAGGGTTCTATTTACTATGAAATCAAAAAGAAAATAAAAAGTCTGGTCATTTTTAATTTATCAGGAATAATCCATCTGCCGTTTGGCAAAACAAATTTGTGTCAGTTTCGAATTGCACTCGGGACCACACAAAATCCCCCTAGGGCCTCAAATGGCCCCTGGACCACATTTTGGACACACCTGGTTAAAGGTTAGAGATATTAATTCAAGATGAGTGTCGGTGTTAGTGATTTTTTTTTTGTATTTGTTTTTTGAAAATTTATGTTATGTGGACTTTACGATACTGTTGTGTCTTGTCAACTTCAGAAGTTTAAATAAATGGTAAAGACCTGTTGAGAAATACTTTTAGAAAATAAGAATCCATTCATGTGTTTCTGTGTTGTAGCAAAACGACGGTCAGTTCCCAGTCATCCAGCTGGTCGGCATGCTGAGAGGCATCGCATCTGGAATGAGGTGCCGACACAAACACACACTAATCCATTTTATTACAAAGATAAACAGGAAACCTTCTCTGATACCTCAGTGATTGATTTCCTTATGCAGGACGGTACACACTTTAACTCTTCTACCTGCTGTAATGTAAGTCCAGGTATTTTACAACTTGGCAGCTTGAGCTCTCACATCCCATCCTGCAGTAAAACACAGATAGCGTCTGTGTTTTACTGCAGGCTGTGAGCACGCAAACATACAGAAATATTAAATCTCATTCCGATTTTATCGGCGGCAGCTCACACACGAGCACGCAAACACACAAAGGCACAAACACACACTCTAAATTCCATTAGTGCACCAAAGCTTGCAACAGATAACACACGTTGAGTCAATAAATCCTGTTGATGTTGCAGGTACCTGGCGGAGATGAGCTATGTTCACCGGGATTTAGCAGCGCGAAACATTCTGGTGAACAGCAACCTGGTGTGTAAGGTATCCGACTTCGGCTTATCGCGTTATTTGGAGGAGGATACCTCTGACCCCACCTACACCAGCTCACTGGTAAGGAGGAAAAAACTTCTCTGGAAACTCCCAGCTTCTTTCTGGGATTTTGTGATACTTTGTGTAATTTCCTTCAACAGATCGTATTTCAAACACAGGAAACCAGCATGTTGTTATATTACATCCTTTAATCCTGGATTTCTGTCGGCAGTCTGAAAAGAGAAGCTTTTATTTTACCAATACTTTTTTATTAGGAAAGAAAAGATTGGAAAACATATGTTTGTTCACATTTGTTGAGTTTGGTGTACTTTTTCTTTACTTCATTACTTCTAAAAAAAAACAGGGAACATGAATGTAGTTTGCTCTTCTAATACAGTCAATGTGCAGATTCTTTCAATTTTTTTAACACTTCCATGTCTTGCACACTATTCTTATGACCTTCCTATGACCTTTTCCTATACTTTGTTCTACCTTTGCTGAATTCCTAAGTATGACAAATTCCCTCAATGCAGCCTTTCTTTTTTTACTGTCATCTTTTATCTCTGCCTTTTGTCTTCGGGTTTTTTTTTTTCCCGCTCTTTTTCCCCTCAGGGGGGTAAAATCCCAGTGCGGTGGACGGCTCCAGAGGCGATCGCCTACAGGAAATTCACTTCTGCTTCAGATGTGTGGAGTTACGGGATCGTCACCTGGGAGGTGATGTCGTACGGAGAGAGACCTTACTGGGACATGAGCAACCAAGATGTAAGTCACCACCTGGTTACCTGTCTCTCTGTCTCTCTGTCTGCTGCTCTGATGTCTGCGGCTGTTTGGTGTTTTCGGAGGCTGCGCTTGTTTGTTTTTCCTTGCCGTCTCTCCCAGCAGGGAGTCGACATGTCTGAGGAAAAGATGCGGAAAATGAGGACATCAATTCAGGTGTCACATGTGTTTTTCTTCCCTGAGCATTAGTCCAAAGGTATCAGGATTGTGCTTTCAAGCAGATGTTTACTGCAGGCGATACTTTATTGTAGTGACAGCTTTATTCCAATTACTTTCACAGTATGATCAATTTGCCGCAGCATTTCTTTACCTTATTTTTTTATTTGCATCGCATTGATTCTATTAAGTTCTCCGAGATTACGCTGGTCCTGCTGTGATTTAGGCTAGAAATAATCAGCAGGTTTATAAAAGAGGACATTCCCATTTCTCTGCTGCTTTTTCTGTCAGCTATAATTTAGAAGAGCGAACTATTCCCCAGCTTTTCCTGAGTTCTCCATTTTGCTCTTGGAACTAAAAGAAAATGGAGTTCAGGACGAGAAGTTCTAAAAGATTGGATCACAGACATTTTCATTTTTGGGGGATTTTATTCTGAGGATGTTATATTATATATTATATGAGACTGAGATTATAGTTTCTTTTGGCTCTAAATACCAAATCTGGCTACATGAAACTTCATGCAGTGTGTAAAGGTTTGACACATAGAAGCCAAAGATGTAGATATGCAGTCATATTCAATAAATTAGAATATGTTCTGATGAGGTTTGTTGTCAGATTAAAATTACCTTTTTTTTAAAAAATAACAATCCCTAAGCAGGTTTTAGAAATACTTTACATTTCTGTATTGATCATTTTTAGTGGTCTGATTTAATATCCTAATCTTGAAGGTTGTTTTTCATCGACTGGAAAATAATTATAATCAACAGAAAGAAAGGCCTAAAATCACATTTAGAATGTGTTTCACTCAGTTAATTGAGGTAAATCAAGTTTTATGTTTTATTCAAATGTATTAAATGTGACTGTGTATATACTGGTAGTTTAATGTGATTAAAATTAATAAACAAGAGTCTTTGCAATTGAATAATCACAATTTATCCTATTTTATCAAATACCAATATTTGACACAAGTAAAGATCCAGATGCAGTAATATTCAAAATGTCTTAATGCGGCAGCATTAAGTGTAGGTACCGTTGCACTTCGTACTCTTCTAATTCTCTGTATACTCTTCATACTTTCATTTAGTTCTGCATTCAGAAATGTTCAACTCCTCTCTTTGTCACTCTTCACGGTCGCTGCATTTTAATCGAAATGTGATTTTTTTTTTTAATGTCCTCTATAGTAAATGTATTTTCTTAACGCCTCACCCCCCTCTCTGAATGCTGAATAATGAACTAAAAGGCAATATCGTAAATTGAGAAAAACTTTCTTTATTAAAAGCATGTTGGCATAGCAACAGTGACGCATTGTTTTTCCCTCTCACCTCGTCTGGATGTCTCACAACACTGCCGGTATTCTCTGGCGTTAACGACTTTTAATTCAAATACATTTTGGCTGAATAAATAAATAAATATGCAGGAACTTATGCAGTCACATCAGATCCAAACTTGGTAGCAGTTTTTTGCAGGAAGGGGTGAAGGGTTATGCTTTATTTTTGTTGTAATTAATTAATCAGAATAAATATGTTAAAGTCTCAACCCTAACATATAACTTATTTAATTACTGCAGAGACAGTGATGCTTCAGCAACTGGCCGCCTCATGGTTTATTCCTGGGAAACGTGTTCAAAGCATTTTGAACAAAACATTTCATCTCAGCTGATAGTTTTCAAACCGCCACTCCCAATCAGTTGAAGTTTTCTGTCAACAGTTGTGTGCAAAAGCTTCAACCCCTTGTAGTTTATTTGTATTTTGCTTGCAAACAGTTTTGTTGTGAAATTGCAATAGTGGCGAGATGATATATCTGGAACTTTTTCCCACTTTGTAATGTAACAAACTTCAAAAAAAAGTTTTTTGGATTTATTTCTTGTGTTAGATAAACACAAAGTAGCGCATCATTATGAATTTTAAGGATTTTAAAATATGAGGTCTGGCCCTTTTTTATTTTTGTTCCTTGCAAAAATAAAACAAGGAAGCATAACTTTAAAACTACCAAGAAATGACTTGTTGTTCACTGAAAAAGCTGCCAAACAACTGGCCAAGAGTCTGGTAGTAACTCCACTGGAGCAGCAGAGATCAGCGCTTCAGTTGGGAAAATCTGTTGATAGAGCAACTATTGTTGGGGGGGAAAAAACCCTTAAGATGTCTTCTCTAGTATTTGCTTCAAGCAAGAATGAACAAATATTTTAGTCTCTAGATATACAAATTCTGGAAAGACGAGAGTTGCAGCTGAAACTGTAGCGAATGTATTGATCTAGTGGCTCTGATTTCTACTCCAACCTTTTCAGATTCAAACTTTTTCAAAACTGAGCATTTCCTTTCACTATTACAGATTTCCTTCTTGTTGTTTTTTCTTTAACACAAAACAATCTGAAATATAGAGAGAGTTCTGATCCTTAAGTGACAAAATAAACACTTTCAATATATTTGAAAGAAAATCTATTTATAGTTGTATTTATTAACATTTCTTTAAGTTTTATTTGGACATCAGATGCTTTTTAGATAATTTTGTCTCACTTTTTTGAGTGTGCTTGTTAATATACTGAACCCAATATCTGAAGGCTCTTTGTTATTAAAAGTCTTACAGGTGATATAATTTTGTTGATTTTCATAAGATTTAATAGACTTTCCCATCGAAAGAACAGTGGTTTACCAAAAGCAAGGTGATGTCCAAAGAGACATTAGCTAAAAACTCCAATCAAAAGTATAATATGTCTGCCAGGTACTTTTAAAAATCTTTATCACTGCACTAAAACAAAAAACATGAGATTAAGTGTAAACGTTTGTGTACTACTGAAGAGAAAACTTAAGCCTGAGTTTATGCATCACTTGTCTTTCTGTGAAAGAGTTTATCTGTGGCAACGACTTCTAACATCTCAACAGCAGGACAAAATTCCTTGTAAAATATTCTTAAATAAAGTCAACTTCCTGTGGGAGATTCCTCTGTCTCTTTGCTCGTTCTCCTCCGGCTCTTAACTCCGGCTCTTTTCCATTCTCCTCCTCCCGTTGCGCCTCCTCCGCTTTTCCCCGAGCCGCAGCTTCTCTAGAGTCGTAATGAGAGAAATTCAGTGTAATGACAGAGACGGATTTATAATGGAACAGTCTGTGTATAATGATGGGGAAGAGTGTGTGTTTCCAGTACAGCTAACGAGGGTCTGCGGGGGCATTAACTATGCATGGAGCTGACACCCTGAGCTCACACTTATCATACATTCAGACTCGCTTTCAACCGAACCACACACGCAGGCCGACATGTGTAAAGGAACGTGCACACACACACACACACACCTACACACACGTGATTTCAAAGAACACAGAGGAGTGAAATTGTCAGCAGAGCCACTGCAGGTGCAGTGTTCGACATGAATTAATCATGAAAGAAACCTGTGATGTTTTACTACACTTTCTGCTATTTTGATTGGCATGGGTGCTTAGAGTGAATTTATGCATTACAAAGCCTAAGAAGGGTGTCAGGGTCAACTGGAGTTCACCTTGGAAGCAGCCAAATCCCCAGCAAGACGATTGTACAAGTGCCACCTTTTTATAGCTCACAGACGCACGTTACATTTAATTTGCAGAAAGTCAGGAAAATAAAACGACACTCATGTTTCCGTCTTGCAATTTTATGGCTAAATGGTTGCAGAAGAGTAAGCACCAGATTTGAAAGTGGGCTGATGTTGGAAGTGGTTAGATGTCGGTCTCAGGTATGACCAAAGCAGCTAAACGGTTTACAAGGTCAGTCAAAGCACAGGAGTCTCTGAGACGTCTGTTGTGGAAAAAAGCTAACAAGCAAAAGTCTAAAAAGTGGCAGAGGTCATGAACTGAGGTAGACAGGGAACAAGGCAACAGACTGGAGCATTTTGGCAGGATGACAGGAAGGAAAAAAGAAACGATGATAAAGCGACATCAATAAATAATCAGTAGATTCAGGGAGAAACATGGAAAATGGTTGGAATAGGTGAAAACAACCTGCAACTGGCAGGAATGTCAAAACAAAAAAAATCATAAAAATATAAATATTTTTATTTTGCAGTGATGCAGGCATTGCTCTGTTGAAGAACAGATTTATCGATCTGAGTTTCATATGTGAAATATGGATCAGGACCAAAAGCGGAAAACATTAGCAGAATTTAGCTCTGCTTAAACAGAAGCTGGACACTTATTAATGTTTTATGATCAGTTATGAAATAAATCACACTTATTAATATTTTTGGTCAACATTTTAATTACAATTATTCATCTCAATTACTCACAGTTTGGAAGCAATAAGTAATTTTGGAAACGCTTCATTTTTTTTCTTCTTGCCATGTTTTTCAGTTATAGTTTTTTAGTGGCATTTTTTTTACAAGATGGCCTATGTTGACAGTTTAATAGCAGAATGTATAGTTTGTATATCTCCTTAGCTTTCTGTGTGCTTTTAAGTTTTTTTTTTGCTTTTAATTTAGCTGAAACACGGATTTCTTTATGAATTTCTCATGGTAGTTTGGAAGCTGTTAGTTCATAGCATCTGTTATTTCAGTTAGTCTACTGTGCTGGCCAAAAAAGCAGAAAGAGTCTGAAAAAATGTCTATAAAGATTTACAAGTAAGCAATCAACATTCAACTTAAAGTTCATAAGACATGGGACTAATATGTAATAAATTACTTAAAAGTGCATTTTATAGCTAAACTGAACCAAAAAAAGTATTACTTAGAAGAATATAATTCATGTCATTGAATAATTTTTCAGTACAAACCAAGTTTTAACAAGAGGTTATTACATGACATTACTAAAATGTTTGAAGTAGTCAACAATTTCAACCTTTTTATATTTTACATCTTAATGTTACATCAATATGAATGATAAAACTTTGATTACTCAAATATTCTGATTAGATGTTCAACATCCTTTGCGTAAATCAAAAGTTTAGTTTTAGTGCTAAATAACAAAAATTTGATCCACTATGACTCAGTATGTCAATTAAAAAAATAATAAAATCAGATTGTGTTGCCCCACTGAGTGTTATCAGATCTGTTTGTTATGAAGACACTCTGTCTATAGCCATTTTTCACAAGTTTACAGTTCACCACATCTACGGGTGGTGTTTGGCTCTAAAAGCTGTCAGTACCCTTATAATTTAACATTTTATTAATCAAACTTTAAACAAAATGCTGGTTTGTCTGGAGGCAAAATTTTGCTTGTCTTTTATGTAGAAAAGCATCAGCTTTCTGAATAGACAAGACAGATGGTAATAATTGGTGTGTGAGAAAACTGCCAGAAATATGTTATCTGACATCTGTACAGTAATTAACTCATAAAATGGTGTATTTTAAGCCATTAGGACACATTTCAGTAGACTTGACAAGCATTACATCCATAACTTTAATTGTTTTTGTGAATCATTTAAATCATGTCATGTTCCTGGCATACAGTGATTTCAGATGGTAATTTATACTTTGATATTTTTAATGTGTTACTGCTGTTTACAGAAAAATATCAGGATAAAATTTGTGACCGCCCAGATGAAAATTCTGAACTGTTAGCTAATTTTTACTCAAGGTTAACTCAAATATTGTTCTCCTCCCAGGCTGCACTGATCACCACATCCTGCCTGTTTTTGCCCTTAAGCCGTCATGATGGGATGCCTCATTCATGACTGCAACATTTCTGCTGTTTCTATTTCTCTACTTTTTAAATCAGTTTATATCTTAAACTGAGCAACATGACTTTGAATTGTTTGTAGTCTGTGAACACATCTGTGCAAAAATAGTCAATTCCTCCAGTTATTTAACTGCCTCCATTTACTTGTTGCACAAAACCCGAGTTGTAAAGTTTGTCTCTTTGTTATTTTGCCCTCTGAAATTATTACGCCCCTTTAAATACTGTATTTTGTTTTGGAGCTTGCTACATGTGGGTGTTTATTCAGTAGTGCAGACTCAGAGAAGTGATCACAGAAATGCTAAAGGAAAATGACTTTCATAAGAAGCAGTTTTTCTCTCCTCTTGAGTTTTCATGACGGCACCATGCTGCTTGTCTCTTTGATCCTCAGAATGACTCTGTGCTGCTGAGTATGTAGGATGAAACGTTTAGTACTGAGCTTTTTTTTTTAAGTTCAGGTATTATATAAATGTAGATTTGTATCAAAGCTGAGAGGAGGGAGGGACTGATGGAAGTAGGTGTATCTCCAGTCTCAATCCCAATGCTTGGAAGTTTGATTTTTGTTGAAATGGAGCCATTGCATCTAGCATATACAGTATTTTTCTCTTTTAAGATTTTAGCATAGGAAGAATGGTAGTCCATGTCCTGTGGTGCCTTTTTTTTCATAGTTTTATTCATTACCACCTGGAAAGTAGCAGATTAATAGAAACTAATAAAAAGGAACAGCTACTTTATCACTGCAGCAGATTTTTATATCAGAACCACCACAACTGTAATTCAGTTACATATTACAGCAATAAACATTCATTGAATATATTGAATATATTGAAACAAGCCAATGTTGGATTTTATTTGTGTTTTGGCAAAGATATTATCTTTCTTCTGTCATTATCTATCTTCTGACTTCTTTATTTCTGTTACTGTGAAAATCCAGAGTATTCTCATATGCTCACTTGTATCATTGCATATTTATCTGTGATATTTCATTTACCTTATCGTATGCCTTTTGACATCAGGTCGTAATGCCTATGCCTGTGTTGTATATCATTGATTTCTGTAAAATGAATATTGTGGATAATGAGTTTGACAACATATCACCAGATTAACCAACAAAATGTCACAAGATTACAATGTTGCTGGGTTGGTCTCAGGGATAAATGACTAAGAATTATCATTAACAGTGAAAAGCTGAAATTTGCAAATATAGGTCTAACAGCATATATGCTTTAATGTGTATTAATACAAACAGTGGGAACCAACTTGACACAGCAGCTAACATCCACAGTCTTCCTTAATTCCACTATTGGAGTTTACAGCCAATCAGCAGCAAGAAAAATGAATGGCACTTCTGCTGCTTGCAAATACCAGCTCTAAAATATGAGGCATTTTTCAGCATCTCAGACTGCATTTTTATTTTAATTCATAAATAGACACGTTTTCCATGAAGAAATCTGAGTTATGTTCCACAGAATAATACCCAATTATTGTCGATGTCAATTTATTTATAAAGCACTTTAAAAACAGATATCAACTGCATCAAAGTACTGTACAGTATTCATGAAACCACAGATAAAAACATAAAAGAATAAAAACACAAGTTAAAACAGACAGGACAAGTAAATTACAATGTCAGGCCATATGGAAATGCCAAAGAATAAAAATGAGTTTGAAGTGTTCAAGACTATGTGTTCAAATATTGATCAGTGAATATGTGGCAAAGGATCAAGAACACAACATTCATTCTTCAAAAAATGAAACTCTGTGACTTCCTTTTTGGACAGGTTTACCTTTTGCTCCTGCCTTATTGTGTAAATCCGCCTGCTTCTCCGGTCTGCTGCGTTCCAGGTAATAAACGCCATAGAGCAGGACTTCAGACTGCCAGCTCCCATGGACTGCCCGGTAGTGCTGCACCAGCTGATGCTGGATTGCTGGCAGAAAGACAGAAACGCAAGGCCAAAGTTCTCTGACATTGTCAGCATGTTGGACAAAATGATCCGCAACCCTGCATCTCTCAAAGCCGGCACCAGCAACATGGCTCCTGGGTGAACAGAGATATTAACTCATTTCCATACCCAAACAGTCTCTGTTTGCGATGCAGGTGAGATTCTAATCATCTCTGTGGTTCCTTATATCTGCTCCCTGCAGTCCTTCCCATCATCCTTTGTTAGACCGGGGAGCTCCGGATCTGAGCAGGGTGAGCTCGGTGGAGGACTGGCTGGCTGCTCTGAAGATGACCCAGTATAGAGACTCCTTCATCGGATCAGGGTTCACATCTTTGCCCCTGGTCACACAAATCACAGCTGAGTATGTCTGACCTAACTGTTTTCACTTCTCCTCTGTCATTCTCATTGCATGCGCCTTTAAATTGTATAACTATGTTAAATAGTTGCTATATGCATCACATTGCAACTTTCCAGCTGCTGATGTCTAAAGGCAATAAGTGATACTGTAACTTTAAAGAAGACACCAATGTCAGACTTTCCTCTGGTACGCCTATACTGCACTGATGCCCTCTGAACCTGAAGTATTCTGAATACAGAGAGGAAATTTACCCAAAGGGACTAATTATATATATGCTAAAATGTACGGGTGTGAAGAAGGCACCGTTCAGGTATATGAGCCAGTGAACTCAGTTTCACATTTCATGCAGAATGAACAACTTCCTCAGAGAAAAAACGGACGGGCGACCCACCTGAACTCAAATTTCTTGGGTTTTTAATTTGTTCTCTTTGCATCATAAATTCAGCACTGCATGTATATTTAATTAGGTTTTAAAACTGCTCCTCATGTTACATTTTTATAGGTAATATAAAGCAATGGGTATGACGATCTTCATGGGATGTGTGGCCATGCATTTACTTCTGGCTCTTTTAGCATTAGTTCAGTTATATTAAACTTGATATTTGAGCACGTTCTGATCCAAGACATTATTTAAAAACCACTCTGAAGTCATTAATAATATATGTATTATTAATATACAACCGCATCTTATAGTACACTGATACAAAAACAGTCATTTTATGTGTCTTTCTTTTGTAAAGTAAGTTGTGTAGGGTTTGAGCTGCACAAAATGATCAAATTATGCAATGGCAATATTATTGGTAAATATTAGGGGTGTACCAATATGAAAATTTGGACCAATATTGAAATTTGATAATATTGCTGTTACATTTTTCCTAAATAAATCATTTGAGAGCAAATCAAAACAAAATCCTTTTTTGAGGTGGAGTTAAAAAAAATAACTACAAAACTAAACAAAAATTTCAAGAGGGAACCTGAAACTAATCATTGATCACACCACACCAATATTGATTCAATACTTATACTGATTTAGTATTGATATGATCAATATTTTGGATCAACCCACCCATCCATATTATTTAGTCCAGACTATCCTGTGCAGTATGAACAGAACAAACAGACTAAAACACAACTTTTACCCAAAAGCTGCTATGGCTCTGAGTGTTAATTCATCTGAAACCTGATCATCATTTATTTATGTATTTTTTCCCTTAACATCCCAGTTGTCTTGGTGTTTCTACTAGAAACTACTAGAATTGGGTTAAGAACTGTCCAACGCATCATTAAAAACTGGAAGGATGGTGGGGAACCATCGTCTTCCAGGAAGAAATGTGGTCGGAAAAAAAATCCTGAATGATCGTGATCGGCGATTACTTAAACGTTTGGTCAAATCAAATCGAAGAAAAACAACAGCAGAACTCAGGAGTATGTTTAATTGTGAACGCAAAAGCATTTCCACACACACAATGCGAAGGGAACTCAAGGGGTTGGGATTGAACAGCTGTGTAGCCGTAAGAAAACCTCTAATCAGTAAGGCTAACCAGAAAAAAAGGCTTCAGTTTGCTAGGGAGCATAAAGATTGGACTCTGGAGGAATGGAAGAGGGTCATGTGGTCTGATGAGTCCAGATTTACCCTGTTCCAGAGTGATGGGCGCATCAGGGTAAGAAGAGAGGCAGGTGAAGTGATGCACCCATCATGCCTAGTGCCTACTGTACAAGCCTGTGGGGGCAGTGCTATGATCTGGGGTTGCTGCAGTTGGTCAGGTCTAGGTTCAGCAACATTGTGAGCCCAAAGAATGAGGTCAGCTGACTACCTGAATATGCTGAATGACCAGGTTATTCCATCAATGGATTTTGTCTTCCCAAATGGAACGGGCATATTCCAAGATGACAATGCCAGGATTCATCGGGCTCACATTGTGAAAGAGTGGTTCAGGGAGCATGAGATCTTTTTCACACATGGATTGGCCACCACAGAGTCCAGACCTTAACCCCATTGAGAATCTTTGGGATGTGCTGGAGAAGGCTTTGCGCAGTGGTCAGACTCTCCCATCATCAATACAAGATCTTGGTGAAAGATTAATGCAACACTGGATGGAAATAAATCTTGTGACACTGCAGAAGCTTATTGAAACAACGCCACAGCGAATGCGGGCTGTAATCAAAGCTAAAGGCAGTCCAACAAAATATTAGAGAGTGTGACCATTTTTTGGTGGCGACTTTTTTTTTGGCCAGGCAGTGTATATTTTTACATTTATTCAGACTTACATATTTGTTACTATTTTGTTCAATTATTTGACTTGCCTTCGAGAGTTGCTATTTTTATACACTTCTCTGTGCTTTCTTTCATGCACAATGACAGTAAAAGGAATTTTGATTCTGACAATACGATGATAATATATTTGTGGTATATAGTGAAGCTCTTTACAGGTTTGATTAGTTTAAGTGTTTACTTTAGCAAAGCCTGCCATCAGTGTGCTGGTGTTTTCCCCTCCAGTACCAGCAGGAGTTATATCATACCAGCATCTGTGGTGGTTTATCATATTTGTTTCTTTGTTTTCACAGGGATCTGGAGAGGATTGGAGTGTCTCTTGCAGGACACCAGAGAAAAATACTGACCAGCGTTCAGTCGATGAGGCACCACACTGATGACCAGTCCCCCACTGAATCTGTGTAGCTATGGGTGAAGAAACACTTTGATATATTTGACCATTGTTGAGTCCTTGAGTGAACAGACTTTACTTGTTCTGAAGATCTGTTATTTTCCTTCACAGTCATTAAAACCCCATTTTAAAGACTCCATTAATGGTCTTGCAATCAGTGGAGATGTTTCTTATGGTATTTAGTCTCTGAAGTTGGAATATCCCCCCCCTCCGGAAATTCTCTGTACAGGTTTTATTTGTTGAACAGACTGAAAACAGCAATGAGCAACACTGTGGAAAAAGAAAACGACTGTCTGACCTGAAGGTTATCTCCTGAAAGGAAAGAAGAAAAACCCCAAGTTCTGCTTGAAGGATAATTTTGACTTCAACCCCTTCGCTCCACAGGCCATTTTCATCAAACTCAATCGTTTAAGGAAGACAGGGTGTTTTTTTTTTATTTGAGGATGAATCAAACTAAGACTACTGTAAAAAGAAACTAGCTGAGGAGACTTTTGTGTGAATGGACAAACTGGACCAAAAGCCTGTCAGAAAATGTTACTGGATGCAAGAGTGACAGCAGGCCTTCTTGTTTCCAGCATGTTGTGTTGTGAGTATTTATTTCATTGTGTTTGTGAAAACTACAACCATTTGAATCTAGACTGTTTAAATGGGACCTTTTTGAATCGATCTTCACATTGAAGAGTTAGTAAATATCGTTATTTGGGAATTTCTTCCCTCGTTGTTCATTTACTTAAGCCTTTGCTGTTTTGCAATGTTACTGGAGTATTTGTGATCTTTTAGTGATTTACTTTCCATTTTATTCATCACTAGTGTAAACTCTAAAGTGCTGTTGAGTGGAGATAACAAACATTTCCCAGTGCTCGGACAGATGGCCCACATAAAATACATAATTCACACTTTTAATGGATGTTTTTGATGTCCCGAGAGGGAAGGCAAATGTGACGGTACGCCTGGATGACAACATGTATAAAGACACATCTCAGTCTATTATGGAAAAGTTTTTAGTTGATCAATTTTAAGAATGACCTGAACATATGATATACTTGCATTAAACACACAAGTAATCAGATATTTTGTTATGTAAATTTTAATGATTGTGGCCAACAGCTAATGAAGCCTAAGACATAGTTTCTCACAAAATTACAATATCATGCAAAACCTATATAAACTGACTTTCAGAACAGAAATGCTGTCCTGATGAAATGTGGTGAATGCAGCACAGTGGACATGAAGACTAAAGCATGTTGGGGCAGAATGAACAGGTACTAATGTAAGCTGGAAAAATAGCAGCTCTGGAAAGCTCGTCAGCAGAGGTAAACATGATGTTTCCTGCTTGATGTTGTTCTGACTCAATAAAATCCTGGACCAACACCAGCCGGCAACATGGCTTCCAAATCATCACTGACTGCACCAGGATAAACACACATTTTGTGCCTCTCCAAAAAAACGTTGTTACCCAAACTACTAATTAAATACAAAAATCACTTTTATCTGAAAATTCGACACCATGCTGTAAATCTTCACATTCTTTTAGGGGCTTGTAAATTTGTTTTTAGCAATTTTTTTCTTCCAGTCAACTTTCCATTTTTACACTGGGATACAACAGGACCTTTTCATGCTTACCATCATGGAAGAGGTGACTTTCATACGATATTCATGATTTTATACAAATTTCATGGCCAAATCATTGTATTTCTGAATGAAAAATCTTTTTTTTTTTTTCCCCTGATCCTACAGAATATTTACATTTTCAGAGAAATTGAATATTGGATTTACAGTTATTGGTCATAATTATTCAAATTAACTGAAGATGCTGGAAACGTATCACTGCATGAAATGAATAGTTAATACGTGATTTATCACTTTTTGAATTAAGGCATTAACATGCATCGATTTGTTTATAATATTCTAATTCATTGGTATGCACCTGCATAAGCTCAAGCATTGATTTCCCACCTACAAAGTAAATCAATTACCTGCTATATGCTGAGGTGTGGCGGAAGAAAGCAGCTTAAGAGACCGACTGTGTGAAGTGAGACAATAACAGCCGTCCACAATATCTCAGAGGAGGTATTGTGTTCCCATGTCTGTGTGTTTTGGCTGCAGATCCTAAATCTGAAACCCAGTCAAGTGTTAATACAGTGCATGAACCAACTAGAAATCCGGCGTTCATCTTCTGTCCATGACAAATCTCAGTTCTGTCTAAAGTGTATGGCTGGCATCCAGATGGCATTCTTCCTCCTGCAGCAGGCAGTCTGGCTACACTTCCTGCTGTTGGACATGTCTTTGTTACCAGAGTTTGTTCCACATTGACGCCTCTGATTAAAACTGTTGGAGTAGTTTGTAGATCAAATAGGGTCAAGCGACCTATTTGTGTTCTCATCTGTGGACAGCAACCTTTTTAACACCCTCAAAATTGATTTGTTACAGTGAAGATTATGCAGGAGTTCTTTGCGCCCGCAGGTACATTTGCTGATTGTTTGTCCCGTTTCAGTCGTTGATGAAATGTTTGATTCTCTTGTGAACGAGGCCTGATCTTATTGTGGAGAAGAAGTGCTTTTATCTCGGCACGGAGCGGATTACCAGCTGTGAAACAACTGCAGTCTCCAACCCAAACCTCCGGCATCTCAAGGATTACCCTTCAGTTGCTCTGATTGGGTGTTAGAATTTTATTCGTCATCGGCTGAGAGCCCCGATTCACAACGACAGGAAGTGACACTGTTTGCTTTCACTAGTACAAACTCTGCCTGTGTTTGTCTCTCAGCACTGCTCCCTGTTGCTTCTGTCTCTTTGTTTCTGAACATTGTGACATTGGAATGTCAGAACCTCCAAAAATGTTACATTTCCACTTTTTTTTTTCTCACTCAAACTCTGTCCTCACGGCGCAACCGCAATTGCGTTTGTTGCCTGGCAACGGCAGCTTATTGAACATTTTATCAGGAAGTATTGAGATCAACTGGGAGCACGTCAGCGGTTCAGAGGAATAATTTGTCGTAAATAGATGCCTCTGGAAAAACAGGCTCAGCGATAGCTAGGGGGTTTAATAAAGAATGAGACAAGTCGTGTTCCTAAAAGCTCATACTGAATGCTGCCTAAAAATGTCAAGCACAAGAAATGAAAGCTGTGAAAATGGGCATCATATAACACGCGTTTCTAGGCACTTTGAAACCACTTCTTATGTTATTTTTATCTCCCTTCTAGATATGTGCTTTACAGGAAATTTGGCTGGTTAGCATGTCAATGTGAACTAATATAAGTTCATGTGTTGAGTTTGACTGTGACGATTTAGTGCCCTCCAAGTTACAAATGAATAAAGTAAAGATAAATTCAGATTTTGATTGCAGCAGCTAAAAATATCATTCTGAGAAATGTTAGGAAATCCAACCTTCATTTTAAGAATAGTTAAGTTGGAAAAAGTCTGGCATTTAGATTAAAGTTACTGTCATACCTAACAATTTCTTTAACATATATTAAATGTAAATCAATCATTTTCATTGATCTCGGTGTCTTTTATTTTTTATCAGTAATGTAAGATTTCCTGTCAGTCACTTCATCAAGACATCATTCGAGTAGAGCAGGCATGAGTTGATCTAAATAAATCAGAAAATGTTCACAACATAGAGACGGATCATTTACTGCAGAGCTGTTTTGTTCCTGAATCGTTCTTAAAAGATAAATCCAGACACTGATGTCAGTGAAAATCAGAGATTAGTTTCGATGTTTGTATGTAAACAAGACTTAAAGCACACAGAGCTGAAACACTGTAATTATAACTGGCACCTGCTGTGTCTACTCAAGGCTGAAATACACATTTGAGAAGTTTTTCCATATTTCCACTAGAAGGAAATATTGTGAGGTTAATTTTGTCTTATTTTAAAAAAAAAAAAGTCTAAAAATGAATGTGCTGCAAATCATTTGATAGTGTCGATTTTTCTCATAGAGCAATGAAGAAATTTCAAGAACAGCCCAGTTTATGCATCAAAACATTTGATATTTAGAAGGTCAGATCCAACCAAACGCATAGAGTGTTTATTATCAGGGACTAATAAGTAAATACTTACCTAAAGTCCCAGCATGCATTGAGCTGAATGACAACTGCAAAGACAAGTCAACAAAATCTTTGAAATTTGTTTTTAAACAAAATTGAAAATTATAACTTTACATTCGTCATACAAAGGTGCTATTTTCTTTGTCTTGGACTGTTGAGGACTTAAGTCTTAGTTTAGTTTTTCTTTTGCCCTCTTAACCTCTATACATACTGCATTATTCTTAAGCAGTAAATAAATTCACCATCAGAGCTCAATGTTTAAAACTTAACTTTGTTTTTGACCTGCAAAGGTTTGGACTTTTGCTTGGATTCATCCTTCAAACCTGTCAGTCTGAGTCCAAAGCAAAGGGATTTGGAGCTGTATTTGCACCTTCAGGCAGGTTGTTGATATTACAAATCAAAAATGGAGCTTTCTAAATATAAGTAGCAATAAAGTGATGTAGTCACTTAGACTGGTTTAGGCTTTTTACTGTAAAAAGAAATGACCTAAATTGATTCAGAAATGTCTTGAAGTGAACAACCACTGACAGCCGACTTCACACTGTTTACAACCCATTTCTGCTTCAGACAGACAGAAGGAAAAGCATCTACTGGTATCCATAAAACTCAATGGAATAATAGACTTGTGTTGAACAGTATAGGAGATAATAAGGAATTAAATGTGAATATGTTTAGAAATGCAAATGAACTTCCTTCTGTTCATTCATCTATTTTTCAAGGACTTAAGTCCTAAACTGACATAAGTGATTCTGAAAAGGCATTTTGGAAGACTGATTTTTTTTAAATTTTTTATATTTGGCTGTTTTTATTTTTTGGGGTGTTTTTTATTTTGTTGTGTTATGTGGTTTTTACCCTTATAGGCTTGTGGGAGCGCCTGTTTCTCTTTGAGAAGAGTAGAAACAGTAATGACTTACCAAAACTCCTTAATAGCACCAGAAAAACATGCTGGATTTTTGCATTTTTTTAAAGGAACAAACAGGAGGCACAAGATGGGCTTAACATGTTGACAAAGTTGCTACGTAGCTCATGAAAGAGTCTCAAACCCTCTACTAAAAAACAGAATAATTTCTAAACAGTTTGTCAAAACTTTGTTTGAAGTCATTGTCTTGTTAAGAAAGATTTCTTATTCATAATTCTGCTCACTCGTTTGCTAATTAGATAAGTTGAACTTTTCTCCTAATAGAATCAAAAGACAGTTGTTTCATTCCGTCACTTGGCAAGTATTTTTTAAAATTGTAAACCGATTTCCAAATACTTTCAAGCACCGACTTCCCAGATGGCTCCTTGTAAAAAACCATCTGCTGCATCACTTCAGTTCAGTATTACAAAGCTGTATGTTTGACTCAACTGCTGCTGCATGACACACTTTGCATATGAGATCAGCTGGAGGAGAATATTAAGGACAAAACACACGAGCAACGTTTTGAGACGGTAAACTCGGTGGCCGATACTTTGTGGACGCTACTCTTGGTAAACGTAGAGTTTTCATGATGAACTACTTCTGAGTATAATAGTGGAGTAATAAACGATTTGCATAGTGACTGCTTTGAGTATGCGCAGGCAATTGGATGCTTTAATTTCCCAGCAGTGCTCCCTCCCTTTGCCGTTTCATTGCTGTGCTTTGTGGCGTGTTACTGCCACCTGGAATAACGCTGAAGCATTGGCAGGAAAGTAAATCACACCACTCGTGTGTGTTTGTGTTTGTAGGGGGAGAAAAAAATGAGAAATATCTCATAAAAATGTGCAGAGACGTGAATTTAGAGCACATCTATTGTTTTAAGATGAAAGCAGAAGATGAGATTCTCTGCTTGTGATATAGGATGTAATTATGTAACAGCTCTGCGGCTATGGAGCTTTTGCTGAACTTGCTACTCTGTAAGTATGGGCAGGAACTAAGCAGTTACTATGGATATCTTTTGCAGGACCACAACTCCTTTCCTTTGTAAAATGTCAACATTTTATGCAACCGCAATTCATCCTTGTATGCTGGGATTACTGTCAGCGGAGACCGTGAGGAAAAAAGTCTCTCAGTTCCTTCCTGAATGGCAGCTGTAGACAAAAAGCCCTCCCTGTATGATTCAGATGGACTGACAGCTAAACCTGACATTTGCTGCAGATATTTTAGATAAAACCCCAAATGGAACAACAGCTCATACCCAAAAATAAAAAAAGCTACAAAACAACAGCCTGCTCTAAATACTTATGGATGGATTTAACTTTTTATTTGAAGTACTTAGCTTATTAGACTGTTCTGGCTGTTGTTTTAGCTACTTAAGTGAGACTAGAACTGAAAGAAGGTTAGATACAATGTGAAGAAAAAAATGGAAAAAGGGAATAGAAGAGACAAGGATGAGGAGAGATTGAAAGAGGTGGGAGGGAAGGAGAAGAGAGTGTCAAAGCCCGAGTTGTTTGAATAAAAATGAGGCTGGGTGTGGAGAGATTACTCTTTCTTTTTTTGTCTTTCTGTCTGTGCTTTCCCATCCACCTTCTTCTCCTAATGCCCACAGTCTCTGAATAGCTTACTCTGCTTCCAGTCCACATGCCCACAGCCTGCTTTGAACAGTTGGGAGGAAAAGAAGTCATTCTATTTTAGATGGAGTCTTCTAAAAAGAAAAAACTTCTCTAAAAGAAAAAAAAAAAACATTTTGAACACGTATCTCCTGAGGTACACTGGCACATATCTTTTTTTTTTGTTTGTTTTGTTTTATCAGAAACCCCTGCAGTATTTCAGTTTTGTTTTTGATTTTAAGTGTTTATGTCAAAACTGAAAAAAATCCCAACCTGCTTTTCCTCCTTGTGTATTTCCTGTCTAAATTCAAAGTAAACTTACTCATTCACAGCACAAACAAAAATGTTAATTTTACAGATTTTAAGACTTTATCCTCATCAAAAGAAAGTATTTTTTTCTCTGAGTTTTGACCGAGTTTTTACAGAGTTTGAGAAAAGAAAATTAAATTTGATTTATACATCTCTCAAGAAGGTCAGTAATTCCTATTTTGTCCTCGTGAGGTTTTAACACGTTCTTTTACTGTTTTCTTTTGCTTAAAACAAATTAAAATGCCAGCATGCCTATTCATCCAATAAATATAAAAGTTTATAACTAATTAGTACTTCATGGCACAATCTCAATATGATAAAAATAATAACCTCTAAGTTTTAGTACAGCTTCACAAAGACACAGCACGACTGTAGAGCATTAATCACACTAAAATATTCTAAAACTGTAATAATAAATATTGGTATGAACAATGTTTTCTAAACTGTGAACACAATAATAAATTTGACAAAATATTGAATTACTTTGCTGTTTTGTAAATTTAAGTTAAATTCAATCTGTCTTATACACATTTCAATTTGTGTTCTATTTCTAAATTTTCTCATGCTGATGTATTTTTGTTCTACTTGCTTGCCATACTTCTTATGTCTGTAAAGAACAATTTCTTAAAAAAAAACAATGGTTATAAGTAATTGTAATTTGCCTTTCTATGTTTACCTACAGTTACTGTTCTACTTGTTGACGGCTCGTCTATTGAGCGTCACAATCTAATGTATTATAACTCTGTAATATAATGGGAGTATGCGCACACGTGCATTTTTGTGTCCGTGTGGCTGTAATATACCGTGTGGGTGTGCTGTTGTTCGGTGTACAGTAACATGTTTGTACATTGTGCGTTTGTAGCTGTGGACTTTTTGACTCTTACATTTACAATGAACTGATTGTCAATAAAGAGGACAAACTGAACTGTTTTGGGTTTACTAACATACAAACTGCTGAGGATCAGATTAAGGTAAGAAACGTGAATAAAGGTTTCCAGATGTTAGTAACTTAATTCACTTTTGAATTAATCTTAACCCTATTCATTATTCAGAAAAGCATGATGCTTTTTGCATTAATTTTTCACAAAGTAGACGCAGTCACCCTGATGTCAGCTTCTGATTCATCTGCATCCTGTAGTAAAATTTTTAAAGTTTCTTTTTAGTTGCTTCAGATGACAACAGATTTTTAGCTTTCCAATGGTATTTGAAACACATTTATCATGTATCAACCACAGGCCTCAATAATTAGTCTTTACATGACAGTGGGGAGGAAATTATTTCATAATTTTCACATTTCTTTAAATCTAAAAATCTGTAGAGTAGCATGCTTTCAGCCTCTACAGCTCAGTATTTTCCTACAGTTTCTTTTTGGGTTTGTTTTTCACAGCCTTTCACATAATTATTTTTACCGATTCTTTTTGACAAAATAGCTTCAACTTGGTCAGATTAGATGGATATGAGAGCATCATTTTTTTTTAAGTATTGCCAAAAATTTCTTTTGTGGCATTGAACGGCAATCTAAACAATTATGCCGCTAACACCCTACGTCACAGTTGGGATGGTGTCATTCACACTTTTCCTTTTTCAAATTTATTACAGTCAAGCATTTTCTTTTAGTTTTGTCAGTTTTGTTACCCTGTGTGCATTTGCAAACTGTATTATGGTATTGTATATTTTGCTTTCGGAATGACTTCTTCCTCTCTGCGTGACATTTCTGCGATAGCGGATTAGAGTCATTAGCGATGGATGGAAAAATGGAGTAAATTTCCACCAAAAAAGTCAGAAATGTTGAGATTAAAAAATGTTCTAGAAAAAGGAAGATATTTCTGGGTTTAAATTGTTGAAAGTTTTCAACTTCTGTCCAGTGGCACTAAAATGCTGTCATACATTTCACCCTATGATTGTATGATAATGACGCTATACAAGTTAAAACTCAGAATTTGTTTTTCTCGCAAATTTTGGACTTTTGTAGCTCAGATATTTCTATGCTTTTCCAGAAAATTTCTTTAATCAATCTCAAAATGTCTGAGTTTTGTGGGCACTCCTTTTTTTCCATATCTACAATGACTTTAATATACCATCACACATTTCATCCTGTGTAATTGGATGAATCATTTCACTGTGAATAATGACACTAAATCAGATGGTTTTGCCTTTGTTCTGCAGTTGATGCACATTTTGCACCAAAACCTTCATCTTTGAAATATTGGACCTGTCTACTTCCTGAACAGGATGCTGGATGGACATTCCCATGCTGCTTATACTTGCACTAACGGTGCTGCTCTGATTCATGTTGTGAATCATTTGGGTTTTCTAAAATTGTTGAAAGCCATGCCAGACTAATATGTGTGTATGCAAATTTTGAACTTTTGAAGAAAGTAGTCAAGCATATTTCAGTTTGATGACATTGAATTGTTTTCACCTTAATTCCCTTGCCTCTGCTTTTCTGCCATTGCATTTAGATTAGTGGGTTTTCCTCAGTGAGAAAAAAAAATGAGCCTGGAATTACTTTTGTGGTTTGTGTGAGAACAAAAGGACAATGAAGGGAAAAAAAGAGAACATCACATGTGGATATCTTTACATGAGGACCCAGATATCTCTTCTCATTCAGTGTTCAGTATTCAGGCAGCACTAAACCTTAGATTTCACCTTATCTGGTGTACATTATATTTCTCAGACTAGAGATGACAGCTGTGTTCTGGAAAGTAATGAGAAAGGTAATAAAACTTCTTAATGACTTCCTCTTTTATACAGCAGAGTAAATTAATCATTTATGGGAGGGAGAGTAAGTTTAAAAAAAGGTTTCGACTTTAATTTGTACATTCGGATCAGGTCAGAGAATAAGAGGCATTTAATAATATCACTGAGCTAAAAAAAAAAAAAAATAATCGCACAAACTTAAAAAAAAGCCCACAGGGTGAAGGATATGAATCACATTTAAAACCTAAATTTGCCAATAAAGGAAACCAATTACCTGGCAGCCTGTGGAGTCTGCTGAAATGTAATATTCAGAGCAGTGAGAGCTTCATCAGTTCACATGAAACTGATTAACAGCACAGGAACGATCGCAAATTGCTAATGGCTGCCATGAATACACACGAGGAGTTTAACTGACATAAACCTATTAACTGCAGCTAAGTGATAGAAAATGGAATTTGATTACGATGAAATGTGGTTTGTGAGTGACTAGATTGTCCATGACATGAGCTTACCTTAAAATTAAAGTTAATTTCCAATCAAATGTAAACCCAGTTCACAAAAGCAGACCAAAAATCAACCATAACGCATCTGGGAATATAGTTTGTGCAAACTAGTCAAAGATCCTCCTCAATTCACGAGAGAGAAGTTCTTCACTCCAGCAATCAACTTGTCACATTAACTGTTACATTTCATTCCAGTACAGTTCTGAAGGTATTAACTCTTTGCTCAGCAGGACTTTTCTGTTCAGAGCATGAAGAAAGTGTCCTGTGATGTCCAGTTACTGCTGACCACACAGAGTTCTGCCAGTCGGTTAATCAATAATCCAGCACACGAGGGAAGTCTCTACCAGCATTGCTGACCAATCATCTTCAAAACATCGAGGTAGGCTCCAGAGATCAGTGCAAGTACTGTATATGACAAAGAGGTGTGGCTGCAAACTCTGCTGGCCCTTAGAGGCTTAGACACAAAATCAGTGGTGAATAAAATTAATAAAAAACAGAGTACTGACAAAAACTGCAGGGAGAAATTGGGTAAAGCTTACAGAGATCTGCCTGCTGGAATATTCTGGAGTGTCTTACCCCCTCCAGTGGGTTTTAGCTCACAGGCAGCTTACATAGAAGAGCTGAAGCATTCTTTGACTCCATCATACACCCAAAAACAAGAATGTTAGGCTAAAAGGAGGAACAATGCAGAAGCCCTTCAAGAATGAGGTAATTAAATGTGAATATCTGCAAAGAGAGAAGATTTGTATCATTTCCTCGTGTACATTGTCAAAAATATCAGTTTGTTAAAGTTGGACAATGCAAAAACTAGCTAAATAAATAGAGAACCTTTTAGAAAAAACACTAATATGTTTTTGCTAATCTCAAAGTGTCTCCAGTTCACCCTCTGCTTTGCTTTCTTCATGTGTAAACTTTAAAGATATTCCAACAGGAGACTCGCACCGTAAAAAATGAGATTAGACCGAGCGGCTTCCTGCAAACACAGAGGGCATCCTCTGAAAGCAACACGGGCGCTGATCCCTCCAGAAGAATCGCCGGCTAAATATAGTCCTGAGAGGCTTTAGGGTAGAAAATAAACAATGGGACGCAGAAAACATGACGGGAAGAGGAAGGTAAAGGAGAAGGTTAAATATGGGGGAATAGATGGAAGTTAATGGGAAAATAGAAAAAAAAGATGCATGATGCATAGGCATTATTATCTTGTTCTTTGCTTTGTGTGACTTAAACGTTGAGAAAATTAGTTTATTTTATTCGGCAGAGGAGGACGTTAATTTGGATTAAGCTGAGCATTAAAGTTTCCTTTGATTCTTTTTATCAAAGCTTTGAGCAAGTAGAGCCAGTTCAGGTCTTAATGCTGTAAAATGTTGGTCAAAAATGTTTTTGGTCGACTGAATTTCTCCAACATTAATATCCACATTTCTAGTAAAGAGATCCTGAGTTGCTCCTGCTGAACTCTTGTAAATCAGCCGACTGGTGCTTTAACTATGCTGCTGCGACATGATGAGGTCAAGAGTGATTTAAGCAACATGTCATTGTTTAGTTTTAAACTTCAAATAGGCAGGAAAACCATAAAAATCCTTTTTTAAGGAAGGTGTTTTTTCCTGCTGTGGCCAAATGCCCGTTTGAACTTAAATTTACTGCTTTGTTGTTTTTCCCTCTTCTCTCTTTTAAACGTTTTTTTTGTGCTTTCTCCACGGAGGATTTCTGTTTGTACATTAAAGGCCCACACAATTAAAATGTCACTAAAAGAGTGATTAAATAATCTCTGTTAGTTGGAGATTGAGGAAAGCAAAAGGCTTGAAGGCGCTTTATAAGACAGCCGACTTGATTGTACAGAAGAAAACTTGATCCTTGCTTTAAAACCATCAAGGTTCTGTAAGTGTAACTAACACGTCGCGTCATTGGAAATCAAATTGAGGGAGTGCAATAATTAAAGGTCAAACTCTTTGCCTCAGTGGGATAATTTATAGCACTAAAGGTTTGAGTTCAGCAAGGTTAGACTATTATATTACCTTAAAGTCACAAATAATGACACCCTGCAAAAAGTAGTTATTAATATAATTAAACTGCAAGATATAAATTTGCATTTTAAAAACTGTATATGTAGTATTTTAGAATAAAAAAGCTAGTTGCAAATTAAAAATGTTTGATTCTTGCTATGAACTGATGCTTGATGGAAGAAATCAAATAAAAAGTGAGAAGCTAAAGTTAGTACAGAATGTGTTTGACACTTGAATAATGGGTTTACTGACAGCAGAAACAGAAATGTGACAGTTTTTTCAAGAGGTTTTCTACACAATGCACACATAAACATAAGTGTTTTTTTACACATCGCACTCACATTAGAGATGATTCATGTATTGTTAGCTGTTCATTGAAGGTGTTTGTATTGGGATTCTGTTGCAGCGTTGTGGCTGGCAGCCTGTGGGTCACTGGAAACGGATCCGGTTCCTGGTTGGAGCTCCGACGGTCAGACATCTTGTCTTTATGAGATGATCTCTGTCACCCTCTGATCGTCACCTTGCCATCACCTCCAGTGGCACAGATTCTGTCTTTCTCTTCTCTCTGTCATCTCAGATCTTTTTGTCACTCTGAGCCTTTTGCCACGTTAGCGATTAGCGCTCCAGGTGTCACTTGAGTCCCAGTTCTTTACCACAGTTGGATCAAGTCAGCACAGAATAAATATGTCCACATCTATCTCGGTATCTGTACGTCTAGACTCTTGCCTGACTGTTCCTGGTGGCTGTGGTTAGCCGGTGCCTGGCTGACAGGTTTCAGGCCCTCAGGAAGTTTCTTCCTCCTTGATGCTGATTGTTCTGCTGCAGGAGGCTTTGCAGCCACCTGGCTGCCAGTGTTCACCTGCTCTGGGGAACATGGCTGCAGGTTTTAAACTCTGTCTCTTTTCCTGAGCTTCTTTGGCCTGGTTTCACTGCCGACCTGCTACGTCTGCCTGCTGGGACACCTGGGGGCCAAGAGGACATGACTCACAGGGCCCATAGACCCCATGGGCACCAAGTGCAGCGAGGTTATTACTCTCCTCATTATTGAAACATCCTTACAACTAGCACACCTATGCTACGCTACACACACAGTATCTCTTTCTATCTTCACAAGGACTTTGCGTTGACTTCTGTTCATTATTAATTCATTCCTACAGTCTAACCATTACACACCTTACCCTAAACCTGTAACCCAAAAGCAACATTTCTTCTAAAAACACATGTAGACAACCAGGACTGCCATCTTGACATTTAAAAAAAATGTGGGTATAAAATACCATTTATCTCAGTGTGAGGTGACACTTAGTTGTAATGAAATGTTCTCCGGCGACATGCTCCCTTTTCTCACCTGAAATTGTTTGGGTGTTAAAACAACCAAAACTACAAAATGGTAAAGTGATATTTTTAACTGCACAGACTTGAATTTTGTTTTCCATTGCTGCCATTTGTATTTTTGCATATTTTTACTTTGTTAAACCATGGACCTTACCAAGCTCCGCCCACAACCGACCCACGTGACCGCAAGTCTCACAAACAAAGCCTCGCAGCGCGTTATTTCTATGTAAACAACTCAATTAGTGCATCATTTCTACCGGATTTTCACAATATATCAGCTACTACAATGGACAGAGGAACTAACAAGTTCATGTCATCATCTGGGAGGAGGTTACTGGTTTCTCAGTCACAAGCTGGTTGCAAACCTGAGGCCAGCAGGTGTCAGTCAGTTATGGTAGATCTGACATTTGGTTTGATGACGTCAATATGAGAAGCTACAGACTGATAGGAGGAACCAAAGAGCTCTGTAAAGGTAAAGGCAAATCTTCTGAAGCTGGGATATAATTAATTTAATTTCACATAATTATCGCGGTAGAAGCCATTTGTTTGTTAAAATTTTATGAAATATATTTGTTCTATGTGATGTTTGTTGTGAGTGACGTAAACTCACAAACGAACGAGGTAATTAGTCCAACGTTTAGAAACTACAGCGGCTGTAATGCGCCACAGCAAAGGTAAACAAAGGTAAAATAACCCGAACAGGTGATCAACTCAAAACCATTACTCTCTCTCTCTTTGTATTTTAAGCACACCTGTTACCGTGGCAACCGCCTGCGCCCTGCTAGACGAGCAAAGATTACGTTAAAAACATAACATTCAGTCCGTTACCATATCAAGTTTCCAGGCTTGATATTTATTTCTCGATTATTAATCAGCGTTTCCCTGAAAACAGCGACGGTTGACTGACTAGCTGTACTTGGTGCTAACGTGGCTAACACGAGTAACAGTTTAGTCCAAAGCCTTCTCTGCTAAAATAAAATCTTTAGTGTATGTCAGATACAGACACATACATATTGATCTGTTTAGCTAACGTAAGACTGTGTAGCAGACAGGCTTCAAGGTGTAGAAGTTGCATCAGTTCTGCCATTATGCTGTACTTAGCTAACGGGAAGCTAAGTGTTTGTGAGACGGCCACGCACGTGACCACGTAGAATGGGCATCAGCCAATGAAAAGCGGCCCCCTGGTAAGGTCCATTCCTTTTTTTCCCAGAAAAATAACTAAAATATCTTCAGTCCTTCAGTGCCTTTTGGAGCAAATACAACAATTTGTATCACAGTTACACTATCTCATGAAATATTTCATCTATTTCTATAAAATATCGATCATTATTTGAAGTGAAAGTAACTGATCAAGACATTAAAATCCCTAAGTCTGAGAAAAACACAAGGTTTTGTGAGGAACAGAAAAAAAGACAACTTGCTCATTAGCAGTTGCCGGGGAGTGTGATGTTTGTGTATCTGAAAAAAATTCTTATCTCGAGTTAAAGTAAGAAAAGTATTAAGCTGCAGAAAGATTTCTCTGAGCTGTCAGTGCATATCCACATAGTAAGTTTCTTAAATAAAAACTTCAGTTTCCAATAAGGATTAAAGCTAAAGGATCCAAACATTCTTGTCTCTTCATCTCACAGATTAGCTCTCTGACTTCGACAACCTTTCCATGTGTGTTTGTAAAAACCCACTGCCATGAACTGTGTCCTAACGAATGTGATTGAAACAGACTGCTCTAAATTGAGATAAAAGCCGTTTAGAGCAGTCACAACACAACCAAACTTAGAAATCAATGCCAGACAGAAAGATGTTAGAATCTGGCTTTTATCTCAAAACAATGAGACAAAATTAAGAGAGGACTTCCAAAGTGAGGCTGGGGAATGTTTATAAAAAGGAATTGGTTAATGAGAAACTGGTGTGTTTTCTGGAGAGACCAGAATATATGGAAGGTACAGTTAGAAAGGAAAGTAAAAAGAAGGTATTTAATTTTAACATAAAATATATATATAAAGCATTACTGGCTGGTTTTAGTTTCCAAATCATGCAACACCAAGGAGATGTGAGGCTAAATAAAGCTGCTAAACACATTTAACCAATGCAAAAACTCTCACACAGATAACATTAATGTTAAAAAGTACAATACACACCTTGCTGAAAGCAACATTACAGGATGTGGTCAAATTGTTCATATTGTGTCTTATTTTATGGTTGGAGAACTGAAGGAAAATGTCTACCTTGGAGGACAGTAAAGTTTTATCCTATTGAATGGTTTAAATCTTGATTTATTGATTCCAATGAACATCCTCATTTGCGACAGAAAAAAGAAAACGTGGTTCCTTGGCAAATAAATAACTTGTCCTACTAATAATTCTCTTGACTCGCTTCGAGATGACGACTTGTCCAGAGAGTGTGTCGTATTTCCGAACGCAAGTTCAATTCCACATTAATCATGATTTCATGTCCAAGTCTATGAACCCCCTGAAACGGAAGCTTGTTTCCTTTATTGTGACTTTAGTTGGTAGAAAAACACGCAGAGTCTAAAAAATGATTTATCAGGGAAGCCAAAAGACATAAAAATGATTTAAAAACTCAGAGGTGATTACAGTGATTTTCCTTTCAGCCATCCATCAAGAGTGCGTATCCAAAAACATGAAAGGTTTTATTCCCCTCATTTGAAATGCTAATGTTCAACAAAAGGAGCGTGTTATTTATCATGTTTCCAGCACACAAGTTTTGCTTCCCTGTTAAATCGAGAGCTCAGAAACCTATGAGCCTGAAAGGACTTAGTTCAGGATCTCTGCAAATCTCTCCAGTGCTGTCATATTTATTTTAGCATCCGAAAGCTCCTGCTGACTGCTGTTCAATAATAGATAAGCATCCATTCTTTTTTCTTTTTTTTAAAAAAGCACTGTTCATCACTTCCTGCAGATACTTCACAGGGTGAAAGAGAAACCAAGGGAGAAATACAAAGAAAGAATCCGTCTCATCTTTTAAGGCACAAAATGGAACCTGCGTCCAAAAGGAGTCAATTATAGGAGTTGCTGGGGGCAGGAAAGAAAAATCGGATTTGTTTGTGGCGACAGTGTGTAAAAATGACTCATTGTTAGCGACACATGTCCCCAAACAGGACTCCTTATGTCACTCCATCTCTCTTTTTGACCTCTGTATCTTGTCTCTCTCCTGTGCCGCCTGCTCTCTCTGCCCTGATGAAGTCACGCTGCCGTGTCTGGTTGTGTGCTCGCTCTGACACGCATGGACAGAGTTCTTCTTGTCACTACTAAAAGCCATTAACCCCTGAAATGATGGGCTGAGGCAGCACTTCTGGCATCATTCATAAAGTATGAGATCCAGTTACCTCATCTGGCTTGTTTCTCGAAACTCTGGAAGTAATGAGAAACAGGCAGGGCAGTAACTTCGAGTCTGGAGTTTTACCTACAGAGAAGTTTATGCTTTAGAGGTTAAATCCAACTGAGCTCCACAGAATATTAAATACAGGTTCTGATTTGCTATTTTTACCTTTTACAAACTAGTCACTTGGTAATCTATGTATTGGTTGTTTTCTTACACAACAAATTGCCTAATAATTATCCTCTAAGCTTGAAGGTAGACCGCAGCAGAAAGATCATCATGTACCCCTAAAAATGTGTGAACAAAGGCTGGTGTGTCATAAATATAAAAACCTAATCTCTGGTTTGATGTGATCTGTGAAAAGATCTTAAACACATTTATTTTTGCTCAGGAAACACTGAAGAACTGTGTTTTAAGCTTTTAAGAAGTCCAGGTCCTAAGAAAGCCCTTGCTAAATTTTACAGGTTGTACGATGAAAATCATAAAAAAAGATGTGCTGCTTTTCCAAGGTTGTAAAACTCTTAGAATTTCTGAAATGAAAATAGAAAAAAGGCATAAGTGCACCTGCTTTCTCAGATGAAAAAAAGCTTTTTGTTGTTTTACATTTTGTTACTACTAATGCTAAAGGACAATTTTAGTTCTTATTCACGTAGAATACCATATTTCTTTTCATACTATCAACATTCCTTTTTAAACTTCCATCACCCCTTTTGTGTAAACCAAGGAAGACTTGAAATATTGCAAGATGATGCTTCAGTATGACAAATATTTACAACCATATTCAAATGAGGCTCGTTTGTCATATTGAAAGTAACTTTAGAATAAAAACCTTAAAGCAGGTTTTAAACTTAGTTTCTTCTATTTCTACTTTGTGTGAAATTTTATACTCCAAATTTAAAGAAATACATTTCTAGTGCTGAACTCATTAATGTATTAATTTTACAGGCTGTTGAGCTTCAGGTGAGTTATATGCTGGATTCACTTATTCTCATTTAGTCCAGTACGCTTTGTTATGGAATACATCTGAAAGTCAACAATTTTCATTTACCAACAAAACAAAGAAAAAGCTTCAGAGCATTACATTACTTATAATGTTACTGTAACATTATAATGTTATTAGTTTCTGTACCTTTAGTTCTACTGCTGCTATGCTTTTTCAGTTTCCCACTGGTTTAACTTTAGATAGCAGAATCCTACAAGGTTTGCTGCAACAAACACTGCATGCCAAATAAATAAAGCCCTTTTTGCATTACAGGGTCCAGCCTGGCCCAGCCCGGCTCGGTTCCGTTGTCCTATTGGTGCTAGGACCCGTTTTGCATTGAGCAGGATACGTCAGGTAAATCGACTTGTTGCTAAAACTACCCAGGTGATCTCCCCAGCGTCCACAGAACAGTTTTCTTCTTGGGTCTTCCGTCCTGCTTTTTCTGTATGCGCTTATGAACTTGGAAGCCGAGGGAAACATTTACCTTACCTTTACATTTAACTTAAAAAATAAAAATCTCATCTGAATGTCGTCTCTGAGCTAGACTTGCGGCCAGCTGAACTACCGCTGCAGCAGGCGGGATTTCCCGGCTGGAGCGACGGCAGATGCGGAAATCCCCTCGTTCACAGCCTAGCCACTTCTGATCGGTTCAATTGGAGAAATGTTATTTACATTTAACATTAAAATCTTTTGCTGACGAGGCGATTGTAATCCCGGTAAGAATCTTACCGGGATTGTAATCCCGGTAAGAATAGATTATGACGGGAATTTATTGATGCAGCTCATTGAAATGAAAGACATCGAGAAAGTCTAGTGCTCCTCTGATCCAAAGATCTGGTTTTTGTCCCGCCCCCGCAGTCAATGAACCAATCAACAGCTAACTACAAACCGGCCCGATCTGGGCGGCCTGATTGGAACCGCAGCTCTTGGGGTTCCAGGGAGCGGGGTGGTGCCGGCTGGAAGTGCTAATGCAAAAACAATCAGCCCTGCTTTGAAGCCGGGTCGACCCGGATCCAACTGTGCAGTGCAATAGGGACTTAAGTAAGCTATGTTCATTTGTCTTACACATAGACATCCTCCACAAAGTGCTGCTCTCCCAGCAGATCTACCTTACCAGCTGGAGTTGATCACAGCTCTTCCAAATTGTGCCCAGACTCAGCTGTGCTGTGTGTTGTGAGATTCACTGGAAGATCTTTTCCAAATTTGCCATGATCAAGCCACGTTTAACTTGTCATGGAGACTTTAAGGTGGTCTTCATCAACTGTAAAGAAAAAAATCTACCAATATTAGCAAGATGTTTTGATATGCTTTTACTTCTTTGTAATTTCAACATGATAAAATTATATTTTTTAAACTGGGTAGCATGGAAGAAGAAAAGTGATCAATTAGCTCACTAATCGGAACAAATCCAGAAAAAACAATTATGTGGAGTTGTGCTAAACATAAACATATGAAGACTTGGTCACATTTTTTCACTTTTATCTTCACAATGTCCCGTTCTATCGGCCAGCTGTCTGATACTCTACCTTTCCAAACAAGCAGAGGGAAATTTATCGTGAATATTTTTAGGATTACTAACTTGCTTTCTTATAAGGATGTTTTTTATCCGACCTTTACTGATAATATAACATTTCAATCAGTACTTGAATTTCTGTGTTGTACTGTGTTATGATTCTTCATTTGTGTTTGTATTTTGATAAGTTCTTTGTTTATATTTGATACGTACTGCCCTATTAGTTCATTCCTTTATGTTTGGCTTGTTGGTTTATTTGTGTGTTCTGTTTTTTGTGCATTTGCGTTTATTTCTCTCAGATCTGTGTTAATCTTTATCCCGCGTTTTATAATTTTGTGAGTCTTAGTTTAGCTCCCTTTGTGTTAATTTGTCTCTCGTTCAGTTTATTTGCTTTCATTGTGCCACCGATTTTCCACATCACCTCTGATTGTCTTTTCCCACCCCTGCCTCAGTATTTGTCCTCCTGCTTTATCATAGTTCCTTGCTAGATTCTTTAATTTCTGCCCTCTTGGCGCTAACATTTCCTGCCATGTGTGTGTCTCACATAATGAATTTAAACATGATCATTTCATTTCAATCCACAGGTGTCTTATAATGTGACACTTAATGTTTTTGGACATCGTCTGCAGCAGATGAGAAAAGATCACACCTCTTTCTGCATCCAACTTATCCTCGCCCAGATGTAACAACAGCAGCAAAAGGGGACAAGATGAAAGGTGAGATAACAGGAGGGTCCTTGTTGTTATTCCACTGTTTTTATGGTAAATTGTATCATGTAAGCAAACCAACAAATTTCTTCTATTTTTCAATTCAAAACTCTGGTTTTTGTCTTCACTTCACGGTTTAACAATTAAGTAAACTGAAAAATGGCAACATGGCGACTAAACGCATCATGTCGCCGTAACCTGCAGGGAAAGTGAGAGGCATAGAGTTAGCTTGTCCTTGCGCTCGGGACTAAACCTACGTGTTGATTTGATGATGTGACCATGAGATGGAGGGAGGGTGGGGGGGAGGAAGTGACAAAATTCCGTGTCACCACGGCAACGGGAGACTGCACAGAAATCAGCCTCTCTGTTTTAATCTCTTTTTAAATCATCTTTGAAAAGAATAGGATGGCTTTGTGACAATATCTGTGAGTGTGTGAAGATGTTTGCGTGTGTGTGATTGGGAGGACCAGAGAATGAATCTCTGCAGAATTTCAGCACACACACACACACACACCCCCACACACACAGCTTCACTCTTTCTCTTTGCCAGTTTATAGATTTTCTTGGCACTGGCCTTGTCTTGTCTCTGCACGATGCCACATGTTAGAATAGCAATCAACTGGCCTCATCGGGTCCCGTCTCCTTGTACACATGAGAAGACCTTTCCTCCCCAGAGCATTCTGAGCTGTTTTCTTTACTGAGATATCTGACTACTTAGTTGCTTTATTTCACCTTAGCTGGTCGAAGGTGAAAATCAAATATGAAAGAAAACAAGAAAAATTGTGAAATATGCAGAAAACAGCTATTCTTTCTTCATCTAGAAGTTGTGATTTATTCACTCCATAAAATAATGAAACTGCAATGTGAATTTTTTGTTCATACTTGTGAACAATGAAAGTGAACACAGTTATGGCTCTGTATTTTGCTACTACATTTCTCCTCTGCTGTTCACAATACTACTGGCATTTAGTTTGGTAAATATGCAAATCGGAGTCGCTGCAGACTTTACAGGAGTAATCAGAATATTTTGTCCTCATGCAAACAACAAGAGCAAGGTCATCTCGAGGTCATGTGAGCCGACTGCATATTACTTGGGAATAGCATCAAATGCTACAAAAAATTAATCTAGCATATTAAAACTTTGTTTTGGTTTGAAAACATTGATGAAGGGAATAACATGTAAACTTTCTAATTTTGTAGAATTAAGAATGATCCCTTTTAAAGAATCTTCTGAACTTTTTGTCACAGTCCTTGAAATAAAAATTATGAATCAGACCAAGTTAAAATGGGCAGATCCATAACACTACTTGGCCTGATTAGTGTATCAATATTTACATCTTCCTTTGATATATTCATAATATTCTGAAATTTTTCCTTAGTTTCTATTCATTTGATTCATGCAGTAATATGTGACCTGTGTGGATTTAAAAGGTGTTTGTGCTCCTGGAAACTTTGACACGCCCAAAAGTTTGCTTTTTCCTAGTGCCAGCTCTGGTTACAAGATAGTTGCATCAAACTGCAACAAAAAGATGAGCTCAGTCTGACTCATGCAGACGTTGCATTAAATTATAATCAGCTTTAAATTACTGATTGATTTTCTGCCTAACACTACACTTAGCACAAGAAATCTATTCAACATTTAATGTTAGTAACCTGTACAATTCAGTCACTACTCTATTTTTGTTCTGCACAAATAAAGTAATTTTTATCGTAATATCTGTCACTCACTCTCTTCCTCACTCATTTTTTTGTTTCTCCTCTGTACAGCCTTGTTTTCATGCAGCCTTTGTGTCTCAATGTTATGCAGAGGCCAGGGGTGTGCAGCTGCTGCACAGTCCCCAGCCTTGTTAATATTTCAGCTAGTCAGAAGCCATGGCAGATCCCTGTTTTTTTCTACCCAAAAGGAAAGGCTGTCTCCTCATTTAACCTCCAGCTCCCAATCTCCATACTAACCAGAGCTGCCAAAGTCTCAAGTAGACACGCGCTGATTGCTCCCCGTGGTTCAGGTTTCCCCTCAGCCTTCTTTACAAAAAAAACTAAATAAAACAGGCTTTGCAAACTGACAAAACTTTAAAACTTAACAGAATTATTTTAGAACCATCACAACAACATTTTTTAGGACTGAAAATATCTCCAGTGGATAAGATAAATAACGGAAACCCAAACAGTGCTTCTACTTTCATTTAACCTCAATAAATCCTCCAAATAACGGAAAGTTGAACTAATCAGATTTACACAGAGCAACCTATGGACCAACCATGTGCTACAAACCAGCTAATCCTATAAAATCATGGTAGCTAACTCATTTCCTCCTATGTACTTAGCATCAGATAAATATTTTACGATTTAATTCGATTTAAATGTATTCACGCCCAAATTGAACAAGCTGTCTGACTGATTTCAGCACAGTTTTCTTGCTGGCTGAAAGATCATTTGGGTTTCTGCCTTAAGTATTAAATTCTTTAGTCTCTCTCGTTTTTTATCAGTCATTGCCTGTCTTCAAAGGAAACGCTGAAACTGCTTCACACAGACATGCTTTGAAGTTACAGTTTTACATTTTACTTTATTCTTGAGCTCTGAGGTCACACAGGACTGGGACTAAAAGCTGCAGGTAAATTTTGGGGTTTTGTAACCGTTCACGCGGTTTAAATTGATGTCTGTTTTCAACCAGAGTCTTGTCTCTGTTTTTATCTTGAAGAGAGAAACAACTTGAGCACAGAAAGAAGATGGTAGGCATCAGTAAGGAGGACAATGGTGGAACAACCCAGAGGGGTTCCCATTAAAAATGATTCTAAAGCCTCAGGCATAAAATTTAATTCAGAGTTCAGAGAAAAAATTTCATGCAGAAATTATTATGAGAGTAGTTATTTTTATTTCTACACCCAGCAGAAAGAAGCTTCATTCTGCAGGCTCAGAATATGGTTTTAACGTTTTAAAAACATGTTCTCCATCTTCGCAAATTAAATACCTTATCTATAGTACTTTGAATCTCTCTCAGTTTATCAATATCAATGGATTTTCATGAAAAATTAAGACTCTGGCACCAGCTAAATGCGTAGTGTGCAGAGGTCTATGACAGTGAAACGGATGTAGCTGAAAACTTGCTTAAGGTGAAGCGCGACAGGAAGAAGGTATTATTATGGCACCTGAATGGCTTTCTGCTTAAAAGTAAGCAGTGAGAAGAGGAGTGATTAGGATGATGTTGATGTTGTGGTCTGGACACGTTAGGAGGTACATGAGCCATAAAAACCAGGAAGAATGAGCTTAGTGTGCAGGCCAATGAGCAGCTGTCTGCTGATGACCCAAACTGCTGCTGTCATTTGTGTTCATTTTAGTTTTTATTTAGGATGAGATGAACATTTCGTTGGACATTTTTATGTCTACATACTTTATTATAATTTAAATCGATTGTTTTTATCAACAAGTCCTGATGTAAATAAACATATGCAGTCACCTGGAATATTCTATCAAGACACAATGCGAACTAAAAAATATTGATCTGACATAAACTTAGATTATTATAGACAGGAAAGGGTTCCATAAATTTCAAACTATGTAAAAATATACATAGTAAAATAGACTACTTAACATTTGATAACAAAGAGAAGCTTTGAATTTTTAATGTCTAAACCAGGATTACTTGGTGAGATGTTGTGTTTTTACAGTGAAGGCTGCTGATGCTGTTTTCTTTTCACCTTTTTTGACCCGATCACAATTCTCATCAGTTTTTCTATCGCAAATGAGCCACATTTAAAAGTTAAATGTTGTCTGAACATTTAACTTTCAGATAAAACTTACTTGTTTTCTGTAATACTTAGATCCTCCATCAGCAGGTTTTATTCAAGTGTAGGAAACGATAATGGCAAATATGTAACAGAGCAGCTAAAAAGTAACTTTTTCATGCCTTTTGACGCCCCCTTTGACCATACCACCCTGAGATGAAAGCCCATATCTAAAGTGACCACTGCTTAAAAGGATCAAATCATATTTTATTAGTCTTAACAAACACACTTTTGGTGGTGGTCATAAAAGTCCGAAGGTTCTGGTTAAAGATAAATCACATGCCAGAACACTTTTTGTTTCATTATTTCAGTTCCAGGTGTGACAGTCTGACTGGTGCTACCTGGAGCTGTTTCAAGTCTAATCTCGCATTTGATCCCTTGGAACCAGAGCTTGTGTCACAACTGACCTGATTGTGCCGGACTGCGCAGCTTTCATAAAGGAGTGACAGAATGTTCTATAAGACAGGCAGCCTTGGAGGAACGCTTCATTTTACAGGATGTGAAGGTCAAATCTGTCTCAGGACTTCTGAATTGTTAATTGACACCAATGATGAAGAAAGTAATTCCAGAACAAAGCTGCTGCTTCAGAGTTTCAAAGGCAAATGATCATTTAGAGTGAAACCCAGATGGAAAAATCCAGTTATTTAATCAAATGTTTGTGTAAATAAAACCAACATTTCTTTTATTTTGCAGAGAGGTTTCTTGGTGACATGCTTTACAGCTTGTAGGTACAAGAATTGTTCTTCCAATTAAAGAAAACATCAGTAGTGCCACTTGAACTGCAACAAGACTTGCATTATCAATCATCCTCATTGTCATGCCATTTGCTTGCAGGAAATGAGTCTTTGTTTCACAAAAGGTTTGATAATAAGCGTCCTACTTCATAGTGGATCGAGAGGAGTAAAGTATAAAACCCCAATAAATTTAAGAATGCATATTGCATAGTATGATTACAAAATCGCAAAAGATGACATTTTCATATCAAAGGTGACATTATCATATCAAATGAAATCCACCACACTGGTTTATAGCTCTCTTTTATTTTATTTTCCTTGAGATATACCGCTCATAACTATACTTGGGTAGGACGGCAGGGTAGGTCACTGATTTTCTTTCTGAATCACCCTTCCTCATCTCCTAGAGTTTAAATATTTTTACCGAAAAATAAATATTAAATATTTATACTCATCAATAGTGACTTAGACCTCAACATTCGGTTCACCTGACTGGTGATGCTGTGTTCATGACAACTCAGAAATATGGTACAAAACCTTTTCTGGATAAATTAAAAGTAAAAAGCACAATTAAATGGTCAAATATGGAGCAATTCTGGCAACTGATGTAAAACCAGACAACATGGTATATATACTGTATGTCTTCCATTGCTCTCTGTTAGCATATGGAGGCTAGCTGTTAATGACAAAATGAATAAATGCCTATTCCCTTTTCAGATGAAACGGAAACCTCTGGATGGATGGAGGGTAGTTATCTAAATATTATTTCAGTTTTTGGATTTTCTATATTAGACCTTTAATCCCAGGATTTTAAACAGATGGAAAACATTGAGAAACTCCCGCTCTGTCCACAGTTTTATTTTCCATGATGACTTTCAAACTGTATACTCCAAAGAACATATTGGAATAGGTTTTCATGTAATTATCAATTTTCCAGACTCCTTATCAACCCTGTTATTCTAGTAGTCTCCAAGTCTACTGTACATTTATGTTTTAATTGACAGAAATAAATCTCTCTCCAAGTTCCAATTTAAAAGTGGTAGAAGAATGGAAGTTAACATATTATGTGGAGATTAGAAAAAATATGTTTTTAAAACTTTTCCCACTATCTGCATAATTTAATCCAGCACATTTTGTATAGTAAATATTTAGACATAAATACGTTTACATTTTTATTTTATCAAATCTTTTTCAAATAAACTCTGCAACAAAAACTGTAGAGATTCACTTCCAAATGATAAAAAAGCAAACCATAAATAGTTTTCAAAGTTGGGTGAGAAGTGCTCAATGAGTTTTTCTAGGTCGGAGTGCATTCATTTCAGTTTCTCTAGCTATTTAACGACTCCTTTGTTATCACTGCAGATCAGCTGAATTAACACACACACACACACACGCGCTCACACACACACCCAGGCACCGGTGACATGCTCATTGATTCCAGATTAATACAGAGTAGCTGTGAACACACACTGCAGAAATAATCAGCTGTCACCAGGAATATGGCAGAAGTATATGTGGGTTTTAGGAGGATTTATGGCAGTCATTTACGCAGAGCTTTACAGTTGTGGGAGCCAGAAAGGAAATGTGTGGCTGATGAAAAATAATCTGTCAATCTCTCTGCCCTGGGTAGAATCTCAAACCCAGGAATCTGACAGTAGGAATGAAATATGATGTGAAATGTAAAATACACCAGCGGTGAGACACTCTGCTCAGTGGGTCCTCATTATCCAACTCCCTCCTTTTCTTTCTTTTGTCTCACTTTCTCTGGTCTGACCCTGATTCCTTCATCTCCATGGCCTCTCAGTCTGTCTCTGTCTGCTCTAGTCAATCTCTTTCTGAGTATAGCTGGGCTGTGAAGTGTTACTCAGCTTCAGCCTCATCACGCTTTTGATAGCAAAGAAGGAGTGGAGTAAGAATGAGAAAGTGTGAGGAAAAAAAATCTATAAGTGTTTTCTGTTTCCTAATGCCTGAGGTTTTCTGTGAAGCGAATGCATCATAAGGGAGAAATGAAGCGTGACTTTTAGAGAAAATGCAAACAGCTGTCTGAGGGATTGATTACTTTCTAAATTCTCTCTAATAAACAATTTAGATTACGAACATGTTAAGATTTAGCTTCTCATACAGACTAAATGAACAAACCCTCAGTTGTTTGTGTCCTCTGCTTATAGAGAAACATCCAGGTCAGCAGTGTTCCAGTTTATATTATCTGATGTAGCAGCCAAGTAATTAACCCACACAAACCCTCAGGGAAACCATTATTATTTAAGCACAAGACTAATATATTGTTGTCAACAACAATTTACACCTCCAGTGGTGCAAATAGGAAGGCAGATATTGTCAAGTAGTAGTTTTATTTTATTTCTCTGCTTGTTTGTCCAAAATAATTTTTCCTGAACTCTAAAACTGTCATGTTTGCGTGTTTTGTGAACTGGACTACAGGCAGGAGAAAGGAAGGACTCAAGGACAGCAAAGGTTTAATAATGCAAACGTCTAGACTTAAAGAAAACAGAGCGCAATGCAGAAGTAGTGAAACTGTGGATAATGACATTATCTAATGACAAGTCAAGTCATGTGTTTACTTTACCAAACATAAAATTCTGAAAAAATAGGAGAAAAAGAAGTTTTTAAGAAATGTAAGAAAAAGAAAAAAACTCATTTCAGACTCTCTGGAATTAGGAGGTTTAATGGAGGCAGAAATAACTG
Organism: Xiphophorus hellerii; assembly: GCF_003331165.1. Taxonomy (NCBI): domain Eukaryota; kingdom Metazoa; phylum Chordata; class Actinopteri; order Cyprinodontiformes; family Poeciliidae; genus Xiphophorus; species Xiphophorus hellerii. The sequence continues at coordinate 1,946,641 of NC_045680.1, forward strand.
TTTTCACACAACGTCTGGATTTCTCTGACTTTTACCTCCATTTGTTTCACCTTAGTTGTCATGTATTTATTTTCTTTCTTTAGTTGATCAGGTTTAAGTGAAGTTTTCTTAATTAGAACAGATTAGGGAATAATGTTTCTGAATGTGACATTTCCTTTTCTAGGTAAATTGAAATGAAAAGATTTACTTTTAGTATGCCTCTGACCTTATCTAAAACAACAAACTTTGAAGTTTGGGAAGCAAGCTTCTCACTGAGGTTGGTAACTTATCAGTGGACACACAGTCTCTGGTTCAGTTTGTTCATTATTTACCAGGGTATTAAATTATTTACTTCTATTTGACCAAGGGAAAACCCCGTTATGCAAGAGTTCTCTAAACAAGACACACAACCCTTCATGTCCTGTTTTTTTAAAATAAGGTTTAGGCTAAAACCAAGAAACCATAACAGCTGCATAGAGTCTTGACTAAATTCCCCCCACTGTGTTAATGTTTTTCCTATAACATTCAAACCGACAGCCTCCTGCGTCGCCTCAGTTTTCCAAATTCAATATACGAGTGTGTGTGGAGTGCAGAGCTGTTCATCAGACTTCTCTTTAGTTAAACCTGTTGGTTTAACTAAAGAGGTTAAGAAGAGGCGTCTGATGAGTGAAGACGAGCTGGTTGCTGTCCATGGTGCTGAATGGCGGCCGTGGCAGCGGCAGAGCAATGCTCGGCTGCTTTCATTCAGGCGCTGCTCTCACAAAGTGCTTTTTAACACCTTCTGCAAGGCTTTAGCTGATGTAATTGATCGTGTCATCTCGCGCCTCTCGGGGTGAATCCCATCCCACTCTTCGGCACATGAGACCCGTGCCTGCCAACCTGATAGGCAGTCATGCCACACATGGAGTTAATTCAGATGCCTGCTCCTGAACAAGATGAAAGATTGTGTTTGTTCCAGCGACTTGAACCGATCCCCTTGATACTGTAAGCTTGCTGCACTGCAGCTTGTTTTTTTTTTTTCTCTGCTGGTATCTTCTGCACTCCTCCGCTCACCTTCAACTACCAAAAAGTGTAGCTTTTAAGATAAAATGTTCTGAAGAGTTCTCCTTCACCCAAACTATGAAAATCACAGAAGTGCAGAGATTTGTGTTTTTCTGCATACTTCGTCCTTGTGTGTGTGTGAGTGAGTGTGTGTTTCCTCAGATACATGCTACGAAACAGAGACAGAATAAGAAGAAATGCCTCCATACTCATGTAGAGATAAGAGCATGCTAGTGAAAAATAATTACATCTATTGGGACTTGAGAACCTCTCCTCGTGTGCAGCACACACAAGAATGCACATGTGTAACAGAAGTTGATAAATACACGAATTCTCCCACATTCGTTCTGCATATTGGATTCAAACTGTTCTTCATTTGGTTTCTGGCTGATTGGCTGCCATATTACTGCTGCTGTGGAAATTAGGAGGACATGTGTGTCACCTGAGAAGTCTGATACGCTGCTGCTGGAGAGATGCTTTTTGGTTTGGTAAAGAAGTTCTGCTGCAGTTGTGCCAGTTCACTGAGTCACGGGATGAAAAAAGTAATAAATCTGAACTTACGGACCGTGTAGAATAATGTATTAATATAAACCTCCATTTTGGAGCTTCTAATTTAATTGCTTGGACTTTCATTACATCACCAACTCTCCCACCTGTGCCTTCGAAACAGCAAGTAAAAATAATCCCGACTGCAATGAAAAGATAAGAATTCACTCCACGCCGGGGGATAATCTCCTGATAATGTGTTGTGCAGCAGTGAGGTGTGCAGCGCAGGTAGCTGGTGGTAGTCATTTAAAAGTCCCATTACCAGTCGCACAGACAGCCTCGCCGCTGTGGGATTTACAGAAGTATTGGTCCTCTGAGAGGCTGGAGTTACCAACACCGGTGCAACAAGGATTGCTCTTCCAAGAGAGAGTCACTTATGAGATTAGGGAGCAGAAATAGATCAGGAGCAGCAGTTTGGGTTGTATTTTTATTTGCAGTTTGTTTTCCCTCTCCCTCTCTCTCTATTTATCTGCTGAAGTCAAAATTAGTTGCCTTATTGCAGCGCAGGAAGAAAATGTAACTCAGTTCTAGTTGGTTGGATGGCCTGTATTTTACTGGGGGGCTGTTTTCATCCCCCTTTAAACTTTTTCACCAAGTGGCATCTGTTTGAATTGGGGTTGTATGCAATAGAGCAATATAAAGTTGTACATATTTGTGAAGTGGAAGCAACATGATGCTTAATTTTCAGATATGAGTAGACTGCCCAAAAATTATACTCAAGATTACACTTCAACATATTTTTACTCAAGTAAAAGTAAAAGGTAGCCAAAAAATTACTCAAATAAGAGTAAAGAAGTAACTAGTAAAAATCTACTCAAGTACTGAGCAACTGATCAAATTATCAATCATTTCATATTTATAAATTACATCATTAGATGGACCAAAAAGCAAAGTTAAGTGGAAATTTTGGTATTTTAAGGCCCAAAACCAAAATAATTCATATAAATAAAAAATATAACAAAATCAAGCAAAACAAAATTTTTCCAAATCTGTTTTTTTCGATAAAAACTTCAACAAAAAGGTGAAAAGGCTTGTGCCTGAGTCTGGTGAATTTTTGGTTAAAACATGTTTGTTTTTCATTCAGTGGGAAGAAAATCCAGAAATTTTACTCAAGTAAGAGTAAAAATACTTCATAATAAAATTACTCACGTAAAGGTAAAAAAAAACAGCGTAGTAAAAATACTCCTAAAAGTAATTTATTTTAAAAGATTTACTCAAGTAGATGTAACTAGTTACTACCCAACTCTGTTTTAAAACTCTAGTTTTAAGACACAAACCCAGAAGAGTGTAGGGTGATTAATTTCAGGAAACTCCCCCAATAAATTCTATTGCATCCAGTTTAAGAGTCACTTAATTAGTCATCCAATTGTGTGTAATTCATTTTCAGTGTAAATTTAGGTTTTCTGTGAACAAAAACCATGAAAACCACAGAACAAAGCAGGCAGGTTGGGAATAAAGTTATGGCGAATCTTAAAGCAGAGTTACTTTATGAAAAAACTGAAAACAGACAGATCTACATCTAATTTAGATTCTGTGGAAAAGCTGTTGTTTCTGTAAGCTCTCCGTCCAATCTGATCAGGAATTAAATGTTTAGCACAGAAGAACTCACAAAACTGGTGTCTTGTAGAGACATGCCTGAATGCATTCCAGAGGGATCTGCAAAGTATTAACAACCGCACACTTTTTCCCGATTTTTGCAAAACATAAAAAAAAGGAATAATTTTTCTTACATCTTACATTTAAACACTCCTTTGAGTTGGTGTATCACAGAAAATTTGTTGAAGTTTGCGCCCATAGTGTAATTAAATGTGCAAAAGTGTGAGGGGTATGAGTATGATGAATACTTTTACAGCTACTGTCAAATTGACATTAAACCTCAGTATTTTTATTATCCGTCTTGTATTTTCTGCATAATCTGGGGTCCAGTTCAGGAAGCAGCAGCCAGAGAAACTCAGACATTTATCTTCCCAGCCACTTAAACCAGTTCACATAGTCAGATTGACATTTAAAGTTTTTCTGGCTAAAGACCAAAATCTTGGATTTGGAGGTGATTAATTTAACTATTCAATTGTGAGTGTAAGTTTAACCAACTGCTCATCTCCACTCACTATTTGTTCAACATTGCAGCGTTTCTTCTTTTTAATCAGCAACTTATCTTCACTGATAGCTGAACTCCAAGTTATTTTTCTTCTTCTAAGGAATAAAATTCCCAGAATCTGGGATCACAGAGGTGGCTAACTGATGGATCAATGATTTGTGGCAGCCAATTGTTTATATTCCTCCCTCGATCAATGGGCTCTTCCTCCTTTCATCAAGAAGTTGCGTTCATCGGGTCATGGCTTCGTTATTTATCAATATTAAACATAGAAATGTCGAGCATGTATTTGAGTCTAGCCTTTTCAGTCAACATAAAGTGCTTTGGTCAGCACATTTGCAGACTTTCTTTTTTTATTTAAGCAATTACTGTACATCACTTTATATAATCTCTGGGACTTTGTCCTTGTGTTTTGTTTTATTTAAGAATTCGTCTTTTATTTCCAGATTCAGTTCAATCCTTAGCCAGTTTTCTTTTGTTCATCTTGTCATGTATTATTTCAAATTTCTCTGACCTTTGGTAAATCTTTGAGTTTCCTTTTTTAAGTAAATTTGTTTATTTTTACCTTACATTTTGGTTCTGCTCTTTGCCATTTCATGTCACATCACAACAACTACACAAATGTATTTGTTCTGATTTCATAGAGGTTAATCTTGCAGATTAAACTGGTAAACTAATACATTTTGCAAACTCTCTCATTGCTTTTGGCCAGTTGCCTAAGCTGTGTTTTCTGTTGGTAATCCCTGAGCCATGTCTGATGCATTTGCTTGCCTGTGGAAGTGTTGTGCTGTCCATAAAGCTAGCTTTTAGGAAGATGCAACAACAGCTCTGATTGACAGTACCTGAGCTCGTTCTATACCACCTCCATGATTACAGCTGCATCTTTGAGTGGACTGATTCTTTTTTCTAGTTGCCTTCTGACAACACTTTGTCATTTTCAATCTATTCTTTTCTTTTCTGTGAATTATCTGCCTTGCTGAAGATGTCCAGACAGTCAAAGTGGACAGATCCTCAACTGAAAGAGATGTAAGATTTGCAGGTCTTTTCATAATCATGCTGCAAAGGCTTACAGGAAATAAAAAGTACACTTTTTCTAAAGTACTTATATTGCTGATAAGAAATCCTCTTTGTTTCAACCAATAAAAGAAAAGTTTGAAATGAGTGAATTGGCATTATTCTTATTCTTATTTCAAAGAAACATTTAGCTTTTTGGTATTTATTTGACCTAACACCACACTGTATAGATTTGAGGTTTTGGTATTTTGTTGACCTGAAGCAGCATATGGACATTTAGAATCATCTCTTTCTTTCACAGGATTAATTATAACTGTGTTCAAAACCACACACCACAACTTTAACAATGCTATACAATGATGAAGTTAAAACAAAAAAACAAAATGTTTCTTACTTCTTTACTCCAAAAACAAAACAAAAAAAACAGGGATATTTGTGGACAAATTAGTGTATCACGTTCATCTTAACATATCGGCGGTTAGATTAAAAAATATTGCCTTTTCATGTTTGATTTTGTAAGATTGTATATGTAAGCATGAGTAGTTGCAGTAAATAGTTTACTTACCTCATTTCCGACATTTCGGTTGCTTCAACCTCCACCCTTAATTCACAACTGATTCAGTAATATGCTTGTATTTCATGGCTATAGATCATTAAAAGCAATATAGCCCTTCAGAATTACAGATAAAGCATTTAAAGGTGCAACTGTCACTATGTTTTAGATGTGTGAGAGTGGGAGCCATGTTGGATTTTGATGCATTTCGTGGATGTTGCAGCTAATTTTTCCCAACTTGGCACTGCACTGAATTTTTCTATTCAATTCAGTTTTATTGTTTTTGCGCCATTTAACAAGATGGAACTTAAAAAAAAAACAAAGAGTCAATGTAATCCAGTCATATTTTCAGATTCCAAGTTAACATTTCAGATTATCAGACAGTGCCGTCAAGTTCAGTTTATCATTCAAACTGGTTATAAAACTGGCACTGCATATGGGGTTCAAAGTAAATAGAACATCTTGTTTATTTTAGTTTTTGAAGGTTTAGCTAAAGTTCTACAACCATGCAAATGCCCTTTACACGTACCACCGCTGTCTGTCAGGAAAACATATGAGTTTAAACATCTGGGTTTTAATTTTACTTCAATAACAGACAATTAAAAAAATGCATTTTCACATGCATGGAGGGAAGTGTGCAACACAGGTGTAACAAAGGAAAATGATCTCCAGACTAGAATTCAGTGAGGATAAAGTTGTCCTACGTGATTGATGCTTTCTTTCTCCAACTATCACTTTATCCCTGTAGTCTTTCAAATCAATATGGCTGAGACCGGGGAGCTTTTGATGGCTGTAATCAGTTTCCATGCTGTTCTTCACAAAGCATTCCTCATGAAACAAAATGACACTGACGGGACTCTAAAGCAGCGTCAGGTTCTGAATTGCTGCCAGAAGCCAGTTGATTCAGGGAAATTCATAGATGCGTTTTGTTTGGCTTCTCACAAACACGTTTTCTTTATTAATTTTTTTTTTTTAGTTCGGTCACACAGCTTCACGGGAAATTACACATGATTAAATGACTGTTGATTCTGTTTATTTTGGCATAAATCCAGCAGGGCTGTATTCAGAAATCTAATAACATTTTTCACATGGGGGAAAAACAAACAAGTGCACACGGGGAGAGGTGTGCGCTTGTGCGAATATTAGGAAAAGCCTCAAGCAATCAATAAAACAAATTAGCTGGGCAAATGAAGCAAAAATGAGTAAGCCAAGAAAGGGGAAAAAAAATCCATCATTTTCTCTTGACCTTGTATCTTTGTGTATTACTCCTCATCAGCCTTAATCAGTGCATTAGTCAGCATTTTCTGTTCTATTAAGGGGGTTTCAAGCCTTGTTGGAGGACCCACTGTAGAGAGTGTTTGGGTGTGTTTGGAGTAGCAGAGCACAGACTGTGCTCTGAGTCAGCAGGCAGGAGTGGAACTGAATGTTAAAATGACTAAATGCTAAATGCCAGCTCAGTAATGAGAAACTGTCTGAAGCTGTCAGCAGCCGCCTGGACCAAACGCTCCAGTTTGATTAAGACTCGTATCGTCTGCGTCCCACAAACAGAAAGCAGACGGCACTCTAAAAAGGTCATGTTTTCAGGCAGAGAGAAACATTTGTTCATTTACCCACTGACATATCTGCATTTCTCAAAGTTGTTTGATGTGTTTAACAAGTTTTTGGAGGCTATATTCTGTGTGTGAGTCTGTCTCTCTCTCTCTCTCTCTCTCTCTCTGTCTCTGTGTCTGTGTATGAATAATTATTGGAAACTGCTCTGATATACATAAAACAGAATATTTTTGTTAATTATTCTGCAGTTCTTTGATGTAGAAGGCTTTCATCAACTTCTTTCGGGCTGATTTCTTATCCCAAGACTAAGATCCTAGCATTGAGTAAGGTGACTAGTTGTAAATGTTTTCTGGAGTTCTGCTTTCTGTGCAGTTTGTAAATTTGCTGCAACCTTCTTTGAAATTATTGCTCAGATGAAATGTAAAAGTCATTTAGAGAAATTTGGAAAGGAATAAAGGGAAATGCCTCTGCACATACTTAAACAATATTTCTATGGATATGTATTTACACTTTTTATGCTTTATACAGTTTAAATAAGCAAATTAATTTTACATCATGTTATTTCCTTACACATACAAAACACAATTTCACTGAACTATGAAACTTACTGAAATTCTCAAATAGTTTAAACAAATGCCATTCTTTAACTTGTGTGCAGCATGCAAGTAGTGATTTTTCATGTAAGTAGTGATTTTTCAAATTAAAAAATGATAATACAGCAATTTGGCGTCTTAATCAGGAGAGACAAGAACCTTACACTTGGGAGCATATTTGGAAAATCGGCAATTTTACTGAAGAGCTTTGGATTCAACTTGTTTGAATGCCGCAGAACTTTTTATGAACTGGGCCATTCTGGTGGAACCAGCTGCATATTGTCTGAAAAAACAAAAACAAACCATCATCCTCCTACTACTTCCTGTCGTCTTCTTTGTTGTTTCACCTGTAGTAATATCAGGCTGTTGATCATGAGACTAGTGTGAGGTGAAAAAATAGTTTCCATTGCAGTTTTGCAAAATACATCTATTTCAATAACCCCAGTAGGGATAAGCGTGTAAAACAAAGGATGGATGGATCTAATTGAATATGCCTCATCCTACCAACCACATCATCCTAGCGTAAAAAAACTTTGTATCAAAAAGAGTGTGTTTTCATTAAGCAAATTTATGTTAGTAATTTTAATTTGTGCAATTTTATGATTAATGGAATCGCAGCTTATGATGACAATGAGTCTCTACTTTTATGCTAAAGTTCTGGGCCACAACGTTGGACAAGGAGTTTCATAAAACTGCTATTCATTTGAGAATCAGATTAATTTTGGCTACTCTTGTTATATCTTTTACAATGTAAGTTTACAATGAATTTGCAAAATATATTTATATACAGGTCCTTCTCAAAATATTAGCATATTGTGATAAAGTTCATTATTTTCCATAATGTAATGATAAAAATTGAACATTCATATATTTTAGATTCATTGCACACTAACTGAAATATTTCAGGTCTTTTATTGTCTTAATATGGATGATTTTGGCATACAGCTCATGAAAACCCCAAATTCCTATCTCACAAAATTAGCATATCATGAAAAGGGTCTCTAAACGAGCTATGAACCTAATCATCTGAAACAACGAATTAACTCTAAACACCTGCAAAAGATTCCTGAGGCCTTTAAAACTCCCAGCCTGGTTCATCACTCAAAACCCCAATCATGGGTAAGACTGCCGACCTGACTGCTGTCTAGAAGGCCATCATTGACACCCTCAAGCTAGAGGGTATGACAGAAAGATGTTTCTGAACGAATAGGCTGTTCCCAGAGTGCTGTATCAAGGCACCTCAGTGGGAAGTCTGTGGGAAGGAAAAAGTGTGGCAGAAAACGCTGCACAACGAGAAGACGTGACCGGACCCTTTAGGAAGATTGTGGAGAAGGGCCGATTCCAGACCTTGGGGGACCTGCGGAAGCAGTGGACTGAGTCTGGAGTAGAAACATCCAGAGCCACCGTGCACAGGCGTGTGCAGGAAATGGGCTACAGGTGCCGCATTCCCCAGGTCAAGCCACTTTTAAACCAGAAACAGCGGCAGAGGCGCCTGACCTGGGCTACAGAGAAACAGCACTGGACTGTTGCTCAGTGGTCCAAAGTACTTTTTTCGGATGAAAGCAAATTTTGCATGTCATTCGGAAATCCAGGTGCCAGAGTCTGGAGGAAGACTGGGGAGAAGGAAATGCCAAAATGCCAGAAATAAAGTGTCAAGTACCCACAGTCAGTGATGGTCAGGGCTGCCATGTCAGCTGCTGGTGTTGGTCCACTGTGTTTTATCAAGGGCAGGGTCAATGCAGCTAGCTATCAGGAGATTTTGGAGCACTTCATGTTTTAGCTTTATGGAGATGAAGATTTCATTTTTCAGCACGACCTGGCACCTGCTCACAGTGCCAAAACCACTGGTAAATGGTTTACTGACCATGGTATCACTGTGCTCAATTGGCCTGCCAACTCTCCTGACCTGAACCCCATAGAAAATCTGTGGGATATTGTGAAGAGAAAGTTGAGAGACGCAAGACCCAACACTTTGGATGAGCTAAAGGTCGCTATCGAAGCATCCTGGGCCTCCATAACACCTCAGCAGTGCCACAGGCTGATTGCCTCCATGCCACGCCGCATTGAAGCAGTCATTTCTGCAAAAGGATTCCCGACCAAGTATTGAGTGCATAACTGTACATAATTATTTGAAGGTTGACTTTTTTTGTATTAAAAACACTTTTCTTTTATTGGTCGGATGAAATATGCTAATTTTGTGAGATAGGAATTTTGGGTTTTCATGAGCTGTATGTCAAAATCATCCGTATTAAGACAATAAAAGATCTGAAATATTTCAGTTAGTGTGCAATGAATCTAAAATATATGAATGTTCAATTTTTATCATTACATTATGGAAAATAATGAACTTTATCACAATATGCTAATATTTTGAGAAGGACCTGTAAACATATATAAATAGATGTTCTAGTAAGTTAAAATTAGCAGTTTTTTTGCTGCCTGCTCCAGCAGCTCCTGTCTCCTTAGCGGCCCTCTCTGTAGCCTTCGTTTAAGCTTCATTAAGGCAGGAACCTGCTGTTGGATGCAGGTGGCAGCCCGCCACGGCGTTGGCTAATCTATAAATGAATCTGCACATGGAATATGCTGATTGTGTGAGTCATGCACAGCACAGCACAATGTGTTTTGCTACGTACCTATTTTAACGTTCGCTGACACACAAACACACTCTCTGGCCCGGGGCTGTGTTTCTGCCCTGCAAGAGAAGAGGGTGATGCTTTTCCAGTTCAGGACGGTGGAATTGACCAAATTCCTATATTTTAGCTTAACTATAGTTTGTCATCTTACGCATTACTGTAATTTTTAATTTTTTTTTATCTTAACCACTTACAGAATCGGTGGCTCCATTTGATCATTATGTCTCCTTCAGTAAGAAGTTATTCCTTTGAGAAGGTATTCGTACTGTTTGAAGCTTCCCACATTGTGTGTTATTACTTTTCACACTTCAGTATATTTTATGAGGACATTATTTGAAAAACCAAAACAAAGTGGAGCATGATTCAGAAGTGCAAGGAAAGCAATATACAAGTTTCCCTGTTTTTCAACAAATACAATTCAGAGCAGTGGGCCCTCGTTTTCTCTGATAACACTAAATAAAATCCATCTGGCTTCAGATTTCCTCTTTTAAATACACCTGAGGGTAATTCAATCTTACTACTAAAGATTTCCAGCTTATGTGTGAATTTCTGATGCAGCAACTATTAGTGACAGACTTCATAAACCAGGTTTTTACAGATACCAATATCTCCTGAATACATCAGAATACCCACAGTGGAAAAAAGTGGTTGGAGCAATGCTTTTCTTCTGCATTGACATAGGAGTAGGTCAGAGTTGGGACAATGCCATGGAGGAATCTAGAAAGAAAAAGAATTGAAACTGGGAATTCACCTTCCAGCAGAAAATATACAACCAGAGAAACAACTGAAAGATTTACACAAAAGGACATTCAAGGGTAAGAATTAAATGTTTAGTCCTACATCATACAATTGATTCAGGAGGAATGACTCGCATGTTTAAGAATAAAAATCTATAATTTTTATTCTGCTTTAGAGTATTGCACTATTTTATTTTTTGTCTAAAAAAAACTTTACGTTCCAAGGGAAGTGAAACTTTTTCAGAACTAGAGTATATATTTTTTTTCAAGAAAAAAAATACTGTAGGTGAATGTCAATCAGATTTTACTGTTAATGAAATGAACTGCATTTTCAGCCACTTCCTGAGGATGATCTCCTCTGCTTTGGGAGACATCCTTATAACCCTCAGGACGCTGCTTTTTTTCCCCCTTCGGTCATTTTTAAAAATAAATGCAGAAAATATAAAGGTAAAAGTAAAATTATTTGAGGCAGCTTGTTCTCACCCGTTGAAATACCTGTTTTTTTTTTACAAATATTTCTCAACTGTCACAAATTGAACTGAAGTCAAAGTGAATGTTGGCTGCAGTAAAGACAGAAGCATGAGAGAAATGACAGGGGTGGGAAATAGGTTGTCCGCCAGTGTTCAGTAAGTTTTGTTGATGTTTGATCATTAAAAATCCCCCCTTTAATTAGATTTTTATGAGATCCGTCATCTTTACGAAGGATCCCATAAAGAGGTAATGTGACAGGCTGGAAGGTGACTGAATGACATGGCAACCAGGTGAGACTAATCAGGAGAATGGAGAGCAGCTTGGTGAAGGACTAAAGGAAAGAGACCGATGAACACAGAGGACATCAGCCAGACACAAAAGGATCTTGTGACACCGGAAGCTAAAAACTAACAGAAAAATGTGAAGAAACAAAGAAATGAACACATGAAGACTAAGAGTCGCTACACAAAGGAATGAAACAGTATGGAACCCCATTAGTCACAAACGTCAACAACCAAAATTATCCAAAGTCAAAACATAGTGACAACCTAAAACCCACCACTGTTGGAAACATGGCAGGTTGTGTAAGAAAGTTCCTGTCAACCATAAAAACCCTGAACTGAATTAAATCAAATAAAATTGACCTTTCAGATGGTTTTTCACTCGTCTTGTCCTGTATCATGCTTTTTGTGTTTTGCTTTTGCCAAAAGGATTTACTGAATGATTTGTGTGTGTGTGTTAGGTATGTTGGTTGGTTAGAGGTTGTTTTCCCTGGAGGAGAAAAGTCGTGGATGTAATGGGCCCGGCATTTACCTCTACTTGTTTGCAGAGGGCTAACTGAGTTCTGTGGACTCCTCATAGTCCGAACACATGCATGTTCGGTTAATCACTGGGAACTCCAAACAGATAGCAACCTCCTTCACAGGACCTGAGACCGCTGAGGACATGTTGCAATAACATATCTGCTAAATAAATGATTGAGCACCTCACTCATCATGTTCTCCACTAAAGAGTTATATTTTATTCAGCTTGATAATACTTTTCAAGCACTACCACATTCTTCTTCTATTCTGTTTGATAGCAGGGTTATCATCAACAGGGCAATCATCGCCTCTCCATGTTTAATTCTGTTTCTTGTCTTTTTTCTGTTGATTTGTTTTGTTTCATGTGGCCAAAAAACAGACAGGATCTTGCGTGTGTATCATTGGACAGTCTGATTAAGCAGACAACACACTCCCACTACTAGGCTCTTTTTAACAAAGCCCGCTTTGATTTCACAGACAGCACATGGTCGGTAATGATGTTCTCAGCGGAGCACCCCCTCCAGAGTGATTGCAGGCCATGTTTGTTGGTGTTGTTTGGATGCATCACTCTCACCGTTGAATAGAGTGGACTCCTGCTGCTGCTGCTGCTTCTCAGCATTCAAATGATCTTCCAATCAATTAGTCATTAAGTTGAGAAGAAAGCGCACATGCAGGATGTCTTTTGTTTGTTTCGACACAAAATGACCTAAATACAGACAGAAGCAAAGTGGCCAAAAAAGCAGACAGTCGCCAGAGCAGACGGAGAGGGATAAAACTTCCCTGCTACTTCGTAACAGTGGTGGAGTTTACTTTTCATTTCAAAGTGGGTTATTTTGGGATTGCTCCTTTTTTTCCCCTTCTTCTTCTTCTTCTTCTTCTTTTTTAAGCTGCTGGGAGAATGAACACAAACACACCCTCTCACATATGTACACATCCCCTCACTCCCTGACAAGAGCAGAAAGCCCTCATTAAGATCAAAGACTTGTTTCTCTTAATTACTCTGTCGCTGAAGCCCTATCCTGCCCTCACATACACACACAGAGGAGAAAACTCATTAGGACGGGGTTATTTTTGAACGCAGGATCACGGTTTCTTGAGAGAGTTTCTCTGTGGTGTTTGAGTTCAAGATTGGGATTAGCATATGACCGCTGCCCCGACTGACTATTTTATTAGTTACACTTTTTTATTGCTGCCTGACATGCCACAGCCGTCTGAACTCTGAATTGTACTGACGCCGCAGTGCGGTTCTATGTTTTTTCCTCTAAGCATTGAGAAGTGCTCTTTAGATCTGACATCAGGTTAGTGTAAAAACCCTTTGGAAGACATTTTCTCAGGGGGATGGTGTGTGTGAGTTGACGTGGCAAAAGAACAGATGTTTACATATGCTACATGAAAAGACAGATAATTTTGAAGACTAAACTCATCCTGTTTTAAGTCAGTCAGAATTTTCAAATATATTTGTACTTGCGCCAGGAGAAATTTGCATACCGGTACATTCTCTTATCAAATTTTAGATCTCCTTCTTCAGACCTCTCTGAATAGTTTGTAGTAATTTTGGCAAAATCCTTTAGAAAGAACTGGAGCTTCTGAGCAAGGTTTTGCTTGCACAAACATCTTTAGTTCTGCCCACAAATGTTAAGAGGGATTGAGAACATATTTTGTATATGTTACAAAATAAGCTATTTTGTAACATATTTGGTGAATGAACATCCATTAGAAGTTCTAATTTATTCCCAAGGTTTAACTAAATGACTGATGTCAAGAGCTGCTGCATCAATATTTCCACAAAATGTTTCTGTCCCATGAGAAATAATTTGTTTGGTTAGGAACAAATCAACACATATTCTTCAAAGTTGGTGTAGTTTTTTTAGGCTTTCAAGTCAACTACTTGAATTTAAATTTCAGAACACTATATCAAATAACGCCACTGACGCAGTGTTCATTTTGTCTTTTTTATTTTGAGTTTGGTTTTCAATGACTTTTCAGTAGAAGACTGGTACACTGTGGATAAAATCTATTATTTGTCTTTTCTTACAGAGCATGTTATTTTTTTACTGTGTATTGGAGTATATTATAGAATTGAAAGGCGCTTTTAAGGTGAGAAGATGAACATTTTTATTTCTCTAAAGTAAGATTGTCTTTAATGGCTTTTCTTCTAAATGTTTTTTTAAAAATCTGACTGTTATTGAAGTTCACATTTTTCAGGTGAGAAAAAGAAGCAACGTTTTTTGTTTTTCCCCCCCACAAAATTACAGATGATATGCTCAAAATCAATCCTGAAAAGAAAATCCACATACATGAATTTAACAAATTTTTTCCCATCAAATTGGTCTTTAAAAAAAGTTGAAAAAAGTTCCAAGGAACTCATGTTTAATTGATTTTCTGCCTTCCTGGCATATGAACACCCAGACCCATTCCAACAGCGACTCCTGTGTATCTCGCCACCACAAACTGTGAGGAGGATATTTAGGGAGCTTTGAAGATCACTAATAGAGAACTGCAACAAAGTGTGGATGGGCTCACTAAGTTCCCATAACAACCATTAGATTATATCTGTATCTCAATTCAGCTGCTGGATCCTTCAAAACACATGACCCTGCTGGTCCTTGAAGGCCACATCTTCGGAAGACCCCACAGGCTGGATCGTGTTGAAACGAGAAGGCCAAGTTTTCCACTCATCGTGACCCAGCTTCAGTTCTAAAGTCCTTACACTGTAGCTCAGAGGAAACACTATAAAATACTTTAGTCCAGTTTATAAATAACAGAATGGCTTAGCACCAAAATACATTAAAGATCAGTTCCCATTGTATCAACCTTTCAAACCACTCAGGTCTTCTGGTTCAAGTCTGCTCTGCATCACCAGATTCACAACCAAACATAGAGAAACAACATTTGCTTTTTATGAGCCACAAATCTGCAACAGACTTCCAGAAAATTGCCTAGAATTGCATTTGATTAATAACAACTGGAACATCACTAATTTTGGTCCATATTCCAACTTTTCATAACATTTTTGTTATTCTATTTTGTTTGTTTGATGTTTTATGTTTTCATTATTTAAAACACTTTGAATTGTCCATGTTACTAAAGGGAATTATACAACTAAGCTTACCTTACTTACATTGCCTTACTTTGTGTTCATCACATTCAATACCAACAAATGAAAAAATAGCAAAAATAAAGTTTATTTTAAAGGGTCAATGTACAGCCCATCAAATGTCACCATTTGGCCTTTGACAGGTTAAAAAATATATCTAGAATAAATTAGAAAATAGAATTTTGTAGACACATTACAGACTTATAGACAATATCACTGGCACAAACACACACACACCTACAGTTAATGGTTACATCACATATATTTAAGTGAAACTTGTGGTAAAAATGGACAAAATGTGAATAAATCTCCATACAAAGAAAGGGACACTAGAAATTGCAAAATAAGCAAAACTATTGCTAATAGGTGTTCACTTTTTATTACATGACAAAAAAAATTAAATATCTTACAGACCGCTTCCTTTTATTATAATAATGTTCTGTTACCATGGTTAGTATTTTTTTTTTTCAAATGTCTGAACCAAAGCATTTAAGTGCCTTTCAAAAACACTCCAACTCCTACTATTAATTACTGAGTAATGACTGCAGTATCAGTCTCATCATCCATGAATAAAAAGTAGGTAGATGGGCTGAAAATCCTAGTTAATGCAAAGAATAACAGTGCATTGTTCCTGTGACATTTCCATAAATTGTTTTAAAGTATTCTCCACAGCTGATTATGCTGTTTAATGAATTTCATATTTCCATATAAAAATGATAAAACCTTGCGGTTTGTTTTTCAAATATTGTAATGCCTGCTGCTGGTCGGCTTCTTCACTTTGTCACTTTCCTCCTGAACATAATCTGTGGTTTTATTAGAGTGAAGCCCATCTAATTCACTTTGTGCCTTTTGCAACATGTGATTACCTGAGTTACTGCTACTTTCTGCTCTGCTTGAACCGGTATGATGATTATGCTCTGATATATCTCATTAGCATGGTAATAATCAGAAATAGTGCTGATTATGGTTTTAATGAGCCTAATGCTCTGAAATGAGTCATACCTCAGGTAAAACGCTCTGCATTTAAAGTTCCAACATTGCATCATGAAAGTAGCTTAATCAAATTAGCTCTAGTTGTTATTTTTCTTTATGTTAAAATGGTTTAGGTAAGAGAGTCCAATAGAATTATGATTTTGAGCTTACCACCCTTTTTAAAAAGCAACTGGGGATCAAAATACTCCACATGCTGTTCCAAAACATGCTTTGACAAAATTATATTTTGTTCCGTCTTGTGTAATCTTTCTAACACAGAAATATGAGAGCCTTTTATGAAGTTGTGACAACCCAAAGCGATTTATGTTTCTTTTATAAATGTTTTCTGTTTTCTCTACGGCCGCTGTGGCTCGCTTCCAAAATGATCTTAAGTTTGTTTTTTCTTCTGTATGCGTGTGCATGAGTGTGAATCTCAAGTTTATATATGAAATACAATAGCAGGAAATGCTATTGGCAGAGGGAATCATGTTAGATCAAGTGTTCCTCACATTAGTAGTGAGACTCCAGTCAAGTCATTGCTCATCCCGAATGACTTCTAACAGACAAGTGTGCAGTTTATAGCCTGTTTTGTTTCCATAAAGCCCCTAAAGAATGTGTGAATCTGTTTACACCGTCTCAAAAACACTCCCCGAGTGCCAGGCTGACAGTGTGCATGTCCTTTGTACTTGCCAGAAAAGACCTATCTTTCTCATTTCACAATCTGCTGCTGGCTGTGTGTCTCTGGGTGTTTGTGTGTATCTCTGTCCATATTTTCGCATTTGTATGTGTGTGGCATGTTGATGGCACACCTGCCACTTCAAAGCTGAAGCCAGATGTAGAAGCACAGGGACTGGAACCCCAGTAGGAGGTACCCAAACAGTTCACTATTGTATTATTACATTTATGCATATTTATTCATGCAGAAACACAATGGCTGCAGCGTTTTTGCGATGCTGTAAAGCCCCGTGTCTTCACCTGTGGTCCTCTTTTGATGGGCCAGTCTGCTGAGGCACCTTTCAACGACACTATAAATCCAAGATAAATAAAAATCCTAGATCCAGAGTTCAAACTGCGTAAAACTGTCTGACTTTTTTCTTTTAAGATAGCTCATTGTATTCATTTCATCTTTAAACATAGTCTATTTTTTCATAAGCCAAAGCCAAGCCATAAGCCAAAATAGATGCATTATTCAGTCTTTCTCCAACTTAGAAAAGCTCAGTTAATGTAGCTGTAACTGTAAACAGAGAATAATTCACACCTAGGTATGGCTTGCTCTTTAATCACTGACTTTAAAAAATGGTATGTGAACCTATACTGAAAAAAAGAGAATGGCCCTCCAAATAATAAAAAAAAGAGTTAATTTGCCACGTATAATCAATTTAAGTTTGTCAAACTTGCTTTATTTGCATTTGCTTAACATGATAACATAATAAACTTAATATATTTACTTGGATAGTCTTAATTGGATTACTTGTAACAAATTCAATCAATTCTGGTAAATTGGATCACTTGTTTTCTTTTTTCGCTGTATTAGCACTCCTTCTTAGTATTAGAATTTCCTGTTTAAACAATTCACCCTGAGAGTACCACTCCAGATGTAAAATACAGCGGTGGCAGCATCATGCTGTGGGGATTTCTTCAACAAGTACTGACCAGAGCTGATGGGGAAATGGGTGGAGCTAAACCCAGGGTAATCCTGGATTATAATCTGCTTGAAAATAGTAGAAACTGGGATAATGGCCATATATCTCATGGTTCCATTATACTGAATGCAAATATTTTTGAGACATTATGTACAGCTTTTATATCTAAATGTGAATATGATTAAAATCTTAAGACTTCCTATGAAGGGTCTTGAATTTTGATGCAAACAGCTGTGCAAATGCTTTAGCATATTTATAGAGAACAACACAGTTTCAATATTCCTTTCATGCATTAGAATGCTGTCAGGATTCTGTCCATTCAAGTGAGGAAAATCAGACGGGGAGAAAACTAGGGGAAGTAGAATGACATGTAACACACACACACATATGGAGGCACACACTTTCCTTGTTTCAGTCATTCTTTGGCTGGCATTTCCTGGGGTTGCTGTCTCTGCAGGAGCTTTTCACACATCCTCCCTCTCAGCCTGTGAGCAACACCGATCTGATGGGCAGAGAAGGAGGAAAAGGGAGTGCAATCAGCCAGATAGTTGGCCAGAGGCAGCCAAGCAAAGAGTGGTAGTCAGGGAACGAGACAGACTGTGTGGGAGTTGAGCCGCCACCTGAATTTCTATTTTACCAAAACCAGACATTTTGATGCAAACATCCAGCAGAGATAAAGTTGGCTGACATGAATGAAAGGTGAAAGAGGTATGTATCTTTTAATGTTCCTGACAGGAAGGACATTTTTGTTCTTCCTCAAACTTAGATATGATCTTTAACTTGTCAGTTTCCCCAAGTCAGTGTGAAAGTATGAAACTTTTACCTCTGCAGAGCAGTTGAACTTACAACCCTTTGGTGGCAATGATGCATGGGGAAAAGGCTTGTCCTTTGTATAAGTACACTGAGATAAAACCACTGACTTTTATAAGATGTGGGATGCATTAATAAGTGACACCACAGCTCTTATATACAAAGACCTAAAGCATTAGTTGAAATAGATCAAGATAGATGGTTTCTTAAGTGCTTGGGTTGTTTTTAGAAGCAGTAGAAGTACAAAAACATGCAAGATGAGAATTTTGTACAAGACATCCCCTTTATTTAACAAAAATTCTATAAAAGACATAGAAGTCTGTCACTAAGATACCCAGAGGTTTAACACAAAGTCAGCCTTCATAGAGAGATCCAGTACTTCTGTATCCTGGAGGAGTCAGAATGGAGCTGCTACTCCTCCATGTTGGGATCTGGTCCAGATGACTCCTAGTGAAGTGTTTGTCTCATCGGGAGGAGACCCAAAGGAAGACCAAGGACATGCTGGAGAGACTGTATTTCTCCACAACACAAAGAGAAATATTCTCTCAGGATTTAGTTCATCACAAATCCTGAAATCAGCTCTCATTGATGTAGTCGCATGGCGAAATTATTTTGTTTGCAGAGATGCATCCACCTGACAAACTGGACACCAGGCCCAAGTCAAACTTGTTTGACAAAGCTCTGTGCAAAATGTTTAGTTTTTGGTGAGAAGTGTTTTATGGGGATTTTTTTTCTTGGACAGCAATGTTAATATTTCACTTCAACTAGTCAGCTTCCACTGTCTGGTGTTTTACTCGCAGGAGAAGGAATATTTTTTGAGGAATTTATGAAAGGTGTGTGTGAATATGGACATCCTGAAATGACGACTGTATGTTGACTGAATGAAGTGGGAGTTTTTAGGCTGCCGCCCTGTAACTTGATTCAATGGAATATAATGGATGGATGGATAAGAAAATTGGCTACGTGATCTCACAGACCAGCATCTTTCTAAGATTTTAAGAAGCTGCAACAAGCTGAATTATTAATGACAACAGCTAAAAATACAAACCAAACATTTTTTAAACGGTCTCCAACATAGACGTATTCAACAAGACCTCCCTCGCCCCAATATTTGATTAGCATTAAAGAGTTGAAAAAAAATGCAAAGTGATTTTCAAAGACTGTGCTGGGACCGTGGTGGTAGCAGAAAGATTATAAGATTACTTTGGAGAAAGTGAGAGCAGAAGATAATTGAAATGGCTTGCTGCCAAGCACATACCAACTCTATGGGATATAAAGCAGACTGATGAGGAACAAAGCAGGCAAGCAGATCACTGGTTTGTTGGGAGGATACACAGATTCAAGAGCTCTATTTAACAATTGGAGGAACTGCTTGACAGATTTAGAGTAGAAAAAAAAGCACAATGACAACATCTTAGAAACTCAAAAGTCTTAAACACAAAATAAAACAACTTACCTGCAGCAGAAAATAACTTATAATACTCAATGTAAAATATTACTTTATTATGAACCTCAACATTATGATCAGCACACAAATGCACAAAGACCCAATGAGGTCAACTGAGGTCTCACTGGGAGGTATTATGTATTTGCAGGCACATAGTGCAATTTCTTAGCTTAAACAAATAGTTATTGTTACTTCAGTTGTCATGAAAATGCTGTATATATCAAATACAACTTTAAAGAAACTTGATTTGTGATATTTGATGCCTTTAAATTGACCTCTATCCCTTTAAGAACCTCTTAACCTTTCCAACACGCCCCCTTTAGCACGTCATCACAACAATGCTTCATTGATGCCATTTAAAACCATTGGAAGGAATGTTGAGGTTCGCATGACCAGCTCAGCAGAAACAGTTCCACTGGATGTTTAGAAATGTGTGAGGGAGACACAGTAGAGGGGGATGACATCATAACATCATATAAAACTCAAAAAGTGGATTTTACATAACACCATCCCTTCAAGACTTGTAGTTATAACATAAAATGTTAAGACATTCCAGCAATATTAACATTTTTGCTGGACAACATGGCACACAAACTTTCATCCAATGCAACAGCAGGCAACAACACACACACACACACACCCCGACACATATGAACCAAACTACTTGAGGCATCTTGAGGTTTTCATGTGCCAGGCCTCTGGGGTGACTTAGTTGTGCTTTTAAGTGCTGAGATCAAAGAACTCTGCATGGGTGTACAAATAAGCTAAAGGCCTGGAGCAGTTGTAGCTGTCATGGGCTTGATAGCCACTTGGTTAGGCAAGGCCATGTGCTGACTGAATAACTTCTCCCTTACCCCTTTCTGCTTCGCTCACACACACACACAAACACCCCCACATAACAGAAAAAACATGCAAATGCTGAGATGATTCAACAAACACACATCACACAAGCAAACAGCAGCTAAGCTGTCAAACACTACTGTTTTACAAACACATTTAAATACAAATATATGCACACCCAGAAGCAAGAGAAGGTTATGACATTTTCCAAACAGCATCACTATTACAGCAAAATATTTTTTTTTTTATTTTTTTTTTTTTTTTTGGCGCTGACCTCCAGCAGGGAGGCAGGTAGCAGGTGACTGGCTGTGATACATTTTACAGTTGGTCAAGGAGGCAACATGAAGAGTGGGCAGTGCATCATGGCAGCTGAAGTTTGAAACACCACACATTCACTTCAATCACATCCTGTGATTGAGCCACTCTCTCACACTGTGCGTCGTCATTCTGGCTCTGGATTTCTTTATTACACCCTGAGATAGCACCGTTCAGGAAGTCAAATTGAAGCCATGCCGTCCAACAAAATGTAGGGTGGAATTATCTTTGGAGACCTGTGTAATATTTTGATTTTTATCCAAATTAAATGGTATGTGTATCTGCAAACAGCTTAGGGATCTTTATGATTCGTGACCAGCGGAGATGTGTCTGAATACAGATGGTTACACAATGTTGTCTGGGAAACATGAGTCCAAAATGAGACCCCTGATGTTTTACTTTGACCACTGCTTTCATTCTGTTCTAAGTTTTTTTTTTTCATAACACAAACACAGGTGTAGGGCTTTTGTTGCTTTTTTTTAAATGCACATGACAAAATCACTTTATTTTGTGTGAAATATAAAAAAGAAAATATCTGCAAAAATGTTTTTCAAAAAATCACCGTATGTCAGGAGAACCAGTAACAACAGAGATCAATTTTTTTTTAAAGAGACTTGAATATTTCACAATTTTATTGGAGGTACATTAGAGTGTATCCCTTAAAATTAGAAGGAAATTCTTTCATGTAAGCTTCTCGGAAAATTCAATTGAAAATGGTTTTGATCAATTTGCCCTTTTTTGCTATTTCATGATGGTGTAATATTTATTTCTTTGCATTTAGTTTCTTAGTTTATTCTTGTGTTCAGACTTAGTTTTGCTTAGATTATTTTCATGTCTTGTCCCTTTGGTTTGCAGATACGTTGACTCTTTGTTCAGCTCTCTTAGTGTTGATCAGTCTCTCTCTCCCTCAATATCCCTGCTTTCTTGCTTACATAGCTGTTTCTCATGGCCTCTAATTAGTTTATTTGGTTCTTTTTTCCATTTTCTATCCCTGCCCCAATATTTAAATTCCTGGTTCTTCATTGTTTCTTTCCTGATTTCTCTGTCCATGCTCCTCGTTCTGTTTACCATATGAAAGATCTGTAAGTTTTGTTTTTTATTGGTTGAGCTAGCTTTGTAAGATACATCAGAAAGATGAGATATGTTTTAGTTCTAAAATGGTTAGTCTGAATTTCTCGAAAGCACTGGAAAATTTTTATTTGTACCTTTCTTTTACTGTGAAGGTTTTTTTTTAAAAAAAGAATAAGCTAATCTACCATAAAACTAATGTATCAACTCCAAATAAACCTTAAAAAGCCTTACTCTGACACCCGCATTAAGTTTTCTTATTGTCAGTGTGATCAGAAAATAATCCATGACACTAAAATACTTTGAAACCTTTGGCTACATCTGCAAAATACCACCTGACATTCTGGCCATGTCAGCTAAGTACAGAAATATACAGTTACATCAACTGATCAGCTGATAGCTCAGAATGCAACCTTATGCAACCTCAGCTCAGGTGTTAGATGATAGCGCATGGATCTGGTGTGAATCCATGGACCAGAACTCTGCAGCTGAGCGTTGGTCGTGCATCAGTTTGTGCTCTTTAGTAGCGTTGGATTTGGTGCAAACGCCACACATTTCACTGTCCATTTGCTTCACTCTTATGACTGCTTTTGCTATAACAGCTGCTTCCTGCAGGTCCCACAGCAAAAGTCAACTCAGATTGGTTTCATAAACATAGACATAAGTGCCCTTTAGTGGCCTCCTAAGTCTTGTGTGGGATGTGACAGAACAAGAGATTTGCGGCATGACTGTGCTGTTGGCAAATTTGCAGAAATCATGTCAGTTTATGTGAACATGCCACATCGTTCTAGAAAAATGGCAACAAGAACTCGTGACGCTCATGACACAGCATATAAAACTCTTTTTAATTCGGTTTGATATTATAGCACAACTTTACAACAAATGTCTATAGAGTGAACGCATTCAGTTTATAAACGGAAATCAGCCCAATTATTAGACAATTGCAAAACTGTTGTGCTATTAACTTTGCAGCAATCACTTTGTTCACTTCCTGAGCATGCATGTGGCGACAGTGGACAGAAATCTTCAGTACAATCCGCAGTGAACAACATGGGGTTTGAAAAGCTGACACACATTAAACAGATAAACACTGATCCAGGAATACTTTCTGGAGAACATTGAGAATTATTGGCAGCAGTGATTTTTGTTCCATATTTGTTGACGCAAACACAGATGTATCTCACTAAATTAGAAAAGTCATTAAAATGTTTGTGTATTTCAGTAATAAATACAAAACGTTGAACTGATAAATGGACTCATTACAGACACAGATAGGTAAATGTCCATTCTTTACTTCAGTGGTCGTGGAAATCTGCATAAGGTAGAATCAAGCAAGAAAACATTAAATATTAGGAGATTCCAGAAATTCCAGAAGATTGTGATGAGAACTGTCCAATGCATCTTTAAAAACTGGAACGGTAGTGGGGACCTTTATGTGGTCGAAAAAAAAAGCCCCTTGAATAACCATGATCAAAATTGATGCACCACTGGATGGAAATACATTTGTGTATAGTCACACAAATACATTGTGACTTTGCACTGTGCCGACAAATCGACACAGTGCCACAGCAATTAAAGTTAAAGGTGGTTAAAAAAAATATTAGAGTGTATGATCTATTTTTAAGTGCCTTTTTTGACCAGGTGGTGTATAAGGAGTTTCTCACTCAATAGTTACATTTAAAGAAGCACAAAACTCACTTTCACTCTAAGCAGAATTGGCTTTTGGATCACTGTGGTGATAAATGCAGCTGTGAGATCTGCATTACAAGAGCTTATCCTTTGACTAGTTCCAGTGAAATGTTTTAGAATAGAAACAAAGTCCAGATCTTCCAACACAGAATGAGTCAGAAAGAAGCTTCCAGAGGGAAAATTTAAACTAATTAGGACTGTTCTTCGTTCTTTCTTTTCTAATGTCATCACGTCTTAAAGCAGAATGTAATTATTAAGATTAAAAATACATATGAAAGAAAAGCAGAGACAGCGACTGGAAGTCATCTGAAATGCAAGAGGAAAGACAAATTGTATATTAATGAAAGCACACAAGATAAAGATGAAGAAAATGATTCAGCACAGATAAAAGCTTAAAGAGCTTCTATGATTTTGCTCTAATTACCCATGAAAATCTCTATGAGATGGACAAGGAAATGATAATGTCACATTAGGACCAAAATGGTGTGTTTTTTATTGTAAATGTGCTGTTAAAAATGTTTTTTTTTAATCTTTTCTTTCCTGAATAAATATCAAGAGGTGCTCCTTAAAAACAGAAGCAATCTAGCAGTGCATTCAGTCAATGTCAGCTAAAATCATCTAACAATGAAAGCACTGATTTAACTTAGCAGAAAGTTTTTGGTGTCTGTATATTTTCATTCTTGGGAGCCAGACCTTTTTTTTTTTTTTTTATCAAAACATTCTATTTCATGACAGTCCAACTACTTCCTGTCATCTTCTTCTTCTTGGTTTGTGCCAGTGGCAACATCTGGTTATAGATCATGTGACTCATGTGATATGAAAAAGTTTCCATTCCAATTTTACAAAATAAACCAATTTTGATGTCACCAAAAAAACCCCACCTCATCCTAGTGCCAAAACTTTTTTATCAAAATGCAAGAGCTTTTTTTCAAAATTGGTGTGTTTCAATTGAGCAACGTTATTTTTCAATGCAACTTCCTTTAGCAGTATGTTTGACTCCATCAGAATGGAAGTCACCCCCTCATCACTCCTGTTCTATTTTCTTCTTGTTGTCTCCCCTCCCACCCCGGGCGCGTCGCAGTACAAAGTGAACGGCGCCGGCCCCCTCATATCTGCGCCTGGGCATCGCTGCAGCATGGCATCTCAGCTCAGCGAGCAGAAGGGGGGAGATTATTCTGTGCTCACATCAAAGGAGGTTTGTCTAACTTGGGTCTGGCGTTGTGCTGGTAGAGCAGGCCCTCGGTGCAGCCTCTCCGTTCTTATCTCTCCCCCACAGATTCTCCCCGCTTTCTGCTGCAGCACAGCTGGCTCCCGGTAACACTGACGCATGAATTTGTGATTCTGTACAGTCAGGCGCGCACACAAACACCAATTCCCGTTCCCCTTGTATGAAAACACACAAAGACGCACAACACTGAGGCAGCTCTTTTTTCTCCTTCTTCTTCTTCTGATATTAGTAGAATTTGTTCTGCTGAGCCAGTATCTCTGCCTCCCTTCTCCAGCCTCTGCTGAGAGGTGAACCTGGTTCAGTGAATATATGAAATGGATTAAGGAAAACGGATTATCACGGGACAGATGCATGGAAAGAGAACTCTCCACATGTGAATATGATGTTCAGTGTGTATTGTGTGCATTAAAAGCCTAATTCATTGGGGTCAAGTAAACAACAGTTAACTCTAGCTCAATCCAATTTATTTTATTTTTAGTAACTAATTTTATTATTTGAAGTAGGAGAGATGGTTCTCTAGAATTTATTCATCTCAGCAGCATTTTCCTCCCTTACCAACTTTATCATGTTCACACTCTGCACAGAACACAGCCACCATGAAAACACATCTTCATAATATAGGGCAATTTAAAAGGTCAATTTAGACTGTGAAAACCCACACATCACCTCACTGATCCCAAGCAAGACTTCAATGAGAAACCTTGTTTGCTTTGAGAAAATACTGCTATTTTTGTTCCTGTTGCTTATTGTTAAATCATGCAAATATAATAGCAAAAGAGTGAAAGCAGCAAAATCCAGAGTTTCATGTAAAGCTGGCATTCAGTCAAGCGTAATTGTTTTTGATATTTTCATCTTGACTATAAGAATTTCTGTGAAAATATATAAAAGAGACACTTTTGAATTTGCTATAAATAATAGAGAAATGTGGTTGGAATGTGGACTGTACAGTAAGTAAGTGTTTATATAGATGTTTATTTATTTCAAACGAAGGTTAAAAGATGTAATGGTACAGATGAAACCACATCAAATGTTTTTACGGAAAAAAACATTCAGGGTTTTTCTTTGGGGTGGGATAGCCTCTTTCCCATCACCCTAATTTTTAGCTCCCTCTGCAGATTCTCTCTCATATTTAACTCAGGACTCGTCCTGGACCTCTTCAAAATGCTGCTGTTACATCCAGTCCAAAGAAACATGTTGGTCAAATTAAAAACAGTGGACCTCCATTTAATTGCACTTCAGTATTTTTCTGTGAAACGTAACTCCAACTTATTTGCAAATTCACTTATTCACAGTTTTTTTTTTTTAATTCAATAGAAAACACAGATTAGGAGGCTGAAATACCGAGACTCAATTCTACTTAACATGCATATGGCTGGGGTTTGAAAAGCAGCCAATCCAGGAGAGCCATTCATTTTCTTAGTGCTGATTGGCTGTACCGCTAAGCATAGCAGAGACAAGGAAGACTGTAGATGTTAGCTTCTGTGGAAATGTTGAAACAGTTTCCACTGTGCGTATTAATGCATATTAAGGTATACTCTGTGATTGAATTATTAAATGTACTGTACATTGAATTATTAAATTAGGCAGTAATAATAATGACCCAAAAGATGTTTTACTTTGTCAGAAAAAAATGTAAAGAAGTGAGACAAAAAATAAGACTTTCTCACACCCTTTGTAAACAGTTTGCAGGCACACAGCTTAATACTAATATGCAAGGATACAATTTAACTTGAATTTACTATTTATGTTAGACTGCAGCTCTAAAGAAGGACTTCACATCTGGATCTTTCTTCCCTGTGTTGCTCTGTCCATAAATTCCTACCTGCTGCACAAATCTGTCTTTATTTTCCATTCTCCTCCATAGACTCCCTCTCCTCCTCGGTGTTTTTGTTGTTTTTGACTTTTTGTAAAAGGTGGTTTTCTTCTATTCAAGACTTGATGTTTGTCTCCAAATAATCGTCCTTACACAGTTCACCTTATTTCTTATTGTCATCATATTCTAATGTTGCTCTGATTCTCTTCATATTAGCCCTTCAAACCCAGATCACCCAGCACTTCAGAGTATTATAAATGCAACCTCTGTCGATCTACTGCCTCATTAAAAACACAACACGATGTCGGTGCTGCTGCAAAAGGTTTTTGTTTTGTAGATTGCATGCACAGCAAAATTTCTGACACCTATGTGAAGATGTGCATTTTGCAACGATGCACTACTGAAGAGTCAGGAAAGCATTTTTTTTTTCAAAGCTTAAAGTTTATGCAGTCAAAAGGAAAGTTACATGTGAATGGGTTAAGCACCCTTCTCATAGCTAATAGATTTTTAGTCAAATTGCTGCACTTTCTCTCATCTCGTCTCAAAACTGTGATGAATTAAACGCGTGTGTGGGAGAGGATGACGAAGAGAGAGACTGTGTTTGTGTTTGCCAGTCTGCTCTGAGTCTGAGCTGCTGTTACAGACATTAACCGATCTGTCAAAAATGGTGGAAATAAAATCTGACTGGTTCCAAAGTGTGAACCCCACCCACAACAGACAGCCAAGCCTGCTTTCCCATTTCATGTTGAATTTCTGAAAAACAAAGAACATGTCTGATGATAAAACAGAATTTACATTCTGAATTATTTCAAAATCAATTTATATAAACAGATTTTTTTTTTTAGTAAATACTTGCTTAGAACAACGAAGACAATAAATGTTTGTAAGTTCAATTTAAATATTTTTTGTATTTATTTCTGTTTTAAAATGCTTAAGTTAATTCAGAGTGACAAGATATAAGCAGGACTCAAATAGGGATTCATTTAATCTCAAAATGTTGGTCAATGTTTAACTTAGTTCTTCAGGTTGGAACAACAGAACTCAGAACATCATAGCAAGAGCACAGTGACTCCTACTGGTGCACTGGTAACATTGCAACCTCTAAAACTGGAGCACAGTTCAAATCGTCTTGGTTCCTGGACAAACTACCAGCCTGAGTGAATAATTTGTATTGTCTGTAACCAAAATATCAACCTTGCCTTATCAATGAAATGACTTTCATCTGAAGATAAATTCCTAATCTTCCAAGTAAGTTATGAATGTGATTAAAACAAAAAGAGGAGATTCTGCCCTTACAAAAAAATCCCATGAAATTCCCATGTGAAATCATGGGATTTTCATGGGATTTTTTTGTAAGGGTGTATTCTTTATTTTGTTCAAAAACTTTTGATGTGTTAAAAAAAAATAAACAAACTTGCCTGCTAAGGATTACAGGAAGAAAAGTCTCTTAATTCAAATTCGTCTACTTGTTGTTAAAGTACTGGATGATCACTAAAGTAAATAAACAAGCAAACATAATTAACTGAGCAAGCTTATTACCGTAACTCTAAGCAAGACAATTAATTTATAAGATATACAATTTTGCTGACGGACAAATTGTTTCGTGCTAATTGCTAATCAAAAACTAAGCTGATTAAAAAGTATCTGTTTATTTCTCAGGTGTAAAAGTGAATATTGCTTTTGAGATTCAGGTTTGTAGTTTTATGATCTAATTTTAATTTTGATTTTATTTGTTTTAGTCTTAGAAGGGAGAGAATGAAAGATGGGAATGAGAGACTGGCAGACTGCCAGGGAATTAACCCACATAGAAAATGATGAAAGCACAAAATTTCAAGGGTTTGCTCAAACTGCATTATTTTAAGATACAGATAATGGAATGTATTTAGTTGGTAAATGAAAACATGAATACATAAAATACTTTACTCATCTAGATCTCCACAGATGGTCAGATCCTGCAGTTCACCAGGATCTGAAGCATACACTTCATAAATTTCCTCAGTTTTTCTCACTTTTTACATGTTTTAGAAAATAAATAAATGTGATAAAGTTTACCTTGGTAAATATTAAAATAATGATTTTCAATAGAAAATAGCATCCAAACTAAAATTCTAGTTTTGTAGATGATGAATTATTTGCTATTAGACAGATTTTCATAAGGATGATTGGTTTTAGTAGCCACATTGAGTCTTGTTGCCAGATCTATATATTCAAGAAGTCTCTTCAGCCTGTCTGACAACATGAAGAAAATCAGAAAATCAAAATGTAACACAGAAACTCAAGAAAGGAGTTCAAGATTATATTCGAGATCAGACAAGAAACAACTTCACTCACATCCTTCAGTCTGAAAAGAGTTACAACACCAGCTTTAAAGATTTGGGTTCTTGTGAATCAGAGCGAGAGCCATTATCCACAGATGGAGAAAAATAAACAGTGGTGAAATTTCCCAGGTAGGGCGGGTGTACTAAAAGCAATCCAAATATGCATCAACTACTAATTCAGGACGTTACAACACAACTGCAGGCTTACCTTTTCACAGCAAGAGAGAGTGAGAAACAAAGTAGCCCAAAAAACCTTTTGATGATCATAATGACTTTTCAGTACATCTCAAGGAAATGCAGATTTTCAGAGAAAAGTGATCATCCCAGCAGTACTGTGGTGGTCTGAGGCTGCAGTGCTGCTTGGGAAACTCGCTGTAATTGATGGAAAACCCTGAAAGACATTTTCTTGTCATCAGTTAATTTCCTTTAGCTCAAATAAAACTTAAACGGTTTTGTTTTTGGTCAAAATAAAGTCAGCACTCTAATGTAATTAAAATGCTGTGGTATGATCTTAGAGAAGAAATTCATGGTGGAAACCCTCTGATGTGGCTAAATTACCATATATTTTTATAAAGAGCAGAGATCCAAAAAAAACAGACTCATTGCAGTTATCACAAATTCTTTTTATAAGTTGTTTCCACCAGGGCTAGAACAACAGGAACAAGCTTTAAGGGACAATCACTTCTTTGCATGGAGGCACAATTGTCTGGAAAGTAAAACATCAAGTTTTGTATAACATTAAAACTTGATGATCTGAGCTTAGTAAAACAAAATAAGGGATCAAAAACATTTTCACAGCCCTTTAATTGCAAATTGAGCGCAGTGACAGTTTTGACCTTTGCTCCATCCGTGCACCAGGGGTTAAAAGTACCACTTAGATATTCATCCACATATATCAGCCCCTCTGTTCTCAAACAAACATTGTCCTTGGCTTTTTTTCAGCGTTCTGTTTTTGATTCCAAAAGTCACTTTCTGGCTGGAAGGCAAACACAGAAGAACAAACGTCAGTTCAGAACCGTTAGCTTTCCGTCCATACGTCTGTGGCCATGGACATCTGCACATTTTTGCTGCTAATATCGCTCATGTCTCTTCACACTTTCCATGTGAACGGGGAGGGTTTTCTGCTGATGCCCATCGAGCTCGCTCCAGTTCCCTGTAACGACAAAGCTGTGGAGAAGCTTTCTCGCCTGGCTGTCACTTACATCAACGAGGATCGCACCGAAGGCTACAAGTTTGCCCTCAACCGCATCGCCAATGTCTACCTGCACGCTCAGGTCAGGTCAGCAAAAACATCAGCAACTAGCGGGAAGTTCTTCAGCTACACACAAAAAGTACTATAGTATAAATATGTCCAATAGGCTTTTGCAGTGGTTTTGCTGCTCTGGGCCTAATAAAAGAAACAGTAATGGGACATCTGTAGCTAAAAACAACAGGAAATATTTGCTGTTTATGCTTCGCTGTAATCAGTTTTCTCTGATGAATCTCACTTTTAATATTTGTTCAAATAAAATTCCTTTGAAGCCTAATAAAAGATGGTCAGTAGGACTGGAGTAACTATTAATAAAGTCCAGGTCATTTCAGTACACACCTGCCTCTGCAAAGCGGTTTTATGAACTTTACGCTCTGCTGCTGAAGTCTAAGAACTAACTGTGCAATCGATTAGGTTTTAACAGATATTATTTAACCTTCTAACCTAAAAGTAATCATTTATTTTCAGGGCTATGGCTAAAATCAATATCAGCATATATGAGAGTTTCCATCTATGTGAAGTATACACTCAGCTTTTGCCAGATGTTACAGTGATCAGAAAAAGTCAGTGGCTCATGTAATCTGTGACTTGTGTTTGCATTGTGAATAACAGGGACCAGGAGGTAATGTGTATTACCTGGACCTGGATGTCCTGGAGACCAAATGTCACATCGGGAGTCCAAAACCGTGGAAGCGTTGTGACGTCAGACCCTTCATGGAAACAGTAGGACACACAAACACACGAATGCTTTGTTCAAATACAAATATTTGCATTTGTGCTATACATCTCATGTTTTTGGACTTCTTCTTTTCCTGCTTGAAATATTTTGTTTCTGCTTGTTCTGCTAAGCAGTTTGACTCTGCTCTAGCTTGATTTTACTCAAGCTAGGAGCTCATGTTTGCGAGACTTGGTGCTCCCTTTGTGTTCCTTTTTTTTGGGTTATTTTGAGCTACTTTAGACTTATTTCTGCATTTTGTCATTTAATTTGCACTTAGCATTCTTTAGTTTATTTTAGTCCTATTCTTCACAAATTATATTGTGTTTTGGTTTTGTGAAACCTTCTTTTTTTGTAATAAATCCTTTTTAAATTTCACTTGTTTCTCTGGTCACTATGTTACCAGAGAACATAGTGTTCCCTTAGACCTTGAGGTCATCTTGGGGTCATAACAAGCACGAGTGACAAGGGAACTTTAAACTTAATTGGCTTGAGTCATGAAGACATTTGTTC
Organism: Xiphophorus hellerii; assembly: GCF_003331165.1. NCBI lineage: Eukaryota > Metazoa > Chordata > Actinopteri > Cyprinodontiformes > Poeciliidae > Xiphophorus > Xiphophorus hellerii. The sequence goes on from NC_045680.1 coordinate 1,978,374, forward strand.
TGCTTTGATGCCAATCTAGGTTCATTTTTGGAGATATTTTTTATATTAAACATTCAAAGCATTTATGACTGAGTGATTAAACCAGAGAACTTGTCTTTCTGATTTCTTTCAGCAAATCTCAGGTAACTGCAACACCACCATTCTGCACACACCTGAGGGTTACTCCTACCTCCACAGCTATGACTGCGCTCTTGTGCCAGGTAAAGCTTTATATTATTAAACACAATGAGCATATTACAGTGACATAACAACATATTAAAAAAATTAAATACATAGCCTTGTTATGCACTGAATGGCTTTGTGCCATATAAACTGTGTTGCTAAAGCTTCAGCTAGTGCTAATATAAAAAAAACTGTAATACTCACTACAAACTCAGTAAAAATTGGAACTACAGTTAAAATAGTGGTGCAAATATTGCTTTTTTATTTTCCCCGAATATTTATTCTGACACTTAAAGATGTAATCATTAACAAAAATATCAACTTGCAGACAAAAGAAGATTGCGCCAAATGTTTGTCTTTCTAAATCAGTTGTGATCAAAACATAATCCACTAATTTAAAGCTTATTTCAATCATTGTCCTTATTTTAATTTTTTTATTTTAATTTCACAATTTTTTTTCTATAAGCTCTAGCTTGTGTTTTAACCCACATCTTTATAGATCAATAAACCCTATTGCTAGATCTACTAGATGTGCACAAGATCACTCAGGCAAGCTCTTGTCGCTGCAGATCCTCCAGAGAAGCTACTGCAGACTTGTCCAACGTGTCCCGTCCTGCTCTCCGTAGACAGCCCGGTGGCCATGGACACCGCAGGGATCACTCTGGAGGCCTATAAGAGGCAGTCCACTCTGGGCGCTGGGCTTGGCGTGAAACGGGTCACCCGAGCTGCGGCTCAGGTACCGCAGTGGTTAATGCTGGCAGGAAACGAGTCTCTGCTCCTGAATTCATTGCTCAACAATGTATTGAGTGTTAGTTTTATGGGGAAACTACACAGAAGATTAATCTTTGGGTGTGTTTGGGCAGACATTATAGGGCAGGTTTTAGCTTCTTTGGGCCAGTTGAAAACCATTACCACTCAGCAATAACTATAATGCAATGGAAGCACAAGGCTTCAAAGGATCAATGAAGATTTTTTTTATGCCTTTATGGCTTGGCCAGCTTATGTTTGGGGAGCAAATACAGAACAGAATAGTTTCTTTGTAAACTAAATCTTTGTATATTGCCTCTCGTGGTAAATGGCGGTGCAGCTGTGAGATGAAAACTAAAGGGTTATGGCCAATGATGGTCATTACAGGACATTTCACATAAAAATACAACGGCTCTCCGGCTGACAGTACTTGTGAATGTATTTGTGCAGTTTGTCACATCATTTTATTACACAGAATGTGCCAAAAAAAGCTGTGTTTGTGGAGTACACGGTCCAGCAGTGTCCAGAGGGATTTACGGAGAGAGGGACCTGCCAGCGACTGACTCTCAAATCAGACACACAGGTACTTCAGCAGGCATTAACCCGGTCAAACGTCAAGGGGTCGCTCCATTAGTAACATCTGTGACTAATGTATATTATTTTTATGTTTATTTGCACACATATATTTTTTTACAATCCTCAGAGATTACCCTGCTGGAAAATATTATATATATCCCACCAATCTCCAAAAATGGAAAGACAAGAAAACATGCTTTTTAACTAATGCAGATACAATAAAATATATTTTTCTTGTTTCTGCATTAGTTAGATCCTTTTTAGAGTTTTCAGTCAGTTTTCTCAGTGTGAAATTGTTAGGTGAGCAAACAAATGTACAAGGTGCTGTTATTCCTAGCAAAAACTTCTACAACCTCAGTCTAAAATTAACAATAATAATAAATAAGCGAACCAACACACAAGTAGACACCCAACAAAGAATGAATTTGCTGTGTTCTATGAATAGATTAAACAAAGTTGTTCCAGAGAGTAAATAATGCTGTCAACTCTCCTAACATTTTGAAGGTAATTAATGTTGCCAAAGCTTCAGTTTGTATCTCATTTGTTGTCACCTGAGCAGTTCCTGGACATGTTCCTTTTTAAACATGACAACTTATTCTCTATTTTTAAGCTTTGTGTTGTGAAAAGGCTTCAGTGTAGGATTTTTTTTCTTACTACAAAACTTTGACAGGATTTAGAATTATGCTGACACTCCATGTAAATATTTGAACAACTGCTAAAAAAATAAATTGTCTTTTTTCCCCTTCCCTCAGACGGCAGGTTTCTGTGCAGGATCCGTGTACGGAGATGTGAGCAAATACCCGGATGTCCAGGTGTCCTGTGAGATGTATAAAATACAGGTACAAAAAAGTTAATGTTCTATTGTTCTGTTGTATTTTACACCACATTATAGAAGTCATTTCCATTGGAAACAATACAAATCAGTAATCAGCGTGATTAAAATAAAGAGAAAGCATAAATAGAAAAGTCTGTCGACATTTTTCAACAAAATTTGTTCATTTACAATTAAACAAATGTTTATTGAATAGCTTTTTTACAAACAAAATGGCAATAGAAATATTAAAAGAACCATGTGACATGAAATTACTTAGAAATTTAACGCATTCAAACTTCAACAGTACGCACCATTCAGATTACAAAGGACCAAAATGTCCACAAGGATGTATGAATAAATCGTTCAATAATTATTAATGTATGGTGAATTTTAAACAAAACTGGGAAATATCAAACATTATGTTTCTTAGGGGACTTATAAATGTGAAAGACTTACATGACGATTGTTGAAAGGTCAGGTAAGCCTGATTCAAATGATTTATTTAGCTGATTTTTTTTCTTGCTCTGTTTTTAGCAGTAGTTTGTGTGACTGTTTAGTGAACATAATGTTGCATGGCGCCCTGCATGTCTGAACAAGCTGGTGATATGATAATTCAGTGGAATGTTATCTGTTTCTCTGCAGAATGTGGACATGGTCCAACCGGTAAAACCTCAGGTTCACGACCTCCCCACAGACGCCATGATCCCAACCTTTCCACCTCTGCCTGATGACCCTGTGATTGACCTGCAGCCCATTCCCTCTGACCCTCCGACTCCCGATGTCGCTCAGCCAGCTCTGATTGACCCCAAAGCTACGCCCTCTCTTCCTACAGATCCCCCAGTTGTGGCTAACCCCTCCGTCCTTCTCTCTTCTTCCAGTGAGTCTGCTGAGAGAATAGTACAACAGAACACAGGGACTCTGGATTCATCCTCTGAGGAAATTGGAGTCCTGGTGGCCCGGCGTCCACCGTTTAACTTCCGCTACCCGAGGCATAAGCGTGACAAGCGGCAGAGCTTGACGGAGACCTCTCCCTCACACAGTCCGGTGTTCCTGTCTGATTTCCCCAGTGGGTCATCTCCTTTTCGATCCTGTCCTGGTCCGGCTCGATATGCCACAGTGTAACCAGTCCTTCGCTGCTCAGAAATCCATTTACTCATGTATGATTTACCCACTGAGAGTCTGAACCGATAAACTGCTCCAATCCCCGTCACTGGAGGCTTGTAATAATTTGTGCTAATGAGAGGAAAGCATTTTTTTTTCTCTGTGGCCTTCAAGCGACCTCTCTTCTGTACTGTTGCTCCCAAAGCAGCTCAAACATGAATTTAAAAATGGCTACTCACATTTTAAGAAATTGTAATAAATCTCCAGTAAACTACTTGAAGATAATAGAGAAGTTTGGATTTATTCTCTCTCTTTTTTTTTCCATCTAAAAACATTGTTTTAGACCTGAATATTTCAACTGGTCAAATATTTAGCTTGATTTCGGCAAATCTTTGCAAATATTTACTTTATTTTTAAAAAGTAAGTATCCCATTTTGAAAATATTTATGTTAAGTAATGTAACTGATGTTAGTATAAGAATATTTGTTGGATTTAATGTCACTTATTCTTTCCCTGTGATATAATTACAACATATGCCTACATATCCAAGATGTATGGGAAAAATAAGGGAACATGTTTTACAGGTGACAGTGACAACCTTCACAAGTCAAAATAGCGTTTTGTGTAGCAATAACATTGAATAATACATTAAAAAAAACATTTTTAGTACCTCAAAAAGCCTTGTGTGAAAACTACAATAACAGAAGATGGCAAAGGGGCAAAAGGACTACACCATCCATAACCAAAGTTGGAAACGACCCGGATAACGTAAAATTAACATAATAGTGCATTATTGTCTCAAAAATTAAATAAAATACTTAAGATATAAAGTACAACATCTATAGCATGTTTTGTTTCAGAAATGGGGGTCGGAAACGACGAAATGGCAACTCCTGGGTATCGAAGGCGGGCAGGAAATTTGCAAAGTGGCAAACAGACCAGAAATAATGTAAGCAGCAGTAACTTTGAACAGCAGATGGCGGAAGTGAGCGTTAAAATGTATCTACTAACTGAGCGTGCGGTTTCCAGCTAATCACTTCTGCGTCGTTGCAATGAAGGACGTCTTAGTGGAAATGTACTCATCTCACTCCTCCCCGTCAACGTCACTTTTAAAACATAAACGTGTGGTCGCTGGATGAACAATTACAGAACTTCCCACAGCTCTTGAAGGCAGCAGCCATCGTATCCTAATTAAAGTCAGATTGTAACGGCGAGGAGGGGCTTCCACTTCTGCTTCCCGAGACCCTGTCGCAGTCTTCCTCCCAGATGGACGAGTGAGTAGTTGGACCACTGTAAACAACCTTTAGAAAATCAGAAATAACTTATTCATAACGTTTCTGACTCGAGTCATCTGCTTTTTTGAAGCTGGAGACATTCCTGTGAGATCTTCGCGGATCTCCCTTTTAAGTAGGTGAAACTTTTTCAGTGTCTTGAGCCTCGGTTATCGTTGTTTGTTTATTTTGTTTCCTGTGAAAAGTTTGGGTGTTCTTAAGACATTTCTCTTCACGTCTCAGGGAGCAGCTACATGTCGCGGCATGTATGTAAAAGAAAAGAAAAAAAAATCTCCGACTAATTCCGAGCTTTCTAGGACATTATTTCCCAAACAGTCACCACCACGAAGTCGGTGATTCATAATTCTGAACAGGGGAAAACAGCTTTACAAGTTTTTCCTCATTCTAGTTAAGCAAACATTTCAAAAACCTCCTCTTAAACATCGCAATTAAGGTTAAGTTATTTTTATTTAAATACAGAGATGTTTGCCGTTACAGTTTCGACTCAAAAATGTCCACTCGGATTTCCTTCTCTTTTATTCCCATCCTCTCCAAAGTAGGACTGGTTTTAAAGTCTCTAATAATGGTTTCTCATCAGTTTTTTTTCTAAAAGTAAAAATGGTTAGCACCCTAAACGGCACCATTTAATTGAAGAGGGCCTTGTTGGGCGTATTCACACTGAAATAGTTATGGTGTGGAGAATGCCACATTAGGCCTTTTATTAAGTATCAAAACTATGTAAGTGAATGAAGTTTGGATGCCTAAGAGAGGATTTCACTTGGACAGGTCTTTACATTTTGCTCGTTTTAGTTGTTAGATAATTAAAGGGGTCTTAAAATAGAGTTCCAATAAGGGCAACTTGACGGTTTTCGAAGAAGTACAAAGATGCTATTTTATGAAACTGTCAATTGTTTGGTATTTCCATTAATTTCAGTGTATTTCATTGGGCTAGGCCAACACAAAGCAGCCCATATTTGTCAAGTGGAAGGAAAACAATGGTTTTCAATTCGGTATTTATTTTTATAGACAAATTTGTCAAGTTTTCCACTGCAGTTGCACGTGCAAGTGTTTTAGGCTGTGTTTCTGCCAATGTTCTGCCTCTAGAGCATGATATTTTTTGCAACATGAGGCAGGAGTTAATTTTTAAGCCAGATGATGACAACATACAGCCAGAACAACCAATGAACTGTTTAAATCAAAGAATATTCAAGGTTTAGAATGGCCTAGTTTTAATCCAGACTTCAATATAATTCGTATTCGCAGATGTTCTCCATCGAATCCAGTTGAGCTTAATCTTGTGCTTCAAATATTTTGCAGCCTTTTTGTTTTGTGTTTTCCATCTACTTAGCTCCATCTACATCAGGTTTGACATATATCCCTGACCAAGCTGCAGAAAAGCATCCCTGCCTCGTGATGCTGCCACCATGTTTCACCATGGATATCTTATGTGTGTGCAGAGGGTGATTGTTGATTACCCCAAAATAACGTTGCATAAAATATATTGTCGGTTGTGGTTGTAGCATGACATAAATGTGAAAAAGTTTTAGGGACATTTTTGCATAAACTATTGATTGCTTAAACTTGACTTCATCATTAGGCATTTGAATGACTCCAGCAGAAACTGCTCTTCTCTGTAGTTTAAACCCCCACAGAGTGATGCTAACAAAAAAGGAAAAGCATGCAGTCAGCTCTTTGAGTGAAAAGACTTCAGCTGGTAAGTGAGGTCAGAGGATAAGCAGAGTCATTGAACAGGGAGGCGTAGCAATGCAAAGACCATATCTCAGTGCAGTGGTATGTGCACTGTTTTGATATGGTCTGTGGAATTTTGCAGGCATTGCAAATATCCTTCCTCTGACATCTCAACGGTATCGAGAGGAGTAGCAGGTTGCATGATTTTCTTGTAACATCAGTCCTTAGTCTTGCAGGTGAGCATTATTTTAAATCGCAGCGAACAGAAGCAAAACTTGAATCTAGCAAAACAAACAAAAAAAATATCCTGATTAATTTGTTACCAAGTACATGTACTGATTTAAGTGCATTTTCAGTATTTACCTTGAGCTTTTGGATTGATTTCGGGTTAATTATTCTCAATAATGTGAGCTTTTCAACCACAGACATTTGACTAAAGTGTCAGGCAGCGCGTGTGTGTGGATGTGCGGGGGTGTGTGTGTATGTGTGTTTTTCCTCTTTCTCACAAGCTCTGGTTTCAAGATTAGTGACAGTAGAATCCACAGATAGCAGTGGTCAGTGTTTCCTGGTGGATGTCACGGGTGGGGTGTGTGCTGATTCAGGTTTCTTAAAAAAGGCTTGTATTCCTTCAGTGTTAGTGGTTGACAGGAATTCCTAAAGTGGAATTCCTGTATTTACTTTGGTTCCCATCAGGACTGCTGGCTGGTCATGTATTGCTTCATTTCTCTGCAACATGTAAAGGATAGGGAATTCTTACATCATCTCCGTCAGAGGTAGGATTTATGTTTTTTTGTCTAAATAATGTAAAGACCCTCTGTGCTTTCTGATCTTGGGAAAACATGTAATTTTCTTCACATTGAAAATCTTCATAAATAGACCTGCATTATCTGTAAGATGATGTAGCTAAGGTTGAGTAAAGGAAAATGTAACTTGAAATAATTTAATGTATGTTAAAAGAAATTAAATATGTGCAGAATTTGTTACATTTATTTTTTTGGATATAAGTGTGTTTCTCCACTTATATCCAAAGTGGAGGAACACAAATAAACACTATAAAGTATAATTTACAGATTAATTGAGGTAAAATATAACATGAAGATGTTTAATCTTATATTAGTGCAGAGTGTTGGGGATATCATAATATGTTCCTATAATATATAGATTCTAATGAACTTTGTTCTATTCACATCTTTGAAGTTCTGGGTTCCTCAATATTTGAAGTTTGTTTTTCAATTAAGCTTATCTGTGTGTGTAAGATGAGTCCTTATTGGCTGCCTGATTAATGATTTTGAGTAGACTACAGGAGGTCTTTACTGGCTTCTTTGTAAATATTTCATGAGATGCAGCACTTGATTGCAGTATATGTTACCGTTTACTCTAAAATCTCTTTGTGACTGATATTCAAAGTTATGTGATCGCTTAGCAGCAGGGAATTTTACTTTTAAATTGTAAAGTATTCAAAGACAGGTACTACTTAATAATTTGTATCTAACCAAAACGAAATTAATCTTAGTAATGTAATGGATATTGATTCATTACATAGAAATATGCATTTCAAGTGTTTATTTGTGTTAATTTTGATTATTTAGTCTAACAAAAATCTATAACATTATATAATTTCTTGAATGTTGCAATAGAAACGGAAACGTTATGGTTTCGACATAATGTTGGCACAGAGTCATGGGGTAGACTGCTGATTTAAGTGAAGTCCAGCAGACAGTTACTTATTTCACAAGGAGCGATAATCACAGAAGATAATTTCTAAAGAAGCAGGTTTAGAGTGCTGCAAGCATCTATGTGGAAAATTTAGTGGAAGGGAAAAGGGGTACAAAAAGGTGCATAAGCAAGAAAAATAACTGTCCATTGTGTTTTGGTCTTGAAAATTTCAAGCATCTCATGCTTCTATGAAGACCTTGATTTCACTTTCAGCAGGACTTGGCACATTTCCACATTAACAAAACTACCAATATCTGGTTTGACTGGAATTGGCTGGCTGAGTCAGAACGCTTGATCAGCCTACCAACTCAACTGACCTACATTCCACAGACTATGGGATATTACTAATAGAAAGAGGAGAATCATCACGTAGCTAACACTGTAGTTTATGTAGATATGTGAAGGTAGTCTCTGTGCACAGAAAGATACATTGCATCATTGTGTAGTCATTTAAACCAATGGCTACAAGTCCCGTCAAGTTCGTGAACCATCACCTCCTTTATCTTCTGAATGAATTCCTTTCTGTGTGTCTGGTTGTAAGTAACTGAATGTTCCTCCAGTGATGCAATGTCATAACCAGGTGTTTGCTGATCTACTTACAACTCTGGAGTTTCTGTGCAGTTTGCATAAAGCATAATGGACATACATTTTTCATGCTTTCTCACAGACTGGAAATACAATCAGCATTTGAACAGTTGTACTAAAAGTACCACTTTGCTCTCCAAGTTTAATTTTATCAGTCTAAATTAATTCCATTTTATCCAATTTTGTGTTATTTGGAATTCTGTCCTGGTCATAGAATGATTTACCTGGCTTAAGATCAACTGGCGCGGTGCTTTAGCGTCACATGGCTTGGGCCAGATCTTATGGGAGAACTACTGGTGAGGCAACATATTGTTGCTCGCCCCAGAGGGCGCATCAGTCCAGACTTCTTAATTAGTTCAGACAAGTGGATTTCATTGGATTGTCAGCAGTTGAGTTGCTGGTTGTGTAAGATGGGAGTTTATCTTAACTTGCATATAGTTGTTTTACTTTTGTGTCCCTTATACTGGCCTAAGAAGTTGCTGCTAATCCATGGAGGCAAATGTAAATTATGATGCTGGAAAAAAGGTTAACAGTGAAATATCATTTATTTCAGCTAAATCTGCTTCAGATTTCATCAAGCTAACAGCTTTTGGTTTCTCTAGAGCCAGTCTACATGGCAAAAATTACCAATCAAATCTGGACTAATTGGAAGTGACACATACTATCAGGACCTATAGGTCACTATGAGACCTATAGATTCCTGTTTTTTTTTTTTTTTTTTTTAAGGCTAGTTGCTTCAGAAACTTGCAATTTTTTTCTTTTTTTTTTTTTTTTAAGGCTAATTGCTTCAGAAATTTGCACTAAACCAAGCATGGCAGCAGAGCCTGTTGCTCTCACTTTAAATCATTTCAGCCCGGTAACGACATAAGGTTAATCTATGTTCACCCAAGCCAGAGGTCTACGACTCTGGCACTGGGCTGTTAAGGTCGATGCGAAGCCTGAGCGGATTAAGTCCTTTGTTTTGCTGTGACAACCACTTGGCAGTGTGCACATAGAGAGAGCAGCAGATCCAAGGAGGATTTTATTTTTTTTGTTATTCGCTTAGTAAAATTAGCACCCCGCGGTGCTATACTTTGTCTGTATGCGTTATGTGTATGTGCAAAAAGGAAAAAGGGAAGGTTGTTATGAAGAAAGGGCAACATTTGCTCCACAAGTTTGTCAAGAAGCTTGAAATGTCTGTCGTGTCAACCTGCCTGGAGTGTATCAGCATGAGAAGAGGAAATGGGTATGTGGATCTGTGTGTTGCTCATGAATGAATAGTCAAATGCAACTGTCTAACTTGATTTCTAAGAAGAATTGATCTTAAATGTACTTTTTAATTTTTTTAAGCTTCCAGATTTATAGCAGAAGGAAATGTAATCGATGTTAAACATAATCTTATAAAGTCAAATGTCATTCTCTGCAGTGAAATATCTGTTAATCCAACATGCATTTTAAATTGCAAAAATTCAAATGGTTAGTTCTCTACACACTACTATTATTATAATTCAAATTGTGCTCTTTATCTCTTCCTGATTCTGACTCATCTGCTTTTGCTCTGCAGAGGATTGAATCCTCTGCAGGCATTCATGACTGGATCTGCTTGATGATGTTGTTATGAAGTAATCTTTGGAACTTACTCATCTTTTCAGTTTTGCACCACAGTGTCATTGATAGCATGTTTATGTCTTCCAAGTAGTTTGTGTTGGCTTCTGTGGGTGTCATCTTGGTGAAATAGGATCTTCCTGTTGGTCAGAGTAAGACAAACCGGTTAAAGCATCCTGGCGATGTTTACATGTCTGTGTGAAGCTTGTCAGAGGGTTGCAACAATGCCAGATGTGATTAGAATGGTTTGTAGGTTAGTAGTTGAGAGTGAATGCAAAGTTTCAGATTAACTAAGTATACTTCTAATCTTCTACAGCAGATTGGATTTCATGGAGGCTTCTGTGGAATCAGTTTATATCCAAAGTGGAGAAAGTAAAGGCAGGGAGACAGTTATGCTACTTAAAGTAGCAAAGCCCCTTTTATTCTGAAGACCCAAGTCAGATACTTTGTTTTTTAATCTGTTACTTTTTAAAATTAATTATAGCTTACTCTGGATTGGTGCTTGTGTTTCCTCTGCTGTTCGAAGACCTGCGATGATTAAGCCAATTAATCCGAATCATAGCTCCGTATGTCAGCTGGGCAAGTCGAAACTCAACAAGAGAACAACTGATACTTCGGCTGAATTCACACACAAACAGAGCAGGCAGGGTTTCTTTCAGGATTGTGCAGGTTTATGTATTTTCTGTCATCATAAAGTCATTATCTGCTTTTATACTTTTATTTGGACGACTTGATTTTTGCTCCTTTCCGAAGGTAGTGTGAGGAGGGTCAGGAAACTTTCATATGACATCAGTCCTTCGGGCCACTTAGGGTTAAGGTTAACAAACAGTGGCTGTATCATATGATCACTAGAAAAATATCCTGCATCCAACTGCACTATTTATCTTATGTAAACCAAAAATTATTCACGCCCCAGGCTGATTTACAGTAGGAAAGATAAGTATTTAATACACCACCAGTTCAAGTTTTCCTTTTTACAAAGAAAGGTTTGGAGCTGCTGCTGGGGAACACGGAGTTTCAGTTCCCTGTAAAGATTTCCTGTTGGGCTAAGCCACTCCGCAAACTAGGAAGCAACTTCATAGTAGCTGTGGCTGTGAGTTTCAGATCATTGTCATGCTGGCTATGTTGCCCTGTATTTAAAAAAAAAAAGAGAAAGTAATAACCAGAGTACACTCAACACAATTCATTGAGGGTAGATGTTTGCTTTTAACTAGATGTGAGTGGATTTGACTCAGTGAAGCTATTCATCTTATTCATAGCTCTATATAAGCGAGGAATCAATTGCAAACTAAAAATACTTTTACTTTATTGCCAGGTTTAATCTAAATAAACCTTTTTTATTAAAAAATGTGAAAATACTGATTAAAGCTACATTATTGTCCGGATCATGGGGTTATTTTTCAAGAAGAACTCTATTTTTTCAATTTTTCATTTTTAAAATTCCTTTTTTTAAAAAATCTAAAACGCCATTGGGTTGTATAGTTCCAGGTACTGGGTTGTATAGTTCCAGGTACTGGGTTGTATAGTTCCAGGTCCTGGGTTGTATAGTTCCAGGTCCTGGGTTGTATAGTTCCAGGTCCTGGGTCCTCCAGTTGTGCAATATCAGGTTGACGCCTACAAAAAGAGCCAAAGCAGGTTCAAAAATAGCACTCTGCTTCCCAGACACATCTGAATTTACTTTGTGTTTATGGTTAAAATGTAAGGTACACATTTTCATTCCGGGGTAACTGAGGCATTTTTACAGCTTTGCGGTCATGACAGACAGGAAATGCTTTATCTTATTTTGGATTTACAGCTTGTGTTTTCCTCTGGGAGGAATCATTCAAAATGCCATAAAATATTTCTGTTGTTTCAGTCATTGACATAACATGATTTTGTCATAAGGTCTCTGCAAATTAAGAGAATGATTTAGTCTGATATACATTACGTTGCTAAATCTGGACTGTTCTTGATCAGTTTTCAGATTATTATTTTTATTTGTTGTGTTTTTTGTTTTTGCAGGATGGAGTCCTCTTGCCTGGACCTGGCTCTCGAAGGCGAGCGACTCTGTAAGGCGGGTAACTATCGTGCAGGTGTCTCCTTTTTTGAATCTGCCATACAAATTGGAACAGAGGATTTACAAATTCTCAGCGCCATATATAGCCAACTGGGGAATGCTTACTTTCACCTCCAAGAATATAATAAGGCCCTGGAGTATCATCGACATGACCTCACTCTAACCAGGTAAAACCTTTGATGATTTGACATTTTTTTAAGTACAATGTTTGGTATTTTTAAGCATCCAGTTTTGATTGCATTGTCTGTGATATTCCCTAACTAATTTCCTTTTTTTCCTTTTTGTTTGTTATCCCAGAACCATTGGAGATGAACTTGGAGAAGCTAAAGCCAGCGGAAATCTTGGAAACACTTTAAAGGTTTTACGACGATATAATGAAGCTGTGGTTTGTTGCCAAAGGCATTTGGATATCACAAGAGCTGTGTTTGATAAGGTGTGTTATATTTTTGAAGTTTTAAAAAGTAACAAGTGTTTATAGGCATAAAGTAGAAAGAAAGAAAGAAAAAAAAGTTATGATAAAGCATTGTTTTTCATTGATCTGCCAGTGCAGAAATCTCTGGACCAACTTTCACAGAGTCTGGATACAAACAAGAAAATCTGATGTCTGTGTATTTAAAGTATATAATTACAGCTATAGTCTGTGTGGTTTCTGACTGTTAAAATCTGCTGTTGGTGGTGTAGGTTGGGCAAGCTCGAGCTCTGTATAATTTCGGAAACATTTACCACGCCAAGGGCAAGAGCATCTGCTGGAGTGGGACGGAGCCAGGAGAGTTTCCAGAGGAGGCGAGAATCGCCTTTAGGAAAGCTGCACAGTTCTATGAGTGAGTTGCTATTCATGTGTATTGTTACACAAGGCTATGATGAGGTGGTTGTCATAAACTCTACTGTTTGGTATTTGTTTTGTTTAAATTGTTCGAGTGTTAGCCTTTAGCTTTAAATTTTATACAATAACTGAGGCGCTTCTTTGTTGTATTTTTTTAAATAAGGTTATAAATGACAAAAATCACTTGATTAAGGTTGTGAAATTCTTCCATCACCTAGTTGCATTTTGTTCAGACAGTGTTGCTCAGTCACTGTGCTGTTTTATGTACTGCGGCTATTCAGTTAAAATAGACTTCTATACCACCTTGCATAAAACACTTAGCCGATAAAAACTACGTTATCTATTGAGTCCATACAGCTGAGAACCACAGCATCCATGTTTAATTGCATGAGGAGGGAAAAACATGCTTCGTTGTTACTTATTGCCATTGTGTGGTTCCAGTTAAAAGCAGCATGTTTCCAGATAAAATAGTTTATTAATCTTCCTACTAGGAATTTGTCTGTTCTAATCATATAACAACAAAAACCTTCCTTTCCACTTTTTTCTGGATTAATTATCCACTAATTTTGGATAATTCGTCCAATTATCCAAAACAAATGGATAATTGGACTAAGCGAAAATTGAAAGTTGTGTTGTTGATTTAGGATTTATCTTCATGTGCAAAAAAAAATATGTTTAAATTTTCCCCAGTGTGTTTGGTTAAGGAAGAGTTGAGGGAGTGTTGTTCTTGCAGCTTTAAAATCTTATCTGGTATGTTTATTTCTTCAGACACTGATCTTGTTTTGTGCTTTCCCCTATTGCTGGTATTAAAGACACAACAAACTTTAAATTCCACATGAAAAAGTAAAATGTGCCGATGTGCATTACAGATGTGCTGTGAAACAACCTTTTTTGTGTATATTAAAATTTTGTTGGTGGTTTTTTTAAAATACAGAGCCAATTTGTCGCTGGTGAATGAGTTGGGTGATCGTGCAGCTCAGGGTCGTACCTATGGGAATCTGGGGAACACCTACTATCTCCTGGGTGACTTCGAAAGAGCTGTCACTGCTCATGAAAAGGTAGGCTTTAGCTCATTGTTCAGATTAATATTGCACTCCTGTGGGTCATAACGTTGGTTCAAAAGAAAATAAATGTAACTAATAAAATGAAGATGAAAAATTATTTTGAAACTAAATAGTTGGAAACTGGGGAAAAACCCCCGGGGAAAACAAGGTTTTGAAATAAATAAAAAAAAAAACTCAAACTGAAAACGATCTGAAACTGAAAGAAATATTTTGAAACAGGAAAAAAAGATGTGAAACTAAAAAATGATTGAAGATTTTATTTTTATTTTTGGAAAAACTTTACAGCCTCAATTTAGCTCCATACTTTCCTAAATTTGGTTATATTTTATTCACAAAGAAAGCATCCTAATATGTATAAGGAGCTAGTTAAAACCTGACTTCGGAACAGTAATTTGCACCCTAATGTTTGTTTTGTTCTCCAGCGGCTTCTTATTGCCAAAGAGTTTGGTGATAAATCTGCAGAGCGGAGGGCTCACTGCAACCTCGGGAACGCATACATATTCCTGGGCCAGTTTGAAATGGCTGCTAATCATTACAAGTGAGTAAAAATTGGGTTTAGGGTTATTTTCACCTCATAGCAGGCAGATGAACTTGGGGGTTTGTGTGTTGCTGTACAGGCAGAATATCACAAAAATGTTTTGTTTTTTTTGTTTTTTTAATTCAGAAAGGGATTTGGATTGCTTTAATAAATAATGATATATTTCAACAATTCTATCCATTTACCGGTGGCTTTCATATTAATTTAAATGACTACACTAATGAAAACCCAAATTAAAATTCTCAGAAAATGTAAATATTGCCCAAGAAGATGATTTAAAATAAAAACAGAAAAAAGATTTGTACTCTTTTTTTTTTTTTTTTTTTTTTTTTTCCGTTTACATTTTGGCTTTCTGAAAAGTCTAACAATATACTGAACGGTATATGTACTCGATATTTGACCAGAGCTTCTTTTGCTTATGCTTCAGGCATCAGTGCGACGTGACACGGATCAGGAAGCCCAGGCTGCTTTAATAGCTACAGCTTCGTTGTTTCTAGTGTCACTCATCTTCTTCTTCACAACACTCGTTAGATTTTCTGTGGGGTTCAGGTCAAAGAGTTTCTGTCTAATCAAGCACGGCGTCATTAAAACCGGGTAGAGATATTTCTGCCAAGTCCTTCTGAGAAAGGAAATTACCTTTTCCATAAAGCTGTCAGCAGAGGCAAGAGGAGGAAACGGCACAACGGACCTGTAGCATCTTGAATTTTATGACTCTCCACACTTCCTACTAACTCTGGAACTTCCATCATCCATCCATTACTTAATACGCACGAAATCTTTTTGGACTGTGGGAGGAAGCCAGAGCGCACGGAGAGAACCTGCTAACGGGAAATTAAAATTTTGTCAATGCTTAGCTTTAATAAGCCATAAGAAAACAAGACAATAGAAAACAAGACAACTGAAAATTTAACCAAACTGAAAAGTAAGCTAAGGGAAGCAACAACACAGAGCAAAGAGAACCAGGAATAATGCATCATAATAATCCCCTGGACATTCTTCCTCTTCTTGGTTGTGAGCAGGAAGGGCAGGATGAGCGGCAGTGGCAGGACGAGGGGCAGGAGGTCTTGCTTCTGCTATGTTGCTATGGAAACGATCAGATCAGTTCTGCAAATCAAACTACTGACCCTTTGCACGTGACGTCATGCTCCAGCACTCCGCCATGACGGACGTCAAAACAACCAATGCGGTCCTTTAATGCCAGTCTAAAAGCAGACATCTGTAACCTAATATTGCTTTTATTTTATTTTCACAATAAAATGTTAAATTAACTTTATTCCGGAAAGAAGGATGGACCATTGAGCAATACTCTAGTGCCTTTTCTACTTAGCATGGCTACGATATCTTTGAGTTAGCAGTGGCTTAAGATGAGTCCTGTGACTGTTTTAGCTTATGTGTGTGGAGGCTCTTGAGAAATTATCTCCACCTTCAATCCTAATTTTTTACATTTCTGCAAATCTCTTTAATGTAAATCTTTTGACAATTTTTTCAAGGCTGTTATTGTACCTGCTGCTTGTGCACATTTTTCTACCACATTTTTTTCTTTGACTCAACTTTCTATTTATACGCTTAGCCACAAAACTCTACTGTATGAACAGCCGCTTCTCCAGCAATGAGCTTTTAAAGCTTAAAATCTTTTTGTAGACAATTTAATAATTGTTTAAACCTCTGGATAAAAATCAAGTTAGTAGTACATTTGTCTGACCCCTAATCGTAGTTCAGGAATGGTACAAATTTGATCCCCCAGCAAATGGAGCTGATCCAGATACACTTCCTTTAATATAAATATGTTTCTTTAAGGACAAGGGTTTTACTGACAAATGATCTTAAGTATTTGTTACAACACAAATATGTTTGTCTTTCATTGTCCATGCTTTTTTATTTATTTCAATTTCATGACAAGTAGGACAACAAACATGCAGCAGTGTTTTACTCAAAAGTACTCATGGGCACACCCATTCGTTAAACGTGGCTAAATACTTAACGTTTTCAGAGAGAGTTCTCATTTTTATTGCTGGGATTGACTGAAAAACATTCTAGACCAATAAAATAAAACAGCATTTGACCCCAAAAAGTAAGAAAACTACACACTTTCAGACTGTTTTTCAAACTTACAATAATTAGTCATTTTTTTTCATAAATTAGACTACTTCGTTTTTAAGTGTTGCATGTTTAATTTACTGCTGATGAGATAAAAATGTATTTAAAGAAAAAAACACTGCTTGTAATGTTCTGAGAAACAGAATTTTAGACTTTCAAATCAAACTACTTACTGTAAAGAATTTATTCCTCTTAAAAAACTGAATTACTGCAAAAAATAACTATACACTTTGTTTAAACAAAAAAATTGAACTATCCTTTTTTTGTTGAATGAAATCCAAAAATGTATAACGAATAAATGAAAGTTATTCACTAAAGACTGAGTTGGATTTGCACTGGAGGATGAGATTATCACACACTTTTAGGGAGAAATAAATTATGCATTTGAGTTCACAATTTCTTTATCATGACTGATTTATTTTTTTTCTCCTGATAGAGAAGTGCTTGGAAAAAGTGAACAGAGAGAGAATGAAAAAGCTGTTACCGATCCCTCTCCTGCTCCCACTCTAGTCCCTTCTTTGACCTTGTTCCTCCCTGTCTCTCTGGCCCTCAGGAAGACTCTGCAGCTGGCCCGACTGTTTAAGGACAAAGCAGTGGAGGCTCAGGCATGCTACAGCCTGGGCAACACCTACACACTGCTGCAAGACTATGAGAGAGCCATAGACTTTCACCTCAAACATCTGGTCATCGCTCAGGACCTTAATGACCGGTACGACATCAGCACTTGCTTACTGCTCACTTTCCTTTGACTTTCTTTAATAATGATCAAGGTGGTTCTTAAACTGGGAGCATTTTTTGTGGTGTTGCAATGAACACCTGTAAGACAAAAGTGGAGACAGGGTGATGTGAAATGGACTTTTAAAGACTTTAATGGGGTGCATATATCACAATGTACACAAACGTACACTATGTATTTTAAAGATTTATTAAAGTACAAGTTTCTGTAGGAAACCAGTCCTTAATTTGTAATGTTAGAATAAAGATGTATGGAGGATAGAAATGTGCCTTTAAATGTTCTGGAAAAAGATCCCTTCAATGTGACTTCATTCAGGCAAAAACTGTGAATTTAGTTTGCTCTGCAAAACATGTACATACAGTATATTTTAGATTGTTTTTTATGATTAGGAGTACTTGTTTTTGCACACTGTCAGTTATAGTTGCTAAGCCGGTTTTCCTCTGTGTCCCTGCAGAGTGGGAGAAGGAAGAGCGTACTGGAGCTTAGGAAATGCCCACACCGCCCTGGGGAATCATGAGCGCGCTATGTTCTTCGCTGAAAAACATCTGGAAATTGCCAAAGAGGTGTGTTTTTATACTTCACCTCCCATTTCATAGTTGTATGCTTGTATTTATGTAGCATCATCTCCATCTAGTGGTTGCAAAGTAAACTGCAGGAAATAACTGTTGAATATTTTTATCAGCAGCAGTTTGTTGGAACTTGTTTTCTTTGTTCCATTTGTAACGTGGCAGACTGGAGATAAGAGCAGCGAGATGACCGCCAGGATGAACTTATCCGATTTGCGGATCGTTGTTAACCTGAAGGCAAACTCCGGCCTGAATCACATGTTCAGCAACAGCAACACCAACAGCTCTGGTGTGGCAGACAACATTCAGGGTTACATCAACCTGCCAGGTAAAGTTCTCTGGTAGCTTTTTACAATGCCATTTTTAAACATCCAAACGCTTTCAGCTGCATTTTCTAGCAGAGAATTTGCCAGGAATGTTATTCCTGAAAACTTTTTACCTTTTCTCTGTCTGCTTGTAAAAATACTGTGAAAGTATTTCAAATTTACTACGTGGTTATGTTTTCTTTCTTGCTTTAGGATGCAAGTCATCTTTGAGGAGAAAAGAGAGTCCAGAAAACGTGGAGCGTAGTCAGAGTCCTCTTAAAACTGAAAAAGTCGAGCCACATCAGGTATGAAAAAGACAGATGATTAACTTAATCAATTTGCATTAATAAATATGTTTTTAAAACGTCATATTTGTTTATCCAGGACTGGGATGAGCATCTGTTCACCGGCTCATCAAAAAACAACACAATCATGGCATCTACCAAGCATTTCTTCTTCCACCGCCTGAGAAGCAAGAAGTATAAGGACGGCAAATCTAAAGAGCATTTGGAAAACTTCAGTGAGCACCCGGCCTCCGAGGAAGACTCGCCTCTGTCTAAGGTATTTCTCAGATGAAGAAATGCATCATGACTCATGATGCTTATTTCTAGAACCCTTCACTTGTTTTCAGTAATTGTGACCAACTCTGTGACAGTTTCACATGTCTGAGATCATCTGCTTCTTTTAGGGTGAATAAAAGGAAGTAATGTGACAGTGTGGGAAGATCCTTTCTGACTCGCATCAAAAATTTCTGTTACAGACCATCAGAAAAGTGTTAGTGCAATTTATTTTGAGGCTTTGTAAACCATACATACTATTACCGGTACTTTAATAACATTAAAGTTGCAGAATATGTGGATTGTGCTACCTTAATACAAAGTGAATTCAATACAAAGTCTCATTTTTTAATGAAAAAAATGTGCAGAAACTAAAAAGTTTTTGAATCTGTTTTTGTAAAAAAAAATTAAATAAAATTTGGTAAAAATGAAAGCTTGCAAACTGTCGGCATTAAGTCGTACGCCTTAAAAACAGTTTTTTTATTATTACTTTTGATTATTTTGTGAATACACATTAGTAATCCAATAATTGGATTAATTAATTGATTTATTTTTATTATGTATTCTTTAGTGGTGATTTGGTGAAATGCGCTTCTGTACCGTAATTAATGAAGCACTAACCAACATTTTGACATGTAAATGACGGCACTTGGAAAAATTTAATGTTTCATTGTTGTTCTTTTATGATATAAAGAACTTTGAACTGCCTTGTTGCTGAAATATGCTATACAAATAAAACTGGATTTGATTTAATACTAAAATTTAAATAAAATAATAAATTGACCCAGATTTCACTGACACACACTAGTCAAAAGAAATGTATTTTCAGATTAAGTGCTTAGTAGACAATCTGATTTTTTTTTTCTTCAAAATGTATTTATTTTTTCCCAATAGTTACTAAATCTCTTTTTGTCCTAACTTCATAGTCAACGCCCCACGATACCATAGGAGAGGACACCTTTTTCGACCTCCTCTCCCGTTTCCAGGGAAACCGAATGGACGACCAAAGGTGTACACTGGATGGCTTGAACCGTTCCTCTGCCCAACCCTCCCCTACCTCTTCCTTACCTGTAGCTGAGGAGAAATGTGAGTGTGTCCTGCGTTTTCAGGGGTGTTCACACCATATGTGAGAACAGTCATATTCTGAATGATCTCATACACACCAAAGAAAACTGAGGGTAATTTTTCCTGTTGCTCTTTTCTCACTAAATGTAAGAGATGTGTTTTAGTAATGCCTACTTCAGAGAAAGCATTGCAACTTCAGCACATATGGTATGAATGCAACGTGTCAATAGTTCAGTATTGTGCTTGATTATTCCTGTGTTTGATGCTCCACCCAAAGACCTTTTGCTTTCATCCTACAATGAGGAGAGTGGCACAATTTATATTGTCTGACTCTGTAAGTTAATCTGAACTCAATGCTGTATTTTGGGTGAAATATTAATCATTTAGATATTTGTTGTAGATTAAGTTATCCTGCTTTTCCGCCTCAATCACTCAGTGTTATCCAGGTAGTGAGTATTTACTTACCTGCCACAGTTTTTATGTTTTTAGGTATTTCAAAGCACGAAACTCCATCACAGGATCCTGGTCATTTCCTGGAGCTGCTGGCCAGCTCCCAGGCCCATCGTCTGGACGACCAACGAGTCAGCCTCAACCAGTTGCCTGGCTTGCGTCTCAGCATCTGCAACCCGCCTCATATGCCCTCCGCCTCCAGCAAAGACCAAGCCCCATCTCAAGGTGATGGAAATGAGAGGCTCGGTGCATTTTAGTGAAGCCTTCTGGTGACATTTTTCACTTTATGATCACGGTTTTTGTTGTCCCTGCAGTCCTAATCTCCAGTGCAGATACTCCTCGCGCACCCTCCCTGTACAGCCATCTCGAGGACAACGCTGACGGGCCAGAGGGAGATGAAGTCTTCTTCGACATGCTCGTGAAGTGCCAGGTAAAGAGAAACATGAGGGGTGGATAGATTCAGTGTTATGTCACTTGTCTCTTGCAAATGGAATATCTCCTTTTTTCATGCCAAATGATTCACACTATTAATAATTATGACATAGATGCTAGTCACTGATTGGCAAATTTATACAGAAAACTTTTAATGTGAAAGAATATATGTTCAGATTCAACTTCGATGAATTTCTAGCAATGCAGTAAGCAATTTTTTTACATAAGCATCCCACAAATGTAATATGAAATTGAAATAAATGCTGATTTTAATAAAATAAGAAAGACAAAGGAATTACTTGTCAGGGTTTTTAAATGCCTTTTGCTAGTTTGATCCACTTCCTGAGGTTGTTTATCCTCTGAAATGGAGGCTGGTTGAAATGAAAATGTTTGTTTTTTTCTCATTACCTCATTTTTTTATATGTTACACTCAGAGAAATAACCAGCACTCACTGCATGTCATTCTTGAATTTAATGTGGGCATTCCAATATACACAATATCTAACGGTAACAATATATTTTTGTGTCCTTTAGTTTGTGCTTGAAAACTGGTTTCTCGATTTATCTTTTTTTTTTTTTTTTTTAACCCCTCCAGGGGGTCTTTTGTGGGTTATAGTGTCCCTTATGTGACAGTAGGCTGACAGAAAACAGGGAAGGAGAGGGGGGAAGACATGCGGCAAATGTCGTCGGGTCCGGGAGTCGAACCCGCGACAGCCGCGTCGAGGACTCAAGGCCTCCAAATACGGGTCGCGCTAACCGCTACACCACCACGGCACGCCCTATCATTTATTTTAAGTTTTAAATATTTGCCAGAAGCTTAACCCCTGATGTTTTCAAAATGTTTTGTTCATCAGTTGAGTCGAAACTTATTTACTTTGTGATCATCGAAAAAATCTCCAGTTTTACAAAAACTAGAGAATTCAGAACATGATTTAGGCTCTGTCACTTTTTTTCTTTTTCAACCCAGCTGTTGTCTTTTAGTAAACCACTGATGTTGACTCCCTAGGGCTCCAGGCTGAACGATCAGCGGTGCCCTGCTCCAACTTCTAAAGCTAAGGGCCCAACTGTCCCAAACGAGGACTTCTTCAGTCTCATCTTGCGCTCCCAGTCCAACCGGATGGAAGAGCAGCGGGTCGCCGCTCCACCCAGAGTCTCTCAGAGCAAACCGGGCTGACGACAGGCAGAGATCCCATGAAGTGGCTCAGCTCATGCCTTTTCAGTTGTCATGACAACATTCCTGAAAGTCGGTTTGGATGAAAAAAATCTCATGAAGGAGTCAAGATTTCAGAAATGGCTAAAAGGAAACACATTTTTTATTTTTTTGAAGTATTTTCTTTTTTTAGGTGGCCTTCATTTTGAGTCAAACTGGCTTTAATCAGCTGGACTTCCTGGTGATTCCCGCTCACTCTGGAGGATTACACCAAAACAATTCATTGAGACGCCACAGACTAAGTCAAAATATAATCTATTTTTTATTTACAGACAGAATATTTTGTGAGCCTTCAGTTTTTGACAGCATACTTGAAAGGAGCATGGCCCACCTCGCACATTTTCCAGTTTGATTTGAGACGGCTGCCCTGGGATCGGTCCAGTGGCTCAAACTGGAGGAAAATGGAGGCCAAAATGCTGTGACGCTGCTGGGCAGTGGAGCCATTTACAGCACATCACTTTATGATTTTCAGTTTCACTGACTGTCAAAGATTGTATGAGTTATCATATTACTACAAAATGAAAGACTTTTATGTATTGTAACAAACTTAAAGGTTAACCAGTGTAATGATGGGGAAAATGGATTTTATACTGATTCCTTCTCCTCACAACGGAGAAATAAAATCTTATTCAATTTACATTTCAGCATCACTGATTCGTTCTTGTGTACAACAAAGGAATTTCTCCAAAGTTACATAGTTACTGCACAAGCATTACATTTTTTATATCTACAATATCATTATGTTTTCTATTTACAAGATGTTTTCAGGTTTGTGTATCATTTTGAGTTCATCTTTCTCCAGTTTGTTCTTGTAGCAGGTTTTTTATAAGTTTATTTAATTTGATTCCAGGAATCCCTAAAGTATAAAATACTCAGAAACTGCTATGCCTCTGAAGTCAGACTCTCTTGGTGAGTGTTGCATCTGGAATGAAAAAAAAAAACTGATTTTAATGATTTATACATCAGTTGTTTCTGATGAGTGATTTAAAGAAGTGCTTTTATCTGGAAGTTGACTCTTATTTATATTTGCCAAAAATGATATCAATCTTACAATGAATATATAAATCTACAATCAAACATTCAACTCCCATTCCTTAAGACATGGTTGTGATGAGGAAAGATAATGATGAAGCCTTGCTTAATAATAGCATTTGGAACATATTTTAGGAGGTTTTTTTTTGTGCTAACAGAAGATGGCAAAACATCCATGTCATGATTTGTGTAAATCCAGGAAGTTAATCTGCCCTTTGTTGTGGTGTGGAAAACTAGCCCTGTATCAATACTTACCCACCTCTCTGCTCATCCATTGGGTTGCTGTTCTTCTGGTCAAACGCCTGTCTTGCTGTGATTTAGATATGCGGCAGCCCCATATTTCATTTAGTTCTGATTTGGTTTCATCACTTCATAGTGATTATTTATTTATTTTTTCCAAATCTTTTCAGTCTTGTCCAAATTTTCCCTGGAATCTGAACATTTTATAGCAGCCTTTATCAGATCATGCTGTCGATTTTTATGGCTCTCTTCGCTAAACGGCTAATGTTTGATAAAAATTTTGAGTTTTTATTCAGTCAAACAGGTTTTCAGCTCCACAGAATCATGGAATGTCGACTAAAAAAAAATGCATCTTCTTATTCCCACAGCCCATTTGGTGTGAGGAAATAATCTGTTGTGGAAGCTTTGTTGTCTTGATTATGATTGCAGCTCACCTTTACAAATCAATCAGAGCTGAATCAAATAAAGGATCATTCTAGATTTTCCAAAAACGTAATTATGTTTCAGTTTTACCTTAAAAACAGTTGTGTGGTTGAAGAAAAACAATGTTTGTAGAGAGTCTGGAAAAGTACAGACTTTGAGTATTGAAAGGGTTTGCAGATTCTGGATGTACATGTAAAAAAGTTCAGATTTTATACACTTTATCCTTTTTTCTAAATGGATCAGCCATCCATCCTTTTTTGTTCAAGCAAGCACTTCTTCCCACCACTATTTGTTACATTTTTGTTCCTTCCATCTGTTCTTTGGCTGTTTCCTCCTTCACTCTGTACTTTAGCTCTTCATTTTATTTTTTGTTATTTTCTTTTAGTTTCTGGTTTTTTCATGTTTTATATTTAAAGTTTGCCATCAGTCCAATATCGGCCCTTTTTTAACTTGTACAAAATTGTATAAGATGACTAGAGGTTTGAGTCTAGAAATATCTGGAATTTCACATATATATATATTTAGAAAATCTGTGGGGGTTGGATATTTCTGACTGAAACTGAATATGAAAATCCATTTTAAATGAACAGATGTAGATATGTGATCTTACCTGTTGATGCAGCAGCTAATGATGCAGCTCTTGTTCGTTTCAAGTCTATAAACTCCAGAATTTGGCAGATCTTTACACACAGAGAGAAATTTCTGCAGCTCTGATATTGGGACTCCGTTCTCCTGCTGCTGCTAAACAAAGGAAACCAAAATAAGGGGGCAGACTTTAGTGTCAGAATGTTATGGTTTAAAGATACTAACAGGGTATTAATTATTAATACTGCAAACGGTGCGCTTATTGCTGCCTGTACCTTGACTGTGTCGTATGTGTCGGTGATGATTGTGATGAAAAGACTGAGGATCATGTAGATGAAGAGCGACACGAAGGTATAGAGGTAGACTCTGCTGAAAATCCACACCAGGCTGCTCTTCTGCTTCATCTCTTTGAATGTGGGGAACATGTCGTCTCCGTTGAT
Organism: Xiphophorus hellerii; assembly: GCF_003331165.1. Classification (NCBI taxonomy): domain Eukaryota; kingdom Metazoa; phylum Chordata; class Actinopteri; order Cyprinodontiformes; family Poeciliidae; genus Xiphophorus; species Xiphophorus hellerii. The sequence goes on from NC_045680.1 coordinate 2,003,238, forward strand.
CAATGAGAACAAACACTCTGACACGGTGTTTAAGGTCCGGAACTAAACAACGGTCACAGTTTTCCAGGTCAGAATGAAAGACGGTCAAATGCATTAGATTTCTGTTTATAGTAATCCAAATAAACGACAGTGTGTCGTTACCTTTTCGTGATACGGGCCAATCACGATCCAGCCACAAAAACAGTAGCTTATGTATATTATTCCAGCACAACAGATGAAACGGATAACATTTGGAAAAGCTGCTCGGAGCGTCACGATGAGAATCTAAAAGTAGGCAAAAAAAAATAATTTATTTTAAACCTAAAATAACTGAATTTTCTAAATTTATTCTTTTTCAAAATGGAGTTACAGCAAATCTTGCACACATCTATTGAACACACACTTACTGTACAAACAGACCACTCCTCACACACCCACACACAAATTCACACACAAATGCACATAATCTAGACGGCCACAGGTCATGCCAACACCCGTTATTTCATTATGCAGTGTGTGACTTTGATGTTTGAGGCAACCCTGATTTAATAAAGTCAATGATGTAATTAGGACACAACATGTAGGCAACCAGCTCCTTCAGACACTGCCTGGAATGTTGAAACGGGAAAAATAAAGACTTACTGCATAATGTAAGTCTTTTCACCTTATTTTTAATTATAAGAAGTAAATATTTAACAATGCTGCTGCAAAATAGCCTCACAATTAAACCATACACTTGATAAGCTATTAATCAAGGCTTTCTCATGACAATATTTTTATTTTTAATAATATTTTAAGAAGTGTAGAAGTGACTAGAATTTTGGTCCAATTTTACTGTAATTGTTGTTTATCGATTATACTTCTTTAAAGTTAGACGTAGACAATGGACAGATTAGACTTAGATTCATACGTTATACTTCTTGAAGTAACCCATGTAACGGATGACTCCGATCCAAACGAACATGGTGCCGGTGCCGAGGAAGATGCTGCACACATCGTAGCTTGTAAAGACCTGAGAGAAAAGTGCAATAGTTAAGCTTAAGCTTGCATACCTCCGTATTAAAAACGTTCTGTTTGGTCTGATGATAATGCAGAATCTGTTAATCATGAAGTTTCTAAAGAAGTCTTCATTACCTTAGACTCGATCTCAATCTTGAGGATGGAGCCTATGATAGTCAGCGTGTCGCTGACGATGATCAGGATGTACCAGCCGTTCACAAACTCCAGCTTGTCCGACCACGGCACGTCTCTACCAGAGTGTGTTCTGCAATGGCGGCTGTACTCCTGTTTACACAAAAAAAGAGGGTTTTGTTTTTTTACTAAGCTCTATGAGAAAACCAGCAATAACATTCATTAGCAGGCTACTTTTAAATGCATTGAAACTAAAACAACATGAAACACAAAGAAGTCTGTAAAGCTAAGAAATAATAGATCACTCCCACCTGGTTACATTAGAACCAGGCTGCTCATGCATGACTTAAAATTATCTTTCATTCCTTTGGAAGTTTTTAGTTAAACAAACATGAACGCGAAGTTGCATTCCTGTTTATGCTGACAGAACCAGAACCATAAATCCCAAGTCAATAAAACCACCAGCACTGATCTCTCAGCACAGTTTTACTTTGGTATATTGAGTAAACTCTCACAAAACAAAATAGACGCCGACTTACATTTACATTTATTGAGTAAAACGTATTTTACTCACAAACATCAGCAGAATCCCTTTGATCACTGAGCGTGTGCAGAGCACAAGGGAGGTGATGCAGGTTATGACGATGAGGCAGTCGAACATCACAGTCAGGTATATCTTTCTTGCAGCTAAACGAATGAAATGAAAATTAAAAGTCTTTGCGTCTCAGGTTAAAGAATACCCACGTAGACTAGTGTGCGCTCAGCTTGGTGAACCTACAGGCTCCAATGACTTTCCAGTCTTTGCATTCGTTGATTTCCACATCCATTTCCAGGTCGACTTTCATTCTGCCACTGTGAGCTTGATTGTTAAAAGTAATCTGTCAACAGATGTTTCTCAGTGAGAGGGAATATCATTTTTTCTAAAATCACAATTTTTAATTAAATCCAGGAAGTTATTAAACTCTTTATTGGTATTATTACAGATATAGTTAAGTAATTTGTTTGGTATTTCCAATGCCAACTATTTCTGTTAAAAAAAACATACAATGACAGTGAAGACGTAGCAGTCGGGCAGCTCTCGATATCTCACAGTTTGCAGATTAATGGCCTTTACAGTGAATGTGATCTTCACAAGGAGCAGCCTGGGAGAGAGAACAGGATGAACTTTGATTTAAAAAAAAACAACAAAAAAACGACATATTATAAGGGAGCTAAAGGATGTTTTATTTACTTAAGAGACACAAACATTTATCACCAACCTTTTAAAATGCAGTTCAAAGTTTTGAGGCGTGTCACGTAGCGACACAGGAACGACTGGGGAGATTTTAAGGCATTCTGTTACAGAGGCAGAACAAACACGTGATTATCCATCAGGGTTATTGTTAATGCGATCCTCTACATTGTAGAACATTTCTACTAGGATGCATTCAACATGTTAGCTTTGTTTTTCTTTCTCTCTGCCAAGCTATCTTGACCTGGGTGTAGCTTCAACACTTAAGCAGACCAGGTGCTACTGGATTCTTTTCTTGTTTGCTTCCTCAATCTCATGTGGGTCCAGTTGATAAGTTTAACAGTTTCATGTTGTCCAGATTTACAAAGCAACAACTCAGATTGTTGAAGGTAAATTAGACGTATTCTTTTTTTTAAAAATGCTCCCATGAGCTCTTTTTAAGAACTTCTTTACGCTGTTTAATAAGAAAGCTCCTGTTACACAATCCTCAGGGTAATTCCTCAGTTTTATGTTCTAAGATGTTTGATGTCTGATGTTTAGGATTTTTGGATCAGCTTACTTAACACAGTTCAGTGAGAGAAACTTGTATTACAAATAAGGCTGCTTACTGTGCATAACCAGAACTGACACTCTCAGAAAGGCAAGGCTACTTATTAAATGCTTTTGAGATTAAATGGAGCTTCTCTGAAATGACTAGCAAAGTATTTATTCCTCTTTTGGGATGTGCACTTTCTTCTGGCCTGCGAAACAAAAAGCTCCTGACAATGCAAGACTGTGAAGCAGAAACTGTCTGCATTTCCAGAAACCACAAAAAGTTATGCAAAACCTCGGCCGTTTTGTGTTTGGATTAGTTGTTAGTAGAAACAATGTCTCTGCACAACAGCGTCCCATTTGACATGAGTCATGGGGAAATGCTTTGATATTTTACATGGAAGGAAAACCATAATGTAATATGGTTGTTTTGTTTTGGAAAGGAGGTGCAGCATCACTAAAAGGTCAAATCATTTCCACTGTCAAAAAAAGAAAATATATATATATATATTATAGAACACATTAACATTACACAGAGAGTGACATATTTTGAGCATTTATTTCTCTTACTTTTGATGATTAAGGTTCAGTTGAAAAAATCCAAAATTCTGTTTTTGAATATGAAAAGTTTGTGGGTTTTTTTATCAGAAATATGTATCAACTTTATTAGTCTAGTTTGTGTACATAAGCAAGAAATTTGACTTCCATCTCACAGAAAGTTAAGTATAAATATAAAATCTTAAGAGAAGATATATTTTTAATTAGTATATTTTAATGAAGTGTCTTTAAGACCTTTTATTAATGTCCTTGTACTCTATAGCATATGCAATCAATACCTGGGCTCCTTTTACATGATCAATAAAGAGGCCATTGGTATTTTTGACAGTGTGACAAAATGTCAAGTGTTCTGCTTGAAAATGAAAGCAATATTTTCATAAAGCTTGTCAGAATGCATCTAAAACTTCCTCAATGTGGCTTTTGGTGCACTGATATCCGCCAGAGGCGCTAATCTCTAGAAAGTGCTTCGCTGTACATTTCTCGCAGCGCTGTGGTTATTCTTCTTGCTTTTTCCTCCACTTATCTTTAAAGCTATGATTTTGCATTTAGAACACTGAACAGTCAACTTCTTTAGCAATGGCTTTTTGTATCTCACCGTTTTTCCTGAGGATGTCCATAAAACTGTCCAGTAAAGTCAGCAATCTTCACTATGACTCTGTGGGCTATACAATGATCTAATTTTCTGAGAAACCATTTTTCTTCCTTAGCTGTAAGTCATACTCATCACATGTATCAGAAATAAACACTCTTTACAATGAAGCTACAAGTTTCACTTTGTGAATTGAATGACAGAAATAAATTAACTATTCAATCTTATTCTACTTCACTGAGGGGTTGCAATAAATGCTTAATGCCTTTCTTATAGCTGTTGTTAACTTTAATTAATTTATTTTCAAGGTAATTTTATGATTTAATGCATATTTTCATAATCTTGAGCTTATTAGTTTTGGGATATATTGCTAAAAAAGGCCAAAACTGAATTTTAGGTTTGCCTGTTTAAGCACATAGTAGAAGTGTGAGGTCAAAGTTACTGCACATCATCGCTTGCAGCCAATTTATAATCATGAGTTACAACAATAACAACGTTTACCCGTATCCACGTGAGCATCGATTTCAAAGGTTTCACTTCCAGGGTAGATGCTGCCATTCCTGTAGAAGTCCTGACAGAGAAGCAGCGGGTTGTCTGAAGAGCCATTTTTCTCATATTCATGATTCCCAACAGTGTTGTTGTGCAGAAGTCCGTACTGTAAATGGGCAATTGTAAACCATTCATATTAGTGTGGCAACGGTTGGGAGGATAACAAAGTGCGGTGGAGAAGAAACTCAGTATCTTACATAAACCAAGTTATTTGACAGAACAGAACAATCATGATCAATGAGGTGAACAAAGTCCAGTCCCGTGGTGACATACAATCTGCAGGCTTTCATGTTATATAAGGCTCTAGAGTGGTAAAAGTCTGTCAATAATTAAAATCACAAAAGCAAAAATACTGGTAATGTCACATGAATTTTCATTCAAGTAATTTCTCTCACCTGAGTAATAATGTAGTCGATGTGATCATAAACATCAGCTTGTCTGTAAACGGCGTAGGTTTCCATACCTCCGTCAACATAATCTTTGAGGAAAAGGTGCTTGAAGGTCAGCAGATTTTCTTCCTTGAAAGTAACGACCATCTGATTGCTCAGGCCGAATAAGACCAGCTGCAATGACCAAAAACCATTTCATGAAGATGAAGTGTCAATTTTCTGATTGCATCTGAGAGAGCTACAAACCTGCATGGTAATTATAGCAATTTTGACAATCTGCAGCATAAGTTTCCAAGGTTTCCGTCCCCGCGCGTGGTATTTCTCACACGGATTCATGAAGTAGTACTTGATCTTCCTTTGGAGGCATTCAGTTCTCTCTTCCATGATCTGACACTGGTGGTCTTCCCACGAAATGGGACGGTTCGTCTCATGGACATCATAAGTCTCACTGGACTCTTCCATGACTGAATTTATTCAGATTTTTTCCCCCCAGGAAAGGCAGTAAACTGCAGCGCCTAAAAACAGTGATCAAATAAGCAGGACTCAATAAGCATATGCAGAGCAGACTATAATAAAAATGTGAAGCAAAATGTCAGCTCAGGTAATAAACAAAGTGAAACAGAAAACAGGCAGTGAGTTTCAGAGCTGCACAATATACTGAACCAGAATCGTCATCACCATTTTTATGAGTTAAATATTGCACTCCCAAACAACTCCTTGGATGAATTATGGTACATCGGAATGTTTCAGGTGAAATTTCATGAAACTGTCCATGCCAACATATAGACATACTGTATTTGTCCAGGTAGTTGAAGTTTTAATGCATTTTATGCCCACAAGTAAGTTAGATTTTAGTGAGGTAGATACTAAAGCTCAAGGACAGCAGAGGTAATGAGGAAAAATAAAAATAGTGCTGAAAATGTGGGTAAATAACAACCAATATCCTTTCTACCATATGCATCAATAATATCAAAATTTCATTGTTCTATCATTGGGTAGCCCAAATTGCAATAAAGACTTGTATCCATCCATCCATACATACATACATACACACTTACTCACTCATATTTATTACCTTTTTTTGTCTGCTATAGGCTATAAAATGTCTATAAAGAGCTTTAAAAACATTTTTGTATTCATTGAATCTTTTCACATTATATCAAGCTTATCCATTAGAATTTCAAATGAAAGACCAACAGTAGTAGTTTATTTTGAGTGTGAAATTGAAGATAATGTATAGTGTAATTAGTTTTTAGTGTTCTCAGTGTAAAGGTCTGCTGGAGAATGTTAGTGAACAAACAGCACTTTTCAATCCATCATCGGAAAATAGAAAGAGGATTAAACAACTGCAAACCTGTCAAACTATGACTGTTCACCTAAACTGAGCAGCCAGGCAGGAACAGAATTATTCAGAGAATCAGTCTAGAGGTTCCTTGGTTACTCTGGATGAGCTGCAGAGATCCAAAGCTGAAGTGTGATAAACTGTAAAGAGTTTTACTTATGGATGAGTGACATCAACAATGTCCTTGCTCAAATAAATCCAAAAGAAGCCACTTTCGCCGTTTGTAACAGGAAGACATGATCGTGGCAATATTATCCTGGATATGTAAGCAGGTCACAGTTAATGGAAAAATACTTGGATCTGGGGTAAAGGTTTATCTTCCAGACCCAAATCAAAATTAGATTTATTTCAAGCCTTAAATCCACAAAATTTACAAACACTAATAATGTTACTACTGAATGAAAACATTTGGAGGAACAGAATGTGTCTAGGCATATCAAGTTAAATATAGACAAAAATGCATGCATGCCTACTTTTTCTAATTTGAACAATTATTCTTTCACCTCTTAAATGTATGAAATCATAATGAAGTACACTGAAGCTTGCTGTTGTGGTGGAACAAAATGTGAAGAGGTTAAAGCAACTTTCGCACGGCGCTTTCACCAGGAAATAAATAAGTTAGCTTCTTACAAGAAGAGTGAAGACTTTATTTACAAAACTTGGCGTATTATCAACCCGTTGTTCTAAGTATCTCTTTCTGATTCTCCCATCAGGAATGAACGAGGGACTGCTTGTCAAATGACAGAGTGTAGAAGACGTGAGATCAGGTGCGTCTGAACTGAACATGAATAATTCATTACAGTTTCCAGTCAGAGACCTGGGCAGATTCTACCGCTAATTCACTGTTTTCTCGTTTAGAAATAAGCGTCCAAGAAAAAAAGGATAAATGTAATATTCCCAAATATAAGCAATAAATCTTTTACTTACCAATGTTCTCCACTTCAATCAATTTCTGAAGCACCCACCGCAGTTTACACGAACTTTGATTAAGCTTCGAGTCAATAAAAACGATGCATCTTACAGGATATCTGGTTTGGTGTTAGAGTCATGAATGCGTTCATATTACAGATGACTGATCTCCCGAGGCTATAAATTCAAGCTTGCCCAGGTAAATTTATAACATTGCTTTGACGTCACTGTAAAGCTGGAACTTGATTGGCTTGTGCAGCACTCTGTCAGTGAGTTTCTCCGCCCTCTTTTGTCACCCTGGGCAACCAAACAGTCCACAACTGACGAGCAGTTGCTTTTAGTGATACAGGAGTTCAATATATGGCTTAAACCACCGGTAAGAGTTATTTATTTGTATATTATCTGGTCTTAATCTATGTATTTTTTTTATCAGCAGCTGAAGATAATTTATTCAAGGTAGTCAGTTTTTTGGGGGGCAAAACAAACCGCACGGTATGTCTCCAAAACCTGAGGTGAATAGCTACAGCAGTATCCTGGTGAGCAAAACAGTTTAATACTTTGTCTCAAACTACACGCGCTTTTGTGTGGTTGCAAATGTTTGTTAGCAAAAAGCAGTTAGAATTCCGTATTTATTAAAAGTAACATCAAAGTAAATCATTGGCGTTCATTTTAAACACGGTGATGAGACCTAAGCAGAGTTATGTACAAAACACAGAATCCTGAAAGAAAAATTAAGATTTTATAAATCGCTTCATAAAATATTTGTCCTGGTTGTAGGCTACAAACTTACATTTTAATACCTAACTTTCCAAGGACCGCCTCTTACTCCTTGTTTAAGTATTATTTCTTAGAACATGTATTAATTTATTGACTGTTTATTGTTCAAGGCCAAAAGCAACTAATAAAAATCAAATAACGTACTATTGAGCATAATATTTATTTCAGTATACTACAATTTTCTAACCAATAAGGAACCTTAATGTTCTTTATTCGTACATTGATTTAATTGACCCTGAGAAACATAAATTCATTGCAATTCATGTATTCTCCACAAGATGTCAGCATATACACTGATTTTGTTCGTAATCCCGCTGACTGAAGTCAAGTTCCAGTCACAAATAGACAGTGATTTTCAAAATAGTTGATTGAATCTCTGCCTCTTTTGGATAGATGTCACTTTATCCTCAGTGAACCTGTTGATCCAAAGAAGAAGGATGGCTCCTAAGGCAAAGAAAAGATCACCAAGTAAAGGAAGAGGGAAAGGGAAAGGGAAAGGGAAAGGAAAAGGTGAGTGTTTAGATAATGATGATATTTAATACCTGCTTAAAGATTTCTATTATTAATGTTGTTATGAGGCACTAAATCAGAAGACATTATGTAATTTTTTTGAACATGACTATATGTATATTTACTCTTTTACAATCTCTAATGGAAGGAATTATTTCCATTTCAGGCAAAGCCAGTCGGCCTTCTACAGGTTTAGGTAAGAGAACTTTGGTACGCTTGTAATTTTTGCAGCAAAAGAAAAAAAAACAAAAAAAAAAACCAGATGTAATTTCATTACTTCTGTATTGAAGTTTGGAAAACACACTTCATATTAATCTCACGAAACATTAATCTTTTATTCTTATAAATTATTTTTATAACTGGTCTCTTGACACATCTGCTAGTGTGGTTTTTCTTTAGAATTCACACAGAACACTCTTGAGAGTTTTTTTTCCCATTTTGCCAGTTCATTTAAGATAATTCGAGTTCATTTAAGATAACACAGAATCTATAATGTCATCTATTGCGTTGTCTCTGGACATGCTCTCTCAGCATTGGGTCCCTCTTAGTTTAGTCTTGCATTCATTCTTGAAATCAAGCTTTTTAACTACCTAAATAGATCAATGACTGTTTTCATTATAATGCTATATTTCGTTTTGTCCATTTCTGTTTTTCCTTAAAATCAGTTTTTACCAAATTCCTTTTCTTTCTCAGAAACAGACCTATATTGATTTGCTTTTTAAAACTTTCACACATTCGTCATGGACGAATGTGTGAAGCCTTTCACTTAACCTAAACCCGAGTTTTAACCCAAAAGTCAGTGGTTAATCTTACATGCGCTGACTTTTAGTTGTGAAATTAAAAAAAGATCTTCTGATCAGCTATAATATAGGCCTTCTCACACAATTATGTTTTGTTTACTCCAAGCAATGTACCTTGTAAAAGCAACCAAAGCCCTTGAACTTTATCTGCTGCTGTCATCATCCTTTTTCTCAGCCGCAACAAAGAAGAAGCTTAGCGTCGATTGGAAGGATGGATGGAAAAATCCTGGAAAAAAAAAAAATAATGCTACAAAACAATTAACAATAGGGCTGGGCAATAAATATAGAAAGAAGCCACAGTTTAAAATTTGGTGAAAACTATGCATTCTGTTCCTACCATTTTCACAATTATGAACTACGATTTTCAAGTTGTATCCCATAAAATCCCAATAATACAGTTAACGATTGTAATGTGACAAAGTTTAAGAAAATGTCATTAATTAGAATACATTTCCAACACACTCTAAGTCACTTAAACCCAATAGAAATGCTTAGACTCGGGTTCTAATTCCTGAGAAACATAGAGATGGATGTAAATACAGAGGACATTGTGTGCTGACAAGCCTTTGGTGAATTAAGCAAGAAAAGAGAGACCTAATTTAGAATAATTTTCAGCAGCAGACAACAAATGCAATTTAATTGTACTCTTGGGGTACGAGGAACATTGTACATCATACTCTTTTTTTTCCTCCTAAACAAACATTCTCTGTGAACACAAATACCACGATTGGCACATATCTTTCTGAAATGAGGGGTGTGAGTTTCCACTACAATGATTTGGCACGAAGCCTAAGTGGTGTGAGTGGAAAAGGCTGACACGCCCAGCTGGGAAGTGGTTACTCTAGCTTTACTTAAGCATTCCCCGGTCCCCTCAGCAACCTTGTGGAAGGACTTTGAAGAGAGAGACCGCAAGGAGGAGGAAAACTGTTATTATGCAGAGTCCTGTTTACTTCTGTGTTCCCTTGACTGAGATACAACTGAGATGGAGGAGCATTCAAAGACATCTAACATGTAAAATAAAATCAATCACAACAGCTAAAAAAGTCTTCCAGTAGTCATTCAGCAGTGTTTTAATGTAAGGTAACAGTATTATTACAGGTGACAGTGTTTAGCAGTAATAGCTGGATGTTTGAGGAGGGGCAGGTGCATGATATGTGTATTTGATATGAAACATAAGGGGAAAAATGTTCCTTTGTGTATTTTACACCATGAGAACAAATGTTTTATTTGCTTTTAATCTCCATATTTTATTGTCATTTTCAGTCTCTTCTTATTTATAATTTCTGACTTATTTGTCATGTTGCTGTGACTTAGTAAGGATCCATAAGACAGATTGAACTAACATGCTGCGAAAAAGTCAGTAGGTGAAAAATCTTTCACAATGTCACTCAGCCAAAGTTTGTTCTTCTTTATCGCGGGCGTTCAGGGTTTTGAAGCTGAATCTTGTTTGTATGAAATTTCAAAGTTGACCATGATCTCCACTTAATAAATGAAAACAGAGCCTTTGTGTTTTTTAGGACCAACTTGTATGTGGGTGATACTGATTTCTATAGAGGAAAGACTTCCTCAACACTTGAAACCTGCGAAAATGAAGAAACAGAGCTCATTCATTTGGGTTTTGTTTAGCACTCTTTTGGAATTAGCAGGTCAGGGAATCGTTCTCTCTTTCTCCAGACAATGACTCATTTTGGAAAAGTGTGTAGGCTAGGCTCACACCATTCTGTACATTGTTTCCACAAAACACAACTTTTGGAAAATGCTCAAGAAAAAGAAAAAGGAAACTCAAGCCCTCTACATTGTAATTCCAATTTAACTCATTTCATGTAATCTGAACCAAGAGATCATATGAATGTGTGTTTTCAATATCAAGTTCACTATACAAAAAATAAGGCACAAAAATCAGAATTTTAGACATGCTCAGTTTATACGCTTTAAGATGAAAGAAAATCTTCATATTCTTTTTGTACATCGATTTAGTTTTATTCCTCTCACTTGGATTGTTTTCAATTGTCTTACAGGTTTGTGAACAACAACAAACTTCCAAGAGAATGAGATTTAAAAAATGATTCTGAATTTTCTCCTCCAGGTCACCCTGAGGATATCTTCCCCCTGGTCCTGACGTCGGCCACTCAGGAGCTCTTCAACTGCCGTATTGATGAAGACGTCACAGAGAAGAGCCCTTTCAAACTGCTCAAGAAAGACGACATCATAGACGACATGAAGAGAAGAGCTGCAGTTTCTGATTTCAGCCCAGTGAAACAAACAGTGCTTGTAAGAGTCATTCAGACAAATAAACAAAAAAACGGAGCTGCTATGACGATACATGGATCATAAAACAAGGATTGTGTGAGCAAACTAGCTGGTTGAAGCTTACTCATATTTTGCCAGAATCCCTTCTAGCACATTACTCTTATTAGATGTTAGCGCCTCCTCAGGGGCTGATGCAGTCTCATCAGGCGTGATTATCTTTTCCATGTTTAGAATCTAACTCCTACATTTCATTGATGTCTTTGCATGTCTTAGTGTGAACTCGGTGTCATTGTTCTGAACAGGCATACCCAGAGGAAGAGATGTTGTTGGTTTTTGATTCAAACCTCACTTACGGCCAGTTCTTCTACTTGGTTCTGACACCAGAAAGCAAGGATCGAATACTGAAAGTGAGCATGCAGTTTTTTTTATGTTCATTACTTTCACAAAACATGTTCAGTTTGCCATTCTATAACAAAAATATTTCATATGTTTGGTGCATTATGTAATTTAGCATAAAACTCTTAAGAGCTTCAACTTTAGTTTCCAAAACTTTGTCACTCAAAATCTGCTACTACAGTACGAGTTAATGGATTTTATAAAACATTTATTTTCAACTCCATAACCCAGTCTTATTCTGTCTCTGTCATCCAGTCCCCAGAGGGTGAAGAGCTGCTTATGGCTGACAAAAGACCACAATTTTGGATTTCTCTTGGTAGCGAGAAGGAAATAGAAGAACCTATCAAGGAGACGAGAGAAAAGGCATATCACAATATTAAAAAACACATATGCAGAGTAAAGTTAAATAAAATACATTTGCTGCTATTCTATTGATTTTGTCTTCTTGTCCTCATCAGCTGAGGCTCAAATTAAGAGTGGACCGGGCAGTTCAATCGAAGGTCTGTTTTTCAGACCGCGACTGTGCAGTGTCAAAGGATAGCCACTTGGAGTGTACTTCTTATGAAGACAGTAAATTCAAGATCAAGAAACTGCTGACTGATTGTGGAGTGCAGGCTGTTCCCATGATACAGACCAACAGTTGCCAGACAATGAGGTATAATATGATGAACCTTTGGGCTTAAAACAGATTTAATCAGCACAAAAAGACTGAAAGGTTCTGGCCTTTGAGTCGGAAACAGATTGAAAGATGTCTACCTGGAACAACAACGTATATATTCCTTATCAACATTGTTTTGCTTTGCAGGATGGTTCCAAAGGACACCTTCACACAGTATGAACCAAGAGAGTTCAGCACTGAGGAAAAAGAAACGATTCTTAAAGAACAGAGCCTGATGAATTTTTGTAAAGCACAGATTCCCAGGTAAGACATAAATGATTTTGATTGGCAGTTTTCCCATCCAATCAGACTCAACCAACTATTTTTGAGAAAATATAAAACTCCCACCCATTCCAGTGACATTGGATAAGATTGCCTATTAGCACAGTCAGTTGTACTGCTTTTTGGTTTTAGGATGTTGTTTGCCCTGCAGCAGGAAGAGATCATAAACGTGTTTCTGGATGACTGGAAGGCTCTGGCGACGGGGCTTGAAGCTTGTGACTGGTCAGGGCAGGTGTCCGATACTCTGGTGCTCCATCAGGTCTTCACAGATCAGAAGTTCTCTAAAAACAAAACAATTAGTTGCCTCAACTGGCACCCTACAATACATGGTAAAGTGCAACATTTTAAAGCAATTAAGCTTTTATCTTCCCATCAAGAACAGAAAAGTAATGCAAAGATGCTTTAATTATGTTGATGGTTGAAAACATACGGTAATTATTTGTGGGGTTTTTGTGTGTGTGCGTGTGTGTATGCTGCAGGTGTAATTGCTGTGGCCATGACAAAAAGACACGAGGAGCTTGCAGAGACAGTCTCCGGTCCTCCTCTCATTGTCTTCTACAGCTTCTCCAACCCCTCCAGTCCCCAGGTGTGATAAGCAAACAAGAAAACCCTCCAACACACAAGTAAAGAAATCTCTTGCACATCTCTTGGAGAAAAGCTTTTAGGAGAAACAGCTGGAATGAATTGCACTTTGTCATTCAGGACTATTGTTTGCTGTAGGAAAATTTGAGAGCACCTATTGATTTGACCATAGGCTCCCAGTCAATAAATCTGAGCAGCTAAAGTAATGTAATACCACTTCTGTGTGATGTAAATCTTCTCTGGAGCTTGAGTCACCCATTACTTCATTGGCTAAAGTGGGGGTGTGTGGAACTTTATACCCATATCTGATGAAATGCAGTTGATGCTAATGGATTGTTGTATTGTAAGACAAACCTTGCATTAACAGACAAGATGGAAGACTGCAGTGAATAAAAACTCACATGATATCTGAATCTTCCTGGCTAAAGTATTCATACTCCTTTATCGTTCTTGCAGCTTTTCACATCAGGAGCCTAGAACTGTTGCATATTCTTTAGAAAACTGCTCAAGTTCAAAAAGACTGAATGATTTATTTTCCAACCTTGCCACAGGTTCCCAATTAGATTCTGGTCTGGACTTTTCCATTCTAATACATGAATTTGCTATTATTTCAGCTGTTCAGTTGTAGCTCTGGTGGTAAGTCTTAAGACTTTTGCAGCCCCTCTGCAGGTTTTCTTCCAGGATTGCGCCGTGTTTAGCTTCATCAATCCTCCCGTAGACTCTGACCACATTCCCTGTCCCTCATGAAGAAAAATATTCCAAAAAATATAATTTTTATCTCATCTGACCAGACAACCAGAAGGTTTGCTACATTCCGTACTTGGAATGTGGCAAATTGTGTACAGGACTTCTGTTGTCTGGCTATTTTCAGGCTCCTCTTCCATAAAGGCCATACTTGTGAATTCCTGTTAACACATTCTCTCATCTGAGCTTTAAATCTCTGCAGCTCCTACGTCGATACCATGGGCATATAGTGAAGTACATTGACCTTTTAAACTGTAATGTGACAGAATGTGGAGAAATTCAAAGTATATGAATACTTTTGCAATGTACTGTACATAGGTTTCTGTGAAATGCAGTGTTTATGTTTTGTCTGTAGTACATTATCTTTTTGTTTTTCTCTTTTTATTATTTTTTTTGCAGTTTCTCCTTGAATGCCCAGACGACATTCTTGCATTCCAGTTCTCCCCCTCCAATCCAAATATTATTGTTGGGGGCTGTTTAAATGGCCAGGTGATGTTTTTTTTTTACGGTACCACCTTTCCTGTTACTTATACTCTGAAAAGTTCAAAATTATTTCTTTCTTCACACAGGTCTGCTCTTTAGCCCACTATAAAATACTACTCTCATTTAAGTGTTATGTTCCACGCTCAGCTGTTGCCCTCTACTGACTGATTTTGTTCGTTAACTCGTGTTTCAGGTTTTGTTGTGGGACATCTCTGCTCATGTCACCTTCATACAGGCAACACAACCCGGCAGTAGAAGGGAATCAATAAATTCGGACAAGTTTGTAAGTACAAATATATATAGACTTTGCCAAATGCCAGAATATTGCGTTAAATTTTTAAACTTTTTATTTCCACTTTTCTAAAGCTTAATCCATTTATATACATTTTCTTAGTAACTGATAGCAGTGCTTTTCAATTGGCTGACTTGGAGCAGACTTTGCATTTAACAATCCACAAACTTTTCACCGTAGCTGGAATTGTGTCCGACTTAGTGAGTTTTGGCTAACTGCACTGATGCTGCTGTATTTAAACAGACACATGTACTAGGTCCCCACATTTACTTTGTGTGTTGTTATGGTCTCTACAGTGGAACTGCTGTCTCCATCCCTCTCCTCTCTGCTTTATTCTCCTTTACTCCTCCCCTAACATCCTTCTCCCTTTCTCTATCTTTGTTTGCTCTTAATTCTCTTGAGTCAACACAGCATAGTGCCAGCTGTTACACAACTCCCCATCTACCACCGTGGTTTGTCCCCTTATGCAAGATAACGTTCTGCTAAATCAGATCACTTTTCTCTCTGCTGTTTGCAGAGTAAACAATAGCAGTTGTGCTGGTTAAAAGGACTTAATTTGGATGTTGGGATCTATGGAACATGTACATACTGTATATCTGCCAACGGCCTTCCAGATAAATCACTTTGGTTTAACTTGTTTCTTTTTATGAAGGCTGCATGTGGAATGTTTTTTTTCCCCATGCATACATATTGATATCATAGCAAAAAAAAAACATTCAAGTATTTGGATTAAATTTGAATTCTTTGGACTTTTGTGTATTTTGATATCCTGCTGAAGCATTTTGAATGGCTTTTGTGCTGAGTAGAATCTGCCTGATTCGATTGATTTGTCAGATTTTACTGTACAGTGTCTTTTTGTGTTTGCTGTCTCTCCAGGACCTCAACGACAGCAAAGAGAATATTCCTATTGTGCGATTCTGTGCGGTGTCAGCCTTAGAGAGCAGCCACAAAGCCCCGGTTACTGACGTGCAGTGGCTGCCGCCAACATTCGAGGTACAGAAAAGTTAAACGTTGAAGAATTAGAGGCAACTTTGAAATAAAGACATGTTCTAAACTAGAGTATGGCTAATAAGTAGAAAATGTCCTCTTGATGAAAAGGGTGTTCTTTTTGTGTGAATATAGCATTATATTTCATGTAAATAGTAGACCAAATGTAAACTCTAAAGAGTCATTGTTTTTGTAAGTGCATATAGAGATTTACGGAGAAGATATAGACTGTTCCTCAAAGTCAATTCTGGGATATGCCGCTTACTACCAAGATGACAAAAAGGAACGTTTATTAAAGTGTTGGTATGCGCCTTGCAGTTTCTTTTTTCCTGTTGGCGCCTACTCCTCACCTCTATAGAGGATCGTCATAAATCATTTTCACGTCGTGTATTCATCAAGATGGATGAAAAATGTAAGCATCAAAGTTCCCTCAGGGGAAAGATTAACATCCTACTTTGCTGTACAAAATAGTAACTTTTTCACATGGTCAAACACATCTGTCTCTCTTTCTGTTTGTTTTAGACAAACAGAAAGCATAATTGTGAAATAGGAGGAAAAGAATGCATGATTTTTCTAATTTTTTTTTACAAATGAAATTCTGATAATTACGATTTGCATTTTATTTAGTTTGTACAAAGCTTACATTTTGGCATTGATTTTGTAACTTTTTCTCTGATAAGGTTACTATGATGGGCTTACCAGTGGAGAACAAGCAGAAAGTCTCGATTCAGATTATCACCTGCTCCCCTGACTGGTAGGCCTGAGGAATAAAACATTGTCCATTTTTTGAAAAACACAAAATGTTTGAAAGTTAGATTTAAAGGAACTCAAGGAACCACCTCGATGTGTGTGTTTGAATTTGAACTTCTGATTTTAAGTTTTCGTCCGTTTCCAGGTTTGACCTTTTTGCCTCATTTTGCTCCATAGCACTCTTCGTTTTTGGGACGTGAGACTTCCAGCTGAGTTTTCGAACACACCTACAGAGAGCACGCCGACTGTCGACCATAAGACCCCGATGACGACCTGTAGCGTTCCTGAAACTTTCAAACATCTGGACAGGACTTGGAAACCAATGTTCAGAGTAATTTAGCTTTGGGAATTTGTGATGTGTAGAACCTAAGCTAATTTTAATATGCATTATATTCCATAAGGAATTGAAATATGAAAGGTAATAGAATGATGCAGAATCAAGGATCTTTTATCTTGTGTCATTTGTCAGGTTTCACTGTCAAAGATTGATACCAAAGGAGAATATGTTCCTATGAAGTTCAGCATTGAAAATTTCATCACTCCTACAGGTACGGCCAAAGAAGAGATATTTCATTTTTGTATTAATTTTAATACTTTTGCCATAGAAATTTAGAAATGTTACAAATTTAACATTTATTTGAAGGGGCAGTATTGTGTAAAATTAACTTTTTTGACCTTTATGATATGTTATAATGTTTTTCCCTCATCAAAAACATAACTGGAGTGTTGCTTTGATTTTTTTATGCATTTTTAAGAAATCCTTTAATCTCCTATGGCAACCATTTAGTTATTCAAAATTCCTGGTTGGACTTAGCGACACCTTCGAGGTGCTGCTCCTCCATGGTCCTACAATTTTCAAACGTCTAGGCTTCAGCATTATAGAGTATCCCTCCCCTGCAACTTTCTCACTTAGCTCCTTCAGACTAGCCATCAGTAATTAGCAAACACCTGCTGTTTACCTGCTGTGCATCCGCAGAGCTCATTATACGAGCTACTTCTCAGAGCAGCGCTGGTCAAAACATTGTTTAAGGATGAATAGAGGAGCCATGTTGTGATGACTCCCTGAAGGCGGAGCTTTGGAAAAATCAGGAGTTCTTAAAGAGACAGAGACCCAATTTCCAGGCTTTAAATTATGAAGTGAAACTTCTTTTAGGTCGTATTTGATATACATAGAATTTTATAACAGCCAAACATAGTTTCTTGATTGTGCTATAAAATGACACTATGTGCCTGGAAAATACATAATATTTTCCCATTAACAAAGATTTTGTTTTGTTTTGGTTTGAAAAGTTGATTTCATTGATGAGCACGGTGAGGCTGTCTTCCTTGAGTTTCCCACCACTCTAGTAAGAGTCTTTTTTCCAAAATAAACTAATTTCTGGTAGCAAAGCACTGGCCTTGCTCACTGTCAGCTCTTTGTAATATCTTGCTCAGAAAGCTTGAGGAAGGTTGAATGTGTCCATGCTGGTCAAGAAGAGACCTATCTTTGTCTGGACGAAGGTCCGGCTCTATAAACATTACTTTGGTAGCTGGCTGGTTAATTTGCTGCAAGGTCATCTTTTTTTCACTTAACCCAAGCACTCACCAATTAAGATTTTAATGAATATGATGAATATTTTGGTTCAGCTTAAGGAGTTTGCCTATCTTACTGACAAGGTATGTCTTTGTGTTGACTCCGGTATTCACTGCTATTTCTAAAAGTGGAGCCATTTAACAGTCATTTGTAGCACAACAGATATACTTTGCATGATTTTACACGCCACGTTATTGTCAGCAGGCTTCACGGTCACTGTGTAACTATTAAACAGCCATGTCCTTGGGCAGCACTGAATCAATTTCTGCCGCGGTGCAACATAGTCTTACTGTTTTCTTCACACATTTTTAAATGGAAAAGTGAATTCTGAAAATGTGCAATAGAAATGCACCAGGAAATCAGCTGCTGAGCAAAAAAAGCAGATTTTCTGGCTTGAACGACTCTGACATTTCTGACCAGTAAGGTCATCAAAAATCTCAATGCTTTGGCCAGATAGTGGTTTTAAAAAGTTACTCAAAGTTAGTTATTTTTACTCTCATTATGATGATTAAAATGAATGGGGGAAAGGCTGCTTTAAATAACTTTTTCCTTAATAACACACATTTGGTTGTATGCTTCCCTAGCAAGTCCCTTTTTTTTTAGAGAACCCTCTTTCCCAGCTTTTTTCTTCATTCCTCTTATTCTTTTCCCACCCCACTCACCAGATACACCTCTCCTTATCTTCCCCCTTTTGTCTTCCCATCATGTTGTTAATGGTGAGAGTACAATGCAGACGGCATCAATCCGATCTTTGTTATTTCCTTACATTAAGCATACACCACTGACTCAAACTGTTCCTCTTTTTTCTGTGTTTTTCTAAGGAGTTAAGCCATCTCTCTCTTAGTTGGTAGAATAGTGATTAACACTTTAACCTTGTTTTTCCACTCAGAAAGAGACAAAGAAACAAAGGGGACAGAGGTCCTTCTTGACTACAGCCAACTCAAGATACCTGCATCTGAAAAACTGAAGGAGATGGACAACATCAATACCAAGTTTTTTGTTGGGACAGAGGTAAAACTTCAAAATGTCAAAACTTCAAAAACCAAATCCACAACAGTATTTTTTCAGGGTTTTTTTCTACAAGTCTTTTTTTCCCAAACTCACTTCAGTTTACGTTGCAATCTTTTGTAAAATTGCTGAAGTTTTTTTTAAAGCTAAGATCATGACAGAACATTGGCTTTGAATGGTTAAGAAACTGTCAGGTGTGTGTAGGTTTATTCTCTGATGAATAAGCTGTCATGTTTTCACTGCCAGAATGGAGAGATCATTTACTCTGACTGGAAACTGGAAAGCGACGACTCTGGGCGCCCGCACAGTGAGTGCTGCCATATTTCTAGGTTGTTTAAAAGGGGCCTAAACAATATATTCTTTACCATGTGTAAGCACTTTCTTATCAAACCAAGACATTCATCACAATAAACTGAACTGTTAAACTTTTGTTTTTCAGTTTTATAACAATAAATCTGACACCTACTGTATATCCCTTTTAAATCACTCTTATCCTTTGGCAGCCATGCTAAATTTAATTACCCTCAGGAAATGTATAGGATTACAGAAGTGTGACTTGTCTTCATCATTTATTGTGACTGAGACTGGAAATCACAATCAGTATTCTGCCAAGTAAAACATGCCTTTTCTCATAATGTGCTGCTGCGCTCCCAGGTTCCAAACCCTTCGCGTGTTTCAGCAGCCATCATTGGCTGGTGAACACAGTGCAGCGATCTCCATTCTTCAAAGACATTCTTTTGTCAACAGGAGGCTGGAACTTTGCCATTTGGAAAGAGGGAGTCATGGTAACTACACTAAAACAAGTCCACTGAGCATAAATTATGTGCCCAGAGTAAATACATACACCATACGAGGTTATATTGGTCATATTATTTAATATAATATATTAAATTTTGATTTAATATATAGTCCCTTGCAGAAGGATTCACACCTCTTGAAATTTTACAAATTTTGTCACATTAGAAGAACAGTTCTTTGTGTGTTTTTTGAGATTATAATCTGCAGAATGTGGTGAGCATATGCCAGTTTTGCTCTGATACCAGTTAAGCACAGTTAAGCTATAAAACAATATTTGGCTTTGATATTTATAATGGGCTTTTCCTTACTGTATGTTGCATATCTACAGTAATTTGTTGTATCTACAGTAATTTGTTTCCCCATTTTACTCTAAACAACTAAACATCATTTAGGCATTTGACAGATAACTGACCAAGTTACCAAAAAATAACTTTAGATTTGCTGTTAAAATGTATAAAGTTGCATTCACCTTTTCCCTGAAACTGCTGCATGCAGGACGGCCCACTGGTTGCATCGCAATACTTTGAGCAGGAGTGCACTGTGGGATGCTGGTCGCTGTCCCGACCGGCTGTTTTCTTCATTGGAAAAACAGATGGCAGTGTTGAGATATGGGACCTGCTAAAAAACAGCAGTGAACCACTACAGCTCCACCCTCATATCAGCAAAAGCAAGATTACCTGCATGAAAGCCTGCAGTTTCACGGGTGAGAAAACACACGCGCTTCCGGTTACATTAAAACTTGTATATGTAACTTTTCTTAAAAAATATATATGTTTGTTTTTACATATTTGTTAAAACTGACATGATGTTGTGACAGTATAATATGCGACAGATAATCTCAGAAACAATTAAGCTTGTCCACCTCCTCCCTGTGCTACTGTTGCTGTCTGAAGAAATGCACCGCTCCCATTCAAAAACAACCAATCAGAACCAGGAGGAGGGCCTCATAGCTGGCAATCATGCTTGTGTGCACGCTTGGGCATTCATAACAGACTCTGCTGATGGGGAGAAGCTGTAGCGTAGCAGAGAGAAAGGGGAAGGCTGTAAGCAGAGGGTAACATGGCATGATTGATGGCATGAATGACAGAAATTATCAAATGAAAGCTAATTTGTGTGTTCCTCAACTACCATTCACAACAACTGGGAATGTCACTCCCAAGCTCCTACCTGTGTTGACATGTACTTTTTCAAATTGACTATTTAAAGATATTTTTCACTGCTGTTGTCACATTACACCTCTACATGTTTTGTTTATTTTCTCAAAGTTTAGCTCTGTGTTCAGTGAGTCAGCAGGCTGCTTATTTAAATTGTTCTCTGCCTCCAGCCAAGCAGCACTTCCTGGCTGTTGCAGATGATCTTGGGGTTGTTCGTATTTTTGAAATACCAAAGACCCTCTTTCTTCCTTCTAGGCATGAGGTGAGAGCTAGACTGGTTTGTTTGTTCAAAATAATTTATAATAATAAGTCTGAGAAACATTTCTCATGACATGTTCTAATTTCAGCCGTTAATTGTTTACCTAACCCTAAGTATAACCATGCAAAAATATTCATTTCCATTTGACGTTTTTTACAGTTTGCACTTTTACAAACACAAAACCTTTTGTATTTTATTGTCTTTTTTGACAGGACCCTATGAACAATAGCACATGATTTTGAAGTTGAAGGAAAATGTTGTGTGAAGAACAAAATTCTCATGTACTCAGCCCCTTCTACTCTGATATCAATAATTAAACTCAAGTGCAACCAATTGCTTCAGCAGTCCTCTAATTAGGAAATAGAGTCCACCTGTGTGTGGTTTAATCTCATAAATACAGCTGCTCTGTGAAGATCTGAGGTGTGTCAGAGAACATTAGTGACCAAACAGCATCATAAAGGATCAAGGAACATAGCAGACAGCTAAGGAATAAAGTTCTGAAGAAGTTTAATGTAGGTTTAGGTTATAAAGCAATATTCTAAGCTTTGAACAATTTACAGTACAGTTCAATTCTCCACAAGAGGATGGCACAATTCTAAACTTCCCAAAACCTAAGCTAACAGGCATGTTTGACACAAGTTATACTGGGAACACAGCAGAAATGTCAAATTAGAACCCGTGGTTGGAGACCTGACTTAAACGCTTTGACCTACATTTAAAAAGAACCTGTGGAAGAAACGTAACACGAAACAGTAGCATGAAACATGGGTGTGGCAGGATTATTTTGTCCTTTTTCCTTAACTTCAAAATTGTGCTGCAATTTGTGTTGGTCTGTCACATAAAATCCCAATAAAATGCACAGCAGTTAGTGGTCACAAATAAATCTGATTTTTTTTTTTTGTTATTTGCAGAGTTTAAGCATGAAGAAATACTTTGATCTTGAAGCAGAGAGTTTGAAGGACTACTTAAAGAGGGAAGAATTCTGGACTAAACAGAAAAAGGAGGAGGAGGAACACAGGACGAAACTGAAAAAGGTAAGACATGTTTTATGTCCTGAACAGTTTTAGTCATTTGTGCAGAAATCTGAACAAAGAAGGTAGATAGAGAAGATGCAGAAAAAAATCTGTTCAAGTGAAGCTGCTAACAAGTTTATATGTTTAGCTGTCTGAAAAAGCATATTGTACCGTTATCTAAGATTCCAAGCTGCTCTCCAACAACATTTTTGAGCAACATTTAAATGTATTTAAGTCAAATAAAACATTTGTCAGTACACTCTGGAAAAGGAGGCAGCAGCCTGGCCCTCTTTGTGTGTCTGCATTTTTATCAGTGTCTCTTCTTTTTTCCTAGCCTCATGTTTAATTCATTCTTCATGTTATTTGATACTGACCACAGAGGATAGTGTATGTATTACCAGGCAGTGTCTGGCAAGCTCTTTGCTAACTATATAGGCTAAATCTATTAAGGGATAAGTGTTTCCATCTCGGGCTGGATAGCCGCTGCAGTATGAAGGCAGGTAATGTTTGTTTCTCTACCAAAGGAGAGCTGCAAGTTAACCTCCATATGTATTGCTTCTTGAGATGTTTTTTTTTAATCATTATGTGCATATTTGGAGAGGAAGGGAGGAAACATACTAGTAGAATAGTTTGGTTTTCTACTAGCAAAACAATAACTAAGGACCCAAATTATATTTGATGATTAGCATAAAAGTTCTGCAGAAAATTGATATCTAAGGGTGAATTCACACCCAGCCACACTTGGTACTCCTTAAACATACTGCAGTTTGTCTGACTGGAATCTCTGGTTTGTTTTGGGAGATGTGAATCAATCAATCCATCAAATTTTATTCTTCAGGTGATAGAAGGCCAACTTTGTAACTGTCTTTATGTGCCTCTGAATGTTCAGGTCAGAGTCCTTCACTACACCCAGATTTCATTCCTGATCACTGGTTTCCAGCTGTAATAACTGAAGCAGTGTGTTGATTCTAAGTCGTTCCTCTTAGGTCCAATGATAATAACTTCGGTTTTGTTTCTGTTCAGTTGGAGGAAGTTGTGGCACATCCACACATTTATCTGTTCTAAGCATTTATTCAGTGTTTGAATGGGTTCAGAGTCACCTGGTTACATCTTAATGTAAAGCAACTGCCTAGTTGCTGAAATATGCTAAGGAAATAAACCTGATTGACTGTATTTCAAATCTTCCTTTGTCTCCAGGAACCTGAAAAACCAGAAACGCCCCCAAAGGAAATTCACCGTCTGGACTTAACGGAGTACAGCGATGACCTGATACTAGAGGAAGAACTCTTACAGGACATGGGCTTGTGGCCCATTGCTGTAGAGTCGGAGAGGTAGAATACCTAAAATCACCCACATTCATGAATACTTACACAAATATTTTTATATACGAAGCAGAGGCTTGTTGGTTTATTGTCTGATTTTTGTCCAGTTTTGATATTGTTTGTATAGAGATTTTGTCTCTTACTCTTAAATGTCAAAGTTTGCATTTTTATTGTTGTTTTCGAAATAGTTTTTGTAAATAACCATAACTTTTTTTTATGACATCTATGTTTTATTCAGATGTAAAACTGTTTCCTCTGGTTAGCTTTATGTCTCATATTTATTACAAATTGTGATGCCTTTATGTCATATGAGCTTTAAAAAACCTCTGTTTATTGGTTTAGAAGCTAACTTCAAGAACTATTTTTAATTGGAGATTCCTTTACAATGTTAAGGTTTTTTCTAATTAAACATTAAAGTGTAGTTTTTCTGTTCTTTAATAAATTTAATTTTTAATATAAATTTTCTAAGCCATTTCTTCACCTCCAGAATACTCTGAAAGTTGAAAACATCCTGTTCCAGAGTGACGCAGAAATGTTATTCCATGCATTTGTTACTTCCAGGCCAGTCTCCACTAATTCTTTGTTAAGAGGAAACACAGATTATTCAGTAAAAACCCTCCAGCTTATCCAAAATGCTACTGCATGATTTCTAAAATTAAGAGGTGAAATCTTTCCAGTTTGATCTTCTCTTGATAGACTCCCTGTTAAACTCAGAATATAACTCACTTTATAAAATGTATTTGTCTGCATTTCATTGTTACCAGGATTTAATTGGAATGTAACTCAATTTAAATATGTCTATGTGACTGGACCGTGTAGAATTGATCAGATTTTATATTTTTGTGTGATTTGGTACTTGTAAAGTGATTTGAAATATTAATATAATAAAGTCATAACATTATACCTTTAGTCTGGTAAGATTATGACTTTATTCTTGCATTATTACCACTTTATTTCCATAATATTATGATTTCATTCTCATACGAGTTTATTCTCGTAATTGTATTTTATTTCTTTATTTTCTTACTGTGGCTCTAATACTCTGTTTTGTGTTTATCTATACATAAAAACAGACATTATTTCTCTTGAGGTGCCTCTCATCAGGGGGGTGATTGTCATTTTCTATCATAAAAATATATGTTGGCTTTAAATCTAGTTCTCCCAGAGGTATGAGTAATTTTGAGCCTATTTGTATCAAGTACATCATCTCTAAACAACCAGAGAGGCAGGTGATTTATCGCAGCAGCTATGACTTTTCTCAAAGGTAAATTACATTTGATCTACTTCTGTGATGTTGGGCATTACTGAGAAGTTTGATGCAGTGAGTCTGTTTTCTGTTTCCATCAATTTTTCTTCTTTTTCATGTTGATAAAAAAAAAGCTAAGCAGCAAACCTTTAGTCCCAAAATGACAGCCGGTGTCCTGTCAGAAAAGAAACTGCAGAGAAGGCGGGGGTTCAGGTCAAATTCTGCATAATGTAGGGGCAGCTGTCTATTGGCAAGTTTTCACACTGTGTTCATGATCGCTCAAAAGGAGAAGGAGAGCATAAGGGTTGACAGAATCAATGAACGGCACAAGCACAGACTCTGGGGAAGCGGGGGTGGCAGAGAGGGAAACGGCTCTGCGGAGAGCCGGGCTCTGCTTCACTCTGCCCATGACTCATTCACGTGGACGGCCCTGTCACGGAGCGCACAGAGAGAGGAGGAGGGTGAAGAATGGGCTGATGTGAGGGTGCACAGAGACAGGCGTCCATATGGCCCCTGAGGCTCCAACGAGGTCCCGGTGACAAAAGGGGCCTCTGCTCTCCAGTCGTCTCCTCTTCAAAACTCTCTGGGAAATCTGTTTCAGAGTGCCTCTCACTTTCTCTGTGGGCCAGCTCAGGAATGCGCCGCCTGCAATCCAACACTCACTGGCTAGTTATTGTTTTTATGGTTGATGCTCTGAATCTTATGTAACAGCCTGCGCCTTTTTTTTTTTGCAGCAACACCGTTTGTGCAGAGATGTGTAGAGAAGCTGTTGGGCTGGCCGCCTCTTTAATGTTTGGGACAATGGTCGGCAGCGCAGCAATAAACCCAACGGCTCCCACATTCATGATGTCAGATTTTCCTCAGTTGACTTCTTCATCTACGTCCAAGAGATTTCCCAAACATAAAAAAGAGATCTGTAACTAAAGGGCTGTCAATACAGAATGGATTGCCTGGGGTTCAATTTTTATCGCCGGTTCTTCAAAGTTTCCAAGTGAGATCCTGGGAAACAAAGCAAGCAGGTGCTGTGTAGGAGGAGCTGTAAATCTGGCTTGGCGAATTAAGCCATTGCCTTGGTATTGTTCTGGCTGGCCTCTCAGCAGCTCCTGCTGGGACGGGTGTTAGGTGGGGTGTTTTTTTTTCCTTCTTTTTTTGTGAAGGTCCATTTCCACAAATCTCCCAACATGGGGGCACCATGCACATTCAACACATGCTCATCCAAGCTGGAGCCCAGCTGCAGAGAGAGGGCAGTACAAGGGAGCTGATGCATTACAAAAACAAAAAAATAATCTTACAAATTGATTACGGAACTGCTTGGTTGTGTTTCTCTTTCTTTTTAGATGTATTAAGAGACATTCGTCTGAGCAAACCTTGGTTGCTACAACGATCTATACTTATTTCATCAGTCTTTTGATATATTGCTGTAAAGCAGCAAGCTGTTTCTCCTTGGAGCCTCTGTGAGGTAGGTGGTAGGTTTCATTATTTGACCCTTGACCTCATAAGAGATCAGGTGGCCAGGACACTGCTGTGGAATGTTACCCCCTTGACTCCTTTTCATTTTCTAATTTAAAGCTCTCAGCAGTTTGTAGTCTTCTCTTTGGTAACATGTAACACTTCTAAACAGCAACAGTTCATCGTTTTTATACATCTCAGGATGTATAAAAACGATCTTCATCTGGTCTTCATAAGTAGTTCTTCAGTCTTTGTCAAGGTCTTGCAAAGTCGTGCTTTTGTCTATCATTTCCTGTCAAGGTCCTCTGAAAGTTAACGCATACTGAGACTATCGTGGGGAAAAAAATAATATAAACAAGAAGAATGAGGTCTCACAAAACTAGAGCAGAGGAACAGTGCTGAAGGTGTTCATTAGGAAATAGAGGAAACAATCTGAACAAACAGAAGCAGAAAGAGATGTTATTGTTCAGAAGTCTGCATGCCCCTTTTAAAACTCCCATGTTTTTGTGATGTAAGATTATAATCAACTATTTCAAAACCGTTTCCATATACAATGTAATATTTATTCTGAGCAAATGTTTTCCAAATCTAGGGGATTGCATATTTACTTTGCAGTTCTCACAGCCAGAGTGAACATGTGCAAAGCAAGACTTTATGTCAGTGTTTTGAATGTTATTCAGATATTTGGATCACAACAACAAATTTCTCTACTTTCAAAACTAACTTTAAAGCTTTATGACCACAATTGGGGATAAGAAGCACTCTCTTTTATAAAATATCATGTTTAATGGGGACAGGGCCAGAGTCCTGCATTAAGGTGTTTTTGAAAGAACTCTATTGGTCCAAGTTTTTGTTTCTCAAAGATATAAATGTTTCAGTAAACTGAGTCATTCACATTCTATTTTTTCAACTATTTATATTTTTCTTTTCAAACTATCTACCTGTTCCTACAGAGGACAGAGTCGCTGCTGGCTACACAGCCTAAGTTTCTCTGTTGACAGCCGGAGAGTGCTCTGCTGACAGCAGGAAGGCAATATTATAAACTAAAATACCAGCTGGCTCACTACACTTCCTCCACATAACTTTCCATCCTCTCTGCGCTTCATATCAGCTCAATGTTGGAGCCCAGAGGAAGAACTTTGACTAACAGTGCGCCACCTGCAAGTTTATCAAACCAGTCAGGCCCGAATCATCTCATTAAATCTGAGCACAGCTGCTGTCAAGGCCTCTTTTCTGTCTCACCTTTCACATTCTTCTTTCCTATCAAGCAGAGCAAACCCTCCTGTCCTCGAGCTCAAAGGGAGAATGCTCTTTTCTGGAGGGGTGGGAGGGTGAGAGGTGATGAGCAGCTTACCTTTAGGAGGGATTAGTCTTATTAAAATGAAATGGTCTAGTCCTGAGTGACAGAGCAATGGAGGTGAAGCGGGGAAGAGGCTGGTAGGACAGAGGAGAGGGCCTACGTTATGTGAGGCTTTTGGCCCCTGAAGATCTGAGGCACCGCTCCTGTGTTCTCCTTCCCTCCATCCTCCACTTTCACTTCTCTTTTTTTCTCACTCTCTCTTCATCTCCCTTTCAATTTTTCATCTGTTCTGTACTCTCATCATCGCTGCGGTTCAGAACAGCCGGATCTGTCAGCGCTGCGTCAAGAGATCTGCCCCCAGGCCCTCAGATGAGCTGCCAAGTACAGGGGCAGGACCGCGGGGGGAACAAAAGACCCCCAAAAAACACACCAGAAATCCTGGGACTTTGGTACATTGTGTTTAATAGCTCTACTATTGACGGGTACTGATGTAAGGAATGTGTCCCCAGGGTCACAACGTCTAAGCATCTCAGGGAATAAGAAATGGATGTTGGGATGAACAGGCAAAAACTGGTTTGTCTCTGTGAACCATACCAAGCCAGTTGTGTTTTAACTGTTTTAGATTTTTATGTGTTCGAAACACTTAAATGCAAGTGAAAAAAGATCATTTATACGCTTTTATCTTATATTAGATAGCATCAGTAGCCGTTTCCATGACAAATGTATGCAAAACTTTGTTGATATTCTGCCAATGTAGAAAAACACAATGTTGTAGTTGCAGTGCGGAAGAAACTGGATCTCTTCCACATAAAAGTAAGTCAGGTGTATGAGTGGCACTCTATTCAATGTTTACATTTTAACAGTCACTTAATATTCTTCCAAACATAAAAACACTGTTTAAAGCTCTTATTTTGAATTGACAGTTTTGAAACATGATTCTATCATAAAATACATATCGCTACAAAAAAAGATCTTCCTGCTGAGTAGAACATGTCGTCGAATTTAAGTTAGTTACAGTTCACTTAAAATATAGTAGCCATGCCAGTAGCATTGGAAATATGTTACAATAAAATATTTCAGGAAAGCCACACTAATGTATCATATTTGCATTCCTCAGCCAAAGAAAGCCATTGTGTGAGGGATTCTGGGACACGCAGGTATGAGCAAGTTATATAAGCTTTGTATTTCATTTCAAACCACCTTGTTTTCTCTGACACTAACAAGGTTTTAGATTCCCTTAAGTGCAACCAGGTATTTAATTTCCTATCCTAGGGTGGGCTAAGTTTTCAATACCAGTGAAATGAGAAATATTCTAAGATTTGGTACTTAGAAAA
The DNA here is from genome assembly GCF_003331165.1 of Xiphophorus hellerii. Lineage (NCBI taxonomy): Eukaryota > Metazoa > Chordata > Actinopteri > Cyprinodontiformes > Poeciliidae > Xiphophorus > Xiphophorus hellerii. Next base: position 2,032,413 of record NC_045680.1, read on the forward strand.
AAATATACACAGAACATATATACATATACTTAATTTTTTGCATACCATCTTAGCACATCACAGCAGGCTGTAGACTTTCTCCAGGTTGTTGGGTTGTGTAAAAACACAAATGTTGTGTAGTAGTTATCCTGACCTCTGACCTTATCAGATGGCAATTCCTTCTGATCTCCAAACTTAGAATAGGAACAAAGTTAACTTGGTTTTGATGTCATTGAAATGTTTTGAGTTGTGATGTGAATTTATCCAAACTAGAAAGTCAACTTTATCTTACACAAGACAGAAGACGTCTGCATGCTAAAGTTCACTCAAAATTCAGTCGTACAAACAAAATAATAAAATTCTAATATATCAGAGAATTCTGTCCTTGTATTTTTAAAAAAAAAGAAAACAGAGTAATTTTGTATAATCAAATTAGTTGTTTTAAGTTACTTATTTTAGTTCTATCCCTTTTAAACTGCATATTTTGTTGCCATGGTTAACAGCAGAGAAAAAGGAAAAAAAAAGCCAAACAAAGACTGCGTGTTGTGTGGCTGGTCGGCTGACATGCAACCACTATCCTGACTCAAAGGTCAGCAGAGATTAGGGAGCGAATGGGGATGGAGAGAAGAAGAGAGAAGGTCTGTTTCTCATGTGGGTGGCTGTCCGGGATGTTTACCTAAGACGGCTCATTTCTCTGCTCTCCCAAATTAGAAATGAAGGAAAGTACAGCTCACTACGTCAGAGGCTCTGATATCAAGTGGGCGACCCTGACTATCCAAACACTCTGTGATATTAAGTCTGCCTTTGTTTTCACTCTTGCTTTCGTAAGGAAACCTTCGCAAGTCAAATTTAAACAAAGTATATTTAGAAATAGGAATTGTATGCAGCCATCTCTCTTCCATATGTTTAAAGATTTTTAAAAAGCCACGAATAAATATTTCAGCTGGATTGGATCCATCTCCAAAGACCCAAAATTAACTTGGAAACTGACAAAAACATTTTCCTTAGTGTGAAAGATTATATACACTTGGAGACAGCCGGTGGAATTTTTGGCTCTGTCTTCACATAAATTCCAGACAGGACGTGTTTCTGGAGAATGGACATGTGGGAATTTAAACAGGGCTGTGCAGTGCAGACGGATATGTGTACATTTTGTATCCTAAAACTTTCTCCTACCTGCTCAGCGCTGTGATAAAAAACATGATAGGAACCCTCTGAAGTGACATCAAACACGGCTGAAAAACATTTAGTGCTGAAAGGCCTCTGGCTGCTTTGACTTCTCATGCTACTTAGCAGAGATTTGTATCGACTCAACATGAACCGTGACAGAAACCAAGTTCTTTGCATTCATTTTACATTTATTTTATATTATTTCCTACAATAGTGGAAATAATTGTAGGAAACTAGCTACAATAAATTAACTTAGCTTGCGAGTTAAAAAAGCAGCTGCATCTTGGGAATGTCCCTGAAGCCAAGAGTCATTCTGGGAGATTCCCACAGGCCAACATGGGCAATTCCCCAATGAATCTATCCACTGAGGTTTGGGTGCAACAACTCCACAGCTCTGCAAAGAATCTAAAGAAGAAAATAACATCTTTAAGATGGATGTGTGACATAGAAATAGATGTGTTTGTGTCTTTGTTTAAAACGCTTTTCTAATGATTGACTTCAAGGCTTGAATTAAATGTAGGAAAATGATTACCACTCTGGTTTTTGTGGTTCTATACTCCGGTTTTACACAGAACCACCGAAACTTGCTTTGTATGGATCTGAGGCCGTAAAACCTCACCAGTCAGTCCTTATACTGGTTTGGTTTTACAGAGCATTGGAAATTTTTATCTCTTCCAGTAATTCAATAAAAAATGGAAACTTATAGATAACATAGATGCTTTATGGAAAGCTGGTATATTTAAAGCATTCATTTTTAGTAAGGCTTACAGCTAAATAAATCCTAATATTCAGTTTCCATGTTTTCTTATGGTTTTATGGCCTAAACAATCATATTAGAGGTCAAGAGTGAAGTCACAGTCAGTGAGGATTTGGTCAACTGTGTCATCAATATTTTTTTTCTAAGTTTAAACTCAAAATTTTAGAAGACTTCATGGTTCCCTCAGATGCCAAACCTACATAATAGATGAAATGCAGATGAGCTGAAGGCCACACGTCTCCATAGCAACCTCCTGTCATTATCCACAGGTGTTTGTTTTGGTTTTCAAAACAAATGGTAGTAACATAAAACATAAAAAAGAAATATACTGCACTAAAACAAATGCTAATTATCATTTGTTATAATGCAAACCTTTTATACAGGTTTGCATTGCATAAAATCAATGCAAACCTGAAAATAATTTTCCAATGTATGTTTTCCAGTTAACCAAACCACTGATTTTATACATTATAGTACTTTAAATCTTTTTATCTACACCCAAATTTAGGTTTAAATTTGTTATAAAAGTTGAATTTTGAGGAAAGCAAATACAAACTAAACAGAGAGTTCGAAAACATGCAGCAACCAAACATGAATGTAAAATAATATCTTTATTATGACCATGTTGTTCGGGTTCGATACAAAGCACTTATCTGATCAGTTTAGAGGTGCGTTCAGTGTGGCACTTTCTTCTCTAAAGGACAAAGAGGATGAGACAGAAATGAAGGATTATATCTAAAACGTGATGCAACAAAACAAGGCAAATGTAATTTGTAATAACAAATATAACAACAATGTGCTGCAACCAATGGATCCATGCTGTTTGTAATCGACCTTACTATTAGATCTCATATTATCACTTAAGTGTTTCTTGGATTCAAAGTACAGTCTGCATATTTAATAAATGGATGAAAATAACTAATCTTCCTCCGTGAGTTTTATGAATACTACTCAGCATTTTTTTCTGTTCTCTTTGCAGGCAGACAGTTTAAAAGCAACTTTGCTGAGGATATTTTATTAAACTCCCTCAGCAGTTCACTGACAAATGACATAAAAAAAAATGACATTTAAAAAATCCACTGAAAAACATACTTTTTAATTTGAGTTTGCCGCTTCCATAAAGTTGAATCTTATAGAAAAATTCAGTTTGTTTGCATTTATCCTAAATATTAAGGTCTATGATTATAAGGTTTTAAAGAATACATTACAGTCTGTCACAATAAGCAGACTTCTATGCATTTTTGACACAACTATTTAAATTCTGTAACCCAAGACTTCTTAAAAAAAATCTGGAAAATGCTTGTGACTAAATATTGTTTGGTGAAACAGACAATTATTTCTGATAAGGCAGATGAACAAAGTCACACTTAATAAATAGAGCCAACAACTTATTTCTTTTTAAACTATTCATAAGATTTTGCTCAATCTCACTTGCTTTCTCCAGATGGGTCAAGACTACAACTGATCTTATACTTAAGTTACTTTTTTTAGTTCAAGCTTCTTTCAAATGATAAAAATTACAGTATGACCTTAAAATTCAAATAAATTTATAAGAGGGCCCAGAGGATATCATGTAGTAATAATGTAGTCACTTTTTGACTATGGTACCATATTTATAAAAAAAATCTTGTGCATCTTAATCAATCTCCGCCTCTACGTCCTTTAGAAGAAAATGCAATCCAGTCATCACTTTATCTACGTAACAAGTGGTCAAACAAATAAGCATACATTATAAAATAGTCTTATTTTACACATAAATATGAAATACAATGGCAGATCAGACAGAGCCTTGCTTATGTTGGTAAAGCTTTTGACCATGCAACGTTCAGTACCATAAAAAACACACCAAAAGTCATGAACACATCTCAGTCCACCAGACACAGATTAGCTCAAATATATACACAACATAATAACAACACCAATAGCATTTTATCATATTTTACAGCTAGAGTTGTACCATTAGTCCAGCACATTAAGATGTGTACAGGTAGCTCAAAGGGAGATTTACACGACTGCCGTCAACACTACAAGGTCATCAGAAGCTTTTTAAATACGCCATTGAAATATAGGATGTAAAAATAATATACTCCAAATACATTTATATAATTATATACATATCCATATGTATATATGTCCATATAGGTTAAATACTGATCACTCTGAATCCCTGGTTTGATGAAAACCTCCTTTGTTGCTCTAGGCAGCAAGGTAACAGATGCTAACCTGATGAGGCCTTCTAAATATCGCTACAGAAAACGTATGTTGACATCATCTGTTTAATTATTTAGCTTATGGTCTTCTGTTGTCGAATAGAAGACCAACCCCACATTCATTTTAGTTTGTTTTAAAAAGCATAAAGAAAAAGCCTTTTTCTTTCTTTTCCTTTTTCAAAGTTGGGCTAGCTAGCTTGGATCTTCATGCTAAGCTAAAAAAAAAAAAAGCTAATTTCTCTATTACTGCAACTTATATTTATTTACCAAATGAAAACATTATCTTTTGCTGTAGATGAGCACAAAGATGACTAAAGAGAAAATGTCTTTCTGTTTTACAAAGCTAGTTGCCTCTAACTTTTATGCTAAACTAAAAGAAGTTTAGCTACCAAAGAAAAATGTGTCAAAATTCCCACCCAATAAGAAATCAAATAAGTAAATTTAGCATTTGGTTGCTTTTATGACCTCCAGTATGAGATGTTCATCAAAACCCTTGCACAACAGAAATTCATGTTTATTTTTTGTCTTTAAGAGGAGTTTTCCACTGGCCCATTTTCTCACTTTATTCAAATCACAGTCATATTCATTCTAACACTAAGAAGCATGATAATCTACACAGCCACCTGCCTAATAAGTGCATTAATGTTGTATAATATTCTTGTACCTCGACAGAAAAGCTCTCAGTTGCCTTAAAAAGGAAATCCACCTTAATAAAAGAAAATGACACGTTTCTCCTAAAAACTTGGCTTGCTTTAATCAGCACTCAATCAAAACAGGCAGTAACAGGTAGCAGCTCTGAAACAGATGTGAATTCAATTTCTTTTGTTAAATTATTTCTCCGGTCAAAAAAATATCTGCTTCAATCATTAAAACCAAAACTTTTTGGATATTGAAATTAAGACCGGTCTGTAGTCCGTTGCCAAAATTGTAGAACCGACAATTAAAATATTCAAAGATGTTATTTAGTTTGTACAATCAAGCTGTCAGGAGATAATGTATTTTCTTTCAGGGTGGATTTTCCTCTTGACGCACCACCTTCACACAATTAAGGCACCTTTTAAACCCCTGAGGGGTCAATGGGTTCTTCTAATAAGAAGAAAAGCAACAATAACAACATGGAACACAGAACAGGAAAGAATGCAAACCAAAACAAACCACATAATGTAAGACACATGAAAAACCCCAAAAAATTGATGGAATGTTTGTGGGTAAGGTAGAAATTCTAGAAGTGCCCTGTTTCATTTCTTCTCCTCTCACCTTGTAACTTATTACAGCAGCACCACAAGCCACAGGATTCCTGTGGAAACACTGTGGGTGTTTGCGAAGCACCTTGATCAGTAAAGTAGGTTCTCCTCAAACCTCATCTGTGTTTATGGGTCTACAAATGGATATGCGTGTGTGCCTGCGTAGTAGTCAGTATCCGACGTTGAGCTTGTTCTTGTTTAGCTCTCGTTCTAGGTTTCCTATTAGGGTGTCAATGCTCTCCTGCAGGTCTCTCAGGTTCACCCTGTTACTCAGAACAGGACTGATGTCCTGGATCTTCATGTATGCCTGGTAAGCGTGCTCTTTAGGAAGCCGAGCTGGGAGGATGTGGTTAAACACTTTCTCCTCCGCCTCCTCCTCCTCTTCAAAAGCCGGCGTGTTGTTTGAACTGTCGCTCTCGCTTTCTTTCTCCTCCTCCTCTTCTTCTCCATTTTCTTCCTTTTTCACAAACTCCTCTCTTTGAGGTTCTTCCTCCATATGGGGATCAGACGCAGGACTTGTGTCCCTCTCCTGGTCATCTTCCTCTGCTGCGTCCTTCTTGTGGGCTTCCTCGACCGCCTCTGTGTCTTCAGATGGCACATCGTCGTAGTCTGCTTCTTCTTTACTGGGAGGAAGCAGCAGTTCAGAGGGGAAGTAACTTTCACCACAGCCGCTCCAGTCGCCAGCATATCTGTTGCTGGGACTGTCCAGACGTCCCGGTTTGGGCCGCAGGACGCCGGCCATCTCTGCTTCGCTGAGGTTTAAAAACTGGGGGCGCTCTTTCCGACGTCTCAGAGGAGGGGCTGACAGAAGGTCGAAGGCGGCTGGAGCCTCAGAGGCTGCAGGGAACCGAAGAGACGATTGGTCATTTGGGTCCACAACTACAGGGAGAGATAAAAGACAGAATAAATTAATCAGACTATCATAGAATAAATACAAATTCATAAAAGTTAGCATGGAAGATTTGTTTAAAGGCCCAGAAAAAAAGTAATTAAAGGTGCATCTGAATAGGTTTTTTTCAGTAATTCAATTTATAAAGCGAAACTTATGTTATATAAGTTTGAAATATTTCAAGCTTTTATTTCTGTTAATTTGGATCAACTAATGAAAATAACATTTTTCAGAAAATTTTAATATTACATAAGACTTTTACATAAGAATTTTTTTAAATGCAGAAATGCAGAATTATGTTCTCGTCACCTTCCCAGTGTAATGGCTGAAGACATTTTTTTCCAAAATCATCTTTTGGAAAAAAGATGTGATTTTTGGTAAAAAAAAAAAAAAAAGTAATAATACTATTGGTAGTAGTAATTTCTGTGTACTACTACTACTACTACTACTACTAATAATAATAATAATAATAATAATAATAATAATAATAATAATAATAATGACTTATTAATAATGAAGTATGTTCATGATTATTGACTAAAGTTGTAGTTTAGTAGAAAACTATTCAATATTTCAGTAATAAGAATAATTTTAGATTGCTTTTATGCAATATCAAAATTTTCTGACAAGTGAATAGTGAAGTGAAAAACAAAATTTCAGTTTATTTTAGCTGTAAAACATTAACCAAAATAAAAACTTTAACCAAAAACACTTTGTGGAGTTAGGATTGAATTGAATTACAGAAACAAAGCAGCTTTTTAATCATGTTACAATCTATACAGATGCTGCAGTAAAAATAGAAGTTATTCAGATATGCACTGTATAAAACCCAAATTAAGATTTGAATAAATTATGATTTTGCAGAATATCTTATTTTACATTGATTGACAATGTTCCTGATTGAAACCAACAATTACAAATCATAAGCAAATAAAAGCCAAAGGTTTGAAAAGAGAAAGTTTTAGCTTCTGTAGGGCTCAGCCTGTTGGGTGCTTCACATAAAGTGGCTTCCTTTGTTGCTTCCCTTTTATTTCAATACAAAGAAGGCAAAAGCACTCCAGCTTGGGGGCAAAATAAGAGCAAATAAGAGATTTCCTTCCAGAAAGACAGAATTGTCTTTTTTTGTTGTGACTTTGAAGAAAAAAATCAGGCATTGTGTGATTTTGGATGATCTGAGCACCAATAAAACCCTCCAGAGCAAAAGAATTAATTTCTGTAAATCGTGCTCATTTTATGGAGGAACTGCTTGCTGCTATTTAAAGGCGTCTAGGCAGTAATTTTTATCAAATGAAAGAACATGCCAAATCGGGCGCATGCTAAAGTCACACCCCACACTTTGTGATTTTGTTGCCAGCCTGTTGCTGACTGAATAAAATGTAAAAGTTAACCATAGTGATGCCCCATGGAAAAAAATCACGTGACTGCCCCATGAAAAGGAAGAGTGAGTGATCACACAGTCAGTCTGATCACCTGTCTGTCTTTATCTCTATGTACCATTTCTTACTGTGTTGGAAAAGAATAAAACACAGTTATGGCGTTAAGAGTCACGTTCTGTACTTAGAAAATAAAGTCATAAAGAGATCACAAATTTTGCTTGTTTTTTGAAACATTTTTTTTCCAGTGTTCCCAGAACAGAAATGCTGAGTTATGTCAAGTTTTTTTTTTTTGTCATCTCAAAGGTTTCTACATTAAATATATGTTCTAACCCAACAGCAGTCCTGAGGCTACACACTTAAGCAATTTTCACTTGAGGCACACAGACATTATTTTCCCTATTCAGAGACAATGTTGTTCAAGTTTCAGACATGATTCACTAATGGCATGAATTAAAGAATTAAAAGAAGGATAAGAAGGAACTGAAAAACTTCAATTTTAATTTTAGAAATTAACTTTAGTTAATTTCTATTAACTGTTTTCAGAAGTCTGAAACATTTTGAGCCATTATAAGAAACTGTGAGAATATCTTGCTTTCTTAAAATCACATATGGAATTTGTGATATAAGGTTGAAATAATCTGAAAAGGTCTGTGCACAATCCTTCACAATCTGGCAGATTATACAGTTTAGATGTCAAATTAAAGGTGGCAAAAGTTCTGAAATAATTTCTCTTTGCCTATAATTGTTATTTCACAAAAACCCAGGAGAGGCCTGTGTACTTTTTTTAAAATGCAGAATGGATTACTTTGTCTTCTGAGTAATTGAACCCACAATTATTTGGCCGCTAGGAAGACAACTGTGAGAGTGTGCATGTGCCAAGGAGTTCAGGCAATGAGAAGATATGGGGAAATAAAGGAAACTATGATCTTACAGAAAAAGCAGCTCAGTCCATCTGGATAGGGAAGTTAGCAGCAGCTCAATTTGAGCACTTCCTGTCGATTTCATACTGTAAAGCTTCACACCTAAACTATTTTATCTTTGAGCTTTCCTGGCTCAAAAATGTCACCTGGATGCAACTTTATTTCATTCATCATCTTACGAACTTATTCATAATTAAACTACGAGTGACTCTTCCTTCCAAAAACGTCTATATTTTGCTTCTATTCCATCTTTTCTGGTCTTTCTAACACTTTTCACAATGAAATCGGACAGATTTACAAAACAAATGGTATTTTTCAGATATTTGCAAAAAGATGTTTACAATTCAATAATATTCTCTTATTTTACTTTGTGAAACTAAATGTGTGCAAAAAAAATCTTATATTTAAGTTGAAGTACTTAATTTATTAATAGAAACAGTCCAGTAAACAGTGACTAGATGTTGATTGTCCCAGACCATGTTAAAGCTCAACCAGAGCGCTGGCGTAAACAAATACACTTCCCTCATGTTGTTCCTGTCATTACAAACACAAGCCCTTTCCCTCTCACAGTTAGAAAACACGCCCAACATATAGCTGTCCATCAGCTTTGCCCGCTCTCTCACGCATTCTGTAAATGCCTCCAGTGTTTTCCCACCAGCAGCCGTCGGATGCCATCGCCTTTGCCCCCATGCGCATGTTGCTCAACGCGGCTTTGAATCGCGTTTGGTATGTGTGTGTGAGAGGCGTGAAGTGGCGGCTGAAAATATCTCATAATGATTGTGAAATGTTAGGGTGAAGCTCCGGGGGCTGAAGGGTAAGGTTAAGTCTGGAATGTCTTTAATTACAGTCCAGGCGTCCTCCAGTCCGTGCTGGGGAAGAGGATGGAATGGAGGTGAGGGTGTAAACAAAAGCTTGAACCTGGAATGAAAGCTTTTTGTAGAAGTTATTACAGACGGCAGCCAGAAAAGACCAGAAACTCTTCTTAGTAATTGCTTTAGTCTAAAACTTAAAACCAGCTCACTTTATTTCTATCCAGATGTATGGGCCTAAAAAGAAAGAAATATGTTTTTCTGATATATATAAAATTCATCCTGTGCTTCCTCTCCTATATCCTTTATTACATCTTACAGGCTTCCTTTCTGGATTTGTTTTATGCTTGTTTTTATATGTTGTAGCTCTAGTTATTAGGAATCAATATTCTATTTTAGAAAGATAAAGAATCTTAAAAGCAAGTTCTGACAGCAAAAACCACTTTAATGCACATGTTCCAAGGTGGGGCGAGTGTTTTGATCCACGTCTGTGTCAGTTCTGAGCAGAACAACTGCAGAAAATGTATATCTGAATTTATAATGTTTGTGTTTTGAAATTGTTTTTATCACAAGCAGGTATTCACTTCTGCAATAACTTAAAGAACACCTTTAAATCCTTGGGTAGGGTGCCGGACTGTTGGATCTCCAACCAACTACTATCTGCTACTCTATTGATTTTATGTTCCTCACTGGATAAATGAAGATAGAAATATTTTCTTAATGCACTCAATTTCAAACTGGAGACTTTAACGCTACATTTCTTTTGGGTAGACATTGTTTGTAATTTCATCACTTTTGTTTCACCCTTTAATTTTTTTTACATATTTTTTTTACATATTTTTCATCTCTCCCATGAAACTCAATGCAGCTACCATTAGCTACTTCTAAAATAGCTCCTTAAGCATTTAAAACAGAGTCAGTTAAGAGCAGGATTCAGAGGATGCAGCTACATTTAGCAGGCTCAAGTAGAAATAGATGGATGCCTAAAATTTTACAAATGAGCTTCTGTAATCCAATCTAAGAGAGGTTTGTAGCAAGATTGTGTTTTTAAAATTTGACATAATTTTGTTTTATTCAAGAAAGCAACCAATACTATTGCATTACTTTCAGTTTGGGAATGGTTGGAACATATTTCTTGAATTTCAAAATGTATAAAAATACAGTTTTCATGTAGGGATGACATAATTGTTTACTAAATGTCAAAAGAAATGCAGTAAACCTGCATTTAGCATAAACTTTTCCTTAATTGCAACATTTATCATCCCTGATCTTAAGTGCTTTCTGGAATAATCTTTGGGTTCCTTCATACTTCACAGCAGACAGCTGCAGCCAGCAGGAACAGCTGTGGCGGCTGACAGATGGGCCGCACAGAGGAAAGCTGGGACTCTGCTGGAGGACTGATCTGTCATAGAACGGCGAGGATACGCCTCATAAATTGGGTTTACTTTGGGCTTGCTGGCTTGGCTCTGATTGGCTCAGCCACCACAATAAAGCCCATGTGGAGAGTTACATCCCAGAAAAACCAAAGATGGCGGTCGGCGTCTATCAGCCACACTCATGCCAGTCTGTAACCTCAGTGATCAAAGCAGCCCAGTCCCACATCAGTTCTTTTTAAGAGCTGAGCCACAAAGCTGGTAATAATTTGTAAACTATTCCATAAAAAGGAGCTGCACGACTTGAATGTAAGTGAATCAAAAAAGCAACATAAAAGGACGTCGGGCTCACCTGGCCAGAGCTGCAGCAGGTAGTGCAGGACTTCAATGTGCTTTTTGAAGTGCAGGGCGCTGGCAAGCTCCTCTGAGTCGATGAAGACGCGGTTGGTGTGGCACGACGCCTCCTGACGCTGGCTGAGCAGCACTGGGCCAAAACACACTGCCAGGTTCTGACATGTCATCTTGTTCATTTCCTGGTAGGACGCCACGCGCTTCAAGTGGTCTAGAAGCTTCCGCAAAGTCATCTAATGCAGACACACACATAAGCGTGGACAAATAAGACATGTCATTATGCTGATTAGTAGTTTCAGTATTACCACTGTCGGCAGCAGAGGAGTATCAGAGTGAAGCTTCTTCTTCATCAAGCTAATCTGTTGCAGGAGCAGGAAACAGAGGATCTACAAAGTGATCCCCTCTTATTAAAATGCTACATTTTCGAGGTAAGAAATGAGATCAAATCAGGGCTTCCCTCGGCGTGTTGTAAGCCTGGCGGGCTTTATGTGCGCCCCACCAGGCTAAGCATCGTTTCTATATTTATCAAAAGGTTTTTCTATACACCAGTAACAGTGATAGCAAGGACATGTTGAAGATGTTCTTTTGTGAAACTGCTGGAAGCACAATGGCAACATAGTATGAACAGAATGCAAACACATGGAAGACTGTGTTACATTTATTTTAATCATATTTTTTTATATTTAGCTTTTTTTAGACTTTATAGTTGATGTTTAGATACAGTTAATAGTATCTTTCAATAACACATAATTACCTTGTGATATTTTCAAATTTCACGTCAACTTTATAGATTTTTTAAACTCAAAAACGCAGTGGGGCACTGGACGACTGCCCTGGCACCGTTGCCACGGAGCTTAGCAGATTTTCTGGGGGAAACCCTGTCAAACTGTAAATAATTTAAAAGTTTTTCTTCCTTTAAAGTGAAGTATGATTAATGTGGAAAATACCACAGCTTCGCTGGACTTCGCCTTGTAGGCTTGTCTGAACCGTGATTGGCTGGTCTGCCTGTCAATCATGGTCGACAACAACCTATCAGAGCCTTAATGGGTGGGAATGTTCTAGAAGGGGGCAGAACATGTTTTTCATATAGTTTTGCAGTAGTTCAGTAGTTGTAGCAACTGTATTATCAGAAAGGAGTTCTAAGTTCGATATTTTCTGATTACTGGTTGTTTTGCTGCATCAAGAATTGTAAGTTGAATGATAATAAAGGGACGCCACATCTTTGATCGGATGCCTGCAGTTTTTTTCAGATACACCAAGCCCTTCAGTTCAATTAACCTTAATCAATCTTAATGTATTTGTGTCCTTTAGCTGAAGTAGTTACAGACAGGTTACAAAGGAAAATATATTATTATAGAAAGTCAGGATATAGGTACAAAGCACAAAGCAGTCAAAATAATCATAAGTGGAGTAAAACGTTAGGAAACAGTGACATTACAAAATCGAACATTTTATTATGAACTGATGAAAGGTGGAAACCGGTCAGGAAGAAGCCCAGTTATCAGACCTTTTTTACTTTTCAATTTCTCCTCTTACAAACCAGTTTAGTTTTTGCTTAACTTCTGCATAATGTTTATCACCTTAAAGGAAGAAAAATTTTGAAATTATTTATTTACATGTCTTCTGTATCTTCTGTTTTTCCTGTAATGTTTGGACTAAGAAGTGTGCTTGGATGACAGAAGTCTTTTCTTTGTTGGACATTCATCCTCTAACCAGAAGGTTGAAGCCTGTCCGTCAGTCGTAGTGTCCTTGTAAGTCACTTCTCCTGCCTTTCCTGCTGCTGTTGGTTAAATGGGAAAATGTCTGATTGTAGGGTGAGGCGCTTTTCAGTCCTTGGACTTGATAAGGTGCTATACAAGTACAGGCTGTTTACCATAAACCATTACTTTCCCACATAATGAAACTAGAGCTGAAATGATTCCTCGAGTGATCCGAGTACCTCGATTATTAAAATTCCTCGAGGAAAATTTATCTGCCTCGAAGCTTCGTTAAGTTCTATTTTATTATTTAGCGCACCGTGTTCCGGCCGGGTGATTACTTGCGCTGCGCAGCGCTCTCACTTCCGCCTGAGTTGCTGACGAAAGCTATGTGTTAGCAGCATAACATCCAGTTTTCAAGTTCGGCCTGGGAGGATTTTATTGATTGGTGATGATGTCATGGTCTTTGTCGTTTTTCGGGGGATCAATAAGCATCCTTAAAATGTTTGCCGCGATACCTGGAGTACGGCAGCTTTTCTCCTCCCGGAGCTGTTTATTTAATCTTTTTTTTAATCCGGTTACTCGATTAATCGTAAGAATAATCAATAGATTACTCGATCACTAAAATATTCATTTAAAACAGTCCTAAATGGAACTGGGTTTTCGTTGATGTGGATAAAATTATCAACAGTTTCAAAGACCAACTGAAGTTTTAAAATGGGCTTGCCAGAGTCCAAAACCAAAGGAACCAAGGAAGTCAAGAAGTGGGATGCTAACAAACTCCTTTCAAGAAAACAGAAAGCTAAAATTTAATTATAAGATGTTAAAGTATACGTTTAACCATGTGCACATCTATTTATTCACGCACAATATTTTTATTTCTTAGCAACAATGCCTACTACCCTGAACTTTTTGTAGACAGTATTAAAGATACTCTCATAGTTTTACTATTGACATTTTTTGATTTCATCATTTTAGTATCATTTTAATTTTTGTTCCAAGTAGGTCAACTGACTCTCAGCTGTAAATCTATAATTTGCACCAAAGCATTTAACATTTTACTATATATATATATCTTTATAGGCTGATTTTATTGCTAACATAACAGTAATTATGTTTCTTCGCAGCTGAGACATTAAACTGTTTGTTAGGTGCATTGTCAGTAATAAACTTTAGACTTTCCTCCAAGAATGACATGTACAGCCCTGCAAACCACTTAGCACTGCTATTATCACTACGCTGAAAACACACGTAATGTCGTTGTAACGGTAGCAATCTTGGGCATTGCCGTCATTCCACAGCCGCCAGCAGCTTAGCCACAGTGACCTCTCTCATAGCTTCCTTTGTAAATGTATCTTCCGTCATTAAACTGTAGGACACAGCGGAGTGACGGCCGTATTTTTATCTTACCCTCTCCACCTCCGGTAGGATTTCCAGCAGGCTCACGGTATACTCCGAGTCTGCCGGATCGTTCTCGCACCCCGCAGCGGCCATCTTCAGGGGCCTGGTGGCCATGGTCTCCAGCACCGCCTCATACAGCTGCTTGGTGATTAGAGGATAGGGAAGTTCACGCAGGTAGTCCTTTAGTACTCCTGACGAGGGAACAGAAAGATGACTGAGCATGAGAAAATATGACTCACAATTCAGTCTGAACAGGTTATGTCAGATGGTTTTCAGATATTTGTGTTTATGTACAATAACCACAATGAAATAGAAAGAGTTTTTGTTTTATTTAAAGGACTAAACATAGTAAACATTTCTGATTAATTGCTAGGATCCATAATGCTTGGAGTGCCACAGAGACCTGTTCTAGAACCCCTCTTATATATACAAAGGAATTGTATGATTTATCAGATGTATTGGCTTCTCTTTATCTGTGTCTGACAACAGTATTTTTTTCTCAGATCTATTTCTGTATTAATAGCTAAAACTAGTGCTGGAGATTAAATACATATCCATATTCTCTATCTCAAGTAGCTTATGTTTTAATGTAGCTATATCTAAATTTCTCATAGTTTTTAAAATAAAATGTAAAATACTATTCTTTTTATCTATGCTAGAAAAAAACCTGATTATGAGGATCCACTGTACAAGCACCTCTGGTAGTTTTTGAAGACAAAAATCTTCCCAAACCTGGAATATTTATATTTGTAACGTAAAATATCTGAATTTATTAGGATCATTATTAAACTTCATGGTGAAGATTATTAGAATAGTTTAATACCTCTCTAAAACAATTTATTTATCTTGTTCTTATTGAATGAAATGTGCAGGGAGCTAGCAAGCCTTCTTTCATTCACGTCTTTCTGTAAAAGAAGAAATAAATATCTACTAAATGAGGCTCCATTATTTCTGCCAGTGATCCTATGATGTCTGGCAGGAGGCCTGGTTGAGTAGGGTGTGATGCACTGGCTCTAAGTGTTTTGGGAGACTGGGGAGGGTCTGGTTTAACACCTGTGACTTTGGACTCCTGTAGCTCAGACAAAAGCCTCAGAACAACATGAAACCGACGCTGTCTGTCTCCACTAAGCTCCTGGCATGTCTTTTCTTCAAAGGCAAAAGGGGAGAATTAAAAAAAATAAAAAAGGTTTTTGGCAGCTTGACAGGTCTTTGTGGCGAATGTCTGCTCTCATTTTCCTCTACATGAAGCTGGATCGGTTTTCAGGGAAGGCCAGCGGCTGTGTAATTAGCATTATTGGTTCTGCCTGTAAGTAATTCTAATCTTCAGAAAGATACAGCCACCTCCAAGAATGCTAACATTTTGTGAAACATATTTTTAAATTAATGCAGCTACTCTCTTAAATTCAAACTTTTAATTTACAAAAAGTTTTTTGTTTAGATCTGCGGATAAGCTTGAAATTACTCATACCGCTGACGGCTTTAGGTTTAAAATAATTTCAACTGCATGTCCCTTCTGACTGAAGATGATGTTAACATTGTGCGATGACCCAGCCATTGGAAACATGCAAAAAGCTGGTTGAAAATAACAAGATTCACTGCTAGAATGCCAATAAATATTTTTTCCATTGATTATTGCGTAGGATTTAAATACCATCTGAAATGCTATTCTTTAATAAAAAGCGAATAAAAAAAGTTTTGTCTAAATATATACTTTATTTAACATCTTATAAGTTGAATAGAAATTATTTGATATCTAAATCTATCAGGAATATGAATAATAATGGGTTGCATGAACATAATTTGGTGTACAAGAAAGCAGTGGTTAAGAATTTAAATTAGGACTTTAAAGGTTAGAAAATAAAGCTTTTAAAAAACACTTTAACTTAATCAGTACTAAAAAGTTAAAAAATATAGGAAAGGCACAACAAATCAAAATAATTACTTGCAAAGTAAGTATTTAATTTCTTGGCATTGGCGACAGAAGTGCATACAACAAGAGTAACATGTCGTATACAAATGTTAACATTTGATAAGGAAAATCATTATGTAATTTGTGGACTACATAGAGTAAGCGCTATCATTTCACTCATTTGCAATAAGCAACAAAGAAAAATCTCAGCTCATGAAAAAAACTAATATTGCATATTTGTGGGTTTAAGGTTGAAAAATCACACCATGCATGATGTAGAGACTGAAAACCACCATCAGGCTGGAACCCTGTCAATGAACCCGTCCCTCACTGAAACTTAGTTAAAAGTTTTGAACATTTTGAATACAGAAATATCGAAAAGACAAATAAAACTTCTGTTCAAACAGCTGTCAGCCTTTATATGTGTATTTCGTAATATCCAGAGACTTGTTGAATGAACAGTCCCAACTTGTCTGTGTTGAATAAAACCAGATTGCAGTGAGATCAATGTAAATGTGACAACCGCGATCACTTCCTAGAAATTCCCAAAGCAGCAACGCAATCGCTTCACATAACCAACGCTGATTACTGAGCTGGATTTAGGATCTTCTACTTTATCACCTGTGAATATGCTAATCACTCCAGCTCACCTGGAGTGATTAGCATATAATTAGCATCCTTTTCTTGCGCCTTCTATTTCTAGCAGTACAGTTTGATGCGAATCCACGGCCATCCTCTTAGGCACACCTTAATGTGCTAAGTTTTTAATCCGTGTAAGCCACTGCTTTTCTTTTTAAAAGAACCTGAGGCTTAGAGCATTTTACAGCTATTTTTGACTGCCTTGTTGGTCTATTGTCTGTTAGTTTTTTTTAGAATTAAAAAACTCAAATCTTCAACTAAAGCATTGGGGTGACAAGAAATGAAAAGTTTTTATCTTGCTTTTTAAGATGCATTCAATGAATACTGAATGCATCTTCAATATTGCAAACTTTAAACAGAAATAGCAGATTCACTATCAAATGACTTATAACTGTCTGTTTTAATAGTTTGAGCATTAAATACACTGCCTGGCCAAAAAAAAAGTCGCCACCTGGATTTAACTAAGCAAATAGGTACAAGCCTCCAAGTTCTTCAAAATAAAACAACAGTTTCTCTCAGAAAAAAAACCCAGCTAGACCCAAACAGGAAGTGCAGCATGTCACAAAACACACGAATAAGAAATATGCCGTTTTTCAAAATAAAAGCATACGTTGACTACTAAGTGTCACTATTGGACCAAGGAAAAAGCAGGAAAATACAGTAAAATGCAGTATCCCGTTTCCTAATGTCAATTTGGTAGCATAACTTATTTTATCACTCAATTTTAAACAGTTGTAGTAACCTAGGCTAGCTACGCTGACAACATGCTAACCAATGTCAAAAAATCAAGTTCATGGGGGGTAACTATGGCAACCAGTGACAGTTTAAAAGCCCTCTGACTCTTTCTGCAGTCACGTTGCGTGCGCATCCGCCGAGTTAATAAAAAATCCATCAGACAAGCCCACTCTGAATATCGAAGGAAACTGTGACATCACAATGTGACATCACAATATAACTCCAAAAGCAGAATTCTGACATCACCAGCGATTATATAAGCTCGTCACATCGATCTACTTTCATCACAGCCGTTTAGCAGCCGTTGTTGATACATTTCTCTTGAGAATTTATTTAGCAGTTCGCAGTAAGATTTTCAGCTTTGTTTGGTGCACATTTCTTTGGAGATTGACATCAAGTTTAACGTGAAATCTTTACTGAGTTTATAGAGAAGTGATTTTAGCTTAGTACCTGAAACAAGCAAAGGTTATAATGGAGTCCAACCAAACTAGAGTTGAAGAGGTTGCATCCAACAACATTGTCGAAAGGGAATTACAGCCACCCAAGCCACCCAAGCGTAAGAAGAAGAAGGTGTCATTTGCAGTCTGGTGGGAGCTGCACGCACCTGAGGAGCTAAAGACTTCTGCTGAAAATATCAAACAGCAGGATACTTCAGTGGTGATCGAAAATGAATCCATCGCCAAAGCACAGGAGACAGTAGATCAAAAAGGGGACAGACCGACACCAGAGAGTGAGTCCAATGAGAAGAACCAGGTACTATTTAAAACCTGGTCGGAGGAACACGTCCCCGTTGACCAGGCGATTTCTGCAGGAAATATTGAAAAGCAGAACAATTCACTGGTCAGTGAAGAAGAGTCCACCGCTGGAGTGCAGGAGACAATAGATATAGCAGAGAAGGAACAGCCCTCTAAGTCTAAGGAACAGCCATCAAGGACAAGGCGCAACAGGAAGAAAATGATACCATTTCATATCTGGTTGGAGAAACATGCCCCTGCTGATCTAAAGATTCCAGCTGAAAGTACTGGAATGGAAGATGTTTCACTGGATACCAAACAGGAATCGATCCCCGTACTGCAGGAGATTCCAGAGAAGGAACAGCCCTCTAAGTCTGGTGCTGAAAATGTTATAAAGCAGGACACTTCTCTGCCTAAAGAAGAAGGTGATCAGGAAGATTCCTTAAAGAAGGAGATTTGTGAAGAGGAACCTGTGATTTCTACAACACAGCTGGTCGGAGAAAAGAAATCCATCTCCAAATCACAGGAGACAGTGGATCAAAAAGGGGACAGACCGACACCAGAGAGTGAGTCCAATGAGAAGAACCAGGTACCATTTAAAACCTGGTCGGAGGAACACGTCCCTGTTGACCAAGCGATTTCTGCAGGAAATATTGAAAAGCAGAACAATTCACTGGTCGGTGAAGAAGAGTCCACGGCTGGAGTGCAGGAGACAATAGATATAGCAGAGAAGGAACAGCCCTCTAAGTCTAAGGAACAGCCACCAACGACTAGGCGCAACAGGAAGAAAATGATACCATTTCACATCTGGTTGGAGAAACATGCCCCTGCTGATCTAAAGATTTCAGCTGAAAGTACTGGAATGGAAGATGTTACTCTGGATACCAAACAGGAATCGATCCCCGTACTGCAGGACATTCCAGAGAAGGAACAGCCCTCTAAGTCTGGTGCTGAAAATGTTATAAAGCAGGACACTTCTCTGCCTAAAGAAGAAGGTGATCAGGAAGATTCCTTAAAGAAGGAGATTTGCGAAGAGGAATCTGTGATTTCTACAACACAGCTGGTCGGAGAAAAGAAATCCATCTCCAAATCACAGAAGGAAGTGGATCAAAAAGAGGAAAAACAAACATTGAAGACGAAGCGCATCAAGAAGACGCCACTGTTATGGAAATCTTTCCCAGAGTCAGATGCTTGCATAGACCTTGCATTTTTTACTGAAAACAATGACATCAATAATGGTCCCCTGCCGGAAAAACAAAATGATCAGGCAGCTTTGCCCAGCACCGGAAATAAGACATTTTGGAAGATGCTCCCCAAGTCAGAACCTCGCATAGATGTAAGTTTTTTTGCTGAGAATATTGAAAAACAAAATGTTTCAATGCCAGCACCGGAGCATGATGAAGCAGCTTCCTTGAAAAAGGAAAGTTATTCCAAGAAGACAGTGATTTCTACAACACAGATAGCCACCAAAAAGGAATCCATCTTCAAACCACAGGAGACGCTCGATCAAAAAGGGGAGAAATATCCATCTACGGTTAAGCCCAAGGACAACATCCAAACAGAGAATTTAACTGAGGTTCTTAATAATTTAACAGAAGAAAATGTTCAACTAGAGTGTTTACCTGAAATTCAGAATTTGCCCCACTCTTCTGAAAACACAAGTCAGGCAAAGTGTAAGTGTCTTGTCAAATCTAAGGAGTCTGAATTGGAATATATCGAAGTACAGAAATACTTATTGAAACAGCTTGAGGAGATGTTCGATATAAATCAGAAACTAAATGCTAAACTTAAGCAGCAGAAAGATCTGATGAGGAAAAGACTCTCAGAAAGAAAACAAAGCAACAATTCAATGGTTTCTGTTCAAACTCAGACAGATTACCAAGACAGCCCAAAGCAGAAAACAGTCAGTTATCAATCTGCTTCAATACAAACGGAGATGGATGTACAAGAAAACAGCTATCAATTAAAACCAGTCCGTCACACGATTTCAACGCAAACTGAGATGGATGTGTTGGAAACCAGATGTCAATTCAAGCCAGATTATCAAACAATTTCAACACAAACTGAGCTCTTTTTATTGCTAAGAAAACAGCCCTCTGAAATACAAATGAATGGGAATCAGGATCGGCAGACCAAGCTATTCAAGAGATCTACAGGTAAGAACAGGAGAGAGTCACCAATGAAAGCTGCCTCTGAACAGGAGGCCCTCGGTAATGAAAAGGTTTCTGGAGCAAACAGTGAAAAACAAGACATTTCAGTACCAGAAGTAATTGGGGATCAGACAGCTACCAGCAAAAATGATATTCACGCAAATGAAATTGGGAAACCACAGGAGGCGATCAAAGAAGAGACGGTCTCTAAAATGCAACAAAATGGGGACCATCAAGATGAGAAAAAGCCATCAAAGAAATCTAACCGTAAGAACAAGAGAAAGTCAACAATGAGAGCAGCCTCTGAGCTGGAGACGCTTAATAATGATAAAGTATCTGGAGAAAACAATGAACAACTAGAAGTTTCTATACCAGAAACAGTTGAGGATCAGACAGGCACCATTAAAAACGAGATTCATACTAAAGAAACAGTGATCGCTAAAGTACAGCAGATCACTGAAAAAGAAATGGTCTCTGAGACCCAACAAAATGGGAACCAGCAAGATGAGAAAAAGCCATCAAAGAAATCTAACCATAAGAACAAGAGAAAGTCAACAATGAGAGCAGCCTCTGATTTGAAAGCTGTCAGTAATGAAAACATTTCTGGAGAAAAAAGTGAACAAGAAGTTTCGATACCGGAAATACTTGGGGATCAGACAACTACCATCGTAATAGAGATTCATAGAAATGAAACAGTGACTGGTAAACCACAGCAGACCATTGAAGAAGAATCAGTCTCCACAGCACAAAAAAACTCTGACCAGCAAGATGAGAAAAAGCCATCAAAGAAACCTAAATGTAAGAACAAGAGAAAGGCAGCAATAAAACCTGCCTCTGAGCCAGAGACCCTCAACACTGATAAAGTATCTGGAGAAAGCAGTGAACAACTAGAAGTTTCTATACCAGGAACGGTTGGGGATCGGAAAGCTATAATCAAAAATGAGATTCATATGATTGAAACAGTCATTGGTAAACTTGAGCAGGCGATCAAAGAAGCAACGGTCTCTGAGACCCAACAAAATGGGGACCATCATGATGAGAAAAAGCCAATAAAGAAATCTAAATGTAAGAACAAGAGAAAGGCTGCACTGAGAGCTGCCTCTGAGCTGGAGACCCTCAATAAAGAAAACATTTCTGGAAAAAACATTGAACAAGAAGAAGTTTCTATAGCAGAAACTGTTGGGGATCAGACAGCTACCATCATAAATGACATTGATATGATTGAAACAGTTATCTCTAGACCCCAGCAAATCTCAGAAGAGCTCATCATCTCCAAAACACAACAAAATGGGGATAATGACGTGAAGAAAAGGTCATCAAAGAAATCAAAACGTAAGAACAAGAGAAAGTTAGCAATGAAAGCTGATTCTGAATTGAAAGCTGTCAGTAATGAAAACATTTCCGAAGAAAACACAGAACAAGTTTCAATACAGGAAATAGTTGGGGATCAGACAGCTACCATCATAACTGAGATTTATAGGAATGAAACAGTGATTGGTAAACTGCAGCAGGCGACTGAAGACGAAACGGTCCCTGAAACACAACAAATTTTGGACCAGCCAGATGAGAAAAGGACATTGACTAAATCTAAATGTAAGAAAAAGAGAAAGATGGCAATGAAAGCTGAACTGGAAACCATTATAAACCCAACAGAGACAGTCCAAAACATTAAGACACCAAAAATTGATTTTGAAATAATACCAGAGATCCCCCAGATGGCTTTTGAGCAAATACAGACAAAATCTTGCAAAGTTTCAGAAGATAAAACAGGTAAGGTTCCCATAGTTTCCACAGAAGGGGAGAGTGGTCTAATGGAAAAACAGAGAACATCCAATCCACAGATAAAGGTTACAGTAAAAGAAGATATAATCCAAACAACATCTCAGGAATTAGACACTCAAGCAGCAGAAGAGTCAGCTGAGCAGAACGATATTGCTGAACAAGAAGAGAGCCCCATGAAAAAGATTTCACTGTGGAAGCGTCTCAAAAAGGCTTTATCTCCAACATCTCTGCGCAAGTTCAAAGACAGATGTAAAGTCCATCCAGCGTAGACATCACTTTAAGTCTCCAGTATATTAGATTTAAAAGGGAGGTGGGGCCACGTGTGGGTTGGGTGATTGGCGGTAATTGGAAAAAGAGCTACTGTTGTTGTTAATTGGACATTTTAATATTAAAAAGCCAGGACTACACGGTGGGAAATGTCTCCCCGTGTAGGTGTGGGTTCACTCCGGGTGCTCCGGCTTCCCCCACGTTCAACAACATCAGTACTCATGTTCATCCAGTGTAAGATTTTTATTTCTAATTCTAAACAGAAAATAAGACAACCACATTTATTAATTAAAGGGAGATTTGGGAAAAAAAATGTAAACAACGTGCAACAGAAAGAGCCTATTAGAAGTCTAAACCTATACAAATTGGGAAAAATGTTAAAAACTATTTATCTTTCTGGGCAAGATATAAATATCTAAATCTAAATTTATCTATATAAATAGATAAAGATAGATAAGATAGATATCTATATCTAAATTTCTCTCTCTCTCTATATATATATATATATATGTATATATATATATATATGTCTCTCTGTCTATAAATATATATAAATCTATATATATCTACATATGATATCAATCTAAATATCTATAAATCTACCCCTCTCTCTCTATTTATAGAGAGATGTAGATATATAGATGTAGATATGTAGACATGTATATAGATATCTATATCTATCGATCGATTGATAGATAGGTAGATATATGTATATTGTATATATAGATATATGTCTATGTATAGAGAGTAGAGAGATATGTCTCTCTATACATACAGTTCAGACCAAAAGTTTGGACACAACTGTGTGTCCAAACCTTTGGTCTGTACTCAGTTCAGACCAAAGGTTTGGACACACTTTCTCATTGAATTCAATGAGACCAAAAGTTTGGACACACAGTTGTGTCCAAACTTTTGGTCTGTACTGTATATAAATCTCTCATATATTTATACATATATAGTATAGATATATATCTATATAGATATATAGATCTCTCTATATATGTAAATAGATGTAGATATCTATGTACATGTCTACATATCTGCATCTATATACACTGCCTGGCCAAAAAAAAAGTCGCCACCTGGATTTAACTAAGCAAATAGGTACAAGCCTCCTATTGGATAAGTACTGCATAGGCGATTATCTTTCAGCTGGCAACAAGTTATTTAACCCCAGCTGATGCAATGAGTAACTCCTCATTTCTTAAACAACCATGGCAAAAGACACATCTGTGGTCGTGGAAAAGACGTTAGTCTGTTTAAGAAAGGTCAAATCATTGGCATGCATCAAGCAGAGAAAACATCTAAGGAGATTGCAGAAACTACTAGAATTGGGTTAAGAACTGTCCAACGCATCATTAAAAACTGGAAGGATGGTGGGGAACCATCGTCTTCCAGGAAGAAATGTGGTCGGAAAAAAATGAATGATCGTGATCGGCGATTACTTAAATGTTTGGTCAAATCAAATCGAAGAAAAACAACAGCAGAACTCAGGAGTATGTTTAATTGTGAACGCAAAAGCATTTCCACACGCACAATGCGAAGGGAACTCAAGGGGTTGGGATTGAACAGCTGTGTAGCCGTAAGAAAACCTCTAATCAGTAAGGCTAACCAGAAAAAAAGGCTTCAGTTTGCTAGGGAGCATAAAGATTGGACTCTGGAGGAATGGAAGAGGGTCATGTGGTCTGATGAGTCCAGATTTACCCTGTTCCAGAGTGATGGGCGCATCAGGGTAAGAAGAGAGGCAGGTGAAGTGATGCGCCCATCATGCCTAGTGCCTACTGTACAAGCCTGTGGGGGCAGTGCTATGATCTGGGGTTGCTGCAGTTGGTCAGGTCTAGGTTCAGCAACATTGTGTGCCCAAAGAATGAGGTCAGCTGACTACCTGAATATACTGAATGACCAGGTTATTCCATCAATGGATTTTGTCTTCCCAAATGGAACGGGCATATTCCAAGATGACAATGCCAGGATTCATCGGGCTCACATTGTGAAAGAGTGGTTCAGGGAGAATTAGACATCTTTTTCACACATGGATCGGCCACCACAGAGTCCAGACCTTAACCCCATTGAGAATCTTTGGGATGTGCTGGAGAAGGCTTTGCGCAGTGGTCAGACTCTCCCATCATCAATACAAGATCTTGGTGAAAGATTAATGCAACACTGGATGGAAATAAATCTTGTGACACTGCAGAAGCTTATTGAAACAATGCCACAGCGAATGCGGGCTGTAATCAAAGCTAAAGGCGGTCCAACAAAATATTAGAGAGTGTGACCATTTTTTGGTGGCGACTTTTTTTTTGGCCAGGCAGTGTATATTTTAATATTCATTAATACCCACAGCGCATTGGCACATCAGAACCTGGCATTCACAGTTCTCATTTTCTCTGCTCTTTGGGATCCAGCCAATTGGCATCGAGGGTGCTGATTGCACTAATCTGCAAATGTTAAAAAATAATTGGTTGCACAAATTGGACATCTGAGAGTATTTTTCATAAGAATCTTATGATTTCTTTTTTTTTTTTCAACTTCTGAAAAATTCTGCTCAATGCTGTCACTGCAGCCATAACAGATTGTGATCGTTTGTCCTTCTCAGTGCTGATCACTGGGGGAACTAACAGAAGAAAAAAAAAACGATAGTTCTTGCAAATGCAAAGCAAAGTTGCTGCTTGGTAAACTCTTTCAACCAGCATCTTTGTATTTAGAATCATCAAAATTGAAATGTTAATGTTTATATGTCTTACCGTATAACTTGTGGAGCTGTGTATATACTATTCTTACTATTTAAGCAGCGCAAATGTTTTTAGTTTTTGGTCAACAATCTTGTAAGTTGACCTGAACCAGACAACCTTTAAGGACGTGGGCTTTGACCCGTTTCAAAACTGCTTACACTTCTAGACTTTACTAAATTATTTACAAACACCAGACATAAAAAACACACTTAACTATAATGTATTTCTGAAACATCTGCTAAAAATCAACCTGTAACCAAACAAAGCAGAAATCATATCAGCCCTTGTATCACAGGTAAACAATCAATCAGCTGGGAAACAGCTGGGCCAGGCTTTAACAGCGCTCCAGCAAACAGACTGAAATCTTCATTAATTATCACCTCCTGTGCCCTGTGAGCCAGCACATTTAATAACCTGGCTCACTTCCATTAATGCTTCATGTCATTGCCTTAGTCATATGTGATATGAATGAGCAACATTTGATAACATCAATAAAAGCTACATTCATTCCCCTAAATGTCTCCCAGCGCTAGTTGATTTCCAAACCAGATAACCGATGAACAAACATCTTCCCGGTTCTCCACTGACAGCGTTGATGAAAAATTCAGTCAGAAAATAATAATCAGACTGATTCATCAAAGGAAGTCAAACTGGAAGCAAAATAATCCCATCTGTTTTCATCCATCCAACTCATTAAACTGAACTTTTTTTCATCGTTTAGGGAAGTAGGCAAACCAGATCTAATGAGAATTACCACACAGCTTGTTTTTCTTCCATTCAAATGGAAACTCCTGCATGGCAGATCTTCTGACCTCCCCTCTGCTCCGAGATAGACTCAACAACAAGCAGCTGGACTGTTTCAAACCTAAACAACCTGACTATTTCCTCGCCTTACATAACATCTTTGAAGCCATTTCATACACGTTGCTGTTTCTGCAATGCTGGAAAAAACAAAAAAATCCCTGGAAGAGTGTGTACGTGTGTGTATGCACAGGTACTCGGGTAAAATGAGGAGAACACAGCCATTCAGGTAAATCATTATCCTGACGTGTGTTTACTTTAGTGTCTTAGACGCTGCTGCAGCCTGAGCACACACACGCACACACACACACGCCCCCCAACCCCCCACACACGCAACCACACTTACAACACCTTGATGAGGAACACATGAGGTCAGTCAGGGGCTCACTGGTGAACAGGTGTGTCTACTCTGCAGGTGCTTCACCGTCCTTCTCAGCCAAGCTGACAACAAACACCCACCGGCTGTGATTGCTCTTATAATCAAGCAGTTGGCGTTTGGCATGTCAGCGCTATTAATACACTCTGTATGTGTATATATATCATGTGTATACACATTATGATATGTATATACTGTATATATACACACATTATGATAGGAACTAGATGTACGATCCACCTTCTTCACTTCCAATACGATACAGAGTTCTGAGGTTCAGCCGATCTGATATAGAAAAGCTGACTTAAATTGACTTAAAACGTTTCTTTTTTAAAACATAAACATACGTATATCCACTGCATAACAAATTTATCTGATATCTCTGCACCAGTACAGCACACTTAAATACACCAATAGATTCACAAACTTGGTCAACATCTAAAAACACAACTTTAACAACGTAAAATAAATAGTAAAGAAACAGAAACTGACTAAAGCAACAGGTCAAACATGTAAAAATCAACTGCAACAAATGTTCTTTCAAATGGTTCAAAAAGTATTATTAGGAATTCTAAATATAATGTAAAATACATAACAAAGCATGATGTCCTTCAGAGCACAAAACACAGAATTAGACTGAATTGATCTGTCCTCATGGACCAGACACATTGTCTCCAAAAATCGATTTTTTTAGATTTTTAAATTCAGATAATAATGTTGAATTGGTGCATATGTAGCCACCTTCATCTGACTCATCTGTTGTATGTACTCTGCGTTGTGTGCAATTGGTAAAAGGAACCAGCAGACGAGGACCCTGGCTGTATTGCTGCAGCAGGGCAGGTTTATTCTGTTTAAAACAAGAATATTTTCAGCACAGCAGTTCTTGGGCTCTGGCTTCCCCACACACACCTCTCCCCAGCGCAGCTCGGCCAGAACTGAGGAGGGTGGCGCGAACACACAGGATATGACGAAACAGGAAACAAGAAAATAAAAGTTTCTCCACCAAAATAAAATACAATTCAAAAACCAAGAAAAACAAATATACACAGATAATGAAGATGGATTTGGGGTGAAATATAAACATGTTTACACACTTGCTACACATATCTTCTAGGACCAAGACATATGTCTGCAATCAAGACAATTCTTTAAAACTCTTAAATTGAGCCTTACATGCTTAACTTTTCCACAACCCCAAATGTGCCACCAAACACTACAAGGCACACGATGCATTAGGGCATGGCTCTACCTTTGACCTCTTGTTCAAACAAAGCAGAGGGTCACTCCTCCTGTCAGTGCTGCACTCAGCACCCCGTCCAGAAAACAAATGGGGATTTGTTCTCCATCTTAACCCCCCCCCACTGCTGAGCACACCCCCACAGTACTTGGGGGTGGGTTGAGGTGTGTGTCGCTGCCTCCACCAATCACACGGAGAATCTCTACATAGTGGTTAGCTCAAAATTTCCACGGAACTATTTCTGTAACTCTGGAACAGCTGCACTCCTGTACTATGAGGTGATTTATTATAAATATATCCTGAATTAGTTCTTAATTTCTGACCCGCAGTTTAGGAAACAAATCAACGGCCACAGAGCCGACCTGCCGCTCTCTGTAAAACACTCTCTTGCTTCCCTGGCCTGCCCAGAGTTCAGCTAATCCCCCATGCGTGAGCCAAATACCATCTGTGTTTGTTCGGTAACAAAGGGGGCACTTGTTAATGACTTTCCATGTCTTCACTGGAGTACTGCCGATGGTGGGGGGCAAAGCGGAGAAGGAGGATGAGGAAATGGCAAATCAGTCAAAACTGTGCAGGAACTGTGGCATGATGGGAATCCATCAGCTGGTTTCTGGGTTCAGGGTTTATGACAACAAATTGTCCTAATTAATGTCCATTTCACATGCTTTCACTAAGGATTTCATTCAAACACAACAATTTGACACTGTTATCACCTGCACTCCCTAACAAATCAAGAAAAAAAATCTTGTTCATATTATCTTCTGTAATGTAGGAAATAAATGTGAAAATGTGGTATTTTCTTTTACTATTAAAGAATGACAGAATTATTATTATCATACTTTTTTATACAGTACTTCATTAAACAGAGAAAGATGCAACTGCTTTTCCATGAATGCAAAGTTGTATATGTTGTTGATATAACAACAAACAAAAAAACAACAACAAAATGAACAAAAATAACTATTTTTCATGCTGACCTGTTGCGGATACTTCTTTTGTATCTTTATACTGATGTTAGGATTGGGATATGAAACAAAGGATTTGATCTGAAACAGTGTAGGTCCGTGCTCTGAGCATGTTTTGCAAGCTTTGAGTTGAACTCTGACCCCTAGGATAATCCCTTTCACTGCCAGCGCTTTTAAATTAGCCGTGTGACACGCCACTCCTCCGAGCTCGTCCACACGCTGCTCACTTGATGGCCTGGAGATTAGTTTTATAAACCTTAATTAGAACATAGCACAGGTTTATAATATCAGCGTTGGGATAGTAAAATTAGACAAATTTCAAACAAATCTGAAATTTAAAAAAAACAAAATAATTAATATAGTAGAAGAAATATAATAAAGCAAGATTATGACCCTTTGATCATCGCATCATGTATCAAACCCCAACATCTCTTCAGTTCTATCAGCCACAGCAACTCGCTTGGCAGAGCAAATTTAGGCAGCAAGCAAAAACCAACAATCCTCGATGGTGCAGGGCCTTTTTTTCCAGCCCGTTCAACTGTTAACTGTGTTCTTTGCTCTGCCTTGCAACTGCATGTGGATCAAAGCAGGCATGATGGAACGACGCCTAAGCGAGGCCTCTTTCTAAAACCAACAGCAGCTTCTACAATACCTACTGGTTTCCATGGCCTTCCTCCACAGGAAAAGAAAGTCATGACTCAAGTCATTTTCTACAATCTTTTCTGCTCCCTGAGCTGATGAACTCAGAGATGTTCTTCAATTGCCTGACTCTGTTTTATTTTAAAGTAAAAAAAAAAAAAAAAAATTAAGAATAAAAGTGGTATTGTCAATTGTGCCTTACTTCAGCCAAACTGTAGGACAACAAAAATCCTCTCAGTCATGGCAACCATGGAGGGGACAGTCCATTACAAGTCCAAACCTACAAACTTGATGGAGAAAGAATGACCTGAATGTACAGCCGGGTTTGATCTGTGTGTTTGGGGGTGTGTGTTTTTGTGCTTCCCTTCAGGCACTGATCTATATGTCGACTGCTGGAATGCTTTTATTACTAACATCACGCACACACACACTGTTAGAAGTGCACATGTGTGACGGCCACACCAGTTCAGACAGAACGTTTACCGATTGTGATCAATACTAAACCCAGACTCCGACAAATGAAAGTCTCATTAGTTTCATTTGTAGATTCACTGGAATCACTTTTATCAATCACTGCGTATTTCACCTCAGTGATTTCAAGTCATTAGGTCACATTGTTCTAGTTACAGTTACACTGTGGTAAAATGTGATTGATATTCTAAAGATTCCCTGTATGTGCTTGAATAACAGAGTTCCCTGATTAGACAGGGTCCAGTGTGTGGATGCTGCGTCGTGTTTTCCGCTCCAGCTGATCACGTTACCTGTGATGACGTTGATGTCAGGGAACATGCTTTCACACAGCTCCGCGCCTTGGCTGTTTCTCTCAAATGCTTCACGCAGCTCCTTCTTTACGGCTGCGGAGCCACACAGGCGATACAGACCCACCACCTGGAATCACAAACACACAGAAACATGCTAGTCAAATATATAATTCATAGCATTTCAGATACTTTTATCAGCTTTAATCAGTATTTCAACAATGAAGATTCCCACTTCTCTCTGTGAAATGACTCTGATAAGCTTTGATAAGCTAAAGTTTACAACAATGTTTTTAAAAATAAATACAAATTGACTGATTTATCACTATTACCTCTTACTGTTTTGTGTTTGAAATCAAATGTGTTGCTACTTTTTTAAAGACTGAGTTATTGTCCAGACTGGGAGTTTAAGAATAGAATGTACCATAAGTTACAAGTAAAGTCCAAACAGATAACTAGATCTCGACTGACACATTTTACTTCAAATTGGAGCCACACCAATGTTTTGTTAATGTATTTTAAAGCCACACCTCAAGTATGCTGATTTCCTCAGCATCATGATGGGAAACTCAAAGGTAAATATCTGGTTCAAACCCATGAAAAGTGGTAGGGACATCATAATGACAGATGATGGGTAATTACTATGCATACTGCCACTGCAACATTTTACACTGATATTATTATTGTGGCCTTTTTTAATGTTGTACTCCTATACCTTTGGTCTTCAACACCCTCAGGCTCTGTAGGTAACTAATCTGTATTCATACAAAATTCAAACAAGATGCTATGAGAGCAATGAACTGGAGATTAGTGATTCGTTTCTCATGACCTTTGAACAAAGTCAGAAATACCAATCACCTACTTTGATGCTGATAAAAATTTCTCACAGTTAATAAAAGCTATTCGTTGCAGCTGTCAAAGACTTGAGCTTAACAATTTGCAACAAATTGCGATGTATTCTTTGTCTCATCTCTACTTCTTATGCAGTATTTATTATTCTGCTGCCTAGTTTTACAATAAAATATTTCTAAAAAATTTGCATTTGATGGGATTATCACTACAAGAAGGAAAGTTAATAGCTCTATGCTCAGATCTTAAGAGCAAAACTACCAAACACATTGTCACAAACATTGTTCACCTAAAAATCTATTTTTATCTCATGTAATTTTCAAGATCTAAAAATAACAAAGACAATGTCACAAACATTGTTCATCTAAAAATCATTTTCACCTCATAGCATTTCTTATCACTAATAAGAAATGCAGTTAGCAAGCTTTTTAAATTATCACTATATAAGTTATGTACCAAGATAATAATTATGTACAGAACCTTAGAGGCACAAAACATGTTCCAATAAATAATTTTGTAACGGCAGACGTTATGGGATTCTTTCCTGATGTCAGTGACAGCCGTCAAGATGTTTTACTCTAAAAGGACAATTTCAGAATAAATTTTAATGCTAAACAGCAAACGTAGCAGCATCACATTTAAAAGTGCCAGAGTGGGTAAAGTGACGAGGTAATGTGAGTTACACAGTAACAACCCTCTACAGTGAGTATTAACTTACACTGGGCCCCATGAGCTGAAACAAGCAGTCTGAATTTCCATCACATCACACGACAGTTCGCTAAAAACTTAAATAAGAGACCTTCTGATAGAAAGTGGACAAACATAAAAAGGCTCTCAGTCTCATAAAAGTGCCACATCTTTTTGACTGAGTGTGTCAAAGCTGATCTCCTATAAGGACCAAGGTGAAAACAGAGCATTAAAAATGCAAGCTATGAACCATTTTTGTTTCTTTACCTAAGCCTCCAGACTGTGACCTAAAGGGACTGGAGACATCTGATAGCTGAAACTTGGCACCGCTGCTCTCCTTGTTATGCTGGGATTAGGTCTGGCTGCAGACATACCATAATTTCTCCTACATGTGTCTGTCTGGTATGTGGGATTGCAGGCCAACTGGTGTGGTTGCCCCAGTAACGTGTTAAGTCAGTGGGCTGTGAATGGCGGGTCGAGTCTGGTTGTGCGCACACCAAGACACACACAAACACACACTGCCAGTCTTTCCGGGCTCCAGCGTAGGAGCAGTACCATGTCTATCTGTCCCAACAGAGCGACTGCTGCTAAGCTGCCCTCGCAAAACCCAGTGGCGATTTTCTAAACCTCACACGAGAGCGAGAGAGAAGGACAGATTAGGGATTTGGCTTTGTGTGCAAGTAAATAAAAGTCACCCCACACAATGAACAACAAGTCCATTCAGAAATAAAAAACATGGTGTCTCTCTTTGAGTGCAGGCAGAGAACAGCTGTTAGCAGAAAAGAGGGGCTTGCTCTTATGCTCTGTGGCTGC
The DNA here is from genome assembly GCF_003331165.1 of Xiphophorus hellerii. Lineage (NCBI taxonomy): Eukaryota > Metazoa > Chordata > Actinopteri > Cyprinodontiformes > Poeciliidae > Xiphophorus > Xiphophorus hellerii. The sequence continues at coordinate 2,064,662 of NC_045680.1, forward strand.
CGGGCAACACAACAGGCGGCACCGGGCAAGACCTATTTGTGGAAAAAGCAGGCACAATGACCTCCAAACAAAATGAGCTGAAAAGGAGAGTGGATGTCAATGATGTAGAGTATTTTCCTGCTCTGAGATCAGCTGTAAGATTTAACTTAATAAGGAAGGAAATTTCACCAAATGTTTCACCAAGTTTGGGAATTTCTTTCCTCATCTGGCAGGAGGAAATGATTTCCCAAAATGCAGTCATAGGAATGTGTGTGTCACAGGAGATCCCTGTAGGACCGCCAGTCATGCTAACTTTATCCAATGAGGAAATGGTTTGGGACAGCTACATATCCAAGCATTGTGACAAGTTCTTAATATTCACTCACCAGGCACTCACACCTGCTGAGTTACTTGTTAACTAGCAAAACGCTCTCGGTTTTACAGAGAATGATTTGGAAAAGAGAGCTGGAGCTGAGTGCATGAAATGCCTAGTTGAAGTCAGAGGTCAGAAGTGAATCGCCAGACTGGTATAGGAAGACAGCAATGCAAAAGCAGCTCAAAAAGTACTTTTAGCAACCAAGAATACCATCTGTTTGAACCACAACATGTTGAACCTTTAAGCAGAAGGTTTGACTTGGAACAAGGTCCAACATAGTTCCAGCTGCTGTATGCTGAGAACAAGAAACTGAGAGCTACAACTAAACAGAGTCGCCAAATTTAAATAGCAGATTTTAAAAATACTGACTGCTCTCGAGCTCAGCTCTAACATTCAGATGGTAGAATCAGAATTGTGTGCAAACAGTACGAAACTGTGAATCTCTCCTACATTAATCTTTTTATTTTCTGATGGTGGAAGTACACTGGTTTGTGCGCAGACTTTTGATCCACTGACCGAACATTGTTTTAAACAAAACAGTCTACATGAATATTGCTGTTAACCATGTCCATCCTTTACAATGAGAGTCTTCCAGCCATGATGTGAAGCTAAAAAGTCAATTTTGCATAGTTAGTCATTAACACCATAATATATTTGCCCACCTGGGGCAACGGTAGTCAGAGTTCGTTCTGTAGGCGGTGGGTTGCTGGTTCGAACTCCATCTGTCTCAGTCATTGTGTCCTTTGGTAAGACACTTCACCCACCTTGCCTGCTGGTTTTGTTAAGAGGGTTCAGTGGCACTGGCACATGGCAGACTCACTGTGGCCACAATGTAGCTCACCACCATCAGTGTGAACATGTGTGAATGAATGAATGAATGAATGACTGAATGTAAAGTGAAGTGCTTTGGGGCTTCTTCTGGACTTGAATAACCAGGCAGCATTTGTTTTACCAGTGTTTGATTGAAATCAGACTTTCAGATCAATACTACACTGATTATGCATACAGGCCATGGTAAAATTTGCCTTGTATTTTTCAAATCTTTACTATGAAGTCTCTCGTCTTTGGAAGTTTGCACATGCAGGAATCCCTTGCTCCCCTCCTCTCCTCTGGTCAAGCTATCAGATCATCTGGAGGGAATCTGAGGTGCTATCAAGACAGTCAGAAAATACCATTTCTCCTGCAAGTCCTGGATCTGCCCCAAGGCCTCCTCCCACTAGGACACTTCTACAACAAGCTGGTAAAGAATATGGCCAACAGGCATCCTAACCAGATGATCAAACTCCCTCAGATAGCTGAGTAAAACGAGCAATAATTCCTCTCTGAATCTATCCAAATACCTCAGGTACTAACCCTTATAGACACCCAAAAAAGGTTATTAGTCTTTTGTGAAGCCTTGAGGGTGGAACAATGTGTTACCTTCTCTCTGCGTCAGTATTTGTTTAGATATGGGCACTGAAGGAACTTGGTCAGAATTAAAAGTGGATGGTGGTTTGTTTTACGTCACAACCTCCTCCAAATCATACACATTCGTGACAAAGTCAGGTTAGCAGAAACAAAACAGCAGCATTTTTTCTCAGGCATTGGGGCTGGATATGATGATTGAAAAGGGGATTGGAGCAATGAGTGCTGCAGAAGAACTGATGATTAACCATTCAGCACCAAGAGTGAGTTTGACGCCAGTATGAAGCAGTTGTCAAGCTGTTTGTATGATTTGTTTGTCTCTTTAATTAATGCTTATACCACAGCTTCCTACTGTAAAAAAACCTTTAATGTTGTTCCTCATGGTTTTATGGTAAGCCACCTGCTTACACCATCAAATCAACCGATTGCATAAACCACTAACAACTCAACAGAGTATTATATTCTTAAGAACTTTACTTACTGTCAAAATTTTATGCTGTATCTACAAAAGAAGTGATAAAGCTCCCTCAAGACTCTGGTAATTTCTCTGCACACTCCACATCTAAGTACAACATTCTCAATCATATATGTCGTGTATGTGAGTTGAGTCAAAAAGCTTCTTCTAAGACTGTCTTTCAGACATACATAACTCCATTCTTTGACACAGGTACCCTCTGAAGTCTTTTCAAAGTACCAGCACTCATCTAGGATCTTAAAAGCTTAGAAAAGCCTCGAGGACACACATTTCAACAAGACTATCAAAAGAGAGCGGCGGCATAAAAGACACAAGCAAATGTGAATTTTGAGGGCAAAAAAACTGCAAAAATTCCCCTGGAATGTGGTGTCGACCCCAAGCCTAACCTCTGTCTGCTTGCCATGCAGAAGACCCCTGAAGTTGATTTGAGACTAATGAAAAAGAGGCAAAAAAACAAGAGGATGGAGGAGAGATTAGAGGAAGCGCTGGGAGCGACAGCAGACAAACATGTCAGACTTAGAAATCCACAGACAGGAGAGATAAATAGATAAAACTCAGAACCGGGAGGTTAAAGTCATAAAAACAAAGAAAAGAAATCTGACCCGACATATTTAAAAGGTAATGGTAATGTTAGAATTGTAAAAAGTTAAGTCGGGTGGGCACAAAAAACTGAGACTTTATCTTTGTGAGGCAGAAAACAAGTGCCACAACCTGAATGAGGAATACTGGGGTTTCCAAAATGACTTACCCAATAAAAATGAGTGCAAAATCCTTAAAGTTTTTCCTATAAGACAGACTAGAAGACCCCAAGACTCCACTCTCTAGTGTGTGTCAAAATCTATGGTCTTCATCTGATAATTTTCATCAGTTTTTATTGTTTGAAACTTTACAGTACAGTGGACTATCGATATGGACAGGTTTATTGTAGCCATTTACTGACTCATGAAGATCAACACACATACGTCTTACTTGAAAGATAAAATTTTCTTGTCTTATGGTTAAGGAAAATGGATTTCTGTGTTACATCATATTTTGTATCCCAGGGAAACAGGAAATCATATAAAATCATACAATGAATTCTTGCCAAGGCAAGACATCTAATGAGAGTAAAACTTCACACATGCAAATATAATTAATCTTCATTGTAAGCAACTCCCACTGAAGCTACAGCTGTTCAGTCTTTAAATCCCAGATATGATGAAGAACCAACAATCTGATTTCTTTACATGAATCCAAAACTGATTATTTTCTTTTAAGCTGCAACAAACATAAAACTAAATTCATCCTCAACAAATAATATATTAGGGATGTTAATCAGACTGAACTGCACAACCACTTGAGATCCCTGAGATCACAACACCCAGCTGTTCAAAGCAAAAATCCAACACTAGTTTTTCTCTAAGATTTTACATATATTCAACTCAAAACACAATATAATGTACAATACCATGAGATTGATTATTTTTACATTATTTTAAGAAAGTTTAGAATATCAGTTGCTGATATCCACAAGAATCCTCGTATCCCTTTTCGTCTTTGCCACATCAGTGTCTTAATTCGTCCATATGTCTCTTCACTGAATAAAGCAGTTGTGTTGCCCATGGCAACAACTCTGTGACATTATGAGTGCTGCTTTTTGATTCATTCAACATCATTAGTGGCTGCAGGGCGAGCATTCATCTCACAAAACTAAAAGGATGTTGTAAATCCGAAGTTATTTCTCCAGCTGCTTTTATAGTCTGTGAACATCAAAAACGAGATACCGTCTTCGATTTGAGAAGGGCTATTTGTTGTTTGACTGCAGCTTTCTTCAGATTTTCAAGCAAAGCAAGATATGTAAGTGAAGAGAAAACCTCCAAAGTAAGGCCACTCTGAAGGCTTCCTGATTGAATGTCTGAACTACCTAGTTTTGAACAGAGCCAGAATGCAGGGATGACAGCGCTCCTCACCTGTCCAGGATCTTGTTCTTTCAGTCATGACGCAGAATAACATACAGTAAATTCAGAGATTTCCTTTTTGGCTGAGCTCATTATTCACCACAATAAACCAGAGAAACTCCTAGATTACTGTAGACGAGGCCCTGAGTCATCTTTTCGTCCCTTCTCCATCCTACCATCACTCAGATAATTGAATCCTTCTGGATAATCCAAATGCACTTAAAACCTCAGTCTTCAATGCCCCTAAACTTTAGGTGAGAAAGTAATAAGGCATTTAATTATAAAACAAACAATTAAAAGTGCCAAAACTGGTCCCAGTTAAGTAAATGGAAAACATCCATGGTCAAAAACATTCAAACACACTTACTTGGCAGCCTCTTCTCTCGATCTCGTTGATGCACTTGTATATGATAAGTGGCACCATCAGCCCGGTGCTCTCCCTCTCCACTACCCGCCACGCCTCCACTCCAAACACCTGCGGCTCTCTGTCTCCGTCTGGCCCGCCGTCCAGCGAGTTCTGCCACTGTTCCATGAGGTTCAACTTGACGTAGATCAGCCCCCGCGGCTCCAGCTTCACCGCCAGCTGGTGGGTGCGTGTCACTCTGAAGAGTGCAGGCAGCACCACCGTTCCATGGCAGCAGACACGGTTCCGTTTTGGCGTGGGTTCCCAACTGAACACCACCAGCTTGAGGTGCTGGGCGTTCTCCAGCTCAATGTTGAAGGTGTGATCCATATCCAAGAACGATGTTCGACAGGTAAGAAGTGCGGTTCGTGCTTTGTTAACCGAGTCAACCTGGATTGCACAGTAAACATCTCGTGAGTCGATGCGTGGAGGTTTGAGGTCCTCAGCACCATAAAAATGGAGGCTCATCAGTCCAGAGATGTACTGGCTGCACTTGGGCTGATCTGTGAAGCTGTAATGGCGAAAAGCATCAATGTCCAGCTCGGTGCCATTGAGTCTAGAACTTCCTCCCTCAGCATCCTTGCCTTTTCCACTCTTCCCCTCGGCAGATCCATGTTTGCCAGATTTGGCAACCAGCTCCGGTGAGTCACCATCACTGAGGTAGCCGCCTTTGCTGGCCGACTTTGAGCTGCCATTATTCTTCTTCTTGTTGAAGCTGTGTTGTGTTGAAACGCTGCTGTCCAGGTGGTAGCGGGAGATCACGTTGCGGCTCGCCGGCCCACCTCCGGATGGGGCTAACCGAGGCGGACCAGAACTCTGGGTGACGGTTTCGGACCCACTGCCGGTGGCCCGGAGAGAATGGGCCCTTGGCTCTAGCTGACTGTTTCCATTGCTACTTGTGTTGCTATTTTGGGTCCCTTTGACGCTGAGCTTTCGGCTGAGTTCGGGAAGCTTCTTCATCTTCATGGAAATCTTCCTGACTGTTCGTGGGGACTTGATCTTGTCTGGGAAGGACCAGTTGATGGAGCTGCTCTTCTTGGTTGGGTTTGGGCTCGAAGGAGGTGAGAAGCTAATGACATTGGGCAGGTCAAGTCCATCTGAAATGGAAACAACAGAAGAAAAGAAATCCAAATTAATTGTAATTCTTATAAAATATCTATAAGAAAATCAACAAATGGACACCCATCACATACAAGCTTCCCAAATCACTATGGCTAGTGCTTTCTGTATGTAAGTTTAACCTGTTATCACAAGTAATTACACACTGTCTCAAGAAGACAGAAAGGGGAAAAGGATGTAATACCAAAGGAAAGGTATGCAGGAGCCATAAATTACAGTCTACGCTACACCGTTATGGCATATCATCATATGATTAGGTGTACATGCAGCCCAGTAATCCAGTGGTAAACACAATCCCTGTGCAACTCTTTATATAAACATTCAACACAGTATAGTACTGTTAAAGTCTCCATATGCAAAGCTAGACAGTCAACTTCAAAGAAAATGTGTAGAAAATAATTTTATGTCACTTCTATTGCTTACAAAACTAGAAACGCCCCTAAAATATTAGCTGGAGTTTATTATCAGTGACCAAAACAGACCCCGATCAGTAGGTTGTAAACAATTTTCTTTAAATTAGTGTACCCACCGTAAACAAGAGCTGACAGGCTGCACTCAAAATAACACATTGGTAAATTAAGTTTGAAAATGACCATAACTAACACAGTCCAAGGTTAAAGATTGTCCAAAATAAAATTATTGGGATTTTTCTGATGTTTTTGTTCTTCTCAGTCATTAATTTCTTCAGCTAACAACAGAAGTCTAATGCAAGCACAGTCACAGGAGAAGACAACAAAAACTGGTGTAGTTCTAAATCAGAAAATTCTCGTGGGCATGCGCAAAGTGGGCATATAAAAATTTGTTTTAATTATCTGCAGGCTATCCAAATCCACCATATTGGAATTCAGTCTTAAAATGTATGTTTTTCTCATCAAACCTCAGTTCATTTGTGGACGAGAAGTCCAACCTGAGCAGAAATGTTTTATTTTACAAAATATCCTTCTTAGTTATTGTGGACTGAAAGTAGGAATACATTTCTGATTATTCCTAGTTTGTTCAGATTTTCTGAGAGGGCGAAAGAACACAGAGAGATATAAAGTAGAAAGCGAGCCAGGCCCTGCCAATTTCACCAGCTCTAGTTTCAGAGGAGACCTGCTGTGCTATTCTAGGGTGCAGGCATGGAGAGTAAAAAGACTGAGGTGCAGCAGGATGTGGAGAGGGTAAGATGGGGAGCACTAGTGGGTCAGGGTGTAGCCCTGCAGATCAGGGACAAAGGCGCCCCTTGTCCAGGCACTCAGAGGTCTGGAGGGTCGACTGCAAGGCTGGCAAGCTGGCTGGTAAACGTACAAACACGGCTTTTCTCTCAGATTCCTCATCAAGCCCCCTTTTAGATGGGTGGAGTGGTGTCTGCCTGTCACAGCGCCCTGCCAGTAATCCAGACAGAGGGGCTCTGAAAATGGAGAATATGGGCGGAGGACCCTGGAGGAGCAAATTTACCTAACAACATCTGGGGAGGGGTGCAGTACACAAAGAACTACAGTCAAGGCTAAAACAAGGAGAGAGAGTACTAGAATCAGACAAAGCTCACTCACAAATTTCAAGTATTTTAAAGTGACCAGCCAAAGATCTCAAGAAACATAATTTGCACAAAAGCAGCTATTTTAGGTACTTTCTACAAAAATAATTTTAGGAAACTGCAGAGAATTATTACAGTAGCTCACAAAATAGCAAGGACTGTCCTAATCTTATTGCAAAAATACTAAATTAGAATTAAAAGATTCTACAATTTACTGACTTGTGGGGAAAGAGTACACACTTTAGATATAGTAAACACTAAAATAAACCTTTTATCAACTTGTAGGCTATGTATGATATGTGCTGTTGATAATTGTAAATTATTAACAATAAAAGTGTTTTGAGGAGTAAACCATAGAAATTCACTGTTAACCAGAATCACCTGGTTTTCAGCTTGTTTGACTTGGATGTGTGACTGGTGAGTCAAACATTAAACACACTGGACATGAGAATTACCAGGTTGACAATAACCCTCCACACAAGTTGTAATTCGCCAAAGCAAATATTTTTAGTATTGTGATGCTAGTTTAAAGCATTGCCAACGGTAGCAACCAGAGGAACTCCCAGAAAGAAGTTACTTTATCATCACAGCTCATTCTCACGCCCTCTGTCCTCTTGGATTTACTGTTTTAAGGTGAGTCTAATGACGACTGCATTGTTAATAGTTTTGACTCTACACACACGCACACGCGCGCATACCCCCACAGGCTGGGTGCTTTGTAGCCTTTGGACTTGTGGCAGCAGCCAGCAGAGTAATGTGACACCTACAAGCTGAGGTTCAGGGGCGATGGTTTGACACTCAACCCTCCAGGGCCATGTTCCGAGGTCAAAAGGTCAAAAGGTCCACATTCCGCTGGGTGTCACCTAAGCCGTGTAACTGTGCCCACCCCCAACATTTACTATGCACTCCAGTCCCTACATTACTGTAACACAAAGAGAGAGCGCATTTATAAAAAAAGAGCACACACACGGGGTGCCTGAGGGACCCCGCTGCCCCCTCAGGCACCCGGCATCTGACAGCCTTTAACAAAGGCCAGGAATTTATGACCCTGATTTTTCACCGCACTAGCATTAAACAGGTGCAGAGTGAAGGCGTGCACCAAAGTTACAAACTAATCATTTGTTTTTGTGTTATTCCATCACAAAACAAATTGCTGCTGCAGCCCACGCCAAGACGGTCATATAATCTCAGCTGTCATTTGATTAAGCATGTGTGTGAGAAAGAAAAAATGAGCAAAATGAGCCTGAGCAAACTTTGATAAGCCTTGAGGGGAGACAACAATCTGCTGCTCCTGACTGCCCACCTGTATCCACTTGCATGTCTGTTTTTGTACAAGCTTGTCAGCCAAAAGTGTGTGAAATGTAAAAACAAAATAGGCCAGGGTGTGTGCTGACAAACATGGCAAGTGTAAATAAAAGTGTGAATGACATGCTGGCGCTGTAGTTTCTTCTCTCGGTGACTGGGACACCGCCGTGAGCTGAGCTGCCTCCTCTTCACTCAGCTCTGGATATTTTGGTTCTGGATGGTTTTTTATTGGCTGCAGAAGTCTGGATGTTGAACTCCAGTAGTTATCAAAAGCCCTGCCTAAATAACCAAGCATGCATTGCGGCTTGTTAGAACCCTGCCAAAGTGATACTTGCAGTATATGACTCAACTTTTTTATACTACTGCGCCAATTTCGCCCCTGCTGTAAATCAACAAAGTGAGTGGGTGCTAATTCTGGTCAGCAATGTGAGAAAACTTACAAGGTTATAAACATTTGCAATATAATGACAAACTGAAGACAAGCCCACATTTAACTGCTTCCTCACTACGTTAAATGAATAGTCCTGTCAAAAATGAATGACAACATCTTCTCTTGGGAAAGAAACAACGATAAGGGAACAATAAATCCATATTCACTTTATACACCACTTTAAGTGAATCATATCCTGAAGAGATTAGCATTTTAGTGTCATAGTCACTCTGAGAGGCTCACTAAGTGATTAAAGCTGCATGCAAAGATTTTTACAAGACACTTAGAAAAGGACAAAAATGAAGAACTCAATACTGGTGTGAAAAGATAAGCTCTGTTTATCAGGAACTTTTCAGGAAATATTTATTTAAATATTTAAAATATCAATAGCACTGTTGCCTTGCAGCAAGAAGGTCCAGGGTTCGATTCCCGGCCCAGGTTCTGTCTGCATGTAGTTTGCATGTTCTCCCTGTGCATGCGTGGGTTCTTTCCAGGTACTCCGGCTTCCTCCCACAGTCCAAAAACATGACTGTTAAATTAACTGGTCAGAATACGTAGATTCTCCTTAGATGTGAGTGTGTGCATGCATGGTTGTTTGTCCTGTCTGTCTCTGTGTTGCCCTTCGATGGAATGGTGACCTGTCCAGGGTGACCCCGCCTCTCGCCCGTTGACAGCTGGAGATAGGCACCAGCACCCCTCCTGACCCCAATGAGATACGGGTGTAAGAAAATGGATGGAAAATATCAATTTAAAGGTAAGTTTGGAGTCTTTGTCACTCAATAACAGTTTTTACATCAAATTGTGTTTTTGTTTTTTTCCTCAGTGCGACCAGGCAGTGCTAACACATGGTGTATGCCCTGATTGGAAAAATATGGTGTTTTTCAGATTGTGACTGACAGTCAGAAGTCAGGGCCAATCACCTGGTTCCGGACAAAAGCTAATTTCTCTATCTTTGAAAGCATTCTGACAATAAAGTGGCATCAGTTAATAACACTTTGTTAAATAGAATACCTCTAAATAATTAGTTTTATGTAGAAATGTTACATTTATTGAATGTGATAGAGCAATGAAACAACTTTATCTAATTTTTAGGATTTGGATGTGTTTTTTTTTTTTTTTGATTAATTGGGCAAAGGATGTCATTGGAACTCTTTATTTGGAGAGAATATGCCCCGTTTTGCCCTGATGATTATTTTTACCTATCAAAAGAGAAATCAAAAATCTTCTAGAGAAAACTATGTGACCTGAACTTCACTTCTGCTGTGCGTTGAGGAATCTGCTCTGGTTTTCAAGGGCTGTTCACACAATGTTGCTGCTAGAGGCTGCTGACTTCCTCCAGACCCAAACGTTGCAACCATCAGACAACATTAGCTTCAGGGATTGAACTGTGAGGTTTGTACTCTCTGTCTATAACGCTATCAACCAAGGCCAAGTCTGGAACTCTGCAGCCAATGAGACCAAAACAAGTCCAGAAATAGCTCTGATCCAGTTTTGAGTGCTGGCCAAGTCAGATTCCCTTAAACAGGCTCCAAAGAGAACAACAGATTGGAAACACACCAGTGAGTTCACCACCCCCAAAGTCCATCAATCATTATCGTCCATACAAATAAAGCATTCAGCTGCACAAAAAGTCACTCAGTAGGCAGCACACAAGGAGTCTGTAGTGTATCCGGCAAGGGAAAAGGAAGCAGCCAACTGGACAGAGTCATCTACATTTATACTACTTCATTAATTCAGCAGACATTGCTATTCATGCTCAATAAGTAAGAGGCCTGTCAATTTTCTGGTCTGCCAGATGAAAGTGGATCCTTCATGAGCTCATTTTCATGTTAAACAAGAAACAGGAAGTTCAAAAGATGGGTTAGAATCACAGGAATTCAATGGGTTTTGCAAAAGTCAAAAGCCTTGATTCCTATATGTCCGTACGGATAGAAATTGTGATGAGCAAACCTTTAATATTTATGCGCGACTGGTCTGCACAGAGGGAAACATTTCCTACAATATCACATTATGAAAGCTTTAAGACATTGCAGCAATAGTTGACCATGTTTAATCAAAAGGCTCATATGCCAAACCATGCCTATGTATCCGCACATGTTAGTAAGAAACTAAAGACTTATAGGGTAAGTTAGTTTAAATAAGTATAGTGGAGCCAAATGATGTGTCTGCTGTCTCCAAGCAAGCATATTCTGTCTGTGGGGGGCTTGTTGTTTGATGTTTTATTTCCCTAAGAGCAGCAGCTGCTGTGTATTCAGAGGGAGGTGAACAGAGAGGACACTGGTCACTCGTTTGCTAGACAACCAGCTCTCTTCTGCCAGGACTGGAGAACAAACTGGGACTCTGTCTGATGTTTGGTCAAAGTGGCCTCATTTGAAAAGACAGGAAAAGGAACAAGACTGTCGGGTAAGACTGGAGCTAAAAAATAAATCCCAGCGGACTGAAGCTGACACAAGCCATAACGCTTCGACACCTCTGACTGTTGAGGAGGAGAAACATGTTTTGGCAGACTTAATTAACCAAACCTCTCTTGGAACTTAGAATATTTAGAAGACCTCAGGATGAAATAAACTGCTCAACCCCTAAAAACCCAGCTATTTAAGGTATTACTAAAAGTAATCAGCAACCATACACTTAAAGGTTTAATTTCTTGAAGAAAATGCTATCGTATTAAATGTTGTGGGTGTAAATGAATGACAAGCAGTTAAAAACGGTTTTTTATCTGAAAATATTAAACCTATTAAGGTGCAACGATTTTCTTTCTTTAACAAATTATAACCTTTTTAGGATTAAATAGCTACATAACAACTCTTGCTTGCTAAAACAGAGGGAGACAAGCAGTTCAAATTATTATTATTATTATTATTATTATTATTATTATATTTTTCCTGATTTCCAGCTCCTGATTCTTTGATCAACAGATGAGAGGCTGACAGCTCATTGCAGGCTGCTGCCCTGAAACCACAACCACCCCAAAACCCCCACCAGTTTAAAGAGGAGGAGTGTCCCTCTGCAGTCAATACAAACTCTGTTAACAGCAACCACAATGCCCACAGTAAACTCTGAAGGTCGAGGCCGTTTATAACTGGAGACGAAGGCACACAGCAAGGCAAAGCGAACCCGCTGTATCCACACCACACTAACAACCTCCATGATGGTTGATGACACAAAGCAGGGGACGCAGCTCCGTTTCTGTTGCAATAAACTGAGGGATGGCGTCACCAAACCCGCTGGAATCGACTGCAAAATCAACAAGCAGCAGGCAGTTCCGGAGCAGGAGGGAAAACGGGGGGAAAAAAAGAAAACAACTACGCGCTGTTCTCATTTTCACAGCAACAAGTAAAACCACACAATCACAGACCTGGCTGCAGGAAAACACAAATATTTACTAGAGGCATAAACTTAGCACAGGTTTCCGAATGGTAGCAAAGTAAAAGACTCATGTCCGGGCTATTCGTCTAGAGCATTTCTCATTTCAAACCTACAGAGATATTTACAAAAAAAGTAATGATCAGAGGAGCAATAAATCTGGAGAAGACGCACAGCTCAGGCTCAAGGAAAGATTCAGAAGCTTTCCTTCTGAATATGTCAGAAGGAAATTTATAACAAGAAAAGATTGACAAGAAAAAAGTTATTGTTGAAAGAAAGCCGTAAGAAAGAGAGTAAACACAAGTGGGAAGAAACTCTGATCAGATTAACCTAAAATTTATCATTTGGTCCACTATACCTCACCTCAAACACACTATTCCTATGGAGAAACAAGGTGGTGGCTGCATCATGCTGAGGGGATGCTTTTCTTTGGATGGAACAGGGGCATTCTCAAACTTAGATGGAGTTAAATAGAAGCTGTTCAGAGATAAAACTTTTTAGAAGTCCCAGACGACTTGAGAAAGGGACTGGGCTTTACCTTCTAGCCACAAAAAACTTTAATTATACAGCCAGAGCTACAAAAAATGGTTTACATCAAAGAATGTCCATGTGTTAGTTTAACTAAGTCCAGTCCTAAATATAACTGGCAACATGCGGAAAACCTTGGGCATTTTTAACAGAAAATAAATGGAGGTAAAATTGTTAATTCTGTCTGTGCAAAGCTGGTAAAAACATTTCCCAAATAACCTGCAACTGTAGTTGATGTAGAAACTGTTCTACAAGGGGATGAATACAAGTACACTTACTTTTCACTTAACTTCACTTACTTCTTCGTAAAACATTTAGAAAATTCTGAAAACAACTACTACTTTATATTGGTTTATATCACATAAGATCAGAATAAAAACTTTCTGGCTGAAATTTTTAATCAGACCACAAAAAGAAACACAGTTCTATAAAAGATGTGCTAAGGTATAGCTTTTATTTAGCTCTGTGCTGAATGATTAGTGTGGCAGACTGTGCAGTATGATTAGAGCCATTCCTGGACCGGTACACCAAGTCTCATTTGGGACTGGATTAATTCTAATCCCGCAAGGAAAGTCTCGCAGGACAGACAGTCTTTTTTTTAACCATGCATGTTATATGAGTGCCAGGAGTTAGCTGGATGCTACACAATCAGGTTAAAGGAGTTTATCAGCTGCTAATTATTGCTGCTGCTAAAGCTAGTCGGCGCAAAACTCTCATAACACAGTAGAATATAGAAAATATATAGTTTCAATATATATATATTCAAAATATATATTCTGTCTGGTCTTGGTTACTGTGGTTTTGGTTCTTTGTGAGGAAAGCTGTCAGTGTGTTCATTTCAAGCCTTCAAACTGTCGCTGGGAGAAACAAGAGCCCAAGAATGAGCCAAACTATTCACACTGCTTTTGTGTTCGTACAACTGTAATGGCTGTTGCGTGCCACAGAGAAGCGTTATAATTAAAGGCTCAGATGAAGATGTGCCAAATAGTTCAAACTACCATGTTGCCACATCACAGAGAACAAAAAGTCGGAAGTCAGGAAAAAAAAAAAAGAAAGAAAAGGACACTAGGAGATGGGAAGCCGTGTGCTGGCTGTCATCATCCTGTCGTTGCTAACGGATGGGCGAGTAAAGAGGAGGGAAAGAAAGTGAAGGAGAAGTGCAAAGATTCATGTCTGGGGTGATTCGGAAACTCTTGGGGTCAAGAATCTGTCTCTGCTTATGAACAAAAAAACTCCAAAGATCACAGATCATTGTGTGGACTCAGTCTTAAGTAAGAGGATATCATTCGTCTGAGGAATGTCAATGTTGAATTCCTTCTGTCTAATGTCTGTCTGAGCTGAACTAATGAGGGACACTGATATGGGAGGATATGATTAAACGGGGCTTGACTCCTGTCTGCTCTGATAAAAAAGAACATAAGAATAGGACAGCTTGTCTCTTTATGTAAAATCCGATGAGCTTTACATTTTAAGCAAAAACAATGAAAAGGCTGTCTTAACTTAAAGAATTAAACTTACATGAAAGTTGTCTTTAAATTTACAGTTAAACATTAAATATTTTAGATTTTTAGCTCTTATTTTGTAGAGCGAAAAAAAAAATCCTTGATTAGGATCCTTGTCAGCGTTGGCTATAATTAGTGCAAACCGCAAGAATCTGCTGAATGATTGATGGAGACAAAAAGTAATTGGCCCCAAGCATCATCTCAATAAAATAAATGAAAAAGCATGAATGACTAAGTCTGCACAAAGAAAGAAGCAATAAAGAGTTTTTTTTGTGGGGGGAAGGGGTTTACCTGTTGGTCTGCTGGAGGAGGGCCCCCCCTCCTCTGGAGGTTTGCACGCGAGCATCTGTCTGTGCAGATGTAGCGCCTCCGTGGAATGTGCAGCATTCCCCGAACTCAAATCTCCAGAACCGCTACCGGGACCTTCCATGACCGCCTCAGGCCCGCTGGAACCCTCCGCGGTCCAGCCGCCCTGAGCCACGTCCGCTCCCCTGCCAGGTCGCCTCTGCGCTTCGCCCTGCGGTGGGACGACCAGCCGAATGCAGGGCCGACGGGACGTCACTGGTTCATCGTCCTCTGGGATTGGATTGTACCAAATCTCCCCCTCATCATCTGCGTCGTTCTCTTCCGATGGGTCCACGCTCCGAGGATGAGGAGACATCTTACACTGACCAACAACCACCTGAAAACAAAGACAAATAGATAGAGTTTCAAACTATTGTTTTAAAGTCTCACCCTGCGTTACACTTAACTTTAACGCTGACTTGTCTGCTGTGTTCCTTAATCTTTGTGATTCTGCTTTTCTTTCTAATTCGGTGTGAATGGGGCTAAATTTACTCTAAATGCAACCCACACTTTTTTTTTTATCATTACTATTTGTAAAAAATGTCTTGACAACCATGTATCATTTTCCTTCCACTTCACATTTGCGTTTCATATCTATCATATAAAATCATGATAAAACTAGAGGTGTTCCAATCGGATACTAATATCGGAAATCGATCTGATATCAGCCAATAGATGAGCATCAGATTTTATCAGCCTGCATCTAAAATTGTTGGATATTAGCATGTTCTCATGCCTGTTGTTGTTGACTGCTGCTCTCTGTCTGAGTATTGCATTGCCTTTCTAACATTCCACACCACAAAATATGTAATAAAAGAATGAATGATGCATACTGACATGGTATTAGGTCAATATCGGTATCGTGTCAGAAGTGAAAAAATAGCATAAGGACACCCCTGGTTGTAACATGGTAAAAAGACCCACCCTGTCACAGCTGTTTCTGCTTTTTCACCAATGCTAAACTAACACAGTCATCTTAATCTCATACATCTGTGGAGGATCTAACCTGAGGGATCTGTGGGCGTACTGGCCGTGGCGGCGCTCCACCTGTGGATCTCACAAATTCTGGCGAGGGGCTGGGAGCAGGAGGAAGCTGACTGCCCTCCTCAGCTCCCAGCATGCCTTGCAGCTCATCCTTGGTGCAGTGACTCTTTGGCTGGGAGCTCTGCTGCAGCCAGTTGCGCTTTTTGGACACCGTAATGGTGGTGGTGAGCTGCGGGCTCCATGATGAAGGCTCGTTGGTCAGTCTGCTGGCCTCTCTGCCATTAGCACATGGAGTTTGGAAATTCTCAATGAAAGCTGAGAAAGTGGAGGACACAAAGGCAGACCGTGAGAGTCACTGCAGCAGGTCAGAAAATAAAATTGAAAAGTTATTTCCTGGACTAAAAGAAGGAACTAACCATCTTCTTGATTAGTATAATTTCAGTAATTACAGATGTGAACTGAATTAGAGAAGTCGATGTTTCATCTCAAACTATTCATGTCACAACAGGCTGAAGAAAACATTTACATCAACAAACCACAAGTGTGGAAATATTTAGTAATGCCAGGTGGTTTAAATATTTCTTTGCTAAATTTTTTTCTCTCTTCTTTCAGGGATTTAAAGATAGATGGACTATCATAATGTCCCTCAATGCCCTCCAGCATTATTTCCAGAAACTACCCTATTCAGGGTTAACTTTGGGAATCTGTGAACTCACACTTCCAAGAGGAAATTGAGGGATTTTGCACGCATACCTTCTGTTGTAGCAGATCCAAAAAAAGTATGCAAGAAACAGCCAACGTTTCAGAAAGAAGTAGGAGGAAGAGACTGGTAAAAAGTGAAGACAGCAGAAACATGTTAAAAAAGTAAACAAACAAAAACACATTCCGGTAATACGGATGTGACCTGCATTAGCACTTAATGTCTCGAGGGACTGTTTTCTCCAGTCCCTCGTAGGAGATTTCCAATCAAACACTAAGAAGATGCAAGAATTTATCACAGATGCAAGCATAGAAAAAAAAAACACACACAACTATGCACAAGAGTGTGACAAGTACAGCACAGTGCAGAAGGAGGCCAGCGTCCTGCTCTAACTTGTAGAGCAGGCTCATATAAAATACTGTTTTGATCCCCTCCAGCTCTCCTTCGAGCCCCTCCAACATGCTCTAATGCCAACTTCTCCAGAAAATTCTTTTTTCACGCATGCCTGAGTAGCCGAGCAAATTAGAAACCTGGGTATATTTTTACTTTCTTTTAGAAAATTTGACATTCTATACAGAAGATCTAGCATAAAATATAGTTGTAATAGTGCCAAAGAGGAGTGAGAAAGAGTGAGTTCTCAGGTATGTCAGAAGTGAGCTTGTGGATAGATAGTAGAATGTCTAAAGAGTAAAAAAGAAAAAAGATGATGAACTGTAAAAATAACCATCTGTATTCATGTGAGTGGGTGTCTGTGCTGCATTTAACACAGCTGATCATAACATGTTGATCAATACACTGGAAAATTTGGTTAAAATGTATTTGGCAGATCAGTTATCTGTTATTTGGCAGTTATAAGTCCAAACAAACAATAACTGTGTGTGGGAGTTCCTCCAGGCTCTATACTCGGGCAAGCAGAATTCAATATCTACATATTTAGTCTAGCTCCAATTATGGAGTTTTACATTTCCTACAATTGGTAAGCCAACAAGGCAGCTTTATGTTTCTGTGTGATCACATAACCACAGTTTGTTACAGTCACCAAGTCCTTGTGTCCATAATACCAATGAGTTGTTAGTCCTACGTGTGATTAAAGACCTAAATTGTAGCATCACCTGTGTCTGAGCTATTTATTTGTTTTCAATGTTCTTTCTAGCATTTCTTTCTTTTATATTCAAATTTTACTATTATTCTCGTACTATATTTAATGTGTGTAATGGGATTTTTTCTTTATTTCCTTGTAAAACACTTTGCCTTCTTTCTGAATGCCGCAGCACAAATAAACTTGCCATGCCTCACCTAGAGTCTACAGGCCTGTCCCAGCAGTATTCCAGAAATCTACAGCTTTATAAAGCAACTATTGTCCCATAAACATACACACTGAAATTTATTACACCGCAACAAAAGAAGGGGTTAATCTTTCCTGAGCTACAGCTAGAACATTTTGTGGGAATGGACTAATCTAAGTTGGGGATTAAACTCTCTTGCGCTCCACCTTGTAAACATTCCAGTTAATTTGATTTCTGAATCAGCTTTGTTTGTACAGTAAAATCCTAATCTTGAACGAGTAACAACAACATTTCTTGTTTTTCATTTGATGTCAGACACAAGCAGAACCTTCTTTTTGCTTCATTTACAGAGGACTTGCATTCAGAATCACATTTGTATTGTGTGTTCGCAAAGTCTCGATTGGAGATTTTTGAGGACCTGCAGTTGAGTAATATTAAAGTTTTTGTAAAAGGAGAAGCCAGGATTTTATTTCTGCTGGTTCGCTGAGTTCCATGCGTGACTGTGTGGGCTTGAACTGCCAGGCTGCACTCATCTGTGATGCTATGATTTTATCTGCTCCAGTCTGGCTGCGTTTCAGGTAGCCTTTCAATTTTTATTGAAAATTCATAAGGTTAGAACGTACTGTAGCAGAAAATGGGGGATTGTACTACGGTGCACCATTAACTTTGTTTTGTAAGGAAAAATAGACTAAAAACTTTCATCTTTTTACCTAAAATGGATCATTTGCAACAATAAACTCAATTTCTTACCAGAAAAACTACAATTTAAAGACGCTTTGGTTTCAGGATGGACAAAGACCCATAAACAACAAACAAAGCTAAAGAGCAACCTTAAATATAGAAATCAGGCCACTTTTAATTTATTTCTACAAAACGAAATATTTTTATTTGAAAAAAAGGACCAATTAGAACCAAAACCTCTCCAAAACTACTGACCCTGATGCCGAGACTACACACGGCACTTTTGTCGACAAGCTGTCTTCTTCAAGGGGTCTTTCATAACTAGAAAAGGAAGCATGTTCCGACACGAACGGCATTCCAGACCACGGCTGGAGATTTAAATCTTTGCTGCCGTCTCCTTTCACCATCACACTCCTTTACAGCAGCAACAGCAGCTTCCAAAACAAACAACAAGCCGGACAAGTTGGACCCAATTTGTAAAATTTTGGCCTCTTTTTAACTGCTGTCAAATGTTAGACAATTTATAGGCCTCATTCACCTCTCAGTCTATTATTTAGCCTGATAAAAACTGACAAAGGATTGCTAAGAATTTAGGGATTTTATCCTAAGAAACATCAAGGTATACTGTGGTTATATGATTGAAGAGTTTATAAGAACACTGAAATAAACTAAGATATTCTAAGAGGCAATATAAGGGCAAAATTAAATAATAAAAAAGAATAATTATGATTAGCAAAGATGAGATGAAAGCTAATTTTGTTAGATGGTTAATAAGTTTTCAAGGAAAATATTGTAAATGTAAAATTTCATCCTCCAAGTTAAGGCAGGAAACAGGTATAATGCCCTCTAAAAGGCATGTAATTATTCAAAATAAAACATCTAAGAAGATTCATGAAGCACAAATAAAATACATAAATTCTCTATCTAGAAGATGGAGGACAGTTTTAGGACAAGGAAGAAAAGGTCACCTTATGACAAACTGTCAAAAAAAATTAATGACCTGCAGCCACAAAACCAATCCAACAAAAATACTTATGGAAAATGTAGTATTAAAACTGTCATATACATTGAAAACTGTCAAGGTCCCTGTCAGCTTCTTTGTAGCCTAAATTCTCTTGTGATCACTGCAAAGAGAACTGACGGACCCCTGACCTGAAGGTACCAGATGGCCAAAGCCAATAATACAGGACTGTGTCTTTGTGATAAGACTAAAAGAAAGAGAGAAAGAAAGAGGTGGTGCACAGATGGGGAGGAGTGTTATGGTTTGCAAAGTTACCAAGGAAAAATCTGCAAGTGCCGAAGAAGATCTGTGCCGTGTGAGCCACAGAGTAAACCCACTTACATTCATCTCTAAACCTTATGAGTGGCTGGATCTTTTGCTCCACAAAGACAAAGCACTTGATCCACTTTCCCATAGGCTTTTAATTTCTTTCCTGATTTTCCTTTTCGTCATAGAGGCTTCTCTTTTATAGGAGCAAACACGCAGCAGCTCATTTTCTCCTCCCTACAGACACAACTTTGTTGTGTATACGGGGTTTGTGAGCTCCCTTTAGAGCGAATCTTTTTGCTGGGTGCCATGCATTCCTGTTGACACTCATTCATATGCTAATGAGGATTGTCAGTGTAGATTTTTCTTTTTACACAAGGACAGAGCTAAGATCGCTCAGGGTTACATCACATGTCAACACTTGCATCCCACTGACACGTACTGCCAGTGCTGTCCTCAATATGTTGGCTGAAGAGCCAATTTTTTTCCTCTGTGTTGCAGTTCTCTCATTGCTTCTTTGTTGGGGTTTATTGTGCTGGTTAAAATTTAAGTTTGAGGACACAGAAATGACTTAATTAGCACAAAAACTGAAATAAGAATAACAGGCCTTTTAAAAGAAGCTCTGAAGTCCCTTAAAAGCTAGTAAAAACTAGTGCTCTCCCAACTCCTTGCAGCAGACACCATTATGACTCAAACATCTTGTAAAACCATCCTAGTATGATCCCTGATGCCTCACGTTTCTCCCAGCTCATATCTGCAACATCAATAAATCTGTCAAGGCTTATGCATACTACAGTATAAGACAAGACAATCTTTGTACCGCCACCCTCAGTTGTGTCATGTGTTTCTGAAAACACTTTCTCAAAACACAACAAATTTATATAAGGGCATGTGTGTATAATATACCCAAATACGTAACTGTACAATGTTGATTAACATGGTCAGCAACAACACTCAAGAAGCCTCACCATTTCATTATCACCAGCCTGATCCGGTCATACAAGGCAGGATTGATCTATGATTTTATGTTGTTTACACTTAATTCTGATCATTGAATGTTGCCATAGAGATGGAGACTCATCCGACCGTGAAGCTTTTTTCAGTAGAAAGTCCAGTTTTAAGCCTCAATTTGCTGTTTTCAATTTACAGAGGTGGCAGCTGGTGGCACCTTTGCTGCTGTAGCTAGTCTGTCTCAAGGTTCAACATATTGTGAGCTTGGAGATGCAGTTCTGCATAGTGTGGTTGTAACGTGGGGTTATTTGAGCTCCTGATGATTTATTAGGTTCTCCATCTTGTCTGCAAACACTCTTTGAACTTCTGAAATCAACAAGCTGTTTTATGGATAATTTTCTTTAAACCTTGTAAATACTGTAGTTGTGTTTTAAAATCTCAACATTAAGCTCACTTAAGCCCTTTTTAATTTAAGAAAGTCGTTTTCATCACATCTAAATTTGTTAAGCTGTTGTCATCTGACTAGCTGATTTGATATGTTCAGTTGTTTGAACTGGTGTACCCAATAAACAGAAGAATCACTGTTTGTAACACCTACACACAGAGCCCAAGTCTAAATCTCCAGAACCAGCAAATAATGATGGATTTAGGAAGTTAAGCAATGCCTTAGACAATTAAGCAAAAACATATTAAATGCCTTGTTTTCAAAAGATTTGGTAAAAGGTTTGGAAATATTTGGTTTTGCTTGATAGAATTGATTGTTTTTAACTTTAATCTTATGCCTTTGTAATAAATCTAAAGAGTCACAAGTTAAGCTAGCTTAGCGCAACTTCTATAAATTTGTTATGAAATTAGCTGGGAGGGGAATTTGGTAAATCAAACAAACTTTATTGACCTCAACTAATGAAACTTATAAATAAGAACATTAAATTTCATTAAATTGATATTTTGAAGCAGATACGACTTGGTAAGAAATCAGCAACGATTTTGGGAAGTTGCTAATATAGAGCAGGTCAAAACATTTAAAGTTCTGCTTACATAATCAAAAAGATGAAATGCTAAAACTTCTGTTTCCGTTGAGGTCTTGTATGTAAATGGTAGCACTTCAAGATATCGATACAAATGTTTTTAGGGGCCGAAATAAAATCTTTTTTTTTTTTTTTTTTTTTGCCATTTTCATTTCCAGATTTTGCCCTAAAAGGTTGGCTACTCTGATATTTACTCCTTAGGTATATTCTACTTCATGTTTCAGTTTTTTATATCTACACTCCCTTTTAACTCTATTTTACATTTTGCAAAGCCAGACAGGTGTATGTCTTTTTAAATTAAGTTAAACTACTGTAAAGGCAGCATACAGTACTGATACTGTTCTTATCTTTAGACTTTTTGATAGAAAGTCTGTACATCTTCAAAATATTCCAGTCATAGACTAGCATAGAAACATCACTGCCAAATTCTTTTGAGACTTAACACGACATTAACCAAATGTATGACTCATGACCTAATGCCAGGTGAAAACAGGACACCTGCATCATGTCCACCTGCCAGCATGCCTTCTCTGACAAACCAAAACAAAATCAATCTTTTGACTTCATATACACACATGAACAAACAAAGCAAAGAGGTGTGTAGGCAGGCTTATGTTCACAAAAGACATTATACATAAAGTTATATATGTTTCAAAACAGTGATAACTGGAAAAGTTAGAGCATAAACAAAATTATATGAAGCCAAACTAGGACATTTGACTTACAGTCAAAAGTGAAACTTAGATTTCACTAAAGTTTGAAATCTAAGAGAATTTTCAAACAACTCAAACAAGAGCTTTAAGTGAGTATTGAATAACTTTAGGCTTTTTGTAAGGTGCGAAGAGCTTCCCAAGATAAGCCAAGCAATGACCTCAATAAATACTTAATCACCCTTCATTTTGTTCAGTCATGGTGAGGAATTAGGTGACACAGCTCAAACTAGTTAAACAACGGGAATGGCATTTCAAAAATTCAACTCAAAGTCTCTTTAAAATGCAAGCTACCATTGGGCTGTCAAGAGCAAATGACTGGGGAGGAAAGCGACATGACAGCACAACCCCCTCTTCTCTCAAACAAATCACACACCACGAGCGCAGCAGAAAAATACTGCAGTGGCTTCTCTCCCGCCTTGGATTCCTCTGGCCACAGCTGTGGAAAAGCTCAGCGGACACGAGGAGAAGAGAGAATGTGGAAGAAAATAAATGAGGAAAAAATGAGAGTAAGAACTGTGTGGTACATGGAAACTAATAAATACCAAGTTCTGTACCGATTCTAACTACAAATTGGTCACGAAAAGCTGTAAAATTGGTGGCAATACGTTAAACAGAGAAATTTTCTGACTAATGATCTCACTTGTGGTTTCCTGATACAGATGTTTCCATGTCTTTCATAAAAACTGCAATAGAAAATTATTTTACCTTTTCCTCAGAAACAAACATTAAAATAAAATATATACATATAAAACACAGACACACACATAAAACCCCACCACCAACACCACTGGGAACAATCTAACAGAAGAGTGAGTTAGTTGTTACTGGATCTATGCTGTGAGTATTTTGACCTACAACCTCATGTGCAATTAATTTAGTGTTAAAATGCTGCTAAATTAGTGTGAAGGACAAAGCCCGCCACCGGTTAGAGAACCCCTACAAAGGAAAGCAAGAGGTCTGAGGTGTCTCGTCCCTTTGCTTTGCATCCGAAAGTGGAGGAGTGAAGGGTGGACCACCACCAGACGGAGTCTACTATGAGTGGAGGAGGATGACAACAATCAGATGGGAGGAAGAAGGGTAGAGGATCCCCCTGGAGACGAGGCCACCCTGTGTAGCCTTCCTACCTGGCTGCTGCTGCTGTCTTGCAGACTTGACTGTAGACGACTTAACCTTGACTGATTTACTCCCTCGAACCGGGACCCCTGGTTTGCAGTCTCCGAGGTTAGCCTGAGTGGAGGACCAATCCTGGCTCTGGCATCCACCAAGAGGTAAAGACGAACCCTCAATGCGCTGCTTCATCTCAGACGACAGCAGACGACCCTTGTGCATCCACTCTTGCATCTTGTTCACAGTAACACCGTAGGCTTTGCTGACCGACTGGACCACCTGTGTCCGGACTTCGGCCTGTTCTTGCTTGCCCTCCTGACCCTGATGACTTGCTGCTTCGCTGTTGCTGTCTGTAGAACCTGTGAGGCTGTTGACCGAACCGCTGCTCTCATTCAGCCGTCCGCTATGTTCCTCCTCAACTCCGACATTTTGCAGCAGTTCGTCACTGCTGATGGTGCTGCAAAGCACCTCCGGTTCAGATAGCTCACCTGCTCTTGAGACTTCAGCCTCTTCATGTTTATTTAACTCCAAAGCTTCTTTATCATGATGGACTAATGCACTTTCCCATTTGGCTGCCTGAGTACAAGATGAAGGTAGGCCTTGATACCTAATAACTCCATCACTGGCAGACCGGACTAATGTGGGTTTTTTGGTCACTGACAAGCTGGATGTGCTTTTACTGATCAGCTTTGCCTTTGACTCCAGGCTTCCAGTAAGGCAGAGCAGGAGTGATTCAGTATCAGAAAGCTGCTGGGAACTGTGGTTCCCTCCAGAGGACCAGGAGTCACTGTCAGTGTTTTTGACAGAGAGCCTGGAGCACAGGCTGTCTCTTGAATGACTACTACAGGAAGAGGTGGCTTGCTGCTCAGCTAAGCCACCACTAATCTGCTGAACATCCAAGCTGATATCATTCATAGCATTGATGAGAAGATAATAGGCCTCTTGCAGCTGTGTTCTGAGCCTGTCTGTTTCCTGGGCGCTATCACCATCATCTCCCTGCCCTTTATCCTGTATCTCTGCAACCTCCACTCTAGCAACAGTTTTTGGTTTAACTGCTTCGTAAAAGGGCAGAATTTCATTGTCATAGTAATCGTCATCTTCACTATCTAAGGGGTACCTCAGTGACGCCTCTGTGGTGCACAGAGTTTGCATTTTGAGATCACAAATCTGTAAGTCAGTGGGGAAAACTGTTGGGCTCTGAGGGCATCCAGCGGTCTCCCCGATGGGCCTGACACAGTCAGGCTCATAACTTTCAATGCTTCTGATTAAAACATTTTCCTCAGAGTTTGGATGCACGCAAGTTTGAGTGTATGCCTCCAGAGCGGGGCGGTCAAAATTCCAGGTGTTGTTTGTGTGAATTGCTACTACAGTCCCTGCCATGTGCCGGGAGTACCCCCGGTTCCTGGTCTCTGCCCCCTCACCATCGGCAACCCAAGCCACGGCAGCTCTAACGACCCCCGTCTGCGCCCGCACCTGCGCTCGGTGTAACGCTTGACCGGAGCTGTCCCCGAACCCGATCGAATCGCCGAAGCCGCACTGCCTCGGCGCAGGAACGAAGCGTTTTATCTGCACATGTGGTCCTTCAAGAGAGATCCCCGCAGATCTGGGCTCCCTGAGCCTCCTGTCCTCCCCTCCTAACGCGTCCCCAGCAAACTGCGCGTCTCTTTGAAGTGGGGCCCCTAGGAGCCATTCATTAACGTGAACCCTACCCCCGCTGCTCGGCTCCCGGGGACGTGAGCCAGCCACCTCCGCTGCGCGACTCTCTGGGACTGTTGTGGCCCCCTCTGTTTGCACCAGCGCTCCTGCTACATAATTCTCGTATGCGCTCATTCTCTCTGCCGTGAAATCCAGCCCTGTGAGCAAAACTACCGGCCGAGGCTCCTCGGGGAAAACTTTTTCTTTACCTTCTCGGCCCCCATTCGCCGCAGCAGCAGATCCGTATCCACCGCTGAGCGTCGCTCCTTTTTTGGACTTCTTCCCCCGTAGTTTTGCTAGTAAAGTCCTCCGCAGAGGATCAGCCATTCCTTTCCTCTGCCCCCCTCCGGCTAATTCCTCCCGGTGTCTCTCAGCAGGCTGGCTCCAGAAGGGAAGGACCGAGCGGGTTCTCCTCGGTCAAAGCTCGCCGAGCGGACGGGCTCCTCTCCATTCTCCGCTGTCACCTCCGTTCTGCTGCCCCACTGAAACACTCCGGACTGCGCTTTGCTCAACTGCACCACCTCTCGCTCTCTCTCTCCTGTGCTATACACACACACACGGCACACACTTCTTTTCTCCGGTCTTCCCTCCTCTCTAGCGCCTCGCCTCTCTCCATGTTTGCAGCTCAGATGTTTGAAATATTTTCTTGGTTCAAAGTTCAAAGATTTCAAGCGCAGATTATTGAAAGAAAATATTTTAGGTCATTTACCTGCGCATGATTAATAGGTTCCAGAATAATCGTTTGCTACATAACTAATTACCAACCCATAATGTCACACCAGACTATTTGTTGTCTGGTGTATTTGTCACATTACAAATTTGCGCAACGGCTAGTTATATTTTTAAAAACATTTAGTACAAACTGCAAAATCTGGTAAATAAGCTGCAAGAGCTTGTCAATTGATGATAGTTTTTTCTTCAAATGTAAGTATTTAAATCAATAAAAAAGTCAGTGTCATCAAAGTGAAAAGTTTTGACACCATTGTTTATGAATAAGATAGTCAAATAGCTTGCTTGTGTTTTCATTATGACAGATCATACTACCATACTGTTATTCTAATGCAAAAAAGTCAGATATTTGACAACACCTGAAAATGCTCAAAACAGCACTATGCATTATTTGCTCAACTGTTTGAAATCTACAGTGAAGTTACATGTTATTGTATTTATTGAGCTAAATGAGTACAAGACACTAAATACATATGCTTCACATTTCTTCTGTATATGCTCTTTGCAGTTCCAATTTGTTCACAGCATCGTGCAAATGCAAAGTACAAACTTACCACAAACATTAGAAACATCCTTTGGGTTACAACTATGCACAACTGTAAACAATATCATCATTGAAAAGTGAAATTCACTGGGAGAAACTGTTGCATCCTGAAGAAATGTCTAAAATTTGCTTGACAGATATTGATAACTATTTTTTTGTAATGACTCAACCATTGAATCAAGGACTAATAGTTTTATGTGGAATGTACTTTCAGTATTCGTAAGTATAATTTATTTTGAATGATATGAGAAAAGCAGATGATAATGTCATAAAACAGCAGAAAATCGTAAGGAATTGATTCATGTCCAAAAGGATTTGCAATATGTTGTAAAGGAGAAACTGCTACTATTATGTGCACAAATGACTAAATGTTATGAGAATTTTAATCCTGATCAGAGAGATGCACCAAAGAAACAGTACAGGATTATAACACTGTATTAGTTGCTTCAGCTTGGTACACTCATTTAGCATCACAAAACATCCAACTCTGTCACACAGAACCCATCTTCTAAGTAACTAGATGGTTAGACAATCTTATGGCGTTCATATTTGTATAAAAGATGAAGGTGACAACCTCAGACATATGAAAACTGTACCCAAGAACAAACCAGACATGTGGAGGTACGCAATTCACTTATATATTTCTTTTTCTCATGATGTCATAGGGAAGAAGTGTGTTTGAGGTTTGGTCGTAAAATACATCCACATGTGGGCTAACATTTAAATCTAATATTTGGAATTGATCTAACAGAAACGTACAAAGCTGTGACATCATCACCCAAGCTTTCTCAAATTGTTTAGACATTTTAATCTCTTTCTTCTAGGAATTTAGAAAAACCATATTATATATTATATATATTATTGTCAACGAACAAAAACAATTATGATTTTATGTGAGACAATGAGAAAAAAATTTGTCTTTTTATGCAGTGTAGCCTATGTAAAAATTTAGTTTCAACTATATCTCACTTTAAAATTATAATATGGAACCAATAACCTAATTTTTACCCACCGCCTATTTTGTGTGATTAGCCAGATTATTTTCTTATGCAATGAGCTTTATTATGAAATAATAAAACTGGATTTGATTACAGTGTGAAAAAATTGTCAGGAGATTTAGAAACAATTAAAAGGAATAAATATGAACATGTGTATTTAAACCTATTTTATAGCACACTGCACCTCTGACTTGAAAGTTTAAGTCTAAAAAGCTTGTGTGCAGCATGTGTGGGGTCTGCAAAGATATTAGTGACCTTTGACCAGCAAAAGCAATGAATTGAGGAAAAAGATCTGTATCTTTGCTTCATTTAAATGGAGGGTAGTTGAGTTGCAAATGTTACTAATGTCTTTTCACCCATTTGCATTACATGGCTCTTTTACAGTAACAATCTGTTTAAAAGATTTCAACCCTCCCAGTCAGTATAATTCTGTCAGCAGAAGAACAGATGGACGTTATTCCACTAAACCTCCGCTTGTGTCGCTCCCTGAAGCCTGAATTAAAATTGGAGTGGGAGCAGTTGAGTCAGGACTTCAAATTACCACCTTCACTTGTAGCTGCTAATGCATTTCAGCAAACCGCAGTGAGAACAATCTCCATCTCAGGGGGAAATATGTGCTTACACTCTGCTGAGAGAAGAGAAAAATGTCTGTCTCAGCAGGAAACAATAAGGAGGATGGTGGTTAACTATCCATTCCACATACCACTCTTACTCTTTTTCCAAATGATAAGGGTTATGTCTGTCACATGGAATTAGCCAAGTCATTGTTTCATCGTCATTATTACCACACAAAGGACATGTTTCATCCCATTCAGCCACAACTGCAGCACAGAAGGACGTACTGCTCTAGTTATGGATCACTGGAGTTTTATCTGAAGTCAATCTTGAGTAATCCTCTCCTTTCTTGACCTTGCATCTCCAACCTAACCTGTGTACAGTGTGTGTCTGTGCTTGTAGCACCACACAGGGCTGTAAGACCATCTAAGGAGGTGGAGAACAAAACGGAGCATGTTTCACTTGAACCTTAAACTGTTTGTTTGCTGTTGCCTCTTGTTGGAATGTGCAAGAAGATGAACTGCTGGGAAGCTGCAGTGGGTGTATGAGTGCACATGCGCAACCTAATCCCTTCCCTGTAAGACACACATATAGTATACTTAAACACCTACACACACTTGGACTGAATCTGATTTCATCATGAGCCTCTCCACATTTTTCAGGGGGAGAAAACACCCTGTGATTAAGGGGCATTTATAATCAAAGCAGTCTATTGACAGGTACCTTCACTCCCACTGCTCCACTCCCAGTCAAACACGATAAGCATCTGTTATTGGCCTGCAGGAGCCATGTCGGCTCTGAATCCTTTCCCTGCCTCCCCGACTTTCTGACTAGACCTTGTCTGGGCAGTTATTCACAGGTCAAAACCTGCAGGCTGTCGTGTGTTGTGTTTTTGTGTCTGAAAGAGGGGAAAGGGAAAGCAGGAGGGACGGCGGGGGTGTCAGGGGTAAGAGGACAGATTCAGAGAAACGCTACACGGTGCAGGAGTAATTGCATTCTGAAGATATCTTTACATCCTTTGTAGAGATACAACTTGCAACAATGTTAAGCACAATGACCAATATAAAATGTGGAAGTAAAGGATGCAAAAACCAAACAGGACAAAGGAGCACTTATTGCTGTTGGCACAGCTCTATCCAGTTTAGAAAGAATATTTATCTTTTCCAAACTTTACTTGTTTAAGACACTCTGAGGCTCACTGAAAGTCCTCCTCAACAGCAGAAAAGTTAGTATGCTTACTCTTCAGGTCGTATGTTTTTCATATTTCCCATTAGCCACAGGATCAAACCCCCTTTTCCAAAATGGCTGCCATTTTTCTGCCTTTTATTGGCATAAAATGTTACTCATTTTCACAATTTTGTCACATCATGTGTTTGCGACTTTAGTCATCAAATTCGTACAACTTTAAAGTAATAATATGTGGCATTCTAAAGGGTGAATGACGGCTTTTTTCATGATTGCCAAATTTTGTTTATGTGTTCAGCAGTTTAGCATTAGCGGCTCTAAGATACTTATTGGTTAGCGGTGCCCACTACTAACAATATCAGCTGCTTATTTTAGTGTAAACATATATTCTGCACTACAACTGTAATGGCCACTTTGAAAAATGGCCGCCAGACAAAACAAGTTGAGGAGAATATATATGACTTTTATGGTTCAAGGTACAGTATGTATAAATACTGTATGTGTGGTTTGACAACAAGCCATTCAAATCCAGGACAACCATGGTGTCCATCTTGTTCACCAACAAAAATAAGTTTAAGATCTGGAAAATATTAATAAATATGATTTTTTATGCATATAATGTATGATTATACCCATAAAATACTTTATTGCACTAAAATATTTAAAATTTTAGTGCAAAAATAAATTTTCCCTTATGACAATGGTGGTCATCTTGAATTTTTCAGTTTTGTTTTTTTAATTAAAAACAGTAAGAATATCAGATTAATTTGTGAAATTATAACCTTGCGAAAGACTTTGCTGAAATATTAAAGTAATTTGCTGCACTATTAGAAGAAACTTTGAGAATATAAGATTTTTCTTAAGGTGATGTCACTAGGAGCTACGCTTAGTCCTAGGATTCTTTGAGAATATGGACCCGGGTAGTTTATGGAATTATTTATTTCTTCCTCAGTCATCAACATAAGAGAAGGCAAATAAGAGTGTTTACTGAACTGGATGAGAGATACAGAAGTTAATATAAATCAAGACTTTTTTTCTCACAGCACTCCCAACTCGGATCTCTGCTGTGAGAAATCTACTGTGCAACCAAAAAAATAAAGATAAGTTTGTCTCTTTTATTTCCCTGTTTTTTCTTCCATCATTCACTTGTGTTCTTTGTGCGAGCAGTAGCAGAACATCTGCTTGACTGGCCCCTTTCAGATGGCATGGTCAGGCAATGTATGTGGTAGAGAGCAGTGTGTGCGCGGGCGTGCGCATGTGTGTGTGTAAAAGAGAGAGCAAGAAAGAAGAAAAAAATAAAAGGAATCTGTGTGCAATTGTGAACATTGTGCACATTTATGTGTCTGTAAGTGCATGTTGGGACTTGGGGCTTTGCAGCTGTTGGGGCTCTCCTCCTGATGGTTGTCCATTGTTCCCCAAGTCTTTCCCAGATTGTTTATGGGCCCTGTTTTTTTTTTTTTTTTTATTTCTCAGAGCACACCGCAGCTAAATTTATGCCTGTGGACACAAGCCTTTCTCAGGGTATAAATTAGGCTGGAGGATCCTTGTCAGATTAGCCTTGCCAAAAGCTTGCTGCTCTAAATTCTTGAGAGAGGGATTCTTCTCATTCACTTCCATTTTGCTACTCGCGCATAATCTAAAGGATCTACAATTTGGCCTCCTGTCAGTTTATCCCCAGAAATGTCTTGCTAAATTCTTTTGTCATTTTATTGTGGCTTTTACAATGTTTTTAGAGACAAATACGTTATAAGTGGGACCTCTTTTATACTGCTGCTGCCAAACAAGTCAGTTAATTATTGTGAGGATAGAAAATCCATTTGTACAGTGAATAGGTACTAAAGAGTTTATTGCTCTGGTTTTAATATTGGCAAAGCAACTTTTAAAATGTTGCTGCATTTCTGATATATATATATTAACCTTGAGTTTATATTAACATGGTTGAACTCCATGCATGATTATGTGTCTGACAACTGAAGCTTGTCAGACACATGCTTCAGTAAATATTACACATTTTGACACGGTGTAATATTGACACACAGTATATTTAAGCTCAAATTGAGTTAATTAAACCAACAATTCCAAGATGCTGCAAATCTACAAGCAAAAGATGGAAAAAAAATATTTTCAAGATGTTACAACAGTTGAAATGAAATCCTTACATAAAATGCATAAAAACACAGCAAACAAAATAAGGGACCATTAAAATCATTCTATACCTTACTGGCCCATTAAATCAGACTAAACCTTCTCTGTATTAGCACAGTTAGAACTGCCAAAATAATTTTGATACACTGAATTTCTGAATAATGAGAGGGATTGTTTTTATTTTTTAATATTAAAACTTCACATCTTCATAAAGAGACAAGCTTTATATATATATATATATATATATATATATATATATATATATATATCACCTCTACCCCATAATTTAAGTTACTAACGAAGTCACCCTGCAAAACTTTAAGTAATTCTAGAAGGTGGTTCTAGAAACTATTGAATTTACTGCGTTAACTCATTTTTGACATTGTGTAATATTGACATATATTTAATGATTTTAAAGTTGTATAAAACTATACTATGATGATTTGAGGTCTGTTTGATTATTCCATGACATGTACAAACTTTTAAACTTAAAGACAGCGTACTGTACTCACACTTCACAAAGCCTCTCATTTATTTTATTTAGGTACAATCACAGGACCAGGGTCTAGATAACAGAATTCACACAGATAGTATCATCTCAATTCCTGACCAGTTAACTGTGTCCCAAAGGCTAATTCAAACACACACACCCACACGCCCACACACACAGAGCCTGGGCTGTCTGTGTCTGGTTCTTATCATTATCAAGAGACAGCCACTGACATGTTTATCATGAAAAGAAGTCAGACTTCTTGCCGCTCGCTACTGTTCTCCATTATCAGAGAATAAAATAGTACGAACATTTCCCCGAGTGACGTCTGTGTAATTACATAAATACCTTCTGTGTGAAAACTGCACACTCTTATTTTCCTTTAATGTTTTCTGCAGTGTTGGTATGTTGTGGTTATAGGCATTGAAGGTTTTCCATTCCTCCAGGCAAATCCAGAGCTTTCTTTTACCTTAAGCACTTTCTCTAGCAGATGGATGTTATATAAACTGTTCATTCTTGTTGATTTTTTGGAAATATGAAACCTCGTCTCTTCTTCTCCACACACACTTCTGTTAATTACTGTTTGCAGCTACTGTTTAATCATTACTTTGTCGCTACTTCAAGCTTAATGTACATCCCAGATGAACTTGGGTGGTATGGAAAAGTAAAACTTTTCACGTCCGCATCAAAGAAGAGGAAGGGTTTGGAAATATTCAGCTGCAATCAGCAGCCTGCACCGCAATGCTCCTGCGATTTGCAGTATTAAGTTCCCGTCTGACCACAGATTGGAAGTTTCCACTCAAAAAAAGAAAAAGTCTCTTTCTCTCCAATTTTGCATTATTTGCTGTTATTTCAACTTTTAACTTTCTGTTTCTTACTCCTCACAGAAGCTACATGTGGTTCGTCGTTGTGTTTAGTTGCTTGGATGGGGGCATCGACTGAGCTACTGCTGTCAACAACTCAATGTTCTTCTATAGATGATACACCTGGCCCCGTCTTCCAGTGTTTAACCCTGTCTCATAGTAATTGGCTGAGCTTTTGCTATGCCTAACTGTAGGTGCTCTCTTTCATCCTTTGGATTTTACGACCGGCTCAGAGCTGATTTGTTTCATGTTACTCTCAAAGACAAAGCCACAAAAGGAGCTGCTGCTACCTTAAGCTTTTAACCTTTCTATAACATAGAAAGTAGTTCTAGATCAGTGCTACTGTTTCTTTTTTGTGTGTGTTGTGGTAGATTGCTGTTCACACTGAACCTGTTTCTGTTGTGCTGGAGGTTTCTTCCAGTTAAAGATGTGAATGCTGCATAAAATCAAACTTCCTGCGACTGAAAATGTTCTAATAAACTAAACTTGACCATAATGCTGGATAACTATGGTCAACTGGAATATAATTATAATTGGATTGAATTGAATTTTTTTGGGTAAAGTGACTTGAGATGACATGCATTGTGAATTAATGCTAGGTAAATAAACTGAATTTAAATGAAGTATGGTGGAGGATCTGTAATGCTGTGGGCCTGACCTCTGCCAGGGGATAAAATGGTTAATTATTGGGTCTTTTAACTGCACAATCACCCAAAACATGGTCAACACAATACAGAAATTGTTTACCAGTCAACTCCATCTCCATTTGCAGATCTAATTTGTATAAAAGAACTGTGAAGTGAGTGGAGGAGAGAACATGTGAGAAAACACGGCGCTGATAAACAGTCAGAGATCGATTTGATTGCTGCAACCCTGTGAAATGTTACAGAAGGAGATTTAAATTACGTTCGGAAAAAAACATTTGACTTTTTTTTTTTTTGTCAATGAGTGTGGAGGGTGTTGTAATTATCCAAGAAAAAATGATACACAGAGAGGGGAAATATTTGTTTCCTGATCCACAGAGAATTAGTTTTTCCCCAAGCACCTGTTTCACCACTGTCGAGCAGATTACTGGTGTGAAAAACAACCGTTTACCTCGAGACAACAGCGTAGAATGAGTGAAGCTGTTTGAGATGTGTGCAGACATGGGTAAACATAAGCTGAGAGAAAACACACCATAAGGAACCTGATAGCTAGCTTTCACCAAAAATAAATCTGAGTGTCCCATGGATTTGTTTCCAGCAGCGCTTTACTTTCACACTGTAGTTCAAGTAACAGCATCATGAAAACCAGAACAAGTTCAGGGATAAAGTTATGAAGAAGTGAAGAAATATCCCAAGTGTTGAACATCTCACAGATCAATATCCAAAAAAAATAAAAATAAAAACTGGCACAACTGCAGACTTAGGCATTGGCATCTTCATTTCTCTTTGGAATTTGAAAAATGATAAAGAACCACCAAAGTTTTTAAATGTAATAACAAATGAAGGTTATAGCAGTAGTTCTATCTTTTTCATGGAATGTCCATGACAGAATGGCACTACAAGCACAAGTATTATTTTTACTATTAGGTTGGAAAATATGTTTCCTTTACATCATTTCCACAGATATCAACATTCCATAGAAAAAAAGTTTCAATCTTATCTTTTTCTTTTTCCAAAACTGTTGAAATTTCTGTTTTCTTTATTTTAAAACCTAAAAGCAGAAAACAAATGTTGGATGACTAACTAAAGTTAGTATTACTTTATAATAATCAGTAAGATGCATAAAATAGGTTTTTAAATGTAAGAAAATGGAAAACTAGCAACTGAATCCTAACATTGAACCCTTACACACAAACAAGTATGTTTTTAAATGAAATAGAAAAGTAGCTATTGAATCGGTTCTGTTAGACGACGAAAAGCTCCAACATTGTGTGAACTGTGTGACAATGCCATAAGTCAGACAGTAGCAGCTGCTGGCAGCCAGCTCAGTGAAGATCCCTGAATACTCAGAGGAGATCATGAGGTCTTGACCTTCCAGTAAATGTGTCAGAGTAACAAAACATGTCTGTGACTCACATATTTCACAGCCCCTTGGGGAGCAAAGAAACAGCTCCCAGTTTATGCAAATTTATTTCAATTTGGCAAACAACCCGCAGTCGCTTTAATTCAAGTGATTCCACGTTTTTAAAAATTCAACTTACTTTCAGCTTTTTTTTTTAAAGTGGAACAGAAGTCTAAGACGTTCTCTTCCTAACATGGAAGAAAAGGTCAGTCATGTGTAACATCCAGGGGGATGGAAATGCTTTCCTCTTGTGACTTGATCTCTACTAAACAAAGAGGCTACAGTCAAAGAATGCACTGGGTATTATATCAAAGACAGTAACAATTCACCACCAGGAGAAAACACAGCACTCAGGGCACGTCCCTTTTCAAAGCATCCACCTGGGAAATTTCCAGCTCCGAGACTGACACGGAGATGATTAATTCCCACCGTGGCCTCGCCGCCGGTCGCCGCTCACACAGCCGCTCCACGGAGGGAGAGTTATTTGTTCGTAAATATGGCTGATAAAAATCACAGCGCCGCCGCAGTGGAGCAGGCCCAGGTAGACGAGGCCAGGCACATACCCAGAGGCTGGAATTTTATCAGAAGCACATTTACCACCACTTCATGTCAACCTGTGATGACAGATACGGCAGGAATTCCTCTGATCACTAAACTGTTGCAAAAGAGAAACTTTTTCAACACTTGGAAAACCATTATTTTTACTCCAGAGGCTATAGAAATCTTTAGAATGAACCTGGAAAATTATGTGTGATGCTTAAATATATACATTCTAAACAGGCATTTTCTAATTTTCTTTAAATATGAGTAACAAAGATCAGATATCTACAGACAACTTACTGTGTTCCTCCGTGTCTGATATTATTGGACTAAACATCTACAGTTATCCAAGATCACCTAAATTATTTCTATATGCCAAAGGCCAAGATAATGAGAAATTTTACATATTTTCAAAAAAAAAACTGGACCTCTTGCATAAAATATTTTGTATTATTCTATGAGTTAAGTAGTTTGCTGGAATTTCGCCTCATTTCTGCTGATGGAGTCAGTGCAAATAGTCAGCTTGGTGATGGCCGCTACAAAAAGTTAACTTTATTTTTCTTAATGGTTTACTTGAGATCATTAATTGTCAGTATTTACAATGCAGAGCAACTGTTGATTTGTTTTTATATTGTTCTTATAATGGTTTGTTTGGTGTAATTCTTTTATTTGTCATGTTTTGTATTGATGCATGTTGAATTTTAATACTACTATATGTCTTATTAGTACTTCAACTATCTAAGGTCTTTTTGGCTTTTTGGTTCAAGTCTTCTCTGCATCCTCAGAACCAGAAGCTAACTTGGAGAAGCAGCATTCAGTTTTTAAACTCCTCTAATTTGGAATAAGCTTCCAGAAAATTGCAAAAAAGCCAAATTCCTTTGAACTGAGGCAAAAACACTTTTGGTTAAGTGTTACTATTAATTAATAAGAACTGGAACATCATAAACTGCTGTCTGTTGTTCAATTGGAGATCATTTTCCTTTACTTTGCAATGCTCTTAGTGTACACTATTTTTATTCTTATTCTGTTTTTATATTCTTTGTGTGAGTTCATTTGCTTTGACTACATGTCACGTTGCTGCTGTTGCACATAAATTTCTCCATTGTGGGACAGTAAAGAAGGATTTTTTTCTGTTTTTGTTTGCTTACCACCTGCTGAAAAAAATCCATCTTAACGTCACTTTATTATCAAGTTTTCTTTGTTACATGGTGGTAAATACACAGATAATCACCAGATTGTGCCTGGCTGATGGAAGAAGAACTTTACTCTTCTGTTGTCAAACTTCATACTTCCTCTGGATTACTTCAGACTTCCAAGACATATATCGCCATGGAAACCAAGATATGAAGAACATGCACTTCTCCAAAGTTTGGTTTCTATTATAATAGCTTTTTATTCCTGATAGAGAAATGTTTATAACTGATACTTTTTGGCATTTCAAATTTGAGTGAATATATTAGGGCACCTAAATTTATTAATTACTTTTCAGGCTTAAAAAATATAATAGCCAGAAGCCCATTAAAATGCTGTCTACATCGTTTTAAACTGTGTGATTGTGAGCGTGAGTGGGAATAAAAATAGCAATAGGTATTTTGTTCCATATAACACAGTAGGAGTGTAACAGGTAAACCTTTTATGGATGCAAACTCGACTAAAAACCCACCTGTTTAAGATTGTATTTGAAACATAATCAATTACGAATTTATTGATGGAACCTGACTTAATGTCGTGTTTTGATTGTTGATTCTATGTTGCATTGTGTTTCTCTGTTTGATATGATGTAAAGCACTTTGAAATGACTTGCTGCTGAAATGTGCTATACAAATAAAATTTGATTTGATTTTGATTTGGGCTTAAAAAATATTATAGGAGTTTCACATAATGTCCTGTGTTCATGAGATGAGAATTGTTCTCCTGTTTTTTATGTCATATGTTGGAATGTGTTTTTCTGATAAGAGAAACAGCTTATGTGAAGTCGCTTCATCACTGGGCCGTCGGCCAAATGGTATCATGATGCATCCAGATGTTTTTTCAAAACATTTTTCACTCAAAATTCTTCTGCCGTAACTGTACAGGTATTCACTAGTTTCCAAACTCAGCACAAGTATGGCAGGAGATTTTAAAGCAGCTCAAGTGCGCCACCAGGTGCTCAAATGCAGAAAGAACAGGTTTAAAAACTGATATTATTAAATTTATTCCCATTTAAACATGTATTTGAAGAAGAGTCACAAAACAGTACTGAAAAAACACTCATGATAGAAATGACTAAGTACAAATAAAGCCAAATAATCAAACACCACAGTTATGTTACATAAAACACTGGCAGTTTGTCAGCAGCTTAATGCCTTTAAATTCAAATATTTGAGCTTTTTTTGGTTTTATTCTTGCTGCTTAGAGCAACAAGGTATTCATCTGCTTCACTGTCAAGTCAAATGAACTCAAATTGCATGTGTAAAAGTAAGTCTTCAATCCCTTCTCTATATCCAGAGAATTTGATATTGTGTAGTTATTTTGAGAATCAGGAGCAAATTGTAAATTATTACATTTTAAAACAAAAAGTCTCAAATCAGGTTTTATTCTAGATATTTCAACTTCTCATAGATACTCCTCAGTGACAGAAAACCTAATTAAAACATCTGAAAACAAAACCAAAACAGCTCTTAAAAAACGAGACATCAGACATCACACCAGATAAACACTAACAAGCCAGTATTTTTGCAGGACTCTACTTTCTTGTCCAAAATGATGACATCTGTGAATGTTCCGTGGTGACACATTTAAATCACAAACCGCTTTGTGCTTCACTCCACCTTTTGCCTGAGAATTCTTTTCTCCTCTTCTACAAAGTTCTTGTCAGAAGTGGCTTGTCCCAAATCCCTCTTCCTCTTCTCCTTCTGCTGAAACGTCTCCACTCGTCGTTTCTTGGCAGACATCGAGGCCTGTTGAGATTCCTCGTCTTTTAGGCGGATTGGAAGGGAAAATGGAAAAAGAAAAGTTTGAATTCTCGTCAACGCCAAATGTAGAATGTTGCAAATTAGGTTTTATTTCAGAGTGTTGCAGGAAATCATGAAAAGTAGAAATGGATGTTATCCTGCAGGACTCACCTGAGTCAGAGGGCTGTTCCTCTTCAGGTAAGAACCGGGCTTTGCCAGAATAAGCTTTGGGCGCATCGTCACCGTTGTCCTCATACACACTGGACCATTTTATGGCCATGTCCATTCCTGGTGGAGGCCCTTTCTTCCTCTCTGGCTCTGGAGCATAGGTCTCTGGAGGCGGCACTGCATTTGTCTTCCATGGCTTAAATTCTCTTGCAGGCTTCAGGGGAAAAAAAAGCACACAAGAAGGAAAAGGTAAAAAAAAAAAAAGTAACCTGATACTTGAACTGATGCTCTATCAGTGCTGTTACTGTACAAGAAAGTAGATTTGTTGCAATAAAGCTGCACCATGAGGAAGAAGCCTTAGAAAAAGTTATAATAAGGTAAATTGGTAGTGTCTCTCTTCTGAAAAACAAAACATTCTCAGAAAGTAGAAAGTAACTAGAACATAACAGTGACCATGAAAAGTTTCATTTCATTTGATAATTATCTTGGATCAGACTAGATGAAGATTTCATTGACCTTGGGAAACAGAAGACATTAAGATTCTGTACATTCTGCTTACAAAGTCACAATGAAGTTTCCAGTACAAGAGTGAAAATATGTGGTGGCATAAATGCTTATCAGACAATATTTACTTCAGACTTTACAGTTTACCCTGACCTTAAAACGGTGAGTTCTTAAATAAAATAAAATGTACTGTTGCAATCTTACTCTTTATGCAGCCCTAAATAATATTTAATGGTTGACACACAATAGTTTGCATTCACACCCCTTTAAGAATTTTGTTGCATTGCAACCACAAATGTCAGTGAATTTTATTTGGATTTTAGTTGATGGGAATGGCTCAGTCAGATTCAGTACAGTAGAAACCTTAAAGTTTGTTTTTTTACTCTTGATGCAGATTCTCATTTGAGTCTATGTCTGGAATTTGATTTCTAACAAACAAATATGCTCTCATCTAAACCATTCTATTGTACCGCTGTACGTCTTCTGGAGCTGAACTTTTCTCTTGCCATTTTTAAATGGCACTGTCTAAAATAATAACAAAAAATTGAACATAGAATATTAGCATAGCATAAACACAATTCAATATTATATCGCATTTTCATTTCCTGATTTCATTACATTGGCTGTAACACTTCTAATTTCTCCTCCCCTACTTAAACAGTAATAATTATAGCTCTCTATTTTTACCTCTTCAGGGGGTTTGACAGTCAGGCTGTCCCAGTCTATCTCCTTGTTCAGTGGGTTGTAAAGGAAAGTGGGCTTGGACACGGAGCTGAACAGCTCGTCGGGCCTTGGTAAAGCAGCTCCAACATCAGTCCGCTTGGCGGTGGACTGCGTCCCGCTCCCCTCAGCTTCTGTCCCCGCTTTCTTCTTTCGACTATCTCCCTCCTCTCCCGAGTCGCTGGTGCTGTCGCTCAAATCGTCGTAACTCGAGAAGAACCCCAAGCAGCCCGATTTATTGTCATCTGTCATTTTGTACGTGTTACTAGTTTTAAACGAGGAGCAGTCGTTTAAAGTTTCACAGCCAATGGGTCAACGAAAAACTGGCTTAAGTGTGCTTGGCTTGAGACGCTCCTCTGTAGGCTACTCCATTTTGAAAGAGCCTCCAAAACAGTCGTAAAGTATTTCGTCACTGTCGTGCAGCAGTCGCAAAGAGGAAAGGAACGGACATTAACCTTAAAATCAGAGGTGTCAAAAGTACATTCTCTACATAAGTAGAAGTACAGATATTTCTAAGAAAATATATTCTAGTAAAAGTAAAAGTACAGGGTGAACTATTTTGCAAGTTTCTCTAAAAAGGAGACATAAGCCGGCTCGTTATTTAAATAAATATTTATTAAATATTCCATAGCTTGTTCTCAGAAACATTTCCATTTTGAAAACTTAAAATACATTCAGTCCTTCATTATAAAATGTAATTATAAAATTCAGTTCAAAAATTTTTATCCTAAGACTATGTAAAAAGGATAGACTATGGATAAAACATATACTGCTTTATTAGAGGGTTGAGAATTAGGATTGTTTTTTTTTTTTTTGCAGTTACTTACTCCTAGACTGGAAGCTGTCAAATTTGGCAACCCTGCTGAACGGCGCCATCTTTGTTTTTTTATGAGCTTGACGCCCATAGACGATGTGGAACATGTTAACGGTTAGTGGCGGCGTCTCCGGAGAAAATGGCCGCTTTTAAAGTAGCACATTTATCTTAAAATGTACTACACAAAATGTATCTAAGTACAGTTTGCGTATATCTGAATATTTTTTTTCTTTTACAAAGCGTCAAAAACGTACGCCCAACGTGGGGCTCGAACCCACGACCCTGAGATTAAGAGTCTCATGCTCTACCGACTGAGCTAGCCGGGCTAACGTATTAGCAAAAAAATTGTTGGGTCCTTGTTACATTCAAGTCCGACTTTGCTTTTCTTTATGCTTTACAATAGTTTTTTCTAAGAGAGCACATAATAATCAGTATTCCAGTTCCACCAAACCACCGCGCGTTGTTTTAGCAATAATACTCCTAATCTGCAACTTGGTAGATTTGGAGTGCATAAAAACAGTCCTCACTCAGAACTTGATGATTCCACATACCCCTTAGACTTAATGTACAATCTTCTTTACAAGGGAGAATATTTTTTTAAAATACAGAAATAATTTCGCTAGAGCACTGCCCAGGACTCGAAACTGATACTATCAATCAATCAATCAAATTTTATTTGTATAGCACATTTCAGCAGCAAGGCATTTCAAAGTGCTTTTTTACATCATATCAAACACAGAAACACAATGCAACATAGAATCAACAATCAAAACACAGCATTAAGTCAAGTTCCATCAATGAATTTGTAATTGATTACATTTCAAATACAATCCTAAACAGGTGGGTTTTTAGTCGAGATTTAAAAGAAGTCAGTGTTTCAGCTGTTTTACAGTTTTACTGTAAAACTATACAGTACAGACTATACTACTAAGTCGAACGCCTCATAAATAATCAGTAATTGATCTCACCGTTTTCGCCACACGTGATTGCATTACACGCCAGCATTTTAACACAGCATAAGACGATGAGACAACTCTACGACTAGAGGGCAGCATAGTTACACAAATTTATGGAAAAAGTTGTTCGAAAAAAGCAGACTGGTGAGTTTACGATTGCTTCATTTTAAAGTATGCATTTCCCCATTTGGTGAATTTGTGTGTTTAGGGCCTGGTATTGATAATACAAACCATTTTTTTCTTTGCAAAACATTTGAAATAGCCACCAAAACTGATGAATTGTATATTGTATTAAATTTTCACCATAACACAAAACCTCCTGCTTATTCTTAAATATTAGGACCTTTCTCTTCTTTCTGCCCCTTTTTTGTTAAACATTAGGCATTTCACTGTTTAGGATTTTGTTGTGCCATTTGGACTATAAGTTGCGTTTATCATCCCATTATTGGCATTTGAACATGTTAAGGATCCAGGTGCTTTGGACATTGATAAACAAGACAGCATCTATTCATTGACTACAGCAATTGGCTCTTCCTTCTCCACTCTTTTCCCCTACTATGTGAGAAATTCCACATGGAGCTGAAGAGCCACACTCTCTACCTCTCCAAGTATTCATAATATCAACATACTGTAGGTACACAGCAGTTTATTCAGATTTACACTTAAAATTGATTTTTTACAACCAAGAACTTTGATTCTAACAGGAATTGAGATACGAATCTTAAAAAAAAAAATAATAAAACAATCCAAAAGAAGTATTCATTTTGAAAAATAAAATCTGTTTATATGTATCTCAAGGAAAATGGAAAAATAAATATTTACTGGCATTAAAATCAAATTGTTCGTATAATTGGTGACCAACGTTTTGAATGTTTCCATTGGTATTTTGAAGATTTATATCTGAAATATCTCTAATGATGAACTTTAAGACTTTGAGGTATGAAATATTTAGATGCAATTATGTTTATTTTATTTAGATGCAACCTGACAAATAAATTGATACATATCTTTTAGCAAGTTAAAAAGATTTCCATGAGCTTAGTATATATTTTTTTAAGCTGGGAAGTTTTCTGGGACAGACCCAGTTGTTAATAGCCGAAGCATTTCCTTCCCATTCAATTCTACCTGTTTCTCATCTCCCTTCAGTCCTCTGTCTTCTCTGTTTTCTCCCATTGAGGTGGATTTCTCCAAATACAGATTCTCTGTACAAAGCAAAGCGTAGAACCAGAGGATGGTTTTTACCAGGCTGAGCTTTTAAACAGTCCACAAACTTTCAATAAGGTTGAGGTTTGGGGAAGCTGTTTCTGAAGAAAATTGTTTTAATGTGTTTGGTGCCATTGTCCTCTAGTCGGAAAAAACAATTGTCTCCAAGTTTCAACCATCTTGTCCAGACTGTTCCTTATAGATGAAATAAAATTGGATAAGATGTTTAGCAACAACCCAGGAACAGCCAAAGGTCAAGTACCAGGCAACTTCTTCAACACTACTGTCTGTGTCGTTTAGCTTCTTTTTCAGTGGACCATTGGTTTTTCTGTGGAACATAATTCCAAATTTTTGTGGAAAACCCACCTGACAACAAAGCAGCCACTTATTTCCATTGATGCTGTTTGACTGTACCCCCAAGAGCAGAGAAAAGGAAGACTGTAGTTTTTCCAGTAGTGTGAAGACGGTTTCCACTGTGTGTATTAATGCAGGTTATGATATATTTGCTGTGTGAACTTTTAAAACAGGTGGTTACAAGTGTTTATAGAGGGATCTTAAGGTGACTAAGCCCTGAGAATACCACTACTGTTTCCACTAAAAGCT
Source organism: Xiphophorus hellerii (assembly GCF_003331165.1). Taxonomy (NCBI): domain Eukaryota; kingdom Metazoa; phylum Chordata; class Actinopteri; order Cyprinodontiformes; family Poeciliidae; genus Xiphophorus; species Xiphophorus hellerii. Next base: position 2,107,755 of record NC_045680.1, read on the forward strand.
GCTTGGCATTGTCAGAGGGAACTTGGCAAGAACTTCATGGGTACAAACACAACTCTGCTCCTCAAACCAGGAATATATTTTTCTTACAAATGTGGCACTTTTCAACAGGTTTTAATGGTTTAAGTTTAATGGTAGAAAACCATTGGTACAAGAAACATCCAATTATAAATAATTATACATTTTAACCAATTCTTTTACTGGTTATTTAAGAACCTGTATGTCAAGTTTACTCCAGGTGGAGAAAAGAAAAAAGTTGTGAATGAATTAATAGTAATACATTGAAAACAACAAAACAACTTTTATGTTATGGCTAAATAACATCCACACAGAACTGTGTCAGCTGTGCTTTTCTCTAAATTATAGATAGATATTCCCTTTTTCTCTGTTGCTAATTTGGGTTAAGTGTTTTCTATGAGAGAAATGACCAAAGACGTTCATCGTTTTAGATGTTTTACTGCTTCACCTGCAAATACTTAAAATTTCTGGGCATATTCTACATGTTAATCATTGTGATCCTGTTAATGGGTTACGTAATTAAGCCCATAATTGCCATCTTGAAGATGTTTAACAACACCTGGAGGATAAAAAAAAAGTGGCTTTGTGATGTTCTCATAAAACCCAGATGTTCCCTGTAATCTACATATGTTTATTTGTAACCATCTGTAACTTTAGGATCAGCAATTGAAGAAGTACATCTAAATATTTTCATTCCTATGCACAATTTAATTTAAACTTACTTAAAGATTAAAGAGATAATAAAAGTACTGGCAACATCTGGTTGATGCAGCTGATCTTTCACATGAGACAGAATTGATGTAGGAAGATGACAGAATCATGACCAACAGGAGGTTAATGGAGAGAACAGACGCATCCCATCATGGTCAACATTCAGTTCACGGGGGAAGAGAGCAAAAACGACTCATCTGTTTGGATGTAGAGATGAGACATTCCTGTTGAAACATGTAATGTCACATCTATAAATGCTGCTTTTATTCTTGCTTCTGCAGACTTTGCGTAAGCTACCTTTCTTTAGCTTCAACATGTTTCCGATCCTCCTTTCTCCCCCCTCCTTTATTCAGTTTCCTTTGATTGCATTTCATTCCTTAGCCTCCTGTTTTTGTACCCCGCAGACACACAAGACTACACATAGACTCCAGCATTGTGTTTTTGCTGGCCATCTAATACTGCTCCATGCAATTTCAAACCGGAGAGGTGGCATTCCTTGGCTCATTACATTAACTACAGGCTCTGTAAGCACAGTGGCCTGTTGGGGCTCGTGGCTGGAGAACAGGATCCAAACGATGTGGATAAAGGAAGGAAAATTCAAAAAGTAAAGGGAAAAAAAAGAAGGCATAAGGAAAGGTAATGGTGGATTGTGAGAAGGTGTGAGACATCTGGGTCAAGCGGCGAGTCAGCGGGTGACTGGGGTGGTAGTTGGGGGTGTTCATCCTCCTCACGTGTTCAGCGGTGTCCTGCAGCGTACATGGCTCTGGACTAAACACACACACAACTCAACCTTTTGCCCTTTCTGATGCTTTGATTTTCTCTATAGCCTTTTTTCTCTCAAACCCTGGAATATTCTTTTTTCCGAATGTGCAATTTTAAGTGGATGACTGAGATATTGAGAGAATTGTGAGTGACAGCTTCTTTCACCCTCAAAGCTTTACATCTTTGGGTGAATGTCAGAATGATAAATGTGATAGTATGAGGTAACCACACAGTCAGCGTTTGATTGTCTCCAAGTTCAGCTACTTGAAAACATGCAGTGGAAAGCTCCACATAGACAGGCAATTTCAACTAAACCTCAAACTTACAAATATTTACCCTATCAACTGCATTCACAGCTTGGAAACATAAATAAATATATATTATATTTACAAGCTACAATATATTATAGCTTGAAAATATTCACAAAGTAATTCTTCATTGCTGTAGCTTTTATCAATAATGCTTTCTTGTGGTTTTGCTGCATGAACTGTCAAATACATGGTTGTTTTGGAAATGATATATCTTGGCTTTCAACTTTCCTTCTTGAAGGGCAAATCTAATTATTTTTAAGCCTTTTCCTTCAGTTGCGTTCAGGCTTGTAGCACGATAGTTGTAGTAATTTAAATGTCCAAAACTGAGAAATAGGTCAAAATGTGTGAAGCAAAAGATAAAAAGAGTTTATTATTTTTGCTGTCTTTATAATTTATTTGTTAGATTTGAATTTTTTAAGGTAATGTATAATTTCCTGTTTCTAACTTATGTAACATGTTTTTATGTGTCAGTGATTACAGATGGAAATGAGCTTTGATATCTGGAATCAGACATAAAACATATTTTCTTTTGAGATGAATGCTCATATACATGGTCCCTGCTAGATAAACTAATTGAACAAACAATCTCATGACATTGGAGAGCACAACCGAAAGTTCCTGAAGTGTGCAGAGAACTAAAGAATGACACGTAGACTAACCTAAAGAAAAGCAGATGCCAAAGTCTCCAGAGAGATTTATATGCAGGGTTGGTGACCTTGCAAACCAAAAGAAGAGGAGCTAAAAATGTTCACAGATTATCTGTCTCAGACTATGTTGCCACAACACAGACAGTTCCAACAAATATGTAAAAACATATAAAAAAAGTTACATGTCAGGATTAGAGTTCTGTGTGAATCTATGCAGGAATGAATGAATGCTTGTGACAAGAACTGAATATCAACGCATAAAAAAAAACATGGCGTATTCAAGCAAAGATTGGAATTGTCCTCCACTCTGTTACTCAAATGTGCATGACCATAAGCAAGCAGCTCACTGTCATCCAATAATTTTCTCACCAAGCTGATTTACATTAGAGAGCTAATGTAGTAATTAGTAATTTTGGAAGTCTCACTTTTTCCCACATTCCCACTTTTAGTAATGAGAGTTAGTGACTTAGCATTCTTCAGGTACATTAGCACATGTTTGTTCAACTAATTGAGAAAGCATAAAAAAGTAGAAATTATGGTAAAATTACAGATTTTCTATTGCTATCAACTTTATGCTCACAAAAGACACCCATGATGGCCTCAGTGGTCTGGCAAACATCCGCTGTAGCCATAACATAAAATGTGTCCACTTCCCTCAGGTTTGTGCCTTTTTTTTCTTTACTTAATTCTAACATTCCAATTGTTTTATAAGTCTGAGGCAAAAAATTGTTTCTAATACTGAGGTCATTTATGGTGTTTTAGGAGAAGTCCAGCCTCTTGTCCTGTTTACGTCCATGGAGTTTACCAATGTTTCCAGGGAAGCTGATGTTTGGATCTGTACTGCGTAATAAAAGACCACACATCTGTTTGACATATCCACATTTAAAATGACTCATTAAAGAAAAGCCTCTTTTTTGTTGTATGTATTAGACAGTCACAGGCTTCCAGACGGCGAGATAACAGAACTCGATGTTATCCAGATATATGCTCAGTGAGCATATATCTGGTTTTGTGTGTGTAACTCAAAAGGATCTAATTCTTTGTTAGAAAAGTGCATTTTAAAGTTATTTAATCCACTGCTACAAACAATAAAAATGTCATTTGTATTATGTTGATGTTTCACACTTTTCAAAATTTTAGGGCTTTTTTTTAGCTCTGAAATATATTTGGCTTTTGATGTTTGCAACATGTCCTGGAAAGTACTGGTGATTAATTATTACCTTAACTAAATATTACCTTAACTAGCACAATTACATCCTTTTCAATTCTTGTGCTACAAACTATCACATTTGTAGGGACATCAACAGATACACTTGATCACAGAGAATAATCTCAAAGACGACATCCAGACAGAATGTACAACACAGAGAAAAGCACAGAAGTGCTCTGCAAAGCACTCAGGTCACCAAATGGAAAAGCCTCCCTGTCTGCATGTTCTGCACATGTCACAGAAGAATGCTTTGAGCTGGAGCCAGAAACAGCTACTTTTCAACTGCATCATTTAAATAGCCCCATTAGGATCTCTCTGCCAATTATATCCCCAAGCAAAAGAGGATTTTTTTATCAAGTGTAGATAGAAGGTTATCATATAAAAAAAATATCTTGTCAGTGTGGGTTTGTGGTTTGTTCCTTTTACATCACAGAAGTTTTTGGTTAATTCTTTCCTTGTTTTCCCTCAAAGCTAGTGATTTTAATACCAGGTACAAGAAACATTTTTTAATTTTTCCTTTTAGAAAGAGAGCCAACAAGAGCTGTCAAAGCCTTGTTGGTATGAGTAGAGGTTTGAAAAGCTTACTGTAACAAGATTTATGACATTTTCTAACTTTAAGCAAAAAATATTTATTATTTTTTTTAATTATTATTATTCTATTTTATATACTGAGTTGTTTATAGGCTGGAAACATCGTCAGCCGTCAATGAGCAAGGTAAATCTTGGCCAGATTAACATGACATCAAAAGGGAACACAGAGAGAAATGAGAAAATAGGACTGCAAGGAAGCAAGAGTACCCAGAGAAAAGCCACTCATCCAAATGGAGAACACACAAAGGCTACACATTAAGAGTCTGCCTAGAATTTGAAACCATGTTGAGAAATAAACGTTTGTTGACAACTGGAGCATTATGGTATCCAGCCACAGGTTCCCAAAATGTCAGAAATACTGTCTCAACCTCAACTCAGTTATCCTTTTCTTTCTGCCATGGTCATAAACTTTGGTTTCTGTGTCTGTAATTGTGCCAGTGTTGTCTGGCTGAAGGTGTGATGTGTGATTAGGCATGTAGAAAAGGATCTGGTGAGACATTTCACACCTTGGGGGCATCGTAATGGGGGATTGACAACTGGTTGATAAACAGAGTCCACCTGGCTGAGAGCTGAAGCCCTTTGCACAGTCATGGTTTACAGATCAAAGGAGCAAATCCCTTCAGCCAATCGCATTCTCCACCTCCTACGCCTTTTCCTCTTTAAACTCCTCGAAGTGCTTCAACTCTCAAAGTGTTTGACAGTTTGCAAAATCCTCTCAATGAAACACTTCTCACCCTTGCTCCAGTGGACGCCTGAAGTACCTGTTTCACCTGATTCCAATGGCGAACCCTGAAACCCCGATTGTGGGATTTTCCAACTCATTAGCTCTGCTCAGTCAAGTGGAGGAGGCTGCAGATTCCTTCCAGCCCAGGTTCATCAACATGGCCTGTGGCTCCCGCTGTGAGGCAATAAGAGAAAGGAAGGTCCAGCCATTAGACACTGCTGCGATTTTGTTTAGTGTGAAATCAGATGAGAAGGGGGAGGACAAGGCTAGAAGATGGGAGTGCTAATCAAAGGTCACAGATGGGTTGGGATGGGGTCGGATTTGGGCAGCAACGCAGCACCTCACCTTAATGCGGTGCAGAGTATTAACACAGCTTAGCAATGTAGTTACAGGAGTGTTAACGCCTGTCAGTTACATGGCTACTGGTCTTTGCAACAGGTGTCTGTTTGACCCTAGACCTGATGCTCTCTCAGGATTTGTTTACACAAGATCGCTGTCTGGAAGCTGCTGATACTTTTGGATGTTGATTGGGGAAAAGTTTCATATTTAGACGGTATTGTGTCGAGATTATCAAAACACCTTGAATCCACTGTAGTTGTCATGCCAGGGCACTATATGGCGCTGTGGTTTTAGCATGTTCTTCTTTGCCTCAGTATCTGCAAAAAACACAAAGTCCATCTCTGTTGAACTTTGCACACACAGTACGATATGATCCATAATTTTTTACAGACATCTGCCTGTACATGCGTAGAACAAACCTACAGCCTTTCATTCTGTGCATGTGGGCTGGCAATTAGTTGGCAATTTTATAGAAGAACTATGGATTCAATACATTTAAATAACACAGATTAACAACTTGAAATGAGGTTACTGTCATGGTTAAATGTGAATCCAATCCTCAGGTCTCAAATCTTTTCTTAAAGGTCTTATTCCAGCGCCAACCTTTATTTAGCTCCTTTCAACTTCCCTTAAACTCTTACCATCTTCTTGGAACTCAGTAGCTACTTTCCATTTAAAGTTAAACAAGTTTACTTTTTTGTAAGATCAATGTTTTAAATCTGCAGGACAGACGTGAGTCAGCCCGGTCTCTTTAGTTAGAATTTTTTAAAGCTGCTGCGCATTTAAAGGATTAGCTGAGAGAAACTTGGCAAATATCTCTGAAAAGACTTTGTCCTTCAAAGTGTTACTGGAAACCTGACAGATCAGTAAGTGCTAAACTCTAAATAGTATCTGGATTAGATTCCTGGATACATTAGTTAAACTATCTTCATTTTAGTATTTATCCAAGACTTCCAAGTAAAAAAAGATTGAAGTTTTATTCAACAAATGTAGGCTCCTTGTGGAAGAAGCTCATAATTTTCTTTTTTTTTTTCTTGATTAAAGCCTTTGATGTTGTTCTTGTATTTTCTACTTGTTTTAGATGGATTTGGAATAAAAAACAAAAGGGACTTTACATGGCCTAGAAAAATAAGAAGACTAGGTGTCCTTCTTCCTGAGTTGTAAATAGATGAGTCAGACTGGACAAGCAGTCAGAGTGCCTCAAATGATAATATAGTATTATCTAACTCTAAAACATAATGATGATCCACAGGGCAAAGAGCAACATTGTGAACAAGTCAACCATAGACAGGATGCATAATGATGGAAACTGGAAGAGTTTGTTCTCCCTGTGTGTGCGAAGAGTTATTTATTTTTTATTTGTTCCTACTGAGCCTCACAAGGAACAATGAGAAAATGCATAAAGAAGTAAATGGATCCAGATTCACACTTGCAATATCATGCAAATCTTCAAAATATCGAGTTGATTTGCTTGATGTGTTACTTCGGTCTGCAATTCTATTTTGACGTGTTTTCCTTAAAGTTATCACCACGGCGACGTTTACGTTTTGAAGTACTGAAGATATGACACCAAATCAGTTAGTTATGGTGACATGCGCAAACACAGAAACTGTAACTAATTGGTCCTTAATTAGTCTAATTAGGTGAAACATATCAACAGAAAACGCAGCATAAACCTTAGTAACACCTGCTAAACTGTTCTGATTGCTGCAGATGAGCGTTAATGAATCAAACCAAAACTCTGAAGTAGAGTAGAGTTTACATTGAATGAATCTTCATGTGCTAAAAACTCCCTTGAGATTTCGCTCCCTCATATGAAACCATCATCTTGTGCCAAGCACTGATTTAATGCGTTTATAGTTTAGGGGAAGCTCAAAATAAAAATCTATAAATTGCACTCATGGATGTGTGTTCTCCATTGTTGTGGTTTAATTATATGTCTTGTAATTTACCATAATTAAATGTTAAACATTTTTGAGCGATATCGTAAAAGACTTGCAAGACTTTTGCAAGATCTTGTGAAAGCAAAGTCAGGATCTTTTTTTTTTTTCTCTCCTTGTGACTCAGCTCCCTTTCTCACTCCTGAAACCTAACTGGTTATACTAACTGGACCCTAGAAGCAAATCTGACTGTTACAGAAGTCTTTATACACTTAAGGTATATTTCACAACGATTACTACAATATTACTACACTTTCATACTCAAGGGATGTAAATGGTGCTGGATGCAAGTCGGGTTGAAAGGCAGAGGAATACCAATTCGAACTATAGGTGAGAAGAAAAAGAAATGTTGAATGTTGACATAAATGCAGTAATGTCTGTTAATTGTTCAGTACTTAATCTAATATGTCTTATTCCTGATCATATAAGTTCCATCACAGAATCTCAATTTGAGTCTGGTCTATTTTTGAACTGGGCCATTCTAATAAATGAACACACTCTGATCAAAATTGCTTTGTTATAGGTCTAGTTGCCATGTGGTTGCCATTAGATATCTCTGAAGCTCTTCTTGGCTGGTCTGTAAATTTAGGACGACAACCATGCTCTTTTCATTTTTGAATTATGTATTGATCTGTGCTTCATGAGACATTTAGCGCTTAGAATGTTGCTTTAACATAAGTTAAACATTGGTAAACATATATTAACTTCTCACTGTGAATGAGCTTCTGTGACAGGGTTAAAATATGCTTGAAGAAGAAGCTGACTGAGTTATTCTGAAGCAAAAAAATAAATAAATAAAAAAATTCTTGAAAATGGGCCACAGTCGTGAAATCACAGACAGATAGAGGTGGGTCATCTTGTTCCATTTTGGCTGATTCCCTACAATTTAGCTCAGTGTTTTCAAGAAGAGAATCCACTACATGTGGTGAACTACCAGCAGGCAGAGTGCAACATGCAGGGCAGCGGGAATAGTTAGATACCTTCACTGCCACAGGCGGCTCATTAGAGGATAATTATTCACAGATCACCATTGTCTAAACAAAAATGTCTCTTTCCTCCCTGAAATTACTGTTTGACTTTATACTTCATCTTGGAGCTGTTCTTATTTTTAAGTTTGACTCTGTGCTGTACTTTTTATACATTTTCTTACTTTAGAGGAAATCTGGTTTGTCAGCTTGGAAAGAATCAAGTCTTTTTTATGTTTACATTATTTTTTTTATCTCTGGTATTTTGGCTAAATTCTGACACAAGACAATTGTCAGGTGGCATGACATTTCTTGTAGAAATTTAAAAACTATTCTAAGTTGGTTTTTAATGTGTCTTTTTTTAAACAACCCTTTGTTGCCAATTTTAACATACAAAGGAAGAAGTGAGTGAAAGTTTCTACCAGTGAACACTTTAAGGGGAAACTCATCCCTTTCTTTTGCTCAGTCAGTCTCATTACATAATACGTCTACATCTGATCTGCACACTGTTGTGGCTTTTCAGTATTTGGGTTTCCAGTATTCAGCAAAGTCAGTCAACTAAAAACAGTGCAGAAGTCATGACATTGTTGAACTCAGGCCAGTCTCTGTCTGGTGCACTTGTACAAATCTTTTTTTTTAAATTATATTCCTAACAGGGTGTGTGACAAGGAAGAAAACAACATTCATGTTGTTTAACAACTGATGTTATTTTAAAACCTAAGGTAGTACATGTAAGAGCACGAGACTGATATGAAAAGTTGTTATTTACTTAATGCTCCAGCTTTGGTTTCGTATATGGTACCACGTAATAATAATAATATCGTGTATAATATTTTGATTTCACAGATTCAGCAAATAATTAGATAAAAATACTAACAGAAGTCCTCTTGATTGTCACTATTCTCATATTTATCAACTTCCTTTAACCATGTGGCGTGATATATTTTCATCATTTAACATACTCTAATTAACTACAGAAGAAAATACTAAATAGTGTTTAGTATTTTAGTGGTTAGTGTTTAGTATATAATTAAAGGCACATTTAGAATGTGCCTTTAATTTTGCTTGGAAAACTTTATAGTATAAGAAACCTTTGGGTTGTTTTAGATTTAGGCATGCATGTTGGTCAAAAATATCATTCTTGGTGGGTGTTCCTTCAGTAATGAGGTACTCTGAAATAAAATCCCTGTTCTTGTAAAACAGACCTCAGTAATCAAACAAAATTGTTTTAATTAAAGACATATTTGCATAGATTAAAAGACAGAATTTCAGATTTGAAAAAAATGACACTTTGTTATTCTGAAGAACAAAGATTTTTTCCATATGCAATTTAGGGAGTGTGTCGACTTTAATCATAATTTTATTCTCAAATTGTATTTGACAATCAGAGTAAGCATATGCTAAGTGGAAAGACTGCAAATGTCTTTATAGAGTTTGGTGGAAAGCATAACCAAAATGTCAGCTAGAAAAAAACTGAAAGCAATATGTCGAGCTGGAAATGAACACCAGCTTTATTCCTAATGTGCAGAAACAAGCATTTACTTAAGTTATGAAAATATCACAAAGATTGGGGAATGGCATACAAAATGCAAAACATAAATCATTATCATTAAATCATTAAAAAAGATTTGTTATTTAATTAATTTGTGAAAGAGAAGGGACTTTCAAAGGTTATTTTTAGGAAAGATATACCAAGAAACTGACAGGTTCAGTGAACAGTTTGGGTCTCAGGCTGATTAAAAATTTATAGACCGTGACGAGGCTGTAGAATAAAATTTATTATCTCCCCGTTTTTTGTTTTTTTTACAAGCATTTCAAAGTTTGACCTTAGCTGCTGGGATGTTCACTCCCGAGGAGATTGACAACTGTACTAAATGTTTTCCACTAGTAGCTAATTTTTCACTTTAGAACTACAGACTTTGACTAGGTTACCTACTTAAGCACTCTTCAGAATTGCTGTTATCGAGTGAGAAAGATAATGTAAACAAGTCGCTGTTTTTTAGACCAGGACACTGAGCTGGGAAGTGAGTCATCATGAGATAATGAATCATGATAGAAAGAAACAGATTCTGGAAACGTAGATAAAATCATCTTCCACCTTAGGGTTCACTCAGCCTTAGTGATAGGCTCTAGGTAGATACTTGGAGTACAGCCTTTGTTGCTCCGTTTAAAAAAAAAAAAAGTCAGTTTAGATGGTTTGAGGATCTGAACAGAATGCCTCCAGAACGCAATTCAATGATTGTTTTGGGGCACATCCTACTGGAAGAAGATCAGGAGTTATGTCCAGAACCCTGGAAAGGTGTTGGGATCCTCCATAATAAGCAATGAATGGTTGGATGGAGAGGTGAGATAATATAAAATACATTTTCTTTTGATGCAATACAATCACTGTTGAGGCAATTCTTAAAATTGCATCTTTTTATCCTAGAGTTGACATTGATCATTGCTCTTCTTGCTTTTGTAAAACTGACACGTGCCCAGGCGCCTACACATATGAGGTCATGATTGTGAAGTGTTTCGTTGCCAGTCAGTCGCACCAAAGCTGGCTGTAACCATAGCAGCAAACACATGAGGTAGTGGAGATTGTCCATGACTGACTGTTGCTTGGCTTTTTATCTTGAGCTCTGGCTGACAGGTGGTTCAGCTTTGGTCTGTCAGCCTCCAGGGAAGGAAAGTCTGAGCTATTTTTGTCTTGGTGACAACAGACTTTGACATGGAGTAGTTGATGGATGAGTGATAATCTGATTGTGAAAAGCATTTAGCCAGACCTGGTTATCTCCTCCTACAATGAACCTAAAACTGCACTCCCTCCCCCACTTGCTCTGTGTTGCACCTCAGTTGAGACAGGGAACAATTTTGGGGGCATTTCTTTTTAATCTTTATAGAGACACTTTATTTTTTTGTGTTCTCCCATGAAACAAAGAGACTGTCTGCTTTCCATTTCTTTTTTGGTTTGAAGTCTTCAAATCAAATCAAATCAAATTTTATTTGTATAGCACATTTCAGCAGCAAGGCATTTCAAAGTGCTTTACATCATATCAAACACAGAAACACAATGCAACATAGAATCAACAATCAAAACACGACATTAAGTAAAGTTCCATCAATAAATTTGTAATTGATTACGTTTCAAATGCAATCCTAAACAAGTGGGTTTTTAGTCAAGATTTAAAGGAAGTCAGTGTTTCAGCTGTTTTACAGTTTTCTGGACGTTTGCTCCAAATTTGTGGTGCATAGATGCTGAATGCTGCTTCTCCTCGTTTGGTTCTGGTTCTGGGGATGCAAAGCAAAGTCTGACCCAACTCTCCAGTCGATTCAGTAATATGTCATGGTCAACAGTGTCAAAAGCTGCACTGAGGTCCAACAGAACCAGCACTGTGGTTCTCCCACGGTCCGTATTTATATGGATATCATTGAACACTTTTACGAGGGCGGTCTCTGTGCTGTGGTGAGCACGAAAACCAGACTGGAAGGAGTCAAAGCGGTTGGTTATCGTTAGGAAGCTATTTAATTGTTTACACACAGCTTTTTCAATAACTTTGCTGTGAATGGGAGGTTGGAGATCGGCCTGTAATTCTGCAGTAGTGATTTGTTCAGATTGTTCTTTTTTATCAGCGGTTTGATTCAACTATTATATTTTGAGTTTCTAACTGCTTTGTAAGGCTGTAGTTTTTGCTATAGATAAAAAAGTGGTAGTGATCTAAAGACAGGAAGATCAGATACATTTCCTTTAACTGACCTTAAATAGGCGCCAAAAAAATCAATCATAACATGAAAACTGCATATTTCTCACCATGTTTTTCTGTTTTTTAATTTTGAGTTTTTTGGCACTGGACATCTTTTAGCCAGGCTACTTGAAAGCAAGAAGCTTGTAAAACCCAGAAAGAGTTTTGCTAACCTCACAAGAGTTTCCTGTGGTAGAATGATAATGGTTCATTTGTAAATAGTAACCAATAAGTTCCATGTCTGAAGATGGATTTTTTTTTTAAATAAATGGAGATGACAATTATGTCCTGTGCAGAATCACCTTCTGCTAAAATGAATAATTACATGATGAATAACAGACATAATGACATCCAGACTGACAGAGTGGGCAGGATGGGCGTTGACCTCTGATGTGAAGCAGCTCTGGGGTCAGAGCGGACATGCGAAATATTTCTGTCTCCCTTAAAGTGAGGGAATGGCAGCAGTAAGATGGTGTGAAGACATTTTTCTCTGAACAGGGAGGATGTATTGCTGAACTTAGTTGAAAGTAACACCAAGGTTACTGCCCTGCACCACTCCATCTGCAGTCTAATGCTGTCACTCTCATATTTGCACCATCCCCTCTAACATATTCTATATGGTTTAAACTCAGAACAGCAAACACAACAGGGACATACTGTATATGTTAGAAAATTGATGTCAGAATACCAGTAAATGTCTTATTTATGGAGTAGTGCCTCATTTACCGAACCAATAAAGGGACTTGTTCCTAACAGCTTTCTTGATTAAACTTCTGTGGTGAAATTGCTATGGTTTGTTATTGTTGTAGCATTACACCAACATCCACGTGCAAATCCTGCTGTAGCATCAGTGGTTTACCCACAATATGAGACTGGAAACTCCAAAGGGAGTTAGCCACTAATTACTCACAGACTGGTCTTGGTATTTTTCCAAGCAATTTAATGCAACATTTCTGGTCCTACTACAGCTTTGGATGCAACCAAAATGATCTCACCAAGGAGCAGAAACAAAATATCCACAATCTCCTTACCAGCAAACACAATGCCATTATCACATAGAGTTTGTTATACAGTATTAATCTCCGGTTCAGGTTGGTGAGAAGCATCCACATAGACGAATTAAAGTTGAGATCCAAAATGCATTTCTTATGTTTCTGAGAAAAATTCCTGGAGCTGTGTTTTACGATGAGGACAGCGGACACGAAGGCTGAGAGACGCAGAAGCCTCCGACAGATATTGGAAAATTCTGTCGATTTCAAACAAATATCTGAATGCAGATGCGATATTGCTGGAAGGTAGCAGCAAAGAACCCATTTTGTATTGTTTTGTTTATATCTTCAAGACTTGCAGAGAAATGGTCATTGAGATTTTGGACACTGTGGGCTGGGATGGAAGTACAGATGCTGGTTTCATACTTAACAAATCTGAACAGTGAAAAGAGGAATTTGATACTTTAGACACTTTGCTCAAAGATTGTAAATTAAAATATTAGCCTGGCTCTATAGAAAGGTGGTCAACTCTGACATCAAGCTCCTTGATAATTCGAGTACCTGTAAGAAATATTCAGAAAAAATTACATAATGTATGAGAGGTTTTTGTGTTTTTAAGGAAAGCTTTTCCAAACTGTTTGACTATGTCAGGCATATATCTTGCCTAGATGCTGGCAATGGCTTTGGAGGGACTGTACACATAAGTATAAAATGCAAACATTATGCAAAGTGTGATAACACCTGCCGCAAATACTACATGGATACATAATTGATGAGCAGGAACCCATAAAATAATACGTCTTTGACCCTCTGAGGCTTTATCATCACTTTATCATTGCATAAAGATTAGCATCATCAGCCCTGGCATCACTTCACACATAAAAAAGACATGGGATTAGGCCAAAATTGCAAGGAGACTATTAGTATCACTGAGATACGAGTCAACATGCCTTTCAACCTGCTCTCTCAACCCTCCGCTTCTAAAAAAAAAAAAAATTAAATAGGATTTTGTTTGAAGCACATTGTAGTTAGTAAGCATAAAGCCAGTCTCTGTTCCATGGCCAGCTCCTTTGAGACCTCACGCCAGGCAGAGGATGAACCCCAGAGATGAAAGTGAGGTCAAAGTGGCTTTTTTTCTTCTTCTTCTCTGGCTACTCTTCTCTTCCTTTCAAACTGGGAAAAGGCAAAGCTTTAGAAAATGTTTGATAGATCAGTGTTGATAAAATTGATCTTAGCCATTTTTGGCGAAGTGCAGAAGCACCAGACTTTCTTAATTATAAGTGAGAATCATGCATCCTATCAAACTAGATCAGTTTTACAAAATCCAGACCATAACAAAGAGACATAAATAGCAATACTGATAAGCAAAACAAGTTTCTTTATCTGTTAAATGGCCACACAACAATTTTTGAAGTCTTGTGTAAATAAACACCCAAAATTTAGATCTGGTGAAAATGTAGAAAATCATTGAAGATTTCTGATATATATTCTGGAGTTCATGACAAAAATAGAAGGATAGAGTGTCCTATCATTAGAAACATTAACAGTTCGTTGCGAAATAATTCAGAGTCTTAGGTATTTCCTAAGTATGTCACGTTGCAAGCTTAGTGACATAATTACAGTTGAAGCTTGATTGTGATATGTCTACAGCAGCTTTAACACATAGAAATCATTGTTCTTCGCAATATAAGTGTCTATGAACAAACCATTAGCCCTTAGAACCGCCAGTTGAACTGGCAAGCTCAGTTCACATCATTTACTGTTCAATAAATTTTATTTCAGGCCTCTGTGTCTGCTTTGAAGTCTCTCTATGTGGGTCAGAAAACTACCATTAAACATGACAAGATCTGTGGCTGAATTTTAGGGTGTTTGTTTTGCTGTCCAGTCTGAAATGCTTTGCAAGCCTCTAATTGGTTTTCATCAACGTTACCCTGCATTTAGCTCCATTTATCTCTCAGTAAACCCTTACCAACCTCACTGTCCCTGCTAAAGAAAATCATAACCACCACATTATGCTGTCAACAACAGTTTTCACCATTGCTATGGTAAAATCTGTTAGTTGTCCTACAACGTTAGGTTAGTTGTTGTAATGTGATAAAATGTGATAAAATTAAGGGCATTAATAGCTTTGCAAAGCACCATACATGCAGCATAGTTCAAAAGGTTTGATGTCTGATCTAACTCAGTAGATTCAGAAAGCAAAAGGAAGACTCCAGAAATTGAAGAAACTGAAAGAAGATCAGGGATTTAAAACTGGACAGAAACCACTTTTAGGTAAAACATACTTGACAGCAACTTGGAACCACTTGTGTACTTTTATCTAAGGGCTACGAGAGAAAAATCTCTGATCTAATGAGCCAATAAACTCAGAGGACTGGTAGAGATCGTATGACAGAATTTCTCAGCAGCCGCGGCACAGAAACTAATCAAGATAAAACAGGAATTAACTCCTAATACAAAGAGTTCCTTGAGGAAAAACAACTCCTATGGGTCAGTGATTCACCCATCAATACTGTGATGACCCAAAGCAAACGGACGATACTGCATGAAGCTGCCAAAGGATTAGGTGGTTCAAAGAAAGCACATACTCAAATCTCAAAAACATTATCATCACCTGTAGAGCCACCTGAAGACGGAAGCCTGCAGGTGTTTCTCATCCAGTTTCAGGAAGCTTTGGAATATTTGCCAGAAATAATTGAACAAAGAGCAAGGATTTAGCTATGCAAAGCCTGCACAGACCTAACCAAGATGTACAACGCAAATCCAAATTTATGAGAGCGCTCCACAGAGCAACTTCCTGCCGGGGTTCCTCTGAAACAAAACATTTGCTTAGCTCAGAGATTGCATACTTTTTCTTTTCACACTACAGATGGGAAAGCCAAAGGAATTCCACTTTAGGTGAGGGCCGGTGATGCGAAAGTGGAAATGAGGCAGGGAAAATAAATTAATTACATCTACTGTAATGGAAAAACAAGGTTTGACTTTTATCTCTCCCGATTTTAATTTCTTGTGTGTCAAGCATTTATTTTTGTTGGAGGCATGATGAAATTCATGTGCAGACATGGCTATGGTTTCCTACAGATGTAAATTGATGTTGAAGAAAACACTCACTTATTAAACATCCAACGGGCTAATTTATGGAGCCGTGGCATATGATTTTGGTTGCGTTCAGATTCCGCTGCTTTTTAAAAGTTGACAAATGAGCTTGTTTTTGTGGGCTGGGGCCGACTTCCACTCAGCATGTGCAAAACTAATTACACATACACAAGCGTTTCTTTTGCTTCAGCCGCACAGTAAGTTTTGGAGAGCAGTCTCTTTCTGGTGAACTCCTTCCAATAAAGAAAGACTGTAAAAGATGTTTGCTCTTAAAGAAATAATGAGTTTACATAAAGTAAGTGAAAATCGAGTTATGATTTTTAATGAACCATAAGCTAACTTGGAGTTGTTTCTTGAAGTCAGAACTGTCAAAAAACATTACAACTAAAGTAAAAGACACTTTTCCAGTGAACACCATGTGTGTTCCTCATCTGTGCCCTCTCTCCACCCCTGTGACCCCAGTAGGAGCCTTCACTTTCCCTGCATGCCTCCACACTTTCTCCCTGCCTGAGCACCCCCTTCGCCCTGCACTCCCCTGGCCCCTCTCTCCCCACTTTCCCATGATCCCTTCAAAGCCCTGCTGCCCACCACACACACACACACTGCATCTCGCTCACACACGTGCCCTTAGATAGAACATTGTTTCAGCTATTCGGCGCTCCATGTTTCACCATCTGTTGAGCACTCCCCCAGCTGTTGCCCACTCTCTCCTTTGCTGGGGAAAATAAGAGCCTTACAAGGCGGTGACACGCACACAGGACAGAAATTATACATGGCCCTGTCTGCTAATTAGAGACAGAGGCAGGTTCAGGATTTTGTCTGTCTGCAGGTAGTCAGCATTTAAAGAGACACATGCTGCATTTAAGGCAGACACTGAAAATATGTTGTGCTTATAAGGAACACTTAAAGTGCCTTTGCAAGCATAATTCAAACTTTAAAGCTGCAGTGTGTAGATTTTACAAATAATATGATTTTTAATATATTTGTTAAAACTGTCACTATTTTGTTACAGTATAATGAGACTAATAATCTGTGGGTAAAAATCAAGCTACTCTTCCTCCTCCATGTGATCCTACTACCACCTGCAGAAATGCGACACTCCTGATCAGAAACAACCAATCAGAGCCAGGAGGAGGGTCTTAGTGCTGTCAATCAATAAGTAGTAACGCCTTGTTCAAAAAATGCAGTTTCACAATATACACTAATTTCTATACAGCTAAAAATCCACCTCATCCTAGAGCTTGTTGAATTGAAAACGTGAGCTTTTTTGTAATTGGCATGCTTCCATTAAGCACATTTATTTTCGCCATTTCAGTTTGCGCATTAGAAACGCAGCAATGTCACAATGTAACAATGTTACATTGTTACTCTGGTCTGTCACATAAAATTATGAGTTAAATACATTGAAAGAGAATGTGAAAAGGCTAATGGGCTATGAATACTGGAAAACATTTTAAATGCACTGTGCGTGCTGCATTTTGTTCAAAATGCAAATGCACAACACACAACCAAAAAAGGCTATAGATTCTTCCCCCACTTTACAACTGACAGAGTCTCTTTTCATCCTGATTCTTCCTTTGTCTTCACTCTGCTTGGATAATTCACCAATGAGGTTTAAAGTCAAGATGCTCCCCGAAATTTACAAGCTGTGGCTTAATTTGAAATGTTATTCTGAGAGGCAGGACGGACTCCTTCCAGGACGTTTGGATCAAGGCCCTCCAATAGGGAGCTCTGAAGCTGAAAGTGTTGAAAGAATAGGAATTTGCTTGTAGGGATATGTACTCACATCTGCTGGGACAGAGACCTCAACCAAGCCGTGTCCAAAAGCACAAATCATTTCTTTATTGTTTTCATAAGCCTAACACCAGCACACTGCCAGTAAATGCAACATTTAATGAAAAATACAAAATGAATGTGGAAAGATCTGGTTTTAAAATGCAACTGATGTCAGAGCTGTTTATTGCTTCATAACGTCTTTCTGTTCTTAGGATGTTTGCTGTTGCATTTGATCATCTAGCTGTGCAGACCACATGCTGAGAGACCAGCATGTGATCAGAGGGATGTCTGGACATTGTGCACTTCTAAGCCACTGTTAGTGAGGCAACGGGTCTGCAATGTGATTCAGATTTAATTACAGATCATTGACTTGTCACCTAACAGGAAACACCTCTGAGACACCGGGAGGGAGACACCAGACGTTTCAGGAGGATCAGCATAAACTCATCTGCTTTTGCAGCTTCATCACGAGAGAAAAATGAGACAAGAGGTGATTTTAATTATCCATCACTGTTTGGGCCCAAGGTCCTGATGCTCGGCGCATGCCGAACTGATTAGCACGCATCTGGACACAAGGCAAAAAGAAGCAATTCGTCTAGAAAAGTTTGCTTTTAAACTAAGGATTTTTTTTTCCTGAAAACATTTTATAATATAATAAAAACGTTTTACAAGGCTGCCTGGCCATATGGGAATCTGTAACTTTATCAAAGGTCTATTAATATAATCCACATTGTTGCTTCTTGCTCTGTTTTTGCATCCCAGAATCATGGTTTCCCAGCAATGCAGACTGACATCTGCTCAGAACATTGTTAGAACAGGTAGATGGAAAAGCCAGAGAGAAGAGCGCACCCTGTGCACATCTTCTTTTCTAAGAGACCATCTTCTTTGATGAATTTGAGTGATTGACCCAAAGCAGAAGACATTTAAACATCTCTGCTTTGGTTGCTGACAACATGAAAGCTTTTAATAACTTCCCTGTTTATGCAGACTGTACGTTAGCCTGACATTTCTGTGTCAGGCTGACCTTTTATACATTTGGTCATTAAATCTACTTATTCTTTTTGTTGTAACCAAAGTGGAAAACCGTGTGAGTTCCATCTGGCACCAGAATCAGACACTGTAACATCCCACCCGCCTCCTGAACTGCAAACCATATGGACCGTCTCTCAGTCCGGGCCGATGTGTCGGCCGTCCAGAGGAGGATGCTGAGTTGTGTTTGATGTGTGTGTGGGGGGCGATGGGGTGGAGGTTGGATCTCCTCTGGGGAGATCCAATGGGGTGGAGGTTGGATCTCCTCTGGGGACTTACAGAGCTGTGTTTTGCTGGAATTAGAACCTGTTTGGGCAAATCTGCAGCAGACAGTGGTTTGCAGTGATGTGAAAAGAAAATGAAAAGGAGTT
Source organism: Xiphophorus hellerii (assembly GCF_003331165.1). NCBI lineage: Eukaryota > Metazoa > Chordata > Actinopteri > Cyprinodontiformes > Poeciliidae > Xiphophorus > Xiphophorus hellerii. Next base: position 2,126,956 of record NC_045680.1, read on the forward strand.
CTTTCAAAAATGAATCAATGCCAGCAGAGATGTTTTATGACAACATTAAAATGCAATTACTAAATGTCTGCAGCAGGAGCTGTGAGAAGATCCAAACTCCTCAAACTAGGTTGCCACAAACATTAACTTCTTTTATTGGGATTTTATGTGACTGAACTAGCACATAAAAATATGTGTGGTCAAACAGAATCCAACTGGCAGGTTTTGGATAAAGTTAGGGAGAAATTCAAAGCATTATCTCAAGGTTCAATCAATAATCTGAAAATGGAACGAGTTTGGCACAAGCGCACACTTACCTGGCGGTCCACCTGAGTTGGCAGGGTGTGCAGCAGAGCATTAACGGTAAGTCTGCAACTCTATAAATCTGTCCTCTGAAACAAAAGTTGCAAGAAGAGTTATTGTGAGTTGCTGTACCATTAAATTAGAACAAAGTTAAACTTTACAACTTACATGAGCAGAAAGATAACACTGCACATGAATCATGGTGAAGCATGGTAGTGGCTGCATCATGGGGTGGATGTTTATCTTCAGCAGAGACAGGGAAGCATGGTTATGGGTTGTTCTGTTTCTGAAAAGACGTGAAATGGAATCTACAGTATGGGCTCTACTTTTATTTTTATTTGTCTTATTGTTACAACTCATGCCAGTGTTGGATTAGGTTCTAAAAAAGAACATTTATGTCTTTTGACTCTAACTCAAAAACTGACAGGGTTTTCAATCAGTACAATCAGTTCAATCAGTATTTGTGCTAGACAAATGTGTTATGTAAGGTAACACTTAAAGAACTTCATCTTCAAAAATTAGAGTTAGATGTTGAATCCTCCCCAGTCTTCCCTACAAAGGATTAGATTGCTTATTATATTATCAGCAGTTGTTAATAAGGATCATAATTTATTGCTTGCACGAGTCAGATCAGAGTATTCCCTGAAAGCTGCTTCTATTCTTTGCAAAGTTCACAAGCAGCGGAAGCGAATTAACCGCGTTTTAGTGTAACAGTAGATGAAGACATCAGACATCCAAAGACCACTACCCAAAACTCTACGCGTGATGTCACGGAGAAGTCTGATGAAACCCAACACCACCAGCTGGTTTAGAGTTGTGATGGGGTGAATGCGGGTCCACTCGCATCGCTGCAAGTCGAGGCACATAGCTGGAACCAGCGCCTGGAGGAGAAGACGCACACAAGTCCGTCTCATGTTGTGGTGATAGACCAAACCGAAGACATTATCTGCATCCGTCAGAGCAACCGCGTTGATCCAGCCACAGGTCTACTTGCTGTCAAAGCCGCTTCCTTTTTTTTCCTCCCTCAAGTTTGCTGTTGTTGCGCGTCTTCACTTTGGATAGCAACAGCCAGACTAACCTCCTGCGCGCCGCAGAGCGCACTAGGTTTTCTGGACTTTTTGAAAAGGGGGAGACATCTCACCTCAGGAATTCGGTGCGATGAAGAATTTCTGAGGGCTTCTCGGTCCACTTAAACGCTTCCTTTTGAGCGTTTCCGAAGGGTCAGCCCATGTGCAGGCATCCCATTGAGTGTGATTCTATTTTCGCCCAGATCTCTGCTTCCTGGACAAATGCATACAAATGCATTTAGGAGCCCAACGGACAAGGAGTGGACACGTTTCCGCGGCTGCAACGTAAGTTTCAACGTACAGCATTGCATTTCCCTGCCTGTATGCACATTTAACTCCAGTAGCTCCATTAGCTTTCTGATTGGCTGTAGAACACTGGTCTGTAATAAAGGTGCCATTCTGATCTTACTTTATTTTTTAAATAAATGTATGATTTTTTTTTCTGTAACTGCATTGTCATCCCCATTTAGAGCTGATAACTGCATTTCTATTGTACTTACATTTGAACTTTAAACGTTTTGGAAACATTTTTGTCACATGATGTTTCATACTTGACTACAGAAATCTATGACCTGCATAATCTGTGAGAAACTGTGGAGTTGTGTAAAGTTTGGAGTAAAATGCAGAGGCTGGAGCAGAAAGATGAATGAGCACGCCTTGGGAGGAATTAAAAATAAATATTTCTAGCATGGGGATAAATCATTTGGGTGATGAGTGTTTGAGGTGGAAAGAGTTTAATTTTGGCAGCCTAACTAAAATTCCTCATGGAAGTGTGTGTTATGATGTTTGTCATGTAAGGTTTTGTTGTCCTGTTACATGCAGCTGCCACTCTAGAATATCAGGACTGTGTTGGAGCAAAAAGGGGCATTAAGCAGCAAATTTAATGTCCTTTATTTGAAGTGAGTCCAAACTGTCTTGGAAATCTCTTCCAGAAAACATCTGAAAAAGGAAGATGAGATCACAAAGGCCTCTGTTCCACTCTGAGACATCCAAGTTTTTTAATAATTGAGAGTAAAACTGAGCAACCTGATCTGACTGGGACTGACGGTGTGGCTCCTGAAACCCCCCTCTGTTAGAGGCATTGCTCCTCCAATACTACTGGCAACATTTTGACAATATGCAGTCTTGCCTAAGTGATGAGCAAGTGTTTGATCACCACTTAGGCAAACACTTGCTTATAAGTAAATTGACTCTCAAGGCAGAATTTATAATCACCCATCCATTGTCTACCAGTTTTTTTGTGCAGGGTCCCAGCTGTTTGTGGGACATATAAGGTGCTTTTCAAAACAATTAATGGTTTTCAAACCATTGTTTTGTATGTTACAACCAGAAACTTCCATATATTTTAGTGACATTTTATGTGATTGGCCAAAATCAATTAGCATAGAAGTATGAAGTGGAAGGAAAATTATAGAGATTAAATGTTTTTTTTATAAAGAAACATTCAAAAAGTTCATGGAAATTTCCAAATATTGCCAAAGCTTCTCAAGCAAATGCTTCCTTTGTTGTGCTTTGCTAGAAAATGAACCTCTGCTCCAGTCTCAAGTCTTTCACTGCCTCTAACTGGTTTTCTCCCATGATTGTCCTGCATTTGGCTCCATAAATCTTCTCATAGCCTTTGATTAACTGCCCTCTTCCAACTAGAGAAAAGTCATTCCCACAGCATGATGCCACCACCCTTGTGTTTCATTGTGGGGATTGGTTGTCAAGTATGATGTGCACTGTTCGTTTTCCACCACAACTCATGCGTCACATGTTGGTCACATGGTTACATTTCGATCTAATCAGATAACTTTCTTCCACATATTTGCTGTGTCCCCTGCATGGTTTGTGGTTAACCATAAATGGGACTCCTTATGGATATTCTTCAAAGCTAAATTTACATTTTTCATTCTGTCATAAACACCAGATTTGTGGAGTGCATGACTGGTTTGTTAGGTGAGGTGAATGAGGGTCTCTTGGTGATTTATTGTCTTTAAAAGCATCAGAGTATAGGAGGTTAAGTTCAAATGCATATCACCCTCTTTTGATTTGTATTCATTTTGGCTTGTCTCAGTAAAATACATATACATTTGTTATAATGTCACAAATCTCACAGATCGAAGAATTCAGAGGTTTTGAAAACCTTTCCACTGAGAACCTTGACTGTCAGTTCACCCAAGTCCTCACAAGAAGCCTATGGAGCTGCTGTAAAGTGTAACTACAGTTGTATAATAACTAACATCATATTTACTATTTTTAATCTGATTCTGAAAGGTTGTTGCAGGGTTTTCTGTTCATAAAATCCAGTTTTGATCCAAGAAGTACCATTTGAAGGAATGGAAAATTAGTGCTGGATTGAAAATCAGGTGACATATTACATAATACTTAAGAGGAAGTTTTTCATTACAGGGCGTACTTACGTTGGTGCTCATTTGGTGAATCAGAAACATTTACTGTTTGATTTTCCTGGAAAGTGATTTTTTTGTATATTATGTAAGGACATTCAACAATAATCCTGCTGTATTATTTAATGCAAATACTGGGAACAAGATATTGTTGACTTGTTAAGTCACTGCTGAGTTGGAAAACAAATGGTCATTAGTGGTTGTGATTTTTAGGAAGTAATGTGTGTGGTATTTTGAAAGCTTTTCCACCTTTTATTGCGCATATTAGTGTGTGTGTGTGAGTTAATCTTTTTTCGCCCTCCTAACATCTGGAACTGGAAAGAAGACAAACCAATAAAGAGTGGTAGTTTACTCACAGCTCTTTGTCTGCTTACTGTCTTGTGGACTAAGTCAATCTTTGCTGTGGCCAGTGCTGACCTTTTGACTTCAGCTGAAAGAAAATTACATGCTTGTTCTTGAAAATCACTCTAATATTTGCATTTATTCAGCAACTTTTTGAATTAGAATTCCTTCATTTTTCATGCCCTCTAGCCTTAACATACAGCAAACATTCAAATTTTTGCTGGCTGTCATTTGGAAAAGCTCATTTAGTTCTTTCATAATGAAGTCACTCAGATAAGGAGACAGATACTGAAGCTGAAATGCAGCCAGCAGGAAAGAGATGCTGGCTGCAGATCAGTTAGTTCTTCATCCCTCGGGAAGTCAGCAAAGCATGCAACAGCAGAACACCTTATTAGCATGAGACGTAAATGGACTTCCTGTTGAGTTAGCATCAAAACGGAGAAACTTACCGGTTTTAAAGATAAAACCAGTTCCTGTTTGACCTGTTCAAAAAATTTTGCTACTTCAGTGTTCATTTTCAAATTGAATGTGTTTTGTATTCACTACTGAATTCTCTGAAAATGTCAAGATGCTAACTTAGATTTAATAATTACAATTCATGACTCAGTCTTTGTCACAGCACCATTGTTAACACCAGAGTTTTACATACTCTGTATGAAAAGACACATGACCAGAATATATATATATTATTGAGTTATATATAACTCAATTATATATATTGATAAGTTTATATATATATAACCTTATTGAGTTATATATGACTCAATAAAGTGTATGTTAATTTTCCTGTTTGGTAGAATTGTGCTGAAATTGTATGGCTTTAGTTAAGTGTTTTGGTTACCCATCCACAAGCTTTTCATTAATTTGCTATAATTTTGTCCCATTCCTCTTGTAAGTAACTGAGTCAGGTTTGTAGACCTGCAAATTCATAACAATTTTAAAAGCAAAAGCAAATAGGCAAGTTATTATCTGAATCTGAAACACTGAAACATCTGAAATAATTGGAAAGATGACAGTCACTCCAAAACTCTGTTGAGACAGGATAACGGTGGAGCTTCACCCCTTTGAAAGCAACAAAGTAAAATCTGAGAATTGATGGTTTTATTGTGACCATTGAAAACATTGACATTGCTGTCCTTTACCCACTTTGTTGTAACTATTGTGATGTTGTGATTAAAGTCATTATCCATTTAGAAGATCCATTTGCACCCACTGTTCAACACCCTGGCTGATAGCTTAATATAATGCTTTAATATTTCCACATTATGTTATTCTCTCATCATGCCATCTATTATGTAAAGTGCACCAGTCCCTCCTGCTGCAAAATACCCTCACATCATGCTGCTGGCAGTGCTGTAATTCACACTTACTGTAAGATGGTGTGCTCATGCTGCAAAGCTTTCTCTTTCTTTTCACTAAATGTAACAATGGTCATTATGATCAAACAATTTATTTATAGTCTCATTAGATCACAGGACATGTCTCCAGAAATTAGGCTATGTTCTCCTGACTACATTTCCAAACTGTAATCTGATGTTTTTATGTTGCGTCAGAATATTGGCATCTTTTTTTCTCCGAGTGTCCTTTCATGTCAGCCAGGGACTTATTTCAATCTCTTATCAGCTTCAGCTGACATCTCTACAAGATCTTTTGCATTCAATCACAATGCATGTTTTGTACCTAAACAGGTTTAGGTAAGAGACATTTCCTGTCTCCTTCCTGAACAGTATGATGTCTGGTATTAATACTTGCACATAATTGCCTGAATAGATGAACACAGCAGCACACATTTCCAGTCAACTGGAAATTGTTTCCCAGATTGAACCAGACTTGAACCAGACTCTCTTCCTCGCAGGAAGGAACAGTTTGTTTCAGGTGTACCTTTAAATACATTGACATGTGAGCAATGTTTAAATGCCAGTTAATTAAATGAACTTATCCATGGCTGACAAATTCATGACATTATAATCTGAGTTTATCAAAATTGTTTGAAGGCATCATAGATTTATATTTTTTATTCTAATTTATGTCAGTGTCAGAATCAAAAGCTATCAACTGTATGTCTGAGTTACTGGTTTTTCCTTCTTTTGTCAAGTTCATAAAGCAGAGGCAGGGCTTTTACACTGGGTCTAAGGCGAAGCTTCATAAACCTTAATCACATAATGACTGTAACTATGTGAATCACCTCAGCTACTGGGATGATTTTTGCTAAAAAAAAGAAAAAAGCCATACAGCAAAGTGGGTTGAATTTTGGTCAATCGAGGGTCATGATATTCAGGTGCTACAATATGTCTTCTTATAAATTCAAGAACTTTCACTTTAAAACTGAAGTAAGAAAAAACAGCAGTTCAGCTTGTGTCCACCACCGCCAGTCAGTAAAAGAAAACAACGGGATCAATTACTATTTAATGTGTTTAATGTATTGAAGCTGCTTGGGGTAAATCAACAGCTTCACATACTTTGTTTCTCATTAGCAGATATATTTGATAGGCAATCTGCCAAGTCACTAACAGGCTCTCAAATTGGGATCCTGACTGAAATCTCTGAATAATGCAAGCAAATTAATAAACCTTGAGTAGAGCACTTGGCCCGTTTCTCTCCTGAATGAATCATTGTTAGAGATCCAAGCTAATTCTCCCATTCACTGCTGGAATGGGACTTTAAAGTTGTGATTATTTATAGTCTTGACATGACACCCACTCCCCACATACTGTACAGTGAAGGATGCTACCCAGCTCCTTGCAGTTAATGGAGCTGGCTGCTGAACACAGCACAAAGCTCCCCAAACAGAGCTCTGTTGACTGAGGGAAATACCAATACAGTACTGCCAGGAATGGCTTTCTATTTAAAGTGAGAACAGGAACAAGGATTCTAGGCACATAAGACAAAACAAAAATGCTTTGTCATGTCCTGGCGACAGTTATGGAGGATGTCCAACACCTTGTCTGCATGTGTTCCTCTACTTGTGCTGAAACAATGACCCAGGTTGTTTGATGTAGTAACTTAAAATCCACAAAATGGAGCTTGTGTAAGAGATAATACTAAGAGACTCTGAATCAGTATCAGATGCCCCACACATCTGAAACGTAATGGTAAATCTTATATTTAGCATTTCTCTTCTTTTGCCAATGTTTAACTGGAAGCAGATACTTTTATCCCTTTAAATGTTGATCCCATCATTTCAACAGATGAATTACTGTAATCATCCACCCCAAGTTCGGTTTTCTTCATTGCATTTTCTGGCTCTCCGTTCCCGACTGTGGAATGTCACACGACCTCTCTGAATGAGGAACAGGTGACAGTACAGCTTCCCACTTCTTGACTTAAAGCCAGTCTCTGTGTTGTTCCACTAGATTTCCTGTTGTCTTCTTCTCCTTTTTCCTTGTTATTTTCTGACTTTGATTGTATTTTTCTTTTCCCTACCAGTCCACAGAGCCACATTGAGCTGAAAAAACAAACAATGGTGTCTGTCTTAAACAGGACACTGGAAGCAGTTTTTTTGCTTGTCACTTTGAAAGGGAGATGCCTGTAGAAGGTCATGCTGTTTTGTGGAAAACAATCCCCTGTGATTTACAGAGTAACGAAAAATCTTGGTTGACAAAGTTCCCTTCAGTCGTGCAGAGACACATTTTAAAACAGCGGGAGTACTGTCTCTTCATGTCCTATAAACATCCTTCACAGTGTCAGCTGAAAAATTATGACTAGTTATTATAACTACTTTAACTTGTGAAAGCAGCTGTTGCTGGAGACATGATTGATCTGGTTGCAATATGAAGAATATATTTTAAAGTGTTTTTGGTGGTTTACATTTGACACAGTGTAAGGAAGGAGTCTCCAAGTCCAGTCCTCAAGGGATACCATCCTACCATTCTTTCTAGAGAGATTTTTGCTCTAAAAATGTCTGAATTCTCTCACCAGCATTCATTCAGCTCTGCAATAGACTGGTAACGAGCAGTTTATTTGATCCAGGTGTGTTTGATGGGACCCCTGATATAGAATATTATGTAAAAGTAATTTCTTATTGTTTTATGTATCCTGAAATGCTATTGGAGTTTTTCTTTTTTTTTTCCTTGATCCTTTTTACTCTTATTTTGAAATAAGGATGTAATTCTTCAATTTCTGCTCAGTTATGTTGAAGGTCAGCTAATAAATGCTCAACAGCAGACTTGCTTAGCAATTTGATTTTATTCCATTTTCAATCCATTTGTGATATTTTTATGTCGCAATTGTCAGATCTTGTAGTCTCAGAAAATTTCTGATTTTTTTTCTCAGAGATTTCTGACTTGACAATGCCTGCTGTAAATATAGTAAATCCATGCCTTTAATCCTGGAAAAAAAAATATTTTTCTTGTAAATGTATAACTTTTTGACATCAGAGACTATCCAAGTTTTTTCTCATAAATATAGAATATATCTTTTAATTTTTTTTTTGTTTTTCGGGGTGGATGTTTACTCCCTTGTGTCTATTTTCTTTCATCTATAGTAGCTCTGATATTCTGTAGTAAACACATACAGTTGAGGAAAAAAAATGACTATCTCCTCAAATGAAAATTTCCAAAGTATTTCTTGAGTTCTTTTAAACAGAACTAGTTCTTGTCTCAACCATCCCAGATTTATTTTGGATGCTTTCATTAATTTAGTTTGAATGTAGATGCAGGATTACTCACCCTGATAGCAAAAATCTACCGAGGTCAAAATTAGTTGCTTTTACTCATAGTGTATCCTCTTCTTCTGGGTAACAACCTGCAGGGAATTGATTTTGTTTTCAACAAGTCACATCTCTGTTGGAATTAAAGCTCATTCATCTTTTAAAATCTTCACACATTCTGCATGGTTCCTTCCACCACAGAATGCTGTCGCACTAACAAGTAGACTCATGCATTACTCATACTAGAGAACTAATTACATTTCTGTGTCAGATGCTTTCCCCCAGGTATTTAGTGTTCAGATGAGTGTCTTTATATAGACAGTAAAAGACGGAAACAGAAAGCCTGGTGCTCCCCTGAAAGGCATCTTAAAGATTAAAACGCAAAGTGTTTTTTACAACCTTAATTTTAAGGGCCGGATAAACACTTGTCCTATTAAATTTTAGTTCTGTTTTTTTTTTTCTCTTTCATGTCTTTTTTATTCAATAAAAAGCACTAAGTGTGCAATAAGCAACAAAAGCTTAGTAGGAAGAGTCCATCTTAGCCTGGAAACAATAAAACATGAGTCGGCGATGTTCACTGCATGGCTCTCGGCTGCATATTCTAACATAAAAATGTCAAATTTAAATGCCTACCGAGAAGATGGGTTACTTTTTAAGAACTGCAGGTTGCTTTTTGTCACATTTTGTCAATCTTTCATTTCTTTTGCATACAACTATGGATTCTGAAATGTAATTTTTGTCAATAATATGGAGATAATAAAAATGAAGAGGGAAACTGCAGTGATGTCACATTTATGCTACTTTGTACTGAAGTACAGTTCTCAGTTTTACTTGACAACCAGCTCTGTTCTCTAAATAACTGAGAACAGTTGTTTCTTTTAGTTGCTTTTATAGTTAGTTGCTTTTTCTGTTAGAAATGCTTTTATAAGTCCTGTTTGATCAGCACTAGACAAACATTCCTGTATCCAATCCCATTTGCTTCCAATACAAATGGATTTTGATTTCTTTTATTGTTGATTTTAAGTTTCAAGGCATGCATGTCATCTATTTTCTGCTCTGATGCTTTAGCATTTGCCAGTTTTGTTTGTTACTTTTTCATCTAAATTGTTGACTCTTAACTTTTTTGTTAAAGTCTTCTGCTTATAATTTGCCAGCGTCGAATACCTTTTTAAAATCTGAACACTTTCTTACTTAGACTATGGTTTCACATTAAGAGATGTCTAATTTGCACTCTGTGATGATATAACAAAGGTATGTAAGGGAAACATTTTAAACAGAAATGAATGTTAAAAATTGCAAATTAAATACATCAACAGCAACAATAGCAGTCAGTCTCACTGACTGACTGCAGATGTGTCTGCTTTCTTTATTTACAATAAAAGTCTGCAAATAAAAGAATAAAATAAAAAACAATAAATAATAATACATTTGCTCATTTTGCTCAGCTGCAAAATGAGCAAATTTCCACAGAGCAAAATTTAATATCTCAAGATTCAACTTTATTTAATATGTGAGTGGAAGTGGCTGCCATTAATTGCAGATTATCTGAGAAATTATATATTTCTAAACTGAGATTTTAAAAAAGCAGTTTTTCTCTTTTCTATCCAAATTTTCTATATTAATTGCTGTAAGTATCATTCTTTCTTGCAAACTGAATGAATGACAGACATTTCTCAATGTGTCATAGAAATTATGGCATTTCATTATTGTTTTTGAAATAATAACGGCTTCATGTTAAACACCTCTTTGATTCTGATATTAGCTAACTTGTAGCTTTCTTCTCTCAGTATCAGCATCTGCACCAAAGAGTGGATTTATTGGTGCACATTTGACAACAAGAACTTTCTTAGACCAGATTTGTTGCTTTGTGGCCCAAGAAAACAAATCTGGTTTTCTTGTAACATATTTCAGGATTTACAGAAGGCTCACACTTGTACAACAATTCTTATATAAAATCTTCCAATATTTGGAGTTTTATTGAATAACTGGTGCATTTTTACATGCATATATTAAACATGTAATTGTTTTTCTTTTTTTTGTTATGCTAATCTATAATAGTTACATATTATTATTTGCTCTTGTAGGTGGAACTTTCTCCTGCTCCTGTCAGTATGCTCAGCAGTACCCTCTGCAGAAGACACCTACTCTGCTCAAGGTAAAACAGCAACACTGCAGGCCCAGAGCTTATTTTACAGTTACAAATGTGGCATTTAGGGAGTTACATTAAAGAAAATAAAAATCCACAGGACCACTTCCTGTAATTTATATTACTGGTCTTTATGGCAAACATAACTAGCTTGCTTGTGCTTTTGGTTAGAGATTTTTATTCACCCATATAATGACTATTATAGTTAATTTTCTTCAGAAATAGCAAAACTATCTCCAAAATTATCTTATTTTTATCACATATTCATGAAAAGATTTTTTACTGAAAGGAGAGGGGATTTAGATTTACAAAAAAAATTGCATTTTATTTATTAATTTTAGTAACTGGATTCAGTAATTGTATATACACTGCAAGTAAAGTGATACATTGGATGTAAGTGAAGTCACAGCTTGTCAAAGCTTTACATTCGTATTCAGTCTTTACTGCTCCTCTCACCGACTGACTATAATGCCTCAAGGCTTCGGATTTTTCCATCTTGCATTGTCAATACTCCACATATCTACTGTAAATCAGATGATCCCACGCCAGGAAAAATCAATCCATCATAATGCAGGGTGGAGGAATGCACACATTGAAGAAGCAGCCTGTCTTAAAGTCTGAGACAAGTTAATTGGGATCTCGTCTGAAGTTGCCAACAGGCAAAGATACCCTGAACAAATTCTTATTGTGAATAAGAATTTATTAATATCTCACCTGGTTAAATAAAGGTTTAAAAATAAGACCTGATTTGTGGTGTGACAAACTTTTCTATCTGTGCTGTGGGACATTTTCCTATGTGAAATATTGTTCCCTGTGTCTCTCTTATGTTTATTGTACTTTCTCTGTTTTGTGCCTTCCCCTGCTGCTGAAGCACTGCAGCTCAAACTGAGTTATTTTCTGCCCTCATCAAACACAGAGGACAAACACAGTTCCTTCAAAAGTATGGGCAGTCCTTGAACTTTTCCTGATACTTCGAAATAAAATATTATATAACCAAAACCCTTCAGAAGGCACTTAGTAATTATCTGTGCATTTCTACACAGTATACACAGTTCTGAAAGTTCTCAGAGGTTTGTTAGAAACTGTTCTTTTCAAAACAGCATCATGAAGACTAGGGATAAAATGAATACACCATTGCCATGATGAAACATGGTGGTGGAAATGCTTGAAGTTGATTGAAAGATTAAATCTGACTTGAAGTTATGCAATGAGTTGTTGCATACATGGTAAAAACAAACAATTTCTCTACTTCTAGGTTAACAGGTTACAGTTATATCATCGTCATATCACACCGAAAACAAAATCTCTTAAGCGTTACGAACTGTCATAAAGATATCCAAAGAAAGATGTCAAACCTTGCAAGGCTAGGAAGTAGAAGATTTTAAAGGCACTAGGAAGCAAACTTGTGACAGAGGTCTATGAAAACCACAGAGCAGCTGCCACACTAATAAAGAGAGGAATTGCAGTGTTCAGGGTGACAATCAGCTCTGCCCAGGAATAAGCAAGGTAGCAGACCAAGAAAAAGAGGGGAAAACTTCAAGCCGGATGAAATATGCTAGCTAATGGCACATCACATGCTTCTCCATGTTGTCTTCCAAAATAACCATTACCCGCATTTTTAAAGTTAGTGAAGAACTTCCATCAAAAGTTTATGTCATTGACTGCCCTGCACAAAGTTCTGAGTTGAGTCCAACTAAAAAATCTGTGAGAACTAAAAACGAAAGTCCAGGCCAGAAAGCCGTCAGATCTGAAGGAAATTGGGTCTTTTGCCAAAGAAGTATGGGCTGGGATTCTTCAGGAGATATGCTGAAAACTACGACAAACTACTACAGGCAGTAATCCAGCAAAAACACAAATACCTGAAAGCATCATGGGACTTAAATGTTCTCTGTATTCTCATTCCCTCATGCTGGATTTTTGTGTCAAACATACCTGACCAGCATACAGAGACTCCAACGTTATATCAGTTACACCTTATACTTGGTATATCTGTTGTTGCTCATATTGGTTCTTTAGACTTAACAACATTGGAATTTATTATATTTATTTCTGAAGCAATGTTTAGTTCAACTTAAATTATCGTGCTTCCAATGTGAGCTCTGTGTATTGTTCTTGTCATTTTGTTATGCCTTTTGGGGTTTTTGCCAAACTGTGTATCACCTTTGACATATTTAGCATAAATTCTCCCTAAATTTGAAGTAGAAAAAGAATGAACAAGTAGTTTTTTATATACATATCTGATTACATATTGTTTTAATAAACTTTAAATGCTGGTTCTTTGAATTATTGTGCTGTCTCAAGCATTCCAAGTTCTTGCCATTCATCTGGACTGCAGCTGCATTCATCCTGTTGAGGAAAAGCAGAAGTGAGACGCTGTATTAATAGCACTGTGGTTGATCACCATCCAGATACGTAATATAAGACATAACTTATCCTTAGATCCTGAATTACATGTTAGCAATGTGTAAAAATAATATTGGCCAATGTCTTTAAATGGTAACAGAATGGACAAGACTTGTTGCCAATGTTTGGCACGAACCAGTATTTAGACTTTATAAAACCAATAAAATTGCTTAAGGTCTCACAAATTTATTTAAAACAAAAGCAACAATTATTCCAATTAGTGCAAAAAGAATGCAAAAAATGGCGATTATTCCACTTATGCCATAATTGAGAACAATTTTGAATTTATTGCAGAATATTTAGAAAAATAAATAAATAAAATAAGCACCAGCTAAATGTTGTTTTTACATCGTAATGGTTCAGAAAATCATCCTTGTTTTCCATTCTTTGAATTGGAAAGAGTAAGACAAGGAGAAAAGAGTAAGACAAGTTTAACAAGCTCAAAATCAGTTGCTTAGTACACATACTTCTTGTAACTTCAGGTTTGAATTGCCCATAAATTTTGTGAATAATTATGAAAGATGTAACAATAGCTTTGAGCAGAGTCTGGTTATATAAATCTTACCAATTTCTTTTCTTCCCAACAGGTGTGGATATTCTCTATCAACTGGGGCTTACAAATCAAAGCAGAACAGACGATCCCTACCAGAGGACAGACTCGCCTCACACCACTCATACCGATGTCCCTCTGCCTTCGAATATCCCACTTCCTGGCTATGGGGTGGTTTTCGACACAAACTCCCTCTATGAGATCCCAGCAAGCAGTCTGTTCCATTCAGAGTTTGGAGTTGAGTTTTCTTTTGTGATTAGCCTGAGCTCCTGGCGAGCCAACAATGCTTTTGTTTTTAGTGTTACAGATGGCAGGGACAGACTGCGTTTTGGCATTCAGCTGCTGCCACGAAAGGTAGTAGTCTACACTGCAGAGAAGTCCTCCAGCTACTTCACCCACAACTGGCAGGATGGACAGCAGCATGCTTTTGCTGTTGGTGTTCGAGCACGTTCAGTGTCCTTCTACGAGGACTGTGGAGCAGTGCAGCAGCGAGAGCAGACCTTGGGGAGGTCACAGAGATTGGGAGAATCTGGCAATCTCTTTACTTTGGGTAGGATGAACTCAAAGGCAGCTCAGTTTCTTGGTCAAGTCTGCCAGTTAGATATCTATCCCTCAGCTCAAGCTGCTGCACACTACTGCAAATACCTTAAAAAACAATGCCGGCTGGCCGACACCTATCGATCACCTTTGTCACATTCTAGTTTGGATTTTGAGGCTAATGACCATCCTTCTTACCCTTCGACAATGTCCACTTTTGGAGTAGCAGCTACACATCACGTTTCTAATAAATTTACAACAGCTGACAAACTGTTAACAAGTAGTCAAGTTGACACACAGTCTTCAACTCTGAGCCCAGTGACACAACTACATCCAAGGGAACAAAGCCACATTTTCACACTGAAACCGTCAACCTTCTCAACCCCGTTTTTGCTTGAGCCTAACAGCTCCACACAAACAACTCTGAGCGGGCAAGAATCGGACATTGCTCACAGTAGAAGGATCACCACTTCAAAAAGCGAGTTGGCCAAACAGAGTCAACCCAGGGTAGAAGAGAATCATTTGGAGAACAGTACAGAAGAAGAGAGCACTTCAGAAGATCTACATGTTTTTGAAGCTTCTCCAGGTGTTACTTTTCCAGTCCGGCAAAGTCGGGGGAAAGAAGGACTCAGGAACTCCTTCAGGGACTCTGGCCTCAGGCATCGACAGACTCATCAAGTTCTGGAGTCTCATTTCAAAGCCAATGGCACTACTTTGTACAGGGAAAACCAGGTGGACACTGCAGAACACCATGCTTTGGATGGCAGCTATGAAGACACAGACTATGGAGGATATGATTACGGATATGAGGAACCAAACATCTTTTATGAGTATGAAGATGGTTTAAATGGTCCTAAAGGAGAGCCAGGTCCTCCGGTAAGTGAATTAATGTGTGATTTATAATTTTTGGGATTTTGTAGAGTTTGGTTTTACCACTTCATTGAGCACAAAATGCAAGAAAACCTAAATTGGTTTAAGACCATCAAATTCTTATTGTAATATGACTTTCTAAAATAAACAAAAGGATACATTAAAGATTTTTAACTATCATAATGCAGTTCTTAAAATGTGAGGAAACTCAAAGCAATTGTCATTTTTCATGTGTAATAGCACTTAGGATTTGCAACTATGGCAGATGAACAAACTGTGATGTGATCACCACCTAATTGTACTGATATTTGTGATTAACATTAGAATAAATCTCATAAAAATACAATGGCTTGTTATGTAGTTGTAGGATGAACTGATAGCTCTGGCAGAAAAGATTTGTTCTTTGTAGAGGATTACCATGACGCTGACTGGATGGTTTAATAATGTTCTCAAATCAGTTTTTCTGGAGTTGATCTCAGCCCTGGGAGAACCTTGAGGACTCATTTAAAGTTGTCTCCACAGAGGAAATAAAAGTTCCAGAAGTGCTTTTATTGGACAATCAACAGTCAGCACCATAATCTCTATTAAATTGGATTACCCTTGTGATTTGAGTGGTATAAAATCAGATTTTTTCTGAAGTCTCAAACTCCACTTTCCAAAAACCAGTCCATCAACTTTTAGATGAATCCGAAGCACAACATGTTTGAATCTTGGGTTTTGCTAATGTTACTGTTGTTATTTGAGGCAGGTGTATTTAAGCAGATATGAATCTAACAGCTGGAGTACAACAACGCTGATGTCTGGAGTTTCAGACCCCTGGCCAAGACTCAACGACTGAGGGATATGCCTCTTTGCCTATCCCTCAGTCTTTAGCAGGTTTTTTGCTTGACGATGGAACTTTGGGCATTAAAGCCAATTTAGCATAATTGTGTAGCCCCTGGAATAGCGATCTGGTCCTCGTATTTATCTCAAGCAAACCCTTTGTTCCATATGTTACAAAGACAGAGCTACAGTTGGATACATCCAAATAAAATGATGCACACATTTGTTCCTTGCTGTCTCTTTGTAACCACTTTGTTTATATTTTTGGAGTTATTGTTCATTTGGAGGACCCATTTGAGCCCATGCTTTAACTGCATGGCTCATGTCTTTTGATATTGTTTCAGTATTTCCAAGAAAGGATATTTCCTCATGATGCTGTCTATTTTATGAAGTGTACCAATATAACATCAAAGGAGCTCCACAACATGATTCTGCCACCTCCATGCTTCATTATTTGGATGGTGTTCCCAGGTTTACCAGCAACCCTCTCTTTTTCAAGTGTAATGATGGTCATTATTGTCAAACAGTTTCACTTTAGTGCCATCACACTGCAAAACATGTCTCCAAAAATGAAGGCCTTTGTCCCTACAAGTGGCCAGATATATTATTTGAAAGTATGGCTGCACAGTAGGAGGACAATATTATGTTGTCTGGTACTGTTTCTAAAAATTGTGATAGCGATTTTAAATGTAACATACTCACATTTTTCTGATGCTTTGCTTTTATATCATTACACACTCTCTTATGTAATTTAGCATCTCAGTGACTAAATATATACTCTGCATCCGGTATGGGCATTAAGGGCAGAGTCCATCCAACTGACCGTCTATATTATTATACTGATTTGAATGCATGAAACTTGAATGCAACTCTATTGAGAAGTATAGTTTAAATCAATGTTACCTGAAATGTTCCTTAGAGGATTTAAGTGATATTGACCCCAGATCTTGTATGATTTTCCTTAAATAGTATATGTCTTAGCTACTCTGACAGTTTAGCTGCAGACATGTTTTGAATGTTGCATTAGTTGAAGGTCAGCGGTTTCCTCTGAGTGGTCAGCTTGAAAGTGTACTGAAGTACTTAAGAACAAGAACATTAATTCTAACATTTATTGTTTTTAAAGCCAGTTAAGCTTCTTAAAAATAAGACTCCTTATGACAAGTTTGGAAAATTCTGATTTAATTAATTGTTTTTAAGCTATAAGGAACAAAACCGAACCAAATTATAGTTAGAGAAACTCAGAACTCTAACTATTTTAAACCTCCATATAGCAGTAAACACCTGCTACCTATAATCGTATTCTGGTCTTTTAGCGTCCCTTCTAAAGCACAGAAGGCATATTTAAATGGACATACGTGATCGGAATAAACAGCCAACCAGAATAAGCATATGTCTTGTAGACGCCACAGTTGGAATAATCTGATCGGAATCAGCTTGATTGGAATGAATTGTAATCCGAATGAGTAAGGTGGTTTACGCTGATTGATCATTTGAGCAGTGTGCATGTAAACACTTGTTTTGACTGTGACAAACTCACCTGACTGCAAATATGTGCCATATGTCTTGGACAGATGTTTAGCAGCCACAGTTGGAGGCAACACAGAACTTTGAAGGATGTTCATTTCCTCACGCTCTGTCATCATGTGACGCAGGAAGACCAACAGCATGGGCTGCTTAGCTTGCAGCTTAATTATGGAGTGCAGTAATGTCTCAGCTGTTACTAGAACCTGCTGTGGGTCCATTCTGGGCATTTATAAGACTCAGAATGAACACACTACTGCGTTTATTTTTATGTTCAGTACAGACAGAACTACAACTACTTCTCTGTGTTTTCTTAGGGAAGTTTTACAACTCAGTGCATGTCAGTGATTCTGTTCTTAGTAAAGCCTGGTGCATGTTAACACTCATCATGATCGGATTAACTGATTTTGTGCCCATATAAATGATACATTTGGACGATTTAATCTGAGTACATTTCAGTTCAATGAAGGAATCTTGCACATGTAGACATAGTTAAAGATTCCCTTCTTCCTGCGACCTGTATATTTTCCTCGTAATGTTTATGTTGTCCTGACAAACTCTTGTGTTCTGTTTTAGATCTGTACGTTTCAGGATTTCCCCCCACAGAATAGAGTTTGTTTCTCTGTTTATAATAGCCCCATAAAGGAAAAATATAAGGATCACTATCATTTTCTCTTCAAGACATTTCTGACTTTTTTTTTTTTTGAAAGACTTTTATCGTTTCACTTTTGGGATGTGTTTGGTGTGGTCTTGCAGCTGCAAATAGTAGTTTTCTATGTTTATATAGTAACTAGTCTTGTTTGTTTAATTTTTAGTTGTTTTTTGTTTTTTGGGGGGTTTTTTTGACTAGTCTTGTCTCGGCATTTCAGGCAAAACTAAATAGAGAGAAACCGATTTCCTAAATGTGCTTTCAGTTCTGCAGCATTGATTATTTTTGTCTTGGAGGCCAGCATTTTCTTGTTCCAACAGCTTTTTAGTCTGTGGGAAGAATCTGACCTTGTGGTTTCTGGGATATTAATGACCATCTAATACAATTTCCTTTCACATAATGATCACAGTCGTTTATTTTTTTCAGACTTTCAATTCTAGTAACTTGCGCTTTCGTAGCAATTTTTGAATGTTATAATTATGGAATTTGACAGTATGTCTTATGTAAAGTTAGAATTTGGTTTCCGAGACTTCTTTGGGTCCATAAGACCAATTTGGACCCAGATAAAAGTCTAAGTAGTAGCTAGCTTACTGAAAAGCTAGCTACTTCTTAGTCATCATCAACGGAAAACTCTTAATAGACTTTAGCAAGCTAGATTGAGTTTGTTGCTTTCCACACTAGTAAATAATAATAAAACCTAAATCTGCACGTACCACAGTATAAATATTATCTCTCCTTAGAAATGAAAATGCAACAAATTTGAAGATTTAATAAATCCAAAATGAAATGGAATCAAATAGTTATGTTTTGACCATGTGAGTGTTTCTGTTTCTCTGGCCTGCACTGTTGTGTAGGCGTGGTGAAGATTCACTGTTTCCATTTCCCTGTATGTGGGAGTTTGGAGGAACAAACAGCTGTTTCTCTACTGATGTCCCCTTAGTAATCATTCACCACTCTGACTAATATTGTGAATGCACAAGTGGAACTTGTTGGATTCACTAGCTCGTGCAAAACTTTAAATATCAATTTAGCATTGAAAATATAGCACATAGAACATCATACAGACATTGTTCTTCCCCTTTCTACTCTTTCTCTACATTATATTGTGGATGTACTACATTAGAACAACAATATTTTTGTAGTTCAAAGTCACAAACGTCCACATCAGGGCAGAGCTGGGAAAGTCAATTTGAATTACTAAAAGTAATATAGACATGAAGAGTATAAATATGACTTCATGTACATGCCTTGTAAAGATAATCTTTTTTTACCTTTTTTTTTTTTGCTTCAACCACAAACGTTAATGTATTTAACATGAATTTTAAGGGATAAACGAACATAAGTTAGTACATAATTGTGAGGTGAAATGAAAAAGATGTATTGTTTTCACCTTTTGTTAGACAATAAAATCTAAACGGTTTGGGTTGGGATGTATCCAACCCCCAGTGTCACTATTTTGCAGAAATACTCTAAGCTGATCTTTTCTACCAGCTTTGCTGTCATCATCAGCAAAGGGTTCAGACAAAATAGCTGAACTTCTGTCCAATTGAACAGAGAGCTGCTGTGAGCATCAGATTTTACAGATTCTCAGTTGGATTTTGTTCTGGGCTGTGATTGTATCATTTTAACATCTTAACATGCCTTCAACTAAACGGTAGCGTCGTACTAAACTCGACCCCAGGCACTGCTGAGGTTCTGACAGAACAACTTTCTTTGTACATAAATTAAATTTCTTTGTGTTTGATCTGTCAAAAAAAGTCAAAATAAAATACAATGATGTGAGGCGACAAAAAGTTCACCTTAACATTCACTAAACTTTTTTGAACAAATCCATCTTTAAAAATGTGAATGCAGACATCAGCGTTGGGTACGTCGGTATACAATACTTTTGTAGATCTTGTGCTTTTGTAAAGATAGAAGCATCAGATTTAAATGTTTTTTTTCTTAGCCTGTTTTTACTTATTTAATTTAAGCTTAAATTTGAAATTTTCTGGTAATTACAATTAATGATGAACATGTAGAATGTCATGTGTTCTGAACTGACTAAACTTTTGTTGGCAGGTAAACAATCAGTTGTCTTAGTTACAAAGACAGATAAATAAAATATGTTTCAAATATTATGATAAAAACAAATGATATATGTAAAATTCTTTAAAGTGTAATAATTCTCATTATTTCATTAAACATTTTCAGAGTAGTGTTTATAGAAACTTAACTTGGTGGGCTTCATGTCAAGACAAGTGCTGCTTACAAAAAGTTATTTTAATCTCACTTTCTCATTAGTGTCTATCTTACTTACAGTTTAAAGACAAATCAAGTCTCTTTTGAGTTATAGAATTCTTGCAAAAGTGTGGAACATGCTTATGGAGTCCTGGGCGGCAGGACTACATGTTATCGCTTGCCATTAACACACACGGCCTCATCTTTCTTTTTTTTCCCGCTCACTCCCCTTTTTCTATTGATGCTTCTTTCCAACTGTCTCGATCTTTCCCTATCCTTGTGTCTCCCGGCTTTAGGGTCCTCCTGGCCCTCCTGGTTTACCTGGTCCTCCGGGAAAGAGAGGTTCAAGGGTGAGTCATTCATGCATATATGATGGCAAACTGCCAACAATGTGTAAAGTGGATGTAATTCATCGCACAGGGTGAAGCATACTGACATCCAGATATGCGAGGTTTTTTTCCATCATTATGCAATCAAAATATTTTAAAGGTGAATTCTGTATTTCTGTCTCTATGTAGTTTTTATACGAACACAAAGCAATACATTACAAAAAAGCACAAGTGTTGGATTAAATTTAAATGTTTTACTGTAAACAGAATTATTGCATCTTTTTGCATCCTGAGGATAATGTTGCAGTTTTCCTGACCTCAGGGTTGCACACTGATTTAGTGCAGACTTTTCTGGTATTTTGAATTGCAGCAGTCTGCTGAGCTGATTTGGAGCTGACGAATCAGATCAGTCAGAGCAGATGTGTGAGTGTGGGTGTGCGCGTGCGTGTGTGTGGGGGGTGTTTTTTTATTTATTTGGTTAGGTGGGGCTGTTTCTTCCAGCTGCTTATTTTACAGGAAGAAGTGTAAACACATGGAAGCAAATAATATATAAGGCTGAACCCCTACTATCCAAAAGCATGTAGATGGAAAATTTCGTTGAATTCTGTTCAATGACAATAAATGCTATCTATCTATCTATCTAACTATATTTCAAGAGTTTAACATATTATTTGTAAAATTGGCCTACCTGAAAAAAACAGCAGTTACTTTTTTAGACAGAGTTGCCGACACATGCTTCTGTTGTTGGTGTGACTGTAGTTAGGAAGCTTTGTAAGCACATATTAGGATGAAATAATTCACATAACTCAGGAAACACTGAACTACCGCTGAGCATCAACATTATAACAACTATACTGTACCATCTGCAACCAGCAGCTGCATTTAAACTAGATACATCTTCACTCTGATCTTCAGACTTCTCTTTAAGCATCTGCCAAGGCAGGGCTGTCATGATGCAATGCTGCAATAACGCCATGAGCCCCGAGGGACTTCTGGAAACAAAACACAACACAGTGTGTTGAATGGATAGGTTACGTGGAACCGTAAATGTCTATTTATACGATCACTTCTGGTTGTTGCTCTTCCTCAAATAGCATCTTCTTCGTGGATCTTTTATCAGAAGGAATTTTCTGTAAATCTCTACACTGTATAAGCTTCTCTGTAATGCCTTTAAAAAGCATAAAAGGCTTGAAGGGAGAGAGGCTGGCAGACAGGAAAGCATGTCTACTACTAAAAATTAATAAATAACTTGGCTCTTACAACGCCCACTCTAAGCCCCAAAGGCTACATCATAAAGTAAAACCAGAGTGTAGCTTGAGATCGCTCTGTAGTGAAAAGCTATTGCGTGTATTGTGGCTGACTCTCTGATTGTAAAAATTATCCTAGTTTAATCCTATGAATCACAGCGTACCACTTGATGTGGGCCTTTGTGATGAGGTGCAGACTAGTTAGAGTTTACTTTTAATTAGTCAAAACTGGATTGTATAATAAGTTATTGTCTAAAATTTACTGGATTGGTCTGCAGAACTATATTAATTCTTGTTCTTGTTTTTATGATCTAATTTCTATAATCTTTATGTTCTGGTACATGCTCTTGTACATACGTAGACATGCACAGATCAGAATTTAGTGGTTTTTATTTTTCTTCAAGAGCTATGTGTAGGAATATATAAGAATACCAATGAAGAGCAATCTGTTATTGTTTATGTTGGGAGGAGAGTAAACCTCACTGTACTGTGTGAGATAACAGTAATGGTAAAACATAAATAAAATTGAGCATGTTATAGCAATGTGCATGTGTATTCTCACAGAAATGTTGCCAATATTTCCAAACCCAGCATCTTTCCCAACAGACAGAGGTTGAAATCATAAAGCGATGAAACAGAACTCAGCTGCACTCTGTACATCCTTCCTGGTATCTGTTTTATACCTTTCTCTCTCACAGCCTGACTGAACAGACACATCTCAAGATCCAATGGAAAAATCTGGTTCACTTTTAAATTGTCTTTTAGATCATTATTAAAAAATGTTAAAAAATACATTCACACCTATAATCTGCCTCACTGACACTGAAAAGGCAAACGTTGAATTTTCTTTCACCTGTAATAGTAATTTTATTCAAGGATGTTAAACATTTTCTTCTATCACAGCATTAACACAATAGCAGAAGAGTTTAACATGATCTTGCTACCTGTAAGATCAGGGTAGCTGATACAACTAAACTAGCTATTTAATTAATCAGACTATCTGCTGTGGTAAGAAGTTCTCATTCAGCTGCATAATGGAAATGTTACTCTTTTTGATAGCTTCAGTTTTTATAAAAGAGTGCTGGAGCTTCTTAGATTTTTACACTGCTGTCATTAGTGTTATTTGCTGTAATTAGTGTTATTTGTAAGTGAAAACTGTAGCAGCCTTTTCCCCCAAATATGTCTTTCTGCTGATTAGTGGTTCACAGATGGAAAACCAGCTCAGTATTCTTCCTGTCACTCTTCTGTAACATTAAAAAGCCTTTAAGATGAAAGAATGGCATCACAGAAAATATTTGAGATTTTAAAATTGTACCTATTTAAAACCTCAAAACAATTTAATTATGGGGTCCGGACCATACCTGATTGTGGGCCTTTTCTATATTGATCCAATGAAAAAGCTTCTTAATGGAACTATGATACCTCACTTATGTTGATTTCATCTACATAATGAAAAGGATTAATATGTTATATTATTTTGATTTTGCTCTAGGGTCCAACTGGTCCTCATGGAAAACCTGGACAACCTGGACCACCGGGGCCAAAGGTGAGAACTGCTCTACAGTAAGAGAGAGAGAGAGAAAAGTTCCTCACTGTCTGTGCAAGAAAATAGTAATTATATAGATACATGCAAAAATTAATGGCGTTTTAGTGTAAGTCATGTCAACCAGTACAAGAAATACACAGGGCAATAGTTTTTGTGAAATGAATGCCTCAGAAGCCTTTGTATTCTCCAAAGAGCTCACAAATGTCAGAGCAAGGCTGATGCAAAATCAGAGAAATTTATTGCATGAAAAAGTAAAGAGCCTAAACAAGGTGCAAAAAAACCACAACCCTAATTTTCTCACTGTCTGATATTAAATCAGGCTTAAAGTTTCTGTTTTCAATGTGTATGGATTAACAATGTCATTTCTGTCAGCTAAATGTCAAAACATTTAGAGAACGTTGGGGTCAGAAGTTCACAAGCATTTCTTTATTATGAGATATAATTTCCTGTATGTATTATCTCAAACATTTTGGCAAACTTTCCTCAAGCTTTCACCATGAACACTTCCAGGATCCACCCAAGAGACAGTGAGGATCAAGCTGCTCCATTGAAGCACTGAGTCTGTATCAGGGAGATGACATTGTGATACAGGGGATGATCCTGGAACCGCACTTTCGGATGCACATCTCTTAAATTTACCAAATCAATCTTTGAGGACTTCTGTAACTTTATGTCACAAATGTTTGACTTTATAATCTCAGAAAGATACAAACATTACAGTACAAGTTCCTGGAGCTTGATGCCTCGATTTGTTTTAAATGTTTTCCTGCTGCAACAGCAGATTATCAGTGGTTATCAGTCTCCTGCAACACTTGATGGCATGATGAGGATGTAAAGCAGTTATTAGAATAAGGTGTACTAGAGCAGATACATCTAAAATATGAAGAACAGTGGTTCTTAGCGATTCATTAGACCACATTGTGGTGATGTCAGAGGCTCATTAAACTGTCTCATTAATCCTTCACTCTAACAAAAATGTAGACACAGTTTTTATTGTAGTGCAAATGAGTTCAATTATGGCGACTGACGAGATCAACATGCTGCTCTCTGAGGAAAAGAGATTGTGTGCAAGTGGAATTAACCCAGACACAGCCAGATGTTGCTAGCAGCTGAGATAATGAGGCAATGTGTCGCCATTGTGTGACAGGAAAGAAGAAAAACTTTGTTGATGGAATTGATTATAAACCATAAAGAAGGTAGGGGATCTAGACCTGATCGTGGGTCCGTGTGGTTTGCCACAACGCATAATGTCAGTTTCAGCTTTTAAGACACACACTTGATAAAATAAATAGGAAGAGAAAAAACAGGAAACATGTCTGGTCAGTTTTCTTCCAGTGTAGGAACAGATATGTTGGTACAACTATGCAAGGATGTGGGTAGCCTCAAGCAGATGTTTGTGGTAGCAGTTTTTCTAGATGGATGCCACAAAGAGGCTGCACCATGCAATCAGTGGTATATGAAGTAAGCCATGCTGCAGGCAGAGAAATAAAATACCAGTCGGTCTTCAACTCTAACATTGTTAAACAGATTTATCATCATTTTTAGTTTTAAACGCAACATAGATTTAAAAGTCGGAATTATTAAATGTTTTAGATCCTGTGAAATAAAACAGCGGTGCTAGATGGTTTTCTTCTGAGTCTTTTCTGACATTTTTGATTCACTGACATATGTTGTGCACACGAGCAGAGAAGTTGGCTGACTGCATGAGATGTTCAAACAGTCCACTTTGGACTTAAAAGAGCCTGACATTGGGCTTCATGCATTGCTGACTGTTGTTCAAACAAGACAGAGTTTTGGTTTTTGGGTTGTATGCCTCGCTGGGAGAGTGTCAAACTGTGGTCACATGATTCTCAGAATCTGGTTGATGTTAAATTGTTCTTGAGGAAATTCTGAGCCCTGGAAGGAACTATGTTTAAAAGATATGGGGTCTAATAATCATGTGGAGTAAATAAGCACAGGTATTTGAATCCCTTTTAGATGTCAGTACATTTCTTTATAGCTTTGGAAACATTGTGAGATAAGTTACGATAACTTGCTTCATGTCACTATGTCAAGGGTTCAAATTTTATTGAATAAGAGAGCAGATCTTTTTGGATAAATTTGCAGTAGTTGGAGTTTTGTAATGTCTGTGAAGGTCAAAAATGCTTCTCTGGTCTTCAACTTTTTCCCACTGTTCCTCAAAACCAGCTGACATTGTGACCTATTTTCTATTCCAGGGTTCAAAAGGAGACCCAGGTCTCTCTCCAGGCCAAGCTATGCCAGGGCAAAAGGTAAAAAAAAATCTTTGATGAATATTAAGAGCAAATATATTTGTTGACACAAAGATAAACAAAAGCAAACAACCTAATCAATAACTTCACCAGAAAAAGGCCCAGACCTGAATCTGACTTAAAATCTTGACAGGAGAAAGATTCATAACATTTTCGTCAAAGAACACTGGATCATTTTTCCAAGTCAAGATGTGGCATGCAGTCTTATCTATTATTAGTCTAAGTATATGTGTACTAATGTAGCAACATTACTTTATTTACAACCTCAAAGGATTTAAGTAGCTTCTGTAGCTGATGATCAAACCACCAAGGTTCCTGCCTTTGGTCATTGCTTTGGTTGCTCCCACAAGTAAAATGGCGTGTACTTGTCAAGGCCATTGTCAGACCCCAAAGAGCTTCACACTACATTCAGTTATTCACCCATTCATGCACATCTTGCACAAGATCACAACGACAGAGGCAGACAGACAACCCATCAAATGAGGGACGAACTGCCACCACTATTGCCACCATCATCCCACAAGTGATGAGCCCACGTTTCCTTTTTGGATTGTGCCTGACTGGGCTGCGTGGGTAAAAGCTCAGTCATCAGGTTCTCGCCAGTGGATCCAACCTCCACGCATGGTGTCACCACAGCTGTTCTCCAGAGGAGGGTGAGACATGTCCAGGCGAGGGAACACTGCTCCATAAAGAGTTAGCAGGCTGCATTTTGTCTGATCCCTCACCTAGAGCCTGTTTGCCATGGGTGAACCAACGCTTTACTGCTTTCCTCTTAGGATCATTCTGTCACTCAGTTTCAACATTGGCCTATACTTATATGAACTTTAACTAATCCATTTTCATAACCAAAACAAGCTAACCCTACAGTATAATGCAAGGTAAACTTTTTAACAAGCCAACATAGTCTGACACAAACAGCAAATGTTTACTTATAACACATTGTTTCATGTTAAGTATTTACTTTGTTTGATGCTTTACTACTTCAGTAACTTTTTTTGTGTTTTCATTTTTATAAGAACTTCTTATTCCCTCATTTAACATTTCTGAATCATGCTGCTAACACTGATCTATGTGGCGTCACCACAGCTGTTTTCTCTTATTGCGTCGCTCCATCCTCGTTTCATTCTCGTCCAAACACCATGAAAGTAATGATTTTTCTGAGCAGCACAGATAAGTATCTTGAACTAATTACATGCATCCTGATTCCATCGAGTTCAACAGTTTCTGTACTCAAAAAAGATTACCAGAAGTTATTTTGCTTTGAAATACTTTCTTGATAGCAAGACATTAAAGTTGAATTAGTTACAAACAAAATTTTATTGCTGTATTTATGAGGTGTCGCTGCAATGTCATATTGATGAGGTTTTCAAACATAAAACCCTGAATATTGAAATATTATCACGGTACATATTATGCCTCTTTCTGCAGGGGAAAGAAGTGTTTTTAATAAAATGATGCTGTTTGGAAAATGAAACCCTTTGCACTCTGCTTGGGGTTCCCATTGCCCCCGTGTGCAATGCTAGACAGTTAGAGACAAATGTATCACTCAAGCTGCTGCTGCTTTAAAGTGCTAGTCATGCTGTTATCTCATTTTAGACTGGGCCTTTCACCTCTTCGACTATTAGGAACCAAAATACATCATTCTTTCTCATAATGACTGACTGTATTCACAATGTCTTTTTTTATCTCCGTGGTTGTATTTTAACAGCCAAAATCATTCCCAGTTTGTTACTTTGATGAGAAGCAGCATTGTTTAAAATACATACAACGATGGAGAAACACTAACTTCAGTGTTATTTGCTATTTTCTTCAGAGGAGTTTTTTTTTTTTTTTTACTAGTGAGTAGTGCATTCTATTCCTTTAGCTTTTAAGTGGTATATGATTAAAAATGATTTGCTTTAATTAATTTGGTGGCAGTACTTATGTCATTGCAT
The DNA here is from genome assembly GCF_003331165.1 of Xiphophorus hellerii. NCBI lineage: Eukaryota > Metazoa > Chordata > Actinopteri > Cyprinodontiformes > Poeciliidae > Xiphophorus > Xiphophorus hellerii. The sequence goes on from NC_045680.1 coordinate 2,154,726, forward strand.
ATATGAATTTATACAAAGGTATAAAAAATATTCTCTATTTTTTCCAAAATTGTTAACAAAAATCCATTGAAAGCAAACTACAATAATCTGGAAAGGGGGGCTGAAAAAGAAAATATGACCTAAGACAAGTCTAACTAAGGATAACAAACAACTGCTCTCTCACAATGAACATTCAGGGGAATTTATGCACAAAGGCTATTCTGCAAGAAACGAGGAGGGAAGGGGAAGGAGACCAACAATGGACCTTACCAGAGCGGCCGCTTTTCATTGGCTGATGCCCATTCTACGTGGTCGTCTCACAAACACACTTAGCTTCCCGTTAGCTAAGTACAGCATAATGGCAGAACTGATGCAACTTCTACACCTTGAAGCCTGTCTGCTACACAGTCTTACGTTAGCTAAACAGATCAATATGTATGTGTCTGTATCTGACATACACTAAAGATTTTATTTTAGCAGAAAAGGCTTTGGACTAAACTGTTACTCGTGTTAGCCACGTTAGCACCAAGTACAGCTAATCAATCAACCGTCGCTGTTTTCAGGGAAGCGCTGATTAATAATCCAGAAATAAATATCAAGCCTGGAAACTTGATATGTAACGGACTGAATGTTATGTTTTTAACGTAATCTTTGCTCGTCTTGCGGGGCGCAGGCGGTTGCCACGGTAACAGGTGTGCTTAAACTACAAAGAGAGAGAGAGAGTAAAAAGGTAGGAGTGGTTTTGAGTTGATCACCTGTTCGGGTTATTTTACCTTTGTTTACCTTTGCTGTGGCGCATTACAGCCGCTGTAGTTTCTAAGTTGGACTAATTACCTCGTTCGTTTGTGAGTTTACGTCATTCACAACAAACATCAAATAGAACAAATATATTTCATAAAATTTAACAAACAAATGGCTTCTACCGCGGTAATTATGTGAAATTAAATTAATTATATCCCAGCTTCAGAAGATTTGCCTTTACCTTTACAGAGCTCTTTGGTTCCTCCTATCAGTCTGTAGCTTCTCATATTGACGTCATCAAACCAAAGTTCAGATCTACCATAACTGACTGACACCTGCTGGCCTCAGGTTTGCAACCAGCTTGTAACTGAGAAACCAGTAACCTCCTCCCAGATGATGACATGAACTTGTTAGTTCCTCTGTCCATTGTAGTAGCTGATATATTGTGAAAATCCGGTAGAAATGATGCACTAATTGAGTTGTTTACATAGAAATAACGCTGCGAGGCTTTGTTTGTGAGACTTGCAGGGTCGGTTGTGGGCGGAGCTTGGTAAGGTCCATGATTAAACCAAGGCAACTAATGCAAATCAACAAACAATAACTACAACGCACATGTGAAAACTAAAACATCCTAACATCAAAAATGTTTCTAAATGGTTGGACTTAAAGAGATTGGTAGCTTCTCCAGAGTCACGTCCCCTGCTTCCAGCAGCCTAATGGATTGGTCCACTTCCTGGTGTTACATCATAACCAGTCCTCTCCCACAGCCACTAAAATAAATCTCAGCAAAAAAATAAATATAACGATTAGCAACCTAAACATATCTAGGTTGTTTACTAAATGTGTGCACCCATATTACCAAACATCTTAAAGTAGTATTACAGATAAAGGGAAATTATAAATAACTGTACTGCATAAAAGAAACTAAAATAAATAAATAATAACACAGAGAAATAACTGAAAGAACCTCCACTGTTGGTTTAATTTTTACTTGTTTTTTAATGTATTTGTTAACTTTATGCAATTTGTCTGTGTTTGTGTCAATAGGGTGACAGAGGACTACCTGGTTCACCTGGGCCGAAAGGATTTCCAGGACCGCCGGTAGGAATAAATGTGTCTGGTTTTGTGTGTAATGCATGAGCTGCATTACACACAAATGCAGCTCATTCATTTGTGTTGCTATCAAGACAACAAAAGCAGCCTTTGAATCAGTAAGAAACTTTGTGATTGCATTTGAGATTTAGTTGGAATGATACAATTTTAAAGGTGTATATTGTTATGTCATGAAAATCTAATTTTATTAGTCTTACCTCTTCAAAAGTGTCCATACCCCTTACATTTTTCCACATTACAGCCACATACTGGTGTATTTTATTAGGATAAGTTAGACCAACAAATTGTTGTACATTTTGTGAAGTGAAAGAGAAATAATACATGATTTTCAATTTTTAATAAAATTCAGAAATGTATGAGGTACATTTGCATACATCTCTAAACATTAGAATCAAAACCAACTTTATTTTGCCAAGTTTGCCATTCCATCAGCACTCTGAGCATCACCAGCAGTTTTTTGTTTCGTGTAAATATGTAGATATGCAATTCTTTTACAAAAATAGAAGAGAATACAAAGCAAACCAGCAGCATCATTAAAACCGAGGAGCACACCTGAAAGACCAGGGATAAAGCCATGGAGAAGTTCAAAACAAAATCACAAGTTTTAAGGAGCTCTGTTCATCCAAAAATAGAAAAAAGTGTAGCACAACTTCAAATCTATAAAAAACATAGGTGATTGGTAATGTCCTCCACAAATCAGGCCTTTATGAAAGAGAATCTGAAGGAAAGGTAGTGTTTGTTAGCCAAAATGAGACAAGACAAACATGTGGAAAATGGATGGAGCTAAATGCACAAGTAATGCACAAAGAAAACCTGATGGAAGCTACCAAAGAGCTTAGACAAAGGTGGAGTTTATGTATATGTCCCCAAAAGGTCTAGTCAAAGTCCAGGTATTTTACTGTGAGGTGTGGCATAGCAAAATGTGATTATTTAAAATGATCACATTGCAAAGCACAATTTCTTAACATATTTTATTCAGAAGATTGCTGCTGTGGTTTTTGTCTCGTGTAGCTGCATGTGTCAACATGCATTATGCACAGTTGACTCAGATTGTTATGTGTGAGTGTGGTCAGTGTCTGGCTGGAATGGGTTTAGTGTTGAAATTGTTTTTGGCTGGGATCACCTAACTTCAGATTGGTTCTGATCGTGATGACAGCTGTGTTATTGTAGTGGGTTCTTGTGCTGCTCACAGTCCTTCCAATGCAGCTGTTTCAGTAATCTACTACTGAAACTTTTATACGTTCCCTGTCAACATAGTTTACATTAACTTTGACCCCTAGGAAACCACACCGGTGTTTACCCTCATTAAACCTAATATACCCACCACACTCACTGTGTCGTATCAGCACATTTCAGACGGAATGACTGGCTCTGTGCTTTTTACCCCATGTGCGTTTTTAATTCAGTGTGGAAGTTCATGTGTCCCAAAATCTGAAGCACTACATGACAAGTTGCTCTTATTACTCCGGAAATAAATTGACCAATTGGAATTTTTTGTTGGTCGACAATTACGTCAAAACAAAATAGACTATAAATTAGCTTATAAATTATATAAGCTTATAAATAGCTTATGTAGAGCATTTGAAAATGGGTTTTGTTTTATAAAATTATCTGTACAAAACCTGGCATAACACCATAAATACACATATCCCTATATGTGTCAGTCAAGTACTAATGTCACTTGATTGACATTAGTACTTATGATCAAAAATATCTTGACAAGGAAGTTATTAATTTGGTATTTTTTTTATTTTATTTATTGTTTATTTTTTTTATCTATGCTGGAAATGTATTATGTTCAATATTCTTTTAGTTTATTCTCTATAATTTTGTAAAAAATTTTGCATTTTCTAGAATATTTTCTTGTCTCAAGTCATCTATCAGCAATGCATAAACAAATACCCACAAACTGTTGAGGTTCTTGTAGAACACACTTGTAAACTGTTCTCTGATGTTTTTCTTTTTAAAATTATGCTAAAAATATTTTCTTGTTCTAATTTTGAAGGGTCCTAAGGGTTATCAAGGTACACCTGGCCAACCAGGGGAACAAGTAAGTAATCATTTTTAATTCAGCCTGAATTCCAGTTAGTCCCTTCGGTTTTCTGTGATTCATGGAAATTCACGCAAAATGAACAGTTCCCTGCATTTCTTCGCACTGATGTACAATTGTGACTTAGCACAATTGCTAATTTTCCACAGAAATGGTCAGAAACATCGGCTTTATGTGACTGCTTACTCCCATCCCTAGGTGGCAGTATTTCTTACTATGCTAAACTGCTGCCTCATCCTTATTTGATATCAAGTTATATTTTGTAATGATACTATTTAAGTAAAAATGCATGCAGACACTTATTTATTTGTACACTCTCAAAACTCAGACAGGTTGTGTGAATCTAAGGACATCGGCTTGCACAATCCAGTCAGTGTTTTCTTTTATCCTCAGTTTAAATCCCACTTGTCCTTGATGGAAACACCTTCCAGGTTGTCAAAATGGTAACAAATGAGGTTAGTTTAAAAAAAAAAAAAGACAGTAAGAGGGGGCGGGTCGGGTTGGAGCTCTGCAGGAAGCAACAGTTAGCAGACGGGTTGTCTGGACTGAACAGTGTGTGTTTTATTCTTGCAGACAGCAGCAGCAGAAGCCTGTGTTTCTCCTCTTTCAGTTCATCCATTCCACCTAATCTCATTCATTGTTCATTCACGTTCTCTCTCTTGTTCTCACTCTTTTTCTTACTGAAGGGCATACCAGGACCTCCTGGGGAATCTGGAGCTGCAGGTTACCCTGGCAGGCAGGTGCAGTGAAAAACACAAGAAAAGTTTTTTCATGAATCCATTTTACAGTAAAACTTCCCTGATATCATCTGCTCTGCTGTTCTCTACACTCGTTACACTCTCATTTGATTTTAATTTAAATGATTTGAATGCTGATATACTCTCAGGTTTTCATCCATCTGACAATAGCAATTTTTTTGTATATAAGTGTGTTTTAAGTGTGGTTAGAATTACATTTTCTGATAATGAGGATGCCTGTTCTTCAAAAATGTGTCTTGTTGATCAAAACCTTGTTTTTCTTTTAGGGTTTAGCTGGGCCACAAGGTAGCCCCGGACCTAAAGGTGTCCGTGTAAGTAGCTTTCCGCTCTCATTCTGCCCTCTTTTCTTCTATAGCTTTGGATTAAACACTTCATTTCCTGAAGGGATCAAGACGATGTCAGGTGCTTAACTTTGCTCCATAGAAAAAGATCAGGATAAGACTCGCATTTTCATCATACCGCCTTAGGGGAGTCCTCATGTGAGGGCTAGTGTGACATCGGGTTGTCGCTTTGAAGCCTCACTTTTTCTTCTAACTGTAGTTCATTCTTCACAGAGGAATGCCCCCATCATAAAAACAAGAAAATCAAGGGAGGAGAAGAGGATAAAGGAAAAATAGATTAGAGAAAGTCTGAAAGCAGACAGAGAGGATGGCTAAAAGAGCTGGTGAGAGAAAGGGACTTTATGTGGAAAACTGCAACTGGGAGAAAGAGGATAGCTGGGATTACAGTGTCAGGCTGAGGTTGGCATGGGGAAAAGGACAGAAAGAGCTTTGATAAGGCTGAAGTGTAGGAGAAAGAGACATGGCGAGTTAGAAACACACTGACATATGCATAAAAAGAACAAAGATGATACATAACGTTTCTGTGCAGCAGTTTGTCAAACCATTGTGTATTGCTTTCAACAATGTATTATTTTCCTTTTCTGAAGCTTTTTGTTTACAGTACATTGCAAAAGTATTCATACCTCTTAAACTTTTTGTAACGGACCAACACAATGCACCATATCACTGTAAAGCGGAAGGAATGAGACAAATGCATGCACACCTGAAGATCTAAAAAGTGTGGAGTGTATTTATATTAGGTTCTCTGAATAATATTATGTGTAATATATTACCTTCACAAGCTTCCTTACTTATAAACATAGTCTACCTTTGTATAAGCGTGTGTTTTTCTGACTTCCCACTCATAACGCAACAACAACGCCCACTAAGTCGGAATTCCTATTGGGAAAATCAGAGTTCACAGAGCAAATCTGTCTCATTATCTAATACGGCTATTATTACAGATAAAATGGAGTAATATGGACAATATTCATTAGTTCTTCTGAGGGGTTGTATTTCAGTAAACCAGTGCAAATATTCCATTTGTGTTTGAATGCATATAATGGAAAGAAACATATTGATATTGGTTCGTAATATCCTTTATTCAGCACAAAATCAAACAGGCAGTCTCATAATTTTCTGATTAGCAGCATGATAGCACTCTGCTTAAGTATCCTGTTTATGATTTGCTATGTCCCGAATTGGAGGAAGGGTCAGCATGTGGATGAAGACCTGGTCAGATGAAACATTTTTAGCTTTTAGGCACAATGCTGCTGCTATTGCTATGTTGTAGGATCTCAGTAGAGTTAAATGCAGAACAATTGTTGAAGGAAATGCGCTAAAGGACACAGAAGACTTGAGATTAGAACAGCAGGGCAATAAACTAAAACACACAACTGTTACTCCAATGGAATGGTTTAGAATAAAAATATACATGTGTAAGAGTGGCCCAGTCAAATCAAAGAGCAAACATTTCATAGATGTGCAACGCCAAAGACATACCCCAAAAGACTCGCAGCTGTGATTGCAAAAAAAACTGAATTTTACAAAGTATAGATTCAAGGGTGCTAAATACATTAACAAACCACACTTCTTAGATTTTGACTTGTTGAAAAAAATCAAAAATTTCCATGTCTGCTCATGATTCGTTGTGGCTTTGTCTTTAACTGTCACCAAGAATCCCAATGAAACAATAATGGTTTTTTGTTGTAAGGTGGAAAGATGTGCTCCAGTGATGTGGGTGTTTTCACAAAACACTTTATGATCATATGAGTCACTGTTGGCTGCAGCTGTATCCTAACTTTGAAGCTTTACGTATTGCACAGTCGTCATAATGTGCTTCTAATGACTAATCTGAGGCTCATCGGGTTTAACGGGCTCATGGTCCGTTAAACTAAATTATGTAAAAACAAAAGCTCTGGAGCAAAATATCCTTGCTTTTCTTCTTTATTCCTTTTCCCTTTAACAAAGAAATAAAAGAGTGGGAAACAGTCCTGAAGTGCTTTGGACATGAAACATTACAGATAATTTAAAGGCTTCCCAATACATGTTACAAAGGATTTCCAGGAAGAGACAGTTCCTCTGTCACTGTATCACTTTCTCAGAACAACTGTCCCTGTCACATATATTTTAGGCACTGTTTCATGGTTTAAAAATTACTTCCAAATGCTTATAAGTACTACTTTTTGGCTAGCATTAACCAACAGCTGTAAAACCAAAATTTCATTGCTTTTAAAGAATCATTCAATTTTAATTGAAAGAATGTGTTCTGTTAATATAAAACAGGTTTATTTTATATCTGCAATAAAAAAGTTTAGTTTTAATTTTTTCCCAATTAAATATTGTTTAAAAGTATTCATGTAATGTATCCCAATGTTATGATATGAAATTGTTGTTTTTAGGGTTTCATTGGGCCTCCTGGCGTTGCTGGACCACCAGGGCTGGAAGGGGAGAAAGTAAGTGTATTATCTTTTTAGTAGTGCATGTTTCATACATGCATTAAAATATAAGGTTTTTTCACAATCTGTCAAGTAATCAGACTAAATTTTTGCCATTTTTAAGGTAAATTACCATTAGCTAAGTCATTTCCATTTGTCAACAGCCAGAACAATGAGCAATAGTATGTTTTTAGATGTTGTAGTTATTATTTTTCTAAAATTCAGAAAGTGACATGTATTAAAATTACTAAACAGGATTGTCAGGTTAATTCACAACATTTTAGATAATTAGAGACACCTGTGGATTTATTTTAAGGCAACAACTAAAATAGTCTGCTTTCTTTTGTGACATCATTAAAACACCTAAACAAATCACCTAAGATATCAGGAACTCTGGTATAATTTAATATGCATGAAGTGGTATTATTTGTTCAGATAATGATTTAGCAGTACAAACAAAATGGGAATGTTCTGTTAAGAAAAGAGACAATGGCGGTGCAACATGAAAAGGAATAAGGACATAAAAAAAACCAGATTGCACTTTTGCAAACGCTTTCAGATGTTCTTAATATTTGGAGCGATGTCTTGTGGTCTTCTGAAAGCGAAACGGATGTTTTTTTGTGTGTGTGTTTTTTATCATCGTTACATTTGGAGGAAAAGCATAAAAAGTCCAAAGAAAAAAGAAAACATAGAAATAAAATTAGCTTGAAGCTTGAAGAGATGAGTGTGAACAGTTTTTGAAAAAATATCATTGGCTCTCCACATGTAGGGGCAATGGTTATGAAGGCTCTGTGTCCTTCTGTCATTACCTTGGTATGACCTTGGTATGATGCTCAATCAGCTGGCCTTAATCACAGGGCCAGGAATATTCTAGAAACCAGCAAGACCACATGAAGGGCTAGCAGCTACTTTGATGTAGCTGGGCAGGAGCTTGTTCATGTAAAGTTCTGAGAGCGAGAAGCTTGAAGCTTGAACCTGCATTCTGAAAAACCTGTTTGATCCGTAAGGAGGAACAGAACTCCAAACTTTCTGAAAAGCTTGTGGAAGAAGAATACACATACTCTGAATTTAGAGAACGTTAAAAGAATATCTTTCATTTTTTTATTTTGGCATATAGGGAATATAAATGATTTTGGTAATACTAACTGACCTAACTCAGGAGATTTTTATTTTGATTTAATATCAGACAGTAAAAAAGCAGAAGGTGTGTATTTTGTCTGCTTATAACCGTGTCAAACTTTTAAAGAGTTTTTCTGAAAAACTTTACTTATGTCATCTTGTATATGCATAATGATGTGACTAATAGGATAATTGATTTTTTTGCCATATCAAGACATTTCAACTTAATCAAATTAGCAGTTTACATACACATTATGTGGGGTTTTATTCAAGGTATTGTGTCTGATTTGTGCTCCAAAGTCCAGATTTCTCAGTTCTAAGCTGGGAAAGAAACAGCAAATGCTCACTTGGAAAAATATGATATATAATAATAATAATAATAATAATAATAATAATAAAAATTCAGTTTTAGTGTAAATCTTCTTTCCAGAGTTGCACATTTATATACGTTTGACTTTTACTGAGAAGCATTTCTTATATGGATATCTCTGCAGAAGTGATGTGTTTTCCATCCATCCGTTGATCATACCTGCCAATCCCTGCAGGGTCACGGAGGTCTGGTGCCTTGGAAGGTTTGATTAACTACTTGGTATTATTTTCTAGGGCATTCCTGGTCCTGTTGGAAAACCTGGCCCAAAAGGAAGACACGTAATACAGTTTGTTTTTGATAATATTTTTTGTACTTATCTGTTTTTAGCTGTTTGAGGGTCAGGTGAGTTCTCTCTATATTAGTCTGGGAAATCCAATAGATTGTTGGACTTAAAGTGAACACATCCTAGAAACACTAGTGAAGCGATTTAGATCCACAAATATGTTAAAATAGGTGTATTTTGGTACGCTTATGTTTTCTAGGGCTTAAATTGGAAATAATTTCTGGTACATTGTAAAACGTATAAATACATTTTCTGGGTTTGGGCTATTAGTGTGTTTTATGCTAAAATTAGCCTGTTTTACTTTAAACTTTCATCTTAAACACCATCTTCCTCTTAGTGGTGTGTTTGCTTGTCTTTCCCTTATGGCATAGTGGCCAAAAGAAGTGTAGGTCTCATATATTTGGGACTTAAACTGTTATTTTATGCAAAAAAGAATGGAATAAACAAGGTGTGTCCTCCTTTGTAAAATTAATATTTTTACTTCTGGTATATTTTCTGCTTCTTCCACAGGGTGTGGTAGGAGAAGTCGGGGAGAGGGGTCCACCTGGTCCAGATGGCAGCCAGGTGAGAACGCTAATCTTTGAAGTACCTGTGGATTGGAATTTAAAAATGTATATATTACAAATCTCAGATGAAATTAAAAAAATTGCTGTAAAAGTAAAATGCTCCTTGAATACTCCATTTACTCTATTGGTTCCCTGCTTAAGTACCCAACTTCTGGACTGAACATTATTTCTCCAGTTGGATTCGAACTTTTACTGGACTGGATTCAGATTTGTTTGAGAATCTGTTTCTGCTTTTATCATCTTGTATTGTAGGACACTCTTTTATTTTACAAAATGTGGTTTTAAGATAAGCAATGTTAAGTTTAAAGTGTGCACACTTATCTTTATGTTTGTTAATGCCCAAGAGGGGTCTATTTACAGTTGAATGCATAGAACATAACATTATAACTTATCAAAAGTAGTGCATCTTTTTTTATTATTATTGTTTGTTGGTATTAGTGGCAACATAAATCAAAAGGAAAATGCATGATCCAGGGAAATAAATCTTTTGAGATTAATATTATATGTATGTTTGTAAAATGTTTCTGAAAATGTCTTGTGCTATGATGTTTCAACAGGGGCCTGTTGGTGGTTCTGGTATTACCGGCTTTCCTGGTTTGAGGGTGAGTATGATATTTGTCTCGTTTTCTTCACACTGGTACATTTTTATAGTTTAGATTGAAAGACACCACCGAAACCAGAAACTTACATTATATAAAAATTATATAAAAACTATATAAAAACTTTTTTTTATTTTCATGGTTTAACATTAAATTAAGCTAAACTTTCCTGTTTTGGGTCAGTTATGATAAACAGAAATAGCTATATTTGCAAGATACCACAATTGTAAAAAGATAATGAATGTCTTTTGTATATTTTTCATTAATCTTGTCAAATTTAGAAGCTTACATACACTAAAATTCCTATGCCAGAATTGTGAAGCTCAATAAGATCAGATTATCTTTGGGCAAAATCTCTAAATCCCTTTAGGTTCTTCATTCCAATACTTAGGTACAAGTAAAAATGTCAAATCAAATCAATCCTAGAACAAAATCAAAAAACCTTCTGAAGATTCTGGTTAAAGTTGGTGAGAGGGTGTCATTAAACATCAGAAAAAAACTCCTGTACCAACGTGGACCGAAAGGCCAGTCAGTGAGGAAGAAGCCATTACTCCAATAGCAATATACAGAACCCTCAATAATTACATTCTGAAAGTGAATCAACCTTAATTTTGGAGACGTGTTCTGGAGTCTGATGGAGCTTGCAAATGAGAGAAAACTAACTCAACTGTGCAGTTCGGGGGTGGCAGCATCATGTTGGTTGTTGCTGCAGGCGCACTTCACAAGACTGATTGCATCATGAGAAAAGAAAATGAGGTAAAAATATTGGGACATCTCTAGACATCAAATTCACACATGAGATCAAGAGGAACACGGAGATCACGCTGAGTGGGATCTGTAGAAGTTCCCACTGGGTTAATGATGGATGAAAATGTACAACAATTAGAATTTAAACATGGACAGAAGACAGTAGCAACACAAATTGGGATTTTGAGGTCATGAGATCTTCATAACAACCAGGACCCATAATGTGCATCATGAAGCTGTTTAGGGTTACGGTTTCCTGCATACTGATTGGACAGAAGAGGTCCAGAGTTCTCAAAAATGTGAGGTGTAGTCATGAGTGTGTTTGCTAAGGAACAAAATATTAGTGTGGGTGCTGAGGTTTTATGCATATGCATTTATTTGAATGAATTCAACCTTGTGTACACAATTCTTGTTTTCAAACTAAAAAATGATCACAACATACTGTAACTATTTGTAGCTCCCTATTTAAATTATTTCTGTAGGTAGACTGAGAGACAAATTGTTTTCATAGTGTCCCTCTCTAACAAGTATTATGCATAAAATACTTATGGCAGACGAAATCAAAAACTAGAAAAAGATAATTTATGACAGCATATTCCAAGCACACTGAATGTTGCTGATTTATTTATTTTTTGCTTTCAAAGCTGCACAAGTTGCCAGCTGGTTATGAAGTGCACAGTTAGCACTAGCATGAGTGGGAGAGCATATTTCAATGATGCACTGCTCTTCAGTCCAGATATGTGCCCTCAGGTCACAGAGTCAAGACCAATTCATCAAGGAGATACTGAGATAGGAGAAAGAGGCCAAACTATTTTACACTGAGAAGTCGGTATGTGTGTGTGGCGGGGGTGTGTGGGGTGTGTGTGGGGGTGTGTGGGCGTGTGTGTGTGTGTGTGTGTGTTTAATAGCAATCACTGGAGCAAAATCAGTTCATAACTAGTAAAAAATACTAACAATAAGGTGCAGCTACAGTTAGATCATATGGTTTATCAAATAAAAACTAACAAAGGGGAGACTGCAGTCATGATTATGGAAATACACAAAATGAGGAAACTAATTCCTGGGAGATTTTCTCAGGTTTCAGATGTAAGACACCAATGCCTTAATCTTCAATGCTTTATTGGTAGCTGTTATTTTTTTATTTTCATTTGAGAGCTTGAAACATAGAACTACATTAAGGTTTCATCTGTTTCATGTAGGTACCCAATTAGCCTATTTATAAATCATACTTGGAGGCTTGATTTAGATGCATACTTTACCCTCCATGCTTACTAGCCATGATAAAAACATGACTTTATTACAGTAGCATCATGTCAGAGTAACAACTTTGTTGATTGATATTTTGAGACTATTTAGACATGTTTATCAGAGATGCCAAAATGGATGGAGGGTTCAATATCAATGTCATGGCACCATTTTTATTACTAACAATTGTTGCAGATGTTTTGACAGCACGTTCTCTTGTGGGGGGGTCTAGCTCCATTTTCTGGTTGTTTTCAATCCAAGCCTCTTGGTTGGTGTAGATGTTTGGGCTGTGAGTAAGGAAGCCCACAGGCTCATCCAAAACAGATGGATACATTATTAACTCCGCTTATTTCTCTGGGTTCAAAAAATATGTTTGCCTTTGTGTAGCCAAAAGAGTTGAAGTAATAGTTTTGGGTTTTTTATCAAGAGCACGTGAATTTAGTTTTCAGTTTTGAAAATGCATATTCCGTTATTTTCTTCTTCCAACAGGGGGATCCAGGGCCAGAGGGACCACGAGGGCTGCCTGGTATGGCAGGACCTCAGGTAGCTTGATCTAGTAAATATTTAACTTATTGCACTGTTACTTAATTACTGTGTTTTAAAAAAGTCTCATTTGGTAAAGATGATAAGATCTAAGACATAAACTAGTAACAAAAAACGTAATGTGCAAATGCTAAACAATTACCTCAATGTCAACTTTATTATTGACAGTTTATTTTTTAACTTTTTTCTTTTCTTATATTCTTGCTGTAGGGCCCAGCAGGACACGTCGGCCTGCCCGGATTGAAAGGTGATAAGGTGATTTAAATATTTATATTATTGTTGTGAATATGTGTGTTATATTCCACTAGCTCAGTTCATGTAATTACACCAGTTGCAACTACCCTGTTGACAGTTTGATACACAACACAACTTCTACCACAAACTGTGACAAAAAGGCCAGAATAGTAAAAACAAAATGAGGGATTGGAGCAACAAACCAAAGCTGATGTCAAAGTGAATTATTTGTCCAGGTCAAAACCTCCAACGTGACATCAGACTGAAAGCACTTTGACTTTAGGGTTTTATGCAAACTATTTGGGTTTTAGCAGTGTAGCAGCTCCCCAGCAGTTGAATTTCTTCAGCCAGTCTCGACGGGTGAATTTAGCGTTTTTATTTTTTCTTTGGGTGATTCGTCACCACAGTCACCACAGTCACCACAGTCACCGTGAAAACTAAAACATATACAAATATTAAAATACAAACATAAACATACAATACAAACAACAAAACAAAACGTACCTCGCTGCTTTCACTGGGGAACACTTGATTTCTGCATGTTACTCAGCTTGACAGTTCAAGTCGTTGATTGGCATGAGATACTACCGGCTTTTAAAGGGCCCGCCCTCATTAATTACGGCAGCCAAAGAGGTACAACAAAAAAACCCCCAAAACATTACAAAGTGTAAATACCATTAAATCAAACAAAAAAAAAAAAAAAATACTAATCAAAACAGACAAACATCCATAAACAATCTGTCATACTTAATTTAGAAAACACTTAATTTATTTTAAATAGTGTATCCGTTACAAGCAGCTTTTTGCAACAAGTCGATTATGTGTATTCAGATAAATTTGTGGGATGACTAAGGATTGAAATAATCAAAGTTTAAAATATAGAATATAAAGTGCAGTGTACAAATATTTCGTGTTAGAATTGTGTTTATTTCTAACTTGTTATATTGTGATTACTATGACAGGTTAGTGTTGTGTTATATCTTGTGTGATACTGTAAAATCTAGGGTGAAGTGGGTCAAAGGGGAGAGCCAGGAGAGATGGGCTACCAAGGTGACAAGGTAAGAAGTGGCAAGTTCTAAAACTGCTCTGAATTTTGTGACTTATGTCGACATGAAACTTGTGCCTTGCAGTCATGAGTGGTACAGCCCAGGTCAGTGTGATGCGGAATGCTTTTTGATGATCCGGTGTTTTCAGGAGAGCGTTTCCACTGCAGGCAGAGGGGGTTAAAGCCAAACGCCAAATGTTGCGTCATATTAATGCGACGACAAGCAGTGACGTTTTTCTGTTCTCCAATCAATGCACTGTGATGTGTGACGCCAGTAGCTCCACCCTAACCCTACCATTGTTCTACGGACCCAGAGGCTTGATTTAAATGCATAAATCATTTTGCACAACTGAAGGGGGTCCAGGAATGGTGCGGTACAGGTCGGTTGTTTGTGCTGCTTTTACTATTGAAACAGACAAAGTAGTGTACCGAACCGCTCTGACTCATATCATACCGCTCTGTGGAAAAAAGATATATTTGAGATGTAAAATCCAATGACATGTCTGCAATGAAACCGCTTTGATTTGTTTGTATTTATATGCATTACATAAGTATGGAAAACCTAAAAATATGAAAGTCTTTGCAAATGTCATCAGACTTGCATTCTGCTGTAATGTTGCAATCTCACACAAAGCAAAACCAGTTGAAGATGATTGTGTTTGTATGTTTTAGGGTGCTGCTGGTCTTCCTGGTCCTGCTGGGCCCAGAGGGAAACCAGGACCACCGGTACGTTCCAGTTCTCCATGGGAGGGAGGGTTCTTTAATTGTTAGGGAATATGTTTAGTCTGGCAATTTTATAACTTGGGACAATTTTTACTAGTTTGACTTAGATGTGATGAACAAGGTGACATGGCTACAATAATTTTGTGAGTTTCAAAACAGAAGTTTAATTAAGAGATGTCCTAATTATGATGTTTGTCCTTAATACTGATACAACTAATTTAACAGTAGATATTGATCATACCAAGTCCTAGTCTATTACTTTCTTAAAGTTAGCAAATTCAATACCATGTATGAGCTCCAGCATTTCCACCTACCCAAGATATGATTTATTTCATTACCCTATATAAATAATGGCAGATCCTGTCATTGTGTCAAATATGAAAACAGCATAAACATGCTGGAGTCAGATTAAACCAGACCCTGATATATATAGAGACTACAAAACCCACAAACACAGTGCTTTGGTTTGACAGATGCAAATTTCATAAGTGTTACATAAGATCTTTGTCCAACATCTAGTAGTGTTGGTGAAAAGTGTAGCAGTGAGTGACTTAGACAGAAAACAGCAGCCACTTATATAAAAACATCATATTTTGGGTGAAATACACTCATATTCCTTATGAAAATTCTGTTAAAGATAATTTTGTTAGCCTATTAGCATAACTGACTAAGCCATTTTTTTAATGTTTCAGAAAACAAGAAGAAACAAATTTTTAAGCAAGCCTAGCTCAAAGGAAAGACTTAGGCAAATATGGATTTTGGACTGCAATAAGTGTTCTGATAGGCTGAGGAGATTGCAATTAGGCAGGGTGATATAGCAGTGTACAGATCTGCAGAGATCTGGCCAAAATATGACTTAGGCAGTTATGCAGTGAGGCTAAGGACTTTGCAAAACTGTAATATCATTTTGGAGGAAATAATGTGTGACTTTTATAAATTGCCCTCGAAAAAGCAAGAAAATTCATTTGTTTTTATAGGAGAGCAGGTGACGCAATTGTAGAAGTTGAGTTTTGTATGTAATTCCCAAAGCCATCCTGAGAATCTCAGTCTAATACCTGAGATCAAATCAGGACATCCATGGCTTATTTGTTCACATTATCAATGTACCTGTTTTTTTAATCACACCTAATCATAAAGATCACTGCTGGAAAAAGTGGCATAATTTTAAGGATACAAAGTAGAATAGATTAAGACTTCGGAGTAACTACTACAAAGAGGACTTGATGTTCAGCCAGGTTTTGAGAAGATTTAAGGGATTTATTTTGATGATGGAAACCTCTATTCTATTTCTGTGATGAAAAACTTAATCACTTTACTGAATGTGTTTTTACTAACTAACGTTTGTGTCAATGCAGAAACCCACCGGAGTAATGAACAGTTCATTTTTGTCAGAGTTCAATTCTGTCTATTTGTTCTCTAATTTCAGAGAAATAGGAATATAACTGTGCTCCTTATTCACATTTGAACATTGTCATATTCAGCTTTATCATGTGGTGATACATATATATTATATATACTTTGCTTTAAAGGGTAGAATTGGAGAAATTGGGACACAAGGACCACATGGGCCACCAGGACCAGAGGTAGGAATGATATACATGTTTTTTTTAAAATATATATATTAGTGTATAGTGCTGTAAATATGTGATACGTTTTAGGTGCAGCACACTTTAACGTATGAAGTGAGAAATAATAGCAGAACTAAAGTCAGACTGTTTTGAGTCCATTGAATTAAATATAGCACTATACTTTTTTTTAATTGTTGGAAAACTGAAAGAATGGTGATATGAAAAACTTTTAGTAACATGTTAAAGGAAATGATTGATATTTTTAAAGTAACTCCTCTGCCAGTACTAAGAGTTATTTTTGACAGTGTTGTGGTGATCTTTGAAGAAGCATCTGGCTAAAGATATAAATTTCTTTATTTAAAATTAATTGCTGCATAGTAAGCTTAGAAGCATTATTGCTATTGTTGCTTCTGTGGGCTCCTGTCAGTCCACACCACAGTGATACTTTGCTCCATTAGTGTTGGCATAGTTACATACCCAAAAGGTGAGAAGATGCAAATATATATATATTTTTTTTACCATGGAAGCATTTTTCCATGTTTTTTTTCCATGCTGAAAAAAATGAATGACAGAGTTCAGGTTAGGACTAGACAATGGCACAGTGAAAGATGCTGAATAAAGAAAAATGTATTGTGTGTCTGTCCAAACATTAACAGCTATAAAAGCATACTGAGTTTAAGTCTTCACTTTTGTGTGTTGTGGGATTGGAGCATAAACAATATATTGATTTTCATAGCTACCCTCTTTCTGGATTCCAATGACAATAAAGGGAATTCAGGTTTAATAATACTGGTACCATTCACATGCAAAACAGATGGCTTTACACGAAAACAAAGGAGAGAAAAATAACAAAAACCTTCCTGTTTTGCTTAAAAAGAGAGCTCAACATCTGAAGTTAGCTTCACCTAAAAGTACCCCATAAAATAATTTCATGTTAAAATGTAGGTTCAAAAGGCAGAGTTCAATCCGCATTAAAAATCAAGTTTAAATTTAGAATAAAATCAAAATGTGAACCCAATTCCCATGCGTCAGCTTCTGCAGCTTATTAGTCAGATTCTTTTATTGAAAATTGGAGGTATTAGTTCTGGATAATTAAAAGAGCGAAAGGTTTGTGCACCTGTCTGGTTTTATTTAGTTATTTAACTTGATATTGACAGACTGCAAATAACTGAGTAAAGAATGACTAGAGGATTGCATGGGGACATTTTTGATAAAAATCTGAAGATGAAAGACGTGTGGATCGGCAATAGTCCCAAACACAAGGCCAAGGAACTTATGGTCCTTGGTCTTGTGTCTTGTTTGAAACTTAACTGGGTTCAAACAAAGAAATCACATCTGCTAGAATTGATACAAACACCTGGCTTGTATCCAATATAAATCTTCAAGATTTGAAAACAGTTGTGTGGAAGAATGTGCCAAAAGTCACACCTGAGCATTGCAACTAATTCCTTCATACATCTTGAAGTTGCCAAGAAAATAGCCTGCCTTGAAGATATTAACTATCTTCAAGTTACATTTATTTAGTACATTTATTTAGTACTAAATGCAGTACTAAATAAGTACTGCATTTAGTACTTATTTGTTTTGTCATTCTATATTCTTATCCTTAATTCCATGTGCGGATTATTTTTACTTTGATTGTCTTTGCTCGTGTGGATAACTGGGTTACTGGGTGGTTACTGACATCTGGTTTGAATTTTGTAATTGGCTCCAGTTGAAACACTTAGACTGAGCAAAATTATGTGTTCAATTCTTATTTTACCCGCTGAACAACTCAACCACTAGAGTTCACCCAAGTGGTCAAGAAATGTTTCTTTAATCAGTCAAAACACACAACCAACCCTGTGATGTGTCAGCCATTTACAGCCTTCAGCAAACTAAATTAGCAAATCATAGCGTAGACAGAGCATCTGCACAGCATAGCATGAGAGTTACATCATCGAGCCGTTGGCACAACATCTATGTAACTCTTAGGGATATTTTTAAAACATGCGGAGTTTATTTAGAGTCACTAAGTTACAGCACCCATGACAGAAAAGTTTTTATCCGTAGGTCACATCACACACACTACAGTGTCAAACACACAAAGATAATACAATGGAGAGTATTAGTCACCGGAAGCTCTGTATATCCATGTGTTAAAGGAAAGCAAGCTAGATACACAATGGTGTGACAAAGGCATTACAGTTAAATCAGTTAGCTAGTTTTACTTTCTTATGGGTTATTTTGTTTTACAGTAACCCTAGCTTTGAAATTATGTCAACAAATGCAGCTCTAGATGGAAATTAAAGATTGTGCCAGGACAATCCTGCATTAAGGTTTTCAATCTCAGTCAGCTCTATTTGGCATTACAGTCTTTGTTTATACATAAACTTTGTAGAAAACTGTTAACAGATTTTGGAAGCCTAGGCTACTTTTCAATCTGTCAGTAGTCCTAACTAAAACTTGCTATTTTTAAATGGAGTATAAATTTGTCCAAGCATCTGTAATCTCTTTAATACTTTTTGTAAGGGGTTTCCTGGAGACATTGGCGTTCCAGGCCCTAATGGCCCACCTGGACCGAAGGTAGCAACTCTCAAATCATCCACAAATGAAGCATTTACTTCACCTAATTGTTAGTAATTGTAAGTTTGGTTGTGTTGCAGGGTTTACAAGGTGCGAGAGGGCTCCAAGGCCCACCAGGGCCAACAGGAGTACAGGTGAAATTGTTCAACACTTAAAATAGCTAAGGTATCTCATATTCTGCTCTGCTCCTGTTTCACTGCTCCACAGAAATGGAAAATATTAGACTAAAGCTTGATCGATTATCAAGGTAAAAGTCATATTGGAGTTAGATCTGAGTGGAAGACATTTTTACTGAAAGATCGCAGGGCATGTTCCACCAGGTGAAGTTATAATTTAAAATCGGATGCATATAAAAACTACTTTGAAAATTTTTCCAGTCCTGGAAAAGTGAACAGAAACCTTTGGAAGGAGTACAGCACACACACATGTGTACACACACAAACACTATTTTATGCTGTGTTGAAAGCATTGAGTTGGCACACATTCACAAAGGGGCTGAGTTGGCCAGCACCTGCCTTACTCAGAAGTACGAGCTAACTGAATTGCAGATCTTTTTCATTAGAATTTCTTCCAGTTTGGTATTAGTAATTCCTCTTAGGATTTACTAGACGTCTTAGAGAATTTAATGAATATGGAGATTTGCTCTTAGTTCTGTTTACGTTGACTTACAGGAAACAGGGGATGAGAACTTTATTGCCTGGGTTGGCATTAGTATTGCAGAGCTATTTTTGTTCATTAAGCTTTACTGGTGGACAAAATAAGTTCACATTTCTTTATATTATTAAGTGTGCTTCTTTTAGTCCTTTAACATTAATTATTCATACTTAAAGATATGCAGTTGTGTCTGTATGTTACAAATGATTTGGTTTTAATGACTGTACTGTGTTTATGCAGGGTGATGAAGGCCCACTCGGCCCACCTGGCAGCATTGGCCCAACTGTAAGAAATCTCATCTAAATGTGCACATACATATGTAAACAGTTTAGATTTTGGATGATATTAAATAAACAGCACCGCTTCTTTTGATTGCCACTTTTTACAAAGGGGAGATCTGGGAGGAAAGGTCATGCAGGTGAATCTGGACCTGAAGGCCTACTGGTAAGCCTTTATGTCACACTCTTTGTGTGTGTGTGTGTCATGAAACAATTGTTTTAAAATCTCTAGTTGTGTTATTGATTTGGCATTCTGTGGTTTTTCACCATAGAGATTCGCCAAGCAATTGGGCAACTGAATATGACTAATGACAACTATTAAGCCGTGTCCAAATTTTTATATAACAGGCCAAACATTTTATATGAGACTAAGTTCCGGGTGATGTGATTTCCTCTCACACACATGAAGTTTATTGTTCTTCAGCCACATTATAACTAATCTAAGTGTATCATTGCAAGTCATTGTTCGAAATGCCCATTTGTGTCAAAGATTTAACTCCTAAAGTTTTGCCATAATGTGTACCTGTGATGTCAACATACCAACACAACCCATTCTCACTCCCAACTCGTCATATATTGACGCATGGGACGGTCCGTCCTCGTCACATGTTGACGCGCAGGGTACCCCTTTCGCGTCAATATGTGACGCGAGGTGTTTTACACTATGCCTTACCGTAATTTTTGCCCTAAACCTAACCAAATCGTTGGGTTTTGAAGGTTCGGCAGCGGTTACGAGAACCCTTCGCGTGAAAAATCCACGTAAAACATGTGACCTGCCCAAATCGTCAACATGTGACGCTGAAGGACCCTGCCCAAGTCGTCAACTTTTGACGTCGTCAAATATGTGACGCATGGTCAGAAATTGTCCTAACTCGTCAATATATGACGAGTTGGGAGTGAGAATGTGTTGACCAACAACATAATGCTGCCACCACATATCTAACAGTCAAAATCATGACATTTTAAAATGTCCCTGTTTATCATAGCAGATATAACAATGATTATTCTGGTAAATGATCTCTTTTTATGAATTTCCCTCTGGAATTAATAAAGCATATTCAAATGCCAAAAAAAGCCTATTTCCAAACACTTAAATTTAAGTTCCATTTTGACCACAGGATATGTCAAATTTATTGTCCCTTAGTGCATTTGCAAAGTATAATCAAGCTTTTAATGTTACTTTTGTAGTAATGATTTCTTCCTGTCTGAGTGACATTGCTGGTCATGTCAGTAGAGGAATCATTTCTCTGTGGTAAAAAGACATTTTACAAGTTTCCTTCACCATCGTTTTGCTTTTGTTCTGGGGTTAAAATGGACATTTTGAGTCAAAA
The DNA here is from genome assembly GCF_003331165.1 of Xiphophorus hellerii. NCBI lineage: Eukaryota > Metazoa > Chordata > Actinopteri > Cyprinodontiformes > Poeciliidae > Xiphophorus > Xiphophorus hellerii. The sequence continues at coordinate 2,175,995 of NC_045680.1, forward strand.
CTCTTTCACATCTGTTACTCTGAACCGGTCTACTTCCTGAATGGTGTGATTGACTAGACATTTTCATTGGGTTTGTACTTATATCGATCTCTTGAAGGAAGGAAGCAATGGGTTTAAGGTGTTGCTCTAAGATTCATCCACAGGCTTGCCTCCATTTAACTCAACTGTTGTAAGCTGCTAAAAGCTTGCAAAGCCATCAGCATTTGGGGTCTTGCAAAAATGATGTTGGTGTAGGTAAGCATTAAAAGTATTCCCTATTTGGCAGTTACCAAGTAGAATTAATCATTTACTGATCTAAGACAGATAAATAGTCAAATTTAAAGTCTCACACTGGTAATAAAAAGTTAAGTTGTATGTGAATATTTTTATCCATTCATGGTTTTAAATGATTTATTCATTCATTTATTTTTTAATTTCTGTATTAAATGACAGAGGTGGATTTTGCCTTGTGTCAGTGCTTGGCATCAAACATGACTCTTACAACTGGAAGCCAACCAATTTGGCAAGATGCCACACAGCTACGCCACAGCTGGAAATGTTTTCCTCACTACTGACTTGTATATGTCAGACATATTTTTTTATGTTTCTTCTGGTTGTTTTATTTTAGAGTAATTTATTGACAATTTTTGTGAGTGTTTGTTGTGTTTAATAGGCAACAACTAATTGATAAGCTTTAAAACTCAATCACAAGAAGTTACGTTAATATAGTTAGAATTTCTCTTCTTAACCTGTCTTTTTATGGTTATCTTGTGCTTATTTTGACTTCCAGCCATTTAAACACTTAGTCTGTGCTGTAAAGATGGACTTAATTAAGAGGGAAAATTATTTCCTCCATGGTCGTCATCATGAAATGCATCATGGAACACCAAATTATTCACAGGCCTGTGCAGTCAATGTGTGTGTCCTGTTTTACACTTAATATCCTGTGAGCATACTGCCAAATTAGGAGTGGACTGATTATAGAGATCTCTTTAACTACAGTAGCTAAATAGTAAAGTTGTTCGATGTTTGCTCCTTGCAGGGAGAAAAAGGGGACATTGGCAATGTTGGAAAAGTTGGACCACCGGTAAGACTTTCCCACGCCTCTAATTGCTTGAATTAAAGTGAAGCTGCTGTGTAAGTTGCAAAACCTTCTAATGTTTCAATCTTGCCTCACAAAATTTAATCAGACATCCTATTCCTGTCTCCAAAACTACATAAATTAATGCAAATCATATATCTGTTTAAGATTTTAGAGTTTTACAACAAGAACTGGGCTCTGTCTCTTTTTGTGAAATTTCCACAAATACAACTACTTTGAACATTGGAAGAAGACCTGTCCCTCCAGTAGGCCCCTTAATGTTAATATTTGCATTCTGGGGATAGTAGAGGCAACCAATTGGGCCAAGCAAGCTGGACTGTGTTGTTGCTGTGCACATATGAGAGGCATTAAGCACTTACTGAACAGAGGGCCCTTTGAAGCCAAACAGGAACCATGGAGCTATGCAGCGAGAAAGAAACTCTTAAACATATGTTGGCTCTAATGAATCCCATATCATCACTTTTCAGATAAATAAGATGTGACTGAAACTAAGAAAGGGTTGATGACTTGATGCTTTAATACCACCTGTCTTCACTAAGTGACTCCTTATCTGTAAAATGTCTCAAGTGAAATTTTACTAGGAGCTTGGAACTGTTTTAGAACCACAACACACAAAAGATTCACTATGCAGCATTGTTAAAGTCAGCAGTACGTCTGAACATGTCAGCCTGCTTGGACTTGCACGCTGTCCTACTTAGATGAATCTAACAATAATGTCCTATTTGACCCACTTTATGCAAACTCTTGTTCGTTTGCCTAGAAAGTTTGGTTTGTTTAGGGAAATATGAATGGCAAGCTTGGACCAAAAAAGCAAACTCTGGTCCTCCTACAAACCTAGGTCTCGGTTGAAGTAAACTCTGATGCGGTTTGAATGCAGATGTGGATGCAAGTGGACCGGAAGCTGCTCCAAATACAGGAAGCAAATCACAGCACAGGGCATTCTGGGTAAATGCGCCCTAAATAAGAGTCTGACGCTAGAGAGAGAAATAGGCGATGGTCTTTTACCAAAACAAAAGAGAATTTCTACAAGTGCTAAAATATTACTCCACTCCATTTTTGTTTACATTTTGCGAAGACTTAAGTTGCGTTGGATCGTTTGACAGTGCAATGTGAAAGCAAACCACATAAGCTGAAAATTTAACAAATGTTTCAATGGGGTGGGGTTTTGGTCCTCAATTGAACTGAGTTTACCAGACTATCAGGTGTGAAAACACCCTAACGCTTATATTACAACTTCTGTCATCCACATTAGGCTTCCTAAGCAACCAGACTACCTAACCACAGAACCCCCACAATGAGTTATTCAGATCAATTTGCCATGTCACCAACTTTCTGTGTAGATTAAGGGATCAGAGATCAACCTTGTGCTTGTTCCTCCATCTGTAATCTGTATGTCTCCACCGTCAACTGGTGCTTATATGAATTCAGCAGGTTACTCCTTCTACGGTGATGATATATGAGCGGCATTTTATAGCTGTCAGATGTTTTGGCGAAGCTACAGAATTGCAAAAGGAGCAAAGCTTTATAGTGTTTATGTTAGTGGCCTGTTTCTTGTCTACTAGTTTGTTTCATTCTCAGGCTCTTTTTTTTTTTTACAGCTTTCCATGTAAACACACTGAGGTACAGGAATAAATGAAGTGTGATTACACAATGAGAATGCGTGTTCACTGTGTGAACACTATAAATCAAACTCTGCAGTAAAACTCTGTACAGTGTAAAGAGGCCACTATTGTCAGACTACTGTATTTTTTCTCATATTGGTCTGTAATTGTGTCAGCATATGAAATATTACCATGACATCATAAAATGAGTCGAGCCCAGCACTGTCTTAGTTTTGCTCAAGTACTTTTGGTGCTGTAAACTATAAGAATTGTGGCCCTCACCTCCATTTTATATTACTGTAGTTTACATCCAGACTAAACATAGAAATTTGTGGATGTGATCTACCAAGTCTCAGATTTCCAGTTTTAGCAAAGATACTGAAGAAAAGTAGCAGAGTCTGTAAAAACTGCTGCAGCTCCCAGCCTGTCTGTGTAAAGTCACTGATTCAAATGAAACCAGTGCAGAGCTGAATTAATTCTCCCTCAAAACTGCAGGAAAATCTGACAAAAAGAATAATTTTTTATTCTTTGCCACACTTTGGAGGAAAATCTAAAATTTATAAAGGCAAACAAATTACACTCAATGCAACTTAACCCACAGGAACAAAACATATGAGTCCAGAGACAAGGAGAGTTAGAGTTAGTCGCCATCTTCAATAAAATCATAAGGAGAGGTGAGATGCAAGTTTATGGATGACCTTTTAGATGTCCTGAGCCAATAGCTGATAAAAATATTTAAGATGAAGTGTGCTAGAACATTTTAACAAGTTTGGGAAACCTTGTTGCAGAGTCCTTGTTCAAACCTCGTAATTTCTTGTCTTGTCCGCCTGTTTTTCCATTTTACTAGATAAACATTTAAAGCAGCATTCTCATTAATTCTCTAAACATTTCTAACTTTGTTGTATAATCCTCTTTAAGTAGTATCAGATGTGTTGTAAATCAGTTCTGGAGCTGTTATCAAAATAGGTTGGTTAGTGGAAAAATGTGTTTACTAGACCTTCCTTTTCTTTTCTTTTCTTTTCTTTTCTTTTCTTTTCTTTTCTTTTCTGTGTAGCGTCACTTTCTTTTACATCTTTTATTAGCTCTTTATACTGAAGAAATGTTTTGATTTCCAGTTACACAAGGTTAGGTTGTTAGGTTGTATTTGTCCACAACTTTTTCTAACATTTCTAAAAGTATAAAAATTAATTAGGTTAATAGTTTTTTAAAATAAAATGCTAGGTTTTCAGACTGTGCTTATGATTTTTCTAATATTTTTAGCACTCTAAATCTATTATTTAAACTTCATTTTAGCTGAATGAAACTCACCCAAGACTTACAGAAACATTTCACTGGAACCTGAAGCGTCTTACATTCCCTGCATCACGGCAGTCTGGGAAGCAACCCTTACTACTTTCTCCTGACGTGTTTGTGTTTAACACGCTTTCTTCTTCTCTCCTTTCCTCTCCTCCTTCTCTCCAGGGTCCAGTTGGCCTAATTGGAATAACTGGGGTGATGGGAGTTCCCGGTGAAAAGGTAAGGAGTGTGTTTTTCTGTCATTAGGCTGTCAGGCAGCATCAGCTGCTCGCCTGTCAGCAACAGACCCCTATAATTAAGCCCATGTCAAAGCAGCCTGGACTAGAGACTAGAACACATGCTTGTGTAAACACTCAACACTCCCACATCCACATCAATAGCAGTATCGTCAAAGCTGTGTCACCTTAAACAAGCAAGTTTAAGTTGAACATAAAAATTATTTATAAGATGTAAATCTGAAAGTCTTTTCTCTTAAAATACTTAAATGAATCAATCATTCCCAGCTCAACAAGAACCTAATAAGTCTTTTCAAGTGTTTTTATTGAATCTTCTAAAGAACACCGAAGGTTTTGCCTTCCATCTCCATTTTTCCCTCCCTCTATCCCAACCTGTTTGCCTTTTCTTTCCTATCCAGAAGGCCCGTTTGTCAGAACATGTTCTTGTGTTGAGAAGCCATCTGCTTGTCAGATTCTTGCTTGTCCTCCAACTCCTCTCCCACAAACCTCTGCTCCTGATGCAGTCTGTCAGCACCAGTCATACCCTGACAGCCTACAAATTCTTTTGACATTATGCATAATTTTTTATTCTTTGCCACACTCTTTGTTTAAAATGTTGAGCTCACTATGAGGAAGTGCGTAGGTGGACTTATTGTGTTGTACAATGATGGATTTTACCCAGTTTGTGAAAAGAAAATGCATATTTTCAGTCAAAAAAGTTTGCAGGTTTACTGTTGGACATTGGCAGATTCTGGTCTTTCTGTGGATCCAATGGACTGTAACCTATTTGTGCTTTATCTTAGAAAGAAAATCACTGACACATTATCAAAATATTTTAATATTTTTATATGAATGCCTTAAAAAGCTTCTATCTTCACCTTACTTAACAAATATTTATAATTTTTTTAGTTATTAAAAGGCAGTTTTAACAATTGATTTGGATCTCTTTTTTTAAATAATAAAATGTCTTTACCTAATGGAAAGCATACACTGTAAAATGGTTTCAGCAATAAGAAATGAAATGAAAATCTAAGTAAAATTGGAATAGCAGTGGATTAAAAAAAAAGTGTTCCAATTGGGAAGTCAAAATTTTACAAATTCACTCAAAAATACACGACATGATCCAATTTTTGCTAATTCCATGAATATTGCCATAGTTGAACAAAAATCAGTTCTCAGAATCAAACCTCTTTTTCTTTCCATGTCCTTAACCAGGGTGACCGGGGGCTACCAGGTCCAACAGGTCCTGCTGGAGAGAAGGGGCCCGGGGTGAGTAAAGTCACAAGAGATCTTAAAACAAATTTTAATTGGGTTCTCACAGTGTCAGCCATATTTTATTGAGCAAAGGGAGTTTTCTAGTTATGTTATCACACCTAAAATTCACCTTTCTGCACAAATGTCAATATTCCAGTAGCGGATGTAATTTAAAAAGCTCTAACAATGGGAAAGTGGATTTTTAAATTGGAGATCATTTGTTGAACACAACATTTAACGAAAAATTGGTGGACCGTTTAGGTAACTAACTCTATAATAAAATTACTTAATTATTGTACATTACATTTGTTGCCAAATATCCAGGTTCATCTATGACTATCACAGACATGATCTGTCTTCTGCAGAGTGAAAGGTTAGGTCATCCTTTCATGTTAATGCACAGCAGAACAAAAACAGAATTGAACAGACTAAAATATTATAGTCTATATTATATTCACTTTCAAAAAATAATTTATTTCTTCTATTCTTCCCCAAAGATCAGATTTCAGAAACATAAAAAACACAGCTGTTAAAAAACTTAGATATTTGATTGCTGTAACATGACAAAGTTGTAAATGTGGTATAACATCCCGATGAGAGGAACCCATTTCTTTTTTTTAAATCATCATCGTTTTAAAGACCAGTGTTTTTATCAACAGAGTACATTGACCAGATTGTCCCCAGACATCAGGACTTAATGATAATGGGACGTCCCTTCACTGATTCGTCTGCGCTCGCCATGTTCTTTCATTCTACTGTATTTTTATGGGCGACTCTTTAAAAGTTATGTGGTGGAACATTGAGTCCGGTACATTCTTCTTGTGAGTATGGGTTTGAAACATCCATTGGACACATATGCATTAGTTTATCTTTTATGACGAGAAGAACTGCCGCACCCCTAACTAACAATGGCGTTAATATTTGGCTAATGTGTAAACCTGAAAAGATGACAGTATTGTCTTCTGCGTCCACTTTGATACATATAATGAAAAAATGCCTCAGGAAGGAATGTTGTTGGAGATTTTAATGGAACAGAAAAACCTAATGTATCAAGTCTGAGTGCTGTTTCAGCCTCAACGTTTGCAAAATCTGTGTGTTCCTTCAAGCACATCCTCACAAAACTTTGACTGGCAAGTTAGTACTGGTAGAGACTTGTGCTCTATTCCACAGCATTTCAATTTTTGCATTGAAGTGATCATTATACTGCCCAGTTTTCTGTGTCTGCTGCAGAGCTGTGAGTCTGTTGGAGTGCTTGGCCTTCATCCCACTCTGTCTCTGGGTTTTGGATTAACGTCAGATCTGTGGTTCTGGGCCTTGAGCTCTTATCTCACTGTCTGACACAGTGCCGAACAAACTGAATGATAGGTGCATAAACGGGGATTAACTTGATTTAACGTCTTTACATATTTGTGTGTGAAATAAATTTAAAATCATTTTTGTAACAGACACTGCTGACCTGCTAAAATCATGGATTTATTCTAAATCTCTAGTGTTGCCTGTATTTATATGAAGCTCACTGTGTCTTTCACCTATTTAACCGATTTAAACAAACAATGCCACAGTGTCCCATCTACCTGCACATATTTCTATTTATTTATTTTTTTCTGTTTTCTATTAGGGTTACCCAGGATCACCTGGAGGTCCCGGAGACGTTGGCATGCAGGGTTCACCTGTAAGCATTTTCACAAATTATCAACATGTATGCCCTTAGTGTACAGTATTTTATTGTTTTCTTTGCACAGAAAAAAAGTGTGGGACAATAAAGGATATTTCTATTCTATTTATGCTGACTGGATAAATAAATAAATAAATAAATAAATAAATAAATAAATAACCCAACAAATACAATGAAAATCAATCAAATCAGACTATTTTTATGAAGAGAAGTATCATTCTTAGCTGTACTTAATTTTAAAATCTCTCTGAAGTGTTAAGGAAACAAATCAAAGTACAGTTCATGTATACTTTCTACTTGATCCTGATTCTACTTGATCTACTTTCCCTTCTACTGATGCCACTGTGTGTTGATCAATTATATTATTAATATACCCACAACTTCCCACTGGTGGGAGGTGATTTCTCCCAGGATCCAGTGGAGTTGTGTTCATTTGTGTTCAAACATTTCAAATTAGGACCGAAATACACCATCATGTATCAGCTTTGGGACTCATGATAAAGCTACAGCTTTTTCTTTTTTTTTTTTTGAAAACTTACTTATTAATATTGGTAATTTTTTTGTCAGTACGTTTGTTTTTAAACGTGTTGTTTTGATTTACAGGGTCCTCAGGGACAGAGGGGCAGTCCAGGAATCGCGGGGCCAAAAGGGAGAAGGGTAGGGCCACATTACTTTTACAGGAAAATGTCTTCAAATGATTTCAGAACCAATTCTTTGTATATTGCAGTTGAGTTTATAGTTTTATTTCCATAATAAAACTAAAGCACCAAAGCACATACAGTTCCATTTTTTTCAGGTTTGAATGTTACACTGGAGGAAAAAATTATAACTTCTGATGAATGTATTTTGGCTAAGAGAAAAATGACCCTGAAGACAGAGAGATAATTTATCCCTGAGCTCTTTTTTGTTTTCTTTTTTCATTTTAGTCTTTTAAGGTAATAAGGTGACGTGTAAGGTAATATTATATATAATTCCTGACCACCTGTTAAAAAGTTTAAATCATGTCTGACGTTGGAATTAACTTACTCGTAAATCCGCTTCAGTTGTATTTGAAATCTTAAGATACAAAACAGTTTCCATGTGACAAATAGTTTTTATTTTACTTCACAGTCACATAACTGTGGATTTGTGCATATTCATTTCACTTAACTCAGAAAAAAATCAAAGGTAAAAAGGAAATTTAAAAAAATCTATTTGAGCTACTGCAGAAATGATAACTCTAGGTATCAGATGTGTATTTTTTTTTCTTCGATAGACTGATCAAATGCTAAATATTTAAGTAGGATTCTTAATTCACACAAAATTGAGTGTTTTTTTTCCCTTCTGCTTTTCATCTTTATTCCTCAAGAGTTAGTTTCCCAGATGAATTTGATTTTCCCTGAACTCAACACACCTGACTCACATAAATGGCTGATTACAGCCTGTGCAGAACTTGATTACATCCTGAGAAAGTTATTCAGCTGTGTAAATTCATGGGTGCATGGAAAACATGTTGGACACCAGCTCTAGAGAACCAGACCTGCTTGGTTGCCAGCAGTCAACTGCTTACACATTACCCTGGTTCCTTGATGACTAGTTTCACAACTGATTTACCATGATAATAAATATTTCCAAATGATCCTTTGTCTTTAAAAGGCCTTATTTAAGCAGCCAGACCAGTTGCACAAGTCAGCAAGCCGACTTCCGATATTCATAGAAATGGAGAACTTGTTAAAAACTCAGTACTTTCTTTGTCATCTCATAGAAAGGAGCTTAAATCTAAGGAATGGGATAAAAGAAAATTTTAGCTGTGTTAAATTAGCAACTTCGGCAAACCTGGATTTACGTCGTTACTCATAACTTCTCTGTTCCCAAATGTCATTCAGAATAGGTTTTGTGGGCTTTGTATGTGGAAAAACTTTAAATTTTCATCCCAACAGCATGGAAATTGCTGAATTTCTTTACTTCTCCAACTCTTATTACATATAGTATATCAAAGTCAACTTCTGCTGGGAATTCACTCATCGTTTATTATTATATCCATATTATTTATGCACAGGTGTATTTTTAAACTCCTGAATTTGAGGAACATTAAAATAAAATTCTCTCCCCAACTTTTCTTGAATCTAGCAAATAGAAATATTTTTTATGTTTGTCATACTTAACCTCAAACAGGACATGGTTAGTCAGATTTTTCTGTATTATCCTGTAATTTTAACGTTAATTATTTTATCTCACTTGCAAGCTTTTTAGAGTGACATCTAATGTAAGTAATCACTGATAGAAATACATGGAAGTAATGCTGAGATTGAGATATTTTGAGAAATATTTGTAGGATATTCGCCCAATTTCAGACTATAACAGAAAACAAGATGTTAAGGTTTAAATTTAAGGTTTAGGGTTTTTTTTTATTTATACCATTGAACATATAAGGTTTGAAAGCCCCTGACAATATAACCGATAATAATGAAGCATAGTCCAGAATAATATATCTAAGAAATGATAGAGCCATATATCGTTCACTTAACATTGCTTCCCTTTGTAAAGTAGTATATCATGCTCTTCTCTGAGTAAACGTCAGTCATGTGCCTCATGTTGGTGTTGTGCAGGGGCCCCGGGGTCCAGATGGCGCAACAGGAGAGCCAGGATCTGAGGGCACCAAGGTAAACAACGTCCATATTCTTATAAACACAGCGTAAATGTGGAAAAGGCAAAAACATGTAGCATGTATTTAATAAATGGGCAGCAGTAAAGTTCATGCCAGCTGTGGTATTTGTGCCAGGATTATAAGATCATATTTGGAATTCTTACTTTCAGATTTATTTCTTGATTTTCAGCACACTATGATGTATTTATAACTGTTTTGGGGGGGGAAAAAAAGAGAAAAACTCAATAATATTTCTTTGTGTCCAGGGTGAAAAGGGGGAAGTTGGACCAAAAGGAGAACCAGGATTAATAGTAAGTATTTTTCTAGATATGCTTAAATAAATGTACCAAAGAGTAAGAGGATTGGGTGCTTAAATTACATAGTTCAGAGGAATACCTACATATACCTATGTAATTTCTTCATCCTTGTTTTCATGCTTGCAATGCGTCACCTTTCCAAATGTAAACCAAATGTCTTGGTAATGGTTTTGTCGTATTAATGTGATCAAACCTGACCTGATTTAAACTGTTTTTAATCTGTTTCCGTCCTGATTTTGTCTCTTCAAAGGGCAAAGCTGGCGTTCCCGGAGAAAGAGGCCCTCCTGGAAAACCCGTAAGCAAAATCTTTTTTCTTTCACAGATTTAATCACCACCTACACATCCCCCGTCACTATAGCTACAGTGGAATAACACTCATAAAGCCCATCTGCCTCCTTTTTTCTTCCAACCTGCAAATCCCAATTTACCATAATTTAAGAGTTTGCTCCAGTCTTGTCATCCAGGAGGAAGTTTTTCATTAAAGAGGATTTGGTTCTGCTTCTGAGCATGCTGGCAGGTGTTAACAGATCTTCTCCCTTACCTTACCTGTAGGCTTTTAATTCTATCCTAAAATTGGTCTGCTTTGCTTTATATAAGAATTTAAATTAAAAAAAGCCAAACTTATTCACAGTCACTATGCATAGTTGCCTTGTACAAGATTTTGCTCAAAGCCGATGATGACTTCCAGTGTCAGACTGAAGTGGTGTGAATGGGCTTTACTGATACATTTGCATTTTTTTTTCTGGGTGAATTGAGGAGATGACGTACGACTGGAATTTTCTGTAATCCAAGGAAGTTCAAGTTAAACCTCAACTAAAAATCGAATAAAATATTTGTCTTTTCTCGCTACATCAGAATTGGCAGGGCTCATTTAGAGTGAATGTTTTTCTGGCGCAATTTAATTTAAATTCAATTTATTTATCTCAAAGGGAAATTAAGTGATGTCATAGCCAAGAGTTTTTGTGAATGGTGATGCTGAGAGCAGGAAGGTCTCTCTGGTAGCAGTCAGTCTGGTATTGAAATTGAAGACAGTGGATGCTTCAATATAACAGCTTGTTATCTAGACAGCAGATATAATATTCCACAATAATCAGATACTGGCTCACACTGCTAATCCACCTCATTTGCTTTTGCTGCTCCTCTTTAAATCCTTGTCCGGCCATATGATCAGAAAGCTGATCAGAGAGACGCTGGAATCAGGGTTACAATCTTTGTCCGTTATCATTTATGGAAGGGACTGTGTAAACTTCCTCATTCTCTCTCTGCTCTTTGGTTCTGCTCTGCATCCCTTTTATCTCTTCTGGATTTTGGATGTCAGTTCAGGTATTTTTGAGCTTTTGAGATGCTTAACAGTGGCTCTCAGTTCTGAAAGCAAAACCTTGTTGCCACAGTTTAAAAGTCAGAAAAGTAAGAACAAAAATCGTTCCAGCTGCAAAGCATCCAAAACAGCCCCAATGCCTCAACCCAAAAAATGATGGATAAAAGTCTACAAAAAGAACAAATTAGAACTAAAGTAATCGGGTGATTCCAGGATGCTGCCACCATGAGAAGTGTAGCTCTAAACACCTGCAAGACTTGCTTTTAACTATAATCTGTAAATTTTTATAATTAAGGTCAGGGCCATTCCAAAAACATAATCTTATCCTGCTCTGCAATTCCAAAACCAACTCTTCAGTGTGTTGGGATCAGGGCTCTGGCTGGAACACCCAGCTGTCTCAGAGTTACACTCATCTGGCCCAAACTTTGGTCTCTGATCAAAGGAAATTTGCTTGGGATGTTTAGGAACAACTCCAGAACAGCCAAGGCTCAAGGACCTCATAGACTGGAAACTTCCACAGCAACAGTTTTACTTTTTACTGTGAAGAGTTTAACATCAGCATGGACTGAGAGGGTGCCAACCAATAAAAACTCATTTCTCCAAATAGGACATCTTCAGTCAACACTTACATATATTTGCAGCCTGTCAAATGGATAAGCTGAATACCCTTTGAAGAAAGGCTTTATGGTTGGACAAGACAAAGATGGAGCTTTTTTGGCTACAGCAGCAAGAAGTATTTTTCAAGGAGACTAAATGAACCTTTCAAAGCAAACAATGCAGCAATAACTGTCAAAAAGGTCGTGATAGGAATCTGTTTCCCAGCGGTACTGGTTTTCTGCACAAAATAATTAATACATTGGTAGATTTTTGTGCCTCAAGCACATCAACGGTGCTTTTGGAATAAATAAAGCAGGCTTGACATCAACGTTCTGGTATGGCATAGAGTCCAAACTTATAAAACAATTGACTGACACTACTTAAAACAAGATATCAAGGAATTAGTACCATTTCTGAAAAAGAGAAAGTGAAAGATGCTTGCTGATTCATATAAAAGCATGTTGTTTCAAAGACCTCAATGGACTTACAAATCAAACAATGCAACACTAACTTGGTCAACTAACCAAATATTAGTTGATTACAGCCTTCATACATATATTTGTCTGTTAAAACTTATTGAAGATGCATGTTGTGTTATCAGACCCACAGTTATTATTCAAAACTAAATTCCAAAAGGAATATTACATTGAAGATGATTGCTTGTAAACATTCACTGGCATAGTATTTTGGTGAGCAAGGCTGTATATTGGTTATGATTTTGCCTTTGTATCAATGAATAGTAGTAGTTTAAGATGAACTGTGACTGCTTTCCTGCAAACAATAGGGATGCCTTACTTCAGATCAGCTAGTCATTGTCTCATTATTAACAAGAAAAGTGGACGAACTTTACAATGTCTTTTAATCCCAAAATGCTGAGCAAATCAAAACCAGCCTGCTTGGGCATACTGAATAACTTTTGCAACTTGTTTACATATTAATGTATGTTTCCTGTTTGCTTTAGACTAGGGCTTACGTCCTTTTTTGTGTGTTTTCAACAAAATGTCAATGGGGAGAAAATGCAGAGACACAGATTTGGGAGACTTTTGTTTCAGCTTAAAGTGTTTTTATGTTCTAAAACATATTTTCCCACTCGAGCAGTTTATGAATTATATTTCTTATATGGCTTTGAAGGAGGTAAAATGGATAAAAGAGCCAGTTTTCCACAGACGGGAGAAGAAGCAAACTAAGATCAAACAGAAAACCAGAAACAGAGCCATATGCACTCTCCAAGTGATTATACTAAAATACATCAGCAGAACATTTTTTTATTTATTCCATGGAGTAACTATCAGCTGCATAGTTAGTTTTGCTATGTTTCTACAGTGACAAATTCATTCCTGTACTTTTTCAATCTGGTAATTACTTTTACTGCTTCAAAGGTTGTTTACTCTTCTGTTTTTAGCCAAATGTCCTTACAACCACACACATACAGCGCATTCAGGCATTTCTCAAAATTTTCAAACCACCGTGCAATTAATATTTGAGATTAGATCGCAAAACTATTGTCCGAGCATATCTTTTCTAGACTAGCTGCAGATTTAGAGTGGCTGCCCAATATTAAATAAGAAATTTCTGCAGCTTATACATAATCGTAAACAACATCACTCTGACAAACTTCATGTGTATCTTGTGTGGGTTGGAGACTATAAACTTTTGTTCGTTTTACTGTGGACTTATGGCGCCATCGTGTGTCTGATAGCGTCACCTTCAAAACTTAAGCTCTGAGAAAATCTGATTACCTCAGATGTGTGTAAATGGTAGCAGTAAAGGCAACTTTAAGTGAAAGCACTTTTCAGTGGTTTTAGCTTTTATCCAAAAACGTTTATGCATTTCCATAAGGACTCTTGTTTCTCTACATGTCCAACACTTCCTCTTTCCTGCATTTTTGGGTATTATCTTATCTCTATTTTACTTTTGTTTTGTCAATAGAACTCCAATCCTAAGAATGCAGATGATGTTGAAATGATTTAAACAATTAAGCAGGTTTTTAGAGTTTCTTCCAATAAACAAAAATAATACATTTCAAATTGGAAAGTATTTATGTGATATTCAAAGTAATTGACATTAACGAATTACTTAAGTCATTTTATTAAATACAGCCATTCACACACACAGCAATTTCCACAAGCTTAGAGCTCATTAAACATCTCATGCAGTCAGCAGTTTTGTGCCCAGGTGTGATCTTCTTTGTTCCATGTTATTTATATCCTGTCAAAAGAGAGCTTTAGGAATGAGAAGGAAGCCATCATTACTTTGTAATGACAGACTTTAAGTTGCAGCCAAATCAACACCTTGCTACATCTTTTAAAAAAAAGAGGAATGCACTCATGAGCCAAGATGGATAAAAATGTCATTAACATCATCCTGCCACGTTATCTCTATGAATAGAAGAAGAAGAATGTAAAAAGTTTGCCTTGAAGAATAAAAATGCTGCCATTACACAACAATGTAAATGTAAAAATCAAATGATTAAACGTTCCTTGAATTAAAAGTGACCCATTCCAGAGCTTCCACTGTATGAAGCTCCCTGTTTTTTTAATTTTTTATCTCATCCAGAAATTAGATGTAGTGTCTTCCCGTTTACGTATGGGTGTTGATGATGTAATTGCATTAAACCAAATTCATTGAACTCTGATGTGTCTCTTTATGTACTGATTCTCAATTACTGTAAGTTCACAACTGCAGATTTGTGTCTTTTTTTTCAATTCCATAAACAATATTTAATGTTTATTTAGTATAAATGTGTGTAAAATACAAGTTTTTTTTAGTTCTGCAGTTCTAACACACAATGTACAGTATGCAACATGTGTAACTGGTACAAAATCAGACACTGCAACTTAAACATTAAAAGAACAAATTGGACATTGTGTGACTGTATATTTCTCTGTGCTGTACTTAGCAGCAAAACACTAAATTTCACACTCTTCCTCTCAATGTACTTGCACTATTCTGGAAGACATTGAATCAAAATGTATGAAAGACCAAACTGGAACTGTTTTGTTTTCCATAATTTCTCAAATTTTGTCACTTCTTTTCTGTAGAAGATTTAACTATTAAGGGAATCTTTTCATTTACTCCTCATTGATGACCCATTGGTGTAATAGTAATGAAACTATCGCTTTTCCTTTATTTTTAGCAGCACTATGGTATCACTACTTTTTTTGCAGTGTTTCAAATTATAAAATCTTTGTTACACATAATTCAATGAGCCCCAGATTACACCAGTGTCATAACGTTACAGGGTTAGCCTGACGATGTGTTGATTGGGTTCAACAAATGAGGCACTACAGGATTGTCGGTACTGTCCATAGCAATGGTCAAAGAAAGTTTTTTTTCTTTTTTTTGTTTGTTTTCTGTGTTCTTGTAATTGAGTGAAAGAATGTGTCGACATGACTGTGTTTGTTTCCAGGGAAAGTCAGGTATTCCAGGGAACACTGGTGAGAAGGGCCCACAAGGGGAACCAGTAAGTATGCTCATCGGCTCAATGCGATTGTTTTAGGAAACTGTAATCAAACTACACACCAACCATCAAGCTCGTCTGTAATGATAAAATACACAAAATGAGGACTGCTTAAAAGGCTTTTTAAAGTGGAGGTTGGCCAGGTTGGAAGTATTTATTAAACACTCAAGAACCTCTGATGAACATCATCAGAGGTTCATCAGAGGTTTATGAGGAACAGTTTAGTTCCTCATAAACTAAACTGTTTATGAGGAAGATTAGTGGTATGATAAATGTTTCTTTATGTTGCTTCCCCGCTTCTTTACACCTGAGCGCTCCCAGCCTTTATTGGATTAATCTTCAAGTTCTTGAATTACCTGGAAACCCACCAAATGCTCAGGGGTAAAAAGCATGTCAGACAATCAGACAAAGGCATGTTTTAAGATGGGAACATTGAGAAAAGCTAGAGGCTCTGGTAATGTAATGAGTCTTATCTTGTTTTTGGACAATGTTCAGCATCTTTATTCTCAGATCTCAAGCTGCTTTTCTCAAATAACTTCTTTTTTTTCATGTTGTGTTCCTTTATCATCACAAAGGAAACATTTTATTCATTATCAAAAACATCTATGAAGTATCAAATGACCATTTTTCTTTATTGGATGTTCGTAGGGACCGAAAGGACCAACTGGGGAGCCTGGATCCAATGGAGAGCAGGGACCTGAAGTACTTCAACATAACTTTTTATGACAAATAGTTTGTCTTTTACTTGACATTGACTTTAAAATCAGCATTGTTATAACTCCCTAAACATTTTTGTGCACTTCCTTCCTCTTCTTGTGTATTTCTTTTAGGGTGTTCCAGGTGTAGAGGGAGGACCAGGTGCCATCGGAGAGCCAGGGTTAAAGGTTAGCAAAACATCGAAACATTTTTACATCTTTTAAAACCGTAAAAGCTGCAATCAGAAATGTGTAAACTTAAGTTTGTTCAAGGAAACACTGTTACCTGTTTAAAAAGAAAATATATATATATTTTAATGACTATGAATGTTATGAATGCTGACACATGTATATTTAGTGTGTTTGATGAGCAGACAGTCATGTGTCGTCTCTTGCGTTTACTGTAGGGGGATGTTGGACTTCCAGGACCTGAAGGGGAACAGGGACATGAGGGAATCAGAGTGAGTGATTAAAAATTATGTATTTGATGTTCTCCTTTCATATGTCTTCAGATCATGCTTAATATTCTGTGTATGAAATATTTATACACATGCTTTTTTTTAAAGACACCAGTAAAGAATAACCTTACGCCTGCATTGTTTCTCAAATCCAGCAGGGGGAGACTTATCTGCCTGCCAGCAAAAAAACAACTTTCCGTTTCTAATTTCATAAACAATGTCAGTTAACATCTTTTTCATTATCTTGTGATGCTCATCAAAAATGTTAGACAAGGTTTACAATAGCTCTTCCACAGATGTTTAGCTGCTGACTGTAAAACATCAGTCCCTTAAATAACAGTTCAACATATGTTATCCATATGTTATTGTGACATAGAAAAGTATTTTCTTAGGACTGTTGTTTTTTCATGGTGGAGTGATTTGGAGTTATAGCAAAGCTATAAAACTTAAGAGATTTTATCAAAACAAATACTGAATAGATAATATAACATTTTATGTGGATTCTTTTTAATCCATGCTGTCATGGGTACATACCAATAAATTACACTACTGAAAAGGCACTTTTTTTTCATTAATTTAATATAAAATTTTCCATGTAGCATAAATCTCTACAGCTATCTTGGACACATGTGTGTGACTTGACTGTTGAAGTTGCTGTCCACACCTTATAAATGTGTCCTAAAGCCGGCAAAGTCGTTGCTTCACAATTCTTGCTCATCACACTTTTTCTTCCACTCGGCTTTCTATTATTATTATTTCATATAGCAATTTCTGAACAACTAACTTCTAAAACAATGATCTTTTATGGCGTAACCCGCTAATGGAGTGTGCTGATGACTGTCTGCTCAAACTTTGAAGTTTTCCACATGATTATGTACTTCATTTGTTATTGATGGAACATTTAACCCCAGAACTATTAAAACCTCTGAAAGATTTAAATTTAAAATGACCAGACACCATTTAACCTCATAGTCATGTTTTTGGACTGTGAGTGGAAACTATAGTGCCCACCCATTCACAGGGAGAACATTCAAACTCTATGTAGAAAGACCCCAGGCTGGGATTCAGACCCAGACTCCGTATTCTGCCCGGCAACAGTGCTGTCACCTGCCCCAGTGCGCATAGCCATGCATTCAAAACCGTTGCTGCTGTATGTTCTGTAGTCATTACAGACAACTCAACTGCTTTCCTAAAAACCCATAATTAATGTGACAGTAATGCCTGTGATGTGTGTAAACATCACATTATTTGATCCAGGTGTGTGGAACCAGAGAAGGAGCTAAAGCATGCAGGATCCCGCCTCTTGAGGACTTCTCCACCTGCTCATTGAGCTCCTATTGCCACCTGCAACAATGCACAGCTCCCGGCCAAAAACAACCAATCAGAGCCAGGAAATCAACACTGCTCAATGTACTAATGGTGGAAAAATGACTTACTGTTCCAGGAAAACTATTTATCCACTGACATTGGTGGCCATGCTAACTACTGTTAGCATTCATGGTGGGCTATGTACCAGATGTAGCATAGCAGAGATCCAGGGGAATGGATGAACATGAGAATGATTGACAGCACTAAGACCCTCCTCCTGGCTCTGGTTGGTTGCTTCTGTATTTCTGCCGAGAAGACAGAGGAGCTCAATATAATGCAGCTTTGAAGACATGAAAAATATAATATTAAATGCATTCAGTTCTTTATCTGTTTTTATCTGTGCCAAGCAAAATTATATGTGCAGTAAAACTTAAAACAATAAATAAAAAGAAACCACAAATTATACTGAAGTGACAATCAGAAGTCATCTGAGTGCAGTTGTCTTAGTTAAAGCATATATTATGAAATCTTAATTCTGTCCTAGTCTTCCCTTTCTCTCTCTGCCCTTCCACCTTTCAAGCTACTGTTGAATAAAGGCCACTAGTAGAGTATAAACCTTTAACATTTTTTACATCTAAACAAGCGTTAGGATATACAACAATCTAAGATCAAGAGTTCATGACTCAGACCGTAGTCACATAAAATCTGCTACTGACTCACTAAAACAGAGTGTTTTCCTTGTGTGTCCCAGACAGCTGCAGTCGTTCACCACAGAGACGTCCTTGTGCAGATTGTGCTGTGAATGTCTCATTGCTGACTCACTAATGGACTGAACATCTTAAGTGAAGTTTTTACAGTGCACATTAATAATGTTCAAGTGCTGTGATGTTCAAAGCACTGTGTTAGACTGCTGAGGCTCTGTGGACATAATATGTCAAAGTGCCACAGAAAGTAAAGGTGTTTTATCCTCTTTTATGTCTCAATGTATCTAAAGTCACGGAGGCTTTAGAGAGAAATGACAGTATTGGTCTATTAGAAACCAGACATTTGCACTTATCAGTTATTCTGAAGACAGCTTTGATACTGTTCAGTTAAGAAAAACAGTTGTACTGTTAAGTTAATGTTCTGGCACCACAATAAAGACGATGCTTACTATCCTAACTGTTCTTCTGAAATACACATTTAGTAAGAAACATGCTTATGTAAGCAGTCTTTTTTTTATTTTTCTTGCATTGTCTCTGATTTAGCTGGTAGATCTCTTCAAGAAAAAAAAGTTTTTGTTTCAAACTGTAATTCACTCACAGGGTCCGCCTGGCCCCCCAGGAGAAGATGGCCCACAGGGGAAAGATGGAGCGAAGGTAAGAACAGAAAATCTTTTTTAAAGACTATTTAAAATGTTTTTAATAAATTTGAGAGTTTAGATTAAAGCTAAACCTGTTTAGATTTGGAAAAATAATCCATTTAATTCCAAATCTTCTAATAGAATTTCAAAATCTTATAACAAAATGAATATTCAGTTGTTTCTGTAGCTTTTTTTAAATTTTTTCTTTAATTTTGAATGGAGTCAGTTGGAGCACAAAACAGGATTACAAGCCTCCTACACATGCCCGAAAAGTTTGGAGAAGTATAATATTTGATTAATATATTTTCCAGGTTTTCATAAGTATGGAAAAAGAAAATATGAATAAATATTTAGACTTCCAAAGCCATCCATCCCTCCATCCAAAAATAGGCTAAAAACAACAACGTATTCTGGAAAGTTGGGTTTGGAAACTATGGGATTTCTGCATGAAAAACATGAATCTTACTTGTCACCTCACCCACCCTGGGTATGTGTTTCACTCTTTGTCTCTGAATCTTTCAGGGTGACCCTGGTGAGCGTGGTCCTTTGGGGGAGCCTGGGGACAAAGGACTTGAAGGAGATCCAGGGCCCCAAGGACCAGCAGGAATACCTGGGAAACAGGGCTTTCGCGTAAGCGCCTTCCAAAATTTAATGTCAGATTTTAAAATTACATATAAATCATGCTCATAATTAATCATGGCAGAAGAAAAACAGTTCAGTGCATTGGCACTGTTGCCTTCCAGTGATAAAGTCCTGGGTTTGAATCCCAGCTTTAGCTGTTAGGTTGATTTTTGTCAGCACTGGAAATGAGCATCAGCACTCTCCTGACGCTGGATCAGCAGATAGATTTAATGGATGGATAGTTTCATTTATTCCAACACAAAGATGTAGTATTTTAACAGTAGTGTGTAAAACAAATGGCAGCTTGCAGTTTGAGATACAATGCAGCTAAGTCTTGTGTGTTTGAGGACAACTGACAATCTTCCCTAAACAAAGACTTTTATGATGATACATTCATGAATTCTGATGTTCTGCCACTAAAGCATCAAGGTCGTTATAAAGCAATACGAGATGTGATGTGGTTTATATAGTGTCAAAAATTACATCAGTCATGATAATAATATCACTGACGCAATTGTTTTCAGTAAATGCAACCAGATTACAAGCTTTGATGAACTTTTTGGTTGTTTTCTAAAACAAATCCTTCTGAGTTCCTTCACAAAAGGAAGTGCCTAAATTATAAAATCCTCTCAGGCAGTTAAATCAGGGGTTGACATACAGCAGTCCAATCAGTTGTGCCACTAAGCATAAAAACATGTTTTATTTCATGTTGTTGAAAGGGCCCAGAAGGAAAACTTGGCCCTCCAGGGAACAGAGGACGCCACGGAAAGAAGGTTAGGATCTTCCATATTTAAAAGCACCTTGCAAAAATGTACCGTACTGTTACCCTAAGTAATAAGAATCTATAGAGCGGGTTGTGGATTTGTGTGTCAGTAGTTGAGATGTCTTTCACCCTACGGCAGGCCTTTTGGGTAATGTCTCCACCAGTTTTCACCCTCGGAAACTGATATTCTTCTGCTTCTCTTCAAAGTCCAATTTTTGAGTCTCTTACTTGATTTACTGTTTTATATGCACATGTTTTTTTCTGTCCCACTGATTGCTTGTTCTCTTGTTTTTAAAAAAAAAAAAACAGTTTGAAATAAATAAATGAATAATATGACCTATCCCTGATCAAAATGTAAAAGGTGAATTTCTTTCCGTCTCCTTTTTATTCTATCCTGTGCCATTTTTTCCAACCATAAACGGATCTTTTGGATATTTGCAGGGAGAGAGGGGCCCTCCAGGTCTTGCTGGTGAGATTGGCTCTCGAGGGGACATCGGCCAACCGGGCGAGGCAGGGCTGAAAGGGGCCCGGGGAACTCGAGGCCCTTCTGTTAGTTCAAATTTGTTCTACTTTTCCGTTTGCTTTGGATTGCCTTAAAATCAAACTAAAACTACTGTAGATGGAAACAATATCATTGAATATGAGTTGAAAGCTAAATTAGTGAGAGTCACTATGGTGTTTGAGTAAAATAAAACAAAAGCTTTATGTAGTTATTTGATTTTTTTTTTCTCAGGGTCAGCCAGGAGTCATGGGGCTTGAAGGGCAACCAGGACTGTCAGGATATCCAGTGAGTTTTTCATGTGTATTATATTACAAAACACTTTACACTTCAGAAATACTACATGATCAGAGTCATAAGGATATTTTTGAGTTGAGAACACCAGTCCTCAAATTAGAGAACATTATTAATGATAAAATATCACATTTGATTTATATAGGACAGCCATTTATGTTTATTATGTATAACTAAGACAACTTTTGTCTTTCATAGGGGCACCCTGGCAAACCTGGGCCCATTGGACCACCGGGACCCAAAGGTGAAAAGGTAATATGATCTAAATTAGCTATCCAAATTAAAATACTTCCAAAGAATTTAAAGGTGTTTAAGTGTGAAAATGTATTGGCTTGAGTTGTTGCATAGATTGTGACTGTGACTGTGACTGTGTGCTCCTGCGATGCATCCCAGGGTTATCCAGGCGAGGACAATAAGACTCCGGGACCACCAGGGCCCTTAGGTGAACCAGTAGGTCTTGCTTTCCTTCAAACTCTGCTTTTTATGCAATTTTTACTCTGCCATATAAAAAAAAAAAATGTTTTTATCTTCCATAAAAACACTTATACTTTAGGAAAACTGCAGTGTTCTCTTTTTATTTTCCTTGCATTGCATTTATTTCCTGTGCATTAGTTGTTATACTGAGATCTACTGTTGTGTCAAATGGAAATTTGTTTAGTAAAAAGTCATGAGGCCTTTCAGCTTTGGTTGTGGCAAAAATAATCCAATATAATTTCAAGACATAATAGAAAACGTCCTATTTTCATCACAAAAAAATAAGACTATAACAACCTTACTCTGGAATTAATAAATGGCAACCTTATTTTTAGGATTTACAGTGCAGAGTATGATCATTAAAGTGGGAGTCACTTCTTTGATGAAGCTGAACAAGTACTGTATGTTGTACTTGTTCAACATACAGTACTTGAACAAGTACTGTTCAAGTACTTGTTCAAGTACTTGAACAGTACTTAACTATGTTCAAGTAGGATTGCAGCCAAGGAGAATCAAGCCAATGTATTGCACATGCTTTCATGTAGCTGCATGATTGTCTACTCAGGGGCCTCCAGGAGAGCGTGGGGAACGCGGGGAGCCAGGAGACGAAGGATACAAGGTTGGTAAAACCACAAAAACAATGCTGTGTGTTATAGTACAGGGCAAGGCTATAATAAATGCTAGTTTTTCTTTGTTTTCTTTGAGAGGTTTAGACATTTATATTTAACCTGTAAGTGAAGTGAGAAACTGTGTTCACTGATTTCAAACACTGATTCTTTCTCTGTTTGTTTGTGCTGCTTTCACGTGATCTCATAAATATAATAGTAATCTGTCATTGTAAGTGATAGATTAAGATTAATCTAACTAAGCAAATCAAAATATATATATATATATAAAATGCAACAAATATATATTAAAAAATAATGTATTATTTTCTTTAAAATGATTTGCAATAACATTTTTTTGTGGAAAGTTGACATACAAATATAAATATCTTTTAACATTGTTTTACTAAAATTTACTAAAGTCGCTGAAAATGTGACCAAAGTTGCCTTATTGTGTTATTAGATAAAAAATAAATGAACAATTATACAGTACTATTTACTCTAGTGACATTGTGGCAGATGGCATCGAACATGCAGCAACATTCCTTCAATCCAGAAAAATTAGTATCTAGTTTGAGTATTTAAAGTTGATTCGAAAAGCATATGATCATGTCTCAAATACCAATCTTCCAGGGTCATGTTGGTGTGATTGGACCTCGTGGCAGAATTGGACCACCCGGCCCACCGGTGAGTCAACAGACTCAAGCCTCTAATGGAATTAGCAGTATAAACAGAGTTTTATTCCATTACCTACTGCTCTAAAATATCACATTAACACAATTTTGATACGGATAATAAGTTTTATTGGTTGTAAGTGTTTATATTCTTGCATGGTGAAGGGACTACCTGGCCAGCCTGGAGAAGCAGGAGTTAAAGGAGGAAAAGGGCCTCCAGTGAGTCACTGCACATATTTTACTTGCACATTTAAAGTGTAACATATGTAACTTAAAAACAACTTGAAAACAAGATTAAAAAGTGTCCAGACTCTCAATTCAGAGATGTTCTAAGCTACACAATGTCATCAGACAAGCAACTAGGTAAATAGTTTGTCGTCGCCACTTATTTACCTGTTATTTTCTCTTTACCTGTTGGCTTCGGTTCAGTCTCTTTTTGTGAGGAACACTAAAAGCAACATCTGCTGCCATCTGTTAGTAACGTTCATCATTTGGTCTGACATGAAAACACTGGAGACTTTGTCTGGTTTCCTGTTTATGCCTGTTTCAAATTAAAACCTTTAGTAAACCATACCATGTTGGAAACCTCTGAAGCTACAAATAACTTCAGAGGTATTTTGTCTTTCTGGATATGACTTCTGTGTAATTATCTAGTGTGAAAGTGTGATATTGCTGTTTAATTTTTTAGTATTCAAATTTTTTATTATTTTATGATTTGAGAAAAAATTCCGCTTGACACAATGACTTGTTTACAGATGTTTATTCCATGTTTTCCTGACAGAATAGTTGAAATATACAAACACTGCACGACTTAAGTTGCTTGAAAGTCTTGTCCTCTACATTGACTTTTATTTGTGCCTTACATTTCCTGTTTTTCACATTTTAGGGCTCAGCTGGAAAGAAAGGAGTGAGGGGTCTGAATGGAGCCCCTGGTGCTGAAGTGAGTGTCACATTACATCAAACAATTGTCTGGTTTAGACAGAAACTACTGCAACATTTTTACTGCTGTGTAAATTTCATATATTTTTTAATAAAAAACAACTTTGCCTGCTGAAAAAGCCAGATACTATTTTATTTTACTCTGCACTGAGCAGCGATGGAAAGCATGCCTTCTGAAGAGACTGTGGCTTGAGTGAGAAATATTTTCATTGAAACAATTATGTAAAGGAAATTAACAAAACCAAGCTTTCAAGCTTCTCAGTGTTAAGTAATGAAGCTTTTTTAGCAAATGATTAAAGAAGGATACCTAGTCCCATTCACTTTGGAACAAAACTTAAAATTAAATTTTAGGTTTTCAAATATAGCTTTGGAGTGTCCATACAGCAAAAATACGACTTATTTTTTAAGGTTTATTTTAATCTTAAGACTCCAGACACTGATGTGTGTCCCAGTGTAAGAGGAAAAAGAAAACTGTTGACACCAGGTGCTTTAACAAGAATGCATTTGGGATTATCATCATATAAGGACAATGTTGGTATGTACAAATGGCCTTCAGCCTGAAAATTACTATAATTTAATTTCCTTTTGGGATCAATAAAGTATTTTTGAATTTGAATTTTTAAATAAGTGATGTTGTAATTCTCCAGGGTCCAACTGGTTTACCTGGGCTCACGGGACTGAAAGGTTATGCAGGTCCAGATGGTCTTCCAGGACTGAGTGGCTTACCAGGTCTGCCAGGAAAACAAGGCCGACAGGTAACAGCTGCATTGCATTGCGGAAGATTATGGCTGTTTGGTTGTGATTAAAGCCTTTAGCATACACAAATGCTACAAACAAGTCTAGAGTGCACAGATGTTGGAGATAACTTCTGACCAGCCTTAAAAGTATGTTTTCACAATCTGGTGGTTTTATAATCTTTGTAAAATAAATTAGTAATTTATTTTACTAATCTTTGAAACTTTTTTCACATTCATATCTTGGTCAGTTTATATTTATTTTGGTTTTATTTTCATTTATTGTCTGTGGCCTTTTATTTTTGCCATTTTTACCTTTAATCATTAATTTTTTTTTAAAATCATAACATTATTTTCTTTTATTTCACTCATTCCTTGTTTAGCACTTTGGTCATTGCCCTTTCTAAAGTGCTTCACAAATGAACTTGGCTTTGCTTGACTTGTTTGATTTTATTGGTCTCACCTGATTGTAGCACTGTGGGTTTATTTCAACATGTCAGCAGCCAAACTGGAGAATTTTATACAGGCTTGGAAAGTCAGGTTCCCTTGTGTGAATTTCATTTACACAACGTCATATGAAAATCTAGTGTGACTAATTCAGGAATCTCTTGCTTTTTTGGTAGTTTATCTCACAGAGTAATGCAGATATTGCATTTTAAGTCATCGTTTTTGGACAGGAATGTGTCATTTCATCACATTACCTATCCAATCAGTGTAATTTTGTTGACGTTTTATTGTATTGTATTTTTTTTTAATTTACCTCCATAAACCTCAGCCAAAGGAACGCAGATGGCCGAACCTAAGAATAGTTTTAATGTGCAAAAACATTGCATAGTCTAGTGAAGAGGATGTTAAAATGTTATGACATGTAATTTAAGTTGAAGTAATATGAGACTGACTTGCCAAGCTCCACAACAACATTGTAAAATTATCACCCAGGCCACGTAGGAGCCTCTGCTGAGCAGTTCCCATTTTTTAATGGCCTAGTGTGTGTTCAAAACCAGATATGCATTGATTTCTAAACAACCCATAAAGCCTATAGCCTCTATACTCAAGAGGGCTTGCATGTTCACATGTGTTTTAATGGCCACTGCCGGAACTGTGGGAATTTTCCTTAGCGTGGGATTTTGCCCAACTCTACATCCAACTGTAAATCAATCATCTTAGTTCTCCACAACATTTTCCATAGCTCCAGTATTCACCATGCATATGCGTGAGAGAGTTGCTGCTCCATCCTAATTAAATCTCAAGAAGTTGAAGGATTACAAAAACACCTTTAACTCCTTTTGGGGTTTCATGACAGCTCTGCAATTTTTGTCTGGTTCTCAACTTGTCAAATCGTCTAAAAGAGATTGAAGAATAGAAGCCGTATCTGGGATGACTGCGAGCTCTGTGTGTTTTCTAATGAGTCTTTCCATTTTGCTTCACCACGCAACAAATGGAGCAGAAAACCACCATACACTACAAAGGAACAACTGTTACTGTTTTAAAATTTTTTAATTAAAGGGGAAAATACTTGGTTTTAGTATTCATTAAGTTTTACTAGCTTTTATGGTGAAGCAGAATTAGACAGTAAGTCATTGACCACTGGTAGAGTTTGTGTGGCACCCTTAAAACTCAAGAAACAGTGTAATCAGAAAATCACGCAACTTTGGTATTTTCTCTCATAACTAACAAGCCCTCCTACCCTACATCAGGACATTTTCTTGCTGTTGTATTGCTACCTTCTTTGTTGCATCTAGCTGTGAAGCAGAAGGCATTGAAGAAGAAAGATACTTGTCGAAAACATGGGTGGAAATTATTTTTGGGTTCATAACGTTTAATACAACAATATGTTTTGTTTTGATCACATATTTAACATTAATTTGCTATTTTATTAGTCTCTTAAAATTAAGTGGCAAATTTCTGATAACTGGTTATGTTGTTGCAGCTGATCACAACAATGATCTTCTTTAACGTTTGTTCTTATTGTCATACATCATGCAAAGAGAAAATTCTGCCTAACCAATAGTTTCTCCCAAATACAATTTTCCCCACATTTAAGTATTATCACTCTGCGTTATTTAAAGATAAGTCTGCCTACATTTATTTATAAGTCAGACCAAATTGCTGTTGATTCCAAAATACTAAAGCTTTTGCCTCAAGACAGGTTGTGTGGAAAAATATCTTCTACTGAAAGTTGGTGATAATCCTGAATTATGGGAAGAAAGAGCAAAGCCAATGTTACTGATTTTGAAATGTTTTTCCAAACATGATTCTTACCTTATATTCAGATGTTCTTCTTCAAGTTGCCAGAAGCAACTAGCATTTTCTTGATTACACTTCTTGTTCACCTGAAGGGTCAACGAGGCTTGTTGGGCCCAGAGGGCCCTGCTGGGCGTCCAGGTTCCAGGGGAGAAATTGGACTTCCTGGAGCACCTGGAGAGAGCGGACCACCTGGTCAGAAGGTGAGAAGAACTAGGACGGGAGGAAAAAATAGAAAAAAGCTAAATTATCTGAAGTTGGTGTTTTACATTAAATTAAATATTTTTTTAAATAAATTTGTGAATAAATGACACTTTATAATAATTTAGGGAGAACTCGGCCTGCTTGGAGACAGGGGAGCTCCTGGATCCAAAGGCGTAGAGGGGTCGACAGGTGACCAAGGCAGGAAAGGTGATCCAGGACCTAAAGGACAACCAGTGAGTGGAAACTCCACATAGATACGACCCAAAGCTGTATACAGAACCCCAAATGTTTCTTTCAAGGGTGCTGTGCAGTTTAGAAACTTTAACATGAAAATCTACCTTTTGGCAGATTTTTACCTTCATCCGATTTGCATATTTTATCACCTTTTTTCCTGATGTGTATTTAAATTTCTCTAATTGTTATTCAAATATCAAGAATGTACATTGCTCCCTAAAGATGCAAAAGATAATTGCAAATTAAGAACTAAAGTGATTAGGTAAATGGGGCTTACACTTTAATTTATGATACAACAAAATAAAATTAATATCGCAAGAATTCTATGAAAGACAAAAAGAAAAAATAGAAAATGTCTAAATAATAGATACACTCTAGGACACAAACAAATGATTGATAAGAATTGCAATATACTGAAAGATGAAAGCATGACTGGGGAGCTGGAACCAAATGGGACAGAAAAGAGAAGCAGGCTCAATCATATTAAATATGAAAAGGAATCTTTACACAATGTAGGTGGAAAAATGATTACAAAATAAAGTTCTTTGGGCTACGTGACAGAAAGACGCACAACACAAACTAAAACCAAGCAGAATCTCCCAAAATAAAGGACACATGAAAACTGATCAGAATAAAAACATAACGGCATAATCCACCAACCGTACCACATTAATCTGGATAACTGATACCATCCTTGGAATGTTCTCGTAGACCAGGATTATAAACCGGCTTCTTTCCTAAACGTCTCTCCAAATATAACTTCAGGCTGTATGTAACTGATATGTATTTAGTCAAAATATCTGTGCCTGATGCTTTTCCAGCCTGGATAGAGCACCAAATTATTTGGGCGAGAACTGAAATGGAAACATTCCATTTGAAAAGTTATGTAAGAGCAGCATGCTGCAGTGTCCTGAAAAAAAAGGTGCTCCACTTATGTAACTCCCTCAAAAAAAAAAAGAGAATGAGAGAAAGGAAACAGTACTCAGTCCCCCCATCTCCCCTCTTTCCACTCGTTATCTCCACTGACATTTCTAAAACAGAGGGGGGATTTTTACCCCTGGGTCAGATTCCTTTACACTTCTCAGTGAATGCAGTTTCCCAGCCAAAGACGCTGGTTTGAAAACGGAGCTCTCCAAAGGATGTGAAAGACTGGCTGTACAAACATGCCACTAGAAACACCTGGGAAGCAGACAGACAGAAAAAGATGCAGACGTTCCCCCTGTGTGCGGGGTGTGCGTGTGTGTGTGTGCGTGGGGGATTTGGGTGTGTGTGTGTTTCTTGAAAGTTACGTGGAGGGTTGTTGGGGCTACTGTAGATCCAGACACAAAAGCAATATCTGTTCAAGTTCTTCCAAAATAGACACAAAGGGAATTTTTTGTGGGATATTGAATGCATTGCTTTGAAACGCTTTGAAGCATGACATAAAATCATAAACACTATGCATGTTCTTATTTTTTTCATATGTCTTTTTGGGGTCACTGATATTTTTGTGTCTGCAGGGAGAGACTGGAGATTTGGGAATGGTTGGGTTACAAGGCTTTCCTGGGCCAAAAGTAAGAAACATTTCAGTTGTGCAATTATAATGAAGCATAATAAAATATATATACTAGAAAGAAACATATTGATGACATTATTATTTATTTTTGCCTGGAAACAGGGCCCAAATGGTGACTTGGGACTGAGAGGCATCCCAGGCCCTAAAGGGCCTGTAGGTTCTTTGGTGAGTTATAAACTGTGAATGTTGATTTTCTCTCATTTGACACATAATATCAAAGTTTAATAGTAAAAGGTTGTCTTCAGTGCATTTTTAAAAGATCTGTGTCATTTCCATTTTGTTGCTCTAGTTAAAATTATGTTTTTACATTTAATTTTAGTTTTAATATGAGACCTAGTATAACCGAATATCTACTCTTATATTACTTGCGTGAGTATTAACAATCAATCAAGTTTTATTTGTATAGCACCTTTTAGCAACAAGGCATTTCAAAGTGCTTGTATTACAAACAATAAGATAATTTTTGGGACATAAATGGGTACGCAAAATACATGCAAATAATTTTTTAAATTAAGGCTAATGATAAAAATATTGTTTTGTAATTGCATTGGCAATTTGTGTTGATGTACAAATTTATTTCACCTTTCAGGGATTTGCTGGACCTGTGGGCCCTGAAGGAATGATTGGTCCACTAGGAAAACCTGTACGTTTAAACTTGTCTAGAGTCATTGCTACACATTTTATTTGCCTTTCATAAAATCAGCTTAGTGCAATGTGTTTGAAGTTAAAGTGAAAGGTTATTTTTTTTAACCTGCTTTAGGGCCCAAAGGGTCTAAAAGGAAGCAATGGTGAAGTGGTGAGTATCTTAAGTTTGTGAAGTTTGTGCTGCTCAAAATATATTGTTGTTTTGTAAGATGAAGGCGTAGATGGCAAAAAAGTATTCAGTTGTAAAGAGACATAGAAGAAAGCTTTAGCAATCTAACTACTATACATGACTTGTCAGAAATATAGCTCTTACTTCAAAAATCATGGAGCAAGCCTAAGAGTCTCTTGTTTTTCACAAAGCATTTGGCTTCTCATTTTAGACCTCTGGAAATTTTACATGTGCATGAAGGACAGTGACACTGACACTCCAACGTCTTCTGGTTTACGAATAGTTCATTTGTTGTTCCTAAACATCCTGACCAATTTCCACTCATTGGAAGTGAATGTTCTGGCCAAGTGATTCAACTTGGACACTGTTTGTTACAACAGTAAAATGGTTCTAAACACCAGGTCCTAAACTGGTTTAGGAAAAACAAATCAAGTGGATATTAACCCTCCTGCAGTCTTAAGAGATGGAATCATTTGGATCCCACAAATATTTTACGTTGTGTGTGGTCTCACTGACCCCGCGTGCGCTTTTACAAGGTTTTTTTTATGTGTGTTGTTTCGGGAACTGACGGTCTTGTTTTGAAATTAGGTATTGTTTATGAAAACATAATAAAAGAATAAAATTAATGTAACATTGATAATAATCATGAGTGTATGTAAATTCTTTATACTTTATGGTACACTTTCAGGGGCCTCAAGGACCACATGGAAGTCCAGGACCACAAGTAAGTCTTTACTTCAATATGACATGTCCATCAAACAAACACTGTACAGAATATGTTGCATTTAAATGATCTTAAAAGCTGGACTGACATGCATTAAAAATGTTTAATACTAAAAATCATATTTTTAAGTATTTTGTGTTTTGAGATAAAGCTGTTAAATCTATATCTTCTGGTAGTGCCACTTCACAGAGAATATCTTAGAAACTGATCTGATTGGGACCATTTTTTTTTTGCCAGTAACTCGTGTAATCTTAATCTTTTTTTCCTCTTTAGGGACCACCGGGCCCCCCTGGACCCACAGTAAGTGTTTTGTGGCAGGAATGTTTACACAGAGGGTAGTTTGAAAGTATGAAATTCTAAATGCTGAAAAAAATTTGTAACATTTTTGGAGAGGCAACAACTTTATAATGTTCCCATGTCCTGTTAAAATGTGTTCCTTTTTTTCTAGAGTTTTTTCAAAAACGACTAACCAACAAATCATGAATTTCAGAAAATTTTGTCTTGTAGCTCTTGGCAAAGTGAATCATTTATCAACTCCTATTATCTTTACTTCCAGTTTTACTTCCACTTTATCAGATTGCTCACTGTTTATTTAATCAAAGACTATCTGTAGTGTTTATAAAAGATTGTTACTGTTAATTCTGCTCAAATTAATAATGTGAGACTTTGTAGATACAAGCCTTCTACTGTTTTTCTCTATAATTACAGTAGATAGTGACTGTTATGGTTTGAATGTGTCTCATCTTGTTGGTTCTGAATCTACAGAGATACATTTATGATGACTCAGCTCTCCACAGGCAGTCTGACACCAACGCTGCCATCAGGACAGAGGTACATCACATAAAGACTGTTCTCACTATATTATAATATCATTGAAGGATAATTTGTTTTAATCATTATATTCAAAAATTGAAGCTTATAGATATCTTATTTTCAGAGGGATATATTTTAGTTTTTGTGATCATGGTGTAAAGCCCATGAAAACCTAAAATTCGGTTTCTCACGAAGTTAGAGAACTGGTGATAGGACAAATTTAAAAGATTGCTTAATATTGTAGAGCATATGCACATTTTTGGAGATTTTGTTTGAATTACTTCATCAGTGTAGCATTGCATGGAGGCAATCAAGCTGGGGCTCTACTGAAGAAAACCTTATGTTATTATTCCATTTCTTGTTTGCAGTGTTGGGTCTCATGTTTAGATTGTCTGTTGGGTTTTGGTCTTGCAACTCTCCTATTCATGCCATCGTCATTAAAGCAAGTACTGGTCATTTTTGTTCCAGAAGACAGGTGCTAAGTGATGCTAGTCTCCTCCAGGTTGGAGTATTTTATGGAACTGACGATTGGGATCCTGAGCAAGAGCTTTCAAAAGCTTCAACATATTCAAAACAACACTGGCAGGATTCTAAAGAGGGTGTGGGAACAGATAAAGGATTACACATATCTGCTGGACACTTCACTGGTTCCCATCCACTTCCAACAAACATTCTTTCTGTGCAATGAATCTGTATGATAGCATGTAATTTTCCCTTTATGAAAATTCCCTTTCAGATGAAACTCTAGTTTAATGAAGTTCACCTAATACAAATAAATAAGGATGCTATTTTAAAGGATGATTGTAATAGAGGTTTTATATCCTCATTACTCTGTAGTTTGACTCCTTTGTTTGCCTTGCTTAACCAGATCTTTCAGAACATTGAAATGAACCTGCCAGACCAGAACATAGAGATACTGAAGACCCTGCGTTACCTGAGCGGCGTGATTGAGAGCATCAAAAAACCTCTTGGCACAAAGGAAAATCCGGCTCGTGTCTGTAAAGACCTCCTGGACTGTCAGCACTTACAACTCAAAGACGGTAAGTTTTCTGAGTCACATGTTGGACAGATTAGCCAAATTATACAACACACCAGAATAAGATGGACTGCTATCTAAGCAAATGTGTTTTTAGTCTTGATTGAAACAAGCTCAGTTTTTTAGCATTTTGGCAGTTTTCTGGAAGTTTGTTCCAGATTAGTGGTGAATAAAAACTGAGTGCTGCTTTTCCATGTTTAGTTCTGATTCTGGGGAAGCAGAGTATTCTTGGACTAGAAGTCCTGACTGGTCTGGGTTAACAACAGGCCTTTAGGGTAAATTATTTTACAATATATTCTCTGAGCTATAGGGAGCAAGTGGGAGGACTTTAAAACTGAGGTGATGTTTTCTATCTTCCACGAACGTGAGCAGTCGCATTCTGGATCAGCTGCAGCTGTCTAATTGATTTTTTTAGGCAGACCAGTGAAGACACCGTAAAGTAATCAGTTCAACTAAAGATAAATATGTGGATGAGTTTCTCAAGATCTTTGTGGGACATTATTCCTTTAATCCTGGAATTTTATTTCAGCTAATAGAAGGCTGACTTTGTAACTATCTTTATGTGTCTGAAGGCCCAGATGTGAGTCCATCACTACACCCAGATTTCAGGTTTGATCAGTAGTTCTAGCTTTAGCTGGGGCCTTGTCTGCAGTGATGTGGGTGCTTCTCTGATTTTTTGTCATGAAAAAAGAACCTTGATAAATTTGTCTAGGTTCCAATCTTTACCCCTGGTCATGAGAAATTGATCACAATGGAGAGGCCAAGATCTCAGATACAAGTGACTGCAATCAGGTAGGGTGGCTGTATTTAGCCTTAAAGATTGGGTGCGGAACCCAAAGTCCTTCCTTCTTGACATGTTTCCAGGATCCATAATCTTGGATATTCAGACGACACAAAATTTGATGAATGTGAGTGTTGCATCTCTGTGTAATTGAACATTTTCTCCATTTTATTTGGGACTTTTAGATTGGTTCTGGATTGATCCAAACCTTGGCTGCACTTCTGATGCCTTCAAGGTCTTCTGCAACTTTACTGGAGGTGGACAGACTTGTTTACAACCAGTGGCCTCCAATAAGGTATCAGTGAAGAAGTAAAATACTAAACATGTCAATGCTTTGAGCATTAGAAATTAAACTAAATAAATTTTGGTAGCCTGAAAGAGATCTCTTACTATTATCTTTGTGCTTGTGATACTACAGTCATACTTTCTACTCCTTTCTTATAGCTGGAGTTTGACATTGGGAAAGTCCAAATGAAGTTTCTCCATTTATTGAGTTCTGAAGCAAGCCAAAGGATCACATTTCACTGTCTGGGTGATCCAGCCGACAAAACTAAAGAGAAATTCAGCTCCTCAGGATCCATGCAAAGAGAAGACTCCAAACCCTGGTTTATTGGTTGGAATAAACATACATCTAACACACTACTTGAACCACATCTGATTCAGGATGAATGCAAGGTAATGACATGGGTAGAAAGCACATTTTGAATACCAGGTGTAGTTAGCTTAACTCAGTCAGTGGATCTTTTCTCTAAAGGAGAATCATTCAAATGTTTTCTGTAAATCGAATACTAATGGAAAACATTTTAGTGTGAAGTATTTGTGGTTGTACGGTGTCGCACTTGGTGGCACCAAGAAGGTTTTGGGTTCTAATCATGAAACCCAAAACCCAACAACCACAGCAGTTAGACTTGTCCTTGGTTCTGAAAAAATAAGAAAGCACGACATCATAAACTCATTAATAAAAATTTTTAAACAACCAAATCTGTAGAGTATATAGCAAAACAACACTGAAATGGTTAAACAGAAACCAAGAGAAATGACTAACAATCCTACTACAAAAAAGTATCTTAATTAAAGGTTTGATCAAAAGTTGGATTTTCCATGAAAGACTATACCTCTGTCATAAAGTATTATTATTATTATTTGTATTTCAGATGGTTGTTTTTGCACATTTGAACCAGGGATGCTAATATGTGTGGAGGCTGCTTTAGATGAGCTGGGGAAATGGAAAACATTTGGATTGTTGAAGTGCTATAAATCATCTGAACCATAAAAAACTAAATATATTAATCACAGTTTTTTTGTTTCAGATTCAAGATGGCAGCTGGCACCAGTCTCATTTTTTCTTCCACACTCAGGACAGTCGTCAGCTACCTATCATAGACATCCAGGAATTTTCTTCTTCACTGCCTAACCATCGAAAACACTTAGAAATTGGTCCTGTCTGCTTCCTCTGACCCCTACATTGTCCTGTAACTAGCTCTCATAAATCACTCACGCCTACAGATGCTCGAACACACTTTCCTTTCAAAGAGATGCTGCCTCAGCTAGATCAAAGGATGGGTTCAAGGGAGTTGGTAGATTTTATTGAACAGCATTATTGAGACTTTGGAGAGTAACAATTTCCAGGTGCTGAGAACTCAAACTTCATGGAGCATTTGTGCCAGCAAGGAAAAGGAGATCTGTGCTTTCAGATAAATGCATAAAAATGGTTTGCTTGACATTTTTATAGTGCTTTGACTGACTGCATATGGGCTCATGTGTTAATCCTAAACACAGGGAAGGGCCTCCAAATGCAGCAGCCTCTCCATATTCTGAACCTTACACAAAGAGTACACCCAGACCATCCTATGCAGGGGTCAAACCAGAAGGAATGGGCCAGGCTTCTGCACTGGGCACTGTCTAACAAAAGTGTATGGAAGTGCAATAGTGTGTGGATATTATGTAACTGCTTTAAAATGCAAAGTCCCATCTAAGGCAGTATTTTTGATAGCCTTTTTTTTTGTCTTTGGTCTTGCCCAGTTGGACTCTGACATCTTGACCAATGGTGCTCTACCTCTACCTGGTTATTTGCTTTCTAGACTAGTTGCTATTGTCAAACAGTCCTTATAAATGATGTGTTGTATGTACCGGTTACATCAAGATTTTTTGTGTTATACGAGTACTTATGTTGATTTGGTCATTCCTAATTTATGAACCAATTTTTGATAGACGCAGTTTTGTAGCTTTTTCTCTTTTTGGTAGGTCCATGAACGTACCGTTGGTGCTGCAACAACAGACAACAAGTCATCAAAAGTTACTGTGTATATATTGACGGCATATTTTTATTTTTTATTTATAATCTTTTTTTTTATTCACATTGCTGTAGCACAGTAAGTTATACTCTCAGATAAACTGTTTGGCCAATCACAGCTCTGTTATTTATGTCTAAAAGGTACATTTGAGAGTTCATTCCTGTGACTGTTCATCAAATACTTTGTCACATTCAGAGGTTGTTTGCTGACTGGCAGCTATTTTTGGCCAGAGTCAAACAGTCAAAATAGTCTTAACTTATATTATATTATTAAAAGCGTTCTGTGAAGTTTTTGGAGTATAACAATGGATGGAAATGTGTAAATAAATAAATAAATGGTACATTTTATTCACAGATGGTTTGCTGCTTTTTTTCCTTTTTTTTTTTTTTTTTTTGGACAAACTAAAAATATTTGCATGATAATAACTGCCAGTATAAATACCACAGGTTTTAAAGGCATTTCCCAAGTCTGGCAAAATATGGAAAAAATGTGTATCCGTTTTATTTTCAGTATTCTGAACATCTAAAACTACAGTTTTCAACCAGTATGCAGTAGAAGCTTTTCATTTTAAACAATGCATGCACATGGAAAAGTTACATTCGCCCATCAATCTGTCCAAAATCCTTTTATCCACTCATCAATCTATGCACAAATTTGTCCATCCTTAATTAACATCTGAATTTTGAAATATCAAAAATTCATAGTGAACATTTATATATATGAAGTGCATAAAAAGGTCTGCATATTGCCTTTAAGATCTTATGCCTTGTGATGAAAAGCAAAAGAAACACATGATAAATTCTTTTAGAATTTTTGACATTTAGTGCGACCTAGAACCTGGTACAACTGGAAACAAAAAGGAATGTGGGTAGTAATCGATACCACAATTAATCACACCTCACTAAATTGTTACATTAGTGACAATTTAAGTCTTATAACTTGAGATGTGGCTATGTTTAAAACTTGTTTCTCGCCATTCAAATTTTATCACTACACCCCTACTGTCATTTAAGGTTCCTCTGATTAATGTAACATAATGTTCAGCTGTTCTATTTGGACAGTTTCTTAGTCATCTCTAACAGGAAAATATGTGGTTCATCAAAAGGATCTCATTGTTAAAAGGAATCAGAAAATAATTTCCAAGATCATGGAAATCAAGATCTGTAACATAATTAAGAACTGGACGTTTCTCCAAAATGGATGAAAAGATGAGACAAAAATTGCTCCTCAAGCTGCCAAGTGACCTACAGCAATTAAAGAAACTGTAGGATTTAGGTAGTAAAACAGAAGCCTCTGATAGAAGACAGAAACATAAGTTCTTGTCCAAAGTCCAAATAGTCTTGTCCAAATATGTTTGGTGTAAAAGCAACACGCACATCATCAGAGTGGACAGAGAATGCCTTTGAAATTCAGGATTTTGTGCTTTTTACAAAGAGGAGTAGATAAATATTGCCATAACAAGATGTACTAACCTGTTAGAGTCCACCTGAATAAGACTAAAGATTTTAATAAAATCAAAAAGTTCCTCAACAAAGTATTACCTTAAGTGTGTGCACACTAATTCAATCAAGTTGTATTACTGATTTTGTTTATGAGTATTATTCTTATTATTTTAACTTATAAGAACAGGTAGTGGCTCCATTTTGAGACATTTTATTTTCATAAATAGTGATCATCAAAATTCCAGTCATTGGTTGCAAACAAATTATACAGGTAAATCAAGTCTTATTTCACTACAGTTGAGTTAAAAAGTTGAGTTTTTAGTCCATTTAGTCCCATTACCAATGAAATCTTCTGAATACTGTTCAAAATGCGGGACATCTTTGCTGACTTCAACTTGAGATAGTTGCAGATTCTCCTTGCAGACACAAGGGGGCATCAATGAGCGGAATTTTCAACCGGAACTTGTTTCCACGTGCTGAATCGAACGGAAGTAGGTTTGTTTTGATGCCGCCAGCAACCTGAACAACGTGTAGTTGCGTTTTTCTTGCTATGTGCTCAATAATTTTGCAGAAAGTACAAAAAATGTCCAACTTGGAGGGTCACATCGATAACTACTGCCCAGAGGAGGAGCAGAAAAGGACCAAACGGAAGTTGTCTCTCTCAAAGTAGGTAGACATATGAGTCGTCGCTGCTTGAATCGTCAACTTGTGAATTCTAGAGCCTGCTTTTATATTTGTTGTACGGGGTTTAAAGTTGTTCCAAAAGGTTGACACGCTGTCATATACTTATGTGTTTTCACACAGCAGACTATCGTTTCTCTTACAGCTTCGTTTCTCTTACAGATTTGAGTTTAGTTTTTTTTCATTTATGTTCGTTATCACTCCTTTTTTTTATTTTTTTACCCCTTATTAGATTGTTTGTTTTTGTTTTTTTCCCCCCTCCAAAATAAGCCTATATCTTTTCCAATTTGTTTACTCTGGTCTAGTTGTGGAGTTTGTGGATCAGAGGAAGCGAAGTATAGATGTCCTGCCTGCCTCACACACACCTGCAGGTGAGTGGTTCTTCTTTTCTTTAGATAAGGTTTTTTTTTCTGTCAACCGCTTGTTTTCTCATCAAATGTAGACTAAATAGGATTGAAAATACTTTTTTGCTTTTTGATAGTTGATGTTTTCAACTCCTCTATTGTTTTGTCTCTTTAATGCGTCTATGTTAGCTTACCAAGTCTATGTTAAGGTTAACATAGCTTAGTTGTTAAGTTAACCTAGCTTAGTGTATGTACAGGAGATGCACAGCAACATTTCTTGAGGACACATCATAATGTGTACAGACTCTGATGTATGAATTTATCTTTCTTCCATTCTATAGGGCTTTTTATTTGTTTTGCCATATTTTCCCCCAGTGCTGTTTTTATAATATTGTGTTCATGTGTTTCATTTCAGTGGCATAGAAAGACAAAATAAAGAGAAGGTTTGATTACTTTAACAAGAAGGATATTTGAAACTGAAAGTACAACTGACAACATAACCTACATTCTGATAAATTGGGCTGAAAATGGAAAAATAAAAAATAAAAAGATGACACAGAGCTTTGTGAATTCTATGTTATTCGCAAAATATGTTCTCTATTCAGAACAGGATTACATTAGATAATCCCACAAAGTTTTGACTGCACAAAATTCTCAGAAATCCGTTGCATTTCCTCATGTTTAGTTCCATGTTTTTTTTTTCTCAATACACCAGCACATAAGGCATAGTAAGAAGCACTGCAACAGCAATTCAAAAATTATATTAAACATATAAAAAAATAAGTTTAAAAAAAATTCAGCTCAAAGTTTATGTGGGAACAGATATGTTTAAGTACTTACAGTTGTTTTTATATGGGTCCCATTTTATATTGCAAAAAGCAAGTTCTAGATTCTGTATTTTTGGTGTGTAGCAGCAGTTAAATCACATGTTTATTGCTTCCTTTAGAGTTCGGATGTCACATTTAGCTGGAATGACAGATGTAGTTTAATTTCATCAGTGGAAAAGAAGGAAAATGTTGCTATGTTTACCATGAAAGAGTCACTGTAGACTTTGCTAACACCAGCCTATAAAAATCCTGCACCTTTTCATACAGAAATCTAAAATTTATGATCAACTCCTGGCGGTGTTTTTGTTTTTACTGTCTGAACTTTACTTTGATTCACTTCCAGTAACAACTTGCCAATAGAAATGATTCATACTCTGTTCCTAGAGTTCTAGGGATCCTGAAGTATTTATAACCCAACCCTCAAATACAAAATGTCACAGCAGAGGTCATACCTGGAATATTTATTTGGCTAAACAGTCCTACCAAATGTCCTTCCCATTCTCATGGATGCCTGTTGGTTTTGGTTGCTGTTCGGCTTTCTTTATTGCGCCGTTTACTAAAGACACAGTCTCTGTTTGACATGAACCAGATACTTGACTGTGTGTGGAAGTCTGAACACTGTGTGCGCTAGGATTAACTCCCACTGTCACAGATTTAGTCTTATCAGATTCAACCAAAGTACTTGTATACTAATTCATTCCAAAGTAGTAATCCATCTAAGGAAACCATGACACATGCTACAGTTGTCACAGAAGTAATTCCAGTGTCAGAGTTTTAAAATGATATTGTTTGATTTTCATTCTCTTTGTGATTTTTGCTTAGAATAACTAAATTTTCATGTTCTGTATATTTATTTTCCAGTTTGCTGTGTGTGAAGAAACACAAGGATGACTCCGGGTGCAGTGGTGTTAGGAATAAAACAGCTTTCGTGACTTTGTCACATTTTGACGAAATGACACTTCTCAGCGGTGAGAATCTGCTCTGCAAAATATTTTATAAAGAAGACTTTAAGAGAAATATTTACTTAGACAACTTTTCAAAAGTATTTGTACGGTTTGTACCAAATAATTGTAACTTGTGTGGGTTCAGTTTTACCCATGTGTTACTGTTCTCGTACTCACAATTGTGTTTGCATGTGTGTGTTTGGGGTGGATGTGTGTGTTTGGGGGAGTGTTTTTCCAACACATTTATTTTATTGTTTTTAAATCTGTCTTTTTTTCTCTGTTCGGCCTTCTGTTAGTCTCTGTTCCTGGCAGACTTCTCCACATGCTGATGCTGCTACCTCTGTTTTTATTGGGGCTTTGTTTTCTTGTGGAAAATGACTTTTACTTTTACACTTCATTAGCACCAGTTTGCAAATCCAATGAAACATATACTTCTCTGTTATTAGCTTTTGATTTTTTTTTCTCTACAGTGCAGAACTCAGAAAAACAAAATATAAGAACAACTTTTTTTCCAACCATAATAATAACTGGCTCTTTTAGTACTTGGATTGTATTACATATCTACCCTTATATATTTACTGTTTTCCCTTTGCCTGTGATGTAGACTACAGGTTTCTAGAAGATACTGGCAGATTTGCTGATGGCGCCACCAGAGATGAATTCATCCAGGCTCCACGTACAACTTTGAAAGTAAGTCTGTGATTATGCATTCATTTACCACCCTTAACTCTTGCTTTTTTTTATTGGAACACTATCAAAGAATTAGTGTAGGATGTTTGAAAGTTAGGGTTACAAATTTTCCTGAAATATCTCTGTTTTATTTCACAGAACTTGAGACAAATAAATGCTGAGCTTAAATGAACAGTAAATACAGCGTTTTGGGTTGTGGCTGCAGCTGAACAGTAAAATAAAGCAGTGTAGCTCACAACAACTCTTTTTTCAATTGCAGTTAAACCCTCAGAAGCATGAAAATACATGATTAATAAGGATGTATCTATTTTCTGTATTTTACGTTTTATTCAGATTTATTACATCAATGTAATGTTCAATATTTAATGCACTATCTATGATTGCACAAACAGTAAATATTGCTATGAGCTGTAGTAGGGGGGCACCGATCTATTGGGCAGCCGATTGCCTTAATTTTGGGAGATCGGTGATTGGCCGATTTTTACATGTGAAGCCGATCTTATCCACTGATGTTATCAACGTCGGCAAAGGTCTAAAAATCAACCACTGTGCTTTTCTTTTCTCCTGTGATAGAGGTTTGACTGACAAACCAGCTGACAAGGTCATTTCTGTACATTTACAGTTAACAATAGTCACCCCATTGTTGCCAATTCAGCAACTTTCTTGATATATTGAGCAATATTTCAGACAAAAAACTGGTATCGGCCAAAATCGGAATTGTTAAGTTTGGCTTTTTAAAAGATCGGTAATTGGCGATCGGCCAGAAAACTGCAATTGGTGCACCCCTAAGCTGTGATAAAACCCCATGTTAATTGCACTATTTTCCTTATATTGTAACTGGATATTTTATTTCCTGTTGAACAGGCAAAGAAGTTGGCCTCCCATGCTAGAAAGATGAACATCACCCTGAGGTTTCTCCCTGTCACCTTCACAAAGAGCAAAGAAAACTCCACCTTCTTTCTTACAAAGTAAGAAAAACGATCACTAAACGAACATCAAGCCCATTGTTACACATGAGAAATCATCATCACAAGATGCATTTAGCCAGTAATACAGAGGCAAGCTATTATTTCAGAGTCTACTTTTCTATCCTGTGTACTAATTTCTTCTCTCCAGTTCTTAAATATTCATCTTCTCTTTTTTAAATGAATTGATCTTGTTTTCCAAATCCTGTTGAAACATCAACATAGTGAAGTTTCTCCAGACTATCTCACGTCGATGTTATGGTATAGAAGAAGAACCAGTTGCTGCTCCTATTGAAAATACAACAGTGGTCATATTCTTGCAGTCTTATCTAAACATTAGTATAGACTCAGTCACCCTGATGACATAAAGTCCTGATCCATGTGTTGTTTTGCCACATGATGGCACTCTTGTTAAGTCGTTGGTGCCGACTGTACTTTGTTTAGCACTCTTTTGTGAGCTGCTTTTTCCATGTCTGAAATTATACACCAGCTGGGGTAATTAAGCAATGATTGATGTTATTAGTTGATATTAGTTAATTCTTGTAAGCATGCTTGGCCTGTAAAACACATTTATTTGCTTTAAAATACTAGATT
The DNA here is from genome assembly GCF_003331165.1 of Xiphophorus hellerii. NCBI lineage: Eukaryota > Metazoa > Chordata > Actinopteri > Cyprinodontiformes > Poeciliidae > Xiphophorus > Xiphophorus hellerii. Next base: position 2,218,027 of record NC_045680.1, read on the forward strand.
CAATTTACTTTCTGTTAACTGTCATTTCAGTGAGCACTTTAAAGGACAGATGTGTGCTTTAATAACCAGCCTTACCCCGTGTGATGTTGTGAAGACTATGAGATCAAAGACAACAGTATATTTCTGTCAATATGTTTAAATTAAAATGCTTAGAGTTGAGCTATTTCTTCCCCCATTTTTTTATTTCAGAAGTTTGAAGTTGTGCTAAAGGTTATCAATGTCACTGGTAAATGTAGGATTTGTCCTTCAAACTGATCAGTCATTTTAGATCAGGCATTTGCAGACACTAATCCTATGCAAAATTGCAGTGAATATAATTAGTGTTTTATATATATGCTTTAAAACCAGTAGCTTTACAAGGTAGTAAAATCACAAATTGCATTAAATGAGTATTACATGGTCTCTTTCCAACATAGCTGCTTCAACAGGGTCTTTCAGGGCTTCTCTCTTATCCATATTTCTTCATAGCAGCTGATATGTCACCACATCCACAGTTACTGCAGGGCAGTATTAATATGCTGCTTCCCATACAGAGTTAACCAGCTAATAAAAGCTACTATGACAGTGTACCACCTCGGACACTCTAAGCTTTATAATTTGTTTCTTAAGGTATTAATGACTCAACATATACAAACTTGAATAAACTGACATCTTTTTGTCACCATGTTCCTTCAGACCTGTTAGCTTTACTGCTCAGTTAAAGCTACCATGTGTGCTTTGTATTTTAATTTGACTCGGCTTCAACGTGGTTCCAGAGATTCTTGTGAAGAATAAGCTTACAGAAAAAAAGTTGACCTGTTGCTTCATAAAATTAGCTGTTTGTGTTGACCTCCTACCCTGATGAGCACAGCAAGCATTGCAGGTCATTTGTCATAGGCCTGAGTTGCAGCATCCAATTTATTTATTTTTTTGTTATTGTATATGCTATTATAAAAAACGCTTGGGCTGCAAAAGAAACCCCAGGTTTCCCCCAGGTGTGCATATTACAATAGGTCTGGATTCTTAAACTACAGCAGCATAATCACTTTGAGTGCAGCTGGTATGAATTGTTAGGTAAACACATCAAGTGTCAGCAGCTTGAGTTGAGCAAGTAGTGTATTTTAAAATATTTTGTGAATAGTTGTTAAAATTGTATTTTAAAAAATGTTGTGACTGTTTTCTGTTTTTTGCAAAGCTTTGAATTGCAGATTGAAGCTGCATGATATTAGGAAAACATGCAGTATGTGGAAGTATTGGTGAAAGTTGCTATGGCAATGTGATTTAAGATGAACAAATAAGTGTGAATGTTTTTCTACTTAAGGGTCTACAAATATAAACCCCAATTAGGTTTGTGTATGTTAGGCAGGATGAGATGGGTGCCAAGACCCCTGAAAGGGACCAGTACATTATTTAAGAGAACAATTGTAAACTGGTGCAGCATCGGATGAGCAGATTGTTTTTCTTGGTATTGACTCAAGGAACACTCTTGTTAATTGCAATACTTTTGAAGACATGGTGTTTTAGTTAAAACCAAAAGTTTGGTAAATACATTAGAACAAAACAGCTCTTCACTTTTATTGATTTTCTCCTGTTATTGTCTATATTTTCAGGTGAATGTTCTTTTCAATCCATAAACTTGTATAATGGTATTTTTGTAACGTCTTCAAAGCTTGAGTAGAATTGCTGGGTAATTTTAGGCATGTTTCATGGAAAGATTCACTTATGTCAAGTTGTAATTCAGTCATTGAGTCTCATTGTTGAGTTCACATTCACAGATTTCTTCATTTCTAACTTCCTATTTTTTTATCAGCCATCCACTTTCTTTCTCACCAGCGGCCTTCTACCACTCTTCTTACTGATTTATTTAAGGCAGAGCCTTTCTATTGTCATTCTCAATTGGGAAAATGGAATAAGAGTAGTTATAGGACTTCATCTTAAAGTTTTATACGTCTGGAATGTCAAGAATAATCAGAAGTGCCTGTGAAAAAAGTATGTTTTGTCTTTCCAGGAGATTTTACCCTGCTGCTTTACCTTTTACCATCTTTCTTACTTCAGAATACTGATTCGCTCTTGACTTTTGAAGCTTTACTTCAGGGTCTAGTAACAGATTCCAACTCCATCTGCTCCATATTTTTTCCTAATTCAGTAGATTGATGAATGTGGCAGAAAGTAATTGTGGGATCCCCTTGAAGTTTTGGTTTTTCATAAAAGTTTGCCACCAGGAAAATGCTTGAAGGTGCCATAATCACACAAGCAGAAACAAAATAAGCATAATTACTTTTATTGAACTGGAATCTGAGGAGGCTTTGGTACCCAGCTGTTTGTTTAGTCTGCTTAATCTCACAATGTCTGACAGAAGTTCTTTTCAACAAAGGTGTTTCATTCACAGGCCAGCAAATGAACATCCAGTCTGGGATGGAAAGGTAGACAATTATTAGCCTGGGATCATGTGAGAATGTGCTTCAGAATGTACCAAGTACATAATATAAGAAGCAGATGTGGGAGCTGTGTGACTGCAGCTGGTTAGCGACATACTCATGCTACATACTGCTGCTGCCAGAAGAGGATCATTACTGACAAACAGCTGACTGGAGGGCTTTCATGCCTGGCGATTGTGTGTGTATGTGAGTTTGTGTCCTTGATTAAATGTTATATGATGACAATGCAGCTGCTATTGCTTTTAGTTTTTGCCAGCATCTAACTTTAAGAAGATTGTACAAACCACACCAAGATTTACAAAAAGTCACAGACTGGCTCCCAGTTCAGCCTTTTGGAGGGTAAGTATATAATCGCTGGCATTTGGCAGAACATTGGGAGTAGTTGTGTTAGGGTGGAATTATGTTTTCTTTTTTTCTGCCTCAGCCTGGCATGGCTGGACATTTTCCTCGTAGACAGCCTGAGTGGACTCGACAACACATTCCAGCAGCAGTAACTGTGGGTAATAACTGAGCATATTTCTATAATAACTTGAGATAATTAGCAATATGAGCTGGTGAGGTTTTTGTGGCTGGCATATTATTTTACTATATATTGGAAATCAGGCCCAATTAACCAGGCTTTGAGGGTCAGAGGAGAATTAATTTTGTTTCCAGTTATTGACAGGTGTTGAAGAACACCAAACTGTAAAATTTAGTATTTTGTTGATAGAAGTGTAGGAAAATAGAGCTTTACTCCATTTGAAGATTAACTTTTTTTTTCAAAGTATTGAAGTGTCATCACAATATTTTTCCTTTTTCCCCTACAGCTCCATTAAGAAGAAATGATAGCTATTTCTATTTCATCTGAAAATTTGTGACAGAAAAGCTCCTATTTACTATCTGTTAAATTGTTTATTCATTTAGTATAAGTACCAAAGCCTGAAGCAGCCTGTTTTTTGTGAACTGTCAATAAATATTGAAATCAAAACCAGTACCAACATCATACCATGTGGGAGGAGGTTGTCAGTGTTAAGCTTTAATGATGCTTGACACGTCTATCATTACATCATGTCGGCAACCACACCCCTTCGTGCGGACCAAATTTTCCACACCTCCGAAATTTTGTGACTATGCTGACAGTTGCGTTCGGAAAAACATGGTGGACAAGCAGAGGTTTTTAAAGACAGACATCTTAATGATTCAGCCCATAAAGACAAAAATTCCACCAGCACACTCACGAGTGCCGCCATGTTTCAAATACAACTGTGTTTTCTTTTGTTTGTTTTAACTTCTATACATGATACAGTTCACATAGGCACCCAAGACTGCCCTCTAGAGTCTGACTGAATAAAGGCTACAGTGAGAATGAGCCACACAGAGTATAAATTCTGCAAAGGTTTTGTTGGCCTGATTAAAAGTCCAGTCACAAATGTATTTTTTGTTACATCCTTAATACATGCATTACATGGTAAAATTCTAAATACAGAGTTAAGTGCAACAAAGGCTTGTATGTTTATGTAGGATCAGAATCACCAGATCAAGATGAAAACAAGTTAGCTGTACTTTAGTCTGTAAAGATCTAAATGGCAAAGCAAATGTAAAAATCACATTATCCTGATCCTGCACACATTCAAGAATCATTTGAGAATCCAGTGCATCCTCTCTAAACCTTATGCCATGCCTAATATGTGGTTGCTAGTGTAATTTGTCAAACTTTCACCAAAGCTCAAGTCAATTTAAATCACATTACATCATTAAATGGACATTTGTTGCCCAAGACACTTGCTGGCATTGACATCATGGCATGACTCCCTTGTTTGCAATGGAAATACCATTATATAAGCCAAAAAAAAAAACATGCAAGTACAAAGACTTCACTAGTGTGTCTTACATGTTTTAAATGGCCAGCAAGGTAGTGTGTCTGATGGTAAATCTGGCTGTTTGGCATTACTGTCAAGCATAGTGAAAATATCACAGATTTGCAATTATCCCTTGCAATGGGCAAGCTGTGAAGGCTCACATGCATATTGTAACAGCCAAACTGTAATTTTGGCACCTCCATCAGACCAATTAATGCAATTTTAGAAAAGCCTTTAGTTTAGTTTTGACATTCATCACAGATTTTTTTTTTCACTTTCATGGCAGCTGAATGATTCAATGTGATGGATGACTGCGCAAATTGATTAAAGCGTAGAAAATCTTATTTCTCCCCCAGATTGGTGCGCTATCAATAGCGCATCAATCAACGTGAGCTCACCCTCATGTGTGTTACGACCTCTGCTTTCCAAACACTCAGTTGAACTTTAAACAGTGTTCTTAAGCTCCAGCAGACAATATTTTGACTCTTGTTGGCTGATGCAGGGCAGAGTCTCTTTTAGTTGTTTTTGGAGGCAAATCTTACATCAGACTGACAAGCAGTAGTTTCGTCAAACCTAGCCATTATAATTGGCTTATTGACTACAGTCTGAATGGTGCTCAAACTGAGTTAACCAGGAATTTTCCTATGCGCTCTGTTTATCAGAAAGTTGAATTAAAAAACTTCCAAACTTGAGCATCAGAAAAACTTTCTCTTCAGATATCTTTTCTGAACATCTACTTTGACAATTTCATTAGAATTATTGTAAAATTGATACAAATCTTATGTAAAAATAAATTTCCTCAGTTTTCATATTTTTTGTCGGCATGGGTTCCTTTTACTTGAGTTCAGTTCAACTTAGTATTTCTCTGTAGTGTCAATTTACAACAGATATCTCAAACGCATCCCAATTCAGCTCAAACCAGCTTTAAACATGTTTATTAGAGTTGGAGTTTGCAATGTTAATGGGTCTGATAGCTCAGTTGATGTTGCACAGAATCTATGTGCCACCATTACTTTCTGTGCAAAAGAAAAAATGAAAAGGTTACAAATAGTTATGGCAGCAATAACTTTGTCAGTGGTACAATCCAGGAAGGAGAAACAGCGAAACACAATGGCACTGGACTAGGCGTACTTTCTTTGGAAGAGAAACATAGACAAAGCACAAAGTTAAAGGAAATATGAATTGCAATGAATTAATAAAGTGACATTAATATCTTCAGGAAGCCCAAAGCTATAGCAATGTAGCCAAAGAAATGGCTTAGGATAATCTACGCCACTCTGTCAGCTTTATTTAAAAATTTTAAGTTTTAAACCAGTCGGCAGAGAGTCTGCTTCATTAAAATAAATTTGGTCATTTCCCACAACAGATACCTAAATATTCTTCTTCTCAATATCTATATCCTTACATTTTGTACCAATTGGTATTTTTATACCTTTTCTGGAACAGAAGACTCACCAAGGAGTAACCTATCTACACTACACCAATGGATAAGCCTTTGGTCCACATATTGCTTTAATTTCTCCTTTTGCCGTTTGCTTTTTTTTTTTTTTAGCAAAAGTCCTCAAATCCCACCATGTTTTTCTAGTAGCACCCAGTTCCACCAACATCCTGGCATGTGCTTTTGAGAAGAGGAAAGCACAGACTTGCGCATTTAGTTCCATTCTTATTGGATCTGTCCCATCTTTAATCCAGCCAGATGGATTTCAGCTCTTGATTGCCAGATTACCAGTCAGGCATTCTGTTAAAGTGATGATGGCACAAGTGACTCCAATTACTTATTTAATCAACATTGTGTGCTCTTGTTAATGAACTCATTCATCTTCGTCTGAGTCTGCTTTATTTCTTAGATGGTTTCTGGCACCAACTGTAGTTGGCTCACTAAAGTTTAACAGAATTTGTTCTTAGTTCAACATACCTAAAAGAACAGAGTTTAAAAATCGTGTCAATGTAATAAAAAACATAATCTCTGACTCTTTTTCTTGTGCAGGTTTTTGCTAATAAGTGTCTTTTAATTAGATGTGTTAGAACAGGGTAACAACTAAAACAAACATAAAACTGGCCCTTGAGGACAGAAATTTCCTGTCCAGGGCCTCTGGATAATCTCCACTTGACGACAAGACCAAAAGCTATCGTCATTGGATTCTAACAACATGTATCTTCTCTGTAACACTGGATAAAACTTGTGAGGTCATGGCTAAATACAACTGATTATCCTCCAAAGTTTTTAAAGTGGTGGTTCATTCTCTCTCTGTGACCAATATGCTTTTATGGTATAGCAAGTAATAACTAAAAAAAACTCAAAAGATTCACAGGCTTATGTATGAACTTTAAAGTAAATTTTTCAGTTTGACCTTTTTCACATCCATCCATTGTCTTCTGCACATCGAAGATCAGGTTGATGGGTCAACAGACTACGGGTTAACCCCAGACATCCCTCTGTCCCCAAGAAACACTTTGGGATTCTTGGGGATCCCAAAGTGTTTTTTGTCTTCCTGTGGGTCTCCTCCCATGAGTCATGCCCAAGTGGCACCCTGACCAGATGCTTGAACCACGTCAACTGACATCTTTCTATGCAGAGAAGAAGTAGATCTACTTTGACCCTTAGGTTGTGGAGCCCCCTCAAGGTGGGGGCACACTGTGAACTTCGTAGCGTTTTTCATTATGCAAGAATCATGAAAAAATCCCTGTTCGGAGGCTGTATGGGTGGTCTGTAATCAGTCAGTTTGACAGAAGCACTGACCAGTAATTTAGTTTGGGCCTGATTAAGGATGACCTATTACAAGTGTCAAACAGTGTCATAAATTTTCTGGGAAAGTTGGACTCCTCCTATGACTAGCATTTTGTTTTTGTCCCCTTTCGCTAATGAGCACTCCCAGAGCTGTTTCCTTTTCTTTTCCCCTCCGTCATTTCAGGATCCAGCTCTAATTAGATCATCAACACCTGTAGGTAGATTTGAATTTGTTGTTGGACTGATATCTTAGTTGTAGCTTTCTGACAGGACTGATGGTGTTGATTACTATGCTATTTCTAGAAAAAATATTTATAATATAACTAACTAAGGTCTGGGATTCATAAAGAAATAAACTGTCAGCTGTCTATTCTTGTCACAAGAATAGATTACCTAATAATCTTAGCATTAGTCTGAGCACATCTGCACTAACACCCACCTGCTGCCAATGTTGAACAAGAAGTGCATTGGTTGCAAACTGATTTGTTGCAAACTGATTGAACTTGGGGAGGATGATCCTAAAACCTTTAATGTTGCTGAACTTCTCACCTTCTACTGCATGAAGGTGCAGGAAGCTGTCCTTTCATGTGCAAACATCTTAGCAACTGTGTCCTTGCTTGAACAAGGATTGAATCCTTTTGCTAACAAGATAATGATATTACCAGGTTTGAAGCAAACATTTTTTTAATTAAAGTGATAGGATTTTATTGTTGTCTTCTGCTACTTCATTTTTATGGCTAACAATCTATTAAAACAAAGTTTTAGAAAATAGGCTTCCTGTTGTGGATTTAATGCATATTTAATCACTGTTCTCATTAATCAAACATTAGCTGTCAGGGAAACCAGAGCAACAAAGCTGGGAAAATACAGTGTTTGCATTGCTGCCAAAACTTTTGACCATTTTTGTATAAAATTACCTTTCATAACATGTTATATCAGTCAGGATGGTTTATGATTTGACCTCTGGGTATAAACTAAAGTTTACTATTTATTGCTTTTTGTTTCCAAAATGATCTATTCTATCATAAACACATTTTACAATGCACACATTTAATTCTAGGTTTTTAATGGCCAGCTAGTTTTAGAGATTGGTGATTAAAAACTGCTTTTTACAGTTCAGAAGTCAGTTAGGAGTGGGTCTCAAAGTCATGTCAGAGTCTTGCACAAACATCTAGCATAAAACAGTCGGAGGGCGGAGCTGAGTAGGAGCCAGAGTCAACGGGAGCTCAGGAGATTGAGTGAGGGAAAACAAAAGGGGAAAAACCCAGAGGAGGAAACAAGCCAAAAACATAAAAGAAACATGGATGAGAATATGACTTTTATCATTTATCTGTTTGTTTTTTTTTACATATGGCTTTATTTAATTAGTTATTTATGGAAATATTGGTGACTGTGGTATGCAGATCTCATGAAGCCTAGTGATTGTTTTTGAAAATAACTTTTCAGAAACAATCAAGTTTATTTGTATAGCACATTTCAGCAGCAAGGCAGCTCAAAGTGCTTTGCATCATGAAAACATTAAAACACTCTCTACACATACAGTCAACAATTGTGAAAACCAGAAAAAGCCATTGCATTTTGTCAGGTTCCATTGTTAAAATCAGCAATACACATCAAATATGTTTATCATTCTATCAAGTGTTATCAACGTCAGACTATTGCATCTAAATTGGAAAATTACAGAGCCAGAAAAGACGGACTATAATTCCCTTGTGTCTCTTTGGAAAGTTAGAAATCTGTTTTTTATATATATATTAAAAATATTGTGCTTAAGGGCCTTGTTAAGTAGTTGTGTGGGGTTCAGATTTGGCCCATTGGCCTTGAATTTGATACATGGTTTATATAATGTTGTGGATTATTTTTGTACCACACTAATAACCTTGTATAATGATGTTGTTTTATCTTTTGGTAAAGGAAGCAATGACCAGATGTTAAGAATGTTCACATTTGCAGCCAGTTTATTACAACTTACAGTATATAGTTTTACAAATTGTCTTTCTAATTCATTTGGGTCTTTTACAGTTGAATTGTATCAGACAGGATATGTATTACTTTTGGGAAAAAAGGTTTTGATAGAACATATCACTGCCTCAATGGATTACATCACAACAACCTGGGATTTTAAAAAGGGTGTTGGGGAGTTGGAGAAGGCTGTAGCTCAGTCAGAGCTTTAACAAAGATTTAAAAAGATCAAGTCTACTTCTTGAACACGTGTGTTGCATTAATGCTATTTGTTTACTTTCTTAAAAACTTTTTTTTGGTCTTGTAACAATCCGTATTCATTCAGAAAGACTTAGTTTCTGTTTGAAGAATAATCCCTCTAAAGCAAAAATGTTGTTAAATCCCGGCAGTGTTAGGTAGCAGACAGCTTATTGATAAGAATTGTAGCCCTTTCATCATAATCTCTGCATAGTTCAAAAGCCTTTTTTTCTGACAGGCATTTTTCCAGTGTGCATGATTGACCTGTTACACATTTATACCCTAATAGTGTATGCCCTGACTATCATTTAGAGTTCATATTCTGTGGATGAACTCTGCAGTGTGACCTCTGGAATGCAAACCTGTGTTTTTGAGGCTTCTGTTTTCAGTTTTTATGCTGCTTCCTTTCCTTCTTTTTTTTTTCCCACCAATGAGTGATGGTGCTTACCCCAGGAATGCATTGTGGCCTTACCTGAAGTGATTGAAAGCTTCTTTGGGCAAGTCCCTTTTCCAAGGAAAGACATAGTTTCCATTTGAGGTAATGACAGACTAATGGTTTCATCACACCTGCTGCTCCACCCCCTGTATGTATTTGCATGTACAAACATTTGCATCTGGAGACGTGCACTTAAGGGTGAAACTCTGCTGAAACAAAGCAAACATATTTATTCCAGTTCCTAAGAAGTGGATGTTGTTCCATATCTCCTGAAACAGGAAAGGCAGTCCCTTCACCCTAACCTTGTTTACGCTCCTAACATGCCGACTGCTACTCTTCTTGCAAACATCTCCCTTTCATTACAACAAAATACTGATAAACACCTTTCGTTGAGTATTTTAAACACACAATCTTTCTCCCTGCCTGTCCAAAAGCCCACTCTGAAGGAACCCTATGTTCTAAATCCATAAATAAATATCAAAGCTATTTAAGTGTAAGAGCTCATGAAATATTACTGTTATTTTTTTCCAATATGTTTCTATTTAATGTTTTTTTTTTCATTAGAAGGTATCTGTTCTCCTACACTGTTGCTCTCTGCTTACACTGTATAAGAAATTGCATAAAGATAAAGAGTAGAGCTGGTTTTCCTAGACTGATAACTTTTTACTAATTGACTTTTTAGACATCCCTTGACCTAATTGAGTGGAATTGGATTTTAACTCTGTGGTGCTAGTCTCTGTGGTCTGCTGCAGCTGAAATTGATTTAGAACTTAGATAAGTTGTTGCACTCAGGCGTGTATTTAAATAAACTTGAGTTGAACTGTAACATGTCAGGAAGATGTGCAACTGCGATGTTACTGTTGAATTTTGTGATCCATATTTGGTTGAGATGAGCCTATAGTTACCTAATCATATTATTTATTTCCAATCAATATAATGTTCCCTTCAGTTTTAAAGCTTTTGCATGAAGCCAGTGTCATCTGAATCTTAATGTGGGCAAGGAATGTAAAGTGCATCAAACTTAAATCTTCTACACAACAAGACATTTTGAAAAATTTCATGCTCTCAACTTAGTGGGAATAGTTTAAGCATGGTCTCTTCCTGTCCCAACATGGCTGCACATCAGGGCACAGAGCAAGATTCATAAAGAGATGGGGAATCAACTTTGGACTAGAAATGCTTGTCAGCCTGATTGGACATCTTTGGGATGATAACTCACCTCACTGATACTTAAAATAAACAACTTTTCGACTTTTCACCCAGTAACATCATCACTGAAGAGTGTAGTTAGAGCAACCTGACTGGTGCTTAATATGATGTGTTCACTGATGAGAATTTATTTTATTTTTAAGTGTCCGATAGGTTCATCGTTATTTAGTCGATCATGCTAAAATATGGCCCATTCTGGTTACCAGCTGCCCTTCCATCATTAGAAAAAAAAAAAAGGTAAAAAAAAAAGATAATTTCATCGCTCTGTGGATTTTCTACTCAGAGATGTTAGAAAATATTTTGCAGGCATGTTTGTTTCACCACTCCACCAATCCAAAAGTGGAATTCTTGGATTCATCTTTGCTAGTTGAAAAAATAATGGCAGCTTCAAAGACAATTTATTGATCTCATTTTAGTCTTGAACTTGTTTCTAACAGGAGACCACATTTCTCTTCCAACTCAAACAGGGTTGATACCTCTACAAAGTGAGTGTGCAGAAATTTAATGAATAAAAAGAGCTACAGAAACAAATATCTCAGATCAAACGAAAGCTCTAAGCTATGCTCTGAGTCTTTCTTAGAGAGTAGTGAAGCCGTAATAACAAGCCCTTGTATGTGGCATACAATTATACTTTTTCATCTTTCTGAGGTTGTGCTTGATCTCCATCTCATGGATTTCATGCAAGGCCTTGCTCTGTATACTTTGCCAAAGAAAATGGTTGATGAACCAGCTTCATCTTTAAATATAGTAAATTCTGTGGCTTTGGTCAATCAAGTCCTTGTAGTTATGTTCAGCATATGTAGTAATTGGATTGTCACACTGAAAAGAAGAACTTGCTGCTTTATTTGAACCAGAAACATTTAGTCTTTTCAGTCTATGTGGCAAAATAAACTTTCGGTGTTGTCTTTTTTATATTTAAATCTTGTGTATTTTTATGCTATCTGGAGTAGTTTAACATAGTATTAAGAGAGTTATTAAAAATAACATAACCCTGTCTTGTTGTCAATTGAAAACATTTATAAAGTACATTTTTTTGGCTGTTGTGGACAACTTGAACATGCTTAGAGGATTTTTTTTTCTTAAATACCATGAAAACTAAACTCTGTCCATCTTTACATGCTAAAGTATAGCTCTTAAAGAACTCAATATTCTGTGATATACATTAGGCCATTTTGTTCAATTTTCAAACAGAAGCAGAAGCTTGTGTTGTCCAGGACAGATTTTGGCCTAATCATTTGAGTACTACAATTTAAATATGGGAAGTTGCGTTTATATTAACATTTTGTGGTGGTTTCACAAAAGCAGGCAACAAGATGAATACTTTTATTTTTTTTAAATTAATTTATATTTTCTGCATCCTATTTAGGGAAAAGCAATTCTTGTGGTATCTGAAGCTCATATTTCCTCAGAGCAGCTCAGAGTTCAGTCAGAGGAGGTAAGTTATACTTTAAAATGACATATTTCTGGTTTGTTTCTCAGATGTTACAATACAATAATGTTGATTATGATATGACTGTGATTTGATTTAATTTTGACATTGTTTAACTCAAATTCTTTTTTCACCTCACATTTTTTTCTTCTAGGGTGTCTGACAGCCAGACCTTGATCCAGATCTTGACTGCTTATATTCACCCCACAGAGTCTGATCCTGTAACTCGTCAAAAGTGAGATTTCAGCTTTTCTTTCTTAATTCTTTTAATCTTTTTTTTACAATAATGAATATTAATCTCATGGAATTGCCAATGTTTTCAATCAAATTTTCCAACATAATTTCTACATCACTCAACTCTTTTTTTTTTACTTCAAGCACTTTTCCCCTTGATGTAGATTCTAAATGTCATCATATTGTGTAAAGTGAATTTGCCATGACAGATGCCAAAGTTTAACAGTGAGATTACAGGTTTTGAAATGTTACTTTGGCTTGAATAATCCTCAAGCTTCAGCAGAAAATTTATGGAAAAAATGTAATCTAATCAAGATCTAATCCAAGTTCTAATCCAAGTCTTGATAATAACAGAAAAAGAAAATATACATAAGGGATACAAAAAAAAGCTATCCAAACCAACCCTAGCTTTACCTTGTTAAGTTATGATTCAACTATGACTAACCACATTTCTTTGGAAAGCTTAGTTCAGTTTGACTAGCCACACCTCAGCGTGATTACTAACAGACCCTTGGAGTCAAAACACTGAAATCGAACCAGTCTGAAATCATGAAGTAAACTAAAACATCTCAAAAACAAGGCTAAATGACTCCAAGAATTATAGGGTACAAATTAATGGAACAAACGTAACATGTCATGCCCCAGTCTGAAATACAAATAGAAATGATTTTAGTAAAATAACCTCTGTTTTGCTTGCATTGAGGCTCAAAAAATTTAGAGCTAGGAAGGTGTTAGAGGGGTCAAGGTGTTAGAAGAAGGTAAATCAGGTAGTCATCTAGTAGTAGCAGTGGAAGGAGATGCAATATTTTCCAAGAATAGACCCAAAGGAAGCATGCGTAAAGAAAAAAAGAATTGGACCAATAATTGATACCTGAGGAACCCCACAAGAAAGAGAGGCTGAGGTGGACAGACAAATTTCTGTATTAGCACTAAATGGTCTATCACTTCAATAATAATGAAGCCAATCCAGTGGCACACCTTAAATCCAACACATTGTTCCAAACAAAAGCTGAGAGTACTGTGGTCCACAGTGTGAAATGCTGTTGAAAAAGTACCCAATTCACAAAGCTTCCAGAGTCTTTTGCTAAAGGATTTCAATAAAAAACCTTACCAGCGCTCATACTGTGAAAGGTAAATGTTTAAAACCAAACTGTAATGCCGTCAGTGCCCAAAAATAGATTCAAGTTGGTAAATTTTCCTATATCTATGAAAGGAATGGAGGTTTGAAGATCTATCTAAATTTAGAACAAAGTTAGGGATCAGAGCAATTTTTTTTTTCTTTTACCAAAAGATTTACAATTGGACATTCAGGGTTTCCCACAGAAAACTTGCTAAGCCCGGTGGTCGGGGCGTCGAGGCGGTCCACCATGTTTTTGTATTAAAAAATGTTAAGGTCACAGGAAATGTAAAAACATTACTGGGTAACTATATGTTACGGGAAAACGCCAGTGAAACACTATTTAAATCCACAACTAGCCTTAAAAACAACAAATGAAAACATACAATTAAAATTAATATCAAATATTTGCACTTCTGTTTAATCCAAATTAAGTCAGCTGCTCCATCAGGCCTCCAGGGCTTGAGGGGCCCATAAATGCTAATATTTTAACACAAACCACAGATACATAAATGTAACATTTATTTATTGACATTATCAATGGTGTTTAAGGAGCTGGCAAGTTTACTTTGTAAAACCTCAAATAGTATAGAAGTATAGTATTTATAATGTTGTGTTCTTTAAACCTTTCAGTCAAAGTTAACTCTCCAAGAGTTAAATAAGGCTTAGACCGTGTTGGTTAGCATACCTTCTGATGAAGTTCAGGAGGGACAGGGAGTGAAGCAGAGTAGAGCTTGGAGAAAACATTAAGCGAAAAGCAACAAAAAAGTTGTTTATGGTAAACTGAGCTTACGATGTCTAGCTGAGGGCACAAGTAGTACACTCCAGTGTGTGTAAACCGTCTTTAAGAGGGAAATTCCCTCTTTGTTTGGAACCTGAATTCCCAGCCTTGGAAATATCGGTCAGGATATTAGAGTGTGTTTAGGTTTCTTCTTTGCTGTGCTCAGTCAACACTTTGTGTTTTTCTCCATTTCTGTGACTATATGAAAAAGGTCACATCAGTCTAAATTGTATGCTTTTGTTGTTTTTTACTTTTTAGAATAAATCTCAAATGGATATAAATTTTTTTACAGTTATTGAAGTTTTTGTATGATTGTGAATTTCTATTTCAGATTGAAGATGTATGTGCATCATCAATTCGAACATGTGAAAGTTTTCATGAAAGCAGAGGGGAGAAAGGCTAACTCTGTGAGGTGAGACATTTTTCCACTTTTTGTATGTTTTCCTTTTTGGTGTACTTGGATTACAAAAATTTTTATTATTATGAAAGATATTTTTTGTCCTTAATCATAATGCTATGCGTTTTGTAAGTATTTCTTGCAATTTAGTATGCAGCTACAATTATTTCACTTGTCTACAAAAGCTTTGAAACAGTTTTTTAAGTCACTGCATCTTTGTTGTTTTCAAATAATTTCCGGAGCCTTTTAACCACCACAAAAAACATCCTAGAGTCACATCACTCATCTCACGCCCTGTTCGTGTGACCGCACTGTGTGCGGTGTGACCATTTGATCGATCTTACTAATCTTGAGTGATTTACTCAGTATGCTTGAAATCAAAATACGCAGTTTATGGAGATGATATCACTGCCTTGTAAATTCCACCAAACCTACGCAGAGCTTTGGCAAGAAGGGTTTAACAGCATCAGGTTCTATTTTCTTGCCTTTTTTTGGTGAGATTCCAGGATGGATGTGCTTTATCTTTATCCGAAATCCACTTCCCTTACATTGTCTCCAAATCTTCACAGTTTCTGTCTTGTGTGAGCAGCTTGATTTCTTGCTTTTTTGAGCAGATTAAAAAATGAGAGTATGGCGATTACGACATCCAATTACCTTGCCCAATTTTAGACTCTTTCTCTGCTTTCCATTTCCGTTTTGTCGCAGAGTGACTGATGATCATAAAATGTTCATAACCGTTATTCTTGGCCCAAATGAAACGTCATGCAACCTCCCATCCCATTTTTCATCCTTATAATACGCACAGATACTTGCTTCTTTTGTTTGGCCTGGTGGGCTGGGCTGCACTCCTATTTCCAAGCTATAAATTATATTTCCTGACAGCATAGTTAAAGAAATGATTGAAAGATGAGTGTAGGTATTTGCCAAGATTTAGCACAGGCTGTCAGACTGTCATGTTTTGCTTGCTTGTGTTAACACTTGAGAACAAAATCCTGGTCTTATGCTTCACCTTTACAATGTTACTATTATAAAAACAGTCATTAAAAGCTCATCTCTATCATGAAAAATGACATGCTGTTTCATTAAATTGCTATGCCAACCCTTTAATAGAAAGCCATGTTTTTATTTCTTGAGAAAACTGTTATGCATCCTTTGAAGACAATGCAGTTCAGAGTATTTAAGGGATAAAATCCCACCAGCTGGAGCCATGTCCAGCATTAGTCGACATCCTGGCTGGAGATACACAGAGTGACTGAAAACCGCTTAAATTTTGCCATCCTGTGGTGTAAAGTAGATATGTAGATAGTAAATATTACTGCCACATTCCCACATGACTGGCCTATCCCAAAAAACACAAACAGCAGCAAGGTAGAAATAAACAGTGGTTATGAATATCTGCTCGGTTTTTCTTAGATGTATGATACCCATATGTTAAGAAAGGAGAGTAGGTAGCGTTTCTTTTTCAAAACATTTTTGTAACTTCTTGAAATTCAGAAGTTGACATTTCCTTAACAAAACGTAGAATAGCCTTTTAAACTGTGTTACATTAATAAAGTTTTTTGGGGATCCTTTCACAAGATTATCTCAGTGGTCTGCTTCAACGTTAGTGCCATCATACCACAGGACATGTCTCCAAAATTAAGGTCTTGGTCTCTCAGTACATTTGCAATCAGTGTTTTTATGTTGCTTTTGGAGTTTTGGCTTCTTTGTCTCTGAGCAGCCTTTTAGCCTGTTCCAGTATAAAACTCATTTCACTACATATAATGACAGCAATTCTTCTCAAGATCTTTTGCTTGAGAGACTGCAAAACATACACATTTAGAGAGATACAAGAATGTCACCGTGCAGACAAGATCTCTATAGATTTCTATAGCTGTTAGCCTTGTTTTTGTCATCAGTGTTGGACAGCAAGTCTGGAAAGAATTCTTGGTGTGTGTCGGGTTAAGTCTACGGTAGTGAGTCACTAAGGGTTATAAATCATTCTTGCCCTTTTTCTTCTTACTTTGGATGACTACAAACCTTTCCTGCCCCACCTTACTATCTATCAGCAAGCGGTTGAATAACAGCAAATTGAGTTAGTAATGAATATTAATGGGCCACATTAAAATGAACATCATGGGAATTATCTTACATTAACTCTGCGTAGTTACATAAGAAGTCTTGGCCACTGATTACACCTCTAATTTGAAGTTGGGGCGCTGCAGAGTGACATCTCGTCCAAAACAAGTCTAAAACCTTTTGCAACCAAATGGGCTAGTTCTTCTGGAAAACTGCTTTTCATGAAGAAAACTCTTAATTTTTCTTGAGCTGCTGATTTAATGAAGTCATGGATACTGGTGGTAACGGCTTCTAGGAGGTTATTCACCACAAAGGGCATGACTGCATGTTGTTGTTGAACGACTTCGAGAAATATCCAAGAAAGAAGTTCTTGTGCTTAACTAAACATAGCTGTGTTAGCAGCATCCTCTTACTGGAAAAGAAGGCAAGCACATCAAAAGTACCATTCACACCTTCCTGGATATTTGTTTATGTAATTTTTTTCATGTTTGTTTTTTTTATTTTATTTTATTCCACTGCTGTAATCCAGAGGATGCCCTCTCCCTTTTTCCCTGGACTTCTGCTTTTCCTCTCAGCCAGCCAGGCATCCATGCCTCCTGATGTGTCAGATTTACACAAGTTGTTTTTACATTTCTGGCTGAAAAAGGAAACACCTGTCTGTACTTTGTTTGTTTTTTTTTGCTTATGCCAATGCCCTGTGAGACAGGGATGTTTTTGTCCCTTGTAAGCTGAGCCTTCTCTTACATATTTGTGGCCAACCTTTTTCGGACCTTGCTCATCAGCTGTTGCCCATCTTGCCCCAAAGCTTGTATTTATTTCTGCTTAACAGATGCTTCCTCGTGTCTCCTGATATGATCGTGTGGTGTTGTTATTGAAATTGTTCTAAATTTACAGGAGATAATATTCCATTAAGTTATGTGTTTAGGTCACACATGAAAAGCATGATTCTGCTTGGATTATTGAAACTAGTTTCTGTCACTCTTTTCCTGAATTTTTATAGGTTTGCTTAAAGAGCTGCTGCTGGTAATAAGGATGAAATAAAGGCGTAAGGACAGGTTTATTGTGCATGCTTGAAAAGCCTGGAAAAATATATAATTTTCTCAAGATAATTTTTGGATTTGTAGAAGTATGAAAGTCCCACGTGGAGTTTAGGAAAATACAATCCTCTACAAGACTGTCAGACCTCTTTCAAAATGTGTACGAACTACAAAATAAAAACACTTCCTAAGCTCCCGGTTAATGCTGGAAAGGAGATGTGTAACAACTGAACAGGACCAACTGCTTTGACATCTTTCAGTCTGGTTTCCGTCTTCACCACACTACTAAGACTCCCCTAGTCTAAGTGTTCAATGATATCCACATAAAGACAGAC
Organism: Xiphophorus hellerii; assembly: GCF_003331165.1. Lineage (NCBI taxonomy): Eukaryota > Metazoa > Chordata > Actinopteri > Cyprinodontiformes > Poeciliidae > Xiphophorus > Xiphophorus hellerii. The sequence continues at coordinate 2,236,242 of NC_045680.1, forward strand.
TATAGAAGAACCACAGTGCTGGTACTGCTGAATCTCAGTGCAGCATTGGCACTGTTGGCCGCTACATATTATTGAAGCAACTGGAGAGCTGGGAAAGACTCTCTGGTACAGTAAATACTTGACTGGCTCCAGTCTTACCAAAAGAACAGGGACTTCTTTGTGTTTCTATAGGTAACTTCACATCAGAGTGTACAGAAGTCAAGGGTAGGGTATCTCAAAGTTACAGAGCCAAGCACTGAACCAGTTCTTAGAATAGATAAATGTGTGGATGTGCAATGCCTTTTTTCAACTGAGCAGAAACAAAACTGAAATTATTGTTTTTGGACCACAAGAGTTGTGATCAATCAAGAGTTCAGTCATTACAACTAGAAATTACTGATCAGGCTCAAAATCTGGGTGCAGTGATAGACTCAAATATAAAATGTTTACTGGTTTCAAATGTTGACTGTGTGGCATCTTTTATGACTTTGTATTTTTATGTTTTTATGATATAAAATACTTGTTGCTGAAATGTGCTATACAAATAAACTTGATTGACCGATTCCCTGCCATAATACAGCGGTTGCATTGGTCTGCTACTGTGAAGAAAGTAAAGCTCTCAATTAACTGGTGCAAGTCCATCCCAAATCTTACCTATGGACTGTTGCACCAAGAACAAGATCCCAGATACAGCCAGGTCAAATCAAGCTGGTTGAGCTCCATTATTTGGGAACAGGTGTGGGAAGACTTTTTTAGTGCCATCCTGTAGGGATTTTCCAGGAAGAGACACTGTTTCCGAATCAGAATACCCAGAATGTTATGTTCTTATTCCTGAGTAAATTAGTACACCAAGTTCACCGTGGAAATGGGATTTGTTACAACAATCTCCCCCATTTAACATGTCACACTTTCTAAACTGGTTACGTGTAATTACCTTTTAAACCGGAACAAAAGTAGGTTTTTATATCTGCCCTGTCTCACCAGGTACCAGCTTGTGAACAACTTTCGATTTGTATTTATTCAGTATAGTAAAAATAATAATAAAAGAAGGGTTGATTTGTTTCTTCCTTTTTATACCAATGGGTTTTTTTTACAGGGGTTTGAGCAGAACGGTGGAGAAAACAACAAAAACTCCCCCGTAAGAGAGCATTAGCTGAGTCTTCTGTTCATTGAGAGAACGTTATATAGACACCAGATGTGTGCATGTTCTTGGCAGAGCTGTACAGCTCTGTATGTGGAAGTGGACAGAGGTTTAATAATCTCATTGACACCACAGGGAGGAAAAATCTGCTTTCTTTTATAGTTGTTTACAAACAAGGATGTATAAAGAAATTTATTAAATTTTTTTTGTTTGTATTCGTTAGATTTTTACCAATTAACTAAATGTCATGGACATAATGGGCGCCTCGTAAGCACATTCTAAGTATAAGTTTCTGCTTTTGCTTGCTATTTTTGCTTTTTACACACCAAGCAGTAATTTTAAAACTTTATGCTTTTTAATTTTGTTACATGGATGGAAAACAGTGTTATTATTGCTGAATAAACTTCGCATGTTTACGTTGTGTTAATAATGCCACTTTGGCAATTTGACAATTTCCAGATGTTTTTAAATCTACATCAGCTGTTTGTACTCATTTGACACGGCCTATTCAGGGAAGTTGTTTTCTTTTGGAGGGCAGTTTCTTTTAAGCTCCTTTTCCAGTGAAATTTCATTTATGGGCTTGTTCTAATAAAGCTTTTGGACTGACTTTAGAAGTGGGATGTTCCTTGGGTAATTGTGTCATTGAACAAAACAAGCAGGAAGTCCAAAATCTTTTCTATACTTGTACATTATTTTCACAAATGTTTAAGTGATTAAATAGGTAGACATATAGATATTTGTAGCAGGGATGTAGTCAAGACTCGTTTTTCCTAGACTACTCCAAGACTATGATCGAGGCTGAATCATTTATAACAAAATTTTTTTGGAGGGGGCCATGAACAAAATATAAAAATTAATGTAAAAACATCTAATTACTCTACCAAAATACCAAAGTATTACTCTAATGAATGTCAAAATAAGCTAATATTTCAAATGCAGCCACATTTTGATACACAATCTCTAAACTGAATTGATGGACTGACATTGTAGAATAGTTTAATTTAGAAAACCAGTAAGAAAGTAATGAAGATTTGTCAAATCAGACTTGGAGTCAAGGCCAGTTCTTTGGAGACCAAGACCAAGATGGAGACTGCACCCTCCAAGACCAAGACCAGGAAATAACAGCTCGAGACCGGTCTTGAGCCCTCCATCCCTGACATATATAATACATCCTATTTATCCAGTGAACCGTTTCGTCCTGTGATTTATGAAATTTCTTGACTGAGGCAATCATTGATGTCATCTTCTGCAGATGGTTGCACAAGGGTGGGGAGTTCTGCCCCATGTGCCTTAGTGATGCTGCTAAGTCTTGGCCAAATACTGCATCTGTCAATATGTGATGCCAGAAAATGATATTCATTTGGCTGTTGAAAACTCAGATCTTAATTATCTATTAATCCTTTGATTATTGTCAGCAATAGCTAAAAAACAGCTGCGCCTTCTGCGTCTTGTGATCATATAATTTACCTGGCATTCTGTAAAGATATTACATTGTAATCATGTCTTTGTTTTGCTTGATTCTCCCTGTGATCTGACATAGGTACCACGAGTTGGACGTTGAGAAAAGCCTCAGGGATAACCTGAGTTATAAAACAATCATTGAGTATCCCGTACTGCATGTTGTTCTCAGAGATCACTGGAAGGACTACCCACTCAAAGGACCAGGTAACCAAATCCCAAGTCATATATTTGATTCAAACTTTGGTTGATGAAAAACACATTTATCCACAGCTGCATTTGGATTAAGACTCAGTGGCAGTTTTTAATAGGGATATAGATTTTGATACAGTTAAGTCTAAACAAATGGAATTCGTACAGTCCAACATGAGTCAAGACCCAGAGCAGTCCCAAAACACCAAACTCTCTCGGCTCTGCCGATTCCAACCCCATTGTATCATGTCCCGCTTTCTCCAGCTGAGGCTCTGAAACAATCTGTTCCCTTATTTTTCTCTATGGTAACGCGTTAACCCAGCGGAAATGAGTGTGCTCTGCTCAGGATCAAGCACACCAGCTTAGCCTCGACAGAAACAGTAGCCAAAGAGAAGATCAAACACAGCTTGCTTATTCGACTGTGACTTCATGAGCTCTAAGAAGGAGAAAACAGGATATCGGTCTTTGTTTCCCCTCATTTTCTGCTCGGTTTCCTCTGCCCCTGAAGTGTTTTAAAGTCTACAGGTGTCAGTCGCGTGAAAATACTGCTACATTCCATGAAAATGGACGCTCATTGATGGATTTCTTCTCAGGTCTGCACACGGGAAGCAAATTGTGTGTAGAGCAGTTCAATTTTATGGTTCTAAAGTAGAACTCAAGCCTCGTTTCATTATGCTGTCAGAACAAACTGTCCAAATGACAAATGAGGTAATTTTAGTCCGAGAGTGTGTTTTCAGTGATAAGCCCTTGGTACCATGTTGTTTTCCTATAAACTTTGCCATAGAAACATCCTGATAATTACCCATGCCAAGCTCAGGGAAGCAGGGCAGGAAGTGATAACACACAGTCAGATACTGTGGCAGAGGATAGATTCTTGCTGAAAGACTGGCAGTGTATAAACAGAATTCAACCTGTATCTGTACTCAGCACGTAAAAGATGCCTGTGAATAAACTAGGTTGAAATGTTGGTATTTTAAGGATCAAAATGACAGTAGTGTGCCGATCGATCGGTCACCAATCATAATCGGCCGATTTCCTTGAAAAAGTGTATGATTGGTGATCGGCAACAAGAGACAGTGATCGGCGATCACTGTCTCTTGTTGCCGATCACCAAAACCGATCACATGTATCTCACTTCGCAGGCTGCGTGTGCAGCCATCTCCTCTTTCCTTCGCACTGCGCAAGCGCGCAGCGACAAATCCTGTCGTGTGAAACTGTAACGCTCTGAGAGTGAATGGAGACGTTTGCGGTGGAAAATTACCTCAAGGTTGAAACACGTCAAAATGCATCGACACAACTAATTTAATATGATATTTAAAAAACAAGCGCTTGACGGAGTTTGGCTATATCGAGGCTTAATGCAGGAAGAAAGGACATCTTTAGCAGCCAGATAGCAGATAAAGCAGCGCACAACTACCAACACTCACCCGGATTAGCATCACGGTCAGAAAGCTAAACGAATAATCTGAAAAATAATTAAAGTCTTCGAGCTGGCGATGTAAGACCCTGGGATCTACTCTCGCTTTTGGATTGCCGCAATGCGCAAGTAATATTTCACAGACAGAGCGCCACTCAACCCCCACAGACAGTGAACTCTCACACCGAACATCTGCTTAAAGCTGTAGCATGTAACTTCAAAAAAAAAAGATTTTAGATCTGCATTAATATATGCCTAGTATGTCTAAATTAGGTGAATTTATTGCCAGATAATCTTTCCATTTTGCCAGATAACATAGTACCATTTATAAATAAAGAGAAAAATTAACAGCCATTGCAGGCGATCAGCAGTGATTGGTGATCGGCAGAGATTGGCCTCATGGATGATCGGAATCGGCAGCAAAAATCCTGATCGGAGCATCCTTGTAATTCATACATGTACCAAAGAAATTACAGAATCAGGCAAAATGAATTTTTTCCAAATCAGTTTCTTTCATCAAAAAACTTATGAAACTAACAAAGGTGTGTGTCTGGTGAATCTTTGGTTAAAAATTCACCAAACATGTTTTTTTGGGGGTTAAACATGTTTTTTTTTTTCATTCAGTGGGTAGAGAATACAGAAACTTTACTCAAGTGAGAGTAGCGATACTTCATTAAGTCCAAGCATTTTGTTGGTTATCCACATAACAGAAAGTGATAAATTATTAATCTAATTTCTTCAACAAAGTGCAATAAACTTTGCCAAACCAAATTATGCTAGTGAGTTAGCTAACACTTAGAACAGCTAATTTTGCTACAGAAAGTACATTTTAGATTCTTTATAAGAAAGTTTGCTGATTCAGACGAACTAGATCTTATCCACTGTTTATGCCCTTTTGTACTGGCAATTAAGCTCAAGTAAGATTTCATTGTGACCCGAACGCAATGACATTGTGTACCGATAAATTGGATCAACAATTGGCCGATACTTAAATTTAATTAAAAAATATTTTATTGATCCCAAAGGAAAATTAAATAATAAGTAATTATCAACTGATCTTATACCTACTTAACAAAGGTCTGATACTCAGCCACTGTCCCGTTTTGTTCTGCTGTGGGTGAGGCCTGACTGACAAACCCGCCCTCCGACCCATTTCTTCACATGCGAGGTCAACAGTAGTCACTGTTGCTAACTTTGAGACTTTGTTGGTCTATTTAGCAACTTTTTAAACAAAAAAACAAAATTGGCTGAAATTGGAATTGGCTAGTCAGGCTTTTCAAAGATCAGTGATCAGCCAGAAGACTGCAATCAGCATACCTCTAATTTTGTCATTATTTTAAAACTATTCATTCTACTTTTTTTTTTTATTAACGCATTCTGTTAAAGGGGTAGTATTACATGTTTTACAGGTACATAGTGTCATTTTACAGCATAGTCAAGTAACTGTTACTTTTAGTTGTTATAAAAATGCCATACAGTATATGCCAAATATGACTTAAAATACATTTTACTTCCTGATTCAACGCCTTGAAATTGGGCGTCTGTTGCTTTAAAAACTCTGGCTCTTTCTGAAACTCCGCCTCCAGGAAGTCATCACAACATGGCTTCTCTATTAATCCTTTAACAACATTTTACCAGCAATGCACTGAGAAGTAGCTTGTATAATGAGCTCAGCAGATTCTCAGTTCCACAAGGTGTTTGCTAATTGCTGCTGGCTAGTCTGAAGGAGTGGAATGGGGTTCTCTGTGAGCCAGAAGCTCAGTAGCTTAGACACTGTAGCTCAAGGGAGCAGCTGCACCTTGAAGGTGGTGCTAGGTCCAACCAGGCGTTTTGGACATCTGCATAGTTGCTATGGGAGAGGAAAGGATTTCTCAAACATGAATGAAAGAATCAAGGCAACACTCCAGGTATGTTTTTGATGAGGGAATAGTTTTCCAACATGATGTAAAGTTCAAAAAAGTTGATTTTGCATAAGACTGCTCCTTTGATTAAACTTCAGTTGTGCTCCAAGTTTATGTTCCTTATGGAGATCATTGATCATCTGTACACATGACCAGGCAAGAATCTGTTCTGTATCCAGTTAACATAAAAACTATTGTTATTGAAAAGTTGGCTCATATCGTTTCAGCTGAACCTGCATCAGCCCGAACAAGTTCTGCAACAAGGTGTGTTTCAGAAGAGCAGACAGAGGAAAAGGGGGCCCAAGATCTACAACCAATTCAAGGGTCTTGCGCTACGCAGGAAGCAAACATTCACACAAGAACCCAAGACTTAACTCCTGAAACGGAACCACCGCTGCAGAAAAAGGCCAAGAGGGGCACAGGAGAGGAAGAACAAGAGGAAGGAGAGATTGTAGACAGCAGTGATGAAGAGGAGGAAACTAGCAGCAGGGATCAGTGTTTAAGCAACTACCTTCCTGGTGATGCCTCAACTTGTAGAGAAAGTGCTGAAGTCACAGTGACCAAGAAGAATAAAGTTGATGAAACAGAGTGTGTTCTGACTCATCACATTCAGGTTGGAAATGACTCAGCTGCTTCTTCAGACAGCTGTCAGATGGAATGATGGTAGAGAGGATGCTGTTAAACTGGGTGACGAAGCAGATTTGGCAGGGAGTAACCAAAATATGCCTTTACTCGGTTTATTCATACAGACTGTGTTAAAAAGAAAGAACAAGTACATTATTAGATCCAGAATCATGTGTTTTAAAATGTTTTCTCAAATAAAATTGTTCTTTGAAGTAATTGTTTTGAAGTCCAAATGTGTTCATGTTCAAGTTATAAGCAACGAAATATACAAAGCCATAAATTTTCTTAGAAATGTTATGTTGTCATGAAAGAAGGGGCTAATAAACCTCAAAGAAAGAAAAATGCCTTTTTAAAGATTAAAGAGATTCCATTCTGCTTAGCATTCATTAGGTAACATGTCCCTCCTGATTCTTTTTAAGCGAAAACTAAGACAAGACGCCAAAAATAACCCTCTGTGCTCTTTGAAGTTCCTAGCATCCCCTCGGTGTCCGCTTCGCTAACATTATTAGGCTCCCTTTTCCATTTACTAATAAAAGTTAATGTTGACATGCTCACTTTTCTGACACCTCTGGGTGTCTTCCAGTGTGTGTGTACTTGCGCATGTGGAGCCTCTATGTAACCTTTTCTTAGCTAATGTTAGCTTATTATGACAACAAGCTGCCAGTAATGCCTGTCACTGCAGGCCGTCACAGGGGCAGTTTTTATGGACGTGTTTTTAAAACCCCTGCTAACCTCTTTTTGACGACATCCGCGATGGATGGGGTTCTCTTTGATGCCTGGCCTGAGGTGATGCATTTTCCACCCTTTTGCAGTCGCGTTGAGCTCACATCTGTGAACTGACTCAGATCCACAGCTTAGGTTGGAAAACACCATATGACAAACAATTACCACAAAACATCAACCTAAACTAAAAGTGTCCGGTTCCATCCCCGAAGGGCGGGTGCCCTGCAGATTTTATGTTAACAACACAACTAAATTACCTCCTTAAAATGTCACCTAGTTTTGCAGAAGTCTGCCAAACTATCTATTTGATACAGATGTGTTGAAACATGAAGCATGTCCAGGCCACCATCTCCACAGTGAAACATGGCAGTGGCATCATCATGTTGTAGGGATGCATTTATCCACCAGGAACAGGTCAAATGGATCAAGCTAATACAGTGACTAAAGGGCTCTAGACTGGGGAAAAGAAAGGTTTGTACTAGTGCTTGCAGTTCTTGAAAGTGATTGAATGTCAATAAGGTGTTTTCAATGTTTGGAAAGTGCTTGATTTCTCTATGATGTAAGAAAACCCCAGTCCGCATTTTGATGAGTGAAGTAGGTGAATAGGACTGGCAGCTATAAAGGAGGTTAAGCGAGGATCAATAAATGAAGCCAAGTTTTTTTATTATTATTATTATTATTATTATTATTATTATTAATGATAACAGTGTTATTATTTTCCTTCCACTCCACAATTATATTACATTGTAATTTACTGTCATATAAAATTATCCCCAAAATATGCTAAGGTTTGGTGGTTTTACTCTTCTTTTTATTTTTAAATTAAAATTGCAGAAGGTAACAAAGTCCACCTTCCTGTAGCTTTGTTTAATAAGCCTCCCACAGTGTAAATCGAAATTGTCATTTTTGCTTGAAAGAAGTTATTAAAATGTAAGGATTTAGCCGGTTTAGCAACAGCTTGAAGACAACCTTGGTCTGCTGAAAGAACTGCCTGTCGACACCAGCCACTGCAAAACTGTGAGTTGGCTGTGAAAATAAGAGTATTATATGCAAGACTGTTTTCATGCAATTTTGATTGTTTCTTTTTTTTTTTTTCTTTTTTTAAATAGCTGAGCTATAACAATTTTAGACCACCCTATACCACACCTTGGCAGTTCTCACAGCATCAACTATTTATGAGAAAGTTTCTTCACATACATCTTTATTAGATTATAGTTAAAATCTGTTGTCCATCAAGTTTCAAAACTCTTCTGTAAAAAGTGACTTATCTATTTAAAAACTGATATCATACATCAGCAGCCTGATGAAAGCATAATGTTCTAATCTGTGATGCCTGTACATCTGTTTCTCCATTTTTTTTACAACTTTGTTGAATTACTACACGCTTTATTTTATCAGATCTTTTAACTTTCTGTGTCCATAAAATGACTCAATGAGACCACACAAAAGCATTTTTTTGTTTCTGTTTGCTGTTAAAAGTAATCCAGAGCTGTTTATAGTTTTTGATTATGTAAGTGTTGGAAATAATGTCTCAGTTTAACTTAATTATGCTTTGAACTTTCTGAAATTGGTTTTCACTTAATTTGCCTTAATTTGGTGGTTAGGGCACAATTTTTGCAGTGTGCAAAACGGGTTGCTATAAAGGCAGCTACGAGGGTATGAATTTACTTTGGTGGCCTAAACAATAGATTAGTTAAGTAAGGGTGAAATAAAAAAATAAAAAAAAGTTTCCCAAAAATGGTTTATCCCTAATTTTCACAAATATGAGTCTAAACTAAGAGTCACAGTAAATGTTTGGGAGCAAGGTTTATAACTAAACGGAAAATGTCCATGCAGCGTTTTAAGGTTTTAAAAAACATTCAGCCTGATGTAAATAATAATGAGCACTTATATTGTTTACTGTCACTCCAAGAAATGTTATAATGTGCTGGTTGGCATTATCTCATTATGCAGAGTCTTAGTCTTATTTTAGAAAAGACACATTTTGCCCAGTGGTTACTAGAGAATGCTTTAGAACAATAAGAACATTTGTCTTTAATTGATAAATATGGACTTACTGAATAGTATGACCTTATACTGTACCGTATACTCACTCAGTATACTTGAGCTCATCTTGCATGAATTACCAGGTTCATGTGGTGTGGTATGAAGGCATCAGAGGTGCCTTAAGGTTGCCTTAATACAAGCCTTCCCCTTGTCTGCATTATTGAACATTTCTTGTTTTATTGCTGACATTACTTGTCAATCAAACACGGTGAAACTGTGAGGTAGCATAGTCAGAGTGGCAAGAAAGGTGATATGAAATCAGCATCAGCAGACCGTGCAATGTTCCTCCTGGTAAATTTTATTCTTTGCCATCTTGGTTTCTGACATCATAGCGTCACAGTAGCCAAATTCTTACTGGTGTTATACAGAGTTGGCAACAAACTTCATTAAATTTAGTCTGTACCATTAGAAAATATGTCACAAAGAAACAGGAATAAGGTTACGGACCTAATTTACACTCATCTACTCAACTAAACATGTTAAAACGTCAAAAGGTTACTCTAACCCGGACCTATCAACTTCTATTAGAAGTATTGGCCTATTGAACTGGTCCTCTTCTGGGGCCTCATGCATAAAGCGTGCGTGCGCACAAAAAATGTGCGACGCCATATTTTACACACAAGTCGGCATGTATAAAAATGAACTTTGCGTCAAAGTTTGCGTAAATATACGCACACTTTTTCACTGGCGTGAAAATGTGCGGCAGCCATGCAAACTTTTTCTGTGGACAATATCAAACTACAAAGCGTCAAAACTCACCTAAAAACACTGAAATCTGACTACACTCGGTGTTATCTAGACCAAGAAGCATCAAACCCGATGTTTTTCATGATTTTAATATTTTAATGTTTAAACGTCAACGATGAAACTGAACCGCATTTATCCTCAGACAATAAGCTAACACGCACACAAAATAAAGAAAATAAAAGTATGTGAAAACCTCGCTCGAATGTAAATAGTACTTTTTCTCAGTTTTTGTCTCATAAAGATGTAACGCATTGGTCCGTGCGCCGAAGCGCCTGAAATGCATCTGTGGGGTCATTTCATTCTCACTAAAAGAAGAAAACAGAGTTAGATCAGCAGATTAACTCAAACCTGCTGATTAAAAACAATCAACAGGTTTGATTATTTTTAAGGTGATCAAGGTGTTTATGCAATCACACGTATATAAGTAGCTGCGCAAAGGTGAGCCGTGTAATTGTGGAGCGCTTTGGCTCTGATGGAGCACATCGCCAATGGGATGTCGCCAGAGGGAGCGATTGATCAGAGATCATACTGATCTGCTGGGAAATGTTGATGATGGTTTATGAGGGTTTAGATTGCTCAGACTGATCATCCTGGAGATCTGAGCAAAAAAAAAAAAAAAAGACGTGCGGTCCAGCTGCAGTCTTCCTTCCACCCGCTTTGTGAATGCGCCTTATGGACATAAAGCATTCTACTATTTAGAATAAAAGTCCACATTCCCCACTCAAATGACTCTCTGACACGCTGTCTGTCTTTAAATCCCGGCTGAACGCGCTACTGTTCAAAGAGGCGTTTGCACGATCTCTTTATTTTTTATTTATCAATTTAAACAAGAAAGGCTGGGCCGGTCCCTCCCATACACCTGCTCTGGCTGCAGTAACTAAAGTGGTGAGTGCAAAAGAAACAGAAGTAATGTACCAGAAATTTACCTTGCAACCCCTCCCGACCCCATTAGGAACAAGGGTGTTAGAAAATGGATGGATGGATGGATGGATTTACCTTGCAACAGAAGAAACAAGAAATATTCATGTGTTAGCTTTAAAAACAAATGTTTCAATGTAAACTGCAACATAATTCTATCACAAACAACCCCAGGATATTAAGTGAAGCAATGTTTAAACTAAAGCATATGGCCAACTATAGAAAGATTAAGTACATCAGAAAGATGTTTAAGGGACATGTAGTAAATGTGTCAGATACCTAGGTCATTACAGCAGGTATTTGTACTTTTGTCAGTATGGACAGTTGTCATGTCGTGCTGGGAACCAACATCCTGGTCCAGGAATGGCTTAATAAAAGAAATGTGACAGTTGTAGGCCTTGTTCTGCATATGTCTGTGTGTGGTGGCTCTTGAAACAATGATTGGAAGTCTCTCAAAACCTTTTGCTTTATGAAGACTAGGATTTTCCTTAGTCTTCATTGCTTGTGCACCTTTTTCCTACTGCAATTTTACCTTCCTGTTAACTTTTTATTTATATGCATGAATCCAGCACTTTGTGTACCTCCAGCTTCTTTGCTAATGACTTTTTAATGCTTGTCTTCCTGTTGCCAACTGATTTACAGCTATCAGTCAAGTTATCCCCATTATTGTACATTCTGTGATCTTAAAATGTAACAGAAATAAATGCTTGAAATATATCAGTCTGTGAAATATTACGTCTGAGTTTCACTTTTTTCAGATGAATTGCTGAAGTAGATAAAATGTTACGTACATTTTCAACACTTTTCATAAGACTGGCATTGCACGTTAGGACTGAACAGTGATTACTACTGTTGCCTAAAAGAAAAAAGATCCTGGAGTTAAGTATCGACTCTTTCTGAGTGAAGCTTGCATAGTTTGTTCGTACATTTGGGGGTTTTGTCCCTTTGTGCTCTATGTTTCACTACTTTACTCTGCTGGTGACCTGTCCAGACTTTATCCCAATCCCGGTGTGATTCTGAACAGAATCAAACATAGATGGGCATTCTATCTGAAAGCGTTTTAGTCTTGTATGCTTGAATGAATTAGATTTTTCTCTCAATAAAATAAATGCCACTGCTATGCTTCAGCCCAAACAGATCATTATCATTGCCCAGTGTCAATCATACAGTCTAAGCAAAAATACACAAAATGCAACCTATTTCTTTTTTTCTTATCGCTGTTGACAACTCTTTGTTGGCTAAAAATGTTCACTTCCCCTTCAGATCGCTTTTTCATCCTGATTCTTTCAGTAAGAAAGACATTTTGACTGAACTTGATCCAATGAGTTTTACAGCCTTCCACTCATTGATTTATCTGTCTGTGAGCTACTATGCCTAACCATCTGGAGAATGTCAAATTTGGAGGAAGCATCTTGTGCACAGGGATAGCTTAACATTGAATCATCACTCAAATCCAAGCAGTTTTTCACAAAAAGCTGTAAAACCTGTGCTATGTTTCATTGACTCTCTGGGTGGCCTTGTGGCTCTTCAACCTTGCATACAGTATAAGTAGAGTAAGTGCAGAAAACAAATAGCGTTGTTTTAGACTCTAAAGCTAGGTCACTGTTCTTCTTGAAGACTGACATCTTCACCTAAGTAACATGTGCCTAAAGAGAACTACATAATAAGCAGTTTCAGAAACACAGACCTTCTGCATGTTGATTGACTTGTAGCATCACCAGACTAAAATAGTCGGTCATCCTCCTGGTTTTTGTTTGTATGGTCTTGCCCTTGGAGAAAATGAAAAAAAAAAACAGTGATTGTCCAAAATCCTAAGTTCTTCTCTCACCATGTAAATTCAAACATTTTGAAGTTGGGGGGGCGTGCCGTGGTGGCGGAGGGGTTAGCGCGACCCACATTCAGAGGCAATGTGGCCTCGACTCGGCTGTCGCGGGTTTGACTCCCGGACCCGACGACGTTTACCGCATGTCTTCCCCCCTCTACTTCCCCCTTTCCTGTCAGCCTACTTTGGAAAAAGGGACACTAGACCCCACAAAAAGACCCCTTGCGGGGCGATAAAAAAACAACAAAATAAAAATATTTTGAAGTTGGCTAAGCAAGGCTGAGCCTGAGATTGACAGTGTGAGTTATGCATGATTGACTCTGGCAGTGCAGGGATTTTACTAATCTACACCCACATCTAAATGTTCATTCATGGTCATGAATTCAATACCTTCAAGACTTCAAAAGGAGAGTCAAAATGGAGCTCCTTAGCATTTAAAGAGACCAAAATAAAGTAGAAAGGCTGCCAGTCTCTCACTGCAGAGCTATAATTCACCAATTACACAAAACTCTGATAGTGTTTTTCACGCAGAATGTAATATTTTTTTAATTGGTGGAGTTTATGTTGAGAATCTGGAGACTTAGGTAAGTATTTGACATGTTTTAACAAAAGCAAAAGAATAATAAAATGTCAGATTCACAGTCATGGAGCAAAATCAGTTTAGCTTTATACTCTTAAGATGTTGTTTTATCTCTATTGACAAGGGAGATAAGATGATTAATGCTCAGCCACAGTTGATAAGCAAATAAGCAAAATATGTTAAGTCTTAACATCTTTTTAAATTTAAATACTCAATTTAGCTTTCATTTCATATGAAAGCAGTGAAACTACTGCATCAAAAATATTGTCAGTATTTCAAATATTTTAAAGTATGACACTGTATCAAAGAATATCCTTCTCATTATTCTGATTATTTTTATTATTTTCTCCCCTTATATGTGTCAGTGACTTTACACATGTAAAGGAGCCCTTTGTTTTTTTAAAAAAAAAATAAAATTACTGTTGCAATAATCAAGGTATGATGAAATGAAAGAATGTGAAGGAGTCTCCACCTTTACATTGATTAGTAAAAATCTATGATTTGCTATCATCTTCATCTAAAACATTGAGTTTCTTACAAAATGTTAAGAGTGATGCTTAGGAGCTAAAGATTCCTTTGATTCAACAAGACACAGGATGCTAAGGCCCCAATATGCTACTTAATCGAGATGATTTTATGATCTGGAACAATAATTTGGGTTTCTCATCTGTCAGAATATAGTTGTCAAGGTAACCACTGTTTGCATATTGTCAAGCAGCTGATGGAGGAAGGCATTTCATAAAAAAACTGGAACCGCATATACTGTACATCAGTAGAAAATGTCCTAAAACTGAACCTTGAGGTACATCACCGATAATTTCTGCACTAATTATTGCACTAAATTATTGTTTAATTTGAAAACTTGACTTTGTCAGCTCTATCAACGATGATGAGAATAAATTTCCCAGCAATGACTCTTACCTATTTCAGACAAGAATTGTAATTAAGGTATTGGTCAGCAGTTATGTACCTGTAAAGGTTTTAAAGTGGGCTTCTGGAGTGTATATGAATAATGTTTACAATTAAAACAAATCACTAAAGAGTTCTCCTTTACAGTTTTAAGAGAGTAAATCTTTTATTGTTGGACTTATCTGGTGTGCCTGTGCCTGCCAACAAAAAGAGTAACAAAAGCTTGGATGATGGTGTCCACCTCTTAAGACGCCCAATAAGTGAATCTGAGCTAATAATTTCTGCAGTAATAAGTAGTCATCTAGCTATAGTCACAAACAGGCCAAAGCCTGGGAGGAGAGGACAGATTTGCCCTTTCCAGGCTGCTCATCAGTTATATTTTTTTATGTAATTACAGCTGTAGATCCTATGGGTGTGACAGAAGACTTGCATCACTATCCATATGTCTCCATGTGTCCAGGCTCATTGCAACAACTTTCTCACAAATCCTGTGAAAACTTTACTCCATTTATTAATTTAGTTTAAAAAGTGAAAGTTAACTTTTAAAGACACAGAAGCTGATTACTTGATGCAAGATGTTTTACAATCCACAGTTTAAAAACAGAATGCTGTTTCAACTTTTGACCAGCAGATGGTACTTTATGTAACAAGAAGCTGCCTCTGTGTTTTGTGACTACCTTCCAACCCTCGTTCCCTCCTGCCTGTATAACAGTAAATATTAACTGAAGGTTATAGTCTAGGGGACTGTAAAATTGTTGACATCAGCCTTTAGCAGTATCCAGCATGTTGTAATGGTCTCTCTCGGTTCTCTTAGCTGCTGGTTGCACACAAGATTACGTAGCTCTCGATGAAACTTGAATGCAAATGTGTTTGTCATATAAACACATATTGGGTTTAAGGAACAAGGTAGCTGGGGAATTATTTAATTGCAGGAGCACCTATGTGTTTCCAGGACTGTTAGTTTTCACATTTGTGCTCTGTTTGAAGTTTGTCCTTGCAATAAACCCAGTTGTTTGGCTCCCTGAACATGCAGAAGGAAGGCCTGCCATAAAGGAATTTTATAGTTGATAGACGGCATCACTCACATAACCTATATATACCATTACATAACTGAGTGCCCCGCAGTCCGTTATCAGAATTGCTGATAACCAGATAGAACGACAGTTGGCAAAGTCTCTGAGACAAGACGGAAAGTTTCTCCTGCAGGAAGCGACAGAGCAAAAACAGGGCACCCTGAAAGTGTTTTGACTGTAAACCCTGGCTGCGAGGGGGGCAGCCACACATCTTTGTGATTAGGTAAACCTCAGAAGCCTTTCATGTAAGCAATCTGTAAAACCTCAGCTGGTACATCCTGTGAGGCATTCAGCTCAATCAAAGGCTATGCCCTGCTCAGTCTCTTATTAAACACACTTGATCAAGATTTACTGCCAGCAGCCTTGCAGGAAAGATAACAAAGATGCCATACAGTGTCAGCTAGACAAGTTCTTAACTGTCGCAGAGCAATAAATTGCTTTTGGTTTACACAAGAGAGTTCTTGGGAGTGTTTGGCGAATTTGGAAAATTTTTCCAGCTAAAGTGAACATGTTGCTCTGAAATATTTTCCAACATCTGCCGCCCATCAGGATGTCTGCTTTCTGAGCCACTGCTGCATTCCTGAGCCGCTCCCTCTACCTGGGTCTGAAAAGAAACCCTTCAGTGTCGTTGCCCCTGAGCTGTACTCTGTATGCGTCAGTTCAAACCCCACTGGTGGTACAAACATCAAACCTGGGAAGAAATAAAAACACCTCTGTGCGATTTGTTGTTGTATTCTTTAATCATTAAGTTTATATTATGCAGTTTTCATGGATATTGAAGGCCATAAAATGATAAAGAATACAGCTCCAGTGTGAAGTTAGGTCTAGTGCTGTAGTAGTAGATAAGCACATAGCAATCCCATTTTCTCCCCATCTTTAGTTTTCTCCTTGTTTTGTCCTCATGATAGTCTTTGCTAATGCCTGCTGATCTGAAACCTGAAAGGAATGGGTGACATTTCCTGCCAGCTTTGACAAAGTAATTTAAAGAAAATTTCTATAATCAAAGTCTATTGTAAAGAGATGTTTTTTCTCCTCCAATAAATAGATATGTACAAGTAGCAGGTAAACTACTTTACCTGCTACTTTACCTACTTTACCTGCTACTAAAGTAGCAGGTAAAGTAGTTGACTGAACAACTTCAGTTACAGTTGATCAAACTGTAACTTCAATTTGATCAAGGGGCAACAAACCCAAATATGGATGAGAAAAGTTAAACCAAAATATACTTAAGATTTTTCTACATCTCTCATGAAAATACTTTACAACAGGAGAAAGTAAACTGATATGCAGTGGTCAAGTGCATGAGTATAGACTAGCAGCACGTGGGCACAAAATCAGAGTACAAATAGACGAATGAGTGAATTGACCCAAAGCCAAAAGGGAGACTTGAGCCTTGTCTGCTCCTGAGGGCTGTTTACAACTGTTTAGCAGACCCCTGCAGTTTAAGAGCTTCTATAGACCAATGAAGCTAACTCATGTTTAAAGGCAGCTGCTAATGAATTGGGTCAATTTGGTAGAACTACGCTGTTATGTGTGAGAAGAAAAAAAACATGGAATGCATTCATTAGATACTGGCTATTGTACACAATTATAGTCTTTGTCCATGTTGCATGGTGTCTAATCCCAGCACATTGAGAGCAGCACTTAAGATTCTTGGCATACTACTGCACTCATTGCTACCCATGGACTTAATCTCCCTCTGAACCCTTCTCAGAATCAGTCAAGTGAATGGCTTGGGCAGATCAAGTGAAAGCAAGCTAGCTCTCCGCAGAATGGCATTCCAAAGCACAGAAAGTCAGTGGAGGGAGACTCCAAGGTTGGGTTATATAAAAACACAGTGACCCTGCTCCTTGTCTGCCTGAGAATCTTTACAGAATGACATAACTTGAGGAGTTCCTCTTTGGATATCCTCCCCCACTTCTGCACATGCGAGCATTGTGTTTTTGTTTTTTTGAAGGGGTGGCGTTGAATGTTTGTACCATCCTACAGCAAACTTTCAATAAACCAAAGGAGGCAAGTGTAATTTTTCATAAATAAATCAGTTTTATTGTTGCATATAAAATTAAATCATTTTACAATTTATTCCAGTATTACACCTAATATCCAAATAAAGTAGCTACATTTATTAGATAAATAATATTAATAATAATAAAAACATTCATCCTTTGACATGTTTCACTTTGTCTTTTTTTCATGAAGGGACATCAATAGCTGCCACAAAACATGAACAATAATGCCCACGTCAGGAAGGAATGAAACTACGCGCCTGTTAGACAAGTCGCCGAGTTACATTTCGTTGTCTTGTTCTTTAAGATATACCATGGTATGCTAATTGAAGATGCGCGTGTGCATATCAACATATACACACACAAGTCTACAGTCTGGGTCATGTTGGAGAAAGGATCAAAATATACACAGTGAATTGATATCAGCATCTAGCATAAATGTACAATTAGTAATTACAACCTGCTCCATGACGAAGCTACTTTCAAAGCTCCAATAATATGAAGCGATTCATGTTAAGAATGCTGATGTAGTCACAGCAAACAGTGCACTTCATTAAGTCCTCATGATGTAAGTCCACAATTCCTTGGGAATCTAGTTACAACAAGAAGATGGTAGTTGGCTGATGGTCTGCCTTCACCCCTGCAGTCATCTAGACTGCCATTGGCTGCCAATGATGCAGCTGATCTATTTCTCACTGAGGGGTTTGGATCCTCTTCACCAATCAGTCTCTGAATTTGTGGATGTCATTGGAGAGGCGGTAGAAAGGGTAGGAGGCTTCGTTGGCATGTGGACAGTTGTAAGTGCACTTGCAGGACTCAATCATCATGACGTTCTTGTGGAAGGTCTCGCCGTCCTCACAGCGGAACTTGACACGGATGGTTCTGGTGTCGTGGGGACTGCAGCAGCGACCATCCACGCAGGCCCCGCAGTATTTGGGCCGGTACTTCTTCAAGCTGGAGCAACCAGCATAGTTGAACTTCACTGGCTGGCTGGACTTCTTGGTTCTGCTGCACTTCTTTCCTTTCTGCAGAGGGATGAGAACAAAAAAGATGGCGATCAGTTGTGTGAGCAGAACCAGCAGTAAGATATTTTTCTGTTTCATGCATATTTCTATATCATTCAGTTGTGATTGGCTCAAGCTTACCTTCAGACTGGAGTAAGGTGACTGGGTGCATGGGCGCACTTCACAGATTCGTGTCTCTTTGACCAGCTTGCACTCGCTGTTGTTGTTGGTGACTCTGGTGGAGATACCGGTTCCACAGCTCTTGGAGCAATGGGACCAAGGTGTGGTTTGGACGATGCACTTTTGACTGTCAAACCTGTGGACTTCAGGTTCTGCTCTGAATGCTGAGAACAAAAGAAATAAACCAAATTAGCAAATCATTATATGCTTCAAATGTTAAGATAGAACCTACAACTATTTAGAAAAGATTGACTGAAATATTTCTTACCAGGTAGGGATTTGAGTCCTCCTTTGAAAATTGCAATGAGCTCATTCTTCTTGGTGAGGTCTTTCTCCAGCTCTTCACTCAGCATGTCTTTGCCAAAGATCTTTTCTAAGATGTCGGTCTCCTTGCCATCATTACACACCCATTCTTCACAGCACTGGCCAGCAACTTTCACCAGCCTGGGATTGGCACAGCCCAGGTTGGGCAGGGAGAGCTCTTGTGGACAAAGCGGGACGCATCCCACTGCTCCATCAATGCATGTGCATTGGTGTTTACAGTTGGGCTGGAAGCTCTCTCCATTCTGGTAGATCCTGCTGTTGTACTCACAGGGTCTGCCCTCTGATTTAGCTGTAAGAGGGGGAAAAACAGAAAGAAAGGAATGTTATTCTTTCCTGCTCTTCTCAAAGATGTCTGCTAAAGACATCACATGGCTGCCAGATAAGGATCAGTTCAACTGAGAAATTATTCAGGCTGCCTGAGGAGTCTCCCTCCACAGTGGGCTTTGAGGTTTGGACTACTTGCATTCCACAGTGTTGAAATCACCTAGCTCCTACTCCTCTCATTTACAGAGAGGGGAAAACAGACTGCAGGCTAATTCAAAGAGCAAGTGTAGTCTGAATACATACCACGACAGATGCCTCGAGTTGTAGCAGCAGCAAAACTGGCCCCAAAGTTACACTCCAGCCCTTTGGTGTGATCACAGGGCTCGGTCAGACTGCAGTCCTCATTCAGCTGCCTGGCGCAGACCTTGCAGCACCCGCAGCCGTCCAGGACCACACTCACGCCGGGCGCGCACTTGGGCATCTCCGAGGGACAGTCACACATGGAGGGGCAAGAGGAGGATGAGGAGAGGACCTGCGCGGTTGACAGAAAAAAAAAAATCTTGATTTAGACTTTAAATCTTGACCTCAAATCCAAAGGAAAGAACAAGTTGTTCTTTTCTCAAACATAATAATTGAACAGGATCTGTGAAAATGAAAATAACGAATAAAAACTCACCACGTGATGGCTTACGAGGAAGAAAAAAGTAGAGATGGTAGACATCAGCATCTTGGACAAATTTTCTTTGCGCGTAAAGAGGAATCCTTGTGAAAAGTCTGCGCCCGGTACTATTCCCTGTCTTGGTCGTTTGTCTCTCTTGTTTGCTGGTAGTCTTTGTAGCGTTAGAGGCTCGTTTAGAGCAGATGAGGCTCTCAGTAAAGCAGTTGCTGTCTGCTGCAGTCTGGCCACCTCCGCGCTTATATTGGTTCATGGGAAGCTGACGTCGTCCCCGCTGAAAGTCGGCCAAACTATGCCAGGAATGTTTCTCGGCGCATTTTCCATCCAAGACCTAAGCTCCACCCTGTCTATACCTTTCTCTTTTTCTTCTTGTTCAGATAGATTCCCCTTCCTCTTGGATCCCATCTGAATACTCTTTTCCATATTTTCTGAACTTGTTTATCCTCTCTTTCATTTCTTCCTCTTCTTGCTTTTCACGTCTCAAACAGATTACCTAAGATACTTCCGAGCATGTGTGATTACCCTGTGAAACTTTGATATTTTTATTTAGTTCTCCAAATTAAGAAAAACACGACGCTATAAAATAATATACACAAGTGCCACTCAAATCTAAACAAATCTGCAGCGGGGTGAAAAAAGTGTTGGTTTCACCTTAATTTGGCTACTATTAGTGACTAATCCCGTGGCATCGCTTATGCACATCGAATCCGTTCATCTTTATCAAATGTTGCAAACCCTGTCTAAGGTAAAAAATGTGTTTTTCTCTCTGTTAGTGTTGAAGGTGTGGGCAGAAATACGTTTAACAGCGTCTATTTCTGGCTCTCCGGTGCCTTTATTCAGAGAAGTCTAAGCGTTTCCAGATGCGCACCAAGAGCTCAGACGTAACAATATTGCCATATTTGGTATGGCAGTAGCCTACATTATTGACATATTTCTCCCTCTTTGGCCGGCATTCCTGACAGCTTAAATGCTGGTAAAATATGTTCCCCACGCAGGGAGATTCTTTTTTTTTTTAATTATTTTTATTTTTTTTGCACTCATTCCTTGGGTTCTCCTGACTTTTCACACAAACTGTCCACTTTTTGCTGGGTGGGGAAGAAATCTGCTCCTTTTGTGTGTCCATCTTTCCACATGATGTTGGTGGTGGGGAGTACAGAAAAATACTCGCCTACCTTTTACCTCGGGGGTTTCAGTAAGACCCTGCTACATGAAACGATTCCGATTTATTGATAGTTTTCAACCAGATGGGAAAGCTGTGCGTAAAGACGCAACAACATGATGCTTTAAACAGCTGGTAGACTCCCAAAACGTTTATAAGAATATGAACTTTTACCATTTCTATCTTGATATAGTCTTTTATATTTGTTTTAAATTACTTCAAATGCAGCGCCGACCAAGACGGCTGATGAGCCTCACTGGTGAGTTTGGATTTGGTTTTTAGTTTGTTCGTTTTTTATTTCTATGTTCTTTTTTTACTCTGTTCAGTATTAAGTATATGTTAGTAGCTTTTCCTTTACATGTATCTGATCTCTTTTTCAAAAAGAATTTATCAAATGGAAATATTATTCAATACTATCGTGACTTGTTAAAATAAATTATTGAAACCTTTCCCCCTCTGCGCAAAATGTCTTAGGCTGGATTTTCTTTTCCTTTCCTAGTTTTCATACTTCCAGTTGAGGACACTAGATGGTGATGTGACGGGATGAGTTTGGAGGATGATGTGTTTTTTTATTTTGGGACTTGCAGGGCATATCTTCGTGGTTGCACTATAAACCCTCTGCTGATGTCTGTTTGCGCTCAATGAACAGCCTTATGAGTGAGTGCGTGCGTGTGTGCGTGAGTGCACTCAGTCCGTTAGGGTAGGGGGTGTGTCTTTTGAGCACATGTGTGCTGTGCTGGACTGGAATGCAACTCACTTGTTATACAAAGTATTTCACAGTACTTTGCAAAAGTAGATCGTTTTGATATATATATATATATTTTTTTTAAATTGTGAGTTTATGTAATGGGCCAGCAAAGTATTTTATGATTGTGAAGTGAGAGGGAAATCTCAAACAGGTTGTCTTTCTGAATTAACTTATGTTGAGATTGTTTGATCTTTCCAACAACTTTGACCTGTTTCTTTGCAGAGGAAGGGCATCCCCCACAACATGATGCTGCCAACACCATGTTGTCTTGTTACCTTTCCGACAATGGATTATGAAGGCTATTTAATTTACCGCATACAGTCAGATTAAATGAGACTGACAACAATTTCATGCCAAATCTTTTAGTTTTTTATTGGTGAGAACGTTTGACAACCATATATTATTTTCCCTTGCCTTCAGAATTATGCACAACCTTGTGTTGGTTTATCTCAAAGCATCACAATAGCACATATCTCATATCTCAGCGTTTTTTCATTGTAATGTGACAAAATAGGAAAACATTTTAAGAGGTGTGAATGAGTTTACGTGTTTGTGCTTCTGACCCTTTGTTAATGTGACAGGAAACAGTGTTTTCATTGTACGTCAAAGGAAAAATAACATTCAGGAAACATCCCTGAAGGCCAATGTGTGTTTCTTTGTCCCAGTTACAAAATAGTTTCCATTCAGGCTTTTTGAGAACCTTCATAAATTATACATCACACCATAGAGACAATCTTTAAATATTCCTAAATGTTCTTCAATGTGCCTGTCCTTGCAGTTTCTCTGTGTCCAAAGGACACGTTTAAGAAAATTCACTGTTCATCCCAATCCAAGACATTGCGTGACTCCTTATACCTCAGTGTAATGGAAACCTGTTGTCACATCCCATAGTTCAGAAGACAGCAGCTCTCATAATCAATGCTGAGGAAGTCTGTGGCCAGCAGCCCACCGGCCTCTGCATTCAGAGAAACAGAACAGGACGATGTCACATGTTTGGACAATAGATTCCACTGTGGCGTTTTCAGGATTAAATATCATAAGCAGAATACTTTGTGCATGAGCAACACATCCTTTCAGTGTCAGGACATGGAACAGCCGGAAGTCCAAAAAATTATGGTCGGCACTCTTAAGAATGGCTGCCAGAGTGAATCCAACAATCAAAGCAGAGTCAAGCGCTGAAGAAACGCAGATCTTTAAACACTGACAGAAGGCAGAAGTTAATGTGTACAGACCATTTTTTACTGAATCTGTTTATGAAACAGTTTTCTGCAAAGGATTAAGATGCAATCCAAGACGATCCCTGTTGATATCTTGTTTGTACAAGGGCCATAAAAACGGATTATTTCAACAATAAATACCAGTAATAAATGAAACACTATTTGCAAAAGCATATTACACAGTACATGTGTTACCTTGTCATATGGCTGTGTGGCACTGAGATGACAGAGAGAGCAGATAATGAGTTTTATTCCAAAAGCCTTACATACCCTGACTGACTGTCAAAATAATCAAAGTGAAAAATATGCATAAAAATCTCTGAGAAGTGATGACTAAGTTGAAAAGAATGGGGATTTCCAAAGAAAGTGGAGTAAAGAGCTTGATGCCTGCAGGTCAGATTGCATATCCTGTCAGAGCAATCTGGGTTTCTTTTTTATCATTTTACAGCTGATTGTACAGGCAGTAATCAAATACAAACTCCCAGAGACAGCTGCTCATGCACAGCTTGGAAATGATCATGCCTGCGGGTCAGGTCAATTTTCGCTGCTTATCAATTAGGACAACATTTTTATCATATAGCAATAATATCAGTCACATGGTTGGAAAACCAGGGATCAGGAAGGCTTCCTGGTTCCTGGTGCAACCCTGCCTTCCTCAGAAGCACTCTTTGTGGGATGACTAAAGATGCCTGATCCCTAACAAAAGGCAGGTGTGGGAATAAGTGAAGTAGAAAGTGTTGTGCTCCTCAAATTAATAGAATTCAATTTTTAAAAAGCGGACAGAAAATATGTATTACAGGAGCAAATAATACTAAAACAGCTCAATAAAACATTGAATAATAACACCATCTAGCTCATATTATTTATGTTTTCTTCTTGTATCATGTTGGTAGAGTTTAAAGCAGCAAAAATGCACTTTTCCCAGCTTTTCTTACTATATACTTAGCCAAATTGTTGACATTTTAAAAATTTATTCTTATGCATTCCTAATGTGACAGATCCAGATTTTCTGCTTAGATATTGAAAAGAAAATGTAATTATGTTTGGGTGTGTTTAAGTTACTGTCCCCTCCTGACACATGGTACTGCTCAACTGTTCCCTCACAAAATAAACAAATTTAAAATGTTGCTTCACACAAACCATCATCACTATTGTAATTCTTTAAAAAGAATGTGCCAGATGAGGTTTGTAGCATTGAAAAAGGGAAAAAAATCCTGTTCAGTCTTTGGTGACAAGTTTACTTCAGTGTGGAAAGCACATATTGCCCCACTATGAGGAATGTGTGTTGTCAGCTGTGATGCTAAATACCAAAATTCAGCATCATGATGCTGCTTTCCATTCGTCAAAAACTCGAGCTGATCGGCCCCTAACATTAACAAATCCACACCTTCTAAGTAAGCCATCACCTTGCAAAAGAATTTATATCCCTTCAACATTTTTGCATTTTCTCAGCTGAAAAAAACAAAAACAAAACATTTACAATTGTTGTGTCAGTCAAAAAGGAAAACTCAAATTTTTGTTCTTTACATGTTATCTTAAGGCACTGATAAATCAGAACCTCTAATTCACCCGACTTTATTCTTGACAGTTTCTGGTGGCAGAACAACTTCATAACTTTTTCTGTAAAATAGTAACAAGACTTTAAATGTATCTTCATAAAGTAGGACAGATGTTAATTGAATATTGATTTATTTTCCAGTTGCTCTGGCACAATCATTGGAAATGATTGATTTGTGTTGTGTTACTTGTATGTCAAAACTGGATTGGAATTTGATGAAAATTTAGACAGAATAATGTTTTTCACACAATAATATCTTAAAGCTAGTCTATCTTCTGGAAAGTAACAAACGATGCAAAGGAAGGGATTTAAAATGAATGAAATGAACTCAGCCCTCCATCCTCTGTTATAGAGGAATAAAAGTAAGAAAACTCACTTCTGTTCAAAGGGGGGAAAAAAACATAAGCATTATCCATTCAGAACCAAGAATGATGGAAAAGAAGGGGGGCTGAGCAGGGGGCAGGTGCTGGTATTGGGAAGAGGGTGGGCAGTGTTTGGCCATCTTGGCTGGAGTGGAAAATGGAATGTGGGGCTCCTCAGAATGTGCTGGAATGTTTAGCGCAGTTGAGGATAATTGAGTGAATCTGGAACAAGAAAAGACAAACTGAGATCTTGTGGTGGAAAAAAAGTGCTTCTGGGACGTCTGAACAAAACATTCCATCCATTCAGACGGCTTCGCCAGGCCCAGAACCTTCCTTAGATGGCACTGTAGGGAATAGAAGCCCCCACCCGCCCGCCATTCCTCCCATACTTGCCCTACACTTCACACAAGCAGAAAGCCCCTTTTGATATTCTTTGCCCTTGAAGTTTGTGTGTGTTTTTTGCTTGAAGTCTGCCAAGAGCAAAGCTTTTAAACATTGGGTTGAAGAATGGCGCTGTGCTCTTATCTTCTTGCTTTTGAAAAGCATTTTATTAAACATGGCTGGAATAATGAAAATCAGTGCTGCAGAAATCAAGTAAGGATACATTTGTTTTTCTAGCATTTGAACTTCTTGTTTTATGTTGGTATGCATGTGGTTGTTCTCATTCATTTTTTTTTTCTCGCTTAAAGGTAAATGTAACTTTTATATTAACACCTTCATTAAGGTGAACCTCCACTTGAAGCTCAAGGTTATTGTAGTTGTTATACCTTATGTAGGTATTTTTCAAGAGTTGAAATAGCTTGATCCATCTTCCCATCAACTCTGACCAAGTTCACCGAATCTACTGAACAAAAGAATCTCCACAGCATAATGCTGCCACTACCTGATTTCAAACTGAGAATGGTGTCTTAAAGGGTGGTGTCCAGTGTTTCTAGGCCAAAAAGTGTCATTTTGGTTCTAGCTGCTGTAGACAAGATCTCTTATTAAAATAGGACTTCTTGTGGCTTGTT
Source organism: Xiphophorus hellerii (assembly GCF_003331165.1). Classification (NCBI taxonomy): domain Eukaryota; kingdom Metazoa; phylum Chordata; class Actinopteri; order Cyprinodontiformes; family Poeciliidae; genus Xiphophorus; species Xiphophorus hellerii. Next base: position 2,262,280 of record NC_045680.1, read on the forward strand.
TTCAACAATGCCTTCGATGCCAAATAGACGTCCTAATAAGAGATTTGACCACCTGAGCGGAGCATTTCAGCAGCTCCTGCAGTTACCATTGGCCTCTAGGTGGCTTCTCTAAATAATGTTCTCCTTGCTAGTCTGTTTATCTGGTCGGTTTTAAATTGTGTCATACTCTTTACATTTTTGTATGATGGGTGGACGGACTTTGCTCTGTGAGATAATCAAAGCTTGGGAAATTGTTTTATGACCAAATGCTGCTTTAAACTTCTTGAAAACTTTATCCCTGACCTGTTTGGGATTTTTCTTGGTCTTGATGTCATTGTTTGTTCTCTGATTTGCCCCAACACCTCTAAGGCCCTCATTGAAAAGCTATACTTATACTTTTTTCCCCACATTATTTAGGAGTATCAGAGTAAAGCACATTAAATACACATGAATCCACATTTTTCACATTTTTATTGAATATTTTTTAATTGATTGCTTCTACTTTACAAATATGTGCAACATTGCACAGTAATTTACACCGAAGTGATAGTAAGATCCATCCATCCATCCATTTTCTTCCGCTTTATCCCTGGGTCGGGTCACGGGGGTAGCAACTTCAAAATAAAACAAAATCAAGAGTCATGAATACTACAAGTATCATCCAGAATCAGTGTTACTGCTACCGAGCAATACTGATTCTCGGTAGCAGAATCTTTTTGGTAATTGTTTTTTTTGTTTTTCTGATTTTGAGGTGTGATGAAGAAGTTGACAACAACATCTACAGGTAAGCCCAAAAATATTATTTCCCCTGGGAGATTTTACTTAAAATGAGTTTTATTCAACCAAAAAGCTGGTTTCTGATAAGAAACAAACCTCTTGCCTGATAAGTTTGTTTCTTGCCAGAAACAAACTTCAGGTATCTCACAGAAGATAACTAAACAATGTAAAAAGACTATAAGGATTTTAAAAATATAAAAACTATAATTAAGAACAAGGGGCATGTTTGATTTTTTTTAGGGATCTTTTTTAATCCTTCTGGATAATCAACAGAAAAATCCTTAATTGTGTTGCAGCATTTAAAGGATCAGGACCAGGACCAGGATTTTGTATGTTTCTTTTTAGTATTTTGACCACAAGTCCAAAAAGTCTTTAAGGTTTGAGGCCTCTGTGCCATCACCCTAATCTTTAACTCTCTCCAGAGAATCTGAATTGGATTCAAATCAGGACTTTTTTCATACCAATCTAAATATTCCTAAAACGTCAGTCAGAAGAAACAAGCTGATGTATTTAAAAGATTACAAATCCTGGTATAAAGATATTTGGGCTAAGTTACAGTTCTGCTAGTTACTGTTTGACTAACTGGAGTTACTGTTTGACTAACTGGAGTTACTGTTTGACTAACTGGAGTTACTGTTTGACTAACTGGTCAAGCTTGGTAAAGCTTAACGTTGCATATTTTCTTTTTGCAAATAATTAAAACAAAAAATAATTATTCATTTCACAAACTACTTCATTTTTGTAAACATGTTAACAGTAAGACGCTGGTTGTGGGTAATACCGTACACTGACACAGGGACAGTTTGAGGAAAAAAAAAGAAAAAGAATAAAGGCGTTTTACTCCAGCAGTCCTTTGATTTGAAGGCTCTGCTGTGCTGAGACAGCGTGAAACTGATTAATCGATCAGCCTGGTGCGTTTCGGTCACTTGTTGGACTGATCGCCTCTGAGGGCTGACAGCCTCGTAGCGCTACACGTGATGATCGGCGCGCGTCACCGAAAGCTGTCGCTCGCCCAGAGACTGGAGCTCGGCTGACTGACACTGTGTGTTGCAGGCTGTTGTAAATAAAGAATAAAAACCCAACAAACTGACAGAAAATAAGCAAGACAGGCAGCATTGCGTCAACAGGGTGGCTTTTTTTTCTTATTCATTCGCTGAATTGTCTCTTAAGGTGTTTTTTTCCCAATCCCTTTTCCCCAGATTTGAGCGTGCCAAGAAAGAGAGAGAAAAAGAGGAAAGCGAAAACATGGCTGGTTTGATGGCAGGTTTTGGTCACTACACCCATGCGGTTGTCCGGGGAATCCCCGCGTCCCTGGCCAAAGAGGCGCTCAGGACCAGCCAGGCGGAGGTGGACCTGACAAGGGCGCGGACGGAACACGAGGCGTACGTCGAGGTGTTGCGGACGAGGCTCGGGCTGGAGGTGGTGGAGCTGCCCGCGGACGAGTCTCTCCCGGACTGCGTGTTCGTGGAGGACGCGGCAGTGGTGTGCGGCGAGACGGCGCTCATCACCAGACCCGGGGCGGAGAGCAGGAGGAGAGAGGTAAGGGATGTGTCAGTATGATTCAACGTGCCCAAAATAATACAATTGAAGAAAAAAAGTTTGATGTGGGATTGTATGGGTTTGCTTAATCCCTCCTCTCCTTGTTGTCAATTGGATGCAATTAATAGGTTTCAGGGATGCACAGAAAGGTGACAAAACCTCCAGGTGACCAACATTAGAGCAGATTACTCAACACATAAAGCGCCCATGTGTGTGACGATGATGACATAGTTAAATATTAATTAAACCCTTTATCTCTCTTCAATGTGCAAATTGTAAATGCACAACATCCTCAGTTATGGATATAAAACAATAATAAATAACCAATATGTGCAGTCTGTTAACATGTTTTGATAACTTTGCAAGACAACATCCATGTCAGTCATATTAAATTTTGTATTGGGTGTTAATGCATTTTTTTCCTGTATATTTTATTTCAAATTAATTCGCAAGTTCACAGTGTTTGCTTTCTTTTATTGTAGATACTATGCATTTCAAGGCATCCAGTGCAGTGTTGCCTCATAACTTACAAAATTTTACCTAAGTTGGAACACATGGCTTTGAGCGAAACACAGTGTCTCCACAGATATGTCCAAAAAATGAAATGACTGGAAAACAAAGGAAACAAATAAAAACATTGTGTGACTGCACATGGTGGCCTAGAGAGGGGAGTCTGCAGTGTGGGGTATTCATGTGTGAGTGCTTGGCAATGAGAGGAGTGGTAGGACAGATTCTGTGAAAGCTCCCTGTCATTCCACATCAGAGTCACTTTACTTGGCTCACTGGTGATAATGGTCCTCCAGCCTCACTGACGGCACAGATATTGATCGGAAAGCTCAGTGCAGCCACCCTCAGCCCCGCCGCGTTTCACATCTGACGCACATGTTGCCAGTTTGGTTTGTATTGCATATGAATGCGCCCCATCAGCACTCTCATAATAATATGTGCATGCTTTTTGTGCACTGGTTTGGTTACTTACCTTTATTGCAGTAGGCAGGAAACATAGCAAGCCAGGGGCATATATAATGACAGTACACGCTTGTGCAAATCGCAAGTGCAATTTAGCAAAATTAATATTTGGCACTTATTTCTGCACACATGGTGTTTTAATAGCACTAGGAGATAAAACAAAGTTAGCTGCTTAATGTGCTGGTATGGTTGCAAATGAATTTTTGCGTTAAAGTGACAAAGAAGGCTTTTATTCTGGAATTGAGATTATGTATTTTGGTGGCCAATGATAAATTATGCTTTCATATAAAGTGTTTGGCAACTTTTTGCACTTTTGTTTTGCAGCGATGCATCCAAGCGCTGTCAGAATTACACTTAACCATTTGTGATGGGTTTTAACATTTCAGCTGTTCACAATTTTAACTCCAACATATTCCTAGACTTGTCTCCATTTTTTACTGCTGCCAGTTCCCTGTTTAGATCAGTAGTGCAGTGTTCAGGACTGCCTGTACTTGTTCTTCACATGGAATCAGGACGCAGCTGTGTCTGAACATGTGCAGACATTAATACTCCATTGGTTGTAGTCAGTTCGTTACAAGGTTTCATGAAAAACAGCTTGGTTTGTGTTCTTCAAGTAAAATTGTGAACTTTGCCCGAATCCTTCAAAGAGGTTAATTATCTCTTTGCTTTGATCTTAGAGAGCAGATATTGTATGTGGGACGATTGACATAGGAACCAAGGTGCTTGTCTAAGCTTAAAAGAAAAGCATTGAGTTGTTGGTTTATAATAGACATTTCAACCCCCAAAATCAGCTTAAAGTATCTTCATCTAATTATATCCCAAACTCACTTCAAAGAAACTTAATGACTTACTTGATGTATTAACATACTTCCTCCCTCTGTTCTTGGAATTGTGAGACTATCAATTCCTTAATAGAGCTGATGAATTATAGATTTTTATGATATGCCATTAAATAAGGTGTAGAGCCGCAGCATGTTCTCAGGCATTGGAGCAACGATCATCTTGAATGCATGTTGAAAATAAAATCTGCCATGACTTGCTTTTTCTGTACCTTTTAGGGTAGAGATTATTGTCTTGATTTGAATAATGTTTAGTTATTGTGACAAAAAATGTGTCTGGAAAATAATGGAAGATTTGGGTGCGTATCCAACAAGGCCATATTCATTTTCAAGCTGAGTTTGACGTGCCTGTGATTTATGTCAGGGTTAAGGCAGGATAAGAGACAGAAGTTAACCTGAGGCTTGTTGCAGCCCTGAGCATCCCACTGAGGCAAACTCAAAGCATTTGTAAAAAAGATCAATGATGGGCTGTAAAACTGAGCTTCTTTCAAAGTCAACATGTAAACCACTAGAGCAGGCATGTCCAGCAATGATATGTGCTCATATAAACAATGCCTGCATGAGGAAACTACCTTCCTAAAAGTACCTCTAAACAGTGGGACTGCTCACTCATTGGCCAAGTTCAATCATGAATTCCCACATCATTTTACGGTATACAGTGATTGATTTGTCAATATTCGAAGGGGGTTGCTTAAGTCCCAAGCTGGTTACATTCATAAAGTAGGCCTTGTCTCCATAATTAATTTAGCCAGAAATGATTACGATAAACGATAATATTGTTGTTTTGACACCATTTTCAAATGATATAATGATAATGACACTATAATGCAGGAACACATCAACAAAGATGTTTAAACTTTAAATTCTAGTCATTATTTAACTCTGGAACTGGAAGATTTTTTTTAAATGTCCAAAATAAATAAACAAAGCAACATAAACCACAAAATACAATGAATTATAAACAAAATTATCTGAAATAAAGGTCTAGTTGACATCAACGCACTAGACTTTTGTCCTCCAGAGAAGAGAAAAATGATAAATCATGCAAATGGAAATTATTGAGGTAATTTTAATTTATCAGGTGATTAATTGAATTCTTGATTACTGCCACAGACATATTCACAAAATGCTAACAGCCCGGCTGCTTTAGGTGAATCAGACAGAAATATAGGGTGTGTAGTCAGAATGATTACTTAAAACTATATAAGTAAATCTAAAGCTTTGCTTGAACCAACGACTGTATTTGTTTTGCTATGGACTATAATATGTCACACCATGTGAGCTCTACTCAATAAAATATCAGCAGTAACCTCTGTTGTGCTACAGAAGAAACAAGACTTCATGTTTGGATTTTTTATTTGTTTTTGCTTCAGCTGTATCATGACAGACAGATCCAACAGAAATATGAGTCCAACAACAAAAGTATTAAAAGTTTAGGATGTTAGTCAGCTTGATAATTGAAAGAGGGAAAGACGACTGAAGAAAAGTAGAGAGCAGAGGACACTTAGGGCTTAAAAAAGTGGACAATAATCAGATGTCTGTCAGTGACAGTGGTTTTCACAGAACATTTCTAATACTGATTGATGTTGTTTGTTGGTATTTGTTTACGAGAGTGCTCAATAAAGCAGTCAGTATTTTTGTCACCCTCACGACCTCGCCTTACGATCATAACCAGAGAATTTATTCATTTCTTTTTAGATGGCTGATAACCACACAATGTGAGCCCGACATTAGATGCAAGTATTTCTGACCTTAACACTCAAATATAAATGACGTTTCTATTGACAAAAAAAGTAAGATAGCATTCTAAAAATCATAAATGTACTTTTTCCAATTTACATAAAAGAAGGAAACGTGTGCTCTGCAGATATCGCATTGCCGGATGACTGCTTTGATAAATTCTCTGTCTCCTCTATTTTCCATTATTCTGAATAAAATCCTATTCAGGTTAAGGTGATAAGAAACATTTTTTTCTGTAATGTTTTTTTATAGGTTGTTAATGTCCTCATTTAATGCCGTAATGCTATACATGTGAACATTGTCACTGTCCCTGACTTCTGATCACACAGTTGCTGCGTAATAAAGTAAAGAGAATTGGAAATAGTAACAGTGGGGGAAAAAAAAAAAAAAAAATCCTCAGCGCTTTATTTTCAGTAGTTGTTTGTACTGCTCTTTGCTCATTAGGTTACTTCTGTTTATGCATTGGCATTTTAACTGTTTTTATCCACTATGACTTTTAAATGAGGAAGAAAATTCAGGTTGCAGGGTTAAAGGAAACTCATATTCAGGAAGTACCAAATCTGTGTTGAGGGCAATAATACGAAAAGAAGATGTAAAATGTAGGGGAAGAATGTAAGAGTGCAATAGAATTTACAAGTAGAGGTTCCCTTACATGATACAGTCTGAAGATGTCGTGTGGTTTCCATAAAGAACCCACAGAAATGTATCTGACTAAAATAGCCTTTTGAGCAATCCAAAAAAAGGTTTATGTGTTAAAAGCTGCAGTCATGCAGGATCATCAACCCATCCAGCCAAGTCTCCATTTTGATTTGTGCTGCCATCGATTGCTAGCAAAGTTCAATGAGAAGCAGAGTGACATGTGACCTTTTGGTTGAAAAGACACCAGATTTATCTTTGCCTCGTCCGTCTCTGGGGATTTCCTTTCTGGATCCTAGAGTAGAAAAACAGAAGCAGGAGATAACCATATCATCTGGAGCAGGGGCCCCCAAAGTCGATCCTTGAGGGCCGGCATCCTGCATGTTTTAGTTCTCTCCCTGGTGGTACCAACAACCTTTACAGCAAGTCAATGCTCTTCTTAGGCCTCTAACGAGCCATCATTTGATCCAGGTGCGTTAAACCAGGAGCCGAGGACCGACTTTGGGGATCCCTGATCTGGAGGAATACCAAGTTAAATTGAACAAATATGGAAATATTATGTATTGCTTTTTAATTTTGTATTAAGAGTGAAGCTGTTTTCTCCAAGTTTGAGTGTAAACAGTTAGCTGAACATTATATTTTTCTCAAACTATGAGTTTGAGACAGCCTACTTGACAAATTAGATTATTTTACCCTCATATTTTCATTATTCAGTGATTTGAGCTAAAAATCAGCTTAACGATTAGTTTTCAGTGGAACAGGGAGTTGTTGGAGTCAGGCGGAAAAAACAAAAACAATAAAGAGTCCACTCAGACGATTTCTTGTTTTTTTTCTCTGTGACAGAGTGGGCACTTGAGAAGTTTCCCATCAGTCTGCTTCTAATAAAATGTTTCCTTGATCTTGGTGATTCAGTAACATAAGGTATGATAAAGATCAAATTTGAAAGTGGCTTTCAAAACAGCAGCCCACTGTTTGTGGTTTTTCTTTGTAATAAAAGATGGAAGAACAATTTCATGGGCGAACGGTTTGAATGTTGCAATTCAACACACTATCTACTCAAACACAACTTTTTTGTTGCCTCTTCCCACACCAGGAGGTTAGCAGCTTGTCAGCTCTGAGGTTTTCAAAAACGTCAGAACATTTTCAAGAACCCCGACACAGGTAACTTCTGGAAATAAGAAATAAGATTTACTGCAGGAGTTTCAGAATCACGTTGCTGAGATTTGATCTCATACCTTCAGTTTCAGCATTGGATTTTTTAGAACTAATATTATTTAAGATGTTTTTAAATCAGTTAAAATCTGAAAACATTAATTTGACTTTAATATTAACTCTTCAGAAATATGTTCCGTCTATTATACAGCATTTTACAGAGCTGTAAACAGGATTACCCTTTTTCTTTTTCTCTTTGCTAAATGCCAGAACAATGAAAAGGAGAAAATTTAAGACAATTTTTTATTATTCTAGCAAATAGAAAACATTTTGGTCATCCTAATTGATGTAAAGGGAAATGTTCATTCTGATTTCACATCTGACAGTGTGGGAAAAAAATGCATGTCTTTGTGTATATAGTGTATGCAAACTTCTGGTTTCAACTGCGTCTTCAAATATCGATTGTCAGCCGTAACATTAATATTAGTAGCAAATATGGATCCAAATCATTAATAATTATTTTTGCTGATGGACTGTCAGGTTGACAATGCTGCCAAATTTAATCACCCAGAAGTACAGTATTTTTCTTTCATTTTTTTCCATTTTATTTCATTTTATTGAAACAGCTAAAACAGTTCACTTAACACCAGAGAACTTGGAAAATGAGTGCAATTAAAAAATTGCTAAATTCTGTTATAAAATAAGTATAAAAGGGTTGGGTAAGTCCAGGTCTGCAGTCTGGACAGAACCTTCTGCTCTACAGCCACAATATTTAGGTCATGTTTTTGTAGACCTAATATTTAAGTTCGGTCCTCGTTATTTGTGTTCCTGTGGGCCCCCTTTCCGGTCAGGCCTCACGTTTCCACCCCCAAACCATCACCAGACAGCAAAAGAGGCCTTGTTTTGACTAGACAACCTGCAGATCCTGATTCCTCTCCGCCCTCCTGCCTCTTATATGACTTCCTTTCCGGAAACAACTTTGTTTCCTACAGGGAGACATGACATCCGAGTGTGATCTGAGGGGAAGAAGGTGACTCAACTGCGTCCCACCTGCAGCAAGTGGGTCGAGGTGAACGTGCCTTGTCTGACACATTCCTCCCACAGTTAACCCACCCGTCCCCTTGCTGTTTTTTTTGCCTCACTGCTCAAATAGATGAAAACACTAAATTCTCCATCCTAAAACACTTGAGGGGTCAGAAAAAAGTTTCAATTGACTATAAAGAAGGTAACTCTGTTTTCAACAAAAGAGAATAAATATATTACGTAATGGTATTGGTAGAATACCACTCTACTAAAAAATATAAATCAGATTAGAAACTGGGTTTTAAGTTGGCAAAAGGTCTTTGAATTTAAATGAGGCTTTGAATAACTTAAAAGGTGCCAAGACATTCAAATATATTGACAAAGTGATGACTTTAAATAATTTAATGACTTCCTTTGGCAACTGCTTTTACAGAGATTGGCATGCATGTGTTTGGTACTCCTAGGAATAAATATAAAATATAACCAAACTATTAAATGGGTCTTAGAAGGGAGTTCACCCAATCATAAGTGGAAATTAACTGGGATAATTGGCTACTTTTCCTGTCCTAACTTGATTTACAGTGTCTCGCAATAGGATTTCAGCCCCTTAAAATTTTTTTTATGTTTTTGTGCATAGAGATTGAAATCTTTAGAAATTCCAATAAAGTCAGATACTTAACAGGCTATTACATCTCGTTGCTTGTACTTGTGACAGTGCAATGACACTAAAGTTGAATTCTATTCTATTCTATTAATTTCTTATTAGTGCAGGGTTAAAAAACAGCTTTAGAGTTTCAAAAGGGTCACTTGATCTGCAGAGTTCATAGCAAAGACAGTTGATTTTCTTTCCTGTTTGATGCGCCTGGTGTTTACTTTTCATATATGTGGAGTAGAAACAAAAATGTAGACCAGATGGCCCCCTGTGCCATCGCCTTGACCTCTAGTCCATTTTAGTTTGGTCTACTGTAACCGCCACCTCCCAGTACAGTGGAGAACTCTGTGAAACAGCTGCAGGACACTTGCGAACAGGAACTCCTTGCAGGATGACCCGGTCACACTCCGCCGTCACTGTGGGTGTGTGAATGTCTGGCTCGGTGTGAGTCGGAGTAGTGGAAGACACAGGAAGTGGGCCAGGCAAGGCGGTGCTAAGAGAAGTCTTGCTGAGCCCAGTGAGGGTTCACCACTGGTTGAGACAAAAGCCCTTTTACAGCTTGACGCCTTAGGAGCAAAAAACATGACATGTAATCTTCTTTTCTTTGTTTTGTAAGTTTAGCCTACTGCACTGTTATCAGCTTTCTTAGAAGACACAGTGGGAGGACATTTTCAGAAAATGCTGTTGTTTCAAGTAAACCTTATGGATAAAAGATAGGTACTTTTATGGCTTCATGTTCTGCTTCTGTTTTTCTCAAAAAAGGTTCAATGATTGACTGAGAGGCTGTTAATCTTTACCCTTGAAACTAGTTTGAACAGTCTCATGAAAATACTAGAAAAAACACACTAAGCTTTGCTGTTTCATGAAGTCTGAAAGCAGAAATAATGTCCTAATTCCTACAGCTTTTATTCATTACATTTTTTAATCCCATCTGTTGAACATTTGAATATTAAAAAAATAAATTACATTCTTTAAACACATGGTCATAGATTTATTTGCATTCTAAATCTGGAGATTTCATTGATGTCCTTAAACTGTAGCTTGTGCCAAACCATACAAACAACTCAGCTGCAGCTGGAGATGCACTAATAAATTGGTTAAAATTTGTTGAGTTTTGTTCTTGTGACCAGCCAGTCAGACACTGAAAATACACAATTTTGCACATAAACACATAAAGATAACATGGCATGAATGTTGTTACTGACTGAAGAAGACTCGAGTGATAGCTAGAAGTACAGAGATGTAAGACATTTTTTAAAGAGACTATTTATATATGATGCCAAGACTTGTGTGCAGTTCCTTCATTCTGCGATTCGGTGAGAGAGAGCGAGTCTTTCAGCTGATAATAGAAAGGATTGAATTGGAAAGGACATGCTGGATTTGGACAGGTTTGCAGTCTTTAGGAAATATTTATGTTGAAGACCTAAATTCTCTCGGGGATAGACATGAAAACATGAAAGTAGGCATTGCTGTTATGGCAATGCAAGCTACACTAATTATCATAATCACTAAGATTTTGACTTTCTGTGAAATTCTGAAATCCTGTTTTGCAGTTGCAGGTTTCTCAATGACCAGTCAAGGGGTGAATTATAAGAAAAAAACATGTTTTAAATGCTGTTCTTATACTTTTAGAGAGAGATTGAAAGCATCTAAAAGTACTATGGAAAAGTCAAAACTGTGCAAAGCTGGAGATATTCCAATTATGAGTCTCTAATTGGAATATTTTTTGTCATTTTATCTTTGTCATATGTGTAGATACATATCTATCAAGACTGAAATAAATCATTGTAGGTTTTATCTTCAATATTACAAAACCGCACACTTCCTTCCTCTCTCTCTTTTCCCTCCCTCTCTCTCTGAGATATAAACTGTCAACAATGTCTTTATTGATTGCCAGAGATGGAGAGCCTGAGGGAATATTTTATACCTTGCAGGCTATTGCCATTAGTCTTGTCTGTCATGCCAGCTGTCAGCTAGAATTAAATGTCCAGTTAACTCTATTGCCACAGTCAGTCTTTTAGGTTTTTCTCTTGAGGAGCATTAATGGGATTTAACGGTCACCATTATTGGCAGAAAAATTCTAAATTTAACCTTGCAGAACTTTTAATTAAATTTTAAGTTATTTATTATCACAGTTATTTGTTACCACAGTTGGTTATTACTGTAGTAGAACATGCAGTAGAAGCTGTAACTCTGATTAAAGTTTTCTATCCTGTCTTCGCAGGTTGCCATGTCTTGATAGGTTTGCAACTGGGTGACAATTTTTCTGTTGGTTGATCAGTGTTGTTTAAAATACCCAAAGCTTGGCATGTTGTTTTATAATCTAGCCAGTCGCCATAATGCTGTTTGCTTGCTGGTGTTCTTCACCCTTTGAGGCCTTGAGAGCACAGCTGTATTTAAACTCCAAATAAACTACACACAAATCAACTTTGTTTAGCTGTTTCCTAATTGCACAATATTGTTTGTTGAACAGTGGGTGTTGAACAGTGGGCTGCATATAGAGGGACATCACAGTTTTCAGATTTTTCAGTCCTTAGAAAGTTGCAAGAATTCAATGAACTAAAATGAACTTGGTACAACCCTGGGACAACGCTAACATCCATTCTGATGTAGGCTGCATCTTAAAGTAAAGTAGTTTTTTTTCCACAGTAGGGTGGGCTTCTTTCACCTGCCCTGTTTAACTTGTACATGGATGACTTGTCAGTGGATGTAACAAATCGGCTTATTCAGTTCTAAGCCAAAAGGACATGCATGTGTCTTTCTTTGAATTCCATTAATGTACAACACTACATAGAGAGAGTCCTGTGGACAAACTTGTTTTGGCAACAAGTGTCAAATCTATGGATCCTCAGTATCCCTGCTCCCATAGAAACACTGTTTTCACATCTGTTCAGAACATCCTGTTAATGTACCTTTAACAGGATTTTTCTGTCAACATCAATAAGCAATGTTTCTGTTGCACACACTTTATGCTTAATTTCTGTCAAACATTTTCAGTCAGCTGTTCTCTTTTTTCCTTTCATACATCATTAATTTACATTTATTTTATCCACAGGACACCGGGGAACTCATTAATACAGCAGTCAGTCGATATTAATCTCAACTATGACTTCAGCATATAGCCATGTGAAAGTCGTTATCTGGAAACCTTACTTTGACTGAGAGCTGATTTTTATCTCATGGAAACTTTGAGAGTTGATGTAAGAAATGATCGGTAGTGTGTGCGGTTTGGGACCTATTTGTGATGAACTTAGTATGATCTTCATGAAGAATGAAAGGTGTGACCTGTGGTCCTATGCAAGTCATTAATTTTTTCCATCTACTTTAAGATTAATTTATTTTTATTTTTGGCCACATTGCTCAGTTTTATGTTTTTGGCTTTTCATGTAATTTCACTCTTAATATTTAAGAACTGGTTATAACCACATTATTGTGAATCCTTACAGAGTTTACATTGTGTTCATTGAGTTGTTGGTCTGTGATACAACATAAAGCTGAACATTCCTGACAGTGTGATTATCATTGGCCTTGTAAAGAGCCAATCATCAGCTTTTAACAAAAGTGATAAATCTGTGTTTAGTAGTGCGGCTTTCAATTACAGCCCACCAAAATTAAACTTTATAGTTTACAATTTTGCCAAACTAATGAGAAAATCATATGTATTTTATGATTTTTGAACAGAACATTCTGTTTTATCTACTCTTATTTGCAACGTGAAAATTACATAAATTAGCCTTACTGGTAAACTAATTATGTAATTGGCAAACAAGAAGTCCAGTGATTTAGAGGATTGAGGAGAAGTACTCAGAGCAAATGTAAGGAATATCCTGTCCTGGCTAGAGAACAAAATCGGTTACATCAGTTCCTTTTGAAACAGTTTGAAACTAAATTACGATTCATTCTTAAGTTGTTAATGTTCAAAAAGGTAATCAATGTGTCAAGAGGAATTCACGTAGCTTCTCTCCATCAATGGAGGGTAGGATGAAACGGATTCCTAGTTTCACTGCAGGAAATTATACAAACGCAATATACACACGTTTTCATTCATACAAATATGACTAATACATGTGCGTCTCTGAAGGTGAGACTGAGCTGTTTAGTTTCCACGTCAGGTTGAGTCAGAGGGAGATGTTATCTATCAAATGGATGCTAAAATGTTCTCTTAGTGTCAGAAGGCTGGAGGCCCCTGAGGAGAAGGCATGTCTCCTGCACCTCTTTCACCTACATGTAAGTTGTGTATGTGTACAACATTGAGACATACATCTTTGTGGGCTTAGCCTTAATGAATGAAATTTGAACATTTGAACGTTTATGCTAACCCTAAACAAAAAACAACCTAAAATCAAACAAATTTTGATACTGTATTATTAATTGCTGGGGACAATCACTAGCTAAATGTAAAGTGAAGTAGTATTTCACTTTACATTTCACAATTTGATTGACCTAGAGTCAAGCTCAACTTTGATTCCATACGCAGCAGACCCTCACCTATAAACGGTTCAGTTGTTGCAGATTCTCCTGTTTGCAGATATTTCTATGGAACGTAACTCTAAACTATAAGCATTTGTACGATTGCAGATTTTTTTCATTAAGCACATCTAGTCTATGCTACATGACATTCTATTTACTGGCATTAGCAAAGTGGCTAATCCGGAAGCTGCAATGATTTTCCTTTCCATTGATAACCTCAAGAGGGAAATAAGGAAGATAGTGGATGTTAGCTTCTGCGGTAGTGCCAAGATGGCTTCCACAGTGCATATTAATGCATTTTAACATGTATGTTTATACCCATAATGTTGGTGGGTGAAGTTGATTCTGATTGTGATATCAGAGTCAACATTATGGCACTTGTAAGAGAGAGGTCTACATAGCACAGAGCACAAAGAAAAAAAATGAACAGAAATAACATTTTCAATCGTCCATAGGATCATTAATCTGAAAATCATCCAGTTCAGCAAATTTCTTGGTATATCTTGGCAAATATCTAAAATGTATGAAGCATATTCTCAGCAATACAATAAGTTGAGGCACTTTACTGGTGTCTGTTGCAACCAGCTAACTACATTGTGTTTTAAGTTATGTTTCTATTTAGGCAAAACGGATTTGATATATGCTTTTTACCTTTTCAGTTTTTTCATGAAAAAGTTGTTATTACTTGCATTCATGTATGTAGTTACATGTAGCAATTTTATGTTGATGGGTGACAGAAATAAAAAGGGAAGCTAGGCCTGGAAGCAGGGTTAGAGTGTGATAGAGAGCCATAGGGAGGTGTGTCTGTAAAAAAGTGTGCATGTGGGTGGGCGTGGGGGCGTGTGTGTGTGTGTGTGTGTTCCCTCCTCTGTCTGCCCTGTGCTGTCACAGTCTGGTGTTATATACACTCTAAGTCTGTTCTCACGCCAAGCTACACACTGGAAACACTCTGTCTTGCTTTGCTCTGCTCTCCTCAGTCACGCATACTCAAAAAACGTTGATAATAACTGAATATTTAAAGCTCCATAATAGTCTTCTTCTTAAAAATATTTGCAGAATTCAGAGATTAGGCTCCATAAACCATATTTGTCTTAGGTTCTCAGAAATGATCAACAAGCAAAGTTGTTTTTGTTAGATGTTGTTTGATGATTCCAAGCCTCCAGCATTGAGCATAAAATAACTTGTATTATCATAGTTTTGGTGATCCTTAGGAAAATTTGATTGGTCTACCCATTTTTCATTTTTCTACGGATCATTCACTAAACCTTGCAGTCAGAAAAAGAAAACAATGCATGCACAGTAAGAATGCTGTGTTTGTGCATTTATGTGTCAGTGGAAGGTTATTCATGTCTAGGGCTGTGAAAACTTACTTTTGGGCCACTGGATGGCTTCTTACATAAGATCCTCTTTCCATTGTGTAACTATGTTTATTTAGCTTTCCAGCAAGTGGTTTGGTGAAGAGGTGAATGTCGCAGACAGGCTACAGAGGATACACAGGCCTTAGAGGTGGAGCAGATGTTGTATTTTGTTTTCACTGTGTTTGGAAAGAAGGAATTAACCCCGCCGAAAAATTCCAATGGACTGTTTAGAGAGTTGACAATGACAGATTTCTTTGTTTTTTCTTTCATGTAGATAATTTTAAGATCATGTTTTAATTTGACCGTTTTTACTTTAGATGTGGAAAAAGTTAATAATTTTGCTTACTCTAGTGTCATGTTGGGGCCAAATACTTGAGATTTGCTCAACCATGTGTTACCTCTGTTGATATCTTTTTAAGCTGCTGTATGTTTACAGAGACTCTCTCTGCACCCCATAAATACTCACAGCACTAACCTGTTACGGCAGTTTTATCATTTGAGAATAAACACTGTGATGATAGACACCTTAAATGTGACAGGAGACTCGGAGCTGCTTGCAGTGTTTTCCACTTTTACCAGTAATCTGATGTGTAAAAGGTTTAAGGTAATAACAGCTTTAAAGCAGAAGCTTACTCTCACACTGACAATTTTGCCACAATTCCCAGCTAGTAGATCTTGTTTTTGTTTTTTCTTTTTGCACAAAGAATGTTCCTCCTGCCTTTATGCTTTTTAACTGATTGCTCTGACTGGCAAATTTAGGTTGGAATCTACTTTCTTGTAGTCTGATTTAAAAAGTTCAAGGCACTTACAAATTTAAGGGTAGATATGAGTTGCTGTGTCGAATAAAATGTATACCTCTCCAAAGAGTCATGAATAACTAATTAAAGGTTCCTGGAAGACTCCAGTCCACCTAAACATATGTTCTTACAATTTCTTTTACAGCTTAGTCTATCTCTGTGCTCTCTCTGACGTCATTTAAACATCTCACTATGATTAAGCGTAGCAAACTTCCAGACACTTTTCAGAAAAAAAAAAAAATTAAAGTCTGACTTTTCAGGCAATAGACTGGGACAATTCTTTTTATTGCATATTTACCTGAGATCTACAGTACTTTGATTGAAGGTTAATGATATTATACTTTGTCTTTTGAATAATATATTGCTTGACATTATAGTAACCATGTCGCTATTTTCTTCAAAATGTATAGGAACAAAAAATTTTGAAACAAAGTGAGAGCTGTAGGGTTAAAAACTTTTTAAAAAAAGTCCTATATTTGTCCACACTTTACAGCCCAGTGAAGTAGATGTTTGAAGTGAAAGGGGAAATCAGCTCTGACAGAATGGCAAGGTTCTCTGCCTCTTAGTGCTTACCATAAACTCATCTAATTGCTCTGAGGCTCCAAACCCACAATAAAAAGTCATCCGTTGGGGCCCAGAGCTGTGGGGGGCTCCGGTAGACTTCCGGAAAATTAGAAAGTGAATGAAAAGCTTGCATACAAGTACGCACACACACATACACGCCCACATGTAATGTGCTTAGTTAAAATGTTACATTTTCCTCCGCTAAGTAACCAGTTGTCCACAACACACTCACTTCAAAGGGTCATTTAGTACATTTTTTAACATTAAAGTATACAGTATTTGATAGCAGGAAAAATGGGAGTGAGAGTTTCTGCAAGTGCATGTTAAACTCATGTGTGGTTGCCTTTGTGTCGTCATGAAATCAAGTTAATAATATAAAAACAGCAGGACAGAAATCTCACTAGTTAAGCCAGTCTGCTGCTTACTGAGTTCAGTGTAAGAGGAAACAGTCTTGGCATGTGATCACAGGTCAGGGGCTCCGGGGTTATGGAGACAGACTGATGAACTGGAGCCTACTGCCCAGTAAAGGATGTGGCATATCACCCTGTTAGCGGACAAGATTAGCACATCAACACCCCAGGAAGCCAAATTGCCAGTATCAACTTTAAAGGTCACACAGTTATATGAGCAGCTGTAATTGAGTGCCAGTGCCCTCGCTTTGACCAGCTTGATAGTGTGTATCCTCTACAGTGTACTTATTGTGACTTGTAAAAAGATTACTTCTGACTTCTGAGTCTTTGAACTCCAACAAATAAGATGGAGTCTTATTTGTTGGAGTCAACAAAAAGCTCACCACCCAGACTGATTGATTCTGATTGATTGCCATCTTGTTGTATTGCAACTTCTACCCACATATAAGTTGCAATACAGAGAAATGAATCCTGATTTATTTGTAAAGTGTTAAATTTAGTTTTTTATAGGCACAGCTCTGTTCCTCATGCTCAGTGTTTCATCTGCCTCTGCCACAATCTGAATTTCATTGAATTGCTCGGATAGAGATGCAGGATGAAGTGGATTGAACACATTGAAAAAAAAAATCAAAGCACATGACACTTCTTGCACTTTCTGTTGGAGCAGGTACATGATGCCTCAGGATATTAAAGAAACTAGCTTCAAAGGATATCAGTAACAGTTTCAATTATTAATTTTAAAAGATTAATGAAACTGATGGCTAATCTGTTTGGCACGGTTTACAACACAAATATGAATTAGAATTTGTTGTAACAGGCTTTATAATTATCCTGGAATGCATTAGTCACAGTCTCTCCAAACATCCACACAAACATTTTCAGTCATCATGAGTGGTAGAGAACAGAGAAAAGTATGGATTTCTCACATAAGAATTGACTAGAGCCCCTTCTTTACATAATATAAGAATACATACATCATACAATCGCAACCATGCAGTCATTATAATCTTTTTAAAGCAAAAAATCTGATTTGTTTAGGGCCTAGAGCAAAGTAAGATGAGATTATTCATAGCTGTAACATTGTAAACTATGCTGTTCATAATTCTCTGCAGAAGCCGACTGAGACTGAGAAATGGCCAAGCATCTAAATGAATGTCGGGGTAGCACAATGTCATGTAAATGCCAGGGCCATTACAACAGAACTACTCGGAATAATTTACCCGTCCTTCTTCAAGTTAATGTGTTCATTTCCTGGTTGCACCTGTTGAAGGACATGAGTATAATTGTCATATAAGTCTGAGGATTAGTCAGAATCTTAAAGGAGTTATAAACAGACTGTACATGGAAAAATTTCTAATACTTTCAGACACATGTCAATACTTTTGGACCACTGGAAATGTCACACCCTGTTAACCAGAAGGCCTGCATGTGATGGAGATGAGAGTGCAGGGCTTGTTGTGAGTCTTGTTTGCCTTAAATGACATAGACAACTACAACAAAAATTCATTCGGCAGATGAGACTGCAAAAATAGCACCGTAATTTAATAATGGAAGAGCAGATCTTCCTAAACATCAGACAGAATGTTTGTTCTCGGGGATAGGCTTGTGGCTGAATGTTCTCAATAAAATGATACTGAGATAAGCAGATTGCTGACAAATTAAAGGAATAGTTGAACTGGGAGTCTTGTTCTGTAAAAAAACTCTTTTGTAATAATATTAGTCTAATTTGAGTGTCTGCAAAACTGCTTAATTATGTTTCTTATCTGATTAGAAAGACACAAAGTTCACATTTATGTAAGGACTTACCGAAGGGTTTGGCAAGCAGAAAACTATGTGAATCAGAATTTCTCTACAGATCTCAATCCAACAAACAAAGTAGGGCCAGGATTTTGAGAAGATGTATCTAAATGACAGTCTTTGAATTAGAGAAGGTTAATTCATTAAATGGTGCACCATCCCATTCTTGGACTCCCACAGCAAAGACTCTCACTGTTACCCTTTGTTAGATCTATTCCTAGTTAAAACATTTCCTACTGGTTTCTTCTTTAATTTTTTCAACATGCTAAACCTCTATTGCCTTTGCACCAGATTGTTGCAGAAAAGTGTATTTTGAAATTGCCAATACCCTATCTCCACCTAATAACTATTGACATATTTGTAGCTCCAATAAAAATGTTTAATTTGGTTTGCTTCTTCATTTAGTCTGTTTTGATTAATGTTAAGGGATACTGTAAAAACATTTTTGGTGGCCTAGATATGAAAACAGACATTATTTATATGTAGCATCACCTTGATGCATTTTTTAATTTTAAGAAGACAAAGCAAAGAATAATCAAAATAGATTTGCATGTCATGTTGTATTATGAGTATTGTTAATAACAAACTAATGGTTTGAAGCTCTCATCCGCATTCTTTGTACATTCCACTGAGTTCATGCTTTTTGTTTCTTCATGGCCACGTTCGTCCAGCCTTGGCTGTATAATAGAAACATGGAAAGCCAGTTTTGACTATAGATGTTTGTGGGTGGTGCGGTTGTATCAGTTAGAGGAATGGCCTCAATGTCAGACATGGGAAATCTTTGCTGTAGACTACACAAACAGTTCTAAGTAGTCTGGAAGGAAACACTAAAAAGAATCTGCCAATTTGGAATCCATGACTTGTTCTGTTCACTGTTGGTCTTAGTCCTCACACAGACGCTCTCAAAAGATTAAACAGACTATATACAAATACACCCTCAGGCAGACAAATACATGCACATACTGAAAATAAGTTCTGAAGCTAAAATAAAATCCATACACACAGACATCCCTTTCAGACACATACACAGTGCAGTTCATCCAAACGGGCGTAAATGTACTTCCTTAATATTTTATTGTAGTCATAACAGGCAGCACAGTTCCTCCTCATCAACTCTACACTGTGGGATACTATTCCTCTAACCATGTCAGGTCAGCCGTTGCTGCTCTGTGTGCGAAACAGTTTGTCCCACACATCAGTCCGCTGGAAGTCTCAGGAGAAATTCAGATGATGACTGCCATAGAAATTACCCACAGAACTGCCCAGAAGCAACAGGAGCGCTCTGCTGTTGAAATCATCTGCCTCATTAACAACGGCTACATAATAGCACATAGCACAAAGCCACAGTGTTAATCAACATCATAATGTATTTTAAGGACACCGGCTCTTGTTGAAGAGCTATGGAAAAAAGTCATGAGAGACATCACTTCTTGTTAGTAGCATGTGACATGACAGAAGAATAGAATAAGACAGACATAGATTTATAAGCCCCATGTTGGTGTTATGACAATTTTCCAGTGCAGTTAAGTTTTTACTGTGTTTTCTGTTATTTATTAGCTATATTCAAATATCCAGGTCAACTGTTTATAGTACTTTGATTTATTTGATCTAATCTGACTTACTCAAGGCCAATGTAAGATGTATGCCAATGGGTCTCTGTTTTTAAACCTGCATTCACAATGTTATTTCCCTTGCTTATTCTACAGCAATATAATTTTGTGGTGATTGAGCATGTGTTGCTTTAGGACATAGTTGAAAATATGCCTTTTGTGAGTGCGGCTTTTTTACTTCCGTTAGTTAACATCTTTCTTTTTTGTGGAGCTTTACAAAAATCTTTGAGGAAATATGAAGCATTATCCATTTTATTGCTGATTCTTGGCTCCCATTTATTTAAAAAAGTGCAGTTTCCTTTTAATTAGATAAAGTAGAGCAACCAATGTACCTAACAATTATGTAAAAATACACTATATTTTAGAATTGCGGGGTCAGGCAATGTATTAATTTACATTGGAGCCTCTAGTACATTCTGTATTCTTCAAATAAATAAATAAATTATAACAATACAAGAGCCACTAACTATTCAGCATGCATGAAGATCCATTTCAAGATCAAGCATTTTTGAGGTCTCATAGTCAGATTTATTTAATCAAAGCTTAATGAAATGTCCCATATCTGGGTTTGTTTGGGTAAATCTTTATTCTATCTATGCTGATTTGACTCAGTTCTGATGTCTCTTGAAGATCTGTAACTAGATTTGTAGATCATAAATGTCGATCATAATTGCAGTACCAGTGTGTCCAATATCAATTGCAAAGATCTGCTTGGATGGCAGTTCATTTTATTTCAAGTGTTATACACTAAAGCTGGATATGAATATGAATATTGAAAATATTTATTGTTTTCTATAGTCTAGTCATGTTCTCTCTTGCTGTCATGCAGCAAGAATAAACTTCAAATGTGTCTGGACAAAAAATAAAGTTTTCTTTAAAATATGTTCATATACTTCTATGAATTCCCTAACTTCATTTGAAATACTTCACATATACTGGAAATGGCAAACCAGGGCTCTTTGTGCAATACTAACTTCCACACTTTGTTCTTTTCCCTCTATCCTTGTAATTCTTGGAATGTTAAAGAAAAGATTGGATTTCTGAGTTTCCAGCTACCTAGACACCGGTAAAAGGTGAAAATTGGTCCATTCTGGTCACTAGTTGAGTTCTTTGCTTCCTCTTCTAAAGCACGTTACCCTTTAATTCAGTAATTGCTAAGAATAAGACTTATATTCTTATAAGTTATAAGTTTTAAGTTACTTATATACAAGAAAAGTAAAAGCTATCATCAATAGCTCTACTACAACATAAACGAGAAGACAGCAGTACCCTCTGCATGTTAGAACATTTAATGTAATTAAGCTTGTTGAGTTCATTGATTTGTCCTACTAACTGAGATGCTAATTGAGGTAACCTTTACCGATTGCTGTAAAGTAGTGAGAAAGAACCAGATGCCATTTCCCTTTTTATCTCAGATAGTTCATACGAATTTTATAGCTTGTCCACAGCTGTTGATGTTTAATTATCAAACTGAGTGTGTTGCTTGTATAGAATTAAATTGTTTGATTATGTGAGTTGGATTTCTTTGTTGTATGTTGTTTTTTTAAAAAAAAAAGTAGCTCCCCATAAAATGCTTATGAGTTTGGAACTAAAGATAGGTATTACATCAGCCCTTTAAAAAACATGACACACTCAAACAAGTATCAGCATGCTTTCTGCATGCTGTCATCCACTTTGAAGGGCCATTCTGCTGGCGTGTAGATAAAGTTGAGGTCATTAACCATTTCTGCCCCCTGAACTGCACAAAAGCCCATGTGTTGCGTCATTTGATGTTGCTCTGTGAGTTTGCATAATATTGATTGTTTCTCCAGGCTACTGTCTATAAAGAAGATGACATCAGTCTGATATCTGCTAGAAGACACTTCCTCTCCACACAGACGAGACCAAATATCCGCATCCTCTTCTTTTCCCATTGCACCCACGTATAATTATAAGTCTAGGAGTTGTGCTGGCCGGAGCAAAACTAATCCCGTTGCGTACTCTGTCTCACACAGAGAATAAACTAATGCTCAATATGTTCCTATTTCCTCACTGATGAGCCTGCCAAGAGTTTGGAGATGTGAGGTGTAAGGGTTGAGGAGGGGTAGGGTGGTTGAGTTTACTACAGTTTCTAAACTTTATTATTCTTTTCTAAATTGGCCTAAACTGTGAGATTTTACAACATTTTTTTTTTTTTTTAAACGTTTGGACTTTTCTGATCTTCCTTGTTGATGATAGACCAAATCTACTGATCTCACAGCAGAGGAAAGTGGCGGCTAAATGCAATCAGACAGAGTTGGACCTTGTCAGAGAAAATTGGGGTAAAAAATGATCATTGTTGTAATTTTTCTCTCTCTACCAACATTTCCCCTTAATTTTTTCTCCTCGAATCATAACACCTGTTTTACCCATCGTCTCTATGCATCCATCCTGCTCGGTACACAGTGCACGATGTGCTGTTGTACGGCCCGCTGACTTCAAACATGAGCCACTTCAGGAATGATAATGATAGAAACATGCCTGGAAAAATTCAAACTGACGACCAAAAATACACTCTGGTCTTTGTGTTTCACGTCCTTTTTTTTGTTGTTTTTATTCTTTTTTGCGGTTCCGCATTTGTGCATGTAAGTAACAGGAGTTTGGCCTCAGTGTACAAAGTGATTGATGGCTGTTTTCGTCTACCTGT
The DNA here is from genome assembly GCF_003331165.1 of Xiphophorus hellerii. Taxonomy (NCBI): domain Eukaryota; kingdom Metazoa; phylum Chordata; class Actinopteri; order Cyprinodontiformes; family Poeciliidae; genus Xiphophorus; species Xiphophorus hellerii. The sequence goes on from NC_045680.1 coordinate 2,285,257, forward strand.
TCACCTGTGTTTTGCATGTGATCGGCTGCATACTGTGTGGCAATAAAAGGCTTTCTGGGCAATAATCGAGATGGTTCTTTCCCAAGAAAGCACACCTGTGTCATAGCAGACCTGAGGAGGGACAAAATCATTGCACACTCGCGCACACACACACACCGCAAATTATGAGACATTCCCACTGTGCTCGATTTCACATTCCAATCTGGTGACACCATGTCTGCATAAAAATGATCATATTCAACCTTTGCAAAAAAATAAAAATGACACTTTCAGCTTTTGAAATAATAGTTCGTCTCTGATTTGTCTGCCATTTGGAAATAGAACCCAGTAATTTCTCAGATGGATATCAGTTTGGTTGTATTTCACAGAAAACCAGACAAATCAGTCTCTGTTTGACTAATTTTATATTTTTGGAAGGCAATTTTGAGTTTTCTGTGACATTATCCAGCTTTTCATGAGGTCCACATAAAAATAAGACCCGAAATAAATGGACAATTTGAGAAAGAGTAGTTATCTGAAACTGCAATTAAATATACAATTTCACATTATATACTCAATCTCAATTGCTTTTGACTCTTTTAATGGATAAAGTCAGTGAAAGTTGAAGAAAACTGTGCTTCAGTGAACAAAATAAAAAAAGGCATGGGTGTGTTTACAGAGTTTGGCTTTAGAGTTCAAAGCTGAAGTGCAGCACATTTACATGTAAAATGAAGTTCTTTACACTCAAGACTCACAAATCATTAACCTCATCAACAGAAAGAAAATTTCTGTATTTCATTAAATGTCAGTGTGAAAGGTTGAATCTACTGGCTTCATTGTTCATTTCCGGTGATAAAAGTTGAATATGTGAAGGGAGTCAAATAATGCTCTGCTAATGATACAAGTTAAGGTTGTACCTCAGATCCAACTGGAGGAAGGTGATTAGCATCACAAAAGCTCAAATTATACATGAAATATGAAGTCTAAATCCTAGAAAAGTTTGGAAAGCAGTCTTCATGGAGGCAGAACAGAACCACTTTGTATTGCCTTTTTTCCTGAAAATGTGCTATATAAATAAAATTACCTTTACCTTTCCCTTTAACCAAAGAGAGAGAAGGAAGGACAAAGTTCAAATCATCTCTTCCTATTTTGCGAGGATCATATCCGGTACTCCAACATCTCTTGCCATCAGCGTGGCTAAAGCAAGTGAAGTATTTTAGCAGTGATTGCTCACAGCTGATGGTGTCTTCCAGGACATGTTGATGTGAAATATAATCTCTGTTGCCCAGATATTGAGCAGATAGCATATCTTAAAAATGACAGTGTTCAGTCAGAGGCCTCTTTATATTTGATATGGTGAAGGTTGAGTGGTACTGGTGATCACTACAGCATCAGCATCCACAAGGACTACTAAGGAAAATACTACAACAACATTTACTTTCCTTCTGGGTTAAATGGTTTTTTTTTTTATTTAAATTGAATTAAATTTCAGTTGTGTAGACAAAGGATTGACCGCAATGTTGACAATATGCTGAGACTTCTTATTTCCAAAACATGAATGAACTATATTCATCTCACATGTTGAATGTTTCTGGTCAACATTGTGTATGTTTTCAAGTAACCACAAGTGTTTTGAAAGGGGCAGCACTGACGTCTACAAGTTTCTCTGATCAGTTTTTGGGAAAACATAGAACTTTTACTAATTTTAAAATCATTTGAAAAGGGTGAAACATTCTGTACTTGTGTAGGTTAGCTGCAGAAGCTTTCTTTATGGTCAAAAGTTAATGAAAATGTAAGATGTACGAGTTATTTAAATGTCACATTACCACTGATGTAACTTTACTGATAAACAATTATAAAAAGGCAAGTTCTTCTTCACATATCAAATTTATATATGTTGAATATTATTTTCACAAACCCTTAGTAATACTTGAACTGCTCCTTTTTTGCCCAGTAAGAGTTATGACATCATGTTTGTCAACATGCTGAGCACATTAAAGATGCACACAGATAAAAATGTCACAATGGAATGTTCTTACTGTGGTCTAGTGGCATTAAGTTTCTTCTGGAATGTTGCAGTACCCTCGGCCTTCAGCTGCTCGCTGTTAGTCAGAGTGACTGCTAGGCACACAAACAGATAAGGTGACCATGAAAGGCTTAGGTCCAAGTATGGAGGGTGACTCTGTGCCATATCTGTGACCTTATCATTCAGTCATTCACAAAAAATGGATAGAGAGGGAGGACTGCTTTATTAAGATAATGCAGTCATATTAATTGCTGAAAGTCAGTTTTAACCTTATTATTTGTGTTTATACAATCTGAATACTTCTGCTTAATATTATTTGTTAATTTGTTAATTTAATATAGTCAATTTTTCAATTAGGGCTGCACAGTGGCGCAGTTGGTAGCACTGTTGCCTTGCAGCAAGAAGGCCCTGGGTTTGATTCCCGGCCCGGGGTCTTTCTGCATGAGTTTTCATATCTCTCAATTAATGAATGGTGCCAATAGGGTCCAGAAAAACTGTAACCCTGCAGGGATAAGAGGGGGTAATAGACAATGGATAGATGGATGAGTGCATATTTTACTGAGTATAGGTTAAAGATTATTACAGGCAACCCATGCCAAAAAAAACCCCCAAACCTACTTTCACAACTCAGTTCTCACTTTCAGAACCAACTTTTCCAAAATGTTGATTGATTGAAGATTTTGTCCCCCTCCTCCATCACCCCCAAAAAGTATGAAATAGTTTTACCAACAATGGCTTTGTACATGAACAGAAACCAGTGACTGACTCATGGGGGGAAAAAGTTACATAACAGTGGAGCAAATAATGATGAGTCAGAAAGCCACAGTACATTTTGGTGCCCTGTCCTATTCACTGTTCAACATGTGAAAACGACCCCCTTTTGCTAATACTGTAGAAGAAACATGCATCTCAATTGCTTGAGGTCTAAATAAAGAGTTAATATGATATTGTAGCTGTCAGTCCCAGTGTTGCCCGAATATTGTTTATCCAATTTGCAAATGATGTGGAATTTGTTTGGGAAAGTGACTGTGATGCAGCAAGAGATTGTGAGGGGGGTAACTGAAGCAGAGAAGCAATGTCAGCAGTATGGGTGTTTTTTTCTGTGTCAAAAGAGTAAATGTATATTAATTATTGGTGTGACAAGCTCACTTATGCTTGACTTAACTTATTAAAAGATTTAAAGAAAAACTATTTCAGTCACAGTTCCCACTTCCTGACCTCAAGAGGCTCTTATTGGAGGAAGACAAAGCCATTTATGGACTCTGTTGGACAAATGAAGATGCACCAAAGCAGACCTTTTTGAAATAGAGACCTTTTTCATGACAGATGCTCTTAAAATAAACCCTGCTGAATGTAAATTATGTGTAATTTTCAAGCCTGGAAGGTTTTATTTGTCACACAAACCATATTTTATCACTTAGTGACCTGAAGTATTTTGTTGTTGGAAAATGTGCTGCTAAGGTTGATATGTGATGGAATGTTATCACAATCAGGGGGTGGCTGCATTCTTTCACATCACTTGTTCTTTTCAAGGATAATGACTAACATGACCAAAGTAATCAAATCTTTTGCTCTGATTGTTTAGCAGCTCTTTTTGTTCACATCCTTTTATTGTCTAAGGCTGATTTTATTATTTCCTTGCATCTTTAAGTCACAAGTTGCCCATGTTTTGGAAATAAAACCTCAAGGGTGAGATGTTTTTTGTTTCCATCAAATCCTTCTCCCTAAGAAGGAAGAAATAAAAGTGAAGGCAAATTCCTTCTCATTCTTCCATAGTTTGTCAGCAGGAGTTCACATTTTCCTTGTGCGTAGACTCAGTTCATGTCTCCTACCATCTGCGTGATCTCCTCATGCTGAATGCATGAGGTCATCGGGAAATGGAAAGCTTTCAATTTGCAAAATGTTAAAATGCTAAAAGGATTTTAAAAAGCAGTTTCTGATAGGTGCCTTTTCTAAATGGCTACCAGTAACTAAAATTGTTTACTTATATAATTTTTTTCTGTTCCTTTTGCAATCTATTTTTCCTATGCAAAAGTAGGATAAATAGATTTATCCTACTGATTTCTCAGAGTAATTGAGACTATATCCATATATCTATAGTATATCTGTGTTTGTAATGATGTAAAGCACTTTGAAATGCCTTGCTGCTGAAATGTGCTATACAAATAAAATTTGATTGATTGATTGATTGATCCACATAACTGTTACTGTTTTGCTTATGTACCTTTTTATACTCCAGATGTCGTGTGTTCTTTGCTTTGCTGTGAACAATCATTACTTGATGAAGTGGATAGACTAAAATGCTATAAACTATGAATCTTTTCATGGTAATAAAATTTTAACGCCTACTAAGATATCTTGTCTTAAATGTCAAATTTCTGAAAATTTGTTGTGTCTATTGTTTGTTTTTGAAATGGCTGTTTATTAATAATTTTCCCAATTTTATTCATTGAATAACTTTTCATATTTTGCGACATTTCTTATGTAACATAAAAGTACCATAGTGTTACACATCTGCCATTTAGCAAACTATCATGGCTATGCATATTGGATGCAACATTGCAGTCTGTATGAAATAATAGTTTGATCACTTGTGAGAAGGTTTGACAAAAAAAGAATATCGCGTGTTTCATGGTATACTTGTCAGTGTCGGAACGCAGCCCAAACCTTATATGAACAGGTTTAATTTAGCTTCCACACAGGTATTTGTCTTCATGTACTACATAGCTATGACCTGTGATTCACTGAGTGAGGTATTTGTATAATCATTGGCACTAAATCAGCACACATGCATGAGTACCTCAGCAGCTGTTGATTGGACAGTTGTACAGCACATGCACGCTTAACTGATTATGTCAAGGCTCTGTGAGTTTGTGCTTTCACTGTGATTCACTGCTGGGGTCCTGGCTGTTGAACTCTGTGACCTTGTCCCTGTAAGGCAGCAGGCTGCACATACTATTTCTTCGTGTTTGCCATAACGAGGACACACAGTGTATGACGTTACTATGCAACATCAAAGATCTAAGTGACTCAATAAGTATTGCATTTCAGACCTCAACAGCCATGAATATCTGTAACATTCTTTTGGTTCACACGTATTTTGTGTCCTTGTGCGACAGAACAGATGTAGCCTGGACATTTTCTACTATTGACATTACTTTTTCTACATTTGTAACTTGAATGAAAGATGTTAATCTTTCTTTTGAGATGTATAAAAAGTTAAAATAAATAATACACCTTTTATAGTAACATAAACTCTATAACTCTTATAAACTTTATAATTTAAAAAAATGCACCTACAACTTTATTTTATGCTCACAGTCCCTTTGGAATAAAGGTAACTGATGCATTTTTGTTATTACTTTTTAACTGAGTAGCTTCTGAAAACACCTAATTAGTAATCTATGTCTTTCAGTTTCCCAAAAAATGCTTGCCACAGTCACTGATTTCTCTTTGCCTCTCTTCAGAATGGGAACAGAAAGAGAACATGTCATTCAAGGGCAAATGTGGATTCTGTTTAGGTCAGGAAACGGACAGAAAAAAAATAACCTACCACTAAACTGGGCAAAAAGATTTAAGTTTATGTTGCTACCAGGTGCTGTCATAGGGATGGTGAGCGAACCAAAGATCTCAACAGCTCACTGTCAGAAAACTGCAGGAATGAGCTGCATCATGGTAATTAAGTCTCCATAACAACCTTTAGATGTTATCTGCATGACAAGATGATATTTTGGAGGTGAAAATTAAAAGTTTGCTAAACTGTATTGAGACTTTAAAAGAACGAGATCCAAACACTCCATTTGGGTTTGAGGTGAGATTAAAAAGGCACATGTAGAAAAATAAACACTCCCCACAGTTAACTATGGAGGAAGATGTGTGATATTATGGGTTTGTTTGTTTTCCAAAGGGGCCGGGAACCTTTTTAGAGTGCATGGTATTATGGATATTTAAGATTTTAAATGAATAACCTGTTGGACTTCACTAGTAGACTGAACACAAAACATGAAATTAACTGTCAAAATAAAGAGTTCTTATGAGAGTATCCAAAGAATCTGAGGAGTGGTCAAAGATGGCTCTCTATTTTATTTTCTAAGTGTACACTAAGTGCTTTCCCATTGGCAAAATAGGCTTTTAATATAATTTCATAACAGGATTTCCCCTACTGAATAAATATACTTAAAGTTTTTTCTAAAACATAACATTCTGCTGCAATAAAAAATGCTTTTATTATTATTTCACTCATTTATAGCAGTGGAAATGTTTATCTTCTTCTGCATCTTCAAAGCTTGCTGATTTTCTTATGATATTGATGTCAATATTCCTAATCCCAAGAAGCAATTGCTTGGATGTTCTTAGATGTAAATCCCAATAACCTTTCCATAGAAGGATTATATCCTACTATGGAAAAGACCACAGAGGTTTACTGCTTACTATGCGGTTTCAACAATTTTCCAGACAACCGTATATGTTTGCCTAAATGGTTCAGAAGCTTCAAGAATCACAAAACCTTTGCATCAGTGGTTGCTTGGATTTCAACAATGTTCCACCTCAGACCACCACCAGTAGGTTCTCTGTGTGTGTGGGTGTGTATGGGGTGTGTGTTGATAGCATGGATTGGTTAAATGGAGCAATGTTGGATCAAGCAGTAACTGTGGAATTTCTTTGGTCATCCACCTCAAGCTTTCCCAAACCACTACTGACAGCGCCAGAATCATCATTTCTTCATGATAACAAAGACTCACCAGCTGGCGGAAATATTCTTCCCTAAAACTAAACCTGGCTTCCACAGCCTCCCTTCAAGCAAAAAAAGCTGGTCTGGTCATATAAACCATAGAGACCCTTATAAGGTAAAATCACAAGTAGTTCAAAATGCATTTGTTCAAAGTTGGCTTTTATATTTGCAGCTGCAAAACGCATCAACTGCTCAGAAAAGACTGTTTGTTTATTTTGCTGCTTCCCAGTATTCACCTTGTGTATCTGAATTACTGGCTGCTGGCACTACGTAAAAGCCAGACTACATGCTTCTAAACTTTTTTTCCATCTTATTTATGGTAAATGATTCAGCAGAGACTGACATAATGGATGTTTTTAGTTCCGGGATATTTCTCTTTATGAGAGTATGTGAGGAAGTTTTTTGTTGATTACTCAAAACTCTGGCTTCTTTGTGTTTTGTACAGCTAACAGCTTAGTGTTAGGGAAAACTTGGCTAAGATCTGATTAAATATCCTTGCCTTTTTAGGAAACAGATCAATCTGTTGTCATCTGCGTGCAAGTGCATGTGTTTGTGTGTATGTTAATACCTGTCCTCTTACACACAATTATTTGTAGTTATTCATATCCAGTCAACTTCATTTGGTAAACCCCAGTAAAGTAAGAGACCCACAGCTATTCCACCATTCAACATTCATGTCTGTTTTGTAATCACGCGTTAGCAATTATGGATTCCAGTGAGAGGTCTGCAAATAACTCGGCACAAACAAACAGATTTAGCCTGATTAACAAACCTAATGGATCAACTTTATTTGTATTCCAGAATATTGCTTAAAGCAGAGATCGTGTAATTGTTTTATGGTGTCAAAAACTGCCACAAGCACAACTCCAGGGCACCTTGAAGGAATCTGATTGCATCACTAAATTATTCATTAAATAGATGAAAGCTAACATTTGAATAAAGACTTTTGTTAATTTATACATTGTCAAATGGAAGTACGTTAATAAGCTATTATCGAAATCCTAATGGAGTCTATATTGTAAGCTAAGTTAGTGTACAGAATTTTGTGTGATTCATTAGCCTTTCATTTTTGTGGCATTTAAAAATAGAGTACATTATAAAAAATAGAGCTCAGACATAGTCTTTCTCTGGATTTAACGCTGTAGCATAAACATATTAACCAGCCTGCTACTAATTATTTGGACCTGTCCAAATAATAGTAGCAGCAAAGTTCTCACAAGTCATGTAATCTGCAGATAAGCACCACTTGAACAGAATCAGTGCATGCTACCTGGCTATCACAGCTACAGCACTTTAAAAACAATATTTACTCTCAGGGAACATTAGTGCACAAAGAAAATTATGAAGACTGCTGAACACACCAGACAAGTTAAAGATGAAGTAGTGGAGAAATTGAAATCAGGGTCAGTCTAGAAAACAATTTCCCAAGCTTTGAACATGTCATAGATCACTCTTCAATTTGTCGTTTGCAAATGGATAGAGTGCTGAACAACTTCAAACCTACCAGGACATGACTGACTACCTGAACCTACAGGCCTGACAAGCAGAGCAGCCAAGAGACACATGGTAACTGTAGAGGGCCACAGCTAAAGTGGGAGAATCTGTCGACGAGGCAACTCTTAGTCACGCATTCACAAAAATAGCCTTTATTGAAGAGTGGGAAAAACAGAAGCCATTGTTATAAGAAAGCGGTAAGATGTCATGTTGGCAGTTTGCTATAAGCTTGGGGGTCAGGTGAGAACAAACTGTCATTTTCTGGACTACTTGCAAAAATCTACAGTAGATCCAGCCTAAATGGCTGTGTTCAGATATGGAAAGTACAGAATGTGGCGTTGTCGGTGTTCATTGCTCAGTGTATCCTGCACACATGTGGAAGACGTATAAGCGTTTCACAGCAAGGGTAGGAAATTTGAAGCACACAGTTTGCACATACAGTCTGATCATCAAATTGTCTGCAGAATGCACTTTCAGAAGGGAACATTTTGTTTTCACTCAAACTTGACCACAGCAACAGTCAAGTTAATACGAAGTCATGCATTTTTGTTAACTTAAGTTTCCATGTTGAAGCAAAGGCTCAGCCGGGGGCTATTTTCCTACTACCTCTGCTTGCCCAATGAGATCACACCGTCCAGTATCCAGAGAATGTGAAAAATGGCGAGGTTTAAGAGCTTCTGAAGAGCACTGCATGTTATCAGATGGAAGAGGCTTATTGAGAGGAGGGGTTGGGATGAAACGTGATCCACTTCTATTACAACAAAATGAAGGAGAAGGGAGAGACTGAAATGCTTCTTCAAGTTATAGCTGCTTCTCTAATCTGCTTTCACCTATAGCAGATGCCAGAATTCACCTCAACACCAGTTAATTTTCACAGTTTTAAATATTATTTGGCGCTTATGTGTTGTGTGGTTAAAAAAAAAAAAAAACAGGATTCAAAACAACAATCTATATGATCTGAATTAGACTCAAATATCTGTTTAAATGTAGAATATGTATGACAAGCTAAAATTTTAACCTCGACTAAAATCTGGGGACATAAAATAAATATATTTGATATTACAGAGGTGCACTGTCTGGTTAAACTAAGCAATTAATATCCATTTAATAACCAGTTTCTGAAATCCATGCAGCATTTTTCATTAAATATTAATTTAGTGGATATATTCAGTACATAAGCTTGTCAGATCAGACATACATTCAGACTTAGCAAATTATTAATTAATCCATTCATAATCTATCAAAGATAATCCATATTGGACTGTTGATAGTCGTTTTTGCTTGCCAAAGCCCACATTGGGAAGTAAAAGTTACACTAAACCTTATCCTTAAATATGTGCAGACCTCTGCACTAAGTGTGGAATGTAACTTCCACAGCCAAAATGGGATACCTAAGATCCTTTAGGACTTGGAGCTCCGTACTTACAATCAGGTAACGGCTAGCCAAGCAGACTTCATAGTAGTGTCCAAAGTTGACAGGCAGGCAATAATGATTGACATAGCAACGCCAAGATAAACGAACATTGAGAACAGGGAAAACAAGTGCCTTAATAAACATTGAAACCTTAAAAAGCAAAGATAAGTTATCAAGGCTTCAATGGGATCAAGGATCACCAGAGCACTGAGGGGGACACCCTTCCACTCTGCAAGAGTGGCTATTGCAAATTTCAGAAAGAAACAATTTACCCAGAGGAGCACATTCTTTAGGAACACCTTCCATCTCACAGGCTGCATTCATTTGCAATATGATTGTTATGCAACACGGTTTCTACAATTTGAATCAGAAACATGTCTCTTTGCAGCAGAAGCTCTGAATTCAAATTAGGAAGAAAACAACTGACAAAATCAAACTATGTGGTCATTTATCTACATTTTTGTTTTACTTAAGAATTGATATCATGTTGTTTCTGCTGTTTCTGAAATGTTAGATTTGGTGGTTCATTATCAATTGTGCAATTTTGTCATAAAAAAATCTGCTGTGATATTTCCCATCAGTGTCCCTCAGTTGAGACATGGTAGGAGCCATGATTTGTGTTTTTTTTTTTTTATGGGGCACAGTCATAGATGCTTGTTGTCCCCTAAAGTGTCTGGAAAGTGTGCTGTTTCCATTACAGCCTGTCTCGTTTTACTGCAGTACTATGTTTGTGCGTGGAGAGCCAAGGTTTAGAGGCGACCATTGTAGCCTCCAAAGTTTTTGTGTGTGTTTGTGTGTGACTCTTCTGGTTACACACATGGGCTACATGTGGAACTTCAAAGACTTAGCGAGTCACTTTGACGGCTGGCAGTCGGTTATCACTGACAGGAAAGCAGAGGGAGGCTGCCTGGCACTGGGTTCCAACTAGTTATCTGGATGACTGTTGTTGCTGAGAAGTGGGATAATAGGGGAAGCCGTCAAATTGCTGACTTGCTGACAAATCGGAAGAAATACCATAGTGCATCATCATATTTGGAGCTACAACGTGGAGTCCCTGTTTAGACTTAGACTTACAGTACAGACCAAAAGTTTGGACACACCTTTTAATTCAATGAGTTCCCTTTATTTTCATGACTATTGACATTGTAGATTCACACTGAAGGCATCAAAACTATGAATAACACATGTGGAAATATGCACTAAACAAAAAAGTGTAAAACAACTGAAAATACCCCTTACATTCTAGTTTCTTCAAAGTAGCAACCTTTTGCTGTGATTACTACTTTGCACACACTCTGCGTTTTCTTGATGAGCTTCAAGAGGTAGTCACCTGAAATGGTTTTCACTTCATAGGTGTGTCCTGTCAGGTTAATAAGTGGGATTTATTGCCTTATAAATAGTCATGAAAATAAAGAAAACCCATTGAATTAGAAGGTGTGTCCAAACTTTTGGTCTGTACTGTACACTTAGACTTAGATTTTATTTTATCGTCATTGCACAAAGAAACTAGTGAAATTGGCAATGAAATGTCATTGCTTGGCCACCGAAGCACACACTAAAACACAAGTGTGCCTATAATTACATAATAAACAAATAATGTTTTGCTAAATATATAAAGCATAGTATTTTTCAAGCATTCTCAGACAGTCTTAGTGATGGGATTGTTGAGCAATCTGATGGCCAGTGGGAGACAGCTATTTCTGAGTCTGGCTGTTTTGCAGCAGATGCTACAGAATCTTCTGCCTAATGCCAACGGGATGAACAGACCATTTGATGTTTGATGTTGATGTTCATTAAAAACATTTGTTTCACCACAAAAGATTAATATCATGAATCATTATTTAAACCTGAATTTCTTTAGTGCTTTTCTGGAGATAAAAACAGGAGGCAATAACAAAAATTACATCCAATAGCTCACCTTACCTATAAATTGATTGATTAATAAGATGGGATATTTTCCAAGGGCATTCCTGGTCTACAGTTATGTGCACCAGGAAGGAACAGTAGAGAGCTGGTGACAGTGGCACAGATGGCCTAAACATGTCCATGTAATCTGATCCAGGAAAAGCTTAATTCCTGTCTTGCATGGTGTTGCATTTATGGCAATCATGGGATTTGAACCTGGGAATTTCTTGCAAGAATGCTAGCCACTGAGTCACAACAACCTAATATTTTTGCTTTACAAACATGTCTCTCAAAATTATTAATAAAACATGTGAAATTGTCAGAAATCTAGATTTTTTTCCTTTTTTGAAAATGTCAGCACTACACATGTGAGTGCAGATGAGGTTCCTCAGGAGATTCTTTGAATAACAGATGAGGTGTAGAATTCAGCCTGTGGCACTTTAAGAAAACACTTTTTCTTGACACCTTTTACTAACTTGGGACTGCACCATTTTTAAATGTATAATTCAGTGGCTTATGAAGCAGATATTGACTGAATTTGTAGCGACAAGTTGCTTAAAAGGGTGCTTGGTCAGAAATAATCAGTTTTTATTTTGCTACTACACAGTTATAGATTGAAACTTGAATGTTAGGCTTCAATGTCATATTGCTTTAATACGTTTCTAGGACAACACAGAGGTTTTCAGCTCTTATGCCAGTTATTTTTAATAGTACAAGATGATTCATGCAAGTCTGATTTAGGCCCTTTTATGACTAAGGCATGTTGGTTTCTCTGACCGATCAGGCATTGTTAGTCACCCCTGTAGTACCTCTGCGGTAAGATTATCTCCACGTGGTTTTTCTCTTGTGCACATTAAAGGAAGATTTCTTGATCCATCCCTGCTGTTTAGCATTAGCATTTGACCTCCTGTTTCAGTTTGTAAGAAGGAAAAAAAAATCTTTCTTCTGGGAAAGCCCTTCATTAACATTTATGAGAAATCTTTTGGTCCATCTTTTTTTTCCCTTTCTGCAATAAACATAAGCTTGGTTTTCTAATTTTTCCATACAAGGCTGTCCAGTATGTTTAACTTCACATACTGTGGAGGTTCTTTTGGGAAATCCCTTTTAACTGGGCGTTAGTGGATAGCATGCATGGCAAACTGATTTTCCTCTTTTGGGACTATTTCCAATTTCTTTCTTTGGAAAATGTGGGTGTAGTCATAGTGTTATGATAGTGTTTCCTCTTCACAGAATGTACTTTTTCCATTTTTGCCATTTTTATGGAACGCTGGACAGAACAAAGGCAAACATCTGGTGGAACACCTCAACAATGAGCAGAATGCAGATGTGAAAGTGCATGAACAGATTTTCTTTCAACCTAACCAATATGCACAGCTTCAAAAATTACTCACGTTCACAAATATTAATGAAATATTAGCTGCATTATGGGCTGGGCTTTGCTAATACACAGAAAATGCACTTGTCTTTCACATTCTTCAGCTTCTGCTGCTTGTTAAACAAACAGTGAATCAACCAATCATGTCAACAACTCAGTTCAGTTGGACTTCTAGTCATAAAATAGTGGTAGTGAAGATGAGTTATTGAACTTCAAGTCAAGCATCAGACTGGGGAATAAAATCTCCCAAAAAAGTAGGAAATATCCAATGAGCATGAATTATTTGAACAGTAACACTTTGCTACTGTCAGAAGGCAACGAGCAAAATGTTGTTGGTGTTGAGAGAAAGGTAGCAGTAGCTAAAATTGTTCACCTTTGGGATGTGTTGAAACTGGAGATTTACAACATGAATCTGCAGCTGATAGGTCAGCAGCCACTTCATGATGCTACAGTGTCAATATGAACCAAAATCTTAGAGGACACCTTGTTGGATTTTTGCCACAAAGTATTGAGGCAGTTTTGAATTCCAGGCAGGGTCTAACATATCTACAATTACTATTACTTCTTGCCTGGTACACTTAATAAAGTGGCCAGTAAGTGTAAGTGACGTAAAGAAAAATAAACATGATGAGAGGAGTTTGAAAAGGAATAGTTACTTTCTCACGTAGTCCTTGTTTATACTGAGGTTCAGATTCTCCCTCTGCCTCTGTGAATCCTCCCTATGGCTTTCCTGACCTTTGAGCCTGGGATTCCTCTATTTCACATAAAGCCAGTGCCATACATAAAGAGGACTCCCTTCATGGGAGTTAAGAGCAAGAGAGGGAAATCCTGCAAGGAAAACTTTAACTTTATATGACTCACTCAAACTCTCCGCCTCTTCCTTTGACCCTCTCTACTCCCCAAACACAAGGCATATTTCTCCTCGCCTTGAAAGGCCATGATAAGTCAGACTCTGGGCCACATAAATCTAGAGAAACCTTACAGACTCTGTGTGGTTGGACATTCTGTTCTTTGCCCCATCTTTGGCCTCACAAGTGTTGAGATAGCTGAACTGTGTCAAAGCTCTAGGTATTTTTTACTTTAGCTTTCCCAGGGCCTCCAGAAAATGGAACTAAAACAAACACAATGGGGATCCCTGCTCAAACCATCTCAATTGAATCATTTTTTGTACACGTGAGGCACATGTCGAGCTTTGCTTCTGTCAGGCTAATAAGAGTTTGTTGGCCAGAGGTCTGGGAAAGCCTCACAAACTTTGGGAAAATATTTCTTGTGACAGGAATTGTCAGGAATTCCAATTTCCATTTAGCTGTGAATTATCCAACATCTTCCAAAAACCTTTTTTTGCACGTCTCCTGAAGGTTGAATTGCTTTGCTGTCATGCATCAGCTCAATATTTTAGATTTTGAATCGTCAAATTTAAGTTTTGCGTATTTTATACACTTTCTAGATATTATGGTACAACTTTTGCTTTATAAAACCATTTTCTAATATATAAAAACAGAGCTTTAGCACTATGAAATGAAACTGCTTTATGCAGAACACTGTAGTCACGTGCTTTTTTCAGACTCTTGGAGATGACACAAGGCAGAGTGTTTACATTTTTTTACTGATTTTGTTACTTCATACATTGGTTATCTTTTGGAAATTGCTTTTTGTGTAAAATACTTTGAGTACTACAGTACTACGTTAACTTTGTAGTGACATTTAAACTAATGAAAATTATTTGCAAAGGAATGAATGTTCTGCTCTCACGTAGTGTTGCAGTTGAGTTAAAAATTAAGCTGATAGAGCCAAAGGCATTCAATAAGTGATTTCCATCTTTTACTTTCATGGTGGTTGTTTTCATAATAAGTTATGTTTATTAACTTATTATGAAAACAATAAGTTATTACTAACTTATTATTTAATAAGTTAATAGCATAGAAATGAAGAACATTTTCTATGCATACTTTTATGTTCATGTACTTCCTGTTATTTCACGAATAATTAAAGAAATATGTTATATTCATGAGAAAAGTTGATTAGGTCTGTGGCCACACCCATGTTTTTGCATGAGTACTTCTACTAGATTCGCCTATCTTGTGGATGACTTTTCTTTATCACTGTAAATGTTAAGTATCTGTTCAGGGTTTGAAGGCCTGACAGGCGCTCACATTCTTTTCCTTTAAGAAATAGCAGCCACTGCTGACGTTCTATTAACCTGCATTGCTGCAAATGTTGGCCTTCCCCCCCACACAAATCAGTTCAGCATGAATATTTGGCCGAGTGTTTGGTGTGTAATAAATCTTCCCTCTTGTGGTAGCAATACTTTTAAAGAGCTATTGTTTTATAGAACCTGTTTTGCCAACCAGTAATGAAATGAATTTCTCCATGAGATATAGTAGTTTATTGGTTTTTCCCACTTGTTTGGTACAGAGGTTCAGTCTGCAGGGGTCAGATCCAATAAACATGGAGGAGTCTGTGCCAAGCAGAGATGTGTTTGCTAAAGCCCCCCCAATGTTTTTCTCCGCAGCAGAGGCTCAGGTCCATTCATAAGCTGCTTTCTCTATAACTCGACAGTCCAGCCGCTCCTAGCCTGCAGCTCTGCTGTGTTTGTGGAGCCATGACATTGTGGGTTATGCAGAAGCATATCTCTGCAGCCCCGCTGATCGGAGCAAGTCCTTTATTTGCTCTGGGACACACACTAGACTTGTCAAACATACTCATATTTCTGTTTATTTTTCTAGTGTTTGACCCTGCTTCGGTGTCTACGTGGGCTACGCTGTGAGCAGCAAGATGTCGCTGTACAAAATGTTCATTGAAGAATACAGTGCCTTATTGTTAATTAAATCATGAAAAGAAAAATGTTGATAGATATAAGATAAAAAACATATTTTTATATGACCATTTTGCCTTCATTTTATAATGAAAAAGCTTCCTTTTTTTTTTTTACAAATAACAGTTGGAAGCTTTTATTTCTAAGCTTCTATCTTTCAAATAAAATCTACAAATTGTAAGAGGTGACTGCGTATATATCACAGACAGTTAGGGTGTCTCTTATCTAAACATTAAGTTGCTTCTTTCTTTGCCATTGAAACTGCTGTGTGTGATAAAGCGTTGCCATATCTAGTCAGAAACCATTAAGGTACACCTAGGCCTGTCAGCAAACAAATGGAACCATCTCTATGACGTCCGCTTTGCTGTTCCTCAAAGGTTCAAATCTTCTTATCCGTTTAGCTGTTGCATAGTTGAAAACATTTATGTGTTCATTTTGAATTCCACTTGCTTGATTGCCCTGATCTGGAACCATTATTCCAATTTTGTTCTCCATTGCTCTTTGAACTTTACATGAAGCCTCTGATATCAGTTAGTCTCATCACCGGTGTCTAAAATCTCAAGCCAAAGTTCCAGTTATGACGCACAAAGTGCATGCATCAAGCATATGTCTGTCTTATTTGAATAAAATCAGTTGGCCTCTCCGTCATGTCCGTTGACGTTTTAATGTCAGTGAGTGCTTTGATAAACGAACCTTGCAATTTAATCAGTTCTTTACAAAACTCTGATGTCCTCAAGTTAGATTTTTTTGTTCATTCTTAAAGCTTTTTCTACTTTACTCACTTCTTCTTGGCTTGATTTTTCTCAAGGAAACTAAATGAATGCCAATAAACTGTAAAACTGAACTGTCTGTCAGATTTTTAATGAATGTAATAATTTGGCTAACAGTGACAGCTAACAGTCATTCAAGTAGGTTAATCCCATTGTGTTTGAGTCTGAGAGGAATGCTGCATCCCCATTATACTGGAGCGTGGGACTCTGTTGTCTGGTCCAGGGAGGCTAGGATGACCCTCAGGAATGCTATTGTTGTGTTCTCAATTCCCTTTTCCAAGCGAACCATGCTCTATCAGACTGATGGTCCTCTTTAGCAGAATGCGATATCCACGGGTACCAGGGGCAAGAGAGGGGAGAATCGCTCCATAAAAAGGCCCATATAAAAGGCTGTTCTCTCTTCTCCGTCTGTGCTGTCCTGTGTTGGAACGGCAGGAATGTGGCAGGCAGACCGGCTGGCCCTCAGAGCCTTCAGCCCCTAATGAATTTTAAAAGGCCTTTTTCATTCAAAGTAGGGTGCTGACTAACAGCATGTCGCCTGGCCAAGCACTCAGAGGGGAGAAAAGGGGAGTGAAGAGAAAAAGTAAAGGATGCCTGGAGAAGGAGGACTGGCAAAGTGAGTTAGCACCTAGACAGACTTTGGTATTGGATGTCCCTAACTGTAAGAGATAATGGCCACTCTGCATGAGAAGACACTCTGGAAGCATTCTTGACCTCGCCACGAGGGTCCAGAGAGAATAGAGAGAATGCGGGACAAAAAGCAAAGCTACATCTGCTTACAGGGTGTTACGCAGATGTTTCTGGGTCAAAATGTGTTTATTTTGTTTTGAATAAAAAGCTATTGATACCTTATGGGTCATATGTGAAACTGTTAATCCTCAAATGTTAAATAATAAATTAACTATTATAAATCATTTTTTTGGAATGCTGGATTTAATTTCACTAGCCACAAACTGAACTCAAGAAATCACATAAACAGAACCTTTCCTACAACAGTTAGGCTAAATGACGAAACAACAATGTGGATATTGATCAGCCTGGGAAAGGTTACAAAACCATATGTAAGACTTTGTACCCCAACAAATCATTCTGAATACATTTATCCACAAACAAACAGTGTTCAAACCTTGAATATTGGTCACCCTGCTGCATTTAAAGAATTATGCAACCATCCATGTAGGAGGTCACAAAAGAACCCAAAAATACTGTAAGTAGACTAAACAAAGTTTAGATGTAAATGATATTGAGAAATTCGATATTGGATGCCCTTTACATAATTTTTTCCAATAAATACTTTAAAACATGGACATATGTACTTTAATCTTTTTAGGATTCTCTATGATTTAAGTGTTATTGGTTGAAACAAGATAAGAAAAGCACATGTGCTGACTTTTAGCAATTAAGACATGAAATGACTGAAGGGAAAAATTCTTTTGCACACAACACTGTAGATCCTCACTATTTTTTGCACTTGTGAATTTTTGCCAAGCATGTGGGGCTCAGAAGTCAGTGGAGAAATGCATAAATGTTAAGCCTAATGTACTTTAATTGGCAGTGTGTCTGTGGGGAATGTTTTAAACCATTCTTTTAGAGACCTTTGACAAAACCTATCAATCTTTTTTTTCTTTAAACCAAAATGAGAATAGAGTTACATTTGAAAAAATAATTTGCTTTCAGCATGAGCACACCTGCTGGTGTCTTCTGTCAGGAGTTTGGCTTTGACTTTAACTGTATGTATGGCAGAGATATGAGCTTAGGTTATACTTGTACATGCTGTAATAGTGCATGTACAATGATCTCATTTTAAGCACACTCATTTATTGGGATATACATATTTTAAATGACATGTCAGCAATGTTTTATAAGCAGTGAACTTTGCACTTAAAACATCGTTTTTTTTGTGTATTTTATGGTGGCATCTTGAAAATAATTATGTTCAACTATGTCAATACAAAATGTAATTGGTCCTAGATTTTACAGGTGTGAAAGTTGGAAATGATTTTATTTTAGTCTTGTCTGCATCTCATATCTCAGTCTTATCTCAGTTATTCAGTTGTGTGTATAATAACTATGTGTTGACTGCAGCCCCAAAACACCATGAACAACATGAGGCATGTGTTATATTGCCACCAACCGTACTGCCTGTACAGACCTTATGACTGAACAGACGAATCCATTTTGGATGCTTCTTACATCCTTTTTTTTTTTTTTTTTCCATTTTTTTCTCCGAAGAGTTTTTGCGGCGCTAGTGGCTCGTATTTTTTGTACAGTAGGCAGACAGGAAGGAGGGTGAGGAGAGGGGGGGAAGACATGCGGTAAAGGTCGTCAGGACCGGGAGTCGAACCCGCGACGTCCGCGTCGAGGACTAAGGCCTCCAAACGTGGGGCGTGCTAACCCCCTGCGCCACCACAGCACGCCCCACATCCTTTTTTCCAATGAATATATCAGACATGATTTAATCCTTTTAACACTCTAGGTTTCTCATGATTTTAACTGCCACTGCACTTATCTTGATTAAAACAAGATGACTGTTGCATCTGGGATTTTCAGCAATGTTAGAAATGTTTGGATGTGTTTAAAGCAAATTTCACAAATTCTTACCAATCCTAAGACCTTCCTAAGACCATCTACTGGTCTTAGGACGTAAAATCTTATAATCCATTACAATTAAAATTTACATTCCCAATCTGAGAACTAACAAAATGCTATAAATTCTACTCTGGAAATAAAAAATATATATAGTTTAAAGGTAGTTACATATTGGTTTTTAGGAGACAACCTGTTCTAACTGGGGACATAAAATGTATTGGAATCATTGATACAATGATTATTGTTCAGATAGGTAAAAATGTGGCAGTACTAATAACCTAAACCTAGTGCTAATAACCAAGTTTTATTTACATGTTATTGCTGTTAGCTGAGGAGCCTCTAAAATGAGCCGAGTATTGTGGGAATATGTCTGGATGGATAGATGGTTGGACAGTTTACATTTTACATGGCATCTTAAGGACTTTTGCGTGTAACTTGTTGTTCTTTCTCCTTTCAAATAAGTCTGTATTTAATTACAGCTAGAAGTGGATGAAACCTTTTGTCTCATTCATTCTTACTTTTCATTTAGATTTGAACATGAAGTTTATTTGCAAATGTGTCAGCACATTTAGAAGATACCATACAGTTGAGTGGCGAGGCAGCGTAAACACATTTTGGGCCACATTATTTTCAGTGATGTTACAGGAAATACTTGAGTGTTGAAAGAAGGGAGTCTCATTTATTTTACAAAATTCCAAAGAAGAAGAATTCTTCAACAAGACCCAGCTTTTTCACTGCACATGTGACCTTGGTGGAGGAGAGACTCGCTCAAACATTTTTCCTAAAGAAATGTTTTTGATGAACTCATTTAGATGAAGTTGATAATGTTCGATGAATCACTGATTGCACAGGAAAAATGTGCAACAGTCATTGATTATTCCACTGAACTGACACACAGAGACAAAAATGTGCTAGTTGAATGAAAAACAAACATCTTACCCACCTGGCTTCCGTTTTATTCCTACTAAATAAAACCAAAGGTGTTTGGCAGTTCAGAAATAGAAATGAAAAACAGCTGGATTTGTTTCGACCTGTAGTTATTATGCTGTAACTTTTAGAACATTTAAGAAACCATCAAAGGATTTGTGAGCACAGTTCAAAGCATAGAAGCATGCCGTGTTCTTGGAGCAATAATGAATGATATCTGTTAGTTACACCTCAGTACACCTCAACAAGACTATCCATACTTTTTCTTCATCTGAGATTGTCCTCATGCTTAGACACAGCTTGGAAGAATGCTGGGTGGAGACTGTGCCTCCTTTGACAACTGAAAGAAGTACAGCTAGTGTAAGGAACATCTTCTATGCTGCTACTATTCGGTCATTAGGAATGACCCTCAGGTTGCAAGTTTAGGGTCAAGAAAAAGGCAGCTAATATCTCTACAGACCCCACACATCCTGGACACAAACTGTGTAGACTTTACCTTCAGGTTGGGACTATTTGCAAAAACAAACTGCTACAGAGAGATTGTTGTGTCTCTGATGAACACACAACATCAGAGCAGCATATTTTTTTTTATTTTTATCACCCACCAAATTGATATACTTGTTTGAAAACAACATGTACACTGAGAGCAAAGTAAACAAAAGCCAAATTTCTTGTTTCTAGGCCAAAAAAGCTAATTCTGATTCTGGTATTTTTTACACAAAGCTCTGCCTGTGTTGTGCATAGGAAATTAAATCTGTGGATTCAAAGGGGAGAGAATGATCTCTGACCCCCGCTGCATTATCTGGGAGCACAAGCAGCGTACCTGGATGACCTCATGGTTCGGTGTTTCGTGGCTGAGGAGAAGCAGAAGCAATGTTACCCAAAATCACTCTGAGCAATGGGCTGAGGTCATAGTGAGATAGGGCTTGTGGAAACACTGATGCTCACGGTAACATGGAAAGTACTCCCAGAGGAACCTCAAAAAGCAGGACAGTAAAATCTCTCATGGCGGTTCGACAGGAGAGCAGACTTATTGGGAGCTTTTTGTGTTTAGTAGAGATGATATGGAGACAGAATGTGGATTTCCTCTAATTTTACTTCAGGTGATTCACAATAAAATACATCTTAATGTTAAACCGGTGGTATGCCTGAACTTTCTCCTTGTAAATTTATGAAATGCAGGTGGTTCTGAAACAGGAGGAGAGGAAGAGGCATTTCTTGAATTTGCAATGATCTTTTAGCATACCTATTTTCCCTGGTCACTGCCTTGTAAAACTTTTAACGTGCTTCCTACTAAATTACATCATGACCCGGCTCATTTAAATGATGTAATGGCAACCTGCAGGATAGAAAGTGTTTAGTTACTAGTCTCAGCAACTATCTTAAATATGTTGAAAAGTTGAACCTGTACAATTTTTTAATTATGTGAAAAATGTATCTTTTAAAAATTGAGTCTTATCATCGCATTACTCTGTACAAAAAATGGCTTGAGGTAGCGATTTCCCAATTTGGAAATATTGTCCTCAGTCTCTGTCTGAGTCATCAGACTAGGATTTCATTGAAATTTGTCTTGATTTGTAAAGTCAGAAATTCAGCAGTTTTAAAGGGCAGTGAAAAAAGTTATAACATAACATCAGTGAAAAGTGATCTACATTAGCACTGGGACTGGGTCCCACTTACCTGACTCACCTGTGATGTTGGTGATGTGTTAAGGCAGGGCAGCATTTATATAGTGCTCCAATACGGTTAGTTCAGCTACAGTGTTCTGACAACACAGTAAGTCCAAATATCCAAATCAGTCTGTCCTTCGCTGTGGAACATCATTGTAAATGGTGGAAAAAACTTAAGCTTTGGCTTAGGATATGTAAAAGTAAATAAAAAAAAATTAGATCTTTAGCACAGTTGCCATATGCACATATGCTAACTGTGCAAGCAAACAAAAATACATGTTTAATAACTGGCAACTGAAGGCTCACTGGGTGTGGCTATCGTAAAATAACAAATCACTTTAATACTAATCATTTGAAAGTGGCTTGATTATAAGACCGTGACCTGATACTTGGGTGTGGATCAGGATAGTTCTACCTGGAAGAGCTCAATTTCATTTTATTTACAAGGTATCCTTTTCTTTAAATATTTGTTTTGTTTCAGACTGAAGTGATGAAAGAGGCTCTAAAAGATCTAAATTTGAACATAGTGGAAATGACGGATGAGAATGCAACGCTGGATGGAGGAGACGTTCTGTTTACAGGTAGGTTTCAGTTGCAATCTGACTACTCAGCGATTTTCACCTGAGGCTTTTCTTCTGTGCTTAACTTTGCCTAATTATGGTTGACTCATAAGTCATCAAGGTATGTTGTAATCTAATTACTGCAAATATAAACTTGATCCAATAAAAGCACATCCTATCCCTTTGATTTAGGGAAGATTATGGTGAAAAAAAAAGGTCTATGAAAAATGTTATAAAAGTGACTTGCTCAGCTGTTATTGCTTGAAATATTTTAGGACAGTATGATGAATAAATACTTTCCTGTAGGATACACCATTTGACTTACGCATATCACTTATAGTGCACCTTACTGTTAGTTAACATTCTGGTGTGTCATTATTTTTAGAGTAAGATACACTAAATTAAGAAGAGGACATTTGGATTTTATTCAGTTCACTTTAGTACACAATAACTCAGATGACCATTGCTTTTCATGTTGTCAGCAAATATATTTCACTTTATTTGAAATGTATGGCTTTAGTTACATTTTTCAGCAAGACACCTGCAGAGAAAATATACATCACTTTGAGCTCAATGTAAGAAAGTAAATGTATAAGTGGCAACTAAACGGGAAATTGCAGAGATGGATGAAATAAAAGAGCTCCTATATTCCATATGCGAGCAGACGAGTCTCTAGCAAAACATTCCTATGTGTGACCCCCATGTCCTCATGCCCATGTACACACACCGGAGTTTCATCTGTAGTAAAACTGTTGTGCACCATCCTGCGGATCACCCCAACTCACCACAACTGTTAAATGTGTTAGGCAGCAGCCAACAAAACCAATGAACACACTCAAATCAGAAACATGGTGGTCTACATTACACTCAGAACATTGTGTTACACTCCGTGGCAATGTAAAATGTGGGTCAGTGGCGTCTTCACTGCATGAGCCAGATGGAAAAAGTACAGTACACCTAATTGAGTTCCTAGACATTGGCTCTGTGGTGTCTTTCTTTTCAGATGAAATCGGTTTCACATGGTAGGGTAAGAAACATTTCCTGCTGGCAGGGCCCAGACTAATGGCTCATATTGTAAAGACTCAGCAGCAACATAAGGAACCCGTCCCTGAGCTCAGTGTGCGGCTGCATTCTTGCTGAGAGATTCAAGGATTTTTTTATATATATTTCCCACTATGTCTCCACCGTTCATGCTGAATGTAGTGAAAATTAAACTGATAAAACTGCCTGATTTGTTGACTACTTCTGCTGACTTTGCAAAATTCTAATTTTGAGATGTTCTTTTGTCCAGGTCGAGAATTCTTTGTTGGTCTTTCTAAACGGACAAATCAGAGAGGGGCGGAGATCCTAGCTGATGCATTTAAGGTGAGTTTATGTTGTATATCCATTAAAACATTTAGAATACCTTCTTATTCATTACTGGGGCACAAAGCCAACATGAGTTGAGACACAACCATGTACACGCACACATCCTGGGGCAACCTAAAGTCATCATTTACCCTTAAGTGCATGTGCTTTACACTGTGGGAGTAAACTGAAGCACCAGGAGAAAACCTACCGGTACATGCGTCTGAACCAACTTCATTGTTGGCCCCTTAGGAGCCAGATGTATTTAAATAAACACAATACTGTAAGTGAGGAGCTCCATTACATTACATCCCTGGCTTGCTTGTAAATTGATGTTTTAAAATCCTGAAGGAAAAAGTGAAGTTTCAGAATGAAACTTTAAACCTTTAACTTGATTGGTTGGTGAATGTAAAAATGTCTGTTTTCAGTTAGGTAGCATTGTGCAAAGTCTAACATATTTTATTTGCTGTTGTTGCTGCTCAGCATCATTGAAGCGGATGTTATTGATTGACACATCTGTAAAGAGTCCCTGTGATAATTATCTTTTAATGCTTTGGATGAAGCCTTAGCTGGCTTCAAAGCATTTTTAATCAACATTTGATGCAAACTTTTGCCAGTTATGTCCACGGTGATTAATAAAGCAGACAATAAAAAAAGATTTTAAAAGCTGATGTGAAGGAGTAAACCTTGCATTAATTACCTTATGAACAATTTCCTCTTTTGTCATTATTATAAATCATCTTGTTTACTCTTGGCTGATGTGTTGCTAAACTGTTTATGTGTGCCACTTAAGCAGATGTTTCTCACTAGGCGCTGATGATTCATATTTGTAATTTGAACCTATAACTTGGGTTCAAATAATCCCTTCATAAGCAAGTGCAACCTGTGTCAAAATTATGCTTTTGATTATAACATAAAGAGTCATCCAATATGGCTCTTTATGTGATATTGCATAACACATGCAATTGTGCCAGCATAAGCACAATTGCATATGCAGGTTGGTACGTATCTCCAGTAGTCATTGGGTGAGAGGTAAGGTTCACTCTGGGCAGGATGTGGACAATTTAGAGACTGACTGCTGTAGGAAGCCAGAGTATCCTGAGAGAACATGCAAACTCCATACAGAAAGACCCCAGGCTGGAATTTGAACCTGTAGCTTCTTGCTCCAAGAACCCATGTTTCTAAGTATTTAAGGTAATAATTATCTAACCTCTTGGAGTTATCTGCATAACTTAATGATAGAGTGGATCAACATATAAAACAAATACAACATCTATTCTCTTTTTCAATGCATGGCATACTTGAGCATCTAAGTAACTTCAAGACATGTTACTGCACAAAAAGTGGGGCCATTCACTGAGTTGTGGAGTCTGATTTGATGGGTCAAACATCAGTTTGTGGTAAGTAAAGGAGCAATACCTATTGGCATGATTTTTCCTATTTTGTAGAAGTTTGGTCTCAGTCTTTTCAATGAGTGTTTGCACAGAATAACTTCAGTTAATTTTTATTTGGCTTGATCATTATACCATGCTCACCAAAACCTGCATCTAGCAGTTATGAAAATATGCCAAAAATTTCTGCAACAGCAAGATTTATTTCAAGCAGGATTAAAGGCATGCCGCCTTCAAAAAGAGTCAGAGTGACTGATCTAATCCATCTCCTTTGCTGCCGGTATAAATTAGAGACACTTTCCGCTGCGATCTTTTGTTCATCACATTTGGCCTCTCTCCGAGAAGGTGTAGCAAAGCCGAGAAGCACGCTGACAGGCAGATTCAGCGCTGGGTCATAATGTCAAGAGTTCAGCACATTACGGTAACTTGAACTGCCTTATTCTCCCCTTGTCCCATCTGTATCTGATTTGAGAACCTCATTACGGATTCCTCTGTGTTTTCTGTTATCTTTGATAAGATGGGACTAAATGATGCGTTCCTGGCAAATAACAAAAGGAAAAATTACTTAGCCATCAATTAGTGTTTTTTCCACTTTTTATCTGATTGCTCCATCCTATCACTGTTGGTTTTTCCTTTAATTATCAAATGAAGGATCATTGTGTTTCCAGGTTTGTTTAGTGCTACACAACTGCATGCAGATGTGAGGGCTCTTTGCTTTAAGGTTCTTACAGATGTTGGGATAATGGTGTTGCTGATGGAATCAATTAGTTTGGGAAGTAGTGCAGAGGTTAAATTATATTTTCTTCTATTTCCATGTTGTAAAAGTGTTGATTTCTTATTTGGGGTATCTAGCAAGGAACTGTCTGACTTTCTTCTAAGTAGTAAATAGACTCTTTTAGTTCAAAGTATGAAAGTATCTCAGTCCAGATGAAAAGTAACAGTTTCTGCTTCTTTATCACATTTATCTTGATAAGAGAAGAAGAATGGCTTCCATTTCTAATTTCACACAGACACTTCCTGTTTGTGGATAAGGAATGGAGAAAGAACATCCTGTAATTTCCTTTGGTTCCCAGTTGAACCCATAAGCACACTCAAGAAAAATAGTTCAGGAGTATATCATACCTGGCTTTTTTTGGCATGATGGAGTACAAAGTGCCATACTTCAGTTTGTTTTTAGTGATAAATAGAAGTATTGTGCTTAATTTGAACTAACAATGTGCTACAATGTGGTCACAGGAACATTTCACAATGGAGTCTATCAGGAAAACAAAATGTTTGTAAGTTTGTGTAAAATCTACTAATTAAAAGAACAAAAAAATATTATATCTATGACTTCAGATATTTTAAAAAAATTTCCTGCATTCAGCAACTGTTTAAAAATATTCCAGAAGTGTACTTTCAACATTCAAAAGGAAATTTCCATCATGGTTTGTCAGGATGTTGCTTCTAAAATAAAGTTGATTTTGGAAATACAATGTTTTCCCAGGCTATGCAATAAATTTTATAAGCGCAGGTCACTTTTTAGCTGGCTTTTGAGCCTATCCGTCCAAGATCAACGGATGAAGCCTTAAGTTAAGCATGAATCTTTAGGTCCTAAAATCGTACCTCTGAATTAATTCTGTTATAGACAGGATGTATTCAAAGTTGTTGATTTGAATACATGCTGCGAAAGATTTTGAGAGATTTTAATTCCAAAAAAGTTTATATTCAACATTATCTTGTAAAAACTTAATAGAAGCGTTGCGCAGTAGTGTGCTGATTCAGGTTTCTGTTCAGATGTTTCATTTTCTCTCTTTTCACAATATTGAATTCAGCATTCTGTTCATCCACAAGTCTAAGTTAGGGAACTATTTGTATTACTGCTGTTTGGTTAAACATGTTCTTCTGCCAGTTTTGTATCAACTGATTAAAGATATGGGGAAAAAAAGCAAACAAAAAAGAACCACAGTGGAATAATTTTAGACAGAAAATAAAATATCTAAATCCAAATTTAAGTACATGTGCTCAATGTGGAGTCTTAAGAAATAGTTGTTTATGCTATAATCACATATTTCACTGCTGGCACCCTTTATAATTATAAAACAAACGTAAACAGTACTATTCATTGTAATTCATGTGTTCCATTCCCACCTGTTCTGATGTTTTCTTTCACAAAAAGACAGTTTACTGCCTTCATTCTTTACTCACAGACTTGAGTAGTTTTTACCTTCAAACAAGCTAGATAGATGGAAATAAACTGTTTTCAGTTTCCCGCTGTGAAAATACAATTTTATGTAACTTTTGTTTTTGTAACAATAGTAATAACAGCATTTGGCAAGCAGACTTCCTGCAGCCAGAGAAAGTGGCTTAAATCAGGTTCTTACAAGTCCTGTGTAATCTTCCCGTGAGCCTGAGGCTCAGTGACATCACCTCTCAGACACTTCTGCTGTTTCCACCCCTAAATGGTGTTACTTTATTATAAATGGGCCCTCTCGAGAGCCCTAAACACTGTTATTATTTTTATTATTATAGTGGAATCAGATGTATTCTCCTTGATTTCTTTCAAGGCTTTAATTTTTAAACTCTATTACGATAATTACTTTTTTGTAAAATGCCTTTGTCAAATGTTCTCAACCCTATATAGCCAAGGTTATTTTACCAGGATTACATTTTTGGTGAAAATGTTAGACAGCAGGTGGAAAGACACACTTCTGAAAAGTATTTTCACATCACTGGTTCTATGTTTGACTCTGGAATGCGTAGAGACTACTGAAATCATTTCCATCCTGTATGCATCCTGTGCTCTTGGGACTTATTTTATTTAGCTCCTATAATTGGATTGTGTTTCACAGGACTATGCTGTTTCCACTGTGCCTGTGCTGGAGGGGCTGCACCTGAAGAGCTTCTGCAGCATGGGAGGACCAGGACTTATCATCATCGGCTCCAGTGAACCAGCTCAGAAGGCTCTTAAAGTAGGCAGCTGCTTATTCTACAACGTTGGTCTTGACACAAGTTGACAGATTGAACTTCTTTATAACTTTATACCTTGATGGCACCCTCTTACTGCAACCATATAAAAAGCATGGTCCCTTTAATCCTTCTACATTAATTCATATTCTCTGCTAATTTCCAGGGAATGCCTCTGGCATTTGCTCTCCAGCTTTAATTACAAAGGTTTTGTCCTCCTATTACACAGCTTGAGCTCATTACCGCATGAAAGGCTTCTAAATGGAAATTCACAGGATGTTGGGCGTCCAGACAAGAGACAGCTTACAGCCTGACAGAGACAGATTGGTGGGTTACACCAAGAGAGTACTAAATCTCAGCACATCCCGGCTCGAGAACTATCCCAAAAATTCACAACCATCTGCAAGTCAGTTGTTTGTTCATGCTACACTGAAGTGAAGCTCACACACACATACGCACACCCACCCCCACACGCCTACACACGTTGATTCTCTAATTCTATAAGTCCAAAAACATACACTAGATCATACAGTACACTCTTGGCGTTCTCCTGTCTGGTGTGACAGCTCTTCTCCGCCGTTGCTTTCAGAGTCAGAACTCCCCCTACAGGTCAAGCACATCATTTTTATTGTGTAAAATACTCGTTTGGTGTATCTCTGCCAAAGTGTACACAACAATAGAAGAATCCGTGAATAAGTACATGAGATAATTACATTTATTTTCCAGCTCCAACTCATTAAGACTCCTGGCTGTTTGATCACCCGCAGTAATTAGCTGCTGGAATGAGGAGTGGCCTTTAGCGATACTTAATAACAGAGGGTTCGCTTGCTAATTATGGCTTACGTCACCCTCTCTTGCAGCAATTAGCTTCTGTTTTAAAGGACTTTCAGCACCCCAGCATCTGCAGTTAGGTGATATTATGTCTGTGAGGAGAGGGCGCTCTTATGAATGCAGCTTTAATGAATTCGGACTGCTTGTTTTGGATATGGATGCTGGTCTCATGACAGTACAGGTCTTCCTATGCATACTTATGAAACAAATTCAGTTTTTTCTATAGACAAAGAAAATGTTAAATGGAAATTTTATGGAAAGTTCCACTTAAACCTTTTCACATTTTGTGCCTTTTTAAGCACAAACTATGGTGATTTTTTACTGGAATTTTATGTCACAGATCTACTCAGAGTGTTGCATGTGAAGTGTAAGAAGAGTTGTTTCTAAAATGGTTTCTTCTTTCCAAGATCAATTGGATTTGATGGACAACATTTTGCATTGCAATTTTTAACACTTGCTCTACATCAGTGGTTCCCAAAGTGTGGGGCACGCCCCCTGGGGGGGGCGCAGTGCCATTGCAGGAGGGGCCCGGGAAGCGGTATGGATAAAAAAAACAAAAACAAAAACATCTTTACAGTGAAACACAAAAGTGTTTCACTGTAAAGATGGTTTGTAGTGTGTTTTGTTGCAACCTGAAGTGTGAAATAAACTTCAGTGGAGTTTGAAAACAAAATATGTGTATAGATTTATGTCTGGTTGAACAATGTGTGTGCCCAGTTGATTCTTTTTGTTTCTGTTTTGGGGGGGATTTTATTGTAATCCATAGGGGGGTGCAGAAAATCTTTGGGAACCACTGGGGGGGCCCAGAAGAAAATCTTTGGGAACCACTGCTCTAAATTAGTAGTTAGATTTAGTTCTGGAGTTTGACTGAGCTGTCCTGTTGTCCTGCCAGGAGATGTGGTTCAACCGTAGTCTCATGTTTTTCAGCCTCTATCCAGCTGTCTTCTGTGTTTATTTGGCTCCATCCATTTCCCATCAATGCTGACAGCTTCCGTGTGTTGTCGGTTCATTTTTGTGTGATGGGTTGAACAGCACTTTGTGTTATAGGCAGGGTAACAATCTAACCCTGCTTTGAATATTCCCACATGTGTTGTGTTCCTCTGTCTGCACGCTGCTGTTTTTCACTTTATAGATTTTTCCCCCCTTGTTTTATGCTTTTCTTCCACGAAAGATTAAGGGAATTAAATTTATCCCTCATAATGTTTAAATATCTATTATAGGATTTTTCAAAATATTTTTTAAAGAACCACCACTTAGAATTTTATTTAACTAAAAAAACATGTAAAACAGTTACAAATGAAGGATGGATATCCTTCATTTGTAACTGTTTTACATGTTTTTTTTTATACATTTTATTATTTAGGATGTTTATTTGTGGAAAATTATGTAAAGTTTCCAAGTTTCATGACAAGAAAAATAGGCAGCAATAAACTACTTGTACTTTTAGTTTCATTCTGTTGTGGAAATTCCCTGCAGTTATTTTATAAGAAACACAAAAACATATAAAACACAAAAACCTGCATTTTTTTATTTATCTTTAAAAACATTAGTTGCTTCTTTATAATTTTTAGCCAAAACTATTAAGAACCAATGAGTTATGTCCAAAGAGCCTCTTAAGCCACATGTGGCAGATCTCGGGTCTAGTGTATAAAATCCCTGAAATTTGTTCCTGAAATGGGAAAGAAATGTGATAAAGTTCATGGGGCATGAATACTTTTGATTAAACACTGTTGTTTTCTGATGCTTAAATAAGCTGATGGCTTTGCTTTTGCCTATGCAACGGGACTCAGAACTGTGGATCTGTGTTTAGCTCTCATAGGAATGGGAGTACACACTGATTTTACTGATTTCGTCATCTATCTGCGGCCGTCAATTCCCAGCTTCACCCAGAAAGTCATCATCCTAAAATACAGCCCCTGTCACAAGCCTCAGCTCCCACTCCCTGTAATCACACATACACACTAACCACACCCTACAGCAGACTGCCGGCAGGTTTGACATCATCAGTCACCACTTCACATAGCCCTGCTTGATTTATGAGGTCATCCCTTCCCACTGGTCAGCATCTGATCTCTGCCTCAAGGATGCTAACATGCTTCAGTTTTCAAAGATGATGAGCTGACCACACACTAAAGGTCAGATTGAGCCAAATTGAGTAATTTTTCCATATTTTGTCAACATGACTATAGGTTTTTTGTTCCCCTCTGTATTTTCTGGAAACAATATATATATATATATATATATATACATATACTGTATATACAGTATATGTTAAGTTTTAATATTTATAAGGCCAAGATGTTAATCTGTAAAAGTAGGTACTTTTACACAGATTAGAAAAATCCTCTTGCTTTTAGGCAATATAACTATAGTTTCACCACAGCTCCATAGAACTGTAGTATTTACCAGAAAGACAATAACTAACTGTGTTCTTCAGTAAGAAAAGTCTGGCATTTTTCCTCAGGATTTTGTTGGAACCGTAAGCAGAATTTACTTCATGTGTTGCTGTTGCTTAGTGAAAAGGAGAGTTGTAAAACTTTTAAAGGCACCATGGGAAGTTTTATAAATATTCATACCGGGGTTCAAAATGCAGATTATGCTGATTATCACAGTGGAGGGCATCAGATCCAGTAAATTGTGAGACTCCTTGTTATCTGCTTGCCAGTTCTTTGCCCAGTAGGGATTTAATTACTTTCCCGTAAATATTTAGATTTACCACCTTTGACTGGGCACTTTATGCTGCCCCGGTAACCACTCTCTGTATTAACTGGATCTAAGCCAGTGTCCAGGCAAGAGTCAATGTTTATTTGCGTGAGACTTAGACTACCATTTGCAGCTAGGATGACTATATTGAACTTCAGGCCCAAGGTTTTATTTCATAATTTTTGCCTGGGATTCAGTCAACTTCTAAATTATTTGAGTATAAAATTAAGAAGATTAATAAGGTTATGCTATTTGGAAAATAACGTGATGTTTGGTGGAATCAAGGTTTAGTGCTGTGATTTTAATCCTCCTTTATAAGAGGAAGCACATCCACTCATGACCTGAGTATTTACCTGGTCTGGTTGCACATATAGAGACATTTTCACTCACACTGCCTATACTTAGCAATTTGGAAATTATTTTAGCATCATCAGTTCATTACAGGGTCATAAGTTGCCAGCTTTCAATTCTGTTATATGCATGGAATTATTAGTTGCACATAATAACTAATATGACTAGCAAAATTGACCTTTTGCTAGTCCATTTCATAAATATTAGATTCCTTATTATTAGTTTTTAGCATTTTTGCCCCCAAAATTTTCACTTTAATAAAACATTTATTAAAATTTAACTAAACCCTGTGAGTAAGTCTAACCCTACCCCCAGATTTTTTTTTTAATTCCACAAAAGTGGGCGGAGCCAAGAGACTGAGGGACACTGTCAAGTGTGGGGATGAGTGCAAGGGGTTAAGCAGGACTGTTGCCAATGTAACAACTTTGTTGATATATTTAGCAACTATTCAGACCCCTTTGAAATTTGTTTTCCCTTTTTTTTTCAAAAAGGCAACTTTTTTGTGTTATTGAAGACATACAAAGCACCAAACACTACCTGTCCGGACTGTGTCAGAAGTGAGTACTGCTGTCAGTCCTTCCTACTTCCTAATCACTGCAGTGAGTCTCAAGCCGCCTGCAGTCAGAACAGAGGAGATCCATTCTACTCCGTGTACACATTGCAAATTAATCGCACATGTGGATAACAGAAAAACACTATCAATTAATTCACACCACAATCGCTTTTCCAACTCCATCTCAGGACTGTGACATAGACATCAACCAAGCTGTGGCATTGTAAGAAATAAGAGAATTCAACTGCAGCAACTACTTTTCAGCCCAATAAGACAGCAATAGCATGTTTTTAAACCAAATATTGGAGAATTAAACAAATTTACATAAAAAATGCAATTTGCACAAAAGCATAAAGATGGCACTCTTATGGACCAATTTAGACAACTTTTCTAAAAAAAAAATGTATTTGGAGTTCAGTTCTTTTAGAGTAGTGACAATTTGTCGTAAGCCTTCTCTTTAAAAGTGGTATTTATTACTCTCTAATCACAGTTTTTTTTCCTTAATATTATTGATACAACTGATCCACTTCCTGCGAGCTGTCTAGGTTCTCCTATGAAGATAATAAATAAATAAATAAATAAATAAATAAATAAATAAATAAATATACTTTATACATATGTGTGTGCATGCGTGCGTGTGTGTGTCAGTAGAAAATTAAATTAAAACTTGACCAAATGAAAACTTTGTGCTTGAAAATTTTCACCAGAAAAAAATCTATTGCTCCTTTCAAAAACACTTGGCTGAGTTCAAAGAATTCCCCAAAATCACAGTCAAAATATGAAGGCAGGCTAGTGCATGCTGCTAAAATGTTATGTGCCGCTATTTAAAATGCAAATCAGTAGCAAGTATGGCCCCCACATGTTTGTAGAGATCCAAATGTTTCTGTTACAACGTCACGTGCTTCCAAGGTGCACAGAGATGGACAAAGAAAAAAAATATCTCTTGAAGAAAAGAGATATTCATCCACAGATGTTCTGCTCATAAACCTGCTTTACTTCGAGTCATAACATCCTCAACACTGACTTTTTCTCAGCAATATGACCATCTTCTTTTCCTGGCCCCCACTTCTTAGCCTCTCATCCCACCTTAAGCTCCTTCTGATTACATAAAAACATGACATCTGCTGAGAAGGAATGTCTGTCTGCTCCTGTGTTCTCCATTAAGCCCCCCCCAACCCCCTCAGTCACCCACAGCGGTTTGGCGAGTCAAAGGATGCTGAGCTGCTTTTGGGATTGTGGGCTCGATTCTGAGTCAAGGAATCTGAGTGGAAGTCTGTTTTGTGTTTGTGTTTCTATCCACTGTGTGGACTCTCATATTTACATCAAAATGTATGTTTCCTCATCAGATTATGCAGCAAATGAGCGACCATCGCTATGACAAGCTGACGGTGCCAGATGACATTGCTGCCAACTGTGTCTACATGAATCTTCCCAACAAAGGACACGTGCTTCTTCACTGCACAGCGGAGGAGTTTCCAGAGAGTGTGAAGGTAATATTCATCTCAAATCCCATACTTACTTTCTCTCAAATGCACAATTACACTGTCATCAAGGATGCTAACGGTAACACCTGCGGTAGGAAGGACCACCATCAGGACAGCCAGATTGGCTTGGCGGCTTAGATTTAAGGAGAGGCTGTCTATGTTGCACTTCATCCTCCCCAGAACTCTGAAAAAAACAATTGGCAAGAGAGAGAACCCCTGCATGAGCTACATAGTTATTTTCCTCTGACCACAGTGGGCTTTTTTAAACAAAAGAAGCTGCAATTTTCAATGAATTGAACTGTTGTGGACCAGGTTCGGACAAGTCTAAAACCAAGGAAAGCGTTTTATCTTCTCCATCAAAACTTGAGTCGTTCATTGAGGCGGGTCCAAATGGATGTTTTCAGTGACAATGAATCAAATATAATTTTATACACAAAAGAGTTTAGTTATAGCGATTACATTGAAAGTCTCCAAACCTTTACATCTTCGTTGAGAGGTGCAGATTTTTATCATGCCTGTCCTATCCATTCATATACATCCGTTTGTGATGGTCATCATTATGGGTGAGTCCAGAGGAGTCCCAAGGAGTGGCACTTTTTGGAAATATGGCTCTCACCCATGGCAGCATAGATAGCTCTGCAGAGATCAATAGTCTTCTCAGTCACTCCCTGGGCAAGTTTTTTATTGCTTTTTTGCAGCCCAGCTCTTACTTAAAATGATTTTTATTCCATTTTGAAGGTCTTTCAGCTGTGTTTGAAATCCTAAATATTTAAACTAAAACCTTAACTTGACTACTCTAAGCTGAAAAGTAATTAATTGTTGTTTCAGACAGGTACCAAACTATAGATGATAAACTGTTAAAAGAGTACATTGTGAGAAAATATTTTTCTTGATAACTTTAAGAAAATGCCACATCAAAAATTATTTTAACCCCCCCCCCCAATAATCGGACTTTATTGAATGGTACAATTCCAAAGTTTAAATTTAAACCTTTTATTCTCAAATGTCTGCACAGTACTATTATGTAAAAATATATAAATAACACTGACCATTTTCAAGTATTTTTATTGTTGAATAATCCATCCATCCATCCATCCATCCATCCATCCATCCATCCATCCATCCATCCATCCATCCACCCACCCATCCATCCATCCATCCATCCATCCATCCATCCATCCACCCACCAATCCATCCATCCATCCATCCATCCATCCATCCATCCATCCATCCACCCATCCACCCATCCATCCATCCATCCATCCATCCATCCATCCATACATACATACATACATACATACATACATACATACATCCGTACATACGTACATACGTACATACGTACATACATAAAACACCTTTCATTTGATTTTCTAGATTGAAGTGAACCAAATTGATTTTGTTACCCAGGTAGTCCTTGTGATTTGTGAGCCTCTTCTTCACAAGAAACACCATTCATACCAAGCTTACCAATGACCAGAGGAATGCCATTAAAAAAAAAATCTTTAAAATTGTTTTCTTTTATTGAATCACCCTTTGTGATTAAAATTTAATCACAAACTTAAGAAAATATGTTTGCACAGTCACTTGTCTAGAAACATACACGGCTAAATGTTCCCCACAAATATACAGTACAGTAGCATTAAAGTCTCAAACGGCTTAGATTTAAGGAAAATTGTGTCTCTGACCCATGACATGTATATTCCATGTGGCTGCTTGACATGAATTATGTGTTATTTTCTCCATTTGTCTACTGGGTCAGGGAAGACTGAGCAGTAGCTGTGTTATTTTGATTCTTTGGGGTGACTCCAAATCACAACAAGTCATAATGGTTCTCACAAGATTAAACTTGGCAACACACAGTCTGCAGAGACAGTGTTCAAACCTCAAAATGTACTCTGTGGTTAAAGGCCCAATCCTTGCCAGCTATTTTTAGAAGGAGGAATTCACAAAATGATGTGTCTTTGGACCTAAATCTGCAAAGAAGTCTCTGTTTTTTTCCAGGAAGAATTGCTGATGGAATTTAGCTTGAGCATGATAAAAATCTATTTGTGTATATAATGCTGCTTGCTTTGGGAGTACCTTTTAACAGTCTATTTGGATAGGTTTGTGAAGAATGTACAGTGCCTTGCAAACGTATTCCTCCAGAACCTTTTTGCCATCAGCCTCAAACTCCAATAAATTTTACAGCGATTATATTGGTAGACCAACACAAATTAGCACATTACTGAGGGTTAAAAAGGAAACATCTGTGAACTAAAGCCTCATGAAGACTAAGAATCATACAAGGTCAGGGGTGAAGTTGTGGAGAATCATAAGGGGAGGTTACAGTATATAATAATATCCCAAGCTTTGAACATGCTATACACCACTACTCAGTTCAATGCAATGATAGTACTGTTCAGAAAAGCAGGTAAGAGTCTGATAGAGACTCTGAAGGAGCTGCAAAGATCCACAACTCAGGTGGGAGAGTTTGTTGCAAATTTGAGACTGAACACAATGACACGCCATGCATTTTTTAAAAATCATTTCTGAAAACCATGTATTATTGTTTTTCTCATATTACCCCAAGTTGAGTTGGTCTATCGCATAAATTCCCCAAACATTTACATTTGTGGTTTACAATGTCTAAATATAAGTTCAACGATTAACACACAAGGCACCATTGCTGATTTGTGATAGAGTTTCATCTATGTTTTTCAAGCATACCAAAAACTATTACAAAGTCTACTTTCTGTGCCATATTTGCACATATATAAGATTTTGTAACTTAGGGAAATATATATTATTAACACCAGACGCAGTAAAACAGCAGGAGCTGCTTAATCAGAGCAGACTGTCATGTTTTGCGCAGTGGGTCTGGAGTAGGTACATTTTTCCCAGGGGAAATTTTTGCTTGCTCTTCCTGTGAGATGTGGAGATTTGTCTACATAATCACCGAGGCACTCTGCAAGACATCTGCCTCCAAACACTGACTGCCCTGACCTCCGCTCTATTTTTAGCTGCTCGTGAAGTTACATAAGAGTTTTACACAAACAAAACCAGGGGGTCATGAGAAGATTGGTGGGGTATGACAGACTAAAGATCTGGCATATGAAAGGGTTAGCTATGTCTTGGAAGTCCGGAGTTAAATAAATGAAGCATATAAAAGCCCCAGTAACTTATGATCCTACTATTTGGGACTATGTCAACCTGACCCAAAACACAAGTCCTTACTGCTGTAATAAGAAATAGGCTTGATATGATTTAAAAAAAGAGGGAATATGAGGGTGAACAGGTTCTATAAACAGAAGAAAAGTCATTAATGTGAATGTGTTTCTAAAAGCCATGCAAAGTCTCATCCTTTCCTGAAAAAACTTTTATTTGATAACCTAAGGGTAAGACTTCTTGGTGGCAGTAAAGCAATCCTCTAAGTCTTTTTCTTGACTGAAAATGGAACTAAGAAAATGAAAAACCTGTCACTGAAATGTCTACTTTTGTGCACAAGGAAATCAAAATGGCAAGATAAAAGCAAATGCCATTTTCAAATATAGACTTTTCAGTTTGGCTGTCTAATGCTTCTGGAGTTCTGGAGAGTGCATGCAACTATGTCTCTTGGGGTATTTTGTATGGGTCTTGTGTTGGAGAATTAATGAGTGCTGTGTTGGAGCTTTAGGTGTGAAGGTTGCTTTTAAGCTGTTCGGTCCTTGAATAGCCAAATTTAGAGCTGCCTCTGCGTTTTGGACAGAAAAATGAAGTCTAAGCCTCGTGGCTTACCCTTGTCATGGATAAAATCTTAAAGTGTGGGGATAATGGGGTCTGATTTGGAATCTCAGGCTCTGTTTTTTTGCCGATGATCTGATTTTGATGCCATTTGAAGATAACAGCCATATACTTATCCTCGGTGAACTGTATGGTTTCTGAGCTGATATAAGAGTCAGCTCTTTTGCCCTACAGCTTGGTGCTGAGCCTTTTTTGCTGAGGAGTTGAGATATCCTGGAGTTTTGTTAACAAGAATATAATGGGAGATGGATAGACTGTCTTAAGGACTTGGGCTGTTGAGGTAAAGAATGAGCAGAGCCAAATAGGGAAATCTTATGGTTTATTATGACCGTTTAACGATGAAAAACTGAAAGAACAAGATTTCGGATATAAGTGGCTAAAATGTGTTTCCTCCATAGGCTGGGTGGGCCTTAGTGAGAGGGAGAGAACACAATCATCCAGTGGCAGCTTGAAGTGGAACCGCTGGTCCTCTGTTATGAGTCATTTGAGGTTGTTTGGGCATCCAATCAAGATGCCTCCCATTAGAGATTTTCTGGGCACCTGCCTGTGAGAGCAGACTCTTGGACAGAACCAGAATTTAAGGCTTGGGTGTTGGGGTCCTGCTGATGAGCTGGATAGTGTAAGTAAGGAGAGGATAAGCAAAGTACAATATATTGATGGATATGTAAAAAAACATAAATTACTTTTTATGGGTGTCTGTATTAACAAAAGGTCAAGAAGTACAGAAGAATGGAAATGTTTGCAAATTTCAATGGACAACTAATACTGCTGAACATTTTAAGCATTACAGCTAAGTTCGTCATCACATTCCCGTTGCCATGTAGACATTTCTTTTCAACAGACGGCAGTTGGGGACAAATGAGCACAGGCAGATTTCCACAGTATAGTAATTTAGACAATGTACGAAAAAGGAGTAAAGCGAAAACTGTGTAAGAACATGCATTAACACCATAGTTTTGAACACTACAATACTGTTTGTGAAAGGGGAGTGTCATTGTTTCAGCTGAGATCTGGCTTATGTTGCTCCATTACACAACATTCTAAGCAGTCATTGTAGTGACGTTAAAGATATCATCTGCATCAACAGAAGCTTTGTACGCCATATTGCATCACTCCTTTATAAGTGTGTTTAGTTGGTCCCCCCTGGTTGTGCTTTAAGGCCTCACTTGATATCACTACAGGGTTGAAGCAAAAGTTTAAAGAGAAAAATGTCCTGGTTTGGAAGTGCAGTAGGAAAACAGTGGTTTTCTTTTGGAAAATGGCCACAGTGTGACACATTACTTTACAAGGGTCTTTTGAGAACGCTGTAATAGTTCTCACTCCATTTTCTTTTCTTTTTTTTTTGTTTGGAGAATTTGCTTAGAGACGAGAAAATGTTTAGAGCTGTTCTCTTGCTTAATATTTTGTGTCTCTCCCCTGGGATCTATGCCAACAAAAGCGATTTAACAATCACTTGTCTGTCCACAAATAATTATATTTCGTTTGTAAAGTTCATTCCGGTTAATGCTAGAAATGACTGGCGGAAGCAGTATTTAGTTTATTTATATAAAAAAGCTGCAGCTACAGTGAGAAAACCCTTAGTATGTTAATACTGGCAAAATTTACCTTTCATATGAATAGTGCTAAATGTCCATAGAAGACATTTTGTGTATTTTGCACATTTCCCTGTGGCAGTTATGTGTTCCTCATACAACATCACTATGATGTACATTATTTTTAATTTGTGGAATATTGCAAACAAAAATAAGTTACTTTTGGGTTTCTTTTTTCTCTGTCCTGTTTTCATCTAAACTACAGATAGCCCAACTAGCATCTCAGGTGATTGGGATTTGTTCTGTAATCGGTGGGTTGCTGGTTCGAACCAGTCCCTCAGTTCTTGTCTCCTGGCTATGATGCTTTACTTGATTTGCCTGCTGGCTGTGGTTAGAGAGTCCAGTGGCGCTGATTGCATAGCAGATGTGCTTGTATCATTCTGCCCCAGAACAGCTGTGGCTACAATGTGGCTTTCCAACATGAATGTGTGTATGAATGGGTGAACTGCTCTGAAATCATCTGACTTGATAAAGTGCTATACAAATTCAAGCTATTTATCATCTTACCTGTGAAAAAACACTTTAACTTGTTTTTATTTACTTTATTTACCCAGGATCAATGGGGGGCTGGTGTCTAACTTCAGTGGTCAGTGAAACAAAATTGGGGTACATCGTGGACAGGTTTTCAGACCATCACGGGACAAACAGTCCTAAGGGCAATTTAGAGAAACAAATAAATCTAAGATGCAAACTTTGGGACTGTGGGAGCAACCGAGAGTACCTGAAGAGAACTTGGAGTGTACTTTCTACTAGAAATGTGGTAATGTAAAGACTTCCCTTGGTAACGCAACTCTTGAATCACCACGATTGCCTGTGGCAATAGCTGTCATGTCTTGCAAGCTTGTTACGGCTAGAATTTTTGCAGCATTCAAATTTTATATTTGCATTTATTAAGTTGTTTAGCGTTTCTGAAATGAGGCAAATGCACAAGATTTCAGGATAGGGTTGTAAAAATCTGCTTTACAGATGGATTCACTCTGAGTTCCTATCTACCTGACTATCTGGCAAGATCTTCTAATTATTTCTCCTAACTTGGATCATCCAGACACCTTTTTTTTGATGCAGCTGAGCCACTGACTGAACTGGGTCAGAAAAGTAATGAACAGAGTCAAATTCATAAGACATCTTTTCCAATTTCACTAGACTGAATGTGGCATAAATTTTCTAAATATTTTGTAAACACAAAATAAAATTGAATGTCTGTGCTGATACTCTTGTCTTTGTGTCTTGCAGGTGTTTGAAAAGCTGAAAGACCACATGCTGATTCCTGTGTCCAACATGGAGAAAGTGAAAGTGGATGGAGCTCTCACATGCTGCTCTGTGCTCATCAGCAAGAATCCAAACATCTGAGCATGTTGAAAAGTGATCTTTCAGTGCATGGTAATCAAGCACTGCAGCTGGTAAACAGCTTAATGTTGAACAAAAAGAGCAAGTTAGAGGAGAGAGGAGCACTTTCAGTGGTTTTTATTGCATAAAATCTAAAGGGAACCATCAGGTCATCTCTCAAGTACGCTGAAATTACAATAAGACTACCGGTAGTTAAAATGTGAGAGTTGTTTAGACGATCAACATAAAGCATCAGGTTACCAACGTCTTTATAAAAAATCAGGATTGATAATCGAGCTATTTTGCCCCAAAACTTAACACTGACAGTGCTCACTATGTAAACGGTGAACAACAGGACCAAAACAGCTGTCTCTTATAATGTTAGATATGGTTTAAAATCAGTAGAGGAATGTATGTGCCATGTTGATTTACATCCTTGAATCTTATGAGGATTCATAGCTTATGTATTGACTAATCTGTGAATACCATTCAGTGTTTATGACCCTTACAGAGAACCTCAATGAAATTAACACAGATTCAATAGATTCCTATTTTGTCATTGTAAGCTGAAATATTAATAACATTGTTCAACAGATCCAAAAGAAGATGTGTATAGAGTTAGCTTATATTGTTTACATGCACCATTTTGACTGTGATTTACCTTTTGTGTGCTCTTGTGCCTACATAGTGTGAGTAAACTTGCATTTTTAAAGAAATGTATTCTGGACCAACATCAAAGAAACCAGTTCAGCTAGAACTGTCACCTAAACCATAGTTTCACTTTTATTACCCATTCACAGCAAAATTCTGACTGTTTCCATACACTTGGTGCTGAATCTAATTCTGAAAATACATAAATATGTTTAAAAATGGCAATGTAGCAAAAAGCTTGAAAAGTCTTCTGGTATGATGATTGTAAACTTCTTTTTTTAATCCATTCTTGTTTTGATGTTAAAATGTCTGCCCCTCAAAATCCATTATCACTCTTACTTTTAATAACTCTTGATTAAACAAATTGTTCGTTAAAATCCAGTTTGCTATGTAATACTACACAACCACCAACAGTTACAGCATGTTTGTTGGAAAAAAAAAAGATTAATTAAAATATAGTGTACCAACCATGCAAAGATCATGAATGTAGTGCCTCGCATAAGAAATCACACACATTCAACTTTTTTCACATTTTAGTCATGTTACAACAACAGATATTGCATTTCACTTCATGTAATAGACCAACAGAAATTAGTGCATATTTGTGAAGTAGAAGAAAATTACACATAGTTTTCATTTTTTAAAGTAAAACTTTGAAGAGTTACATTTATTAGTATTGAACCTTCTTAACTCTGATACCTCCAAATAGCAACCAATTGCCTTTAGAAGTCAACTAATTAGTTAATAGTGCCACCTTTGTGGGATTAAATTTCAGTATTAATGCAGTTATTCCTTAAAGACCCAATATTAGACCCTTATCAAACAATCATGAAGACCAAGAAATACAATCATTTTGTTGTGGCATAAAATACGGAGAAGATTATACTGTACAACCCTATTCCAACCTTTGAAAACCTCGTTTCTGAAGTTGAACAAACCATTTCCACTTTGAAACAAGGTGTTGGTATCGTCATACTATGGTGTTGCTTTTTTATCATCTCTTACCAGGAGCTGGTAAAAGATGATAAAATAATGATGATGGGGAATATGACCATAGTTTAAGGCAGGGAAATACTGGAATAAAAGCTGACTGGGATAGATATTCATGCATTGCTTTGTGGTAAAATATCACATAAAATACAAGGTAATGTATGTACCCTATTTACATAAGGTAAGAACATTAACATTTGTGGTTTTAACATGACAAAATGTAGAAAATACTTTTTAAGGCACTGTATGTTTTTATTGAAACCAACACAACCCTCCTTCCTACTTCTGCCAGTGCCTTTGTGGAAAATCAATGACTTTTTTCCCGCTGAACGACTCTGAGGTTGCTGCACTTTCTCCAACATCATTAGTTCTGCCTGTGTTTTTGATTACACTGGATGTTTGTTATTCTTGTTTGGCAGTTTTTCCGTCAGAATCTGATGTATGCCATCCTGTCAGCACTCTCTATAGCACAAAATTCAACAGGACCAAATGTGATTGCAGTCAGAGTTTTCAGGACCAGTTAACCACAGCCGTGTGATGAGCTTCCAGTAGAAGCCTACCTGATGTTGTTGCTGCTTAAGTAGCTTCATTTCCGTTGTTGGCGAATTCGTGTTTGAGGCCTGTAAACATGACAACACGATAAATACAAACACATGTCCACAACCCTGCATGTCCATCACATCTGAGGCAGCTCTGGTTCTCGGTGTGATTGTCTGTGAAAGTTGAGGAAATGACATCAGGAGGTGACTCAACCTCCCCCCATAGACATTAGCGTATGGGCAAGTGGGCAGTGATGAAACATGGAAAGAATTCATGTCGGGAGGAAAAGCAGCTTGGGGAGTAAACACTGGCCCTTTCAAATTTTCTTCTTCTGTTGCCTCTCACTTTGAACACATTCTGTCTCTCACCTTTCTCCTAATTCCTCATGGACAACATTGGGCTACTTTATGACTGTGACATCATATGCCCTGGCAGACGCTGCTGATCTGCTGCTGGTGTGATAGCAAACAGTAGTTGGACTGGATAGTTTTTTTTCTAATGCCTTAGCTGCAGTATAATGATCC
The DNA here is from genome assembly GCF_003331165.1 of Xiphophorus hellerii. NCBI lineage: Eukaryota > Metazoa > Chordata > Actinopteri > Cyprinodontiformes > Poeciliidae > Xiphophorus > Xiphophorus hellerii. The sequence goes on from NC_045680.1 coordinate 2,328,504, forward strand.
CCCATACTTGGACTGTAATTCAGAACTAATATAGATAAATTGCAAAATTATCTAAATTTGGGTTCAGATAAAAATATCTTAAAGCTGTTAAAACGTCAAACATGTAGGGTTTACATCCACTCCTAGTTGTTAAAGTGTTATTGTTCCATCTCAGGTGTTTTGGTTTTAATTCAAATTGTTGAACTCCTCTATACTTGAGCCTTTTCCTCTTTTATGAATAAATTAACATTAGCTTTCATCTGTGTTGTGAGTCATTTATTAACCTTAGAGTTGAAACTTCTTTTAAAACAAATAATGACATCTTAATCCTCATATCTCATATGAGTATGCAAAAAGTTCACAAGATCACAAAGCCTGAGAAAATGTGAGTTTATGATTTTGGTTCAGATTCAGTCCGTGGCCCCTTGAAGTCCCTCATTGCGGTAGCACATATCGGCAAGTTGATGTGTGCTGCCACCTAGTGGTATTAAACAAGAACTACAGAACAAAGTACAAGGTGCCTGCGCAATGCGCATAATGTACTGTATATGTTTCATACTTTTCCAGATTTACGACTTACTTTATTTAAAACAGCGACAGTATACAGTACACATTAACCACAAGAGGAGAGATGCACTGTATCAGGATATAGCTCATAGTACTAACTTTGCATTTCAAAAATTGCCTGATACAATTAAAAAAAACAAAAAAAAAACAACATAAAAACACCTGAATTATTATTATTATATTACTTCTGTTTTATTTTTCTATACTTATCAAAGACTTTGCAAGATTTTTCTCTCTAAGAACCCTGACGGCCTTTATTTTTTAAAAACGAAATTTCAAATTTATTATTCTTAACATTTACATGTTTATATTGTAAGTATACAAGCTCTGAGGCAATAAAGTAATGGATTACTATACAGAACAGCTACAAGTAGTTTTAAAAAATTTACTACTATATTGCCCCATACAACAGAATGTAAAGTTAGTTGTTAATATTTGAACTTAATGTTACATGAAAAATATAAGAACTGTTATTATATGTTCAGCATAATCCAAAATACTCTAAAAACAACTGCATAAAAAAGAGCATTTATGACACCACTTATTGTTACACCGGTTATAATAAACATTTCAAGCTTTTTTCTATATATCCGTAGTAATGTTTTAACATAAAACTTCCTTTTAATTTTTGTCGTCACCTTTCTTGTTTTTAATTGTTTTTCAAATGTAGATTTTACTGAAAATATAACAGGACAGACCAGCAAGATGATTTGTTCAAAACTTGCTAACTATGCTTTGGTGAAACCAGTATCTGTTAATGCTCTATGTGAATTGATCGCTTCAGTACAGAAAACTTAAGTTGGAAGCACACTTGTGTTGCATGTTTAGTCGAGGGAAAGGTTAGTATAGAGGTTACTTTCATCGTCTCTGACATTAATATTTTTACTCAAGCTGTCTGTAGACTGAGACAAAGGTAGGTAAGAATGGTTAAAATAGTTGTTGCACGAGCAAGGCTTAAGACAGCAGCATGTAGTATAAAGTTTATCTCCTTCTTCAGGATCTTTTCCATCTTTAAACTGCTCATAAACATAACAGTTTTCCTTAAGGCAGTGAATGGAGAGATCTTTCTTCAGAGTTACATAGTCTCTGAGGGTTTCGCTCCCAGAACTTCCATCTGCCTGATCCTCAATGGAAAAGCTTCCATCAGAGGAGAGGAAGTCAAATTCTTCAGTAGGCTTGTTGAGTACTGGAAGCTCAGCAGACATGATTTCCACTACAGAGGAGGTTGTTTCTTCAAAATACAGCTTCGATGTGACTGGAGGGTCCTGTAAGGTGAGTACAGTAACTCATGTTGAATAACTTAGAATTTATTTAGACATTAAGCTTTAAATGTATTAATTCTGTTGGCATTTATTATACATTTGTATTTGTTTTATGATGAAGTATAAAAAAAGAGTTTTTGTAGTGGTGAACATGTGGGGGGACAAAACAAGATTATAATTTGTGTTTTTTTTCTTGAGGATTCTAACAAAATGAGAGCAATGTTAAATAAATTAGAAGTTTTACAAAGTGGTGGATTTTTATTTAAAAAATGTCTCAGTGACAGCAACATTTTTTTATTTAATGGAGCCTCTTCTTTCATTTTTTTTCTGGGTTTCCCAGTTTGTTTCCTGGTAACCTTAAGAGTTACTTTCTGGACTATTCAGTAAAGTATCTGAAATGTCTTACAAAGTAACTTACAAGTTGCAGGAAAGCAACCACTTTGTTTCATGAAATTTTCACAAAGGTGGCTGGTAAGTCCTGGAAATGACTTTTAAGTTCTGGGAAATTACACACTGTGTTATTTTGTGCTACCATTTTGTTTTTATTTGTTGTTGTTTTGTGTATGATTGCTTATAATTACTTTAAATCCTGTCACTAAATGTTTTACCCATTTCTGCTGGTTGATGTCTGTCAGGAAGCCCTGCAGAACCTTTTCAAGGTTGGGCACTGGTGGCCAAAAAAACAGCTTGAGCTTCCTAAAAAAACCAAAAAACAAAAATTAATTCATAAGGATGTTGTTTTTTTTTCCCTAATACTTTTCAATTTCTTCAAATACCAGATCAGTTTCAGAAAATGTATTATTTCTAAATAGTGATATTTGTTTTAAAAAGGACATAAAATAAATGTATAATTGCTTTTACAACAAAATGAAATAGTTGAAAACAAAAGTACCTGCGACAAAGTAAAATGGTTGTGATGAAGCTGATAGTTATGACCAGGATGGAAATATAGAAACACCACACGAGCTGCATGTCTGGAAACAGTGGAACTAAAGTTAGAATTATGCATTTCTGCAACTATGTTTTTATTCATGAAGCAAAATTAATAAAACTACATTTAATTAGGTTGCCATTTTTATTTTTTTTAATAAAAATAAAAATGGAACATTTTCATACTAAACAAGTTAAAAAGCTTTTTTTTTTTTTACTTTAATATTTTTTTTTATTATTTCAGACTTACCTGTATTATCAGTAGTAGTACCTAAGAGGACATCTGACCAGTCACTCCAGTGTCCTGAATAAATCGACCCATCAGGTTTAGCTCTAACTTTTACACTGAACTGGCCTCCTGATGAAAGACGTACACACATGCTGGTGTTTCGCTGTTTTGTTATCTGCGGGTAGAAATAAAAAAAGTAATTAAATAAATCCATATCCATACTATTTGTCTTCATATTTGATGCATGCATTCTCATTTGTTTATGCATTTTTTGGTACATTATTTAAGGTTTTGTAGTACCTCATAAATACAAACCTTTAGAAACCTTAATTTTACATACATTTGAAATTTTGGAACATTTAAGGCCTATCATGTTGACGTGACAATTTCTTTCTTTTGGCGCCATCTTGTGGTATGATAATGAAATTTTCAAGACAGGATTAACACTAACATTGAGTACAAAAGGTTAAAACATAATACATCTTTTTTTTTTTCCTTTTTCAGATTACCAAGAACAACAAGACTGTACATGATTGTAGAACCGTCATGATGAGCTCTGAACTTCTGCTTCTTTTGTTTTTGTTTCCATATTTACATAATAAATGCAATTAATTCTGCAAACCAACCAAAATTTGAAAAGTTTGTCTTTGACTAATGCTGAGTATTTTCTTTGTGTGTCTTGTTTTGTTTTGTGTGTGTTGTTTCCTTTACTCCTTAACTTTTTTCCAGATGAAAAAAAAGTATGTAGGGACTAAAATGTTGCCCACCATTGTTATTCTCATTGAAAGAGTGACTATTTTATTTTTTAAGTTGTTGATCAGTTCCGCTTTTGTTGGTGGATCTAACTTACCCTGAAGTCTTCGACTGCTTTGATCTGAACATCAACCTCAAACACCATGTGGTTTAGCAGAGACGGGAGAGGAGCTTCCCACTCCAAGCACAACTTGTCGTTAATCAGTTCTCCTTTCAGATGACTTGGTGGGCCACTTTTAACTGTTGACATGAATCACAAAAGGTTATGTAAAAATCTTACTTTTTTGATGAATCATGGCCTGTGAGAAAATCAATAACTTACTGCATTGTTTAAGAAATTGAGCACAAGAAAAGATTCCATTAAATTTATTTGTGTACTGTGATGACCTATAGAAATAAAAATATTATTGATTGTCCATGATTGTTTCTCTTACATATACACCAAAGTTGTGCATATTTGATAGATTTACAGAAATAGTAGTGATATTCTGTACTTCCTAATAAGGATTGACCTCATAAACACAACTTCCCGTAAGAACTTGAACTGTTCTAAACAAAGAAAGCACATCTTAGAGTTTCTCTTCAGTGAAGTGTAACTCAGTATTACTCACTGGACTTTTTCAGCTCAATCTCTTTGCTGAAGAACAGTCGTTTGAGTGGAGCTGCAGTGCTGCTGAGCTTGACCTTCATTGCTCCAGACTTATCTCCATGAAAAGAACAGGTGTCAGAAAGATTTCCATCATCCTGACACTCCATCCAGTTCGAAGGTTGACTGTAAGAATTGGAATATAGCTCATCAAAATTGCAGAAAAACAAATAAAAATCACAACTAACTGTTTTGACAAAATCTCTTTGAAGGCTCTGTATAATATGTCCAGAATTTAAGCTATATAAACCCTTTTTGCAGACATCCTAGATGCCCATATAATATCCACACGTAATTTACAGTCCTAGGAAACTGTAAATGCAATTATTTCACTTGTAAGACTCTACAATGACATATCAAAAATGCTTTTGTTGATATTTTTTTGTTTTATATTAAAAAAAAGGTGTTTCCACCCATGTTTCAATATCTTTAAGAACCACTGCTAATAGCAATGCCTTAGATTGTTTCTATTTGTTTACGTCCCCATATTGGCCAACGTTCAACAATTGGACAGATGACCTCATGATTTATTCTAGAGTACTTTGACACAGGGAGAAATTTGTTGCCAGCTGAATAACTTTCCGCAGGTTCTCTGCCTGCAAAACAAGACCAAATCACCATCACCACCCCACCACCATGCCTGACAGTTGCTTTGAGGTCTTTCTCTTAAAATGCTGTTTGGTTCTCATATGGAAATCTCTATTTTGGTCTCATCTGCATTTATAAAGTTGTAGTACTGTATTGTTTTTTTGTGAGAAGTGTTCTCCAGGCACTTTAGAAACTTAGAAAGGAAACGGGTGGCATGGCTCTCCCACAGCTAAAGCATTGTTGGGGCCTGCCATGCAAAGCAATGGCAGGAACCTATTACTATTGTCGGAGAGAAGCGTCTCTTTAATCTTCTTTATTTTTCTTCCGTCACCGTTAATGCGGCTCATACCGCTGGGTGCTGTTAAGGAATCATGGCTATTTTTGATGGTTTGATATAGGTAAGCTAATGCCATGTGTGTTTAAGTAGACCAACATTCCTTTGGACAAAAGCAGATGCAAGCAGGAGTTCACAGATAAACATTCTTTTGGCAAGGCTGTAATTTAGACCAGCCATAAAACACAAAGCTCTTGAAAGGTTTTAAATTAGGAGGCCATAAAGAATATCTTCCCCGGCTCGCAGGTCAGAGGTCGGGGGTGTCTCAGGAGTTCAGAGTTGTATCTGGAGTGGATCACAACTTAGGAATCTTGGAAACACTGAGGTTTAATTTCTGATACACCTTTTTAATATTAATAGCAATAGTGTGTTAGATTAAAGTATATTACCCAAGATACAAATACTAATCTAGTAAATGGAAATGTATTCGAAAATGTACTAACTATGACAATATTGGAACCCAAAAAGGGAATGGTTTGAATGTTATGTTTTACAGGTTGAAAAGACTTCTATCTCATTATTGTTTGTGATAAGGTAAAGATTCAAATCTTTGGAGAAGCTGACTGCAGAGGAGCAAGATAGGTTTTGTGAAAATAACTTATAACTTTAATAACTAGAATGACTCTTGATATTTGTCATTAAAACTCAGGGGAAGGTCTAAGTATTTTCCAAGGTAGCTCTTGGTTGGTCAAAACAGAGGTACGCCCTATTTGCATATATTAACAAAGAGAAACGCCTTCACTAGAAAAGGGAATGCTCAATAATAAGAATTCAGACAGCTGCCCTGTTTTGCTTTTATGCATCAGCTGTCTCCAAAAGCGCTTTTGATCTTATTCTTTTAATTCTTTTGTCTCAGGTAAAGAAATGTACTTTTGTGTACTCTGAAGTTTTCTTGTTAAATTCATACGGTGTTTTCTATTGAATTAAACTTTGTATTTCTGTGACGTCATCGTGCCTTGCCGTTTCCTTGCCGGCCGTGACGACATCCACTCGGGACCCGGACATCCAGGAGGAAAAAGGAGAGCCATGCTTTTTCCAAAATTAAGCTAACCTAATAACTTTCCTCCTTAATAGTGCACACCTACAAATGAGGTATCAAAACGTGCAGAAAATTCACGCCATTGGAGCTATTATTTTTGGTGGGATTTGGGCTTAACGTGGCGACATAATTCGCAAAAAACTGCGAAAAAAACCCCATTATAAGTCAATGGGAAAAATCCTGGAAATACCCTATTTTTGAGGATTTGCTGTGTCGTCACAAATTCACCTAGAAATGCCATTCAAATTTCATTTTGTAGATACGTCTGTGATCTCTTCGAAAGTGAAGACGGCTCGTCGATACCAATTACGGTTTCTCCACAATTTGCCTCTAAGCGACCCAAACTTTCTCATTTTTGCTCAAATTACAGTGACAGCCGATCTCGGTTCAGATCTGGGCACAACATTTCTTTCTCTCATCACTGTAAATGTTCTGAGTGAGGTACAGATATGAATCTCGGGACTATCGCAGAAGACACATTGAACTGTCATACGCTTAAAACGCTTTTCGAATATGTATTACGGTTCCCGAACAAGAAGGATTTGTTTCCAATGCTTTTTGTCAGTAAAACGTGTTTGCTCTCAAACACACAATTGTGTGTTTGAGAGCTCAGAGCTCACAGCTCACACCTGCTGAGACCATTATTTGCCATAGCAACGGATCTCAAGAGGCTATTGGCTGCTGATTTGGACTACGAATACGCATCGCTGTAGTTCTATCTATCCTCAGTTGAAACAGATCAGGACTGAGAACTGGCCTTTAGAACTACCCGCTGCTATGGGCTGTATATAACTGATTTAACTCAGTAACTGTTACACATGGGATTAGTTTGGAACTTTAAAATTAAGCATACTGAAAATTTCAAAATAAAAGCCTTGAATATTTTACATGACGTAATTGCTCTTTTTGGCCGTATATGACTTTTTCATCCAAAGCAATGTTACACATGGGATTAGTTCGGAACTTTAAAATGGAGCATAATAATAATTTCAAAATAAAAGCCTTGAATATTTTTACATCAGGTAATTGCTGTTTTTGGCTTTATGTGACTTTTTCATCCAAAGCACTGTTACACATGGGATTAGTTTGGAACTTTAAAATTAAGCATAGTGAAAATTTCAAAATAAAAGCCTTGAATATTTTACATGACGTAATTGCTCTTTTTGGCCGTATATGACTTTTTTATCCAAAGCAATGTTACATACACATGGATTAGTTCGGAACTTTAAAATGGAGCATAATAATAATTTCAAAATAAAAGCCTTGAATATTTTTACATGACGTCATTGCTCTTTTTGGCTTTATTTGACTTTTTCATCCAAAGCACTGTTACACATGGTATTAGTTTGGCCCTTTGAAATGAAGCTTAACAAAAATTTCAAAATAAAAGCCTTGAATATTTTTACATCATGTAATTGCTCTTTTTGGCTTTATTTGACTTTTTCATCCAAAGCACTGTTACACATGGTATTAGTTTGGCCCTTTAAAATGAAGCTTAACAAAAATTTCAAAATAATAGCCTTGAATATTTTTACATGACGTAATTGCTCTTTTTGGCTTTATTTGACTTTTTCATCCAAAGCACTCTTACACGTGGTATTAGTTCAGAACTTTAAAATGAAGCATACTGAAAATTTCAAAATAAAAGCCTTGAATATTTTACATGAAGTAATTGCTCTTTTTGGCCGTATATGACTTTTTCATCCAAAGCAATGTTACACATGGGATTAGTTCGGAACTTTAAAATGGAGCATAATAATAATTTCAAAATAAAAGCCTTGAATATTTTTACATCAGGTAATTGCTGTTTTTGGCTTTATGTGACTTTTTCATCCAAAGCACTGTTACACGTGGTATTAGTTTGGCCCTCTGAAATGAAGCATACTGAAAATTTCAAAATAAAAGCCTTGAATATTTTTACATCAACTACTTGTGTTTTGAGCATTATATAACTATTTTAACCCAATGACTATTACGCAGGGGATTAGTTTGGCCCTTTGAAATGAAGTTTAACAAAAATTTCAAAATAAAAGCCTTGAATATTTTTACATGACGTAATTGCTCTTTTTGGGTTTCTTTGACTTTTTCATCCAAAGCACTGTTACACATGGTATTAGTTTGGCCCTTTGAAATGAAGCATACTGAAAATTTCAAAATAAAAGCCTTGACATATTTTAGATCAGATAATTGCTCTTTTGAGCAATAAATAACTGATTTAACCCAATGACTATTACACATGGGATTAGTTTGGACCTTTGAAATTAAGCTTAACAAAAATTTCAAAATAAAAGCCTCAACATGCCCCTGAGGTTAGTGCACCGCCGCAGGCAGTGCAATAATATTATTCTGCATTATCTGTTTCTCTCAGGTTAGGGAACTGCCTTGCGCAGCAAGGCAGTTCATTAGCATTAGCATTTTAGCTTAAATAAGCTATTAGCTATTTATTGGACTTATTAGCCATGTTTAGTATACTGAATGGAGTAAGTCCATTATAGAGAACATCCTAGTGATGTCCCACATGCTAGTGACAGCAATGATGCTAACATTAGCATTTTGCTAACTACTTGCGTTTTCAGCATTATATAACTGATTTAACCCAATGACTGTTATACATGGAATTAGTTTGGACCTTTGGATTGAAGTTTAACAAAAATTCCAAAATAAAAGCCTTGACATATTTTACATCAGATAATTGCTCTTTTGAGCAATAAATAACTGATTTAACCCAATGACTATTACACATGGGATTAGGTTGGCCCTTTGAAATGAAGTTTAACAAAAATTCCAAAATAAAAGCCTTTAATATTTTTACATCAACTACTTGCGTTTTCAGCATTATATAACTGATTTAACCCAATGACTGTTATACATGGAATTAGTTTGGACCTTTGAATTGAAGTTTAACAAAAATTCCAAAATAAAAGCCTTGAATATTTTTACACCAGCCACTTGTGTTTTGAGCATTATATAACTATTTTAACCCAAGGACTATTACGCATGGGATTAGTTTGGCCCTTTGAAATGAAGTTTAACAAAACTTCCAAAATAAAAGCCTTGAGAAAATTTTAAATCGTACTGAATGGTGCACGTCCGCCTCGCTTAACGTTCTTGCGGTTCTCCGCGTGCCACTGATTACGTTGCGGCGTTCTTTGGCGTCGATGCCGATTTGTGGCGTGACGACGCCGGGCCCAAAACCCCACGGGCGCGCCTTGGCAGGCCCCGGCTAAATTTCTTCCGAAATTTTCTAGTTATTATTATTGTTGTTATTATTATTATTGGGGCCTGCCCATAGCAATGCATAAGGAGAGCAGTACTGACTTGCGAAGCAAGTCAGTACTGCCTCCATGCATTGCATGGCAGGCACCTATTATTCTACACCCAATAGAATGTCTCTTTATATCTTTATTGGGGCCTGCCATGCAAAGCAATGGCAGGAACCTATTGCTATTGTCGGAGAAAGTGTTTCTTTATTCTTTATTTTTCTTCCGTAACCGTTAATGCGGCTCATACCGCTGGGTGCACACCTACAAATGAGGTATCAAAACGTGCAGAAAATTCACGCCATTCCAGCTATTACTTCTGGTGGGATTTGGGCTTAACGTGGCGACATAATTCGCAAAAAACTACGAAAAAAACCCCATTATAAGTAAATGGGAAAAATCCTAGAAATACCCTATTTTTGAGGATTTTCTGTGTCGTCACAAATTCACCTAGAAATGCCATTCAAATTTCATTTTGTAGATACGTCTGTGATCTCTTCGAAAGTGAAGACGGCTCGTCGATACCAGTTACGGTTTGTCCACAATTTGCCTCTAAGCGACCCAAAGTTTCTCATTTTTCCTAAAGTTAGAGTGCGTCTCTGGCTGCTTAGAGTGAGAGATGAAGACAACTTTTTCAGCCCAAATCATTTTTGAAATCGCCATCACGCCCACAAATATCGCACGATTAGTATCACAATCGGTCCTGACATTGATACGCCTGTCTGCTCCGGTAAAATGTTTTCGAAATTTATCTAGACCGTACGGTTTTCTGTCACGGTGCTTCAGAGCAAAGTCATGCGACAGGATTTTCTGAGGCTGTCTGAGGCTCTCTCCCATGTATTTGAATAGAATTTCAGATCTGGGCACAACATTTCTTTCTCTCATCACTGTAAATGCTCTGAGTGAGGTACAGATATGAATCTCGGGACTATCGCAGAAGACACATTGCCCTCTCATACGCTCAAAACGCTTTTCGAATATGTATTACGGTTCCCGAACAAGAAGGATTTGTTTCCAATGCTTTTTTTCAGTAAACCGTGTTGGCTCAAACACACAATTGTGTGTTTGAGCATGTATGACTCACAGCTCACACCTGCTGAGACCATTATTTACCATGGCAACGGAACTCAAGAGGCTGTTGGCTGCTGATTTGGACTACAAATACGCATCATTGTAGTTCTATCTATCCTCAGTTGAAACAGATCAGGACTGAGAACTGGCCTTTAGAACTACCTGCTGCTATGGGCTGTATATAACTGATTTAACTCAGTAACTGTTACACATGGGATTATTTTGGAACTTTAAAATTAAGCATACTGAAAATTTCAAAATAAAAGCCTTGAATATTTTACATGACGTAATTGCTCTTTTTGGCCGTATATGACTTTTTCATCCAAAGCAATGTTACACATGGGATTAGTTCGGAACTTTAAAATGGAGCATAATAATAATTTCAAAATAAAAGCCTTGAATATTTTTACATCAGGTAATTGCTGTTTTTGGCTTTATGTGACTTTTTCATCCAAAGCACTGTTACACATGGGATTAGTTTGGAACTTTAAAATTAAGCATACTGAAAATTTCAAAATAAAAGCCTTGAATATTTTTACATCAGCTACTTGTGTTTTGAGCATTATATAACTATTTTAACCCAAGGACTATTACGCATGGGATTAGTTTGGCCCTTTGAAATGAAGTTTAACAAAACTTCCAAAATAAAAGCCTTGACAACATTTTAAATCGTACTGAATGGTGCACGTCCGCCTCGCTTAACGTTCTTGTGGTTCTCCGCGTGCCACTGGTTACGTTGCGGCGTTCTTTAGCGTCGACGCCAATTTGTGGCGTGACGACGCCGGGCCCAAGCCCGACGGGCGCGCCTTGGCAGGCCCCGGCTAAATTTCTTCAGAAATTTTGTTTTTCTAGTTTATATCTTTATTTATTTTTCTTCCATCACCGTTAATGCGGCTCGTACCGCTGCGTGCACCCCCACAAAAGTGGTATCAAAACGTGCGGCTCGGTGCCGAGAAGGGAGCTATTATTTTTATAAGGAATCGGACTTACGATGGCGACGTAAAAAGCGTCAAACGGGCCAAATTTCCAACTGCCGAAACGCAGAGCCTAACTGACACCAACTGCCGCTTTTTTAGAGTGAGAAATGAAGAGAATTTTTGACCCCAAACTAATTTTGAGATCGCCCTCACGCCCACAAATATCGCCCAATTGGTATCAAACTCGGTCATGACATCGATACGCATGCCTGCTCCGGTAAAATGTTTTCGAAATTTCTCTAGGGCTTACGGTTTTCTGTCAAGGTGCTTCAGAGCGAAATCATGCGCCAGGATAACTGACGCTCTCCCAGATTCACTTCCATGTATTTCTGAAAAATTTCTGAGCTCTGCATGCACCATTTTTGTCTCATCACTGCAATTACTGTGAGTGAGCTACAAATATGAATCGCGGTACTATGGGAGACGACAAATAGCCCTCTCATATGCTTCAAACAGTTTTCCAATACGTCTCTCGGTTCCTGAACGGCAAGGAGTTGTTCAGGCTGCTTTTTCCATGTAAACCAATGGGGTGTCTCACAAAGATAGAATTTTTTGTCCACCTTTCTCTCACACACACATGACAGTTAGCAGAGGATTGATAACCATAGCAATGGAACACAGGAGGGGATTGGCTGCTGGTTAGGACTACAAATACGCATCACTGTAGTTCTATCTATAGTGGAACCCTCAGTTGAAACAGATCAGGACTGAACTGGCCTTTAGAACTACTTGTGTTTTGGGCTTTTTATAACTGATTTTATCCAACCATTGTTACACATGGATTTAGTGTGGCAATTTAAAATTAAGCTCACTGAAAATTTCAAAATAAAAGCCTTGAAAATTTTTACATCAGGTATTTGCTCTTTTGAGCTTTATATAACTGATTTAACCAAATGACTATTAGACATGGGATTAGTTTGGCCCTTTGAAATGAAGCTTAACAAAAATTTCAAAATAAAAGCCTTGAGAAGTTTTACATCATGTAATTGCTCTTTTTGGCTTTTGTTGACTTTTTCATCCAAAGCACTGTTACACATGGGATTAGTTTGGCCCTTTGAAATGAAGCTTAACAAAAATTTCAAAATAAAAGCCTCAATATGCCCCTCAGGTTAGTGCACCGCCGCAGGCGGTGCAATAATATTATTCTGCATTATCTTTTTCTCTGAGGTTAGGGAACTGCCTTGCGCAGCAAGGCAGTTCATTAGCATTAGCATTTTAGCTTAAATAAGCTATTAGCTATTTATTTGACTTATTAGCCATGTTTAGTATACTGAATAGAGTAAGTCCATTATAGAGAACATCCTAGTGATGTCCCACATGCTAGTGACAGCAATCACGCTAACATTAGCATTTTTGCTAATTTTAGCTGATACACTTACTTTATCATACTGAATGGTGCAAGTACATGTTAGTAAACATTCTTGTGATTCTCCTCATATGATTGCAGCTTTCTTTAGCATTGATGCTAATTGCTAGCATCAGAACGCTGGGTCCAAACCGACGGGCACACTTTGGCAGGCCCCGGTTAAATTTCTTCAGGAATTTTCTAGTTATTATTACTATCATGTTTTCCAGCTTGCTCCATTTCTCTGTTGGTATAATGAGGACTATATGGCTAAGTGGAAGGAAATGTGGGAAACTGGATTTCCTTTAAAAGCCCTGATTTGTGATAGCAGTCTGTTGGCTCACTTGGGAGTGATAAATTGTTGGATACATCTAACATAAAAAAGTAATGAATGCTTACTCCAGTGGTGCCCAAAGTCTGTCCTCGAGGGCCGGCATCCTGCATGTTTTAGTTCTCTCCCTGGTGGTAGAAACAACCTTTTCAGCATGTCAATGTTCTTCTTAGGCCTCTAATGAGTTGTCATTGGATCCAGGTGCGTTAAACCAGGGAGAACTAAAACATGCAGGATATTGGCCCCCGAGGACCAACTTTGGACACCACAAGCTTACTCTTTTTCTATCACAAATATCAACATTTACATGCTGAGCCCTGCAGAGATTGAACACACACCTATAGATATATAAGGATATTAGTACCTAGAGTTATAGAAGAGCTTGTAATCATTTTCTGCACCATATTTGGTGCTATTCCAATGACAGGTAACACGTTGCAGGTCAGAGGTGAAGCATACCAGGGAAATATCATCTACAAGAGAAAGGTTGTTATTTTTTAAGTATAAGCATCAGTTGTAAGAAAGTATGTATATGTATGTGCAGGCATTGCATCCAGCCAGTCTGTTTTCAGTCAGACACACCTGCACTTTGGGGAACTATTGCTCGCACAGGTTTCGACCAGGCACTCCAGTATCCAGGATGTGCGTCTGGTCCATTTTCACATTTCACAGAAGCCTGAAACTCAACCTCCTCACCTGGTTCCAGTGAGAGCAGAACGCTACTGTCTTTTCCCTGCAAACAAGAAGTATTACTATACAGTAAGTATTTATCTTGAACTATTACCTTATAGATTGATTAGAAAGAAATGGCTCATGTTTTATCCTTTCTTCTTTAAAATAGTTAAACTTTCTAGCATATGTTGGTCCCAGACTAATATTTGACCAGTCATTTGTTATTTATTCAAGTATGAATACTTGAATAAATAGTATTTATTGTGTACACAATGTGTGATTGTGTACACATCAGGAACATAAAAGAATGTTCCTGATGTGTCAATCCTATAAAAGTGAGTTGGAAATGCATTTACGTTTTGACCAAAATATGATAAATTCAACTATTATGTTTCATTTCAAGGTGTTTTATGGCTCGGCTTAACTAAACATGGGAAAGATCTGTGAGGTGGCTTTACTGAGCACTGTATGGTATAAATTCAATTTAAGCAAAAAAAGTATAATAAATGTACTTAAAGCATATATTACCTCTACTGTTTTTTCCCCAAGTGTCTTGGAAGAATAGCAAATTCTATATTTCTCTTTCCATATGTGTTTTAAATTTGTGTCCAGAGAAATAAGCATTTTTCCCACAGTGTCTCCTGGCTGTAGGGAGACAATGGAGGGGGGATCCAGAAGACCTGCACATAAAATATAGCAAAAATAAAAAATATTTTTCCTAATACGACTGGAAGTTCTCAAAACTTTGACTAAGATACATCAAAAGGCTAGCCTTGCTTCTTGGTTTTACATCACAGCCCAAATTAAAATGCAAAGCAGACATGAAATTCAAATAGAAATATTGAATGGAATCAGCAGCTTGAGACGAAACACAATATCTCTAAAATAGATTTAGTCTCTATATTTATAAATTTAAAGAGAACTCAAAAGAGCAAGTGTGAATCAAACACCCTCACAAACGGCAGGGAAAACTGCATTAAAACAATATAAAATGCTTAAAGGGGGAGATCCATCTTTATACCTATGTTTATGCATGATCATAGCACTGAACACATCAAACTTTGAGCATACAGTGTTAATGTTTGTTTATGATTTCACAAGAAAAAATTAATAATGTTAAAACAAGTTTCTTACAAAGATCCTCCACATAGACTGTCCGCTTATACAAAATGATGTTTTTGGTCTGATCCACCACTTTCACTTCCGTCCCAACGTATGTAAAGATATCCCACCGTGGAAACGAACAGACATGTAGGAAAGTTCCGTTTTCTGTTCCATCGGTAGACATTTTACACTTCTTACTTGGGTCCCTTTAGTGATAAATTTGTGTATACAAGAAACATGATGTATTAGAAAAGAAAGACATTTTTACAGAAAATGTCACACAGATCAAAAGCAGTTTAAACCAAAATATTTTCAAAAATATAATTTCAAAATCCTCTGCTTTAAGAAAGCTTAATGATGATCCTTTTGGCTGCAGCAGGGAAACAAAGCAAACACATATTGGAGCATATACACATTCTACACCTCCCATATAGTTTTTTTCCTCCAAGCTCTTTGTACAAAAGTAAGTTTCCATCAGACTCCACCTCCATGTTTGATAGTTGTAGGAGATGTTATGCATTTTAGAAATTTGTGCTGCTAATTTGCCACACATCTCCGAATCTCACATCACTCCTGAAGTCCTATGGTAATTTTCATAGATAACTTTAGAAACCTGAGGTGCACTGCTTTACACTTTTCAAAGAAAAAAAATCCTTTCTCTTTTCTCTTTTTTAAACAAGTGATGTTTGCCAACCTTTCTTATTAGACCAGACTGACAGTTACAACTAACAGCTGATATTTGGAAAAGGCTGATATTGAAGTTTCATGGACTTTCCTGTGATTTAGAACTGTTTCAGGATTTTCTTACAATTGATATTTTTCAAACTGCAGAATAATGGACCTCTTGCAGCCCTTTCTAGATTGATGCTATTCTAAAATAAGTAAGTAAATAAACGGTACCTTTTACAGGTAAGAAACAACAGAGTGCTTTACAAAACATAAAAAACTAAGAAGATAAAATTTAAGTGGAGATAAAACAGCATACATGTGACATAGGACAAAATAAAACTACCGTAATTAAAAACCACTCCGAATAAATGTGTAAAAATAATTTTTTACACATGTACATGCTGTAGTTACTACAAACATGGTTTCATACAGTAACAATGACATGTTGTTTTATTAGGGGTGGGTTCACCTACAAAAAGAGAAAAAAGATTTACTTTTTATTATGACTGTTTATATCAGTGGCTGACAATTCTGGTCTTCAAAGGACCAAATTCATGCATTTTCTTGCAGAAGTTGGTGAAAGGCTGCAGAGATAATTGAACTATTTGATTGAAGACAACACGTCCGAAGAGCCCAATTTGTGTACCTGAGGTTTAAACTGACTTACAAGTGTTACAGAGAAAAACTGGACTATTAAAAACATACCATTCAATATTATAGAGAAAATCATACGTCCCGTTGTCTGTGGTCTCAAAGAAGCAGGTGAAATCAGTCATTGTTCGAGTGAAACACTTTGGATCTTCTTCATCTTGTATGAGCAAAACATCTGGTCCAGAAAAAAAATCACATAAATATGATGCATATATGACAGAAAATATAGTTGCCAATGAGAGCCATTGAAACATCAGAACATCAATAGTTGGTAATATCCACTTTGGCTGATAGAACACTTAGTCTTTGTTTATAACATTTTACAAAGTTTGAGCATGCAAAGAAAGAAATCTTTGACCGTTCATCTTTACACAATCAAATGACTGAGATGACAAGAGTTCAGCTTTCTGGTCTGCTCAATTATTTCTGAGTTGATTTGGTCAAACATTTTCCTGTTGAAAGCGGCAATTTCCACGTAGACCAAAAACGACCTTGTATTTTAAAGCCCTCATGACACCATACAACAACAAATGGGAAACAAATGAGCCCACAGCATCACAGATACTACACCACGTTTAAAAGTGGGCATGAAGGTCATGTCTACATTCAATATAATAAAACTTATGTACAGAAATGATTTAGGTTATTTCTTTTAAATGAATTGTTGGTGGTGCCAAACAATTGGGGCAAGGAAAAAAGTTCCCTTTTAATATGGGTTTGTTGTTTCTCAAGTTAACTGTTTTCCAGTTCAACCTGCTGGATTGGTAATTCAGGGAATTACGAATATCCCAGTTTATTTGGTAAGGAAAAAGTGAAGGGTTCACTATGGAACTTTACAACTTAGAAAGGAAACGGGTGGCATGGCTCTCCCACAGGTAACGCATTGTTATTATTATTATTATTATTATTATTATTACTATCATGTTTTCCAGCTTGCTCCATTTCTCTGTTGGTGTAATGAGGACTATATGGCTAAGTGGAAGGAAATGTGGGTAACTGGATTTCCTTTAAAAGCCCTGATTTGTGATAGCAGTCTGTTGGCTCACTTGGGAGTGATAAATTGTTGGATACATCTAAAATAAAAAAATTGGCAGAAGCTGGGTAATTTGACAAAAATGGATAAATCATTAAACTTATTTAGGTGAAATGCATTTGTTACAGAATTCCCTCCCATCTGAGACTTCAATTTTAAATCCTGTGGATAAAGAAGGGTCTTACAATGTGCCTCACACTTACAGAAAATTATATTCTGTTAAAAGTTTCCAGCTTATGCAGAACATACAGTATATGGCTTAAGGAAAAAAAGATTTCTTTTAAGATCTCTAAAATTTTACTGCAAGTGGCAAAACTACACGGTCTTGCGACAGTTGATACAGAATTCTACGAGATTTTAAAGTCAGCGTATTGGTCAAAGACACATTTATTAACATACACCTTTGTTGATAACTGATAAACAAATTATAGGTTATTGTTCCACTAGCTCCTCAAAAGCTAGTTTGAGCTTCCACTGGCTCTTCATTCTGGAAAGAACATTGCTACAAAGCCCTAATAAGATAAACTAAGACACCAGTCCAGGATAAATATGATGCGCATAGTTTGTATCTTTACTATTTGGAATTAAAAAGATGCTATGACACATCTAATATTTGTAGGCTAAGTCAAATCTATGTAAGAATATACTATCAGATTGTGCAGATGTTTTGCAGTAAATAAGTGGTATTGTAGAGTTTGAAAACAAAAAAAGGAAAGATGTTTGTAATAAGCAAAATGTAATTTTTTGTACAGCTGTCATTCTCTAAATAGAAATGAAACAATTTCTAAAAATTCCAGTGTGACATTAGGAATTTATTTTTAGACTTTTCAGGTCTCCTTGACAATAGGTGCGGACCAAAAATATCTCAACAAAACTTGTCATGTTTTTGGGAATACAAAATCAGGCATGAGGAGTCTTAAAGAAAAATAATATTTGTTTTCCTCCAAAGCCAGAGTTGCATTTTTTGTACCTTTGTCTTCTGCAAGATGTTATCTTGTTCTGACAAATATAACTTTAACCTAAATTAAATTAAAGATAAAATTATACACAGTCTGACAACAAACTTAAAATATACAAAATAAATGTCTCTATGAATTGATAGGCATTTCCAACAAAAAAAAAAAAAAGTGCAGTTAGTACAGCAAGGGGGGTAAACATAATTTAAATTTCATCGGAACGTTTCAACATATATACACTTACCTTGCTTTGACAAATTATGCTCAATGTCAGCATTGCAGTGCAAGAAGGGCATCAAGTCAAAATGCATCCACAAGCTAAAGAGAAATATCTCCCATATGCAATGCTGAGTCATCATTGACTGAGGAGTTGTGCTTCCAATCCTGATTTAAGCTCAGCTCATGTTTGTGTTTATTGTGTCTACTTCATGCAGTTTTGAGTGGGTGTATGTGGGTGGGCTTTAACAAGTTCAGAAGGGTCGAACTAAAAAGCTGAGCCTAAAACAGGAAGTGCGCTCTATCTGTGGTGGAAGCTGACACCAAAAAAGGCAAAATAGGAGGAGAAATGTACACTGTTTTTTTTTCTTCTTCTTCATATTTTTAGGACACAAGAGCATAACAAATGACTGCTGGAGATTCCAATTATCATGATCTCCGTTGTATGTATTGGTAGATATTCTTATTTGTTGTGTTGAGTAAAAGATTAGTAGGTGAATAATGATAGTTAAGCCAATATAATCTTTAGAAGACTTGGGACTTACCATTTCTCGGGATAATGTACTTTACAATGTAAAGCACAGGACTTCATAAGCTTTCAAATTCTTTGTTCTACAGTTTGTGAGACAGTCGTGCCATCCTGAAAAACAAATAAAAAATGTACCCAAAGAGAAAACCATGTGTGCTGATTAACCACATCCTGACCTACTGCACAGCACATTTGGTTTTATTTCTCACGTACAGAGGCAGGCCCCTGTTGCTCATAGCCCTGGCAAATTTAGATAATATTAATTACTTTCATTGGTTTGTCTTTGATAGGAAATGAGACTGGCATCTCCCGAAACATAAAACAGCATAAATTATGTATCAATGTAAACCATATAAAGAACGAGAGTTTTTATTTATATATATTTTTTGACTCACCCCACAACAAAATGTGACGGTGTTGTGGGAACCACTGAGGCCAGAAAGTTAAAATTCTCCTGAATACATGTTTATGCTCTAATTTTGTTGTTACAGCAAATAAAAAATACCATATTTTAAAACTACAGAAGTCAGATGTTAACAATGTGTGGATTATAGTTAAATATTGACTTTGTATCGCAGTAAACGTTATAGCAAGTCCGTTATAGCAGCTGTTACACCGCTCGCTGTTGTTTACATCTATGCTGTATTTGCACAGTTTTTCTACTTCTTTCAGAATGTCCTATTTTAAATAACTTGTCACATGCTTGTCATGGAGGTCGAGCAGTCATGGAGGTCGGACCCAAACGGTTGAAAGAATAAAGCTCAGATTGATATCAGTTGAAGCTTCAATGTTAGTGCAGCAGAATAGCCAAACCACACTAACCACATGAACAATGAAAGACAAACTGCTTAAGTAAGAGCAAAAGTAAGAAATCAATGTAAGAGAACTACTAAACTTGCTAACTAAAGAAGAATATTTATACTAAATGAAAAGCTAACGAAACAATACATTATTTATTTACTATAATGTATTTACTACAACACATTATTGTAAACACCATAATTCGTTTACAGCCTACTCCCTGGAGTTGAGTATTCATAAGAACAAACTAAACGGTCATATTTTACTTCCTTAATATGTTTACATTTTGTGTAATTATAGTTTCATTTCATTAAGTACTGAAAAGTTAAATGATCAGTTGTATGTTTTTATCTGTGTGCTAATCTGCATGCATTAATTTTGCATGTCACTGCTGCTGACTCATCTGTATTTCCCCACTGAGGAATAAAAACATGTTTCTATTTCAAATTTTCTATTTCTAAAAGGGACTTTCTCACACTAAGCACTACTGCTTAAAATGAAACTTCTGAACAGAAAAACAAAATGGCTGGTAAAAGAAAAAAAAGAAATCAAGAGGTTAAGTGTCAAACTGATTAAATCACCTATTATCCGAGTTTCTGAAATCAACAAGACACTTCTTAAAATGTTATTTTTTTAGGGGAGGGGTTATCTTAACATCTACTGAACATTCTGTGCTAGAGTATGAACTCCATTTGATTAACAGAATGTAATCAGGTGTGGGTATACTATTTTATTATTTGAAAGAAGTAAGATAGAACCGGAAGATTTTTATTACACAAAACGTACAGCTGAATTGCAATGCTTTCCTGCAAAGCTTTACAGATGACAGATCTGTTGCTGGCTCTGATCAACCAAATAATGGCGGCATCACCAACCACACTGGTAGATACAGCAGCTACTGGTACTCCAGAAAGTTTGTCTTTCAGATCTAACAGTGTTCTTTCATAGTGCTCTGCAAAAGTTGAAAATGTTTCACATGCTGTCACGTTACATCCACAGATTTCTTTTAACAAGTGCGTCCGGCAAGTATTTACAGCGCTTCAGTTTTTCCACATTCTGTTATGTTACAGACTTGCTCCAAATTTTATTACATTTCCTCAAAATTCTACACACAAATACCAAATTAAGACAATGTGAGAAATTGCTTTTGAGTGTTTTGCCAATTTATTAAAACTAGAAAACCAAAAAAATAAGTTAATACTTTGTTGATCCACCACTGGCAGCAATTCCAGCCATAAGTCTAGAATATGATACCTCAAGTTTAGCTCACCTGTGTTTATGCAGTTCTTCCCAAGCTCCATCAGGTTGGATGGAGCCTGAATCCGTCAGCCATTTTCAGGCCTCTCCAGAGATGTTCAGTTGGATTCATGTCTGGACTGGGCCACTCCATGAGATTCTCAGTGAATCTGAAGCATTGAGTTGTTGTCCTGCTGAAAAATTAACTGCTTGCATTGTATTTCTTTGGGGCTTCATGTGATAAAACATTGCAAATTAGTCTATTAGTCTGGAAACTAATGAGTCCATGACTAATGGTATCTCTGCCAACAGATTCTCCCACCTGAACTGTGGATCTCTGTAGCTCCTCCAGAGTTACCACACACCTCTTGATTGAATAACTGATGCTCTAAATCAGGGGTGCACAATATGTCGATTGTGCTCGACCAGCAAAATGATACGTTTTCTTCTCTAATCTTCTCAAATTTTGTAATATTCTTGCTCTAGATCACCTATGAGATACTGAGTTGTGTCTAAATTCATCCTCCAGGGTTTATAAAATGTGTTTGGTTCAGTTTTCAAAACATATCAAAACGTTTATGTGTTATTTACAATAAACCTGCTTAATGTAGGTAAAAATATTATATGGTCAGACAAAACGGTAACACGTTGGTATAAAATCTTCATAGAGCTCACATCATGGGGGTCAGAAGTTCACCCAGACTAGTTCTTTAACGTAAAATTTTGAATGCTGTGAGCTATAAATAAACCTTGGGCCCATGGTGTTTTCCTCACATGTTAGAAGGTCCTCAGGAAGCTTGGTCACAGAAACCGTGTTTGACAGACAGCTCTGTGCATGTGGTCGGTTTGTGGAGGAAACCCGGTGACAGATCAGCTCAGTGCAGATGGGCACATCAGGATTTCTTTTTCTTTTTTCACGTGTCCTGTTGCAGCATTTCACACACACACCATATAGAAAAGCCAGTTGTCGACATGTGCGAAGACTGTTTTGCTCTACAAAAATGTTACCTCAAGACAAACTTTATAAAATCAAGACTGCAGATCAGCTTCCCTTAGCTCTCCCAAGACTCCAGTTCTCTGGGATGTACTTTTTATTCTTATGAACAGACAAAAGATGGGAAAAAATAATTGTTTAAGAACCAATATAAATCCATGACAACCATGCTAACATTTTTATTACATGTTTCCTAACAGTACAACATTCAAACTGATCACTGCTAACACAGCACACTCCATACATAATGACACCCCACTAAACATGAGTAAAAAGCTTAACAGTAGATTCATTTTTGATTGCTTTAGATTAATCACACAGAGAATCACTGGTGGAAAACTTCCTAGCACCTGCTGTTAACACAAAAGCATCTGACATACACTTCTCCAGTAACACTCAACCAGAGTCCTGGATCCTTTGCGCTATTAACCTCAACTCACCCCAAGGTTTACACCAGGGTTTAGACCTTGGGGGTAAGATAAATGTATTTTCTATTTGATGTTAACTGGGCCATGCATTTTTTTAATCCTGCTGAGAGATTCAGTTATGACCCATTTTATATTTGCTGGCAGAGCTCTTTTCAATTAACCCTAACCCTACCTAGTTACATTTCCAGGGCATTTTGTAGAGGAACAGGCCCACAGCATCATAGATCCTCCTTTGTACTTGGACATAAGGTCTTTCTTTCCCAAATTTTGTTTTTCAAAAGCCTCAATTTTAGTCTCTTTTTCAGATTTTTACCTAACATTCCTCCCAAACTATTGGTTGTCATGTAGAATCCAATAGAATCTATGAAAACTTGATGACTGCAACCCTCTAATAGTGAACTTTGGGATTTTTTAATTTTACTTATTTATGTTCTGCTTTCTTTATCCATCCTGCTCATCTGTGTATGGTTTCAACTTTTAAGAGTTCCAGTAAGTGTGGCAACATTGATTTTGTAAAACAAACAACCCCGCTACCCCCCAAAAAACTCAGAAATGTTTTCCTAATAATCCAGATTTTTTTTATAATTCTGTGTGAGTGTGAGATAACAAAATATAATTTCGTTATAAGGTTTTTTACACATATTTACCAGGGTTCCTTAAAGTGTTGAGTGTGCTTTATGGTGTGGAGATAATTTCTGATTTCAACACGCCTTCCACATTGTCTAAAAAATATATTGTTCTACAACTCTGCCTAATTTGAATACATGGCTCTAATACTTTTTCAAAATTCTTACAAATGTATCAAAATACAAACAGCGGTATTTTCACAGGGCAGCGATAGGCAGTACACGGATAATAACTATGACAAATGGCACATATCATGCTACTGTAAGTGCTACAATGGTATCTGTCACAATTCACTCTCAAAAAAGTTTAGAACTTCTGTTTGCAGTCCAAACTGTGTCCTTTAAAGTTTTCTCCACAAAAATAGCTCCTCCTCCACGAGTAAAAAAAATAAAAAATCCAGCAGACACCCCACAGACCCGTTGGTGTTTTAGCAAATCACATAGCTCCACGTTTGTAAGTCCCCCCCTCAGGGATCAGAGGAAAATATAAAATCAGAAGAAAGAAAGTTACGTCTGTTGATTTTTGTTTTTGCATTGAATAGAAAGAGAGGGGTATTTCTTCCAGAAGGCTTTCTAGCAAATGCGTCTTTCCACCGAAGGCTCAGCTATTCTCCACATCTCCTCATGCTTTTGGTAACCCAATAAAGTGTCCTGTCACAGTCCTCCATCTATAGCTGGGTGGTTGCGGTGAAGCGCCCAGTCCTCCTGTGTTGCCGTTGACTGGCGGGATGGTGGCAGTAACGTGGCGGCCTGCCGCTCGTCTTTCTCTTGGAGCTACGTGGCGTGCGAGGGTCTGGGGGGGCTGGTAGTCAGGCCTCCTCTGCGGTGGCATCTATCCCAGCGTAGGTGAAGTTCTCAAACAGAGCCATGTTAACGTAGGCCTGGAAGACAGGTGAGGTTTGGAATTTCAGGGAAACCGATGGAGAAATATAAAAACTATTTACAGCATTCAATTGAAATTAGCAGCTAAACTTCAAGTAAGTGACCACATTTCTACCTAGTTCATCGTGACTGTTAATTTGTAACAAAGGGTTAAAGAGTTCAAGAGAAATTGCAGCAACATGATGATTTATGATGCAACACTTTTTGTAATACAGTGCATGGTGCAAGTTTTTATACCCTTTGAACTTTTTCACATTTTGTTAAACTGTCAGAAATGTTACAAATTGAAATCTAAGAACTATTATGTGTTTTTGTAATCAACCGTGTCAAAGTTGCTGATTGGAAATAGACCTATGCTTTGAGTAGGCCATTTTAATACATGATTAGGCTTTGGTCTAAACCATTTCATGATAGCTAAGGATGTATATTTAGTGTCATTGTCCTGCTGAAAGATGAACCTGCAGTTTCTCTTCCAGTCTGGAACTTCTCAACAACTCTGACTAGCTTCTCTATACCTGCTGAGGAAAAGCATCCCCACAGTATCATGCTGCCACCACCATGCGTCATTCAGGTAATGGTGCATTCAGGGAAAAAGTGAAAAAACTTAAAGCGGTTTGAATGCTATTGTGAATCAAGAATTACCTTCCTGGCTTCCTGCATCCGGCTGAGTTGGACAGAGATTTGTGAGAAGGGTGGTCTCTCATAGGGACGATCCCTCCAGCACTGCCTCATTAGTTCATAGCTGGGATGACAAACAATGACAGAACTTCCTAAATAATGTTTGGATAAAAATGCTAACACCCTATCATTTTGATAAAACTCCCAACAATTACTAAAATAGTAGAACAGAGTTGAATAAATCAGTTAATTGCCTTTTGGAACAGGATACTTACACCTCATCATCACAGTTTTTGGGTTTCTCCATCCTGTAGCCCTGCGGCAGTTTTTCATACAGTTCGGCACATGTCATTCCACAGTATGGTGTACCACCTAATTCACACACAAACAAGAGGCAGAAAATAAATGCAATGTAAAAGATGAGACCAGGAAATGCACAGCAGAGGTTAAAGTAGATCTATTATTCAGACAGTCAATTGTGCTACACGAGTAGATTTGGAGAAGATAGCTCTTCCTGAAACTATAAAAAGAATTAACGAAAAGCAGAAATAAAAACAGAACTTTTCTGGGACTTGCACTGAAAGGCCTGTGGCTTTGCAGTCTGTACAGAAAAGCAAATTGAACCTGCATTTTATTACAATGTTGTAAGCATTCTTACCCAAGCTTACAATTTCCCAAAGTAGAACTCCAAAAGACCATCTGTGAGGAAGAAGGTCAAAAAATAGTTGAGATCAAGCAAGTTAGAGAGAACATAAAAGTTTTTGTTTTTTTTAAGTCATAAAAGAGCAGATGCACTTTGTTGATGATATCTGGTGCCCTGCAAACAGAAACTAGCTGTGCTAATCTACAAATCAAAAACCGTACAACTTCAAAACAATCTTATCTTGCATTCATACAAGTTTTGGCTTTGACAAATGCATGAACTCAAAATGCATGAACTAAAAAACTAGAAATTAAAAAAACTACACAAAGTTTTTAATTTTAATCATTTAGTAGTTGAGGTTTCTATTTAAAAATGAAGATGTGTTCATGTCATTCATTTCCAAACATAAAGCCACAATCTTTACTAGATTGATAAGCAAAACCTTCTGACACGAATAACCACCAGTTTTATATGTCACAAGCTGGTGTGGTAGATTACAAAATCAGACAAAATGTTGTTTGTGCTCAGTCTGTCTTTTTGCCCCACAGGTATCTCTGCTGCACTGGTTCCTACTAACATTTCACTCATTCTTTTTTCACTAATTCTTGGTACTGTTTTAGTCCTCATAAGCAAGGTTTTTTTCTTCTTCCTTTTGCTGTCCTGTGCTCTGCTGGCCTGCTCTCTGCTGTATAAACAGGCTCCAGTTGACAGAGAGTCAACTGGCAGTCTGTTTCCTAGGCTTCCTGGTTTGTGCTTATCAGTTACGTTGCACACTTTTATCAGTGTAACAGTGACAGGGGATGATTTGTTGTTTTCTGAAGAAAGACACTTTGTGTTGTACATAATGAACAACTTTACAACTTTAATACCATCCTTTTGTTCAAATAAAAGACTCACACGTCACTCTTGCTCGTATACACGCTGTAATTCAGGGACTCAATGGCCATCCATCGTACAGGCAGTCTGCCCTAGAAGCAAACCAGCACATTTATGTTAAGGTGGTTAATTTTCACAAAGTAACTGGAATGTCAAATCCTGAACAATATTACACTGTCTTTGAATCAGTTTAAACATACATCTGTTTTCTCAACGTGATGATTTAAGCAATACAAAACACAATACAATTACTACACACGAAGATAGTTTGCATGTTTACAGAACACTGCCCTCTAGAGGAGAACCTTTTATTGATCCATTACTTGTCTGGATGTTTCTGTAAAAGAAAATGGACCCAAAAGTTTAAAAACAATTCATGGGTTATGTGCTTTCTTTTGTGCTGTTATATATATATATATATATATATATATTAAATTTATTAAGGTAAGATGTTAAGGTATTTGTGTGTGAATGGTTGTTGTTGAAGCACTTGACAAAAAAATCTGTCATTAACTGGGTCAGATAATAAAGCTTTTCTATTCTATTGTAAAAGTAAATTAAGATTTGTTCATGCTGTTGGTTGTGTTCTAAGGTCTGGATCAACATAAAAAAAATTGTTTAAGGTTACTTTGCCATTCATAATCACCTTTTTAACCCCTCAAATATTCAGATTATGTCATCTCAATCAACCTGACTTACCCATTGGTCAGGGCAGATTTAGTTCCTCCGCTAGCCGTTCCCCCATTTTGTGCCCAGTGAATGTACAGTTTAATTAAACTGTATGTGAGATTAGACTATGTTAATGAACATGTACAGGATTATAGTGTGCTAAACTAGCAAAAGATAAAGAAAAAAAATGCAGGACAGCAACCCCCAGGTTTGGTATTGGACACCAAATTACACGACTGGTGTAATTCATCTACTCTGAGATGCTTTCATTGCCCTCTCTAGGATTACTTTGTTAAAAACAACAACAAAAAAATCAAACAACTCACCATTGTTTTCTTGACATACACTTCTTCTCCTCTGGACAAACCAAAATCTGCAATCTTTGCCACTAGGCTGTCCCCTACAAGAACGTTCCTTGCTGCCAAATCTCTGTGAATGAACTAAAACCAACACAGAGGAGATGAGAAGGGAAGTAGTGATAATTGTAAAATGAACATGCTTTACAAAAGGGTGAAAATAAACTTTACCTGAAGTGTGAACATAATTTACAGACAGAATAGAATTTTGAGTGAATTAAGTCATTACTGAAGCCTCTTTGCATAGATTAGTGAAATCTTGTATGTAACATTTAAAACATAATGCAGCATCGCAACATCCAATGACATCAACTACTAGAAAACAGCTGTTTTTGAAGTCCAAGCTCAATCAGAGATAGACTATTCACTATGAGGCAAATTAGAATTTTTTTTCCCTATCTTACCTGCTTGTCACTGAGGTAATGCATGCCGGTGGCCACATCAACAGCAAACTGCAGCAGCTGCTGGGAGGTGAGGGTAGAAGCAGTCCCATGTTCTTTTGCAAAAGCAGGATCGGTCTCCAACACGCGACTCTTCCTCAGAAAGTCCAGGAGGTTCCCATAGGGAGCGTATTCTATGGCTATGTACAGGTAGCCTGAAAAAAGACACAGTTCTCGAAAAAACTTCCTGGCTAGCTCGCCAATTTTAACGCATAGTTCTGTTACTGTCAAAGTGGCAGTCACTACCGCTCCAGCCTGCTATGATACACATACGCTTGCTGTACGCTGGCATATCATGCACATTTAGGGTTTTAATGATTTATTTGAAGCATAGCTTTTCAAATTGGCCAATAGCATCCAAACAAGAATTAGATTTTAAAATTAATGTTCAAAATCAACTTCCCACTTTGGGTAGCTGAATGTCGTCTATAAATAACTTTTATACTGTACTTTGATAACAAAATGAAGGTTAAATTATTTAGTGGCACTTCTACAAATTATGCTTCTAGTTGTCAACTTGAGATTTTCATATAAAAAAACACCAACAACTGTCTAACATGGTGTCATCCTTTGGTAGTAGTGCATTGCACCATGGAATAAAGCAGGAGGACAATCTCCAAGTTCCTGTACTTTATGTTAATTCAACTCAGCAGATCAGCATTTCTCCCACCAAGGAGGAAGACATACCAACCAATACCATGATATAGATACTGTCAGGCCCAATCAATATTTAAAGACCAAGAGCCTTTCAGCATCGCATTCAGTTAGTTTAAATTATTCATTTTTATTTTTATTCCACAACAATATCCTGTCTGTCTACCTAAAAACCCTGAGTGAGGCCTTGACAGACTTGGTTGCAGTTGCTCAGAAAGGCAACCGGCTACAGATGGTAAGGGACTTGGCCTTGAACAATTTAAACTTGACTCAGACGTAGGCCGGACCTTTTTATAAAATCCTCATTGAACTCAACCAGATGGCTGAATCTCTGTCAACAGATGACAGCTTTCAGCCTTTCCACAGGCTATTAGGCATTTGTAGCTGTTGGAAAGGTTTCATGCTGATTTCACCAGGATCAGTAAGAGTGCCAACACAATTAGTGAGGACCGTATGGGGAAGGAAGGAATAACAGTCTGATGGAGAGGCTGGATAAATATCTCACACAGAATATTCTGTATTTCCAGCAGAAAAAAAAACAAACATATCTGCCACACAGGAAAAATGTAACAAAATATATTAATAATTAAACAAGATTTGAAATCACTAATCTTATCAAAACTTAACAGACTTTGATCTTGCTTCATGTTTGTAAGTAAGAAGCTCAATACGTTAATAACAACCATGATAATCATTTAGAATTTTATTGTGAAAGGAAAGAATTGCAAAAGGTACCCACTTGTAAATTCTATGCAAATAGTTTTTTTTCCACTGCCTTATGGCTCCTTATTTATTCCCTCAATTATTAACCCACACTTTCTCCACTGTTTCCCCTTGAAAACATATTTAGCTTTCACACATTTGTTGTTGTAACTATTCACAATAACCTAGCAAAGCTCTTTTTGTTTTGTTGTCTTTTTTGTTCATATTATTCAGTAGATTTGTGGCGTAGATTCTTGAATTTGCCAACCGTTTATATTTCAAGGCTAAATTGGATTAGTAATGCTTCATCTAATGTGCTTACCACTAAATTTCCTCTCTCATATGTTATCAGTCTTTGATCAAACAAAAGTAATCACATTATTTGGGTTGGACTGCTATTAAAAGAAACTGATACATCATGGCAGGAATTGTTTTTCAGTTCAGCCATGGAAAACAGATAGCAAAGAAGTGAGATGTATGGACAAATCCCTTCAAGCCTCTGGAGGGCGAGAGGTTTTCATTTTGGATTCCTTCCTTCTGGTGCCTTCAGTTCAAAGATGAGAGAAAACAGTTGGGAGGAATGGCCACTTATTATCATTATAATTATTCATATTACAAAATTGCTCAAACTGATTTTCATGAAAAATACCAAAACCTGGATGTTCTTTATTAAAAAGAGTTTTTACAAAAATGTTTTCTTATGTTTTTTAGATTGTAACATCAAGCACCTCACAAATGCGCTTCAATACCTTTTCACATTTTGTTACGTTGCAACCAGATTCAATGTATTTATCATGCATTGTTTCCATGTATGACACTACCACTATGTTTCAGTATGTAAAATATGAGGTGGAATGATGGGAAATATTAATTTTGTTTCACTTAGCAACTTGTATGAAGGCCAAAAAGTTCATATTTTTTCACGAGATAAAAATTGCAAACTAGGTTATTCACAGTTTTCTTTTTCAAATTTGTGGACTTCATTACTTTTTTTTTTCCAACATTGTTATGCTCTTTTCGTTTAGGATTTTAAATTAGGCAAACAAAGCTTACTTTATTACTTCATAACTTATTGTGGTGAGTTGTGTAAGGAAATAGGTGCACAGGATTTTATTTAGGGGCTCAATGGTGGAACAGTTGTTGGGACTTTTGGCTTGAGAGCATAACCCATCATCGACTTCAAAAATAATTCCAGACCCAAATGCACCACTAGATGTCGCTCACTCACCTCTGTTTTCACAGGCTCCTATCAGGTTGATAATGTTGGGATGCTGGCCCAATTTGCACAACACTTCCAGCTCTCCAGCAAAGTCTCTGTGGTCATTCTCTGAGGCAAACTCTGCAGGCAGAACAGCATCCTTCACATTGTTACACAAAACACAACCAAAAATAATTTTCCAGAATAAATCTCACTGGCGTTCACTAGAATCTCAGAAACTTGTCTTTTAAAAACCTTTCAAGCTTTTCTATGAATATTAGTGGCTTATTCACAAATATCCAGAACACTATTTAAACATTTTTATGCAAACATTTGCTCTAACCTCTGATCTCTCAGTCATTTGGAAATAAAAGAGATTCCTAAATTTCAGCTCTTTTCTCTCTAGATACAATGAACAACTAAGAAAAGAATCAGTTTCACTGTACTTTAAACAATGTAGATCTGTTTTTTTCCAACTTGTAATGCTGTCATAATTAGGTAGAAGGACAAAAATGAGTTTAAAAGCTGTTAATATTCAAAGAAAACCTTGGGCTTTCAATAACCTTGAGAATGCCTGATCAAGACCATTTTAAATATCAAACTGTGTCTCATTGCAAGACAAGTACAAAGAAATTTGAGTTGGTTTAAAATGTTGAAAAGTACTTACCTTTTAGCATTTTGATGGCTGCACTCATTTTGTTGCCATCCTTTTTGATCATAGCTTTAATGACCTGTTATAAAAAATATGGTTAGCTTAATTGCTTAAAAGCTTGATTGCCATTCATACATTGATCAATGTAGTAAAAATGAAATAGCAGTATAAACCTGGCCAAAGTTGCCCTCTCCAATGACATCTTCAAATTTAATGTCCTCCCATTCAAGGATTGGATAGGTGAGCGGTTCTGGCGTGGGCTTGGGTCTTCTTGTTAGGGTCAGGGTTCCTGAGTTAAACTGCAGAATAGTTTCTTCTCCCTACCATAAACGTTGGCAAATAAACAAATAAATGTGAATGTTTTGTTTTCACATGTAGTCTTGAAAAACGTTTTTATATTCTTCCAAAGTTAATACTAGCACACCCTCACCGATCCAGACTGATAGGTAAATGTGCGCCGACGGTTGAGCAGCATCTTCCTGATATAGAACAGAGCCAGCAGGGCGAGCAGTATGGTCACACAGGTAACAGTTACTGAGCCCACCACTGCCACCAGGAGCTGATTACCGTCCCCGATGGGCTTTCCAGAAACACCTTGGGTGGTTGGTGCTAAAATCTGTGAGTCTGTTTACATGGAAGAGACAAAGTACAAAGGAAAAAAATGAGAAGAGAGACGGGGATTATTTCTATCTACGGAAGCAGCAGATGTAGTTTTAGTAGTCATCTTAAGAACTTCTGTTCCAATTGCCAATGTTATCAAAAAAAGAACATAAAACCTACTTCAAAAGAAACAATAAAATATTTATATTCTTCTTATCATAATTGAAAAAGCAGCCCAAGGACATTGGGATTTTCTCTTTCCCTTCATGCCCTGAGACGCAGTGTTGTGAGTGTGTTTTGCTTGAACAATGTTAACGTCATGCAATGCCTTCAAAGAATTTTTACGTCCAACTACATTATTACAATCCTAACCCCCCAAGAAACACTTAAACATAGAGTAGAAGCTCCTTCTTACCATCTCCTTGTGTCTTCTCCTGAACAAATGTACTCCACTCTCCAGGCACTTTGGAGCAAGCTCTTACTCTGAACTGGTAGAGGGTGCTGCTGTTGAGCGCCGTCACGTCTTTTGTGGTCTTGTTTCTGTCATTGATGTCCAGCCAGTGATGAGGGCTTCCCTGGCCGACTGGCTGGTACTCTATGACGTATTTAATTATGCCTCCGTTTGGATTCTCTGGGGGCTGCCAACTCACCTGGACGGCAAATGTGGAAAGGGCTTGGGCCTGGACGCTGCGGGGAGGTGAAGGCCCTGAAATGCAGACACAGTCACTATTAGCTATTTTACAACAAGTTTTGCAACAACAACAAAAAAGCTGGAATAAGAATTTTTTTTAACATTTTCTTTTAGTTTGTGTTTTATGCTTTTTAGTTTTATGTGCTTTTGTGACTTTCGGTAGCTTTGATATGTTATTTGAGACACCAACATTTTCGTGTCAAAGAATTATTTAAATTGGGTAAAAGAACAAAAGTTGGGTCTCGTAGCTCCTGTTTGTCTTGTAAGGTCTCTAAACATCTGTACATATCCATTTAACTATTTTAACAGTAAAATTTGCAGATCTCATTTATTTTTCCACAACCATGAAAAAAATTGAGCAATAAAAGACATCAGAGGTTTCCATTTACCCTGGCTGTTGATGCGGAAGAGGAAAGGTTTGGAGGCTGGCCCCTGGCTGCCACAGTTGATGAGGCGCACCACCACACTGTAGTCATGATGATACTTCAGGTTGTGAAACTCGGTAGAGAGCACATTGAGCAGGGTGGTCTTCTCCCAAAGTTTTTCATTGGACGGTGGGGGTTCAAAGAGCTGCACTAAAAATCCAGTGGCTGTGCCAGAAGTGATGTCACTATTTGTAGGTAGTCGCCACCACACTTTAGCATTATGGCCGTCTACTGTCCTATTTTCGATCTCGGGCTGAACCGTGGGTTCTGCAGCAAACAAGTAGAAACAGTTACACTTACACTTAAAACCAGAAGTTTACATGTGATATGTAAAGCTTTATTTCTTGCTGTCTGAAGTTAAATCAGTCCAAACTTATTTTGATTATGTCCGTTAGAATTACCAAATTCATTTCTACTTGCTAAATGCCACAATCATAAGAAAAATAATATGAGAATTTTTTAATGACGTTTACATACATAATGATTACAGTCTTTTCAAACTAAGAGAGTCATCTGGAAAGCCCAGATGACAATATTATGGCTTTGGAAATTTCTGATGGGTTATCTGACACATTTGAGTTGAGTAATTACACAGGTGTGAATATATTTAAAGGCCACACCTGAAGCCTGCTGGTTTCCAGTTTGATAAGACAGGAAGGTCAAAAGAAATCATCCTAGATATCAGGAAAATAACTGTGGAGCTGCACAACTCTGGTTCATTCTTTGGAACAATGTCCAGATGCTTGAAGGTGCCATTTTCATCTCTTCCAACGATTAAACGCAAGTTTAAACATGGTGGGAATGTCCAACCATCCATATTCCTCAGGAAGGAGATTGGTTCTTTGTCCACAATGTGCAGAATAAAAGCCAAACATCTAGTTAAGATGCTGGCTGCAGCTGTTAAGAAAGTGTCATTAAGACGTTAAGACAGTGAAACGTATCCTGTACCACCATGGGCTAAACAGTCATGCTGCAAGGAGGAAACCATTAATCCAAAAGAAACATATAAGCAAAAGATTGCAGGTTTACTAACACATACAAAGACTGTCATTTTTGGAAGCATGTTCTCTGCATCTGATTTAACTAAACAATTGCACTGTTTGGCCATAACGGCCATCATTACATTTGGAGGAAAATTTGGGTCACTTGTTAGCCTGAGAACACCATCCCGGGAATAAAATATAGAGTCAGTAGCATCAAGCTGTGGTGCGTTTTAGCTGCAGAAGGAACTTGTACACTTCATAAATTGAATGGCATTATGAGGGAAGAACATTATGTGGAAATATTGAAGCAACATCGAAACACATCTGCCAGAAAGTTAAAGCTGGGGTGCAAATGAGTGTTCCAAATGGATAATGACTCAAAGCATAAAGCCAAAGTTGTTACAAAGTGGCTTAAGGACAACAAAATCAATGTTTTGGCATGGGTGTCACAAAGCCCTGATCTCAAGCCAATGGAAAATGTGAAGGGGGATCAGAAAAAGCATAAAAATAATAAAGGGTGAAAACTGGGACATCAAAGGTTAGCACTGTAAGTTCAAATAGGAAAGCTTTAACAATGACAGTCTTCTCTATTTTACCTCTCATTTCTTAAACATAAGATTTGAAGCATATCTACATGGACTAAAGAACAAATATAAACTTTTCCAAAATGCCACATTCATTATTTCAGTGTAGACAGGTCATTCTACATCAGTAGTCTTGCTGTTTTTTGAGTTTTGGGAAGTGTTATAATGGTGACGTCCCCTTGGCATTTTTTGTGTTGGCTTATGATTTTGTCACTCATGCGTAACCCTGTTTCTGTTTCCTGATCTCTGTGTTTAGTTTTTGTTAAGTAATTTCCACCAGTCAACTTCTCTAACTTGTCTTATCCTTTTGATTCCCTCTCATTTGCTACCATTCTGTTAATTAATTAGTAATTAGACTTTCAGTCGCTCCTGGTACCCACTCAGTCTAAATGCCTGTTGTGCTTCCCTCGGTCCCCATGTCTCCATGCAAGTTATTTCAACTCATGTTGCCTGATTTGACTTCACTCCTTCTCCCTACTATATTGGGTTGATTTCATTTTTAAGTTTCTTTACAATTAAGTGTTTTATTTTCCATCTCCTTTGGCTGTTCGCCTACCTCTTGTATTTGGTTTCATCACTGGAACAAATCTTGATAAAAAAAGATCAGACCTGAACATGGACCTCAAAGGTGAGCTTATAAAGGTTTTGCAACATGTGATAATATAGGAAAGCAGCGGCTCACCTTTCTAGGATTGAAGACGTGAATTTGAAAAAGATAATATTGCCCCCACCCAGCAACTCCACTGTTGCATGTCCACGTACCTTTCCTGCGTTCAATACTTTATTGCCACTGCTGTCTGAACACTGCAACGTGTGCTGCACTTCCTTTCTGCCGCAGTTTCAAGCATGACATCACAAACACAACCAAAAACGTCATTGTGAAACTTTGTCAGAAAGCAAGAGTTTGCTAGATGCGTCACTGTAAGTCTTTAATGGGCTGATCAGTGACAGCTTATCGTCCGTTTCTAGCAGCCTTCAAACGCACAACCTAGACCATGGCTTTAGCATTCTACGGACTCCTCATCGTCACCATATTGGATTTATCATCATCACAAACATACCTCCACCAGTCTTTGTTCCTGTGCTCTTGAAGGAAGTTGTGGACGAGTCACATCCACTACAGAATGTTTCAGTGTTCTTGAAAATAATCTTCCTCCTGCCAAAGACTCTTTGAGCAATTTAAGTATGAACCCAGATCTGACTGTTTCTATGCTTTGGGAGCTAGTTCACTTATTTAAATGGCCCAAAAGTTATCCTCTAGACCTAGACCTTTCTGTCCTATGGCTGTATTCTGCTCATACCGCTGTAGCTGTAGAGGGCTCCCCGTTTACTTCCACAGCTACTTGGCCTCCATTTCTAATCCTCTTTGCCAGATCCTTCAGCTTCCAGGCCAGCTACTATTTCTGTCATTTCTCGTAATGGGCTCCAAACCACCCTCCAGAGCTTCATCGTTGGACCATTTAGCTCCCCACCTGAACTCGCAGCATTTTTGGGCCAGCCTCCATGCCCCCCACCTGAATTATTTGCCTCATTTGCCCTTGTGAACTCTCGTTTTTTTCTTTTTTCTTTTTTTTGCTCTGTTCTTTCAGGCTTTGCTTCCAGTTAGTTTTATTTGGACCCTTTTCAATGCATCTAGAGAGGTACATTGGGAGTGGTTGTACTATGCGTAATGTTGAGATTTATGCTAAGTTTTGTCAGCTTTATTTTCACATTAGGATAATATCTGTCCAATGAGAATAATTACTTTCCCTTAAGCAGGTGTTTTGAGTTAAAATTTACAATGTCCATTCACATAGCATAAAACTGTGATTAATTCTTGTATAATTATAGTGTAATTAAAGTGCAACTGTAATAATATAGTAACTGTAATAATATGTAGTTAAGTGAATCTTATTATTCTTTCTCTACTATTGTTGTGCCCCCCCAAAGAGGAAGAGTTTCTTTTTTCAATATCTTTCTTGCATGCACATACTAAGACAGTTGTTTCATTTATGATTGTAATCACAATACTAACTCATGTTTAATTAAATTATGTCTTTATTCTCTGGCAGCTTTCCCTGTCCAGAATATGCCTGATTGTGCTCGGGTATTTTTTTCAGATCAACAAGCTTTTGTTTTGAACGTGTGTGGCTGTCTGAACTAACAATTCAGTTATACATTGATCTCACCAGGACAGTCTGTCTCCATAACAGCTTCTGGGCCAGATTCTCCCTCTCCTCCCTCCCCAGGACGACTCAGCTGGACGCGTACGCGATACCTTGTTGAAGGCTCCAGGTTCATCAAAGTGATGGGTTCCTTGTCACTATAAACTGAAACAAAACAAAGAGTTGATAAGATTACCAAATATTTCAATTGTGGTTGTGATGTTTAATTTAAAGTTTGGCAGTCCAGGTCCTCAATGGTATTCTGCTGCATCTATATGTGTCCCTGGTCCAATACACCTTAATGTGTATAATGTAAATATGTCTAATCAGATACATTTTAGTTTAAGCAACAAAAAATGTGGATATTGGACCCTCCCGTGACCATCTGTTTAGAGATTATTATAAAGAGTATTCTATGTATGTTTCTCACAAATATTAGTTTTGTGAGCAGTCTCTGTGTTTATGATTAATTCTGATCCCTTTTCCTTTTATTGCCAACTTAAGCAAAGCTTTGTTGCTTTGGCTTTGGCTAACATGTTACAACATTTGAGACTCCATGTTTTACAACTGCTAAGGGGGGAAAATTGCTTGAACATAAAAATCATAAAAGCAATTGTACTGGCTTTATGTTTTTTCTCAGCCTACCTATAATTGAGGACCAAAAGTCTCTGTTCTCCACAGGCTTGTACAGAAGTTTGGTTGAGATTATGGGGCCATCGCCTTTGTGTGACTCCACCGGCATCACCAGCAGCTGCTTACTCCTTTTTTCAAGCAGCTTTGGAGCTGTAGTTGGCACTGGGGGCACTGTGTAGAAACATGAGATGAATCACCAACAAATGTGACAAAATGTACCCTTTGTACACACACGTAAGCACTGCTCATAAGAAATTCCACACTCAGACCTTTAATAGTAACGTTGAACTTGCGAGAGTCCCGGCCTCCATTGGTGGACACCCGGCACTCCCACAATCCCCCTTGTTTAACGCTCAGTGGAGGGATCTCAAACAAGGCTGTGCTCCGATTCGACTCCTGAATTGTTTTAGAGGCCTAAGTGAAAAAGATGGAAAATGGCTGAGCAATACAGGATGAAAGCCACATGTTCATTTCCTGTGCCCACTTCTGTTCCTGCTTAACTTTTCCTCAAGAATGTCCTCCCAAGGAAAACGTTCTTTGTTCCTGTGGGAAATGCTGGCACAACTATTCATCAGATTGTTTCTGTTATTAAGGAAACAGAGCAGTAACAATAACATAGTCTGAACATATCACATCAAGGCAATGCATGGTGACTGCTGCAATGTAGAGTGATACAGCCTTATCTGGTCAAACCATTGTTGTGTTGACTTCCTCAAAATGTTACGCCGGCTTTGAAAGCATCACTCAAGGCATAGTTCAAGTACATTTTCCCTCTCAACTTCCACATTTCTGAAACTTTAGTCCTTAAATCTTACAGCTGAAGGGGTCTTTATGCCTCTTTATGAACATTTCTTCTCATCCATTATTGTCAGTTCACGTTTCTTTGCCTTTTTGCTGTTTTCAAAGCGCTAATTAAATGATGAATTGAATTATCTGATATAAAGCAGGGGAATGGGATGAGGCTTGAAAAGAAATTTGCACTACTAGGAAAAGTGATTACAATTTGTGAAAGAGAAGAGAGCAGAGTTTTCCTGAAACATTTTGTAGCAGCAGGGTTATTAAACAAGACAAAATCTTAACATTGTATGAAAGAATAACACAAGAATGACTGAGGGGGCAGTAGTCTATGTGGCACACCACAATCAGCAGCCAGACCATGTAGACTCACTGGGAGTCTTTGAGGAAGCATGACTGTTTTTTTCAAGTCAAAATATGCATTACAAACAAATAAACCAAAATGACATGACCCCCCCCCCCCCCCCCCAAAAAAAAAAAAAAACAGAACAAATATTCTCACATCCACAGACTGTATAAAACTGAATTAACCACAGTTCTCTCCCAAACTTGTGTTTGACCCATAATTACCCGTAGTATTTTAATGTATATATGCTAGCTGTAGAAAAAGTCGTATAATTTGAGTGGAGTGACAGTCGGTGTTCTCGGAAAATGTTTTAGAGGCAACTTGTTTTAGAGTTGCAGAACCCAAATACAGTGAAACTTAAACTAGTTGTGCGCAGGAAAAATGTTAAAAGAAAAAAAAAAGTTTTACATTACCATAAGATGCTAACACAAATAGTTCTGGTGACATAGTCCATGGAGGACTATATCACCTGCACACAGGTCCATCCTTTCTGTGCATTACAGTAACACTGGTAGTTAGAATTGAATCACTTGTGAGATATAACTACATGCTGACTGAACTTCCGTATTTTTCTTTTTTTAATTTATCACCTACAACCATTCACTGTTATGGTAAATCACAGATAGACGAGGCTCACCACAGAGTGCTTTTAAATGCCTGGGTAAAGTGCCAGTCTGTTAGCTCCCCAAGGTAGTTTCAGCAAACATTTCCCCTGAATTCAACCTGATCAGAATATAAATGAATTTCCACAGCAAAAAACCATGTGTGATTTTTCCTTCATTACATTACTTTGTGTTGGCCTATTACTTAAAATCCCAATAAAATACATTCACGTTTGTGATTTTAACATGAAAAAATGTGAAAACAAAATACCATGCATTGTGTACATTTGCATTTTAACTAATTTATATGCTATATTTTCATTGTTTATTTTAGCTAGGCCTTCAATATATTATCCTCCCAAGACTGTTTCTGATCTACTGACCTTCAGCACAGTGTTGTCCAGCTTTCGAAGCTCAAAGCTGTTGTGGCTGGGTAGGGGGTTGCCTGTAGCTGAACATTTGACCTTGGGACTGGAATTCAGATTACACTCCAGGTCACAATCCAATTCCAAAATTTGAGGAGCCCGTTCTGGAAAAGAATGGAAAATATTTGGATTAATGGTTTATAGGTGATATGAAAAGGTTGCAGTTTAATCTATAAGAATATTTTGAAAGTTTTGATTTTGAATCATGGGAAAAAATACAGTTTTATCAGTTTGGTATTTGGTTAAATGTGGTGTATTTATTACTACATAAAAGCTGATTAGCCTTTTAAAGTTTCAGCTTTCAAATGTTTGGTGAGCAATACTC
The DNA here is from genome assembly GCF_003331165.1 of Xiphophorus hellerii. Lineage (NCBI taxonomy): Eukaryota > Metazoa > Chordata > Actinopteri > Cyprinodontiformes > Poeciliidae > Xiphophorus > Xiphophorus hellerii. Next base: position 2,367,973 of record NC_045680.1, read on the forward strand.
AGACTTTAACAGCTTCTACATCTTTCGAAAATTATGTGAGACTGCTATTTTATTTTTGTTGCCTTAACTCAGAATAGTAAAGCTTTTATTTTTTATTTTTACATAATGGGTTAATATGTCTGTTATGATGCTCACCAGACTTCTCGCAGTTCTGTCCTCTCCACCCTGTGGGACACTGACATCCACTGAAACGGTTGCAAACTCCTTCATTCTGGCATTTGCAGCTTAACCGGCAGTCTGGCCCATATGTGTCATTAACACAAGCTGAAAAAAACAGACAAACCGAACATCATATAAAATTTAGATAGTTGAATTCAACTCTAATATGGCTACAAGGAAAGTCAGGTTTTACACACCTTTTTCACAGAGCCTCCCAAACCAGCCGCTGGCACAGGAACAGCCATAAGGGTCTGGGAGGCAAAAGCGAATCTCTTTGCAGTTGCTGTTGTGGTTGGTTCTGCAGGACTCCTGGCAGTTTCTCCCAAACATTCCTGTCCTGCAGGCTGCTCTCCATCAGTGGAAGGTAAAAATTACAAATGTATTTATTTGCATTCCTAAAAATGTGCTGTCTTTCAAACTGTATTGCAAAACACCCTGACTGTAACCAATCTGTCAGCATCATCAGCCAGAAAAGCTGCTGAAACATCTTTTCAGTTATTTGTTTTGTCACACAATAGTCAATGACGTTATAGTGAAAGCAACACACTCGCAATCCAAATGTTACAGATCATAACATTTACATAGACTAGGTGTTTAGATAAAGTACATTTAAAAAATACAGATGACCTTTTTTGTATATTTTTAAGAGACATACAGACAGATACGGTAGATAATCAACTTTTATGGATATTATTCTGCTGTATTTTGTCTCAGTGTAGTACAAACCTGTCTCACAGCGTGTCCCCATAAATCCAGGAGGGCAGACACAATCCCCATCTAAATCATGACAAACTCCTCCGTTAAGGCAGTCTGGGCAGTCTTTGTCGCAGTTATGACCCCACTTCTTACTGGGACAGTCTGCAGAAATAAAGTACTTTATTATAAAATATGTTTCTTACTTTGTCATGACTTGATAAGGTTTTGATATGTCTAAAAAGTAATTCCTGTATATGTGTTTTATTTTTTTAAGCATCTACTGCATAACCCTTCTTTACAAGGATGCGAAACACTTTTTACATGCTTGTAAATATTAAATAAATTCACCCATACATTTAAATCCAAAGCAACATTTTTTAGTCATTGAAAAGAATTTTTGGTTACAGATAAATGTAAGCCTTTTAATACGTATTAATTACACCATGCCACTACATGTTATTATTGATGCATAAGAGTGTTGGTGTCACAGGACGTTGGTACTAAGTTTAACCTATGTCCAGATGTCTGAACACTAGTAACAAGATGAATTGTGGCTAATTACAAAGCAAAGCTAACAAAGATTCCTCAAGGCTCCTATATTGGCCCACTTCTCTTCTACAGTAGGTCAGGGACACACAACTTTATATTTTAGTGTAACTACATGACCACAATCCATTCAGTCACTACGTAGATGTCCATTTTATTACAGAGTACATAGATAGAAAAATAGAATTTCTCCAGCTCATCACAACAAACCAAAACCAAAGTAAACAAAAAAGAAAACATAAAATGATAGATTTTGGTTCAAAAAAATGAAACATTGTTCAGTTGTTGATGTTGGCATTAAAAACAACAGAACAGACAAGAAACCTTGTTTAGGAGCTTCTCTGTAGCTATTAAACAATCATCTCAAATAGCCAACATGCAGAAATGTTGGCTGATTTAAAGGAAGGCATCACCTTGCCTTTAAATCAGGCCTGAATTTTATTTGTCATCAGTTTTTATCATACTGCCTCTTAAGGCTTGAATTAGAAAAATTTTCATAATCTATCTTTTGTCTTAAGGTCATTTTTCTTAGAGGTTTCCTCTTTTTCATGTAGAGCTTTTTGACTCGCATTATGTATGAATGGGGACACATAAATCAACTTGCTTATATTTTGTCCACATATCATCTTTATAAAAACATAGAAGTAGAACGAACACCAAATCATGAATCTTAAGCTTACTGTGAGCATCTGAGTTTCAGATAACTTTGAATATTCAGAAATTCCAGTGTAGATTAAAAAAAGAGACTGAAGATCAACTAATGAAAATTATCCAACAACACTTGGGCAACAAGTTGTAAGTTGTAAGCAAGTTTTATGCAAGGAAGAGTTTTAAGAATGAAGCAAAAATAGCAAGGACACAAGCCAGGAGGCAACTGATAAATGTTTTATGAATACGCAACCGCATGAGTGTTTTTAGAGCAACATGTTCTGCTTTTTTATGTTTCGTGCAAACCACATGGGTGAGAAGCAGATTCATACCTCTATCTGAATGTCAGCAAAAAGGCAAAAAACATCCACAGAATACATTTGGATTTAAAAATCACAGGCATCACCTGCTTTCTTTCCACAACAGACACAAAATCAAATTGGCAGGGTTTTGTTTTGCAACTCTCTATAAGTGCGTAAGCTCAGCTGAAACATTACTAGTTGGAGAAACCACAACAGCTTTTGTGAAGCTATGAGAAACAATGTGAAACATGAAAATCTCTCAGACTGGAATGCAATCTCATCTGGTACTGTGGTAGTATTATGGTTTGGGCCGGCTCCAACATCTGGGCCAAGAAAGCTTTCCACAATTAATGAAGTAATTCTGGATTAACACAGTAAACTTTGAAGAAAACCACTAATGTGTGATAGAGTAAGACAATAAGAACACAGTGGTTTTAGGAAATACCGTGGCTATTTATTTTCCCAGGGAAAATCTTTTTTTCCAATATAAGGTTTTTCAAATATATATAGCAAGAAACCTATTTAAGAAAACTAAAAAGTTATTGCACAGTTAAGTCAGGCTCATACAGAGCAATGGTCAAAAATGAATTCAAGCTGTTGGAATGATCAACAGAAGCTGGAAGTAGTTAGTTGGAGTTGTTGCTGCACATGGGCTCCATGCAAGATAGTGAAACTGACGGTTAGTGCAATTCTACCACTCTTAAATAAAAGGTTCCCACTTTCAAAGAGCCTTTTTAACCTCATGCTGAACAATGTTTTAAAATGTGCTTCTTATTCTCCTATTGCATCACACACACTCACATAGTGCAGTTCAGTTACATGCAATGCTTTTCATCAGAGTTTAGTGTGCTTTGTCACATTTTATCACACTGCATCAACAAAACCAAAGAACCACGGCACTGTAAAGTAGAAAGGAAAGAACACAATGCTTTTAAGGCGACTGCAAAAAAAATGAAAAAAAAAATTCAACAGAGTGACTTTTATTTGAATACAGCTCCCCAGAGTCAATATTTTATAGCATCACATTTTGATGCAGTTACAGCAGCAAGTTTTAGGGAGTAGTAGGGACCTTTGCCTTACTAGAGTTTGTATTTTTGCCTATCTTTTCTTCTAAAATAAATTTTCTCCAAAGATTGACACACATGTAGCTCCACTCATGTTTCTACTATCCCTAGAGCATAATGCTGCACCACCATCTTTCACCATCGGGCTGATGTTTGCTGGTTTTTTACTCTACATAGCATTCATCAGATACTGTCGGTCAAAAACCAGAGAAGCATCTTCCACTGCTGTCCCCTGCATAGGATGTGACAAACTGCAAACATTGGGGCTTCTTGTGACTTTCTAGAAACAATGGCTTTTTTCATGAAGCTCTTCCATAACAACCAGATTTGTGAAGCATATGACTTATAGTTGTTCTTTTTTAGAAATTATTTCACCTGAGCTTTGGAACTGTCTAGCTCCTCCAAAGTTACTAGGGTCTGTCAACTGCTGCCATGTCTTTGTAGGTTTGAAGTGTTGCTACAATCTTTCCATTTTCTGTTCATCGAACTCTGACATATTGTTTTATAACCTAACCTTCTTTCAATTTTACCGAAACTTTTCCTGTGTGATTCTTCATCATGTTTGTTTTCTGACTTTTTCCTACAATGCTAAGAGACCTTCACAAAACAGCTGTATCCATGCAGGGATTAAATTACACATGGATGGACTCTGCAAGGAAATGCACAATTTTATTGGACAAAGTTCCAATAAATGTTTGACTTTGGGATTGTAATGTGAAAAAAGATGAGAAAATTCAAGGGTCAATTTTACTTTTGCAATGCGCAGCATCAAAAATATGTATACACAGCACTGCTTGCCCTACCACATATGCATGCGAGCAGTCTTACATCTTCATCCAGATATGCTCCTCCAACATAGCAACTGGTCCAGTGTGTTAGATTTCACAAACCTCTAACGATAAGTCTCATCCAGGCGCCGTGGAGGGGGCTATCCGCAAAATAGCTGGCGCTGTAAATGCCTTGATTGGCCAAAGTTGCATTCTCCACTGTCAGCGTAGCAGTGCTGTTAGTCACCTCAATCCAGTGTGTCATATAGTAGTAGTTCCCTTTGAAAACATGAAAACATTTTTTTACAATACACTGTAGAGTGTAGTTTCTGTTTCCACTTCCTTCATTATATTTGTGTGAGTATTTTGACTGGATGGTCTTTTAATGTGTTTTGAATTTCTGTGCTTCCCTTACCGTTAAATTTCCAGGTCACGTCCCGCCGTTCAGAGCCCAGCATCTCCATGCTGAGATGTGCAGTCTCTCCTTTGTTCACAGTCATTGTAAGGTACTTTGGAATGAAAGTAGCTGGAAACGCAAAGACCAATGATTTTCCAGCTAGATAAATAAACTCATACTTCAAATCTGGTTGTCTAGAAGCTGAACATACCTCCAATAAAGTTGTTTATCATTGTGAGCTTAAGTGGTGACTCCTCCGGAGTTTCACAATAGAAGATTCCAATATTCTCAATTTCACGGAAATCCTTTGCCACAACAATTCTGTGAGAGTCCTTCTGCACTTTAAAACTAGTTGGTCTTGGTAATTTGAGGATACTGTTATCTCTCCTGACATTCAACCTAACCTCCGCAGGGCTGTGCTCACCATTGATACAGGAGATGGTGAAGTGACTGACGCTGGTGATCTTTGCTGTTGAGGTCATCGTCAAGTCCATCACTGCACCTGCATTACAGGACAGCACATAACAGTTCCTGTATGCTAAGTTGTTTGCTTTCAAGTCCAGAGTACACATATTTTACATTGAGATCCATAGCTGGATGGGAAGTTAAAGTTCAGATAAAAAGAAAATACACAGGTCTAGAGCTTAAACATTAAAATAATATACCACAAGTAACCCATTGCCATTATTTACTAAACAAAGATGAGGTCAAAACGGGAAACTACTCTTCAAAACTGAGGCAATATTTTGTTGTTAAATAGTTACTTATATGCACATATACATATGCACATGCAGTAATTTCCTGGTCACATAAAATGTATGTATCATAAAATGTTAGGCTAATTAGCCATGGATCTCAAACAGTACAAGTTCCACTGATGGTACTTTTGCAGCATGTAGTGGTACCTAAAAGAAATTTTGACACAATACAAAGTAAACAGAAACAGATTAACTGTGATGTATAATTAATTAATAATAAAAACAATAACTGTTTCCATAGCATGTCATTTTATCTGAAACTACTTATCAATAGAGAACAGAGAAAAAAATATATATATATCCAGAATTTTCAGTTCACACCCAACTTTAGTTAAATTGATATATTCTAGTTAGCTTCAAACAACAGAGCTTCTAACTGAAAATCTCAATGACTGTGCTAGCTGCTGTTAGCAACACAAGCCAATGTTTTTCTCTGTGATTTCAAAAACAAAGTGTGCAGTTTGCTGTAAATTAGTTAATAGGAGAAACATTCGGAAGTGCAAATTGCATTTTTCATTTTCTGCATTATTTTTTTTGCTGCTGGTTAGTTTTTACATGCAAAGCCACCATTATGGATTGATTATAATAAGAGATCTTACTGGTGCATTGAAAAAAGTTGATACAACTGAAATAAATTGCTTCCATAAGTAGCAAGTAATTGAATAAAAAAAATCCCAAATGATTTATAGCGTGTACAAAGTTGTAATGCTAAGCAAACTTAGTAATTTGACTTCAATAAACTTAATTTAATTAGATGTCAACTGAAGCAATTATTTTGCTGGAACAACCTTTTTTTCCAGCGTAATATTTCAAAATTTTAACATCTGCATAAAAATATAATGCACAACCGGATTCTTTAATAAATTTGAAGTGCCAATTGAAAACAATAGTTTTGTTTATTTTTTATTTTTTTGTTTTCAAACAATAACTTTAGGTCCTGTTGTTCTTCTGTCTCAAAAGCGTATATCAGTGTTAGACAGCTTAGTATTGTATTGCAAATTTTATGAGAACAGGTTGATTCCTCTGCAGTTCATTAGCCAAACATTTCTGCATTCAGATTTATTCACATTTATTTTCTCCTCTTTGAGCCACATACATTTTTCATACGTGATCAAATTATTCCAATCCCCAATCTAAGAGCAAAATTTGGCTTCAAAAATTATCGTGCGAGTTGTTTCTTGGTATTCTGAGATGTTCTTATGAAACACTAAACCTCAATCTCAAAACACAACTGATTACAGCTGCGTGATCCAAACATCTCAGGAAACGGTCCCACGAGCAATTTAGGATCATTTGGACCTACAACCTCAAAAAGGTTTCAAAAAAACATAAATAAAAGACTCAAATATGAACGTTTTTAGACTGATACTAGAACAGTTACCTAAGACATATCGCTATCTGTTAAGTCGTGCCAAACACATTAAAGGTCGGCCTACCCAACATCCCTTCTCCCTGCAGTCCACAGAACAATGGGAGGAAACTTGGATGAGCTTCGTTTTCCCCTGAGGGTTTATTGAACTAAACTCTATCATGCCAAAGTTTATGATACTATATCAAATTATTATAATTGCAAATTCACTTAAGTCATAAATTGTTAGCTGAAAGCGACACATAGTCGATATCACGGTTTTCCTTAAATACAGTTAAACATTTTCTGAGTTTATCTGCTGCCATGTCTTTAATAAACTGCCACTCACCTGATAAGTCACAGAAGCAGAATACCAACACCCACAAGATCCCCATGGTTTGTGTAATCCTCATTGGAAAAATAAGACACGTTTTCCACGAAATCACTTGCCGACCGAACTTTTGGAACTCCACACCTAAAGCGGCGCCGCTGCGAGACGACGACGCGTGTTTTTACGCATGGCGTATTCCAGAGCTCGCGGTCAGGTGAGAAAAAAATAAATCTTTTCGGTAATAAAGCAGTTGTCAGAGAAGGTACATCAATACTGTCACGCTGACTGCGGTCTAAGCTGTGGTGAAGCTCAACCTCTTCTGGGTGGGAGAGGAAGGAAGAGCGTCACCAGACAGCGGAGAGCTGCTGGCGCTCCAGACCTTCCCGATGCGAAAGATGTTTTAATTAACCTAATGTGCTCAAGTGATTTTCTCCACACACACAAAAAAAAACAAAAGACACGAACCCCCCCCCCCCCCCCCCCCCCCCCCCCCCACACACACACACACACCAACACACACAAAATAAATAATAAATAAATAATAAAAAAATAGAACACTATAATAACTACTGAAATTAACCTGAAAAGAGATAAAAGAAAATCCGCTTAAAAATAACAATTTGTTAAGGAAACGACAATTTGAAAGTTTTACATAAAGTTGATGTCTTAAAGTATTTTATATTAGATGTAATCCTTTCAAACTGTGTTACTTTGCAGGAACAAAGGAAAGCCTAACACATATTCTTGCTGTCTTCAAAATCCATCTGCGTGTAATTTAAACTCAGTATAAATACAGCTGTTTTTCAAAGGACTCCAAGGTTTGTTAGACAAGATGAGAGAACAAACAACATCATGAAGACAAAGTAACATCACAGACAGGTCATCTACATTCCAGAGAGAGGTTTAAATCATATTTATCAATATCCCAAGCTCTGAGCATCTGACAGAAAGCTGTTCAGTCTGTCACTGGCAGATGGAAAGAGTACAGCACATCTGCAAAGGTGGGCACAGCTGCCCACCTAAACTTACAGTGCAGGCAGGGAGACCAAGGTAGATCTGATCTGATGGTAGATTCAGAAATAGATGACTCAGGTGGGGGAATCAGTCAACAAGATGACTATTGTGCACAGCACAAATTCAGCCTTTGTAGCAGGACATGAAGTAAGAAATAGTTAAAAAGCTATAGGTTAACTCCAACTGTAATGTATGCTGCTGAGAAAAGTGTTTTACTCATTTGTATGACTCATATTCAGCTATTTGGTGTATGTGTATATTGTTTGCATTTGACCCCCCCCCCCCCCCCCCCAAAACACACTCCCTAGTGCAAAACATGGCAGTGGCAACATCATGCTTGGATGTTTTTCCGTCAGCAGAGCTAAAGAAGTTCGTAGAAAGATGAATTTAACAAAATAAGCAAGAAAACCTTTCAAAGGCTGCTTGAAGAGGTTGTAAAAATATAAAGTAGGACCTACAACGTAATGATTTAGACATATTGATGATGAAACATATTGATATTGATTGGTGGTGATTAAGGCATATTGATGTGTTAGAATTGTTTGGCAATTATACCTTTCATAGACACTTTCCACTCTGCCTGACTGAACTTGAGCTATTTTACAAAAATAACTAAAGGTTCAGCATCTAAATGTGCAATGCTATCAACACTCACTCACAGGTGCTTAATGCATGCCACACTTTTCAGATTTATACTTGAAGATTTTTGAAAAAAATATTTTGTCTTTACTCACATGTAAGAAAAAAAGTTTGTTTTAATATAAAAGTTTGTGTATTGTACACCTTTTGTTCAAAGTGGATATTGTACAATTAAACTTGCGTTTTCTTTAAAACCAAATAGATATGAAGTAAGTCTAAATAATGCATCACTAGATGATATGTATTGTTGGATACAAGACCTGGGATTCATGTGTCTTCTAAGACCGACTTACTAATCTGTGCTGAATAACTTGTACAGAGGAGAGTGCAGCAACAAGCCAGTGTCAAGTTCTGCCAAATGTAACAGCTTTGTTCTCTCACTTCGATGAGCTGCTTACAATCCCTGCAGCTTTTATGGTCAGCCAGACTCCCCTCTTCCCCCGTAATCAGTCAGTCTCAGGAAATGATGAACAATATGCTTGTTGTGTCTATTTCTACCACGATGTTTTAAACGCACCGCAGTGTCCCATTCTGAGATGTGTAGTTGGGACGAGTGCCCATGCTTCTTTCTTATTTGCTCTGCACAAAAACAACAAAAAAGAAAAACTACTTGGTTGATTTAGTGCTTTTCCTACATTTCCTTGTGGCTTCAGACAATCGCCTTGAAGTTCAAATAACTTCTTATTGTTTGAGATTTCCTGTTTTCAGTTTTGGGAGATTACATGGGTTTCATTTGTAAGCAAAGCGTTTTCTCTTCTTCTTTAAAAAAAAAAAATTCTGAAAGTAATGACATGTCCTATAGAGTGGGTCCGTAATGTCCCATATTTTCAGGTCAAATACATCATAAATCTGAAAAACATTCCCTAAAGATCGTCTAATTAATTTGTGTTTGAATTAGATGAGTTTAAAGAACAGAGTGGATACTAAGTCATAGTACGAAAGCGATCTGAAATAGTATTGTTTCCTGATGAAAATATTTTTATTTTGCTTTTTTTCTGCAAAGAACAGGGTCTCAATGTTCGCCATCAACTCAGATCGATGAGCTCCTCAGCGACCTGTTATTGTGACCTGTTTGCCTCAGCAGAAGATCTCCAGCCCATTTTCTCTGCACATGCTTTTTGTACGTTTATGGATAAGACTGAGCTCAAAAACATGATCGGTTGCCCATCTTTTTACATGCCCAAATCAATCCTGGCTGAAATCTACACCTCACAACCTAAAACATACATTTACACAACTTCTATCTGATTTTTTGCATCATTTTTAGCACACTTTTCAGAACCAAATGAGATGGTGAGTAAAATAGAAAGTGCTAAGTGTTGCAGACACAGCTTGGTGGAGCCTGCATAGAGCGCCAGAGGAAAAGCCTAAAGGCTGGGTCAGCACCGACGCTTCTGCCTCTGGCTGCATAAAGTCTGTCAAGAGCCAAATAAAAAAAAAGGTGTGAGTGTTTTTTTAGTGACTGTGTGTATCTGAGCATAAAAACTGCACATGTGTCTGTATGTGATGGTCCCTTTGAAGAAAAAAAAAACTGTGAGCAAATATGAGGAGTAGCTGTGCGTGTGTGTGTGTGCGTGTGTGTGTGTGTGTATGGATTGGTGTGTGTGTGCATGTGTAACTACAAAGGAAATGGCTCTTGTTGGTTGGATTTAAAGGGTGGAGGCGAATATCACTTTGACAGTGACCATTGTGTCCTATTATCTTTGTTGTTATGCAGCAATTATGGAGTGTGTTTATTGTTACAGCTACAGCCATTTACTTAATGCGATTACCAGGCAAGGCCATTCCTCTGTCAGTGTGGTGACCAAGTTCAACTATAGCACTTTGTACAGTAAATCATTTTCAAAAATAATACGCTTTATGCATGATTTTGAAAAGTAAGCCTAAAAAATAAGCATGGCTAAAAATAACACAATCTGTATCTATTTTGTTGCAGAGGATGTTTTACATACAGATCTCCTTCGGTAATAAATTGAAATCATGTCAAAGAAACAGTATTTATCTTATAATTAAACTGAGCTTTAATGCTGTAATTAAAAGCACATCTTAACCGCACCCCACATTCTTGTGTTGTTTTTGAATCTGTATTAACCTTCAAATATCTTGAGGAGATTTTAACTTCACATGCTGTCGTGTGAATTTACATCAATGTATGGAAAGGGTGAACGCCTCAATGTATTTTCCCAGGATTGTTTGTGCTGGACCAACAGAATATAGCGCATCACTGTAGTAGAAGGAAGAGTACATATTATTCAAATAAAAATCTGAAAAGTGTAGCATCCATTTGTATTTAAGGCAACTTTAATGAATATTTTGTAGAACAAACTTTTGCTGGGATTACATACGTACATCTGCAACCTTTGTTTATAGAGACTGAAATTTCTGCCCGCTCTTCTTTGCAATCAGATAGAATGAAGAGTGTGAATATTTTCAAGACCTAGAATTTGGATTTCATCCCAGACTTTGACTGGACCTTTATAACAAATGAATATGCTTTGATCTAAACATTCCATTGTGGTTCTCACAGTTCACTTAGGCTCGATGGTGAACCTCCACCCTTTCACAGCCTCCAACTAGTTTTCTTGTAGTACTGCCCTGCATTCAGCATCTTCCCAGAAACGTTTGAACAGGTTTACCTCTCCATGCTGACTTACAAAGACATCCCTAAAGCATAATGCTGCCACCTGCATCTTTAGTATTTGAGATGGCGCGTTCAGGCTGACGAGTTATTTATTCTTCACACCTTATGTACATAACACGCTCTACCAAATTGGCAGGTTTGTGAAATATAAAATTAATAGTTGCACTGTTGACATCTGATCTCTGCAGCTCCTGTGGAATTCCCATGAGCCTTTCTGCTACTTCATTGATTGATGCTTTTCTTCCTCAGTTTGGCAGTTTTGTGGACGGCCATGTTTTTGTAGGCTTGCAGGTGTGCAGATGGCAAAGTGAACAGAAAGTTCAGGATATTGCTTCACAAAGTAACCCTGTTTGAAAATTGTCCACGACTTCATCCAGAACCTTTCTGCTGTGTTTCTTTGTCTTTTCCATGCTGTTTTTTGTCTGATCACAAGTAGTGATTAAGATTGCATTCTGAAGATAAAGGGTTGCACTGGGATGTCAAAGCTTTAGAAGGCAGTTCATCACATTTAAGGAGTTATTTTAAGCATTTTATACTTATTTCTGTTAAACAGCATATATCTCAGTGACATTTATTTCCATGCTGAAAATCAAGACATATAATGATGCACTGTGTTGTGTTGACCTATCACATAAACTATCCACACACTCTCCATTGAAGTCTGCAATGTGAAAAAACTCCATTCAGAAAATGCACTGATTGATTATGGAGAAAGCCTGCCATGTTTGTTTCAAACAGTTTACTGTAGCACACCCATCAGTATGTTTTGGCGTTTCTGACATTTTGTTGTGGTTGTCGCACTGGTGGAGGTGGTGATGGTGAAGACAGGGGTGTGTGCAAGTGAGAACGACAACAGAGGCAGGAGGTCTGAAAGACTTTGTGAGAAAGTTTGTATTAAATTCCCATTTCCCTTCATTGTGTGCCGAGCTGGCCTGGATCCACACGCACTGATCCTGCTGGGCCCTGGGAGCCCAAGAAAGGGGGTCGCTCACACCTCTTGGAGCCCCAGCTCACCCCAACCGATTTCTCCCTAACTGCAGTTTCAAACCCTTGACCTTTATCCCACCATACCCCCTTATCTTTGATAAAGAAACCATGTTCAGTTCTAAGTGTGCTCTTGGAAACAGGGTAACACCAGTGAAATGAGTAAATGTAAACATTGCTAAATGAATTGATGAAAGACAAAATGGCAGAATGTGAGATAAAGCATGCATGTGTGACACATATTAGCAGATTTTAGATGCCTCCATCAGAGCAAGTCGGATTTCCCCAACGATAAGCAGCCACAAAAGCCTGATAACACTGTTTCTATGGGAATTTTGATCGGGTTTTTGTTCTTCCAACAATTTTTAAAGCGCAGTTTTCTTAACCACATGTTAAAGAATGTATTTATATACCAGAACATCTTCTTTACTTTGTTGTTTTCCACTACAAGGTAATGAAGAAACAGGGAAGCCTGCAGTTTATATTGTCAAGACATTCATTGAAAGACCACAATGAAAAATGACGATATTTTAATGTCAGGATGGTTAGTCTGTTGAAAAACAAAGGAGAAAATGACCAACTGCATGGAGAAAGATTTCATCTGCACAAACAAAATACAAATCAGAGAATCTTTCTGGATCAACAAACACCTTTTTATGGTTTAATGACAGACCAGATGTCTACAGCTTTTCACCAAAAGAGAACAAAAAAAAATACACAATGAAACTGTTTTTATTCATTTCTAAATCAGATGCATCGGGGCACAATCATGTTTCTAACCACAATATCTCTGCAAAGAGACGATCCCCATAACATCAAAACGATGTTATGGACCAGCAACAGACAGATGTGAACCAAATGCTTTACCAAGAAAGACAACCTCAGATTTGTCACCGCCTTCACACAAATGCCTCCGAATGGTACAGCTGTGAAAATATCTGAAGAGACATTAAACCACACTCTTGGCTAAAGGACATGAAGGCATAAGTGTCAACGTTTTGGAATCCACACCCTTTGTCACATGTCACTTCCTTTGCCATATTTCCTCTCACTTTCCACTGTATACATTCGCACAAAGAAAAGCTGCCATTGACATAACCTACAGAGGAAAAACCCTCAAACAGATGGAGCAGCGAATGAAATGATGACAATAGTTTTGATAGAAGAGAAAAACAAGAGTTGGCATAGTGACAGAGAGGACAACGTGGATGGGTTTCAAATGACACTAGGAACTTCTTCAACTACATTAGCAACAGATGAATCAGTCTAATAACCAGGTGCAGAATCTATAAAGTAAGTTTGTATAAATCCTTCACTAATCTGTAGAGCAATAACTATCCCAACATAAAGAAAAATCAGGTGTTTTAAAAAAAAAGATTTTTTAGGATAAACTTGATAAAACTTAAATTTAAACTGAAAGACAATTAAAAACTGAACATTAATCTAATCAATTATATTAATTATTAGTCATGCTAACATTTGTCAACTATTTAGAACAAAAAAAATCTAAATAAAATATACTACTTAGTAAATAAAATGAGTTCAAATAAATGTCAGTTTTGCCCCACAAACTACAGTATGTTTCTACATGCATGTATTCAATAATACATGCACTTTAATGAATGTATTATTGAATGTTCAGTATTTTAAGTGTAGGATACAACTGAAACTACATTCAGAAGTTATATGATTGCCAAAAGTAATTATGTTTTCAAAATGCTGAAATAATGACATATTTTTATGTTTTTCATACTTTTCAAAGTCATGACTTTGTAACGGCCTCTCTAAAACATTGACTTTGTTCTCATTAAGCCACTTTCTAACTAACTTTGTGCTATGATTGGTGTCAGTGAATATTTTGTTATGTGGAAGTTTATCTTCCTGGCTAATGCCTTGAGCTATTGCTTCAATATTTCCTCACAACTCTATTTCTTCATGATGTCATCTATTTTGTGAAGTGCAGCTGTTCCTTTGGCAGCAAAACAGCCATAACATAATCCTGTCACCCCAATATTTACACTTGGCATGATGTTACCAGGTTTATAGTATTTCTTCTTTTTTTTTTGTAATCTAAATATAAAGATGGTCATTATGATCGGGATCGGGAAGATGTGAACATGGTTTTCACATCTTTGTCCATTAGCATATCTGCAAACTATAATCTAGATTTTTATGTGACATTTAGAGTAGTGGAAAGTCAGTCATATTGGTGCAGGACTCTTTTTCTTCTGTATTAAAACACTCGCTTCTCAACTTCAGTGAGCATCTTTGCAGAATATTTCACTTTGGTTCTGTGGTTGATTTGCACATTTCACACCAAAACACATTGACCTTAGGAACACAGAACTATTTACCTTCCTGAACGTTTGATGATTGGAGACTTTTGTTGGGTTTATACTTAAATATTCTCGTTTGAACAGAAGAGCAAGGACACCTAGGGAATGTGGAAATTTGCACATTGAGGAACCAGGGTTGTAGAGGTCCCATATTCTATTGTTCATATTTTGGCCAATATGTTTATATTTTGAATAACTTAATTGTAAATATTACATTGATGAATTGGTCATTTTTGATGCTTTTATGTAAACGTCACATAATAACAAAAAACTGTTCTTAAAACTATATCTGAAATGTGCATATATGGTGTGCATATACGCAAAGAGTTAAAGTACAAATGATCTCATTCTAAACCTTCATTTAAATAAGATGCTGTAACTGACTCTCACAAAGTCATGACATAATCATCTGAACTGTATAGCTGCATGGTAATGTCTTAGCATGTATACTAGCTCTCTCTAGGAAAGGAGTTGTCATGAGGTCAAGATTAGCCAATCAGCTCCATTTTCAAGACTTCATGTAATTATTTTACTTTGCTGTCTACAAAGACAGATTTCCATTTTAGAATCTTACATGTTAGTTCATGTTTAAATTCAAAATATAAATCATTTCAACCTTAAAATTAACAAAACAAATATATAATGACAGACATTAAGGGAAACTGATTTGAAC
Organism: Xiphophorus hellerii; assembly: GCF_003331165.1. Classification (NCBI taxonomy): domain Eukaryota; kingdom Metazoa; phylum Chordata; class Actinopteri; order Cyprinodontiformes; family Poeciliidae; genus Xiphophorus; species Xiphophorus hellerii. The sequence continues at coordinate 2,383,276 of NC_045680.1, forward strand.
ATAATACATGCATAGTTTATAAAAAAAAACATAAATATTTTGAAGATTCTGACATTCCACCTGAATTAATAAAAAAGTATTTGTAACTGGAGTTGGTCGAGAATATGTTGATAAAACTCAAGGTGAATGAAGTGTAAGATTGAATCTGTTTTTTTTCATGTACAGTACATTTAATAAATCCATTCCACAGGAGCATGTAATTCAAAGTACCCTTTGAATCCTTTACTTATCTACTGCAGACACCCACATCTAACCTCATATGACCATATCCTAAAGTCGGGTTGGAAACAAAACGAGTTACTGACAAGTTTTACAGCCTCATGATTTGGGTTTCAAGTTTCTAATGACAGGAACACTTCCCTTCTTCCCCTCCCATTTCCTCGGGCTCCACCAGCAGTCTCATTACAATTATAAAACATTTAGACAGACTTTATGGTTATTATCAAACCATAACACAGACTGACGATTATACAGAAGTAATAATGTTACCATCCACATACAGTAAGTCTCTGTCAAATTATAGTCAACAAAATGTTATTAACCCATACCAGAGAAGTTTCAACATGTATGTAGGCAAGTTTCTCAAGATATTAAAGAAGGAAAGATCAATATGATCTATACAGTCTTGGATAGCTGAAAGAATGTTCAACTATGTAGCTTTAAAAGCAGAAAGCTCAGTGAGTAATAGTGGACTTAAACAACATAGGAAGACCATTATTGCTACATCAATAGCTAAAGTGGAGGTGTTTTCTAATACAGCCCATAAAAGAAGCAAAAGAGGTTCTATTTCATCTTAAAGTCATTTCTATTTTACTAAAAATAATAACATTTTGGAAAGCAAAAGCAAATGTAGAAAGTAATAATTCTATTAGATAAATATTGTGATGTCACAACATGGATAACTGTACCATTTCAAATCTGAATATAAAAAATAACATTTTTTACATAAAAGATTTTCTGTAAGGGCATCTAGTCAAACCATTTATCTAAATTTAATGGATAAACTTACTTTAGCCAATAGGTCTATACTAAATTTAAGGCAGGTGATTGACTTCAGAATAACCAGAATAAACAGCTACAAACGTAAAAAGACTGTGATTATGCTCCACTAATCTGAAACACACTTCCAGCCAAACGCCAGGCAGTACACGGAGTTCATTTAAAACCAAGACTAAAAATCTACCTATTTTTAACTGCCTTTGATCATTAACTGGAAAATTGATCCAAATATTTGACATACATTTGATGATAATTATTCTTGATAAGTTTGATAATCTCATTTGACCAAATGTAAATAAACAAACTCAACTTGAGAACAGTTTCCACACTGTCGCATTTTATTTTTGAAAAAAATGCCACAATAGAAAAACTGTGTGGAAAACTGAGATGCATCCTTGATAAAGTGGTTTGTAAGACCATATATTCACGTATTTGTAGTGTCCAAATTGCATCATTACAGCAGTCTTGTGTTTAATTCATGCATCCTTCAGGAAACACAGTTTGAAGAACTACCATTAATGTAAAATCATAGTTCTTTGTAAATTTAGGTCTTTACAACAGTAAAGTGTAGTAGTTTTAACAATTCTTTTATGTCAAAATAAATGAATCAGTTAACACCACGATAAGAGGAAAATCTATTTAGACTGTTTCTTCTTACATGAATATTGACATCCATTATGTTACTTGAAATGTTGTGTATTTTCCGCTCTGAAAAATGATGACTTAATATATTTTTTCCTATCCAAAATGGTCAGTAGTCAAGAAGCTGAGGAGCAGTTCTCTTGCTGTGTCTCCCAACAAAATACAACACATTTTTTAGCCACATTGTTTAGCCACATTGTTTTAAAAGTTACAGATTATACTTTTCAGGCATTTTTTGAATTGTCTGTCTCTGTATGATAGTATCTGCACATGAATCACAGACATACACACCAAAAACTAACAGAGGTGAATCTACTTGGTCACTAACATATTTTGCATTAGTTTCATACACTGACAGAAAACATGGTACAAAACTCAATCTGAATGACCTGCCATCAACCCCATTCTCCCAGTCTGCCTCCTGGGATGAGACGGGGAATGTGACTGGTGTGATCTGGGTCCGTCACCAGATGTAGAGTACAGTGACCCACCAGTCTGACACCACACACACCCTCCATGTTTTCAGGATGTCAACATTTCAGCCCCTGGTGACCTTTCACAGGTAGCTGTAGCGTAACCAGACGTTCACCTCATTAATATTGTTACAGAAAGGCTCTGAAATAACACAGAGGAAGTGATAATCAAAATTGAATTACTGGCTTCTTTTTTTTTTCCAAAGTGACACTGAATACTCCTAGTCTGCCCAGAGTGTTGTTTTTTGGCAATTTGAGAAAGATTTTGCAATGTCCAGAACATGAAGAGACTATGTTCTCCGTATATTTATCCAGATATTCTGCAGCAAACCAAAAATAGCTCCACTGGCTTTATCTTCAGCAGTGGAGTCTTGAGCAGTGAGTTTTTATTGAGACTACTGCAGGTTTTATGAAGAAACTGTATCTGCTATTTTTAGGTTTTTCTGAAGTGCTCCTTAACTCTTGAAAAACGTTTGATTATTCTTTTGCTTCCTCTGTAAGAAATCTTTGTGGTAGGTGGTTTATGATGAAAAGATGTCCTTTCCTCTTCTGGATTATGGTTCCAACGGCGCTCATTGGAACCTTCAGAAGTTTAAAAGTGCAGCAGCTACTATTGCCAGTATGTTTTCAAGAGTACAGTCTATATGTGAAGAATTTTTTGCCTTTTGAAATTATTCCACTTCAGTCTAATACTTTGCTAATTAGAAATCTCTTTTGAGGTAATCAGTTAAAACTGTACAACCTTAAATTGATGTACTGAAATATGTTAAATTGTGTGATTTAACATGATATTGTCAAATAGAGAGTGCTCCAAGAGATAGTTTAAGAAAGCAAAAAAAAAAAAAAGAGTGAGATAGATGAGCTGTTTTTGCTTGTCTAAAGTGTCTAAAGGACTTGAGCCAGATTCAGGAAAAGGTACGTCTGCTGAGGGCTGATATGTGTGTGAAGGAAGTGGAGGGAACACAGGGGCAGGAATCGCCCTGCAGACCGGAAAGGCCTTGTGGAGGTGATGGTGGGAGTGGAGGTGGAGGGTGTCCGCTTCAGTCTGATAGCTTGTTTGAAGCACACACACGCGCATATGCACGCACACACACACAGAAACATACGGAATCACATATAACACATCGCTCTGCAGGCCGTGGATTCTTGTTCTCACAGAACAAGAATCCAATCTCTGACAAAGTAAGTCAGAGCTTGATGGCTTGTGGTGGCAAAACATACATGCACACTTATTAACTCAGGAAGTTAGTGTAAGTGCATTTAATTATGTGCAAAAGTGCTACTGTAAATACAATGGTGCAATCAACAGTAATTCTGTTGTAGGAAATCCACCTTTTAATGCAGTAGCAGTTGGAGTTATGAACTGCAGGAAATGATCCTTAGCCCTTTTGTTTGATTTAAGACTGGAACACTTTATTGTAAATAAATTAAAAACACTAGCAGCTCTTTTAATTGTTCTGCTTTTGCCCTTAAGGACATATGTAAATTAGTCCTGGGCAAATGGACTTACTTAGAGTTTGCCCAACAATAATAATTGATTAAAATGTTGACATATGCAAAGGTTAAACTTTATTAGTGGACATAAACTAAAAGAAAGAAAGAAAAGCACTGGTAAAAACTGGGAACTGCCAAGAGAACAGCATTTGCTGTGCTCACAGTGTTCTCTTCACAATGCGTTCTTTTTTACCAACATCCTTTAGTCTTTGTCAGGGTTAAAAACCAGCCACTAAAGCAAACAAAAACAGGAAAAGCCAACAGTTTAAGTTGTTTCTCAGATTTTGTCTAATTTGCCTCCATGTTGCAGAGGATACTTGGGTGAAATCATTATCTGACATAAATTTGTTATAAAAGTATTACTGATTAAACTTTAAAAATTATGTAGCTTTGTGTTGTTAAAGCTAAAGTTTAATCAGTAATACTTTTATAACAAATTTATGTCAGATCATGATATCTTGGTTAATGTCAAGTTGTCATAACGAAGACATTTTGAATAATGTCAACTTTGTATTAAAAGTGTCATGATTTACCGAATGACACTTTATGACAACAGTCATAAATATTCTTGAAGACTTACTCATGTTCATGACAGGTGATATGTCATGTTTATGACGGTGTTATGACAGTCTTATTCACAACCCGTCAAATAAAGTGTTACTGAATAACTTTTATGTTAATGATGTAAAAGTCGGATCAAATGTGACATGACCCTTCAGACTGCAGACCCTCTCAAAACTACCAGATACATATACGATTTTGTACCACATGTGAAATTGACACAAGTCAGACTTTATTTTGGCTGAAAAGATCAGACTATTCCCTGAAAAAGTCGGACTTGAGTCGCAGTTATCTGCTGAGTGAACATTGCTTTAGAATGACAACTTTTTTTTTATCAACTATCAATTACATGATCACCTTTTTTATTTAATTTTGCATTCTGTAGATAAAAATAATATTGTTTTTTCTTAAGAAGGGACTTTAGGGACTTCTAAGTCAGCAGCTGAACGATGCACTAAACATTATGTGCTTCTTTTTGTATGTTTTCATATGGGCCCAGTTATAGAGATTTTATAATTTCCATCCAAAATTTTATGTATCAGCTAAGCTGTACTGGAGGTACCCCTAAATAATACAGTTACTATATGCACTGGATACCTGCTGTAGGAGTTACAGCTGCATTTCATTCATGCAGTAAAAACCGTAGAAGCATTAGTAGTTTGATACTCTGTCATTAAGTGTCTCTTGGCTCTCTCACTTTTCGCATTAACAGACTTACAGCTTCAATAACAGCATTAGAAAGAGTGCAGCTGGAGCATATTAAAACTGTGGCGACTTCAATGCTCACTCCAAGGTAGATGGGAAATGGATGTTTTATAATGCTCCTTGTTTCACCTTCACAAAGTGTGTTTCTGTAATACTGGGTGCATTTCTGTTTAAAGCTTTGGTGTAAATTCATGAAACCCTGACATCCAAAACAAACAGTGAATTAAGCATGCCTGGTTATTAAGCATGCCTGGTTATTAAGCATGCCTGGTTATTAACATTTCATTAGAATGAGTCATTTTCTTTACAAAGATCAAACCCAGAACTGGATTATTTATGGCTACTAAGTACCTAGTTTCATGTTGTAAATGCAATAGGGTATTTAGCATGAAATGGTTATTAAAGGTAAAGAAAAAAAAATTCTTCCAACTATCTTAGAGAAAATGTAGATTTGAGTCTAACGCATTTCTTCCTCTTTTTATTATCCTCATGACGGTTGCTCTGGGACTCCCAAGACCAGGCAGAACCACAGGAACCAGAGGACCCTAGCAGTTTTAGGTCATAGCCAAGGCTAGTGTGAGGTGATGGTGGAACCGCCAGGGCCCGCTGGTTTCTGTGGTTCTGCCTGGTCTTGGGAGTCCCTGACTTCTGGTCGGCACTCTGGACACTGCCTACGCACAGCTGACATGTGTTCCCCTGGATTGTACCTATGCAGCTCCCACAGGTGCCCCACCTGAGGGTGGCCACCTTTGGGAGCTTTGGGGGGCCCTGGCTGCAGTCTTCACTGTGCTAAGCCAGTTCCTTTGACCTTCCTATAGGGCTGTCTGAGAGAGTCTGATGGTGCAACGCTTGGGGCTTGTGCGGTCACCTAGCCACCAGCTTGACCAGATTCTCTGTTCTATCTGTGCATGGGGATGTAGTGGTGAGATAGGGTGGGGGTTGGATCTGTGCTCTGCATCTTTCCTTCTGTCTCTTTGGCCTGTGGGATGCTGCTCCTGTGCTTCACTGCCAGGCTTCCTTCACGTCAGGTAGACAGCTACTCTGAGAGAGTGCCTGATTCAAATGTTATGATGTATGGCATTTTTGGAACCCCATGATGATGAGTTGTTATGTGGTGAATCACCGCCATACCTCCTCCAGAATAGTGTAGGTTAAGTCATACAGGAAACATCTACTTCAACAGCTGATGTTAAAAATGGTTCTACAAGTTACTGAATCATAGGGTGGGCTTAGTTTTTTATATCCTTTAACTCTTTCTTTGCTTGAATAGTATTGGCAGGAGTCTATTGTGTGTTTTGTACACGTGAGCTTACATTTAAATAATTTCATAATCTCACAAAGATCAGATGACTTTTCATGACAGGTAAAACTCTACATTTAAAAGGAGGGGTAGTATCTTTTTCCTATAACCACAAATACATGAGGCCCTTGAGATAAATTTTGGGGTGAAAGTGAAAAAAAAATGCAGATGCAGATGTTTTATTCATAGATATATAGATTTGAAGCAGATGTGTAGCAATCCTGTCTCACATTTTCCTGTTTCCTGTCAGGGCCACAGCACATGGACTCATAAGCTCCAAAATATGTGAAAAATGTGAAACTCTCACCTTGTAAAATTCACACCTAGATTTGTTTCAGAAGGGAAATGTTTTTAGGGAAGAAAAAAAACAAAAGAAAACTGGCAGTTACTCTCTGTCCAGCAAACCTCCAGAGAGATTTGGATTGTCTCCTCCAAATGACCAATGGCCAGACACAGGATTGTTTGTCACATAGCTTTTCCTCCTCAAGTGCAACTGTCCATTGTTATGTACAGCACAACACGTGCTGTTATTTCCCCCTTCTTTTAAAGACCTTGTAAGGTTTTCCCATCTTCTTCACAAAAAGAGCCGTGACCCCTGGCCCCGGCACTTTTCTTGCAGAGCAAAGAGTAAACAATGCAATTCAGCAGAAGAGTGAGAGGGGTTGAGGGGAGAGGTGGAAGATAAGTGCTTGCAAGATAATTTTATACAGATTCTGAGTCTTTATTATGATCCTAAACCATCCAGAAAGCTAAGAGAGAGGATTAATTAAACATCTTTATCTGTCACTGATTTTAAAGAAGTTATCATCTAAGACTGATAAAAAACATATCAATGTTATGCTGTCTTTGCAAAATAAAGTACTGTATTTTAATTTAAAACCAAAATATGTTGTCAATGTCATTTATACGTAATTTTAATGGTATCAGGTTTTATGCTGCAGTGGATCCCCAGTATTTGCTGAGGTTAGGGAACACAACCGCCCCTGAATACTTGAGAATCCCTCTAGTAACGCTTTTAATTAAGATCATTATTCAAAATTAACTCTAAAGCCTCTGCTTTTAGCATCAATTTTCTTGAAACTCTATTTATTGTGATCAAGTTGTCCTTTTTTTGCTGCCAAAATGTACAAATATTGTCTTACTTCTACCTAAAAAGAAAAAAACATTTCACCCACCATAATTTTCATTATGCCATTCCCAAAATATAAATAGTAGTGTCATCGACAAATAAAAGAAACTGTAGTTTACTTAATACTTCACAAATCAGGTTAGGTTCTGTTACTGAACCTTGTGAGACTATATATTTAATATATCTTTGCCCTGATAGTTAATTTTTAAACAGCACAAAGTATTTTGACTTTAAGCACTTATGAGAAATGCAAAAAAGCAACCGTTTCCAAACAACCTTTTCTTAAAAAGTATTAAATGAAAAAGTATTATGAAATACAGTACATAATACTCAAAATTACATGGATGATGAACAAAAAGCTACTACCAGCCTTTTTGAAACTACATCTTCATGATGCTGAGTTATCATTTTTGATTCTGAACCCATCTTTGTCCCTGATATTTTCCACAAGACATGCAGCTAAAGCATCCTGGAACATAAACAGGGAGGGAGGTAAGGAGAATTGGTATGGGAGTTAAACGTACAGATACAGGAAGGTCAGGAAGTGGCGCTATTGTTCTCAGGGTCACATCGCTTTTCCTTTCAGAACCTCAGAGGCATTTCTCTGTTCAATCTGTGGATCTGATATAAACAAAACTTCTCGATGTTGCAAGTATCTAGTCGCACATCCTTTCCCAAGAGGGCAGAGAAAATGTTTATATTTTAAATTCACGAGACAAAGTCTGTCACCTGAGGCAATTACATACAAACAGACACACCAGAAGGAGAGGAGACATATCACAACTAAAGCAAATATAAAACAAAATTCCTCAGGTTATGGATGGGTTCATACACAGAACATCTATAAAAACCACTTAGATTGGTTAGTTACTATGTCACTTGCATGTCAAAACAGGTAGTTACAACATGAACGGTTACATACTGCTTTCATTATGTGTTTAACTTCTTCCTGGTTTGGCACTGTTGCCACTGACCAGGTCTAATATCTCATTGGCCGGGGAAGGGCAGGAGGAGCACACCTTGGTAACCAAAGTTACTCATTAACATGCTATTCTGGGAATGAGCTGCAGAGCACAACAAAGATCAACCTTTGCACAGCACTTCTCTATGTCACAGGCAAAAGCAGAAGAAAATGTTAAAGCTCACTTGAACTATGAGGGAAGTCAAAGAGAGCAGGTGTAATCTGATACCGCTGGGACTCTGATGAACAGGTGACCAGGTAAGACCTAATGTAAACAACTGGGCTTTTAGAAGGGATTTTGTTAGAAGTAGGCTGGGTAAATGTTTCTCTCCTGAATACAAGTATAGCAAGGCTACTTACAAAAACTGCGTAAATGTAAAATTTATTACATTGAGGCAATATAAAAGCACTCAAAGGCAGTCAAGCTAATAAGCTATTTGGTTTGATGATCTTAACAAAAAGTGCTGAGAAAATATAGCAAGCCTGACTTGTGCTGAAAAAAACATTTTCACATTTTGTTCCTTTAATCTGAAACTACAACATTTTTTACAGCAAATAGTTGACCAGACTGACTTATTATTGATCCTTAGTTGTAGTTGCTGTAGCCTGGTCAACCACTCAGTGTATGCTGTAACACATACCAGCCAACTTACATGTATCTCATGAGTTTCTATGGGAATAAAGTCAAAGAGCTAGCAGTAGAATTTTATTAACAAGAAAGCTACTTTTATTGGCAGCACTTCCATTCAAAACTGGAAACAATTGTGGTTTAAGATACTGATTCAGTCATTGTATAACATGTATATACCAGAAAAGATTAAGCTAAATGCATAGTAATAGGGATTGTAAACTGTGACTGTAATTCAATATGACTTTAAAGTAAACTGACAAATTAATCTCATAACTAAGAGAGCACAGTTTTCAGATCTGCCTTCAAGATTATTAAGCAATAACCGACAGCATTACGTTATTGTTTCTGTTATTTTGCTATTTTATGATTTGCTTGGTTGGTTTCAACACTTTAGACAACTGTAAATTTAAGGAAACATCTTAACTTTCTTACACTTGGCAAAAACCTTTTAATCTATTTTATAGTGTACATGTTTCCCTTGATCAGTGATCAGACGATTAAATCCTGAGAAGTCTTTTTGTCTTCATCTAATGCTGTCCAATTTAATGAAACCAAGGATTTTTGTTCTCTAAATGAATCAGCAAATGTCTTGCTTTAATACAAATGTTTGAGTTTAATAAATGTGAGATAATATTTAGCGACATATGCTTTGATGCATAAATATGGATGACCCTGTAAATTATGTTTTTTTTCTGGGATGCAAAGCTGCTACCTTTATAAAAACATTTATAAAACAAAGCTGTAGCTCAGTGTTTTTTCTATCTTTTTCTCGTAATTTGCCGAAACAGAAATTGGCAGGTGACACGTCGAATAAAACAGGGAATTCATCCATTTGGAAATCGCTTCACATAATTGTTTTGAGTTCTTTTAAAGAGCGATTTTAATAACATACACTGACCACCATGTGGGACATCAACTGTTTATACTTCAAATAGTTATGCACCAGCAGCAGTTCACCTTCACTAGAACGCACCTTCCCAATATATTAGATTGTATAAACAAGTGAAAAAGGATAGTTACAGTATTTCTTTGCTCAAGTAAACACACTATAAAAGTTTATTGCATGCTCATTGTATACACTGTGGGATTTTGGTAGCACTACCGTCAGTCTGGTATTAAATGGTAAGACATTTTTTTTCTAAGTGCATCACTGTTGCTCTTAGTTAAATAATCAATCACACTTATCAACAAAGCCTCTGTTAACCGTTGCTCAGGGTTCAATAAATTCTATGCCTGTCTATTTTCTTTGACTTGAAATGCCACGACCTGACTCTCTTTGTGCATTTCAAAGCAAACATAAGTGCAGAACTTGGTGGAGGGACAGAAGAGAAGGTCTGAAGCTCACGTACAGCTTTTTGTTTGTTAGCTTCTTGGTCAACGTTAATACTAAATAACCATGAATTATGAATATTCGTACAACAGATAAAAAAAGGAAGATAATGCTGACTTGCAGTAATTACATAAGCAAACATATTTTCTGCAAGGTCCAGTTAATTTTCGGATAAAATCAAACTGCTAATTATTTGGTCTCTTTAAAATGGTTTGATTACACTCCATGCGGAGAATTCTATGAGGTTCATTTCAGCTTCAGGAAAAATAACATTTGTCACCATCTGCCATGGCTTGTCAATCTAACAATGACACGCCCTTAATTTAGGGCAACAGAGCAAAAAATGACAAAGATAAACTGGATTTCTTTTATAACATTTGTTTGCAAATGAATGCAGGAAAAAATGCAAAGTTAGCCTTTATCACATGCATGGATTCACTTATTGAAGCACACAAGAGCTGCACAGGAACAACACCCACACATAAAATGTATACTTCTATCTCCCGCTGGTCCACGTCCTGCTCTGCCTGATGTGTATATTTTGTCCTGCTTTGCTTATGTGAAGACAGAACAGGAAGAGATAAAGGCAGCCCTGTTGGCTTGTTTACAGCTAACAGTGCTGCAGAGAATGGCAGGACAAGATGAAGGGGAAGAGGCCTAATGGCTGGAGTTGAGCTGCCGGACCCCTCTCGCAATGAAAAATCACCTCAGGGTCAAGAAAGTGAACAAGACGTGCTGAAACCTTAAAACATGCCTGAGAAAGCAAGAGACACACAGTGGGGATTGAAAAAAGGTCATAAATTTAAGATGGAGAATCCAGGAGAGTGATACACTAACAACATGATTTATTTTCCTTCCAAAGCTAAATTATCCTGTTGTAATACCGTGTAAATAAAACAAAACAAAATTTAGCTGAAGGACATTGTAAGAAGAAAAACATATGAGTTAGAGGACCATAGTTTCTTTATGCTTTGCCAGCCACTGTCAGTGATATCTAAACAGTTAAATCTCTGAGAACTTGCAACAACTTACTATAACAAGAAGAGACAGCAATATGCAGACGTGCAAATCAGAATATTTAAATAACTTTGGAGAGAACAGACCTGCAACTGGGCTACAGGCAAGTAAAATTGACCAATAGAGCCTTTTTTAACCTTGACTTGGTTTTCCAATTTCAAAGCCAAAACCAAGGTGATCAGCCTGTTAATGAGTGCATTTACTCTGATAGGCTAATTTTACATGGTATCACAGCACAGAGATCCATGTGTCACATGAACATTAAATTAATCTGAACGGGACATATAACAGTCATAATTGTAATTAGAAGATCTGGAAAGTTTTGATTGTTCTGTGAGACCGTTCTTTTTCAAAATCTTTTTTTGGGTCTTCAAGTTCAGTCAACAAAGCTATTTTTAAAAATTAACCCTGGGCATGAATAAATAATTCCAGAGGTTACTCAGTATGTTGGCATAACCTTGACCAAACACTGATATGTTATAAATTAAGGTGAGGTTGAGCTCTAATAAAAGGTAACAACAATTTGTTAGAATAATGACCTTTCCTTTGAACTAAAACCAGAAACCAGAAAAATGATTAAAGACACAATGTTTTATTATGTTTCCTCAGTCATAGAAAAACAGCCTCAATTTTAATAAACATCCCACTATTGAATATCTATTTTGCACTTCAGTGAGAGATTTTATAGTATATGAAAAACTTAGCACCAAAGTTGTTTTGAAAATGCTGCCCTTAGGCAAGAACTCCTTGCTAACATCTATGCCATGCTTAAGCTCCTTGCACACAGAGATCAGTTTGTGCTGCAATCACAGGGGAATGAGAATCCAGAAAAGGAATCACAAAAGCTGATAGCTGAGACTCAGGGAAGTTCTGAGGTCCCAGATTACAGTTTAAACTCCAAATCTATCTGTGATACTGCCTAACAGAAGCTTAGGCACATTCTATAGCGATGTTGAAGGGTTAGAATGAGATGAAAAAAAAAAAGACACGGGTTTATGGGGTTTATACAGTAATTTCATAGTAATGGCATTGCAAATCAAAAAAAATCCAAAACACGTCTTCAATCCAAGACCTTCAATCTGCACTGTAATTAGTAAAAGAGACACAGATTTCAAATATTGTATACTTGATTCCTTCCAGCTCCACTTGCTAAGATCTTTTCACGGAGAAGTCAGTAATTAAATGTAGTGCAAAAGTAGTACGGATATGAACAGACAACACCCCTCACATGGGTCCTCTCATGCTAAAACTGCTGGCAGTGGTACAAAACCCCCCAATATTTATGGGGGATCTTTTTAACTTGTCTCATCTTACACACACAGTTGAAACGCCACACTCACATACACAGAATGAAAAGACATAAAACTGTTTTTCTCACCGTCTCATTAAATAACAAGATAAAGAAAAGAGAGACTTGTGTTTAGACTTCTTCAAAGTAAGAAGTTTATAGGCAGATTGCCATCCCTTTAAACAATTTTGGGATGATGCCACAACTTTATAAGACTCTGATAAACAAAAATTAAATCTCTGAGTTAGATGGAAGCACAGCTGTGGAAGCATTTGAAGTTGCATCTCAAGTACAACTTCGTTGTGACACATCAGACTTGTGTGAGAGAATTTTGGAGCTCCACATGTCTGACTCATCTTTTTAACATATTTAAAAGGCACCCCATTTATCTGTTCAAACAGTTATACTCAAATGTAAATGCCATGGGAACTTTTAAGTGTCAAACTATAAAGGAAAGAAGTGAGTTCCATGTCCCAAAGATGATTATGCTTTGGTAAAAATGTGCATTTCAACACCAGAAATAACATAAATGACTCTAAAGATACAAGCTAAAGCTACTAAGAGAGTATTACTTTCCTCAGAGTTCTGTGTCAACATGGGCTGAAAGGCCACTCAGAAAAGAAGAAATAATTATTTAAAAAGCAACATAAAAATTCAGGATATTGTCTCCAAACAGAAATAGGGTCATGAGACACAACATAAAACTCGAAATTAGCCAAAAATAATTATCATTACATTTGGAAGAAAACAGTGGGAGACTGAAAATCTGGGGACACGATCCAAGCTGTGAAGAATGTCACAGGATAATGTTGTACATATCTGCTGCTAAAGGAACTGGCATGTTTTACAAACTGGAGAAAAGAACATTAAATTGATTAAAGCAATATCAGAAGGCATCAGCAAGGGAATTTTAAAGATTTGGCAAAATGTGGTTCTTCCACCTGGACAATGACCCTAAAGACAGAACTAAATAAGCTACAGAGTGGCTTACAGACAACAGGCAAATTTGTGGTCTAAACTGTAAGCACCATAAAGGCGGCATGTAAACTGAACTCTGCCAGACCAGTTCTGTTGGTAAGAAAGGGTTAAAATTTCAAATTATTATGAGTTTGTTGAAAAACACAAAAACACAATAGTTTACCAGTTTAGAAATTGTATGAAATAAGGAAATGCATTTAAACTTATGAATTTGAAGAAAGTTACAATAAAAAATATCTAAAATTTCCTATTTAATAATAATCTGCCATTTAGCAAATGGAAATGATCTGGTCAGTGCTAACTGATGTAAAAGTGAAACCTGTAGCATGAAAAAATATGTTTATTTTCATACACTATGTAAATATCTGGTTTTACTTGTTGTTGGAATGGAGCATCTTTACTTCAAATTTCAATCAGAAAATACTTTAGAAAGAATAGTTAAAAATGTGAAACCAAAACATCTGCAGGAAGAGAAACATGTTTTTTAAACAGCTTGATCCACAGCTTTTATACAAACAAATATTCATGTTTACTGAGATCATTAGAAGTTAAAGCAGCTTGTGTAATCCTGTCGGACTGGATTTTTTTTGTACATCTGTTTGTACTTTACATACAGGGAACTTTCCTTCACGTTCCTGGATGCAAATGTCCAGGAAACATTTAAATAGCTTTACATATGGATCTTCACCGCACAATAGGTTTATACTTCCATCAAGCAAATCAACATACATGATGGTTTCAGCACGAAGTCAGTGTATGACAGATGAAGAGAGCCATCAGACTAAGTCCAGTTGTTGAATCCACACAGATCACATCTTTATAGATTAGCATATACTTTACTTTAAAAAAAATAAATAAATGTTTAGAGTACTTTTTTATTCAATTTGTTGCTTCTGTTGCATGTTTATTTTGTAACTGCACAGCATCCTAGAGTGTCCTGAAAGGGGTTTTTAAATAAAAATGTGTTAGTTCTTTATGAAAAAATATTTTTTCTGTTAACTTGAAAGCCAAACATTATAAGATCTACAAAGTTATCTCAGCTGTATCAGAGGGGAAAATGTGTACTGCTTAAAGTGTTTCCATTTCCTTTTTTTGTGCTAAACACAACAAAAAGTAAGAAAGACCGCCAAATGCTGCAGTGTTTCTAATTTGAGGACATTTCCCCTCAGCGCTGCTTCAATAAGAAATAAATCTAAAAAACTTTTCTATTTGTTGTTGCAAAACAAATAATGATTGCAGGCTTCCTTCTTATTGCCTTTTAAGATGCTAAGAGGCTGCTGAGTCTATGTTGTAGGAAGCCATGTACTCAGTTGACTCACACACACAAATTTGTGAGTTTTTATTTGTTGAGCAACACCTCAGAAGAAGGTTTTCAGCAGAATGTGGGACTTCCTGTTTACGACACACTTTTCCTGCTTTGAGTGAACTCCAGAGAGATTGTCCTCATTAATGGCTTCAGAATAAAATCACTTCTTTTTCCATTTTACTTTTTTGTGTGTTAAGTGGCACATTTAGGTCATTTGATTGTGTTGACTCTGATGAGATTTGCTTTCTTTGGCACAAAATAATTTTTTGCATTTCCAGCTAAAATTCTCATGAGCTTTGGGAGTCTAACTGGAGAAGATTGCTTCTACCCCTTCTTATAAATATGCAAACAGGTAAAAAAAATTAAAATGCTCAAGCAAAAAGTTAATATGTTATTTACTCTACTTTCTACAGGACCTGGTTTGACTGCTTCAGAAGGAGTCTGATTTATATTCCAGCTTGTCTCCACCTGTCCGTCAACACTTGTCACTCAATGTTGCCACCTAGTGGAGTTACAAAGGTTCAGCTCTGATCCGGCACAGAGAAACCAGCCAACTACCCCCCTCATCTGGGGAGTTGCATTCCCTGCAACATCTTCCAATCATCATATTCAACCTTTTACCTACTGGGACGAATGTAACACAAAACAGCTGAAAATGAAAATAATGAAAAGCATGATTTCGAGTTTTCTGCGTGTGTTGCAGAACACAAAGTGACCTATCCGGGAGATATTCCCACAACGAGAGGTTTCATGCAAGAGTTGGTTCACTCAAAGCAAGCAAAAGGCCTAATTCACCAGGAAATAAATTTTAAAAAAAGACTCCAACAGAGACATCAAAAGGAAATGGCATCATCAGTAAATCAAACATCCATACCACCACTAACAATTAATGGTAAGAGAAAAGTTTGTTGTCCCTTCCTAAAAAAAACCCATTTATTTATTCTTTTTATTATTTTTTTTTTTTACATTATATAAGATAATCTTGATATCTTGGGAGACTTTTTTTTTACTGTCACATTCCCAATGTGTCAAACAAGAATGCAGTGTGCTTAAGGCGTGGCCTTAAAACACAAGCAGCTGTGTCTCCAATGAGCTCAAATGGGCCAGTTAACCTTTCAGACGTTTCCAAAGTCATGACATTATAATCGGAGCATTCCCCATTGTTTAAACATATATTAATAATTCTGATAGTAAATCTCTGATTTTTAAGACATTAACAAATAAATCTCTGACATATTCTTGCTCCTATCATTGATAATTTCTGGTACATGATTTAAACAATCTTTAATGATAAAATTGATTTTCTTATGGAGCCATGCTTTGTTGTAACAATTTAAAAGTGGAAAGCTTAAAGTTTTTGTTTTGCTTGTTTTCTTGTAATCTTTGTGCTGTCATCCAGTTATTGTTTCATGAATTTACTTGTACTTTTTTTGCCTGTTCGGCAAGCCAACTCTGACCTGCACAAAGTACATAAAGTAGATGATCAACTGAAGCATAATACTTCTCTCAAGTCCTAGGTCAGATTTTTGCTGGTTTTGTTCACAACTCTTCTTTCAGTTAGCTGATTAGCAGTAAACAGAATCAGCTGGGGGAGGGCCAGAGCTGTCTTATTTTATGCCATATACAATCAAAAATTTTACATATATATATGTTTTTTTACCATTGTTTGGATAAACAACAATTGAAGCCCATTCTACTGTTACACGTTTTCCAAAGCACATCAACATTGCAAAGTATGTGATTTTCTGTGATGCTTTCTTACAGGAACCACGGCAACCCGCATACCACAACACCTCGGTCACAACTGGGGGGTTTTGGTTGGTGTTCTGGCCACAGCCATTTCTGTCTCCCTTATCCTCGCCCTTCTCGCCAAATGTCAGGTGGTCCGACGTTACCTGGCCAGCTACAGGCACACACGCCTGAGAGAGCCCGATACTGTTAGCCATTCTGACTCTTCAGGTTGGTTTTTAAACACAAACCTAAAGAAAACTGATGAACATTTTGACATGAGGCATAATTGATAAGGGTATAACCTGTTTGAAGTCTGGCATTATAACGTAGAAGGGAAAAATGCAAACCTTTTACAACATCTTGTAAATGCAAAAATCTACAATCATCAGAATGTGACATTTGACCTTTGACACTATATCGCATCTCCCGTCTAGCTTTTTTCATCCGTCACATTTCTAAAAGAGCAAGTGAGCTTAAAAACATTACCAGCACATCATCATGATAAATCAATGATCAATTCCAGAATTTAAATCAAAATGTGAAACTCATTACAAAC
Organism: Xiphophorus hellerii; assembly: GCF_003331165.1. Taxonomy (NCBI): domain Eukaryota; kingdom Metazoa; phylum Chordata; class Actinopteri; order Cyprinodontiformes; family Poeciliidae; genus Xiphophorus; species Xiphophorus hellerii. The sequence continues at coordinate 2,400,377 of NC_045680.1, forward strand.
AAATTATTTATATTATGTTTTTAAGATTATGGCTTACAGCTAAAAAGACTATTTGTTTTTCAAAAAATACAAATATTACATAAAATCAAAACCAAAAAAGTATTTTCAATAAAGAAACGTGGGACTATGTAGTACATGTAGTAAGAGGCAATCATTCAGAGAAAATTACAAATGTAAGATTTGACTCTACCGTTAACTTTGCTTATAAAGCCATGTGGAATTTAAAACAATTAATTGTTTTCTTGGATGTTTCCATTTCTTCTAAAAAGATGAAACTACCAAAACTACAAAAAAATTAGAGCAAAAATATCACTCTTTCTATAAACACGACTTATCAGTTAAAATGTGTGCCTTTCTTTTTATTTGACAGACCACTGATCCTGTCAGTCAGCATGACTTCCTGAACCTTTTGTTTTTAATTAACTGATGCTTGTTTTATTCCCGGCTGCAGGCATGGATGTAGAGTTTGATATGCGCAGGGGACGAATGGACCCTCACTCCTTCCCCCCTGTGAGCGAGGAGGATGACGATGGCTTTATTGAAGACAACTACATCCCGGCCAGTGAGAGAGCCAGGGCTGAGAGAGCAGCCGAGGACATGGAGGAAGACACAGAAGAAGAGATGGATGTGATTGAATTCAGCATCACTTAGAGTCTCTGGATGCATGTGGTTCATTGGTTGAGCCAGAAACCATTTCTACTCCATTGTTTGTCTTGTCAGTTGGTGTGAATGTTTTTCAAAGTGGATACGCACTGCGTTTAATTGTATTATATTGAAATTAATTATTACACATGCCTTCTAGTTTTGAAGATCTGAATATGGGCTCTGAAGGACCATTAAATTCATATTGCTGACAGTTTCAAAATGTTTTAAAGAGCATGCAATCATGTAAAAGTCAAAATCAGCAAGAGAGAAGCACTGGCTATCTTGAAACATTGCAAGAAGCAAACATTTAATCCCCTGAAGAATTTATTTTAATTTCCAATATAACCAAGGATATTTAGCTACATAAGGCATTTTTGGAACATGGCTGCATGCCATTTGTACTCGCAAGTCAGAATTTCCAAAAACCACTGGAGCGACCAAGGCATTCTGAATTATTTAAAAGTGAAAGGTTTCTAACTAACAGTGATCTCAAAATCCATTATGGCTCTCTTGAACTTATAAAAGCACAGCTAATCTGCCTCGTAGTTTAAAATTTTTACATAGCAATTTATTACTTTCACAAGCAGCAAAACAAGAAAGTATTTTAATGACAGTAGTGGGATTATTTTAAGAGTTGTGAGTTTTGCACAGTGAAACTTTGAATCTTTGTTTTTATGGTACAGAAGTGGCAGTTTTTGACATGTGAGGTGGTCAGTGCCGAACATATCAATATTTTTAAGGTTTTAAATTGTTTCGAGCGGTTTAGCAGTACATACGTTGGCGTGGGACTGAATGTGTTTTTGGTTGCATTTAGGGTGGCAAACTACAGGGGCTTAACAAGGGGTGCAAAGAAGGGTTATATTTTAAAAATGAATCACATTACACTAAAGATGCATTTCATGTCACTCATCTGTCTCTGAAATCCTACAGCTTCTTACACTGTTATCCAACTGTATGAACATTATTTTCTATTACACTTTTCCTTCTGCTTTAATTTCCAATGTGGCACTTTGCTTGAAAACTGTCAGGTCAAGAGACAGTTCATAATGTGGCTACAGCCTAAAACAGCTCTTTTAACAGACACATTTTGTAAGAAAATGAACATTGTCTTCTGATATTTTTGTCTGTTTTGTTTTTTTTTTTACTTTTGAATAGCTGAAATAAATGTTAAGGGTTCAAATTTTTTGAAATCCACCTGTACGTTTGTTATAAAAAAATACTTACTGCATGTGTTGTGTGCAAACAGTTCAGTTAATGCTTCAGAAAAACTGCATCATAAATTCAGATATAGTTTCATGCTTTCAGTACCAGTACTAAGAAAAATATTTCTTCTTCTTCTTAGAGCTCCTTATAAGAGTTAATTTCCTAAAACCTAAAAGTATGTGACTGTAACCGTGTCACTTTTGCGAACAGATATAGTTGATTTTAAAACTGAAGGAATAACTTTAGGACTTCTCGCTTCAACGAGCACCAACTCGAGTCACTCACCTTCTCCTTCTTTAAACTCCGCGACATAATGTGACATAAACAACAGTAATTACGCTTGGCACTGCGCGCTGGGTCGAGCCCTGAAGCGTTTCTGTGTGAGGCCATACAGCTGATGAGAGCAGCCTGACAGGTCTGCGTCGAGCTGTCAGGCGAGGCTGCATCCGGAAGAGCGGCCCGTCAAGTTCACAGCAAAACCAGAAGCAGAGCTATTTTGCCTTCAAAACAAAAGTGTTGAATTTCACACTGTCAGCCCATTGACGGGAAAAATACAGGAAAATAGACAAGATAATAATAATAATAATAATAATAATAATAATAATAATAATAAAGTATTGAATGCTTTAACTTCAAATCTGTGCAAACTCTAGTTTATAATCTAGGCATAAACAGATAATATTATGGCAGCCCATAAAAGCATTAAAAATGTGAAGTGTACATTATTACTTATAGGCATTTCCCGAGAAACGACAAATTATGACTTTTGGACCTGTTTCAATTGTCTTAAAATTTATTCTTACAGACAAAGGAAGCTTCACATTAACTGTATTATTGGCCTTGCCTAAATCATTTTAGATATTTCTTTTTCAGTCTTTGGGTATTATTATTAAGCCTTATTTTAATATTCACTTTTTTACGAGCAATTTCTCAAGGACACACATTTTATTAAATGTTTATCATAAGCTCTACATCTTTACATCTCTGTTGGATATGAGGTGTCTTGTCTTGTCAATCACTTCAAAATTCACAACCTCTTCAGTCTTTTATTTCCAAGCCTTGTTAAGAGTGTAAAACGGCTCCTTTGCACTGAAAAAGCAACACTAAGAGCTAAGCCAGGCAAACAAAACTGATTTAAGCGTTCTGCAACATCGTGCTGAGGTTGAAATTAACAAAATTTGAGGATGGAAATAGATTGGTTGAGAATATCTTGCGGCCGGAAATTGTACTTCTGTAAACACAGTGAGTTTGACGCTCCGGAAAAGCGGCGCTGCAGCGAAACGCTTCGACTGAACAGAGCGCAGCTCAGAGGGGGGAGGAGGAGAATGATGGGAGCGACTTTTTCTTCCATTTATATGACCCATATCCTACAGTAGACCTAGGAATCATCCTGTCTCATTCTTGTTCTCGAGGTTTTTTTTTTTCTCCGTCAAGATGTCCGCCTCGGCGATATTCATCCTCGACCTGAAGGGAAAGGTAAGTTTTGGGCGACTTGTTGGTGGGGAAGTTGACATTAACAGCGCGGCACCTGCAATACGAGGACTATTTAAACTAAAGAAAGCGCCTCTGCTGAAGTATGTATTTTTATTTCACCGTGCTTGTTTCTACTGCATTTAGAAAATTTCCGGCACAGTTGTGTTTCAAGAGAGTAAGTTAGTGAATTAAGGTTAAATGGGTTGTAACACTGACATAAAACAGGAAGAGAAAGCCAACTCGCCAAACTCGTTTATCGATGCTGAGTGTACACAGAGAGCTTGTTCTTGTGCAGCGATGCAGCCCTTATTTTATGTGATGTGTCCTATTTCAAAGTTTGGAACTTATCTCTTGGAGCTATTGTTTCTTTTAATTGCAACTGATCCCTTTGAAAAGTGTTTCAACGTGCATGAAAATATAGAATTTAGGTTTTTGCACATAATTTAGTCAGAAAATATCTTTCCACTGGATCAAGGATTTAATCTGTCTCGTTTTCTTTTGTATTGATTTCCTTGTCTCTAAAAGTCCTATTTAATTGTCTAATTTTTGTTCCCATTGATCTTTTGCACATGTTTTCTTGTTTGATAGTTAACAAGAACTTCAAAACATTTATAAAATGTGATTTGCTTATTTTTGCAGCAGATAGGCTGAGGGTGTGCATAGTGTACTGAACTCCACCCTACTCTGGTTTGATCAGTAGGTTTGCAAAATTAATAAAATTTTATGTCTCAGGTTGTTTACACAAACTTAATCCTAGACTCACTTAATTTTGACTCTCAACATGCTAATGAGATTTAACACAACTTGGGAGCCACTGTCTTGAAACGTTTAGATCCGTCTGCGTTCCAACACACTTCAATCACATGAATGACTGAAATAGCCTCTGCAGAAATTAGCCCATTATATTCAGGTCAGTTGGAGCAGGGATCCATGTAAAAGTTGCTACAGTGACTTATGCAGGATTTGGTGATTGCTGATCTAAACAAAGTTTGTACAATTTAAGCAGAAAACTGATCAGTTAGCATCAGCTCTACGCTATTTGTCCTAGATTTCTACTTGTACTCTGTACTTTGGTAAGCAATAAGGACATAGAGGAAAGTAATGTTCTCCTTTTTTATAATAATAATTTCTTATTTAGGGTCCATTGTTTGGCTATTCTTTCTTTAATCAGTAGAATACATGGCAATTAGGTCTAATTCACGTCTATGAACTGACAGGGACAAAAAAAGAGTCAAAGGTTAGTGCCAAACACTCAACGGGTCAAATCATGAGCTGAACACCCCCTCCCCAAAAAAAGAGCTAGCTTCAAAGAAAGTCAGTGAGGAGAGAATTTCGGTTTGCAGTGTGGATATTTAGTCTCTGTGACAAGGAAACCAAAACTTCCTGGATTTCCTGTGAGAACAGTTTTTTTCTCTTTTCGATTGTGTCCTTATAAAGCTTATAAACCTTTCTAAAACCTTTATAAACGCCCTCATACCATAAATCTCTGCGTGTAGGGTGGTTGTTCAAGCTGTAAAAACAGGAGGAATAAGAGCACGTAATTGGCCGAGGTCCACATGGATATGGAGAGATGTGTCAAGCCCTAAAATGTTATATTGATTTTTGTCTGTTGCTGTTTATTTTGTTAGAATATATTTTTTCATATTAAATGTGTAAATGTGTGGGATTTTGTTTGTCAACTCATTTTTTTCAGTTTCAATTAAAATGCCAAGTTTTGTTCATTTTAATGCTCTGAAATCTCTTACTTACTTTTAGTGTAATCTACATAGTATTTAGTCTAAGCTATGTATTTGTTTTTAATTGTTTTGACTTCTATGCATATTTTAGACCCGTATTTCATATTTCCTTTTAATTTGAACTAACTTACAAAAAAATGTCTAAGAATAGGAACAAAAATGTCTGCAGCATGCTGGGATTGTTTGGTCAGCACTGCAAACCCGGCACTATGTCTTAAAGTCACACTGCCCAAAGAAAACCTGCAGAATTCATTTCTTTAATATATGCCATTCACATGCTGAGGAGGTAGTAACAAAGAGAGAGAAGTAAAACATGCAGGATACCAGACTTTGAGGACTGACTATGGACACCTCTACACTACAACATCAGACATTGATTGGTGAACTTTGCAATCAAAGTCAGATGTTGATAGCCTAGATACTCACTGTTTTTTTTTAAATATTTTTTGTTTTACCAATATCCCAGAAATTCTTATGGTCAGTGAATGAAAATGAAAAAAAACCCCCAAAAAACTGCATTGGGTGTATATATTTTCAGGTTTTGATTGGACCAAAACATCTGATTATATTAGTGTTGGTTTTGTCCAGGACATCCTTGTAAATGAGATTGTAAATCTCAAAAGACCCATTACAAATAAGCAAATACAAATAATACAAACTAACCTGTGGGATCCTGACATATCTGACATTTACAGACCTAATGATTGATCCAAAATCTGCGTGTCAATTTGATTGATGATTAATCAGTCCTGGAGTCACTACAAGGGCAACAAAAGGAATTGCTGAATAGCCTTTTCTGCTTGACAACAATGCCCATCAGGGAGAAAGATCCATCCTTCATAGCCTGGGTGCCTGATTGTACAGATTAAAGGTTTCTTTTTCCCTCTTGCAATCTACTTATCTCTGCCCCCAGGCTACTTAGCAGTGCTTCACCTTCCATCCTCACTGTGCCTCTGGCAATGTCCTGATCAGACAAGTTTCTAAATTTTAGTGCTCATAGAGCAAATGTGCATTGTAGTTGTAATTAAAAGTGTAATTAGCTAGAGTAAAAGGTTGAATTCTAAATGAGTATTTACATAGTTTACAAGACATTACAAAAAAACAGTCAAGCACAACCTGCCCATTTCAGCTTTCAGACATTCCTTAAAATGCACAAGAAGGCAGAAGCCAATCTCCACATCTGCCCTTTATCCCTCCACCGTAAAGCCGTCCCCTTTCCACCCTAACCTCCTGGGCACCAGCCTGAACATGGATAGCTTCTGGGACTCACTGATGTACCAAAATGTCAAGCTATTACAATCATCACGGCATCAATTGTTCCTAGAGCTTCACAATAGAATTTTTCTACACAGTAATTTACTTGAGCTCAAGTTTAGGGTTATTGTGAGCATTTAGATGTCTCCAGCAGACGAACGTGGTCATATAGTAAGTGTAAAATAACTAAAGGAGTTAGATACTTGGATTCAAAAATGCAAGCTGAGAAGTTTAACTTTAAGTTTATTGATTCCTCAATATATGATGTTTCAAATTTGTGATGCTTTCGTTTTTAGTCACAATGCTTGTTTTTTTTTTGTGGTTTTTTTGGATGGAAATGCCAAGCTGCTGGTCGATTCCAACTAAAAATCCCAAATGGATCCTGGGGTGATTTCAAAATTGGTTATTGCCATAGGGCTCACAGGATATGCCTTCATTACTACAGAGATGTCTTGACATTTTTCCATCCTTTCATTTTTCTGTCAAATGCTAAATTAAACCCAGACTCAGCCCTTCAGACACCCCACATTTTGTGTAGCCTGATTCATCTGGTCACATGAATCAGTTTCAAAGGTTATAACATATAGTAAATTCACAGGGATTAGGAACTACATCCATCAATGGGCAGCTAAAATTCACAAATACTTGAGACTTCTTCTAAACACGCTTAAAACTGTCTATTTTATCAGTTCAAACACCAAAGATATCTTAATGGGCACAGTGGAAACCGTTTTAGCAATACTACAGAAGATATAGTCTACAGATTTAATCATTTCTGCTCTTAAATAAGCAGAAATAAGGAAAATGAATGGAGTTTCTGTATTGACTGCTTTGCAAATCCCAGCCAATGGGCTCTTTGCACCTGCCGCGCTGACGTCACAACCGCATGCGCAAATGCGGCTCTCTTTTTTCCGCTTTGAGTTACCATGACAGCTAGAAAAGACAAAGTCTTATTTCAGACGCAAATAAAACAATACTATGAACATTGTTGTCTTCCTAATATAATGGGCTTTTAAGGTTTCATGGATTTCCAAGCGGTCCTGAATTAAGAAGACGGTGGCTTGTAAATATTTGTAGCTACCAGTTAAAGCTAACGCCGCACAGCAAAGTTTACAGCCTTCACGTCACTCCGGATCAGCTTCTTCAGCCTAAAGCAGAAGGTAAAGGAGCCTCCTGTGTTATTTCCATGGAATCACTTCTGTATTCAGCCTGAAAGAGAGTTTATGGGAACGAGAGAGCAGACCAGAGCCAGACAGCCGAGCAACTGATCCGCTGTAAACACCGTCCTGCTTCACAAGAAGCATGCAAAACTAATAAAGCGAAATAACACGGAGACCTTACGGAACACGGCCATATTTTTCTAAAAGCAACAACTCTGAACCTGAACAGTCAGCTGAACTAGAACTCCGACACCAGAGCTGCTCTACTGTTAAGCTAGTTAAGCTGTTAAGCTATGGGCTTGTTGTGCTTCAGAAGCAAAAAGCCTGAACCTTAAAATCCTCGTTACTTGGTCTCTGACACTAACGACAATAAACGCCGGTAATATACTTGAAAACAAGGTAAAAACATTGTCCGTTAATGAATGATGAAAAATGTTTAGATACTTAAATAGCACATTTTTACAAGAAAAATGTCTAGCATAAGCTAAAGCTAATGTTTGCCACAAAGTTTAAAGAAAGTAAAACTCACCTTCGTATAACGAGGCGAACATCTTAAAACCTTTCTCCAGCTTACTTGTCGGGGCTTCGGGTCGATGTACATCATTAATTGTTACCTTGGACAAGCCCTCCAAATACCCAGTGTAAAGAGCCTTTTTCAATAGATCGGAAAAGATTGAGCCGCTGTTCCCCGAACGCGGAAGCTGAGGTGCAAAGAGCCCATAGCATTCAAGTAGCATTGCTTATTGCTATTTCAGCTTCCAAAGCAGCATTTGATTTAATATTTTCAAAAACCTGCAATAGTGGGTGAATTTTCTGCTAAAAATTGGAGCTGCAATCCACAGAAAAATCTGCAAATCATGAGTAGGTGCTCCACTGTAATTCCTCTGGACAACTACTGGCTGCTCCAAACTTAATGTTGGCTTTTTCCAAAAATGCTGGCGTACAAGATCACTTAACGTAATTATTTCCAAATATTGGTGTAGTAAAACCACAAAGAAGCAGTTTTGGTCAGAATACTTAAAGTAGGACAAAAGGTAGTAAAATTTGTTTCCAGACAACAATGATAATAGTTTGCATGTTAACATACTCCCAATTGCTAAACAATGGAGCTGTCAGTGTCACTTTGAGCTGGAATCTCAGATTGGGATAAAAAGGAGGCATTGTGACCATTTCTGTTGTTAAATAGTTTCTATTGACCAAGGAACTGTATGGCATTATATCTAAATTTCTTAGGGGTCTAGTAGCCCTTTCCTAAGCAAACTACATTTTCTGTCAACAGTTCTTTAGCTTATCTCATAATCACCCTGGTATTGGAGTGACTCAGTGAGATTTATACTGTGATTTATTATGTTGCAAAGTGTTGATGGGTGATCCAAACTGACATTAGCTTTGCTGAGATTTTTTTTTTGTCTAGTTTGCCTTTGGGTCAAACACTCCAGTGAGGGTTTTCTGGTCCCTATTTGTCTTTGAGGTCAGTAGTGAGTGGATTGTATTGATTTCACATTCTGGACACAGCCACCCATTGTTGTGTGTGTCCCTGCCCCAAATTTCCTCTAAATGCTATTTTTCCCTCCCTTCCCTCTCTTTTAGGTTATCTACAGTCTTAGATACACGTGATTTAATAAAAATGCAGTTTTGAGTACACCTTAGATTTGTTTAGTTTAGGATTGTTTTTCCATTTGAGGAATGTAAACCCAGGTATAAATAAATAATACTCAAAACTGCATGATATTTTCCTTTTTAATTAGACACTCATACAAACTAACACACAACGGCGATGTCTTCCTAATCTTAAAGTCACATTTAGGATATTTAGCACCAGGTTACATTCTTCTCTGCACAGCTAACAAGAAAGAAGCCTGACACTTTCATTTTCTGTCACTGTAGAATCAAATGATTAATACCTCTCCAGAGTATGAAGTTGTTTGGTAAATGACAGTTGTGTACTTTTCAATGTACAGCAGGGAAATGGGTGATAAGGGAAACTTGTCAAAGCTCATTATGAGCCCTGAGAGCTTTATATACATTATTAATCAATCTCCCAGTTTTTAAAACGCAGATTAACTAGACAATGTAGCATGGAGCCAATATTTCCATTATGTAATGTTCCAGTATTCATTTTTTTATCCCATTGCAATGCATGTCAACTGCTTTAAAATAGTAACTCTATCCAAAATCTCTTTGTAGTAGAATGATCTGTGATAGCAGTGACTCCAGAACTACTGAAGCTGAATACTTTAGAGAAAGAATGTCTTGTTGTTTTCTATTAGTTTGGTTTCAGAACTTCAAAGTGAATCTCTACACACTGGCAGTATTCAGCATTGCAGTTTTTTGATGCAACAACCTGTCCATATGTCATTCTTTTTCTCCACTGACCTTTGAACTGCTCACTCTGCGGTTTCCATCTTTCTTCACAGTACCTGAGCATCGGCCTATCCACAGCCTCGGATTACTTGGCTGGAATTTCCTTTTTATATCTTATTTCCTTCTCCCTTTGTACCTGGCCATGTGTGACCTCTCCACAACAAAGTTTCTATTAAAGACAGAGGAGAGTTGTGTGTCTGTCTTTGTGCATGTTGGTGTGTGCATGTGTGTGAGAGAAAGATACAGACCCCCAAAGCAGAGGAATTTTTATTTCTTAATCTCCTTCCATGGTCCACAACAGTGTTTCCCAACCCTGGTCCTGGAGGCTCACTGCCCTGCATGTTTTGGATGCTTCCCTGCTTTAACACACCTGATTCTAAGGACTGCAGTTCAGGAAAAGCCCGTTAATCAACTATCAATTGAAATGAGGTGTGCTGATGCAAGGAAACACCTAAAACATCCAGGCCGGTGTGCCCTGAGGACCAGGGTTAGGAAACATTAATCTGGAAAGTTATTTTCTTAGGCTACGTCCACACAACAGGTCTTGATACTCAGTTTCAATTTTGATACTCAGATTTTGCTGTTTATGTTGTTTTGCATAGTCGTTCATACTACTAATTAAATATGACCTCAATCAGACATTTGTGTAAATGATTTACGACCCCAAATTTTAATTCAGTTCATTTGGTACTGATTATGTACCACTGATAATTATATTGTTACTAATGTTCTAACAAGGTACCATGAATTTGCATTCTTGTTATTATTATGATTTTGCTATAAATATATTTTTAAACTGTCCTGGCTTATCTCCTTTAAACATGGACCTTTATGAGATTTTCACAGTGTAACTGGTTAAATATAATGACAATTTATTGGTCATTTTATTTGATACATATACTGTGACAAAAATAGGAAGCGCCTGCTAAACCAAGTAGCTGTTTTTAAGTGCTTATTCCTCATGTTATTGTACCATTTTGCTCTTAAAATACCATAACACTTAAAAAGCTGATATTATCTAATTAGCCAGGATTTCTGACCTTTTAGCCAGCATGCTGTCTGCTGCCTTGAGCTAGTCAACTGTGGTTTGAAAACAATGTAGCATGGGCAAAAAAAACATAAGAATAATGGGTGGTTGTTTTTGTGCTCATACTGCAGCGTGACAAATTAGTCTTAATCTTAAACTTAATTTGTTTAAATCAGGATACTACTTGTAGAGCTGCTGAAAATCCAGCTGTGCTGAAATTTAGCCATTGAGATGTCATTTCTTTGGTAAATATACTTTTTAATTTAAACGTCTGATGCATGCTGTGCATGCCAAGATTCTGTATTCTTTTCATATCAAGATTTTCCTTTGAATCCTGTCTGTTGGAGCTCAGGCATGGAAAAGGCTCCAACAGCTTTTGCTTTGATTTTCATTAAGTAAATAACTTAAAGGTATGTGAACGTTGTTGGGGTTTTTCTTTTTTTAATTGTTGATCTTGAGGGAAAAGACCCAACATCCACACACCTTCGATATACTGAGATGTTGCATGCCTGAACTTTTACCCTGTATTTTCCCTTAGAAATTTACACAGCATCGTTTCTTTGAATTTTGACCCCAATCATCTTGTGAACTTTGCTGGGATCTACTCTGATTCTTATTTTAAGGAAGCCATTCATCATTCATGCTGAGATATCCATCAGTCCATCATAGCTTCAAGGAAAACGTTCAGGCATGAAACACTGTTTGCACATTTTGTTGTGAGAGAAACTGAGAAAGGATGAGTTTTTTTCTTTTCTTTTTTGTCTTTTCTTTCAACTGTCAGCCAAAGGTTCCTGAAGCAGACTAGAGTGCAGGTTTGGTATCTCAGCCAAAGCTATGAATCTTTAATGACTGAATGGTTGCTGCATAATATTTCCTCTCCCTCTCTGCTCTATGTTATCTGTCCAGGTTTTGATTTGCCATAACTACATGGGAAACATGGACATGAATGAAATTGACCATTTCATGCCCATATTGATGAAGAGGGAGGAAGATGCTGAGATGACACCGCTGGTCAGCCATGGCTCCTCACACTTCCTCTGGATCAAACACAGCAACCTTTACTGTATCCAATGCGAGCTTATTTCTGTGTGATGTTTTGTGTAAAAGGTGTCTTCACTGTGGATGTCTCAATTCACCAATGGGTGTAGTTTCTCATGAAGACTGACAATCCCACCTCAAAGTGTCAGCCCCTCCCTGTCAGTCATTTCTATTTATGATGCGGGAAAATTTTATCTTCCCAGAACAGAACCACAGGAGGCCCTGTGCTCCAGGTTTGTGTAGCCAGCAGCTCCTGAGCTTCTCACTGTCTGCCTTTGCATATCATGAATCAGAGTGAGCAATGTATGATTTACTGTGCAGAATATCCTCCCCTTTTCTACTGTGAGATTATATAGTCAGTCTTCCTAGAACATTATTAATTCAGCATCATATTGCAGTTGGGAGTAACTGCTATTCCCAATGCATTGAATTACATCCTAGCTGTTCTTCAACCCTGCGTTATGTTCTTAATTGCTTTTGAATCAGATGCATTCTGGTAACTTTATATACTGTTGCATGTGCAATTTTTTAACTTCTGTTCTTCTGCAAAGGATAAGTGAAAATAATTATTTTGAGTGCAACTTTTGGATGAAAAGTGTTTTTTCTTAACAGTTTCTTCATAAGTGGTAGCAATGACAAAGAAGAATGCCAACGCTGCTCTGGTGTACTCCTTTCTTTATAGAATAGTTCAGGTGAGTCATACTTCAGCTCTTTTACTTTTCTTTAATACCAGGAAAATCCCTTTAGTTCTGTGTCCTCTGCTGGGTTGGGGGTGGTCTTTCGGGACTTGGAGGCTCCTCCCCCTTTGGCAGCCAACTCCATATTCTGCCTCCATATCTGTGCATACATCCCACAATGCATTGTGGTTGTATGTTTTGTTTTAAGTGTGTCATCTTTGTCTTTACATTTGTTATCTCCATCTCCCTGCCCAAAAGTACTCCCTATTATTACTCTCTCTCTCTCTCATTATCTTTATCTTTTTATAATTGTTACAGCTTGTTCTTGTAAATTCAGTTATGCAATAGGGGTAATTTGCTACCCTGTTGTAGGGAGAATCTGCTCCTACACAGCATGACAAACTGTCACACCATGTTTTTTTTTTTATCTGAGCTGATGTAAAAAACTCCAACTCGTTTTTCTTTCTGCAGGTATTTAAGGAGTATTTTAAAGAGCTGGAGGAGGAAAGTATTCGTGACAACTTTGTGACAGTATATGAACTGATGGATGAAGTGATGGACTTTGGATTCCCCCAGACAACTGAGAGCAAGATCCTACAAGAGTAAGAAAAGTGATGCACAATCTGTGACTCCACTAAAGTCCTTGGATTAACCTGTTCCTTTTAACCAAGGTGATATTTTAAATATAATGACAGGTCAAAGCTGCTTTGGATTGTGTTTGGAGGGATTCTAAGCCTTTCACCGATGGGCTTCCCCACAAAATCATTCCACTGGGCTTCCACTGATGCCTTCAGTGGTCAACCTTTGAGATCACTAATTTGACATTATATTTACTGAGCATAAAGCAGATGTCAAAAAGCCACTATGATTAATTATTTTCATCTTTAATATGCCTGATCCTCTCTACAATTCAACTGAAAACAGATGTTATTTTTAGACCTGCTGTCAATTATACAATTTAGCTGTAGGACTTTCCTAGCAGTTGCTTATCCTTTAGCATAAGCCAAAATTGCAGGGAACAAAGGGTGATTGATTTTTTTATTTTTTATTTTTTAACCCAAACCCAGAATGCTTCATGTAGGGTTGAACTGCCAACGCCTGTGTTGCCGTTTTGAAATTTTTTCAAAATTAATTGGCTCTTCTTTCTCCCAGTTTAAGTTGGCATTAAAAGTGGTTTGGTGATCAAAAATTTCTTAACCAATAGGGTTTTTGTGGAAAATGGAGTGGTTTTCTGGTTTGGTGTCAAAATCATTTTGTGTTGAAATTATTGTGGTGCTTCAGTTTTTGCATAAGATAACACACCAATACATTCTGGAACCAAATTTTCAGACTAACCCAACAGCAATTCACAGCAGGAAACAAAAGGGAAGGGTAACATAATTACCAGTCTTTATAACAAGGATTTGGCAATTATATCTAACAAATGTTTCCACAGAAATGATCATTTAAACATAGGGCTGATAAGTGAATAAGGTTATATTTTTTAAGCCCATAAAAGCAGTAACTGCAACACTTTGTTCTAATTTCCGATCCAATTATACATGTTCAAGTGACACTTGTATTTTCCATCAGAGATAAAGAGACTTTGAGATAACTACTTTGTGGTATAATGTCAGGAAGCAGCAGAGAGGGAATTAGTGTACCTAATGAGTAGGCTTTGAGTGCCATTGGCCTAAACTGTGGTCATAATAAAACGCAGAACGTAACCAGTGAGGAAGGTGAGAAATGCTTACACTTCGTTCCTGTGCTTTTGGTTTTAGACAGGGTTGCTTTGTCTTCTTCTACTCCCTTCTCAAAAAGGCATTTGTCTCCAGGATAAGACCCAACTTTCTGTAACATGCAGCAACTCTGACATTGCCTCAGTTTGCACATTATCTTCTTTGATTTTCATTAGAGTACAATTGTATAACTTAGCTGCTTATATGTAACTACAGTAGTTTTGCATGTAGCTTGATGTTAAGTCTCTTGTGTACTGTGTGTGTGTTGACTGAATGATGCTGAGAATCACTCGTCTCCAATTGGCACTTACACAATGGCACCTTCAGCTGAACACACTTAAGACTCTCAGACAGAAAAGCTCAGCTCCCCTACCCTCCATGGAGACAAACACGCTCTCATCCCTGCAGACAGTAGACACACACACACACCCACCCCCAAACATAGACACACACACTCCGATTGTCTTTGTCTCTGGTTGTTACTTCAGTTCTTTAACCTTTTAATGACCCAGCAGCAATAAGAACGCTTACAATATTACACTGCATACTTGGCAAGAGTTATTGTGTGGGTGGGGGAAAAAGAATAAGTTGCTCATGCATAAAAATATACCTATGAATCTAGAGTGGCTTGTAAAGTAGTCATACTGAAATTATTTTCGCATTTTTTGTTAGTTATAAGAGTCAATTTATTTAACTGGGGCGATGTGATGGACAAAAACACCATTGTTCATAATTGTGAAAGAGAATGACATTGATAAATGGATTTCATATTTTTACAAATACAATCTGACCAATCTAGTATACATTTAATTTCTACCTCACTGAGTCCATACTTGGTAGACTTCTTTTTCTGGAATTAGTTCTGCAGTGAGTTTTAAGAGAAATGTCTCAACTTTGTCCAGTCTTCTTTGCAAAATAGCTTAAACTCAATCGGATTGGACAAATAGCATTTTTAAGATAAGATAAGATTTATTTGTCATTGTCATCAACAGATTACAACGAGATTGAGATTTGCTCGACTCGAGTTAAAATGCAGGTTATGTGTATATACATAATATACAATATACATATACATAAAAAAGATAAAGAAATAAATAGTACAAAATGAGAAATAAATAGACATCAGAAGATGGTTGCAGCGCCTGGAGGTGTCGCAACAGAATTTACATTTATAACAAAGTGGTGTCAAGAGCAGAAGTTCTTATGCCTTTGAATTTAGTACCATGATTGCCATCGGGTAAAAACTGTTTTTTAGGCGATTTGTCCTGGTTTTTATTGCTCTGTATCTCTTGCCTGATGGCAGCAGCTGGAAGAGACCATGGCCAGGGTGTGAAGAGTCATTTAAAATGTCCAAAAATTTCTTGTGGAGCCTGGAAGTGTAAATCTGTTCCATAGTGGCGAGGGGGCAGCCTATGGTTCTCTCTGCTGCCCCAACAACCCTCTGGAGCGCCTTCTTGTCCTCGGATGTGCTACTGCCGTACCAGACACTCAGACTGTACGTGAGCACACTCTCTATGGAGCAGTGATAGAAGGCCTGCAGCAGGTCTGAGGGGAGACGGTTCTTCTTGAGTATTCTCAGGAAGTACAGTCTCTGCTGTGCCTTCTTCAACAGCTCCTTGGTGTTGGTGCTCTAGGTTAGTTTGTCCTCCAACTCCATGCCCAGAAACCTGAACACTGGGACCCTCTCCACACAGGTCCCACTGATGGTGAGAGGCTGGATGTCCGGTTTTGTTCTTCCTGAAGTCGATCACCAGCTCCTTTGTTTTGGAGGTGTTGAGGAGCAGGTTATTGACTTTGCACCACTCTGACAGCCACTTCACCTCATCCCTGTACTCCAGCTCCCCCTTCCCGCCTGAGATGAGACCAACAACAGTCGTGTCATCTGCAAACTTTATGATCTTGTTGCTGAGGTGGTTGGAGACACAGTCATGAGTGTAGAGGGTGTAGAGAAGTGGGCTGAGCACGCAACCCTGTGGCGATCCGGTGTTCAGGCTCAGAGCAGTGGAGGTGTGGGGGCCCAGTCTGACCCTCTGGGAGTGACCTGTTAGGAAGTCCAGGATCCAACTGCAGGTGGCTGATGGGAGCCCAAGGTTTGCTAGCTTGGACACCAGACGTTGGGGAAGTATAGTATTAAATGCTGAGCTGAAGTCCACAAAGAGCATTCTGACGTAGCTCCCCTGCTTCTCTAAGTGGGTCAGGGCAGCATGAAGTGCTGTGGATACAGCGTCCTCTGTGGACCTCTTTGCTTTGTAGGCAAATTGGAGAGGGTCCAGCTCAGCAGGCAGGCCAGCGAGGATGTGACTCCGCACCAGTCTCTCGAAGCACTTCATGATGATCGGTGTGAGTGCCACTGGACGGTAGTCGTTCAGGGTGTTGATGTTGGTTCTTTTCGGCAGGGGGACAATGGTAGAGGACTATAGGCAGGGAGGGACAGTGGCTTGAGACAGGGGCTGGTTAAAAATCTTTGTGAAGATTCCAGCCAGTTGGTCTGCACAGTCTTTAAGCACCCGTCCCGACACACCATCAGGTCCCGCAGCTTTCCTTGGGTTCACCTTCCTCACCTCATACTCCTCTACTGTGAGAGCAGAGCTGCTGTGGACAGGCAGCTGTGATGGAGCTGTGGTAGGTGTCGCCTCAAAGCGGGCAACGAAGATATTCATCTCCTCTGCCAGGGAAGTGGTTCCCTCCGTGCATGGCTGGTTGCTGGATCTGTAGCTTGTAATGTGCTGGACACCCTGCCACACCTGCCTGGTGTTGTTGCTCCTGAGCTGCTTCTCTATTCTCCCTCTGTATGATGCCTTAGCTTGGCAGATGCCTCTTCTCAGGTTGGCTCTGGCAGAACTGTAGCGTGCTTTGTCCCCAGACCTGAAAGCAGCGTTCCTGGCTTTCAAGAGGCCCCGGACCTCCTTAGTCATCCAGGGTTTCCTATTCGGATAGATCCTCACGAGTCTGTTCCTGGTGACATTTTCCGTACAGAACCTGGTGTAGTCCAAGACTGCTGAGGTGTAGTTCTCCAGGTACTGATGTGCAAAAACCTCCCAGTCAGTTCTCTGGAAGCAGTCCTGTAGTTCAGTGGTCCCCAACCACCGGTACCGCGCAAGAAATAATGAACTACTTCCGGATCTTTTATTTTGAAAATCCTAAACCGAATGAGTAACAAAACAGCACCGGAGTACTGCGCGCGCTCCCCCCCTCCCCCAACAGCATCGGACTCAATACTTACGACCCCCACCCCCACCCCCCGGGGGTGTCCCCAGTCCGGTAAGCAGGGTTCAGTAGCAGGGACACGTGATCAGACTGGCCAAGGTGTGCTAAGGGTTTAGCCGTGTATGCTTGTCTGATGTTTGTGTCCAGGTTGTCCAGAGTTTTATCACCCCTGGTTGTGCACATTAAGTGTTGATGGAATTTGGGGAGGACTGATTTCAGATCAGCATGATTAAAGTCCCCAGAGACGATGTGAACAGCCTCGGGGTACTTGTTCTGGTTGTTGCTGATAGTATCATGCAGGAGTCCCACGGCCGAGCTAGCGTTAGCATCCGGTGCTATGTGAACCGCAGTGAGTAGAATG
Source organism: Xiphophorus hellerii (assembly GCF_003331165.1). Lineage (NCBI taxonomy): Eukaryota > Metazoa > Chordata > Actinopteri > Cyprinodontiformes > Poeciliidae > Xiphophorus > Xiphophorus hellerii. The sequence continues at coordinate 2,418,240 of NC_045680.1, forward strand.
GCGTTATCGGGTCTGCATTTAATTGTGATGAACTCCACGCCTGGAGAACAGTGGCTAACAACTACTGTGGAGTTCGTACACCAGCTGTTATTTACATAAACGCATAGTCCACCTCCTCTTTTCTTACCGGAGCTCGCTGATCGGTCCTGTCGGTGTGCTGTGTAGCCTGCTAGCTCGATCTCCGGGTCCGGTATGGTTGGATTTAACCACGTCTCCGTGATCAACAGAAGGCAGCATTCCCGGATGAGGTTGTCAGTTGCAATCCACAGCTTCCATTCGTCCAGTTTGTTAACAAGAGACCTCACGTTGGAGAGAAAAATGCTTGATAGCGGTGGTTTGTGTGGCTGTTTCCTGAGCCTCGCTAACACGCCGCTGCGACACCCCCTCTTTTGTTTACGATCACTGCGCCGTCGCCCTGTCGTAGATACTGGGATTGTAATCCAGGGAGAGCCCGGTGTCCGTGCAATATCGACCGGAATGTTGTTGTGGACACGGAAAAGCTCCTGTGACAGACTTTCCCCGATTGTTTGACCAATGGCCAGTAAATTTTGTCGGTTGTAGGTGTTTTTAACCGTGCAAAGTGTTATGCAGCTGCTTTAACCCCTCCCCAAGTCTGGCCACATATTCCACTTCACTACTGGAAGGTGAACCTTTGCACCAATCGCAAGTTTTTTGGGGTTTTTTTTTGCATCCTTTAAGATGTTTCTTTTTTGGACTGGCTTATATTTAGTTCAGCCCATTATCCCATCAACTCTGACCAGCTTTCTGATGCCATCACCATATTTCACAGTGGAGTTGTTATGTTCAGGTTGATGTGCAGCATTAGTTTCCTACCTCACACTGGAGCCTTCATGTAGGACAAAAGGTTCAGTTTTAGTCTCGTCCTCATCTTCCTTCACGCTTGCTGTGTCTCCTGCTTGGCTTGTGACAAAATAGAAAAAGTCTTAAAACTTTTTTAAAATAAATGTTATTGTGATTCTTGCATAAATAACATATTAAAAGATTGTGAAACTTATGCTTGCAAAACTTCTACCTGCAAACATAGCAGATTTGCCAGAAGATTTTATCTTGTTAGAAAACTTGCTGGCCAATCAGTTTAAGTGGCCATGTTGTGGAAGGTGGGCATTTGTGCCAATTTTTTTTTTTTTGGCAAAACTTAGGTTATTTTCAAAATTTGGGTTGTTTCAAACATCTGCTTTAAGATTCTCATTTAAACAGAACACAGACAGACCCTAATATGTCTGCTTTGCTTGTTGGTCTTAATGATGCTGTTTGTTCTCTAAGTCAAGGGGTATTGATGCTTTAATGAGACACTGCATGTAAGAAATGTAGTTTTATTTGTGTATTTTATGCCTATTTTACCTTGAAAGGTCAAATATCTGCATTAATATAGTAAAACCTTGGCTTTGTTTGCATGTTTCTCCTATTGTTATGCTAATCTGTCAGCTTAGTGCCAGACGCTCTTCAAGATCCCTTCATTAGCATTTCCGAGGAGAATCAGGGCAAAATAGAAAACATCAAAACAATTCAACATCGACCCAAACTCTCATATGTCAAAGTCTTTCATCTCTATCAGACTTTTTTGCATTTCAGCAGGCTTTTCAAGACCCTGAAGTGTGAGGAATTGGGACAGAAAACAAGGGAAAATCTCCTGCCTTAATCTGTCAATCAATCCTAAACTTGTTTGTTTTTTTGTCATTTTTACTGTTGGCATTTAAACAGAACTGCACATTTGAAGTGATAACAAGGCCTTTCACTTAGCATTTGTATTTCCTCCTTAATCTACAGAATTTGTCTTCATAGTTCATGACACTGGTAGCATGCTAAAAAGATTTGTCGATTTAGAGCAGCTCCAGTTGATTTTATTCTATCTGTAGTTTTAAAACACGAAAATCAAAATTTGCTCTTGAATTTGGCTTCACATGCTTCTTCAACTGGTTGCTGCTCATTGTTCTGCCTGTCCGGCTGCAGCTTTATTGTTTTGTTATTCTCTCACTGTTCTGAGCAGCATTGTGTAGACGAAAGGCACAGCCAAACAGATGTTTCCTTCAAGCCTTAGTGGAAATCAAAACAGAGCTATAAACACAATCCTGAAACTACTTAAATGAAACGCATAAAGAACTTTTCTTCAACCCTGTACCTGTACTTACTCTAAGTACATTCAAATAAAAAAAAAAAATCTTAATGTTGATCAATTCATAATGAAAGTAGATGAGTGCTTCCTTTAGGACTTAAAATCAGCTAAAGGGATAAAGGTTGCCAAAGAGAGGATTTATGCATAAAAATTGGCTTTGTATCTGCTGAATATGCAAAACACCAGTAAAGCTCTATTGAATTTAAACCTTTACAAGTAACCAAGAACAAGCTTGCTTCCTATTTAATTTGCTTTAACACCTTATTTAGATGTTAACTGGTAAATATGAAGGAAAAGTTATAATCTGATTCTCAAGAGAAGTCACAAGAAAAACATTGCAGTCAACAAAGGAAAGGTGAAATTGAAAAGTAAAAGTTTGGAAATTATATCTACAGTGCCCAAATGTAATTGTTTCTTAATATGGGATCTCCAACTGATCACTTTACATGTGTAGGTAACATATACATACAAAATGTTGCTCAGGAAGACTTGATATTACTGGGACTTATTTCTTTCCTTTTTTTTTTTTTACCTGATCTGCTCCTGAAGCAGATTCAGTATCCAGCAAAAGTTACCATGGTGATTCATCTCAGAAATAAGTGAACCAGTCAGAGTTTTGTGACACTAAAAACCCAGAGTTGAACTTGGAGATACCTCTCTAAGCTACTAATCTTGCTTTGTAGTGCGTGCCTTATGGCTGATCACAGAGGGAGAGGATAGAAGACTGCTGCAGCAGCTGCCATTTTGGATCACTTTCTGTCTTGGTGTTTGAAATTAATGGAGTTTATTTAAAGGAGATCAAAGCATGAAGCTGCACAACATCTGAATCAAATCGTTTTGTGAATATTAGCCAAGTACTCTATGTAAGTTCAAGTGCAGGTCAGCAGCACCAGTTCAGAATGGTTCTAATGAGCAACTGAAGTACCGTTTGTTTTATAGAACTGTCTCTCATGCTTCAGTAAAGACATGCTGTTTGTATAAAGTGCCATTAAGTGTAAATACAACGATTTATGACTCAGGCCCTTCTTTTGAGTATCTAATTTCTTCTACGTTCGGTTTTTCTTACACTTAAATATTATTATTAATCTATTTTAGCAGAGCATTTAAATTAAAGTACAGCAGTGGAAACAACATCAGCTTTATTGGCCAAGATTGTGAGCACAAACAAGGAAAGTAACTTCTGTTTCCAGGCACTTACTTACACGCTACAGAAATGACATACATATATTAAAGGGGAAATGAAATAAAGATAAAGGAATGATATGCAGATGTATTATTTTGCAGTCATTTCTTTGTGAAGAAAAAAAGACCATGATTGGTGTAACATTGTGCAAATATATATATACTGTATATTTTGGTTTCAAAGATGAGTAGCTGATTATTCTGGTCAAAATAATCATCAAAGAAACTGTCTCTGTGACGGCTGGGTTTTGAAAAGGGCATTCTGTAGCCCTGACCAGAAAGTAACAGCTTCAACAGTTTGTGACCAGAATGTGTGGGGTCTGCAGAGATGATACTTTCCTTTGTGCAGCCCTTGTGTCAAATTTTGACTGATTTATCTGAGATCAGACAACACCAGCAATAACAGATAAAACTGAACAGGTGTTTCTAATGGGACTAGTTATTTTACAGACACAACACTTATATAAATAAATAAAAAAGGGCACTATCCAATATAGTGTTGGATTTAAAAACAATGTTCACGTCAATTATTGCACAATTGCCCATGTAGTGCATTTATGGCTTGTTTTCTTCCAGTGTTTACTCTTTCTTGCTCATTTCTTTTTGAGTTGCATGCTGCCACTGTGTGTTTAATTTGACATCATTAGAGCATTGAAATTGCATCAGGAGTCAAATTGAGTCCTTAATGTTCTGGTACTAATGCTAAGGGACTTCATCCATGATCCACAAGTGGAGAAAACATGCAGCAGTGGAGTACCTCCCCAGGAGCTGCCTGCCGATTGCAGTTACTGAAATCGCTAATTTTTGACTAATTTTTGAGGTCAAAAGAAGCCAGAACATCTTAAACATTGCATGCCTTGCTTGTCATGGTTAAATGTAGTGCGTATGATTCAACAGTGAAGAAAGAGACTTGGCAACAATAGCCTGTATGGGAGACTTTTAAACCAACAACCGCTGCTAACAATAACAACCAATAACCTTTTGATTGTCAAAACTTCGGAAAATATTCTGTTGACCGATGAGTGGGTCACACTTTTTGGAAATTTGACATCCCATTGCACCTGCCATAAAACAAACCTTTCAGAAAAAGAACATCATACCCACAGCCATAATGGTGATTGTATGATGGTCTGGGGCTGCTTTACTGCTTTAAGACCTTGACAACTTGTTGTAATTGATGGAACAATCAACTTTGCTCTCAAACCAGAAAATGCAGAATGGAATTGGTTGTGCATTAGTTTCTGTCCGTAAGCTTATGCAGACTTGGTGAAGCACACCTGCGAGTCCATTTCTGAATAACTCAAAAAACCAAAAAGGGGGGTTTAAATGGTCTAATCAATACTGGACATAGATGCAACAAACATGTAGTTATTAAGTTTACCAGGTTACTGTCTTTTTTCACATAGGATCAGATTGGTTTGTATAGGTTTCCCCCTCTCACAACACACCTGCTTGATCTGCATTTACACAATTTATCTTTGTCTGATATTTGTATGTAAAACATTTTGTGTGGAAAACTTGAAGACATTTCTTACTGCACTCTGTGGAATAATCAGAAGTTTCACAAGCTGATAAATATATTTCACAGTTTAGAACTAACATTTTAATGTGTTTGACCCTCACCTTGCAGTGCATCATATTCTAGAAATAGAAAATGACAAACTCTGCTCTGCAGAGGAAATGAGGCCAGTAAGAAATACAGAGTGCTGCGCAGGTGTTACTGTTACAACAGGTCTGGTCACGTGTTGTTTATCTAACTGCAGCTGCTTTTTTATTCTCATGACATGTCATTATTTGTCTCTGGAGTAACAAAGGACCTCTAAAACAAATTAGCTCACTTAGGGATGACGTTATCCCTTGTGCAGCTGTTTTGCCTATAGATTACTGGATCCTTCTTAAAAAAGTATTATTTCTAATGAATAATTTATTTACCTTTTGTTGCAGTCAATAAAGAATTTGAACAGAACATTCTGCACATCCACATGATATTGAACTTTATGAAGACTTTAAAAATTCTAAATCATTATTGAGAGTACTTAAGTATTAAAAACTATGTGAAAGATCTGTTGATGGTATACAGTAAATAAGTTTTTTGTCCCAGAGTTAAAACTGAGAAATATTCTGTGATTTCTTTCTGATTAAACGTGTCTTTATACCTGTTAAACTTAGCCCTTATGATGGTGTCTTTTCGTGGTGAATATAGTACAGAGACAACTGGGGTTTTGAGTGACTTCCTTGTTTGTGCTTTTGAAACTGAAACAGGACTAAAATAAAATACCATACAACAATTAGCCTACTGCTTAAAAGAAAACCCCAGGTTAGAATATTTCAGGAACTCAAAGTTTCAACTGATGAGTGAGAAGCAAAACAAAATGGGGAACTAAAGGCCAACGCTGGTGGCTAAACATTTACCTCTGACGTTACAATGTGGATCTGGTAATGACATGAAACCCAGCTTAACCGAGTTTTTAGTTTCACATCAGAAACCCAGATATGCTGATAGTTGTGCTTGGCAACAAGGAAACCCCTGTTGGCAAAATATGCTAATAAAACTGACAGTTAGCGTGGGTGAAAATTTGAACAAGACCTTTTGGTGACGCAAGCAGAATCAGTCGGTACCAGATCGAGTTGTATCAATCCCCTGATCATTTGACACTAGTCCGTTGAGTTACAGCTAATTGACTTACCTTTAAAAATGTGCCAAATGAGGTTTTCCTGTTGTTTATTATATTTGAGGATTTAATCTGTACATGTCTTCATATACAAGGTGTTCAAGCATGTTTTTATGCCTTAGTACTCATGACACATCTTTAGTTCAGCTCGTTTACTTTGGCAATAGTTTATAGTCAAACAAACACAAGTGCACCATTAAAATGGATTATGTAAATCTCTCTTTTCCAATTACGAGCATGAATAGAGTTCCTACTAAATAAATACAAATCTCCTTTAATTTGTTTGCTCCACAGTAGCTCATTTATTATCACCTAGAAAAACATTCCTTACAAGACAGAGTGCCTACCATTTAAACTCACCATTTTGTTATTTTTTTTTTCCTGGAGATTGAAGTCTTTAATAAATAATAATTCATGACTGAATCATTTGTCTTTGTTCTCAAAGATATAATATCTTATTCTGCCTAAACCCTCTTAATGAGGACTTTCAGCATTATTTTTTGCTGTAATAAATTTTCTTTCACAGCTTTTCAGGTGTCAGGCTCTGCAGGATTACTGAGTGACATTGGCCACAGCAGGAGCTCTTTTAATATCTTTTCTCTGTTTTTTGTCTCTGTCAGGTACATTACCCAGCAGGGGCATAAGCTGGAGGTTGGGGCACCTCGACCACCTGCCACTGTCACCAATGCTGTGTCATGGCGGTCAGAGGGCATCAAGTACAGGAAGAATGAAGTCTTCATGGATGTTATAGAGTCTGTAAATCTTCTGGTGAGACTATTTCTTACTTTGCTAGAAATCCTTAATGTGAAAAAGTCTCTACTTTTAATATAAATGTTTATTTGCATATTTTATGCTTTCAAACAGTGTAAAAAGAAGCTATTTGTTTGATTTTTATGTTTTTTCCATTCATTTCCTGAATGGTTTTATTAAAATAAAAAAGGGCCGTTATTGTGCGGATTAGAGTTGAAATCTGTCAAATCTCTGGCTTGTTAGTTTATCTGTTTTTCAAATATTCACCCATTTATTCACCATGTTTGATTGCAATGTTGTCTTTATTATTGTTCTGACTGTATTTCAATACTGCAGTCTTTAAACCCAGCCCCATTTTGATCATGTTAAACCAAAGTTTGAACAACTTAAGACTCAACAGGGTTCAAAAGGACCCTTGAAATACAGAAATCATGTTGAATTTTTAATCTTTTTTTGTTTAACTTCAGAAAAAATTTCTTAAATTACAAGCCTTTTGTAATAAACAGTAATCATAGGACCAAAAACTAAAGCTTAACAATAATTGTAATAAAATAAAAGCAGGTTTTGAATTACATATTTCAGTTTTTTCCCGCAGTGTTTTTTTTTCTGTTGCCATTAAAACAGTCTAAAATCTGGTGTTGCGATGCACAGCAGAGGCTGTAGAGGACTCTTTTGTTTACTTCATGACTTACAACAACCTCCAAAGAAATGGATCAGATGTACATACATATACATGTTGTCTTTCCAAAACTTGGATAAACTCAACTGCAGTCAAATGCCATATTTCATGTATTGCAGAAACAATGGCAGTTTTGTACTAGTTGAGATGAAACTAATGAAGTATCTTTGATACTGTCTCCTATATGAGCAGGAACTACATGAACATAAAAATAGATTATCATGATCTAACATCTAAATGTCTTTCCTTAATTCTTTTTTTAACCTTTTGCCTACAAAACGTTTAATTTTGCACACCATTTATGTCCTCAATAAAGAAATAAAATGTGCATACTGTGGGGATAAAAGTAACATTTATTGATGTAAAATGATTTTTCGTGCTGTTTGTAGGTGAGCGCCAATGGCAGTGTCCTGCGCAGTGAAATAGTGGGCAGCATCAAGCTAAAAGTCGTCCTTTCCGGAATGCCTGAACTCAGACTGGGACTCAATGACAAAGTGTTGTTTGAGCTCACCGGCAGTAAGTACCATTAAGGTTAAGTACTCAGAGCCCTTTGTGTCTCTAAAAACATTTATAACAAGAGTGGCACCTCGTTTTAATATTCAGTCAAAATGAAAGTAGGAACTTCATGTGCTTTGACAGTGGAAGCAGTTTTGTGCTTTGGAATAGTTGTGTAGTGATGGATTGTGTGACTGTTCATGTACAGTGAGCAGCACTTCTGGAGGCTAGCCAGGTGTCAAACAGTAGCAAGAAAATCATTTCTCTCCAAGAAAAACATTCAGAATAGACATGAAGAAAACAATTACTAAAAACAGTCATGAGCAAATAACGGGATCAAAACATTTCTCAAAAGCCATTTCTCGAATGATCGGACACTTTGATGATGAACATTTTTTTATATAAATTTTTTTCACATTGACAGGATGGTGAGGAAGTTCCTCTGTTTCGAATCCCATTAAGAACTTATTTTCAATCTGCATTCAGGAGTCAGTCAGAATTTGGGCCAGAAGATCATCTTCAGTTTGGATCCCTTTAAAACAAACCAAAAAGAACCTTCTGTGTACCACTGAAACAAGCTGATCTGTTGGGCTTAAAATTTTGTACCACACCTGATTCTTATAACATTATAGCATTTTGAGTTTTATTTACATAACTAGCTGTAGCTCTTGTCTTTAACCAAATATTAAGACTGAATGTGGTATGTAGAACATAGTATTTATTTTCTTTAAATCAGCTATTACTAAAACAAATATCTCCCATTTGGTGTCGTATCCTTTTTATAATTTAGTTATAAATTATCATCATTATCAAATGATCATTTTTATAATTTGGTTATAAAAGATTCATATGGAGTACTAAGCAAGAATTGCATAAAGTTACACATAATTTTTAATACTGCTTCTCGACATCTAAAAATTCATAAGATGTTTGACACTGAATAAACACTGCCAGTTTGTGTTAGTGACAGGAAGGAATTTACTAAAATATGTAATTCCTTACATAATTGCTTTGTAGGTGTATTTTAGAATGCAAAATATATTCAAGTTAATAATGATAGAAACCAACTCGCACTCACCTTGAACCCACCTTCACTCCCAGCCTCCTTTTTCTGTCGTACTCCTATGCGTTGCTTTTCTTTTCCATCTACCCCCCTCGTCTCTGCCAAGAAATTTCTACCTTCATTGTTTCCCACAGCTACATCTTTCCTTCCCAATTCCCTGAGCATCCTCCTCTTCCTCCCCTCCGTAGCCTACATTTCTTCAACACGCCCTTCTGCTTCTCACAGAGGAGGGAAGGCTCCATCTCTGTCTAGCCTCTTTGCCACAGAGTTAATCCTCACCTCGGGCGGCAGCCCTGCAGATGAAAGGTGAGGGTTTGTGGCTATCTGACGTCTCTCTGGAATGTCTGCAGTCCACAACATCCACTGCTCCCTCCACCCCCTGCTGCGTGTTGCAATGTAGCAAATAACATAATGCCTTAGAAATGCTGATCAGGAATAATGATCAAACACTCTGGGAGATATCCATGCAGACTCTCCGTGAATATTAATAGAAACATCAGTCTCACTTATCGTTTGCACTCAGAGGTGTTTTTGTTTTTTCTTTTGTTTTATAATTTATATATATATATATATATATATATATATATATATATATATATATATATATATATATATATATATATATATATATATATACATCCATTTCTAAATATTCTTAAATTATCTGTACTTTTTTGCATCCCAACTCGTTAGACATGGGAGTGAGTGTATAAATCATTTATTGCTGCCCTCTACTGGCCAAAGCCCAGAAATGCTACAACACAGAACTTGGATAAGGAAATAATTTTTTTTTAATTGACAATGTTCCATTTCACTGCAACATTCATTGTTTAAGTCATATATTAATTAAGTCTAATTCTTTAATTCATTTTTCCAGCAAAGACCTGGTTGAGATTTACTACTGAAACAGCATAATGAAGCAAAAATTAGATATTCGGGTATTTACAGAGTTCCAAATGTAGCTTAAATCCACTCGGTAAAAAGTGAGTGACGGGGTGCTGTGGTGGCGCAGGGGTTAAGCACAACCCACATATGGAGGCCTTCGCCCTCGATGCTGCTGTAGCAGGTTCAATTCCCGGCCTGGCGACCCTTGCCGTATGTTTTTTCACTTCTCTCATTACCCACTTCCCTGCCAATTCACTATTAAAAGGCCACTAGAGCCAATAAAACCTCTTAAAAAACGTGAGTGACAGAATACTTGACAACTTTCTAACAAAAGTTAGCAAAATCATTTGTTACCTTTGAGATTAGCATGATTTGTTAATGAACATTGTTGGCTCAAACACTTTGTTGAGGATGTTGAATTTTGAATATGAAAGAAGAAGGTCTAGTATAGTTTTATAAATGCAAATATGCCAGTAGTTCAGTCTTTTTACCAACATATTAGAACATCTGACATAGAAAGACAACATGAATGTATCAGCTCCATGGTCGGCTGCATCAAGGGGCCCTCCATTACATTAAATCTCCTTGAGTGCAATAACATACAGAAAATTAAAGAAATACTGAACCATTCCCCAGTCTTGTAAGCAAATACAATTCTTAAGGTGCAATTGAGATTAAATTCTTACCAGGTGTCTGTAACAAACCATCCAATCCACACATGGAAAGAAATCAAACCTTTGATGTCCATAAATTAAGTTATTTGTCATAAAATGGAATGGCAAAGGGGAAAAGGTATTGAGCAAATGAAGAAAGGGGTGCAAAGAGGCTTGCAAAATCTCTCAGTAATTAAAAAGTAATTCGGCCACTGAGTGCAAGTTAATATCTTCTGCTTCAATCTCAACTGATTGACTATAAAAAGGAGTCTCATTATAAAGGTGTCTCACAAGAAACATGTCATGTTGGCAAAACCAATGAGCTGTCTCAAGATTATCCCAACGTTGGTGAAAAACATACTGATGGCTACAGGGGAATTCTAAGCTATGCCTAGATGACATTTTAAAAATGACTTGTTTAAATAATTTTATAAATAAAAAGTGAAAACACATTGTTCACAATCAATAAGAACAAGATCTGCAGAAGAAAATTCATATTCTTGTCGTGAAAACGGTCACTTCCACAGCTCAGACAAATGCAAGATGGATGGAAGATCGACCAAATGTCAATGCAAACAGGTTTCCTGTGAAAGGCAGACCCGATTATGTTCCAACTGTCTACTTCTGTGCACTAAGAGCATGGAAACAGGTGTGCGTGGCCTTAAGGTGGACCACAAGGGACTTGGCTGCTTCGCCGATCCCCCGCTGACACAAAAACACACATTTATCTTGTCCTCTGGCCCCTAACATACGAGCAATGACAAGCAATGAAGAACGTTCCATATGACCTTTCCTTTCTCTCTTGTGCTGATGATGCATGGAAGGTATGGTCTGTGTGTTGCTTACTTGTAAAAAAAACAAGGACAGAAGCCTTTTCAAAGGGCTTCCCTTCATTTCCTAACTAAAAGAGCTGTAGTCAGTTTAGACCTGGCCTCATCCAGTCCCGACTTCAGGGAATGTCACACACATACAAGTGCACACACACCCACACAAACCGAAATCAATAGAGAAACAGGCAATTTTCTCACATCTGCTGAGACAGGCGATGCATAAACCTTTGCACGTACGCCGACTCAAGAGGACAATGAAGAAGGTAGCTGCATACGAAAATATGCACACATGCTCATACTCTTTCTCTCAGACAGCCCTAAGTGCTGGTCCAGGGTTGCATTCAGAGCAGGTAAGGCAGGTTTTGGCTGACTGTTCAATGGGAGGATTTAGCCAAGGGCCCACAGACCCACAGTCATTACAGCCTTTTTCCACAACTCAGCAGCCTCTATTAACCACAGTGGATGGGAGCGCTAGGCTTTCTGCTTCACACTACAGATACAGACTTTCCAGAGGTTGAGTGTTACATTTTACAGACTCTCACTTTTCCACTGCCTGTAGGAAAAATATTTAGTGGAATTTTTTTAGTTGAATCACATCAAAGTTTTGCCACAAAGTTTTAAACATTTTAAAACTCATAATATGGGAAGATAATGCAAATAATTAATCAGCTATAGACAATTGTCTTCTGCTTAAATTTATTTACATGGTATATACAGGTGCTAGAAATCATGTTGGAAATCCTCAGTTAGGTGTTTTTAAGTATAATGTGTTTGATTTCTGTATAAAGACCTTGAAAGTGATTGGTATTCTATTTGCAGAGGTTTTGTAATAAAATACAATCTAACATTTGATACAAAATCTGAATTTGGAAAATGTTTCCATTTTAACAGATATTTTCATTCACCTAATGACATATTTTCTTTCTCACTCTCTGAACTTTGCTTGTTTTAGGTTTGTTGGATTTAGCAAAATTATTCATATTTGCTAAATGCCAGAAAACATAGCAAGGACATTTTTAATTTTATTTTTGAATATTTATTATTCCAAATGACTCAATGACTTGTTGATCTGTGTTACTGAATTAAGCATTAAACAATGTTATTGAAATTGGGAGATTTTTTTTGTTGAATTATTTTGTTTTCTGACCAGTCAGATGGGTGTGTGAGAGAGATATTTCAAAACCTAGAATTTTATTATATTTTAGTGTATGTTGTCCCTGTAGAATACAAAAGACATGATTAAAGCAGTTATTAACGATCATATAGCAGTGAATTGAAACTCTCTTTAGTTCATTTGTATTGGTTTTATCTAAGTGTGGTGCTGCTGAAGCTTAACAACGTACCTTGAAGATACTTTAAGTTTTAAAAATTGAGGTTGAAATTGATTTCATTTTGTGGGTGTAGCTATATTTTTCAGTGGGGGTGGGGGAATGATAGCAGACGGTGTCAAGGGCAAGATGTCTCCATTTTTAGGGCTGCAAACTATTTGTATAGTCGGGAAGGAAATGGGGGGGCAGGTAGATATGGAAGAATAATACTCTTACAGTGCATGTTAGATGGAGTGCATGTTGGTTGGTCATTACCTTGACCTTGATTCACTCCCCCAGGACTGCGTTACATCTTTCTGTTTGTGTGTGTTGTGGCAGGAGAGAAGAGCAAGACGGTTGAGCTGGAAGACGTGAAGTTTCATCAGTGCGTCCGTCTGTCGCGCTTCGAGAACGACCGGACCATCTCTTTCATCCCCCCCGATGGCGAGAGCGAGCTCATGTCGTACCGCCTCAACACAACGGTGAGCGGACCCACAAACAAATCTGTCCTCATAAAGAACGCACGTACCATCAACCACCTGCAGATTACCAGAGCCAAGAACACATGAATTATTCACCTCATTCAGTGCTGAGCCTCGGACACCTGCATCACAGCCGCTTCTGTGTTTATCCAGAAAATATTTTCCTTCCTCTACTTCTGCTTATATTTGTAGTGGTAATAAGAGAAAGTGTGCAAATCCTAACCACTTTTTAAGCAGGTTTTCTGTTGTTTTGGTTTTTAGGATTTACTTATATAAGTCATAAGTTATTTTTGTGTGACTGATGTTTCAGCACAGTATGTTAGACAATATCTACAAGCTTACACAATTTACAAGGACAAGTCAAAAAGCTATCACCTAAATAAGAATAAAGGGGTGTGTTTTTTTTCGTCTTGTGAAAATCTTTTAGAATATGAGAGCTCCCAACTGTTGTATCATTTTATCATTTATCATGATACATTTTGTATCATAAGAATTTTGATTTATCATCGTCACAATAATTCCAATTAATTGTGTTTAATTAAAACTGCTTGTATTGTCAGGATTGGTAGTTTTACTATTTTCTACACTGTTTGTTTAAGGAAAGCATCAATAAATAGTAATAAATTTGAAAATCCAATTACTGTGAAACTTTTTCATGTGACTAGTGTCACATGAAAAATGGTGTCTGGTGTCTAATGGTGTAGGAGCATGGAGTAGTGTCTCTGACTGGAGGGATGCAGAAACAGACGAAATTCTGAGAGAGAGATCAAAGGACAATGTGAGATTTTGATGCTGCAAATGTTCGCACGCTGTCAATGAGAAGTTCCACAACTACATTTGGCAAAAAGGTGAAAAAACCATGAACAGCTTTCATAAGATTTATAATTATATGCTATACTAGGATAGTTTAAATGAAACTTAAAGGGGAAAACTGCAGGCTTCAGACTGCAGTAAGTCAAAGTCATCAGGGAGAAGTAGATTTCACATTCATTTCTGTAAAGGAACAGAACCTTCTTCCCTGTTCAAACTTAATGCAGCAAGCATATTTTTTTGACCCTTTTATTTATTCAGTTCTTTTCCCAATCTTTTATTGGATCATTGAAAAGGTTTGGTCCCTGCTCCCGTGTATTCTTCATTTATTTTATTTAGCTGCTGTTTAATATGCACAATAGGCGCCTTCATTATGTGAGCATCATTAAATGAATGATGAATCGCTGGTATAAAAAGCACAGGCCGAGCCCTTTTCCACATTTAATTGTGTAATATCTTTGTAAACTGCTGCTGTGTGAATGAAAGTAAATGTGGAGACTTTCATGGAAAAATATATAAATTGCCCCTTTTCCAGCTGCAGACCAAATATTTTTCTGTGGTGTTTTTGATAAAGCTTTTATTTGGACTTGTTTTTGAGCATGCACTTAACTAGTTAAGCCATACTGAGCTGCAATGACCAATTGGAAAAATAGCAATAATAAAAAGCCAGTGTGTATTGACCTGTGTTTGTTGTGCTCTGTCAGACATTTGCTAAAAGGTCCCCTGTGCTATAATCCTGACTAAAATGTTTACTGCTTTTAATTTATTCCATTTTTACAAGCACAGCATGGTTCCTCTCTTGTCCACTCTGTTAGTAATGTGATGTTTTCAGCGCAATGCACTCTTGCTCTTGTGACCTTGCTCACCGTGTCTTTTGGTGTGTTCCCGACAGGTGAAGCCTCTTATATGGATCGAAAGTGTTATTGAAAAGTTTTCTCACAGCCGTGTGGAGATCAAAGTGAAGGTAAGGACAAGTGACAAAAATAAACAGTGCCTGACCACAATGTATTTTTTTCAGGATTTTATGTGAGATCAACACAAAGAAGTGTAGCAATGTATCATTGAAACAATATTCCAACATTTCTTTTTATTTAAACAGTGGATCATGGGTTTATTTAGATCCCTTTGCTCTGATATCCAGAATATTAGTAAGCAAACAGCGCCCGACCGGTTTTAGGAATAATATTTTGAAGCAATTATGTTTAGGGTGAATAGCAATATCCCAAGCTTTAAATGTCTTACAGAAGACTGTCCAATCATGAATAATGCAAAAAGTATAAGGAGCCCCTTGAAAATAAGGTGATACATCTTAAGGGGTTATCCTTGAAACAAATAAATAAAATAAAAATAATAAGTAAGGCAAAACGGCAAGCCAACCAAAAAGATGAAAAGATAAATGGAAATCCTAGGAGTAAACTTGTTAGAGGCTGAAAACGATTTGAGACTAGGGCAGCAGGACAACAGCCCAGTCAAAGTCCTGACACAAATGCAAGTTAAAATCTGTGGCGAGACTTGAATTGCTGGGCAAAAACTCTCAATCAATCTGAGCTGGAGCTACTTTGCAGAAAATAATTAATTTCTGTAGGCTACATTGTAAAGATGAGAAAGTCTCCAAGAGACTTGCAGTCATAATTGCCACTGAGAAATGGTTCTGTAAGGCTTGGACTGTAAAACAGTAACTCATGACATTTTTGCATATTTTTTTTTTAATTTACAAAAAGTGGAACATTTTATTTATTACTTAATAAAATTAATAAAAATAATAAACACCTTCCCCTTAGTTTAATTTCTTTCTCTCTCTATCTAGTATGTTTGAGACAAATGGATTTTCATTCACCATCTGTTTGATGCCCTCAAAGCCACATACACTGCACAATCTTTAGGATGTAATTCATTCAAAATCTCTTGAATGACCTTTGAACTCTGTCCTCTGTCACCCTCTATAGGCCCGTAGTCAATTTAAAAGTCGCTCCACTGCCAACAATGTGTCCATTATGGTGCCGGTGCCCAGTGACGCTGACTCACCCAAGTTCAAGACCAGCACCGGCAGCGCCAAGTGGGTCCCTGAGAAGAGCGCAGTGCAGTGGAACATCAAATCCTTCCCTGTTAGTGTGAAATACTAATTTTCCTAAGTCACTTAAATACACATGTAAACATAGCAAAATGTATTTACACAATGTTCACTGCAGGTGGTGCAAAGTCTGCTTTTTTTGTTGCGCTGTTATCTTCCTTTATATTTTTTAAAATACTGAAGACAATTATATTTACACACTATTTAGGCTTGTGACAAAGTGAAGCTGTTGTGTTTAGATACACAGGATGCATTGCCTGATCTCTTCACATGCATTTTATCTTCTTCCTCTCTGTTTTATTGGTAATTTGCATTTTACTGGCATTTTTTGCTTTAAAACCTGTTTAAATTAATTTCTTTAAAAAACTTTAAAAAAACAAAACAACTTATGCCTATTAATTCAGCTGAGACTCCTTTCATCTGTCAACTTGTGATATCTTCTCTGTAATTCATTAAACCTTCAGCCTGTCAGGAAGGGCTAGGAATTACCGATGTGGTTTTGTTATCCAGCTCATGTGTAACTGCCATGCTATTATTCACCTTTGAACGCTGTAAAATTGCATATTCTCCCAGACAGCCTCAGTTAACAAGAAATTAATGAAGGAGGTTGAGGAAACAAACAAAGCAGGGGCTGGTTGAAATCACAAGCCAGTGGTTACATTCACTTGCAAGCAGCATCAGTCTGTAAATGTTACAACCCTGTATAAACCTGCTCTAAAAATACAATTTTACCTAAAAAATCTACTAAAAATATATGCATCTACAGTTGAAATGTAATTTTCATCAATAATTGAAAGATATTTAGGAATATCTTTAAATTGTGTTTTTCTTTATTTTGTGTAAAAGCGCAAGGTTATAAAAATCTGCAATCGTATTATCTAACTATTAATCAGCCTGCTGTGACAGTTGGGGGACTGCATGACTGCACAATTTTCCTGCCAGATTTGAAGTCATTATTTCCTCTCTACATGGGATGAATATTAAACGTCCAAAGAGAAGTACTTCATTTGAAAGGTTTTAAAGTCAGAACTGACAATAATTGATGTCCAGGCAATAAAACCAAAGTACAGCGTGATAAAGTCAGTGTTGGGATAATGTTCTGAAGAATGATTGACAGTTTTTATGTGTCTCTTGTGGAGCATTATTTGCCAGAAGTTCTATAAAATGTTTCACCTTGTTATGACTGAGGAAGTTGTCTTGACTTACCATAAATGCAGTTTGTTTTTTTTCCTTGTGTAAAATATCTGAAGTTTACAAGACTCTGTGTCATCTGAATGTCAGTAACCAATGTGTTGCCTTGATTTTGTTTCTGTTTCAGGGCGGGAAGGAGTATGTGATGCGGGCCCACTTTGGGCTGCCCAGTGTAGAGAGCGACGAGTTGGAAGCAAAGAGACCAATCACAGTTGATTTTGAGATCCCTTATTTCACAGTCTCTGGGATTCAGGTAGAGGAACAAGTTTCTTATCTTGAACAAGACTTTATGGGTGAAGTAAAATGTTTGAATCTACTTGGTCTTTTTTTGGTTAGTTCACATCACACTAGAAAAATACACTGTGTCCACAATCATTAGAAAAGTGAGCATCACTTGAATGTTTGGATTTATTTGTGTGGCCTCAGTACATCAACACCTGTATCAGTCGTGCATAATTATTAGGCAGCTTCTATTCCTCAGGTAAAATAGGCTATAAAATTGATTTAACTGAGGTCGCACTATTTGGACTTCCAAGATTTTGGGGAGGAAAACTATAATTAACTGAGTAACTATTTGTTACAAATAGTCAACAGAATTGTGAGAAATGTATTGTGGAAAAGAAACGACAAATTATCTGTCAAACATGTGACCTATTCTGCTCCACAGATTATATTTCAGAACTGCAACCTACCAAAAATACAAGATGTTCAATACTTAGTGATATGACCAAGGGGAAGAAGGCTAATTTCTGGTCTACACCAAACATGAAATATCAATATCAAAAATATCTGAAGATGCAGTTGTCAAAGTTTTTTACATCGATGAGATATAAGTGACTCTTGACGGATCAAATGAATGGGGCCATGGCTGGATCAATAATGGTACTATTAAGAACTTGTGGGTTTCTCTGAAACAGGAGATTCATGGAGGAAAACAGTCAACCACTTTGAACAGTGTAACGGAGGCTGTGGTTGCTGCTACATAAATAGTTGATGGTCAACAGATCAAGAAACTGAGACTCCATTGGAGTTTCTGTTGCTGAGGGGGGAAATGGTGGCTGTCCAGGCTACTGATTTTTTTTTTTAACAGAAATGTAAACAGTTTAGTTTACTATTCTTACTTTAACAAAGTAATAAGATGAAAAAAAAAAGTTTTTTCATTTATCTACATAATAATTCTGCACATTAATATCTACCAAATAATTGTTGATACATAGATATTCTCCTAAGGAATCCAGAATCTCACTTTAAATATTCAGGTCTGATGTTAATGAACAATTTTAGACTGGCTAAGAGCACTGTCTTTATTCGGTAATAAAATCAACTTGCCTAATAATTGTGGGCACTCTGTAGACACTTCAGTGCATCATAAAAGTGATAGTTATTGGATTTAGCGATGCACAAATTTCACATCAGCTAGAAACACGCTGCTGCAGACATTATGTGAAGTTAATGGCTGAATTACAAGCTTCAGAATGAATATCTTACAGACTGTGTGTCCGCTTATGTGTAAATGAGTGAAATACCTATAAATAATATGTATATTTATTCAGGTGCGCTACCTAAAGATCATAGAGAAGAGTGGCTACCAGGCGTTGCCGTGGGTGCGCTACATCACGCAAAGTGGAGGTGAGAAAATAAATATTGTTAAAGCTAACAATGAAATACACACACACAACCCTCGGACCTGGATTCATGAGTAAACATGCATTGGTTAAGATAAAGTGTGGGGTTTTTCGAAGGGATTTTTTTAAGCAAAGGGTTTTTCTCCAAAAAAAAAGTTCCAAAAAGAAAGTTAAAACCTAGTGAGCAGTGATTCAGACCCCAGTCAATCCTTGTTATGGGCTTTTTGAATATTAGATTTATGCTCAAGAAAGGCTGAAAGGTCTTATAACCAACAGGGTTCCTACTCAGTGTGGAAGTGTGTGCAATATGATTTTTGAGTTGTGGATAAGTATTGTAAGAAAAAATGGAGAATGGGAAAAAACAAATTGGTGTAAAGGGGTGTATCTATCCATCGGCCATTTGTTTGACCATCGATTTACACATTTGTTTATCCATTCCTTTACTTTTTTGTCTGTTTGTTCATCCATCTGTCTATATCTGCAATTCATAACATTCACAACATGTCCTCAATAAATAAAATTTGATTGATTGGAGAAAAAAAATGGGGCTGAGATGAAAAGAGAAATGTAATGTGATGGAATTGTGAAGGAAAGTGCAAGAAACATGATCAAAATCAAATGCTTCACTTATGTTTATGTCTGAACAAAAATTAAATCAAACATAACCTTCTGTTTGGTGCCACCCTTGTCCTTGGGTGGCACTAAGGACAAGATCTAGAAAGTCTGATAATCTGCTCATACTGCTATACCCTTCCTTTAACATGTAGTAAAACCTTTCCTCTAAACACATTGGGTTTTTGAGAATATTACAAAGCAATTCATATGACAGGATTAGAGTCACATTAAAGTAATACTCTTCAGTATAATCCTCTGTACCTCCCCACTGGGTTCATGAAGGGCACAAACAGAAATGATATGGAGATGGAGACCAAATCCCCATGCTGGCCCACTGCCAGAAATCCTTAAGTGCCAAACCTGCTATCCACAGGGACAAAAGTCATCTTTATTGCATCTGTCATATTCATTACCTGGCTTTGTCAGGAAGATGAGAGGTTGAATGATGCCAAAGAGTGCCAAAGATCTCCCAGGGTGGCACTCTGCAAATGCCACTGCCCCTCACTCTGCCTGCTGCTTCATCAGCAAGGAGGCAAAGGAGAAAGAGGAAGGGGCAGGAGGGCAGCCATGAGTAAAGATGAAAGTAAGAAGAGTGATGAGAAATATGGTGACTGAAGGGAATGCTATCGCCTTTCTCACTGTTGCTTCGACAGCACCGGGGGAGAGAAGGACAAGATCTAATTTCACTCACCACTACTTTCATGCTGATTAAATAATGCCCTGATGCTGTAGACTGAAGGTACTGAGTTATTAATGACTGAACACACACCCAGTCGTACTTTACAGCAGTAAAGTAGCATGAAGCAATGGCAGGTATAAAACATATTGATGCTTTTTCTAATATTTTGAATGGTTTTCTTCTGACTTTTAAGAGGGGATGAGGATAATGTAAACACTATAAGTAGTTTGTAATGGTATTATACTAAGAACTTTATATTAACTGTGAATTTTTTTATATTGATGCTTTTTTCCCTCTTCTGGGGGCGGGGTAAATAAAACAAAGTCGTGTCTTTAGAAAAGCTTGAGATTATGACACTTAAGTAAAAACAAACAAAAAACGTTTTAAACAAGTTTTCTCTCATCCGTTTATTACATATCTCCAATTTTGATGAGTTGAAACAAAAATATATATATATATATATATCTTTTAATTATGGCATTTTGAGCTGAATAGTTAACATGCTCAGTCGTTCCATATGGGAAGAGGCACATGCCAAAGTGTTGTGTGTTTTGTTGAGCTTTTTTATTGAAGCACCAAAGGATGGTGTGAGACGTGAGCATATATTTGACAAGCAGTATTTGCCACATCCCATCAGCTGTTGATGTTGGTTCTGGGTTGGCTCAGAGATCATCAGAACCAACATTAAATAAGGGCTGAGTTTGCATGATCTGTCTGTACAGAAAAATAGTTCTGTGTTCAAAGCTGCACCTGGTTTATGACCATGTTATAGAGAAAATAGTTTAGACTCTTCATGCAGTCTTGTTATTAAGTTAATGAACAATGAATGATAATAACTATTTTTGTCCTATTTCTATTATATTTGTAATCATAAAGGAGCTTTAAATGCTCTTCTGGATTTCCTAGAGACTCCATTCTGTGACTTTTGGCAAATGTCTGGTTATTTCCTTAACAGTGCCAGAATATAATATAAAGTGAATATTTCTGAATCCATGAACACAGTTTCTAACTCAGTTCTTAAATACCATCTTTTGACATGATTGAGTGGTATTATTCAATCTAACCATAAGTACAGTCTGAAGCTTCATCTTGCATCACATATGCAAGATGATATAATGACATTTGTAGATATAATTACATCTATAAATGCTCAGATGTAATTATGAGACACAGACACACACTGTATATTTAACAATAACAATGTAGTGTATGATTTTAGTGCTTCTGTTGGCAGCATTACTGAGATAAACTTTTACATTTTACAATTTGAGCTTAAAATACCCTTTACAGAAAAGCAATTTAAAACTAATTTAATCAAAGAGTCCATGAAACTTGCTGGACATCTCAAATGGAATAGTTATTTTTTTTTAAATTTATTTTGTTTGTTTTCTAACCAAAATTGCATGGTAGGATGATGCATTTAGATAATTGGAAGCCATAATCAGACTTCTAGATGTTTTTCCATTTTTGCTCTGACAAAATTTTGTGTGAAATAGTGTTATGATTTTAAGAAATTGAGGCTTTTTTGGATTCTTACATATACATTTCTGGGGTTCCACTGATTTGGAGGATGCTGTATATTCCAAAGTGAGTAGGTAAATAATGGCAATTAAACATTGATCCATAGATTTGTCCATCATGTATTTGCCTCTTGAAACAAAAGTGGATCTTGTTCATATTTCTCCATGTTTGACTCGAACAGGTGGATTTTACTCACAATTCTGATGCTGAAAAATTATTTACTGGAGATTTTGATGATCTTACCTTTCACAATAAATGTGACTTAATGTGATATTTAGATTTTATTTGGGAAACAACCTTCACTTCATTTAAACTTTATCAAATATTTAAAATATGATTTATTGGAATGCATCTACTTTGATAGCACTTCTGATGGCACGTTTTGGGGTGTTGCGGGAACGGCGTTAATGCTCCGCTGTTACATTTCTTGGCAGATTACCAGCTCCGGACGAACTAAAGGGCACAGCTGCTGCTGCTAGACGAATGGGTAGTTCCTCCTTCTGCCTGTCTCCGTCTCCTCTGTCTCCATTTCTCCAGCTTGGAGTCAGGAGACGACAGCTGAGGACAAGAGCAGGAGGACATCTGAACATTTCCCCCCCACTGTAAATGGTAACTGGAAGTCATGTCTTCCGCATTTACAATCTTCAAAGATGGAAGAAGTGTTTCATCACCTCTGACCTACATTTCATCGAAGGGTTTTCCAGGACTCTAGTGAAACGTTTTTATTACATGAATAATAAATTAACAACTTTGGTTCAGACTTCTGCTGCTCCAAATTTAATGTCATATTTCTGTTGATTTAGCACACAATTTAAGTAAGAACTTGACATTTTAAGTGTTACTCTTGATGTGATGTTTTGTATGTATAACATGTAAATTAACTGATTACATGGAGCAGTAGCAGCTCTGAGCTAAAGCAGGTTTTTATTTCTAAGAGGGACATCGATAATGGAGATTTGTGATATGATAAATTTAAAATGTGCCATGTGCTTCCAATTTCTCTTCGTCAATGGAGAACATTACCTTGTTGCTTTATGACGGATCGTAACCACAGCTTTAAATCAGTCGGCTCATTAAACTGTCAAAGTTCCCATTCCCCATATTTGTTGTCATTAATATTTCAATCACTTTGAAACATCACTGTGATACAGTTTTATCTCTGATATATATTCTGCCTGAAATGCAATACAAGTTCAGGGCCCTGAAAATGTCTACCATCACCACAGGCACTGTGAACATAATCCTCGGTGCACTGAAACCAACACCAGCAACCAGGTCAATGATTAATAAGGCACAATATTGTCAGAGGCATCGACTGTAAGATAAAACCCACTGACTGAGGTTATAACCTTGTCCCTGTTGTTGAAATCTGCTTTACAGCTTTGAAACTCTCCAGGAAGAAGTATGAGAAAAACAATCTTGATCTTATCTTTTGTTTATGCAGCATAATTTTATCCAGTTTGGATTCAAGCATCAAAGAACAAATGGGTTAAGAAGTCTTAACAGTGTGATGGGAAGGGCTAAGGTAGAATAGGTTGTTTTTGTTTTTTGCTTCACAAAATTTTGACTTTGTAAACTTATAACTCTTACCAGTACTGTTTTCTTTTGCTGGCTTTTGACATCTGGGTTTTACAATTTTTTGGGCCCGTTTGTGATACTTAAAACTCACTCTCTTTTATAGATTTTACATCACGTTACTTCACTGCTTTAAACAGTTGGTTTTAGAATATTTTTAAGGGTCTCTATTGCAATCAGTCCTTCATCTTGGATCAGAACAAACATAAGTGGGCCTTTTTTTAAATGTGTGATATTGTCTGATTTATTTATCAACTGCTTGTCCATAGGAAACAAAGGGATATATTTGGAAATAAACAATTTTTTGTAACCAGTCTTGAACGTTTGCTTCCTTGCTTTTTACCAGACCAACTCCTACTTTGTAAATAATGTCATAAAATTACCTACATACCATTGTTAGAAATTAATTCTCCTTTCTCTGCAGAGATGATCTTCCATCGAACCATTTGGGACTCAGTGTATTTATGTTACACCTTTTATACATTAGTAAAAGATTGTTCTTTAAAATACATTATTTCATTCTAATTCAGAAAGTGATAGCATATTTTCTTAGACGTCTTCACCGCTCTCTTAATCATTCATCACATTGTTGAACGCTGTTTTGCCATCAGCTGCAGATTTATGTTTTCTATTCTGAGCAGATTTGCACACCTGGATTTGGCAGTTTATTTCTTTCTGTCTGGCAGAGCCTTTTGAGCTTTGTCAAACTGAAGAGATGGGCCACTCAAAAACAGTCAGATGATTATTTTCTTTAAGTGCCTCTCAGTATATGTGTGCATTTATCCCTGTCAGCCCTGAAAAATACAAGTGTGTCCTAGACTCGCTGTAGCAAAGCCATCCTGCACATTAGGGATGTTTTGGCGAAGTGCTGGGCATTTGTCAGTCCAACAGTAATGTGCAAAAGTCTTAAACCAGCTCTCCTTTCCATGGATTTTGCTTCAGATAACATTTAAACATTTTGGACAGTGGTTATTTATGCATTTGGAAACTCTGTAAAAGAACCTAAAAAGACCAAATCTGTCTTTGTGCATCCGAATCATGCTAACAGCACAGAGGCCTCTGAAATGCAGTCATAGGTATTGGTTTGTATGTGTGGTGTGGGAGGGTGTGCAGGCAACACACACCTCTTACTAATGATGCTATTGTCTGTCAGCTTGTGCTCCTGTATAATCACACACCGATGTGGGGCTGGCGGATTCCGATCTGAGTGAGTTAGCTACTGCAGTGGCAGTTTTATAGGTACACCATGTCATCACAACCAGTTTGAAAAGGCCCTGAGTTTGACTTTGTAATTTTTGTTTCACCCACTATCAGTTTGCTATCAGCTTGTCCATAAATATCTTAGAGGGTTTTATTTCTTTGTCTCTGAGTCATTAAAGTCACAGAAACGCAAGAAACAGGGTCAGTGCTGGATTTGTGTGTGTGTTGTCCTTGGAGCTCTGTTGTCTACTGATTGTGACTAATCAGAACAGACAGACTTTTTCTTCTTGCTTTAAGTCCTTTTCTGGTTGGTTGCTCAGTCGAGCCATACATTTGAATCTCCGATGAATGCAGGTGCCTCTGCACTTTTTCCAATTAACAATTATTGAGGCCACTGAGCTCCAGGGATTGCCAGAAGCTTTTTAAATTCTCTTTTGCTCTTGTCAGGGTCTATACTTTACCACGGTTTTATCAGTCGGGTCTGCTGGGGCCTTCTTGGGCTTTATAGCTTACTTTCTATCCTTAAATGCATTGAGTTATTGGGTCTTACAAACACAAGTGTGTGTTCCCCCAAAATTTCATCCAAGTTCATATAGAAGTAGATTTTAAAGCAAAAACTATGCAACTGACCAACACTTTAGGCTAACAATGTCCTAATTTTCTGAATATTATATTTGAGTATTGTATTTTTCGGACTATAAGCCGCTTCTTTTTTCCCACGCTTTGAACCATGTGGCTTATAGCCCGGTGCGGCTTATATCTGTAAGTTTCCAGTTTTAAAAAAAAAACTTTGTGGGTGCGGCTTATAGTGAGGTATGCGCTATAGTCCGGAAAATACGGTATTTGGTTGTTTTTTTTTGGAAAAAGAAATTTATCTCTTAATTTCTTCATCTCATCTGGGGCTGATTGCCTTCGCTGGACATGTTTTATACAAGCCAAAATCACAACAGCTTTTATTTTGTTTGTTGTGTTCAGGAGGAAAAAGTGGTACTAGCCTACACCAGCCCCTAAAGATCATGGCCTTGTGCATTGTTCTCTCAGTCTGCTGTCTGTCATCTCACTAACAATGGCGAACTGTTTGACCCTGTTTGTCTCAAGGCAGCAAGATGTGCGTTTGTGTTCAGACAACAAAGCGGCATGATCTGCATGAACACTCGGATGAAAAACAATGGAAATTTGTTGTTTATCTGAGATGAAATTAAACTGAACAGCTTGTCAAACTTTTAACAAAAGTAAAATAGTTTTTATTCATTCAAAATGTTATGCCAGCTGCAAGAAAAAAAACTTCCTGTTTATCAAAGCATCTTTGCTTTTCAGCTCTTTTCTTTCTTTAACTAAACAGACCTCATTACTGCAGATGAGGCCCCAATCTGTCTATCCAAATCAGTTCTGAAAGTTCATTTGGAAGGATGTTTCACTGAAGTAAAAAATTCTGGTCAGATGTTTACAAGCACACCATATTATTTTTGACTTTTAATGATGCATTCAAGCTCTGACTTTCAAAGTGTGATGTTGACCCAACAACCTCAGAGGCTTTCTGACATTTTTGTGTTTGTAGCCGTCCCCAAGGCTTCTGGTACTGTTCTGGCTGGATATTTGACCACTGCTGGTTAGTTTTCTGGCACAAGTCTGGCATTTAAGAACATTTTCAATAGGGTTGATGTTGAACCTTTCCCAGAAACTTGCTGTTTGCCTGTTTTAGTTTTTCCAAAACCAGTTTTGATGTGTGTTGGGGATCATTGTCCTGATGAGACTCAAAGTATCAACCATCTAACCTTCTGTACAGCATAGAGAGATTACCAGTGTTAGGAAGATTTTCCAATGATGCCTTAAATAAGGTGTTTTGAATGATGTGACATTACGCTGTCAAAAACCACAGATTTCTGAGATGAACCAGGGATGTTGTGGCAGTGGGAGTGATCATTTCAGTTTCATCTGTCAGCTGGGAAGAATGACCATATAACTATTACTTATTTTCTCTCAGCTAATAGAAAAAATAAATAAATGTGAAATCCAAACATCCTAAAATAATGTCCCAGCTAATGTAGGTGTCATCAGTACAGAGATGATAACATATATTGAAATCATTCCTACTGGAAAAACATAAAGAAAGCAACAACAACAACAAAGAACTAGGGCCTAAAACAAAGTTTCGAGGAATTTCTCTAGACAGATCACTTTCTGACATGATCCACTTTTTGTTTTTTTGAAGCAAATGCATCTTGAAAAATAAACTTGCATGCTGTGTCAACATTTCACCCTGGAAGAAGAACTACGCAACCACACTAATATAAGAAGAACTAAATTCTTTCACATTCATGTCACTAAGTGTGGTTCTGAATAAACAAGAGCTTGAAAAAACAGTTCATAAACATCATATTTCATTGGAAATCTTTCCATCCTTTATTCTCCCATTTGTATTCCAGATTGTGCTTTTATCCTGAACAATTATCTATTATTGTACTAATATTAGTCAAAGGTTTTGTCCAGGGGTCAGATGAATAATTTTTGATGTGAATTAGCATAATTTTGAATGCAATACCTGCAAAATAAAGCGGACCCTTTAAACAAGCAGATGTTACTTTTATGACATTTATTACAATGCATTTAGCTGCTGCTCATAGCAACAGCTGCTGCCACATTTGCAACGTGCTGAACTGTAAAATGTTCGTATTGTCTCTGAATATTCAGAATCACTTAAAACAACATTCATCCTCTTATTAAAAAATGTCCTTTTTATACTTTAAGTTGATGCTCTTCATAACACTAACTTCTCATCGACTGTACCAATGTTGCCGGAGATTCTATACATAAATAAACGTAATTATAGGCCAGATTTCGTACACTTTAAATGTTTTTAAACAATATTAATATACAAGAATATACAGTCCCAACCAGATATGTAGCTACTCTGTATAAAAAAGATACATAACCATTTTTTTTCTCACTGACATTAAAGCAAATCAATAGCTTCCAAATTAGAATAACTGAAATAATTTTGTTTTGCTAATTTCCAGATTATTGAAACAGTGTTTTTTCTGTTGTTTTTTGTTTTTAATTTGTTCAAATCAGAGGTTTATGTAGATTTCCCTGGTATTTGGTACAATTTTCTTTTACCACAAATATGTTGTCTCAAACATTTTGGGTGACTTATAACAGGATTAAAATCAAGGGGTAAGCTGGTCGCTTCAGAATATTGACATGATCACTTTATAACTAGTCTTGTAAATGACACCAAATGTGTAAACCAGACAGGGCAGGCCATTCTCTTCCTGGTGTTTTGACAAATTTGCTTTCATTTGTCCACAATGTCACACCAGGTTTTAGCTGTTGTCCTAAAATACGTGTCTCAATCTTTCTATTCTTCCAAAGCCATGACATGATTTCTCAAATTGTTTAAAGGCGCATTATTCTATGTGAACTTCTGACTTTGATAAAAGCAAAAAGCAAAACATGAATAATGTTATCTTGGTTGACTTATGATGGCACAAAATAGTTATGTCTTTTTATACAGTGTATGTAAATAACTAATTTCAACTGTATTATTTGTATTATTGTCATTATTGTGCTTCACTATTATAAAATATTTGATTTTTGCTCTGTATTTGATCAGCTTCATATAAATCTTCCAAATTTGTTTCATTTGTCTTTCATGCACATTTGAATGAAGAAAATAATGGATCTTGTTTTAAAATCTTTTGATAATTCGGGTTAAATTTTCTCCAATAAACTTGAAACAGGAACCATCCAACACGGCTTCATTGCAGTCGGACCTCATATGAGGTTGGCCAAGCTGGAGGCGGTCTCTCTGCGAGCGTGGCGGTCCATGTGTCCTGACACGGTAAACACATTCAGAACTCGGTCTACAAGTCTCCGTCCGTGCCTTGTCCTCCCCAGCAGGACAGCCACCACAGTGTATATCCCAACGCCCACGACGGCGACTCCTCCACCCGTCAGCAAAACCACTCCAGAGATGTACATGTCATTGAGGGCTTGGCCCGGCTTCGGCATATGGTAAACCAGCGCCAAATGCAGGAGAACCCCTCCACAAATCAACAGCGACATCCCTGTGATCAGAACCACCAAGATGTCAGACAAGCCGCCGCTCTTCAGCATTTCTATCTGTTGTCGACTCCGGACGCAGTTCATGTCCTGCACGGCCGAGCTGAGCAGCTGCTTGAGCAGGACCCCCAGAGCCAACAGGCACAGGGCCGTTCCTGCGCCGAGCCGCCATTCGCTCGATACGCTGGTGGTGGTGGAGAGAAGGCCGACGCCTCCGAGTCCGCAGCCCAGGATTAGGAGCACCGAGACACTGTAGCAAAGTAAAGACCGCCCGGGGTTTCTGAACCACCACAGCTCCACCTGCTCCTCAAGGATGCTGTGCTGAATTTGGGCCGGGTCCGCCGGACCGTTAAGGCCCAGATCTGGGCTTCTGTCTTCATTCAGTGGGGGGAAGTTGTCCAACTCTGGCATCCTGCTGAATATGGACAACAGCAGAATCCACCAATGACCTTAGTCTTTTGTCAGATTTCTCGGTGACAAAAACAAAAGAAGATTCCAGATGATTTAAATAAAATACTCATGATTCTAACTGTGGAAATCTAAAACTCTACAGGATTTGTAAGCCTCCTCTAAGCCCAGTGTATTTAGATCTTATCAGCACCGGTGTGTACAAAAAGTTCCCAGAAAGTCATCTTGGGTTGCTTGCCTCTGTGTGAATGAAAATCTTTATAGCCCACAGCCAGTGGATACAAATTGTCCTTTACTGCATCAATATTCAAAGCAAAGAATCCGGGCAGCAGCAGCAGAATTTTTAGCTTGTCCCTCCACGGCGGCAGCAGTCACCTGGAAGATAAGACAGACATATATTCAGTAGTGTGTGGGGTTTATTTTCTCATGGGTGCCCTCTCTGCCACTGATTCTGAGATCTGTGGCAAGAACGCTGCAATGACTGACTGGGTACATTTATTCTGTTCCTAACCAGACAATAAATCACTGCACAGAAATAGATCCAGTGCTCCTCCATCTTTCTTCCCCACCAAGCCCATGCAGAGAGGCACTTTACTAAAATGCCTAAATATGCACAAAATCTTAAATCAGGTTCAATTTTGAAGTATTAAAGCTCCACTGAAAAAACAACAGTTAGTAAAAGTGTCTGGTCGGCACATGATATAGAATCTTTATCTTTTTATGCTGAGCAAAGGAAAAACTTTCAGCCTCATTCCTTTGCAGATTGTAAAATTATGGATTTTTTAAATGAAACAAACGAAACAGATCAACAGTATTTAAATTAAATTAAATATTTTGCACACTGCATGAGTAACATCTGACATGTGGTCAGTTGTTCTCCCAACACACTGGCACCTCTGAGTAAAAGATTAGTAAAAGTTTTCTCCAGATTCTCCATCACAAATCTTCCACCATACATTACAGTGGACATAAGGCTCATCTCATATTTATTCTTTGATTTTTGTTTTATTGAGGGATTATGGTTGTTAGACAGAAAAAGCTTTCTCATGGCATACTAATAAGGATTCAACATAGAGTTTGCATCTATAGATCCCAGAATGCCAGTCTTTGGTAAGGATTTTTATTAGTAATTATTGGAGATTTATATATCATCATCCTGCTCACTGTACAAGGTGTTAGGACAAACGTAGATCATCATGTTTGTCACATAACATTATGACAGGATTCTTGCACAGTTTTCTGAACACTCAAACTTCCTGTTCAGACTGTGTAAAAAAAAAAAGGAAAAACAAACTTGTGCTGACTCCAGCAACCTTTTCTATTTCTCATTATCACTATGGTAATGAGCTGCCACCACGGCGGCGGCTCGGTAAAAAGAAGGATCAGCTTCCTATGGAATAAACAATTTGTGTTTAAAGACACAGATGAAATTCTGGAGCGAATATATAAACTTTTTTTTTCCCAAACACAAACTCATGCAAGAATATCAGCTGAGTCCTAATATCTTATGTGCATTTCCAATGTCTTATGAGGGATTAGATTATCATCCTTATATATGTTCCAATACATTCAATTCCATCTTCTCTCCTTCTAATTTCCCTGATGCTCAGCAAATTCTGCCTCTGCGACGTTGTTTGTAACCTTATCCAAGCCCCTTATCAAAATCATGTTAACACAAACAGTACACACTGGAAGACTAAACAGCCACAAGGTTATGGCAGTCAACAGCTTGCCTTTAAAAACCTGTCAGTGGCTCTGTTTCCATCAAAGTCACTAGTGCGCAGCATGGGTCTGTGCGCGCCGACGTAAGCTGACAGGAGTTACAGCTTGTCCTCGCCTGTTGTTGATCTCACAAACACAAATATCGCTCCGGCAAACAAAAATCTATTACAGTCTGAGTAAACAAAACATGATCTTGCATTCAGTTTTAAGACTGGAGTTTTTTTGTTTTTTTACTCACTCCATCTTTGGGAGCCATATTGGAACCAAACATGTTTCTTTTCTGACTTTTTGGGGGGAGAATTATTTACAAAAAACACCCAAAATGCTAAATGCAAGATCGGACAGGTGTTGCATTGCGCTGATGCAGAGCAATAGCAACCTGACACGGGGAGATGTAGGGTGCATAACCAAGGTGTGAAATGAAGAGTGAGGTAATTACAGCAGAGCAGGGGGGTGGGAGGTGTTTATTGGCAACAAGCTGTCCTGGAAGCTCTTCACATCCTGTGTCTGATGAATAATTAGGCTAAAAACACACGCATGCCTTGTGTGTGTTTATAGCTGCCAACAGTTGTAAATGAATAGCGATAGGTAACAATATGAATGTAGCGTCGCTTTATCACTTTTATGGTGTGACTGCATTGTGTTTGTCAAAGAAAGACATAAATGAAGATACATTTGGCGTGCAAGTCATGTGTGTGAGTGTATTTGTGAGTCACTAATTAATCCCAGCTGGTTTCAGCTCAGTGTCAGTGACAGGTAAGGCCACCGAAATAGCACCATAATTGAGTTGTATGTGTGCGTGTTTTTTTTAGTGTCTGAAAGGTTGAGCCACCCAAGCTGTAAAGAGCTGAGAAGAACCATCCTTTATACTACAGCTAACTTTTACTGAGCCTCCTTGATTTATGCTGCACCGTTTCATGAAATATTGTTTTTATTTCCTTCAACAGCCCCGAGAAACATGAAGCAGAGAGGCCACCGGATGACTGAACCAGAGGCAATGGTATGCAACAAAGATCATAAGATAAAATCGAAGACTTAATGACACAACTATATCTTACTTGTGTTGTGTTGGCCACAGTCTCATCACCACAGACACACAGAGAGGCAGAACCGCTGTCCTCTGTCTGCTTTTCTACTTTTATCCATTATGTGACCTCTAAACTCTGTTATACCAGCTGTGTCAGATTGGTGTAATAAATATCAGTAGGAAAGCACTGACTCACTGCTTCACTGGCCTACTTTAAAGAAGCAGAAAGATGATACAGGGAAGCAAAAATTAACAAACTATTGGACCAAACATGTCTGTGCTGGACTCATTTGAGCATTGCTACAAGGAGTTGAGGTTTTTTGTTTAGTTCATTCTAGGTTCCAGAAGAGTAATAGGCATTCCTGTTTGACACATTTGATAAAAACTTATAATATGGTGAGGAAAGCAGTAAGAAATCTCCTGTGAACCAAAATAACCTGTAAAACAAAGACTAACAAGCAGTCCGACTATGTATGTCAAACTGTATGATAAGTGTATTTTTATATTTTGCCAAACAACGTCTTACAGAATATCTTCACAGACGTACAGGTATATGATTGTTTTATCACCATCAAATATAATAAAACGGATGTGGCCAGATTCTTAGAGGTACACTTCTTTATCTGTTTGACATTTCTTATAATGCAAAGATTTTACCCAACATTGTGACTATAATGACACAGATAAATGTAAATTCTGTTAAATGCATTTCACAAAATGACTGATGCTAAAAGATACCTTAATGCTTAAAGTGAGAACTTCACATCTTAATAGTTATTTGTTTGTCTCTTTTAATCCACAGCATTTCAGCTATTTATTTGTTTTGGTGATGCTAACTATGAACTAACAACTCAAACGATATGACTAAAGAGAAAATGCTATCATAGTTTGGACTTAGGATTTAAACCATGTGTGGAGGATGAGCACACATATTGCATGTGTGCAACCAATACTTCTAAAAATTAAATTAAACTATTTCCCTTGCAAAAAATTAGCTTCCCAATGGAAATGTGTTGAATAAGTAGAAATGAGCTCTTCTACTTTCTAAAGGTTTTGCTACACCAGAAAAGTAAGTGAAATTATTGAAAGTAAATGGGGGAAGAGACTGGACTTTTCCTCATCCTTCCAAAAAAAAAACTGTCTATTTGAAATGTGTCTCCCCCTGGACAAGCCGATCCACCTCCGGTCTGTATACAGACTCATCACTGTCCTGGATCAGACCAGTAGCAGCGGTGACGTCTGCAAGTTTCACAGATCGTTCCAATGAGAAGCGACCATTTGTGTAAAGAAAGGAGGTGTGTGGGGAGAGAACACATCCCTGAGGGACACCGTTGCTGATTTTGGTTCTTAGACATTTGTTGCTGAATAACAATTATGGTGTCTTACACAGAATCAGGAGAGCTTACGCTTGAAGAAAAAATCTACAACTCCCATCAGGAATAATGATGTCACAGCAAAGACAGATAGTGATAACTGTAAGTATATATTGTCAAGATAAAGTAAGAATACTAGTCAGAATGGGAGAAGAAATTACAACATCTATCTTATGGATAACTATTAGGTCTTCAAGATAGTACTCTTAGACAAGATTTCTAATGGCCTCCTTCCCTTCACTCAACAAAGTGCCATTCAAATGTTTCTCTTTAGAAACGTGGGCTTTA
This sequence comes from Xiphophorus hellerii, assembly GCF_003331165.1. Taxonomy (NCBI): domain Eukaryota; kingdom Metazoa; phylum Chordata; class Actinopteri; order Cyprinodontiformes; family Poeciliidae; genus Xiphophorus; species Xiphophorus hellerii. Next base: position 2,451,539 of record NC_045680.1, read on the forward strand.
GTATTTTGTGTTAAGCATTTTTGCTCAACATCAGTATTTTCAATGTAATGTCATCGCTTTTGGCAGCTTTGGCTCCATGCTCAGTTGCCTTATACTCAAATTATTCTGCACTTAAACTATCACTAATTGCTGATCATATCAATGTCTTTTACTCTCTGAAGTACCATTAAAAACCAGTAGAAAACTGCACACTTCAAAACTTGTGATTAAATGACTGATGCTAAAAGATACCATTTTTAAAAATGTTTGTCTCTTAGCTGACAGGAATAGTAAATGTGTTCCAGATGCTTCAGTATAAACTGAAGTGAAAAAAGTCAGATAGACATTAATAGTCCTAACAGTCTTTGTTATGCTAATTCACAGAGAGTGAAGATGACAACTCTCAAAAGACATTGTAACTGTAAACCCTGGCCACAGAGTATCATTCTGTCTCCTTTTCTCTGCATCCCCTCTATGTTTCCAGCCTACTAGGTCATGAGAGGAGCTGTGCCTCAGAGTAAAACACTGTATACTCCACTCCAATTACCTGGGAAGCTTTGGGATGCCGGTATTCCCCTCTCTGTTATGTTGGCCAGCTGGATTCATTTCACTGGCTATTAGCACTTCATTTATTGTGGAACGTGGCTCTCTTAAAATTGGTTGCCTGGCATTGTATGCTCATCTGAGTCCTGATCAGCTGCAGAGAAATGTAAAAAACAGGATCCAAACAGGAAAAGTTTGGCATCAGGAAAATGAACCTGATAATGCTCCTGTGCAAAGTTAATACCCATGCAATTAATGTATTGCATATATGAATGTCACAGGTAACAGGAAGGAAAAGCACACCCACAGTGTGTGAAGTCCCACAAGATTTGTTTCTTCTGGTTTCCTCAGGTGAAACAAATTATTAACTCAGTTCTCTCAGTCTGTTTCCATTTGGTGCTCGCTTCTATCTGAAATTAGTGTTCAGAGTCTGTATGTCATAGAAAAATGGTTTTCCTCCTATATCTTTGGTTTCCTCATCAAGTATTTTAATGACACCTTGCCCAGACAAAAAGAAGCTAGTGGAAGATTTTTCTGTCAAACACCCAAAGTAAAAACATGCCAATGGGAAAACATGTGCTGAACTTCCCGTTGCGAGTGATTTTATCCGAGAGCATCGACTACAGCTGATGGGGAGTCCACAGGAGATTGTGTGATGTGTTGCCGTGGTGACAGTGTGATGCTCTCCTTCTGCTCTTCCTGTTCCTTTTCTTCACGCTCACTCTCACTCCAACCCCCGCCCCTCTCCTTTACTCAGGCGTTGAATCTCTTGGCGTCCCCATGGGCGAAGAGAGGGGTCAGGGTTGGCTCCATCTGTCTATGTGATGGGCACTGGTGCCAAGCGCCACAGGGGCTGGAGGGAGAGAAGAGCAGGCTCGTGTGGATTGGTAGGGTAACGGATGTTTTTGAGCTGTCATGTGGGACTTCAAATAGGGGATAAGGCTGGGAAGTGGATTGAGGCTGAGGGGGAGGAATAGGTGTAAAGCGGTTTGAGAAGAAGGGGCTAAGGATGAAGGGAATTGCTCGGGGCTAAGGACACTGCTTTTCTTGGTGGATTCTGTTACTGTCAGCCAAGAGGAATGATGCTGAATAGGTCTTTATGTAGACAAGCTGGATTTTTCTTTTTTTCTTTCTCTCTCTCTCCTGATACAATGGACAGGCAAGGACCTCGGGGAGCCTCACTCTATCCGGAAACGGTGCAGAGACAATGGCCGAGTCAGTGTCACTGTCCTCTCTGTTAGGGATCACAAAGGAAAACCTAAGAGAGGCAGAAAGACAGAAATACTTTTTACCAAAACAGCACCTTCTGTTCTGTAACTGTCTCCGAGGTTCTCTCTAACATCTTATCTGCAGTAGAAAGTGTACACACTCACATGATACAAACAGGGTTTTGTATTTGAGTGTTACACAAATCATTTTAGAAAGTTTTCTGTCTTAAATGTCACATCTATCATGAGTTCTTCATCTGGGAATTCAAAAACCTGGTTGCATAAGTGTGAACGCCCTTAAACTACTACTTTGATAAAGAACCAACAAAAGTTTGAACATGGGAGACAACTCAGCATAGTCTGCAGAAAACTTGGAAAAACCCTTAAAAGGTTTGACAACTACTGGCCATTAAAACTTTGAAAGTATTTTTGTAAACTTGCAAGACAATAATTATATATAATACAAGATATATAGTAGAGTATTTGGGATGTAACAGGATTTTTTGTCATGAGATCTATGGCTATTAAAATATAATACTTTTGAACAAAGTCAGGTCTGTCTAGCGAAGTGCCTTCCAGTCCCTGTAGTGGTTTAAGGTTTCACTATGAACATGGAAATGTGTTACCCATGAAATCCTGATGAAGCTAGGCTTAAGGCTTATTTTGAAGTACAAATGGATGTTGTTTTTCACCTGTCCTGTTTAGACTAAGATTTCTCATTCTGCCAGCTGGCAATGTCATATCTCTAGCTAGATTCTATGTTTCTACATTTAAATAGTTGGCCATAAAGACAATGTTTTTATCAAATCAGATTTGAAACATTATTAAAGGTTCACTCCTCTCTCTCCAACTAAAGACACATCTGGGCAGTAAAAGACTTAAATGACAGTGGTAGAAAACACCATAGAGGGACATCACCAACCCAGTTATTTTGTCAAACTTCTTTAATAACCTTTATGGAAAAATATCTTAACTTTTAGGATGGATGCTGTGAAATTTGAGATCCTTCAGGGATGCAGATTCTAATAGGTGAGTGACACTTTAACTCATCATATTGCGCTATAAGTTCAAATGTTTGTTTTTTTTAACACCAGATATGTATGCCCATCAACCTCAGTTGCACTTTAAAGACAGTTGTCTGAATTTCAGAAAAAACATCAGCATTTTATGTTTCAGGAAACAATTTAATGAGGCTACCTGTGTGATTATAGACTTTTGTGAAGTTTTATTAGATTTTAAACTTCCCATTTACACAACTGTCCCAGCCAGATTAATTGAGACATTTACTGACTAAGATATTTTATCAGTTTTTGGTTAAAAACCACCTCTGAACAGCCCAGAACTTTTCCCCACTGACACACTAACCACATGCAAACATCCCCCCCCACACACACACACATGCACACACACACACATTTATCTCCATCTTTTTCCCTCCTACACCTACTTATCTGGCATAAAGCTACAGCTTTAGGCAACTTGCTCCTATGCTCCTCTGCCTCACCACCAGACCTCCTCTCAGTGGCCACTCTGTGTTTCTCGTTTGTGCTGCCTGTTGGAGTTTTGGTGCTGCAGACAAGGTGAGTAGATGGGGGAGGTAAGATTGCCTGCCACTGCCACAGATCCTCATCTGGATCCAAGTAAGAGATTGTCTGACTCAAATGCCCTTGTGGAATAATATATGCTAACATAAACAACTGTTTTCCTGTGTCAACATTATCTATTCCACCTCAGTAAGGTCTTACAGAAATGCATGTCACCAGTAAAAGCCTAGGTCTTAAAAAAAAGTAAGACTGCTTATATAAATTTTTATCAGTTTAACATAAGAAGACTGTCAGTTTCTGTTGATAAAGATAAAGCCCAACACTATCTGATTCAATACAGTTCTGGTTGGAGGTCATGTCATACATTCTGTGTACATATATTATTGTTTTCAAGGCCAAAGATGCTGCCATCAGGCACAAGGTAAAGTACAGCAAGGATCAGTCAATCACAAGGTTTTCACAGAGGCAGACACTCATAGGCTCATCCTCACTTCACAATAAACTGGCCAAATATGTTTTGAGGCAAAGGGAGGAAATATGTGTAGATATACCCTGGTAACCATCCTCCCCCATTTTTCTTTGCACAAAGACAGGAGGCTGTTAAGTGCATAATGTACATTTTTATTTTCCTGTCAAAATAGCAGAAGCAAAACGTTACGTTTAGCTCTCATGACAGCAAATTGTGCCTATTAAGAATTAAAAGCAACACTGTGCTTTTGTTCTTTTCACAGTACACCCAATGTGGATGAATCCATTAACATTTCCAGCCTTTCATTTTGTACCTGTATCTGGGTCAATGCGTACCTATGTACTTAATCATTGCATAATCAGTTTACCGGTATTTGTCTTGGTAGTTAGGTATGGTGATTCATTAAAGAGTTAAATAATTAGGAGCATTGAGTGATTAAGTTGGTAGAGCATGAGCACCATGTGCAGAGGCTACAGTTCTTGACGTCGTTGTCCTGAGTTCGATTCCTGGTCTCAGACTGTTTGCTGCATGTTATCCTCCTCTCTCTCCACTCTATTTACTATTCAATAAATGACACTAGTGTCAAAAAAAGATCATAAAAATCATTAAAAAGGTTTAATCTTGTTAAGAATTTAATCTTTTGTATATCATTTACTGAATATTTGATATTAAACCCAATGTCCATTTACTGTGGTTTTAATCCCTGTTTGGATCAGTTGACTCTTATCAAATATGAGAGATTAGGAGCCCTGATCAACCCAAAATAACTTTGGATGACTTCCTGCAGACAGATATAATTCATATGGGTCACATAACCCCATTTCCTAGCACCAGCATGTGACCAGATTATTAAATAGTACTTTATATTATAGATAATCAAAGTTGATATGGAGCATCTTTAAGGCTGGTACAGATTGGTGCACAGCTGGTACAAAAACTCATTTGGTATCCAGAACAGTTCTGGGAACAAAATGATCAAAACCATAAAAGTACAAACTTGCAAATTAACTAAATGACCAGGAGTTTTATCCCCCTAACCATAAATACACTTAAACAACTGATAATCATAAAGTTGGATTTAGTGGTTGGTCTTTGATATTTGAACTGAAGAAGCTGCAGGTTGATGTGACTGACATATAATTACGCAACAGACTCTTTTTAAACCGTCAGTAAAGAAACAGAGTGATGTGTATAACTCGCGGTACATAGACCCAATGGATGTCTCAATTATTCTCAATTTAAAAGAAAAATCTAAAAGATAAAAATGCAGGCCAGCCAGTTGTTCCCTATGGCCATGCACAGCTGTGAATATTAGACCAGCAATAAATTCACCAATTAACATGCAAGTCTCCTTCTGCCACTTTGCTGCTGATTATGGGTGAAAGACTGTTTTTTTCCTAATTTCACCTAGCATTGCTTTTTAAAATTCACTGCGCGCTTAAGGATTTCTAGATCTTTAAGCGCGCAGAGATCTTGTTCCAAACATTTCTAGTGGAAATGTTTGGAGCAAGATGCTGCATATCTTCCATACATCTCTTGTGAAATCTTCTGCCATCATCTGTTGGTGTAAGAGCATCACAGGCAGTGACTTCAAAAGGGTAAATGAGGTGATAAAGAATCCTGCTTCTGTTCAGGAGACCGCTGTAGAACCTCTGGAGATTACTTCATAAAATGGAGAACATTACAAAACACCCTGATGAGCCTGTTCATGACAAAGATATACAACACCTGAGTGTCTTCAGTCAGAGGCTTCTAATATACCTCTGTAATACAGCCTTCTACAGGAGCTCCTTTGTTAACTGCATTATTCTATTGTTAACAGATATTCTTCAAAAACAGCACAGTCTGAAATTTGAAAACTTTATCTTATTTCATTTTATGTTCTAAAATCCAAAAAGATTACTTTAAGCTTTTTCTGGCATCTGGATGAATTTACGCTGATATAAGCAAGATAACTGCAGTATACAAATCTGTCAAAATTGGACTGATATAATTTAAACTGACTATGTTCTTTAATTAACATATAGTTTTGATTTTTAAAAGGGAGAAAATGGGAATTATTTTTAGAGAAATCACTTTCTGCCATCATTACTGCCACCTCAATAGTGAAATTCTAGGCGAGAGAAACTGTGGATAACAGAACTATTATTAATTCACTTTATAAATCTCATGTTTATTGAAAAGTTGTAAGCTTGTAAAATTGTTGAGAAAAGGAAACAAGTAAGACAGGAGGCAGTGCAAACATATGGAAGAAAGGGCTCTTGTCAGATGGGACCAAAGTTAAGCTTTGTGGTTTAAATACAAAGTGTATGGTGTATATAGTGAAAAATAAAAACATATATATATATATAAAAGAAAACACTGAACACACCATCCTTGGAATGAAACATGATAGCGATATCCTCATCATGTGGCCATGCTTTTCTCTGGGGCAGGGTAACTTACAAATTGCAGACTGTGAGTTGTTTATGTTCTTTCTTGATAAGGCTTCAATTTTGAAATAATTTACTATGCCTAAAATACTACTATGTAGTATTACTATGCCAGCTATTTTATTTATCCAAACAAATAATGTTATGCTATACGTATTTTCTGGGTATTCAAGGGTAACAAAATGCTAACAATGTATTACCTAAGTGATGTTGGAACAAATTTAGGAGAAAATCTTTAAAAAAAATAAGTCATTGTAGTCTTTTGCAGGGTTGTGTGAAACTGATTATGTTTATTAGTAGCCTTGTAATGTGCCCAGGGACAGAAGTGAGCACAATCAATACGACTGCTGTTGCCCACACCCTACATGCTAGACTGTGTGCACGTGCAAAAAATCCCTGGAGGATATCTCATATTATGATCTACCCTTTACTTCCACAGTGTATGTGATGTCCATCTCTTACACACACATACACATATTTTGGTCCCGTAACTTCAACACACACTCATTTACTGACTCACTTTGTTGTTGTTTTTTCTCCGCTTCTTTCATCCTGCTCTTCTTATTGACTTCAGGCTGTTTCTTAACGAGGTCTATCACATGTTGTTTTCGGCCTGACTTGTGTTTTAAGCATCAGACGTCACCTTAGAAGCACTGAGGAGTGTTTTCAGAAGACTGAGGGTGACTGCATGCATGTTAAGCCTATTTCATATGCCCTGTCATGATTAATCTCCCATCAACATTATGACCGATCTATAATAGCAGCCCATTGGGGGTCATGCCCGTGCAACCATGTATCGACCTGTTCCAATTGCAATATTGAATACAGCTTCAACAACACTTCCTTTATGTGTGTTTTTATGGATTTTCCACAATGCAGCAAAACTGATATGACAGTAGCCTTATGAACTGATGAGATACAGTGTATTTCAGAGTTACAGTAAGCATTTTGAGACTGCAGGCCTTGCCAGTGCAAAGGTTAGGGTGTGTTTCATTACTGACATCATGTTTTACGTCCTTGTTTTGATGGAACAGAACAGCACAGTTTATAAAAGAAGGCAGAGGTATATCGCTTTAGAGGAACTCCATCCAGATTCCTAAAATATTAGAAAGATTTTTATTGAAATTGCTAAAAAGTTTGTATTGTGTAGATTTATTCCTGTCAGGAAAATTACCCACAAAGTAAAAACTTTATGTAACAATGTTAAATTAATGTTTTGTGAAGCATGATTAGAAGGCACATCATAATGGTTATTGCTGAGGTTTTATTTTACACAGCTAAGCACGCTGAAGCACTTTAAAGATCATACAATAAGCCCTAACTAGATTCTATTTGAAATGAATAATTTCCTTCCAAAATAAAGAAAAAAACGAAAAGGAAAGATAGATAATACACAAAACGCACTAAAGACGAAAGGGCTAAGTTTATTATCTAAATAATTAGGTAACTAATCAATCCTACACGCAAAATTAAAACATTCAAAAAGCATTCTAATGTGATAGTAAAAAAAAAACTTACATCAAAGTTTAAACCAGTCAAATTAAATAAGTTTGATTTAGAAAGGAAAAAAGTTAGACCCCAACAGCACAGCTCCATTCTTTAGGGATGCTGGATTATTAAACGAGTCTTACCTGCGCACTTGGTTTGTCAGTCTGATGTCTTCCTTTCTGAGCCGTGAAGGTCCTTTTTTTAATATTCAGCCATGGGCTACGTAAAGTCCCACAGCTGTATCTCGCTGAGCACCTTCAGCCTTTTGGACCAGGATGTTCCGATCCTTGCGGCTGTAGTGCCCGCTTCGCTGCCTCCGTTGGCTCTCCGTCCGCAGACTCAGCTTCTCTCCTTCGCCTGCTCACCGCATCGACGGACTTCCCCCGTTTAATGCAGGTGTGGCAGCGCGCGGCGGCAGGGGACGCTGCTGGGTGGAGACAGAGAGGAAGAGGCGCCCAATCAACGGATGCACCGCCGCGAGTCTTAGCGGGGAGCCCCGCACGTGACGAGAGCCAATAACATATAAAACCCCGAGGGGGGACAGATTTATTGAACAGAAGTCATTTTAACAACTCCAGACCATCTGTGATAGATCAGTCAGCCAATAGAATGGAATAGAAATATCCCTTATTATCCCCTCAGGTGTAACAGCACCTGTGGAATAATAAAGTGGAATCAATAATCTCTGGACACTGACTGGATATGCATGACCTCCAGCTAGTATTAGCTCTGGTATTCCTTTTTTTTTAGAAACGTTATTACAAATACAGAGGCGACATATAATAATGTGCAAGAGTAAAAACTGCAATTAAGATATATTTTTTTTGTTGCATTAATCAATATGTTACAGTCGTTGTGCTTTCAGGTATTTCAGACACCTTATGATTTGGGGCAAGCCATTAAAATTGTATGACAAAGCTTAGGTTATCTATAAATTATCTATACATTTAAAATATTAACTTTAGTTTTTTTGTTTGTTTTGTTTTTGTTGTTTTTTTAGCATTGTGGTTTGGAATGAAGTTGTTAGAGATTTTACACACTGATAAAGTTTATCATTGTAGAATAATGCCTTCATCATTGTTTGAAGATAACCTTATGGACCAGACTACACTGATGCACAGCAGTAATGGCTTCACTAAAGTCAATAATGAGTGGCATTGTGTTAGTACATCTGCATGCACCAGAGCAGGAAATGCCAAAAGCTGCTTTTTTTTAGAAGTAGCACTTTCACATGATTCGGTGAATTTAATTGGCAGCATCTAGATGCTAATTTCTCTCTGAAATCTAACTGAAATGTATAATTATTGTAAATTTCTTTTTCTTAGGACTGAAGCATTTAACAATGTGAATAGGATATAAAAGTAAGTCTGAAAGTAAAGTGAGGTATTTCTCTTACATAAAAAGAATATTCCGAAATGGCATTTATCCAAGCAGTTCTTGAAATGACCAATTAAAGGCATACAATCATTTCTCACACATGGTTAATATTAAGATGTGCTGATTAATATCTTCATTGGTATTTAACATATTCCCTTTTGATCAGGTTCACCTTCATTTGGGCAAAGATGACATTTTCTTTAAGTACATGGTTTGGTCTGGGTTTGTGTTCCTTAATTAGTTCAGATTTTATAGCTTTTATTAGTTCAGATAATCTAAAAGTTTAGTTTGAAAGTTGCGGAACAAAGTAATATTTGGCAAGGCTCTTTCATAGGCAATAAAAATCACAAACTTACTGTCCCTTTCAAAGATGTACGTATAATCACACATGAAGGGTTTTTCAAATTATTAAAACAACATATATAATATGTGATAATAGAACAGGTTTTGGAAAGTAGAAGATAGGGTTCAGAAAGCATTCATGTGTGTGAACTCATCTCTGAATATGTGGCATTATTTGTGCCTCTTCATCAGTACAGCGGTAACAGTGTGGATCATATTCAGCATTTCAGCAAGTTTCTTTCTTGCAGTGCTTGTTCTTCAAGTTCGATATTTTCATCCTCATCAGGGCTGCGATCCAAAATTAGATCAAGTACCTCATTCATGGTTCGTCACTTGCGTATTGTGGTGCTACCACAGAATTGTCATGTGCTGGCAGAAAAATGTTATTTATAGACCAAAGCTGCAGGAGCTGATTAGTGTACTTGTGTTGGTTACAGTATTGTGAATGTGAAAGCGAATCTGGGAGTGTGAAAGTGGGACTGCATCTGGATGCAGAAACACTTTTGCCGTTTTGTTTGTTCATCACACGCATCACAGCACCAATTTGTGTCTTCTCAGCGTTTCATTTTTTTTATTTGAAAGAAAATACCTTCTATGTCAGTTGGTTGGGCTGATAAATAACCTTGGTGTGTGATATAACACATTGATCAAGGCGTCTCTGACTCGAAGACTGAATGATTGATTCTCTTTGGCTAGGCCAAGACTACCTCACATCCATTTAGCTGCTGTATTGCCCAGAGATGTGTCATAATTGGAATCATATAAAAACACTATTCTTCAGAGTTACGGGTAAATTTAATAATAGTTCATTTTAAAAAAGACAAAAGTATAGTGAACCAACATGGCTAAGACTAACTATTTCCAGATGGAATAAATCTGCTTTACTAAACTTAATCCCATTTATTGTCACTTGCTTTTTTATCATAAATTTTGCTAGCATTATCCTTCCCGGTGCACTCTCCCATTTCTCAGATTCCCTGGAGATTTAACTCTATGGTGTTGGACTGGATGCATTTGCAATTATCTTGTTTCGGTTAAATAAGAAACGCAGTTAAAGTCACATGTGAATAAGTTAGTTCATGCGATAAGTCGTCAACAAACATGCCGTGCCACGTTCCTTCAACTACTTCCTGTCGTCTTCTTTTTCGTGGTTTGTGCCATTGCCAACATCTGGTTGTTGATCATGTGACTTGTGTGTTTCCATTGCAGTTTTGTAAAATAAAGTCATTTAAGTACACTCAAAAGCCCAAATCATTCTAGCGCCAGAAGTTTTTATCAAAACACAAGTTTTTCCATTTAGTGGATTTATTTTCAGAATGTCAAATTGTGCAATGATATGGTCAATTGAAATGCAGCAAGATATTTTTTATACAAGATAATGATTTTATCAATCAAGTTCCTTCATGGAAAACTGATTAATTTGATATATTTTACTTGAATTGGTTTTAATTACTTCCTAAGAGTTAGTCCTTCACAGCCCACTATTTTTGTAGGAAACATTACAATAATTTGAAAGCATAAACATCTTAAGGCAAAACAAGTTGCAAATTTGGACTCCAAATTTGGCTTTTTTCTCTGATGCCTGCTCACTGCTTAGAGGTTGACAGCCTGTGAGTCTCAATGAGTTGTTTTCCTTCAGTTGCTCTTCGTGGCTGGAAGACTCCATCTGTGTCTATCATGTGCAGAGCTCCACCTGGAAGACTTATGAGCAGAACTGTGACAGACTGTCAGAAACAGTGACATTGGCATCAGAAAACATCACATTTCCTCCAAGAAGAAGCATGACTATGTAGTCAAACAGCAACCTTTCTAACAAAAAAGATTGGCAGTATTTTGAGAGTAGGTAAATCAGAGATCCGTACAATAATGTAGAAAAATAAAGACTTTTGAAAAACAACATTAAATTGAAAAATATTTACAAATAATGTCTTAGGATATAAGGAACATTTGAAGTAACAAGTGAAGAAAGAAGGACATTGTTCATGATTAATGGAAGCCACTAGGCAATTTATAACATCTGCACACACATTTTTGCTAATGACTATTACTGGTATCTAGCCATATTTTGTCTAAACTCAAAACAAAGAGATATCTAAAATATAGACACATTTATATGCAAACTTAAATTATCACTTTGGGATCATTAAGGTGTTTTTGAATTTGAATAAAGCATTTTCTTAATACAAATTACATATCAGAAAGTTATTTCTGATACCAAATGTTATGAAAATAAAACATAATTTGTTGACTGACTTAAAAGTTCAAAATCTGCTTTTTTATTAACTTTACTTTTTGGCTTGTTTATCAATTAACATTGTTTTTATTTCTACATTTTGTCTACTTTTGCTTTCTGATTTTAATTTCAGATTGATTTCTAATGTTTCCCCTCAAAGAGTTTGTACATAGCTCTTATTTAAATTCGATAAATTTTCCACACCCAGTCCTAGCTTAAATTTTACAAAACTTTGAAACCTAGAGTTGGTCATCAAATAATCCAGGATAATGCCCAGGATATTCTCAGAAAAAATTTTAAGAACTATCAAACCGTGACTACTCAAAAGGGAACAACACAAGATGCACACATATGAATGAATTTTGCAAAGGCTCAATAGATACACCAGCACTGATTGGGTCCCTGATCCTTGACCTAAAAGGACCAATATCTCATTTCCATTTAAATTAAGGCCACCTTGTTGGTAGGCTGATACTGCAACTGTCAACATTGATGGTGGGAAAAGAAACTTTGCTTATTACTAAAAGAAGTTCCAACATGATCTCCTCATCCATACAAAATATAGACTTTGATTAACCTAGTGACAAAAACTGAGATGATGCCATTTAGAATGAAAACAGCCCAGTTAGAGCATAAAGAGGATGTAAAAACAACAAAAAAAGAAAAGAAAAACTAGAAAAAAACGTTTGATCAAACTTAAATGATTTGAGTGAAATCCCTAATCAACTTCTGGGAAAAAAAGTTGAAATACTTAAACAACAAAGTGACTAAAGATGGACTTAAAAGAAGATATCAAAAAATTTAGGTTACTTGCAAATGAGATTGCTTTTGTTATATTCTAAAAATGCACATTTTTAGGACATTTAGGAAATAAAAACTCGAAACCATATTGTTGTTAAATGTCTACTACAACTCTAAATGAGAAGAGGATGACTAAACACGTCAATCAACCTACCTGACATTCTTTCTTAAACAGCACTCATAAGCTGATTACCACTACATTATTATAGTTATTTGCGAAGCCACAGCAATGAATAGTAACCTGTCACAGTTTGAGTCTGTCTTCACTGATGAAGGCACCACCTCTGCAGATTCATAATTGCCTTAATTCCTGCACCTGTTCCACTCTGCTTAACTACCCTTCTGTTTCACCTGCTCTCTGCCAGATTGTGTGAAGCAGTCCTTGTCTCAGTGGTTCAGTGAACTGGTCCTGTGGTTTTATTTTCTCCTAAACCTGTTTTCTTGTCCATGCTTTTTGTCGGGTCCCTCTGTAAGTTGCTTTTAATTCGTCTTGATGTCAGTAGCTACACCTGATTTGGGATTTGATTCTGTTTAATGACTTTGCATTTAGACACATGGATTGGCACTAGGATTTTGAGTTTTTGCTTTTTAATCTGGGATTTTCTCCATCTGTCCCTCTCCAGTTGTCTTCTGCATCCATTCAGAAATGGTAATAGATCTGGGCAATGTTTGTTAAAATGCTGTTACCCTATCTTTATATTTCTGCACTGCAGTTTTGACTCTCAACCTGCAACTCTTAACCCTACGGTAACTGAAACCTGTAACTTTTCAATGTGGTTTCGAACACAACAATATGTGTATACCATCACTGCCACTTTCAATTTATTCTGCTTCTTCTAGCACTAGAATAGCTCAAGTTAGTCCACTTTGACGTATACCTATATCGGCTTCGATAGTCCAACTGGCCTGAAGGATTTTCTCTAGCAGGTGCTTTTGTTCTGTAAATAGAGCCATTACCTTATCAGTACCCTGGTAATGGCCTCAACGCATCTCACAGTTGCACAATTGTTCCTTAGACTTCGACTTCGACTTCGACTGACTTTGTTGTCATTTTCAACAGTATAAAATATGAATATAAATCTAAATATAAAATATAAAGTGCAGGACTGACAGTAAAATAGAAGTTATTTAGCTCTGTACATGTGCAAGGTATAAAGTGGAGACCAGTTTTTGTGTGCAGTCCAGTTAAGAGTTCAGCAGTCTGATGGCAAGTAGGAAAAAGCTGTTTCGGAACCAGGTGGGCCTGCACCGGATGCTGCAGAACCTCTTTCCAGAGGGCAGCAGGGAGAACAGTCCATGGTGGGGGTGTGAGGGGTCACTGATGATGTTTCAGCCTCAGGACACGCATCCTGCATCGATGGTTGACCTGACACTTCGCCCTTTTGCCTGAGCTGGGTGTGGAAGGTTGTTGCCGAAGCAGTTTCTCCTTGTGTGCCTTCTTCTCACTCACATGAGAGTTACCGAACTCTTTTGCAAGCTCAACCAGGAAGTCCACCCGTCTCTCCTGCACCCCAATGCATGCCTGATAAAGCACATGTGCATTCAGTGCTGCCATGTCAATCATGTTTGCCAGGTTTGCTGACCAGCTGTCACATAGTGATGGAACCTTGGTCACCCCCCGCAAGATTATGACTGAAATAAATGCCATTAGTTCTTGTGAACTAAATAGGTGAAGCAGTCACCTATTTATCCTCCACAGCACAAAAGGCTGCATGCAAATTTGCATGTGCAAAGTCTCCCAGATTTCTTTTGCTTACACTTTTTGCATGATTTTTTTGAGGTGGATCAACACAATTAATTTGGTTAGTTTATTTCTAAACTGTCATTTTAAACCCTCTTAGCTTTATTTCAAAGAGAAACATTACTAATTTCTTTTAGAAAAACCTTTGCATATTTTTTGAAACAGATTCTATGTTTTGCAAACTCTATGTACATTTGGCAAAATGACCTGGATAATGCAGCACAACATCATGGATCTAGAACACCTACTGCCAATCCATTGAACATGGCCAATCATTTGCATTCCTTTACATTTTATTATGATAAAGACTGAAATTCTTCATGTCTTTTTTTGATTTAATTTTATCAAAGTAAATGGCCTTCGAATGAGGGTAATCAACAGCTAAAATGCATGTGGCATGAATCTTAATCTCGTGTATTAAAGACACCAAACCAGTAGTAGGATAATAGCTACATGCTGCCGATAATGAGAGAAAGGCCACAGTAACCTTTATTCCTGTTTTTTATGGGGTCACAGCTCTACCAGAACTGTGAGGATGCACTAATTATTCATATCTGGCTGTGTCTTTCAACTCTCATGAGCATCACAAATATGACTCTGTAAATTCATTTCCAAGTCTAGCTTGTAAGTTGTCTTAAAATGCAACGTGTGGTGCTCTTGACACTTATTGCTAACCCTTCTTAAGATGTGTAAAAATATGAGTCATTCATTGCAGCAGCCTAATTTCACTCTGAAAACAAACAATTCAGGTAAATCTTCCTGAAACAAAGGATACATATTTATAAACATGCTTTTTATCTACTGTCGAATGTGGGACATGATCTGTGATGCTGTGGGCCTTTCTCTTCCAAAAGAAAACATAGTAGAGTGCATAGCAAAATGAACTCTTTAAAACATCCACCCATCCGTTCATCCATCTATGAAATATCCAGATGTTTCACATAACAATTTGGTGGAACCTACCAGAAAAGTGAAATTGGACGGCCTCAGGGCCTGTGAGCAGGATATTAATTATAGCCAGATGGCTGAAACAACACAGAAGTTACTCTGTGTTGTTGTTTCTTGTCAGGGAAGATTTTTATCCCTCACAATATAAATGTACTCTGATGGTGTAGTCTAAGGATCTATATTTTATGCTTTTTGACTAGGGCTGCCAGTGGGCTAGGAGGATGCTGTATTTTGTTTGAAGGCATTTTAAAAAAGCAGTTCAAGTGAATAAATGAAAAGGGAAACAACTAATTCAGACAAACCAGGGAGATATGCGGTGAGATGAGGTCATCAATATCCAGCAATGACTCCCTTTTTGTCTTTAAAAAATGCTGAGTAACAGAAAGAGGTCTAAGTGACTTTGAAAGAGAGTTTATTGTTAGGAAACAGAGGGCAGGATTTGTAGTCACCAAGACTGTTCAGCTGTCTGCTCTAATACTACAGGGACTACAGTGACATCTGCAGTTAGAGCTGAGAGAGTCATCAGTAAACAGTGGCTGTGGTGAACACTTGATTCTGACAAACCAGAGCAAAAAACAGTCAAATTCAAATTACTAAAATGGTCAATAGGTTTGGTTTGATGCTAATTACACAGAAAATGTAAGCAGCATTGATGTTCAAGATATTTAGAAATGATTATAAGGTGATCTAAAAACCAGACTCAAGGACAAGAGAAACGTTTACATTTGAGACGAGCTGCTGTCCCCAATGTGAGGAGACCCATGATCTGAACCATTTCACTGGTTCTGGGTCAACTTTTCATCTATGGAAATAAGGAGCACTTCATGATGAAGCATTTTAGTCTGAAGGTAGTCCTTTTTTCTCAAAATGACAGTGCCTGGTTCCTGTGTACAACTGGGGGTCACTGAATTGCTTGATAAAGGTTAATGTTTGAATCATATTGTATCACCTTCACGGTCACCAGATTTTAACACAATTGGACACAAAGAAGACATCTAAAGTACTCTCGTCAACCATAAACTACAGGGGAACTTTTAGTACAAATTGCAAAGTCCATTCACCCAATAACACTTATCTATCTATGATAGATAGATAGATAGATAGATAGATAAACTGCTCTTGATGATTACCGTAATCTAGCTGAATCAAAGCAGATTCATGTTCATGTCTAAATCTTTTAAAGAGTAAATACCCAAGAAGTCTTCAATCCCAATTTGAAGGAGTAGGAAGGCATTAATTAGTTATAGGTTATTTCAAAAGCTTACCGACTTCTGCACAACCACTGTTTTACATTTGTCTTACATGCATCTAAATTAACAGTTTTTGTTCACAACACCCTCAGGGTTCAAAACAACACCAGAAACTTAATTTAAGGTGCAAAAGATTATCTCATATGTCGTCCCATTTTTTTCTGACTTCTGACATCAGCGAGACATGTTTGTCCACACAATCACCGCTCACTGCATATTTTCTGTTTTTGGAGCGATGTTCAGATGGTTGTGCATGAAAAATCACAGAAGATCAGAAGTTTCTGAAATACTCAGATCTGTCCGTCTGACTTCAACAACCATGTCAACTACAAAGTCACTGAAACGCACTTTCTTCCCAGTTGTGATGTTTGGTTTAAACAGTTTGCCTTCATCGCCTTCAGATGTCTAAATGCATGGAGTTGCTATCTTGTGATCAACCAAATTGCTTTATCTGTTGAGAGGTAATCAAATAATGACATTCCTGTTGAATGTTTTGACAAACATTCTATTTTTTTTTTGTTCACATGTATTTTTTTCTGATGTATTTTGTTCATGTGACATGATGATAATTTAGTATGACACTTTGTTGTTCCTGATAATGCTGAACTTACTATTATAACAATTTAGAAGCTTTACATAACCTCTTTGAGTTGTCTATCAATATCTTAAATATTTCTTTTTGAGTTTTGTGAATTTCACATTAATTAATTTTCTAATGAATTGACACTGAAATTCAAAAACAAGTAACAATATACCCGAACATTAACCTGTACAGTCTGGTTAATTAAAGAAATCAATCAGTTAATTTGATCATTTGATACTCTTAGATTTCAGTTTGTGAAAAGTAAATATGGATACTGAATATATAAAGTATTTATCTGCATTAAACCAAAACTTTGGCAAGGTTTATCCTTAAACCCATCAAATCTTTTCTGTTAGCTAAGAAGGGCACAATAATAAGTCTTCTCAGGTTCACATCAACTAATTAGCACGTTTATTTTGCTGAAAACAATTTTTTACAAAACATTCTTTTCTCCAGTGTAATTAAACTGTTAGCGTGAAAAAAGGGTGAAAATAGGATTGACAAGTTAATCAGAGTTTTGCTTTTAGCCTTAACAAGATTTATGAAGGTTTGTGTGCATAAAGCCAGTAGGTAATTAATCAAAAATAACCTTGTTACCTCGTTTTACGTGGTTTGTAAGAGAGTGAACTGACTTTCAGCTAAGTGAATTAGATGACCATGAATAGAAGGAATAGCAAGACCAAAAGGCTTTATTTTCTATTTGCACCTTGTTTGATCTTTTTTAATGTGATTCTCTTGTGGCTTTAGAAGATTTTTCGTTCAGGTCTTACTTCCTTTTGTTCTCTCATTAAACCTTGAAATCTCAAGCACATTTTTCTCCCGTCAAACACGAAGCCCTCCCAACAGCGAGAAAATTAAACAGGTACTCTCCTTTCAGATGTGTGCTTCTGCTGAAATGTTTGCTGTCTAATATTTCTCATTAAGACCTCTTACAAAAGCTAAAAATCCATTGATATTGTATTATGTAAAGATGCTTAAAATATAAGCAGCTGTTTTCAGACGTATTATAATTAGGTAGAGCTGGAAACCAGTCTGACAGCAGACCAACGTGAACAGCAGCTGCTGCACTCCGAGCAAATCTTTATTCATGAGTTGGCGGAGAATCTCAAAAAAGCACATATGAATACACATGTTAAATCTTCCCATTAAAGCCAAAGAGACATTTATTTGCTTATCCAATTAGTTTTCTTATTTTGACACTTTTCAAAGTAAATATCAATCAAATCTGTTTCTTCCTCATTAGGCTTGAAAGATAATTACATAAAGGATTACAGCTAAGGTGTGAATTTGTGTCTTTTACGAAACAAGAACTATAAAATGTTAAGTCTTTCCTTTAGTAAGAAAAACACAAAACCAGACTGGTAAATTTCACGAGTTTTGAAAAAGATAATCTGACTGATGAAAGGTCTAAAATGAACCTTCAGACCCTTATTATCCACCAGTATGTCAATGCCTTAACTAACAAAGTCATATCAGAAGGCTTCAACTCTGCAAATACAACTTTTAGGATAGAGTTTTATAACTAAAAATAGGATTTTTGCAGCATTAACATCAAACTTATAAGTCAGATTAATACAAGAACAGTCATGCAAAGAGAAGCAAAGACAAAAAAAATGGACAGTCCTAAAAGTTTGTACTCTTGATTTGTCATAAAACGGTATGAGTTGGTGAAGGCAGCAGACAGGAGACCCAGGATGTGAATAAATAAATGTCTTTAATGAATAATGTCCAACAAGTACTCAGTCCACCAAATCCAAAAGCCGGGCAGCACGGCCGAGCGGAAGCCTGGGCTCGACGCCGGTAGCAACCGGTACACGAAGGATGGGAGAGAGACTGGGCACATGGACGACAGGGAACAGGACGCCAAGTGAGACGACAGCTAGACAAGGACCCGACAAAGACACAGACACACAGGTGACACTAAATACACAGGAGGTAATCAGGGAATGAGAAACACCTGGGAGTAATCAAAGGCAGACAGGACAACACGGAGACATTGGAAACTCAAAATAAACACACAGAAAAACACGGAACATGACATGGTTCTTATCAAGTAATCAAAATTCTTGCATGTATATCCTACCATCACTCCTCCATGCTGCCTGAAAATGGAGCCTCATTGAACACTAAAATAAACACTACTTTTCAGAAAAAAAAGGATGCAAGGATAAATTTGTTAAAATGTACAAATAATGTAGTTAAAATTACTTTTCAAAAGAATCTGGGAAGAATGAAAACATAGCCTTTCTGGACATGAGCTAGACATCTGACTGGGTTCTCCCAGCAAGTCCCATCACGGTGTCCATCGTACACTGATCCCTCATCATGGCTCCATAAATATTCCTGTAAAAATGTCAGATTTTTTAAACAAAAAAAATGTACTTGGATAAGTAATAAGTAAACATTATTCAACTGAACTATATTTCTTCTTCTTCTTTTCCTTTTTTATGGCGGTTGGCAAACAACTTTTAGATGTGCATTACCGCCATCTACTGGAATGGAGTGTGGATCGGGACTCTAACTATATACACCCCCCTCAAAACAAAACAAACAAAACAATAAACTAAAATAAAAAAAAAAATAAAATAAAAAAATAAATAAATAAATAAATAAATAAATAAAATAAATAAATAATAATAATAATAATAATAATAAAATAACAACACTTAAATCTTTTCTATCAATTTTGTTTTCTTAAGATAATTAATTAAATAACTTATATCTTTAGAATTAGAAATTTTTCCCAAAATATCTTGTAAATTTAACTGTAATATATTTTCTTCTAACCGGCTAACTAATTTCCTTCTCTCAACAGAATATTTGGTACAGAACAACAAAACATGTTTTACTGTCTCTTCTTGACCACAAAAATCACAACTTCCAGTTTGATGTTTTCCTATTTTAAATAAATTACTGTTTAACCTTGTATGTCCAAAACGCAACCTAGATATAACTGTTTCCTCTTTTCTATTTCGTCCCGTTCTCCTCATTGCACCAACTTTTCTTTGAATACTGTACAGCCATCTACCAGTTCTATCTTCCTCCCACTGTCTCTGCCATCTTTCCTTAACCTTTTGTTTAATAATAGATTTGATTTCTTCTCTACTAAATGGAACTAATATATCAATAACACTATATTTTGAAGCTTGTTTCGCATATTTATCAGCCAACTCATTCCCTCTTATTCCTATATGTGAAGGTATCCATGTAAATATAACTAATAACCCCATTGCTTGAATTCTATATGTTATTAACTGAATTTCTAATAAAAGATCCGGTCTACTAATAGCATGATTATTTTTTAATGAATATAATGAAGAACTTGAATCAGAGCATACTATGCTTCTTAATGGACGGACTTCCTCAATCCATCCTAAAGCTAAAATAATTCCCATCATCTCTCCAGTATAAACTGATACTCCATCAGTAATTCTTTTACATTTTTTAACTTTGAATTCTGGAACAATGAAAGATACCCCATTACTGCTATTTGAGTTTTTAGATGCATCTGTAAAAACTTGGACATATCCATAGTACTTACTATCTAAATATGATTGAACCAAATATGGATCTGAAATGTTTTCTCCTTTCCTTTTTTCCAACAAAGTTAAATCAACAACATTATTATGAAATAGAGACGGATAAACTGGTGAAAGAGGAACTGTTTGACTAATGTTTATATCAGATAAACCAAAATCTTTTATAACATTTTCTATCTCCCATCCAAAAGAATTTAATTTCTTCTTTTCTTTTTCCCAACTAGATTTTAGAATGTCTTGACATGGATGATGTCCATCATGGCCCTTTAAATTACACCAATAATTGGACTTTAACTGTAATCTTCTGAGATTAAGTGGCATCTCTCCCATTTCTATTAGCAAAGCTGACGTTGGAGTTGTTCTAACTGCTCCTGTACATAACCTCAAGGCTTGATACTGAATACTATCTAATTTTTTTAATAGTGTTTCTGATGCTGACCCAAATACAATACTTCCATAATCAAATACAGACCTTATTAACCCAGTATATATTGATTTCAATGCCTTCCTCTCAGCACCCCATTCACTTCCCACCAAACACCTCATTACATTTAAAACTCTCTTACATTTATTCACTACTTTTTGAATATGATTTTTCCAAGTAAGTTTTTCATCCAACCCTGAACTATATTTGTCTGGCAGTTGAATTTAAAAGATTTAAGAAAGCTGCTATAATGCAACTGCCTACGCAAACAAACACTTGGCTGAAGCACCTTCTGATTGACTTTCAGCTTTCTGTCATCTTGAGTTTCCACCTGCCATTAATTATGACTCTGATTAGCCTGAAATAAGATTCTGCTGCCCCAGTTGGGTTTTCTTAACTGTTCCACACTTGCAGCTTTCAGTTAAAGCCATAAATTTGCATGAAGGTTGCAAAGAATCTAAAGGATCAGTTAAACAAAGGTACCTGGACATTACACAAACTACATGTTTCACCAAAATTATAGGAAGAACAGCAAATAAATTTTTCAGGAAAACTGCCAATAGCCCAACGACACTGAAAAAGCTGCAGAAACTAATTTAAACAATGACATATCTATGCTTCATGTCACATTGGAAATTGTAAGGTTCCCTTTCGAAGAACCACTTTTGCTCAAAGTGCTCTGTCCGTGAGAGGATCTGCAGTTTGGAACTCACTTCCTGTTGATTTAAAGTCTGTAACCAGTTTTAGTATGTTTAATAAGCAAACAAAACTCTGGTTATGTCAAAAACAGAACTGTACCCACTTTTGATGTTTCATGTTTCACTGTTTGTTCGATTATTACTTTAACTTTTAACCCTCTATGGCATGACTTTATTTTTTTTGGGGAAAAAATATTTTCCTGCATTCTTTGGGAGCTTGGTGGTCCCTAATTACATGTCAATCATAAAATCGGACTCTGACACCTCCTGGAACCAGATTTGGGTTTGTTGCCTCAGGGTAACATTGGTCTAGAACACCAAGATTTTCTACACTGATTATGAGAAATGAAATACAAATCAAACAAAAACTATATTCATAAAAAAACTTTTTTTGGACAAAAATATGTCAAAAATCATGCCCCCCAAAAAATAAAATAAAGGAGCAATGTGAGGTACAGATATGTGGTTTGTTGCCTGAGGGCAACGCCATGCCATAGAGGGTTAAAAAGCCCATCTAGGGACAAGTGCTGCGAATTAGCTGTTGCTATTGCACTATGACGTAAACATGGGACTGCTGTTTTGTTAAGTTTGTCTATGTCGCTGTATGTCTGTCCCTACCAAATAAACCAATTAAAATTTTTTAAAAAATTTATATTCTCTATATGTCTAGGCTAAGGAGTGAGATTGTGACTCAGGAGCCTTTTGTAGCAAAGAAAACATCCAAAACTGACTAAACATTCACAAGAAGACTCTGGAAGAATAAGACTAATTTATGTTTCAGCATCAAAGTGAGTCCAAGCACACAGTCAAATCAACAAAAGACTTGCTTCATAATTTAAAAAATAAGGTTTTGTAAAAAAAAAAAAAAAAAATTATTTTCAAAAGAAGATCTGTGAATTCTCCTGGAGAGGGCTTTGAACAAGAGATGTCCTGACAACCTGATAGATTCTTTTACAAGCAGAGGGAACAAATATTACAAAGTGAGGACGTGGGATCCTCACTTGGGGTCAATCATTTTTGCTGGACTCCTAACAAAAATGACTGAAATGAAATTAAAGGTGCTTCAACAAAGTACTAAATTAGGAGTAACTAGCTCAATTGTTGAACATTAAAACAAATAATTTTGTGACATAAAAGCTTTAGAATAAATCTGCCAAACTGCTTGAAGGTCATGAAACCACAACACAGACGGAGCAAAAAGTTGTTTGTGGAGCAAAGTGATGAGGAAACCTGAATTCCAGAGGGGTAATCAGAAAGATGCAGGGAGACAGGAGATAAATGAGGAGAGAATGAGTCAGTGAGAAAGGCAATTACGTATCGGGAGGAACATACTGAAAGGAGGAGAAGCAGGACAGAGGAGGCAGTGAAGCGAACAGACAGAGATAAAGAGAGGTGAAAAGAAAATTAAAACAAAGAAAAAAGGACAGTTGGAAGTAAAGTGAAAGTACAGATTGGGAGCACAAAGATATGACACAGGGACATAGATTCAGACACATAACACATGCTCAAACACACACTTGTAAATCATTTTGAAAGTGCTTAGTAATGGCATCAGGTAGTGCTGTGTGTTAAAACTGTGTCAGAACATGACTTGAACATATTCCACCCAAATAAAAACAATCTATCTGCTTGCTGTGCGAGAGTTAGTGGAGCACAGACGGCCTGAGCATGGCCAGATGGACCAACTGACCGGCTGGCAGGAAGTAACAGGCTGTACGCTTCTTTTTTGATTGGCTCTAATTATGATCTAGTGCCGAGCCTCCCAGGGAATTGCTGACTGGCTGATGTGTGTGGTGCATGACTGTGAGCTCGAGCATTTGTGCGATGAATCCAGAGTATTTTTGAGTAGGAAACGGGATGGTTTAACTGAGGAGCTGTGCGACTAAAGAGCAGTTTGTTTTTGTGGATCAATCTGGAGTAACTCAGTAATTCACTTCAGACTGATAAAGCAGTGACTTTGTTTTTATATTGGGAAATATTATTATGCAATCACTTTAGC
The DNA here is from genome assembly GCF_003331165.1 of Xiphophorus hellerii. NCBI lineage: Eukaryota > Metazoa > Chordata > Actinopteri > Cyprinodontiformes > Poeciliidae > Xiphophorus > Xiphophorus hellerii. The sequence goes on from NC_045680.1 coordinate 2,475,137, forward strand.
CCCTTCTCTGTGGGTGTGGCTTTAACCTGTTCTTCCTCAGTCAGCCCCAGCTAGATTCCTTTACATACAGATACTAAGAGGTTCTTTTTTTTGGAACCACTTCAAGGGTGATACAACCCGGACCTAGCCAGGTTGATGGACAGCAGACTGCATTCTTTGATTGGCCTGCAGATTTACATCAACAACATCCAGACCATTTTTCATTTTCAGTAATTTGATGGTGAAACCTACAGATCTAAACCTTTTTGTCAATTGGACAGCAACAAACAAGTATACTGAGAGGTTTTGGAGAAGGTACAAGGTACTGTACAAAATGACATCTTTGGAGCGCCGACCACAGTTCCTACATCCTCACTGTCTGCCCACGTGACCACATTCCCCGCCTCGTTCCTGCCCATGTTCACGCCCACATAGTGAAGAACACACTGCCAATGGAGACACAGCCAAAAGAACCGATCCAGACATTAACTGGCTAGAGTGGCAATGGAAAAAGGGCTTTAGTTACCTTACTTCATCATAAAGTACATTTTGTTGTCTTGTAAGAATAAGATACAAAATGTTGTGCTGATAGGCTTTATTAATTTACATAAATGAATTTACATAAATTAAGAAAACATTTTAAACATTTTTTAAACTATATCTGATGAACCCCAGTGGTACTTGTACAACGGCTCGCTAACTCCCCCCCCCCACACACACACACCCACACACACACACACACACACACCCCCACACACCCACACACCATCACAAGATACTTCACAAGACTGATATTGCTCCAATTCATTCCATTACATCCAATATCCAATCCGATTGTGATCCAATTACAAATCCAAATCCATTTTAAAACTGAATTTGGGGGCGTGCTGTGGTGGCGCAGGGGGTTTGGAGGCCTTAGTCCTCGACGCGGATGTTGCAGGTTCGACTCCCAGTCCCGACGACCTTTGCCGCATGTCTTCCCCCTCTCCTCACCCTCCTTCCTGTCTGCCTACTGTCGAAAAAATACGAGCCACTAGCGCCGCAAAAACTCTTCGGAGGAAAAAATGGAAAAAAAAAAACAAAAAAAAACTGAATTTGGCTGACCCTGTATTTCAAAAGAGTTAGATGTTACCTTGTTAAGATAGTCCAGCTGACTGCACAGTCACTGGCATGCACGTCCTCAGGACACAGAGTGACTTTTTTCAGGAACCTCCAACAGAACAAGACCTGGGCTCAGTGCAAGCGTCCATCTGCCTTCTGTTGATTATGAAGACAGGAATACATATCAAGTACATGCTAAATTTTATTTATGTAAAGTAAATATAACTTTTAGAACAGTTTTGTAAATTTTTACACATTTTAATTTTGCTTAAAAAGTACTTCACTGACAGAACAAGTTTACTCAAATACATTCTTCTCTTTTCATCTCTGCTTTTCTCTGTCAGGTTCTCCTTTCTGGTCTAACTTCATATTTGTTCTCTACCCATTTTATCCTCCATTCTCTACTTCTGTCTATCCTATCCTTTATCACCCTCTTCTTTCTTTAATTTCCTCCTTGTGACATCATGTTTAACTCAGAGCTGCTCCACACTGCAGGCCCCTCCCCTCACATTTTCTTCTTATTCAACCTTTAATCAGATCAATTCTCTATTCTATTCACAGCCATATAATAAGGTGATTATGTATGGCACACACACACACGCCCGTGCACGCCCACATGCACATGCATGCCCCCCACCCCACACACACACACGCACACACGCATCTAGCCCCTTAGCTGTTATAGAAGCTGACGTTGCATCTTCAATAAAAATTCAGTGAATGTCCTTCGTAAGAGAAAACTGGCAACCTGGAGCTCCCAGATTAATTTGTCTCTTCTCTTCTAATCAGTGTCAGAATGGAGGAGGAACCCAGAAGTGGAGGAATAAGGGAGTAAGGGGCGGCTGGGAGGAGGCTAGAAGTAATGAAAGCAAACAAGAAGGCGAGAAAGGTTCCTGTGTTTGATTAGAGACCATTGGCAGACCACTGAAATGAAACCCAGAAATTGAATTTACGTATTAATAACCAGAAATGAACAGTGTCTACAGTTTTTTTTCACTCACCACCTCAGGACATGTTTATGTATGAACCTGCCAGATCTGCACCTTTAATGAATCCACATCTGAGAAGTCGCCATAGAAGTTACCCTGTGCCTAGTTTTAGCATGAAAATACAAAATAATCTGGTGGAGAATATCTAAAATGGAAACACAATTTTCCCTAAAAATAAAATTGCAAAAAGTGTTAGTCCCCTTTCCTGCTAGATTCCTAAATAAAAAAAAAAGCCTTCTGAATGCAGTCAACTGTATTCAGAAAGTGAACAAACACCCAGGGACAAACCAAGCAGGTCAGAGATAAAGTTGATTAAAAGTTTGAAACATTATATACTTCCATTATAAAATATTCCAAGGTTTGAACATATCAAAGTGCTTTCCTTTACAGGACAAGGCAAACGGGTGAAAGAAGGTGTTCTGCTCAAGTGAAACCAAAATGTAACGTTTTGGTTTAATGTTAAGCCTCTTTGTTAGTAAAAACAAAGCTAAAAACAAGCAATTTTTCTTCTACATTTCAATTATTAATTAATTTATGTTGCTCTATTATATAAAATAAATTAAATGAATGAATATATTAAAATTTGTGTTGTAATGTGCCACAAATAAAGGGTAAGAATCATTTTTACAAGGATTTACCTCTCAGTTGAAAAGTCTTAGTTGTTTAGAGTGAAAACATAACGTTCTCACAATATCAACTTTACTGAACTTTATTTTAATTATTTAACAGAACAGCAGAAAGTTTGTTTTATTTTATTTACACAAAGAGATGGCAGATCACATGAGGTGGTGAGTTAAGAAAGACATAGGCTGCAGTTACTGAGTTAGACAATATAACTAAGCATAAGGGAGTACACACACTAATTGGTTTGAGGGTTGAGCACTCCCCTGACAGAAAGCCAAGCAGTCTGATGATTCATGCCAGCTTTTATATATATATTACAAGTCTTATTACAGATTAGCATAATCAGCAGCTGCATGGACAAAATAAACACTGCAGAAATATTTTGCAGGGCATACATGCATTTAATTCAAGAGAGGAAAACCATACATGACAATATATGCATTTTTTTATATTACATACATTTAGACAGCTTTTTTTCTTCTTAAAAATTTCCTGCATATATACTGACAAGAGGATATAATAAGAAACAAGCTTTCAACTAAAATAGGCGTACCTCTTCTTTGTCCACCTGTGACTAATTATCAACAGAAGTTACAGATAAAGTGTTATTGATTGTTGTGAAAAATTTAATGAATAGTTAAGGTTGGTCTGACCTTCTCATTACACATCCTGTGGGTGTGGAGCTGTTTTCTGGGTCAGCACACTATTTTATCACAGAAAAAGAAAAATACAAAGTCCAGGGAAATAAACACAGCACATCAGGGCCTTTTGATAATTCACTGGGAACTCCCTCCAAAGGATGAAAACAGATAAGGAAAAGTAACCTTTTTGATGTTACAATTTTATTTACTCCAGTAATTGGTTAAAACGCACAGAAGCACTCATTGTTTCTTTACTCCAAACTACATTTCTGAATTATCACAGCATCTGTTGTCAGCGGTTTTAGTAAATCTGACAGTCAGAACTCATTTAATACTGGTGTGATATAGCAAATAGTTGCCTGCTCTACATTTTCTGTGCTTACCTCACTGTTGTTTTCATATTATGCACAAGAACTGCAATAAAAAACACAACAACAACAAAAAAAAACAGAAAAGCCAATCTTATTTGTATCATACTGTTCATATTACATTAAGTAACTTCTGGAAATATTTCTTCTGGACACATACTTAAAATAATATGGCAGTTGTTGCTTTAAAGTATAAAAGCTTTGGTGGAAACACAACTTTGTATTTTAAAGTTAGAATAATATAGTTTTGGTAAAAAAATTATCCTCACATTGATATGAAAGAGAACTGATTCTCAGATATTTTGCCTGGTAAAATCAAGGTTAAATACAGTAAACAAATAATGATATTAGCAACTGGCAGAATTAATGATGTAGTTCTACTGTTCTTTTCTCAGAGAAGAATAACTACTTAAAACTTAAATTGATTATAAAAGGAAGTTAAAAAATAGGGCACAAATATATAAACATACCGATATACCAACATTGTTACTATGTACATTATGGAAAGTCCAAAAACTGAACTTGTGCTCCCAGTTCTTGTTTCCGAAATTCCTTGAAAACATTTGTCGACCAAGCGACACAGAAAACGAACAGTTTAAAAATGCCGTCAAAAGTATCTGACACTCAAATGTATGATGAGTGGGAAATCAAACTGAAGAAAATAGAAAAAAACAAGAGCCCTGAAAAACGGTGAAGCATTTACAAACAGATACAACTAACTACCAGTAGTTACTACTTTATTTGAGTCAAATAGTTTGAAGAGTAGTGGCAAAGTACAGACTCCAGAAGGCTTCAGCCTGGCTGTCATCTATTTCTCTGGCCAAGAGTCATCATGAATACACAAAAACTCCTCTGAGCGAATGCAGCTTCCTTTCAATCCACTGTCAGGAAGCAGCCAGTCATTCTGTGATAAGTAGTGACAGTCAGATGTGAATTCAGGTGACGGCCTTTCTGTCTGACTTCAGCGAATATGATGACAGAAATGGAAATGGTGGTATTTTTTCTTTTGAAGGTGTCTCAAAAAGCTCCTCATGCATAGAATGCCGGAATTAAGGGGATAAAGCACAAATCATCAACATCAATTTTGACCAGACAAAAAAAGGCTGGGAGTGTCTAGGGTCTAAGAGAGTTCTCCTTTGAGGACAAGAAGGAAAAGGAACTGAGAGGTGTGTAAAATCTCAAATGAGCATCAGAGGTCCTGGATTGTTTATCTGAAACATCCAGTGTGTATTCTGTATCAGTGATAAAATATCTTCTGAAGTCTTATAGACTTCAGAAGAACAAAATTTGCATATTCTAACTCCATCCCAAATGTCTCATTAAAATACCAAAGAAAAGGTTCTTAAAACGTTTACATGTCTAAATAATATGATTTACATTCCTTAATAATCTCTTTCTCTGTTACAATTCTTTTAGCTCATTTCATGTATTAGATAATTTTTTTTTAAAGTATGTTGTTAAGCTTAAATGCAACTTTTAAAACAGTGGAGTCACTGTCACAATGAACAGATTAAAAACATAGAATCATGTTTTAGTGCTTCATAAGGAATACCGGATATTCTGTGGAAATGTGCATGTATATAGAATATCTTTTAAATGTATCTAAAATAATATGTTAAAATATATAGTGAATGATATTAATTTGTAAAATCTCTTGGGAGGTATGCCATCCACAAGTTCAAATGTTCAAAATAGTGATTAGTGTGAAAGTGTTTTTGTTTAGTTTTTGTTTTCATTGTACCTCAGATTTTTCTGTCTTGATTGATCTCGTGACGGTACTCATGAGGGGATTCTTCATATCTGAATACCTTCTCACGTTGCTGCTGGAAATGTCACTAGACTGAATTGTGAATTACAAAACTAAAAAGTTTTTTTTTTTTTTAGCATTTAGTATAAATTAGATTATAATGAAATCATAATAGTAAGTAAGAAGAGAACAAGAATACTGGACAGGTTAACTAAATGTTGTGCCTTTATTTACTCATTTTTATAAACTGACAATGTTTTGAGATATTATATTAAGCTCAAATTTTTGACACACTATTTTGATGTATTCCTACTGTTATTCAAGTCAGTATTCAGTGGAGTAGTTGGGTTAATATTCTTGCTTGACCACTTGAGATGATTCCCTTTGAAGTGGCATTTGGAGTAAGACCAAGTCACTTTCATGCTCCTGGCAGGCGTACATTTGTATTCACCATGCACACACTCTGGCTTTTACCTCAACTCCAAAATAAAATAAAAGTAAAAACGGTCTTCCGCCATCATGTGAAATAAAAGGGATGGAAGGAAAAACTCCAAATTATTCTGTTTCTCTTCAAATAAACAGCATAATAGTTGACAATTGGACATCATAATGTGTTCCAAGAGGACAATAATTTCAAACATACTCTAATACTGGATTTTGGAGTGGCTAAACCATCTGAGATGTAATGCTCTGGAATAGCTCCAACTACAGTCAATAGAAAATTTGGGGATTGATTAGACTGATATGAAATCTGATTAAATATCCAGGTAAAATTATATTAGAGCACTTCTGATGGATTCTACTGTATGTATAATTTTCAAAGTGTATGAAATGTATAAATGTATAAAATCCTCCATAACTTCACAATTGTTGATTATATAATCATTCCACACAGAGAATGATTGTTGAGTTATTATTCAAGAAAAATACTTGAAAGACACTATTGAAATAATTAATTTAGCTAAACCTCTGATCAAAACTGCAAGTTTTCTTTTTGTTTGTTTGTTTTTCCAACAATGAGGGTGCTGTTTATCCAATGTCATATTATGTGCACAACAGCGCCCCCATGCGTACTTCTTTTTCATTTCAACTAAAATCTTACCAGAAAATAGATTCTGAGTCAAACGTCACGTTTTTGAAGTGCCAATTTTACTTTAAATTATTCTCTTTATTCTAATACCAGTTATAATATTGAAATCTGAGAATCTTTCTTTTTGTTTTTATTTGTACTGACATAACTCAATTCCTTTTTCCTGGGTAGGAACCTTTGTTCTACCACGTGCTTCCGGCCGGCTTCCCTTCACTTCCTCCCCACGCGAGCTACTTCAAGCATGTGAGTGGCTGTGCTACGTTGTATCGTCGCCAGATAATTCCACGTTTTTACACAACTAGGGACACATTTTTGATCTTATTGTCCTCCACAGTTTTACTATGGAGTCAGCAGAAGAGGACTCGTTGCACGACCAGAGTTCAGAGGATGAAGCCAGTGAATTATCGGATGGACAGGTAGGTTTTATGTTAGCATCAAAGGTGCTAATTAGCTGAGCAGCACCACAAACACAGGAAAGTATTGTGCTCTTTGCAAGCGAATGATACTAGGACTGGTGTTTGTGTATTTGTTTTTAAAAACGTTCCGCTCTGGCTTCAAAAACATGATGTATTAACATTAAAATGCCAAGGTCTAAGTAAGAATGTTGAAAATAGTTTGCTAAAGCATTTTCATTTCCGTTATTTTTTTTTTCTGTTTGGCATTGAGTGTAAATTGAGTTATGTTTACTTGTTGTCACCTTTGAGTTCATTCAGAAAGTCTTGAGTTTAAAGCGGTGTCGTCCAAACTTTTTACCATGGGGACCTAAAAATGTCAAATTAAAATGATTCTGGGGCCACAAAAGTTTGATTATTATTATTTTACACAGTTTAATCCACCACCTTAAATGAAGAGAGTACAGCACTGTCCATTTAAGATGAAATGAAGAGTGCTATACTCCCCTTTTCATTACACACAAAATAGTCTGTGTGTAATAATGAGATATTATGGAAAATAGTGATGCCAATGATAAACACAATTGCCTCACTACACTAAACTGCTTTTTAAGTGTGTAATGAGAGAAATATTATGTTACTTGCAAAATAAAACTGTTTTGACTAAATGTGAAAAGGTTTAAGATTTATTGATGTGAATGGAATAGCTACAGAGAAAATGCCACAGATGGACTGAGTTTTATGTCTGGAGTTTTTCATGATCTTTGGAAGAATGTAAAACATAATATAAATTGTAGTATTTAAGACTTTAACTTTAATATCCAGAAGTATTGTTTTAAAATGATTATACAACATTTGATGAAAATTATACGATTTGTGGATATTTACACTTTTACTGTTTAGTTACATAGACTCTTTGTGTGCATTTCCAAGCTTCAGGAAGCTTTCTCTAAGGGATTGCTAAAACCTGGGATGAACGTTCTGGTGGAGAAGAATAAGAAGCTTGTCAACAATGTGGTGAGTAATTTATATCTACAGGATACCTGTAAATAACACTTAAACTGTTGGAAGCTTTTAATGTGACCATTTAATCTGTGTTCTGTGTATTTGTTTTGCAGGAGGGGTTGAAACAGTGCCTTGCTGATTTCCGCAAAGACCTACCTTGGGTGGAGAGGTTAGACATGACCAATCTGCCAGCTGAAGATGTCGTCTCTAAAACTGAAATGAAAGTTTCTGCGGGGACCAATGGAGAACTCGATGCTGATGATGATTTCCAAAGAGAAATGTTCTTGTAAGTAGTTGCTAGTTAGACTACAGAAAAAAATAAGAACATTTGAAAAAATAAGTTTCCCCCAACCCCTGTTGTCTTTTCTTCTTCTGTGACATATACCAGTTTATCCGGTTAAGTTTTTTTTTTTGGAGCTATAAGATACAACAACAGCCTTCAGAATTTTTTTTTCTAGCCATCCTGTCATGATCTGTGACATGACAGGTCACAGATCACACCAAGTGTGCGAGATGAAAGTCTTAAAAGCAGGGTTTCAGTTTCAACTTAAAACAAAGACAAAATGGGTAATACGATCACATTTTAAACAGACTGTTTTCTCTGTTTACAAAAACAGAGCAATCCTTGTTTTCATTTAATCAGCTCGGAATGATGATATTTAGCAACTTTGCCATTCTGCCTTTAGAATTGCTGTAATTTATTTAACTTCATTTAAATAGGTTCTTACATCATTAGGTTTCATCTAACATTATTTCATCTAACATTCATCTAACATTATCTGTGAGGTGGAACACCTGCTTAAAAAGCTAACTTCACTCAGTAACTGTGTCCACACTGAAGAATGTTATCACCTGGTTGTGCTTACTATCGTTCACTGATTGGGGAAAAACATTGAATAATTGAGATTCTGTCTATGCCGATGGTAAAAAAATCATTTGATTCCAGTCAGCAGCTATTCTTGGTTCATATCTAATAGTGAGAAAAAAAAACTGTGGAGAAAAAAAACAAAAACACACTATTGTTGCTTTTAATGGCCTATATGCATGTTGACAATTATTCACTGTGATTTATTATTCAGTTTGCCAATGATTACTAATTGTTTGACACAATCTGTGTTAAACTCCAGCTACCGGCAGGGTCAGGCTACAGTCCTGGAGGCCCTGCCTCTCCTCAAAGTGCACAAAATAGCCACCAAGAGGCCGGATGATTATTTTGCAGAGATGGCCAAGTCAGATCAGCAAATGCAGAAGGTAAATTGTTCATCTTTCACAAATGCCTGTCCCCTTGCAAAGCTGCATTGTTTATACTAGTAATTTTTGTTTTCACTCTAACCTTTGATCATTGCTGTTCAAACTACAAAATTAACAAAAAAATTGCCTCTTTTAGACTTTAATTTTCCACACTTTAAAAACAAAACTTACACAGGTCTGCTGATGTTTTATCAGAAATTATTTAAATGCATGTGATTTTTTTTTTTCTTTAGATAAGGCAAAAGTTGATCACAAAGCAGATGATCCTGGAAAGGTCTGAAAAAGCCAAAAAGCTGCGTGAGCAGAGGAAGTTTGGGAAAAAGGTTTGTTTGTTTGTTTGTGCCTTTCTTTCACAAAATTTTAAAGACACATTTTCCAGTTTAACAAGAGAAACTATGTGGAATCTGATTGGATGTCAGGTCCAAACAGAGGTGATTCAGAAGAGACAGAAGGAGAAGAAGGCTATGATGTCAGCAGTAAAGAAATACCAGAAAGGTGTGATTTTTGCATCTGGAATTTTTTTTAAATGGCTTTCTTTTTCTTGTAACGTATATGTTTATTCTATTTATTTAAAAGCTTGGTAGATGTAGTGAGTCTTTTATGGGTTTCATTTCCTCTCTAAATTTTTTCTTTTTCCTTGTAGGAATGACTGACAAACTGGATTTCTTGGAAGGAGACCGGAAAGCATCTAAGAATTCGTCTGATGGGTCAAAGAAAGCTTTACCCAAAAAGGGGTAATTATTTTCTCTATATATATATATTTTTTTTTTTAAAGCTGCATACTTCTTCATTTTCATTTTTATTAAAGCCTCAACTTGTTTTGTTCGTGTCTTGTGACAGCCCTAATCCTAAGCGAAAATACAAGGATCAAAAGTTTGGCTTTGGAGGTAAAAAGAGCGGGAAGAAGTGGAACACCAAAGAGAGCTTCAACGATGTTTCCGGTTTCCGAGCCAAAATGGCTCACGACAAGGGAGCGAGGAAAGGCAAAGGAGGGAATAAAAATAAAAATGTGAGTCAAAGGCACATAAAAACAACATATATACTGGGGCAAACTTTTTGTAAAAAGACTCCTAAAATTTTCCATTTGGATTTTCAGAAACGTCCAGGCAAGTCTGTCCGCAGGAAGATGAAGGGTCGCTCATAAACCGGACTACATGTATATATTTTATACAATGTTATTAAACGTGGAATCGTGTGCAGATGTTGGGACACCATAAAACCCTTTTAGAACACACACTTTAAGATGGATCCTGTTCAGACAGAGGTTAACTGCAGACTTGGCTGAAAAACAGATGTTTTACTCCAGGCATTTTCAAGTCATCTTTTATTGGTCATCGAATGATGGTCTTCAGCCATTTTTGGAGACCACATGTCAGTATCTACTCCAGCTGCCGTGCTGTCTAATGGATACCATGTATTCTGACTTTGGGATACTGTTTTTGTGTTTTTCTGAATCTGCCCCTGGACTTAATAGATTCTCCTATGTGGCATGACCTTTTATTACCAAGCTGCTGTCAGTTTTGCCTTTGCCCATTCATTAGTATGTAATGTGTTTTGTATAGATTTGTGGTTTACTTTGAGAGTAAACCACACATATACAAATAAAGCAGGAATGTTTTAATGATGAACACAACAGATGTGTTTTTATGGTTTAATCGCCACGCTTTTTGACAAAAAGAGCAAGTTGAGTGATATCTGTCTTACGTCGTGGGAAGTTTAATCTTGGGTCTTGACGGTCATGTGGAGGCTAGTGGGAAAGACAGCAGAATTAGAGTTTTGAGTAACACTTGGAGATTTGTTTTATTTTTAATAATAAACAAACATTCAGTATTCTGAGGGAATTGACTATCTTCTATAAAAAAATGGAAGTTTTTTTTATTTCAGTATGCATAACGCACATAGTTAGATACAGTATGTCATTCATTGGTTAGTTTGATGTTTGGGGTTTCTTGGGCTGTTGGCTATAAATTAAATTCCTCAGAGGTCAAAATGAGTGAAGAAGCACAGAATCTAAATCCTCAAACACCAACACAAAATTTCAAAAGGCTCTGATTTGGGAGCTGTGTCGTCTGCTGAGGTTTGCCTGCTATGTCTTATAAAATCAAGTCAGCACAGCTGTTGTGTAAGAAATTTGACAGCGCTTCATGCTCTTTCTGCAGTCATAATTTATAGTGATAATGCTGATTTTCAGCAGGACTTTTACATTCCCATACTGCTGAAAGTACCGATACATTGTTCACAGATATCTGTGCTTCAATGGCTATCAAACCCATTGAAAACCCATGGGGTAATTTGAAGAGGAAGATGAGACACTAGAGGCAACAATGCAGGGCATTTAAAGGTCAGCATGAAAGTAACCTGGACTCCCCTAACACTTTAGCATAGCCACAGCTAATCCCCATGCCACACAATATTCAAGCAAAAAGAGGCCCAACCAACTCTGATGTGTGTCCACTGGACTTTCATTATATCGATAAAACCTATTATTCCTCACCAGTTCACTGGCAAACCATCCAATCTCTTGACTTTCAGTGATGGGCCTGGGATACTTTAATATTGGTGCCATGCGGACCCTTCGGTAGGCGTCAATATAGGTTGCTGCAAATAAATAAACAAACATTTATTTTTTTAATGACACTGAAGATTTTTTAATTTAGAACAAATATTTTCTCTGCAGTCTAAATGAACTTACTGTCCTCTGACAGTGATTCTGGTGGTTTCCTGCACATGGGTTTGTCTGGGAGGACATGTACTACAAGAGAGAGGTTTATGAAAAAACTAATTTTGAATCAAATAGTTGAATGTATTTAAATATAAATGCATTCAGCATAGTGAAACATTGGAAGAAAAAAACTTACACTCAGACAAAAGTGAGTAATCATTTGACTCTTTGTTCTTATTTGCAAACTTCATTGCAGAAAATGTTGACAAGTATTAAGGCAATGACCTTTCACCTTATTGTTTTTAAATATCTACAACGTAAAATTGGAGCTGTTTCATTGTAGCTGAAGTTACTGTTACATGATGTCTTTGACATTTAATTAAACTATATAGTGTCACTTAACTTTATTCTTCTATAAAGGAAATGTAAGGGATAGTTTTATCCATCTAATTATCTAAAAAGAAATGCCCATAGTAGTAAAGTCAATAATGAATGTAAGGTTAGTTTTTTCACGGTGTCGATTTAGAATCATTGTAGAAAAAAACGAGGAGTAAATTCCTCTAAAAAAAAAAAAAAAACAACTTAGAAAATTTGAGATTAATCTCAGATTTTTTTATTCTCGCAAATCTTTGACTTTTGGATCTCAGAAAGTTTTTCTAGAAAACTTCTGAGTTTAATCTCATTCCTGAATTTCTTGGCTGAAATGTACTCCTTTTTTATACGGCCCTAATAAGGCTTTCGCAATTTTTTTTTCTGTGCAGTGCTTTTAAACACGTATTTGTGATTTAGTTCTTTGTTTATAGATCTCGAAACTTAATTGAAATTGTTTGTACTATTTACAAGTTCACAGTAAATAATCTTGCAGCGTGTGCTCATGCTTTACTTGTTTTGTAGAAATGAAAGGGGGATAAAACAGACAACTTACTCTTCCTGTAAGGGTTGATGCTGAACTCGGTGTGCAGTTTTTGATATCGCCGCTCTTTCTTTACATTCTCAACGTGAATTGCGTTTAGATGAACAAGGTCCTTTTCCTGCCTACCACCGGCCATAGTTGGAAATAGCGTAGCAGGGCAAGGACCCTCTTTCTTTAGTTGACGGCCTGTGTGTTGCCCAGCAACAGTAAAAGTTGCTTTAAGTTGCAGTTACTAGGCTCGAGCGCACGATGGTGCCACGCGCCCGGCAGTTATTCACGAAAGTTTCAAATTATTAAAGAAATATTTTCTACTGAAATAAATTAGAAATTGTGCTGGGAGAATGAGGAGAAATCTGTTATGTACAGCCATTCCTAAACAAGAGCAAGAAAACTGGCAAATATCAGAAAACGTTACTGAAAAAAAGAAAAAAATAATAAGTTAACTCTTGTAGGTGTCTCATTCTGCTGCATATTTATTTTGGCTACTGGTTTCTGCAAAAAACAAAACAAAAAAAAACAAGCTTGATTTCTTAATATTGCAAGCAGCTTCAGATATGTATACTTTAGCTCTTTGTCTGCGTACATGACTGACATCAAGATCAAGAAACTTATTCTTACTATACTGGGAATTATTTTCACTCTAGAGACCATTATCCTTTCTCTCCATATAGTTATGAAATTCTATATTTTTCTAGTAAATTACATGGCATAAGTAAATCCTCCTAAATAGACTTAGACTTAGACTTACTTTATTATCATTTTGCATGCACAGGGTGTATACAGAACGAAATTTCGTTGCATACGGCTCAGAACAATGTTTTGAGGTTCTAATGTTATGAGGTTACTCCGGAATATAAATCTAAATATAAAATATAAAGTTCAGGAATGACAGTAAAATAGAAGTTATTTAGCTCTGTACATGTGCAAGGTATGAAGTGGAGACCAGTTTTTGAGTGCAGTCTTAATAAGTGCATGTCTTTGATATTGTCCACCAGTTTGATTACTTAAATTCTGCTTGCTTAATGCCAAATAAATCTGTAATTCCCACTTTTACCACAGTTTTTAGAAGCTTACATACACAAATTTTACTATGCTTTTGACCAACTTGGGGAAGATGATGAAGCAATGGCAATGTAAACCTCTTTAGATTCATTCACAATATTTGACTTAATGCCAAAAAGGAGGCACACCTCAAACACTCCTTGTGTGACATAATGAAAAACCAGAAAGATATTAAGACACTGATTACAAGTTGTTACTAACTATTCCTGTCACTAGGAATTGATAAACATTTAATCAATGTGAAAATTTTTAATTAATGGTCAGAAACATATTGACACCTCTCCAGAAGATTCATGAACTTCAGACACTGTAGTGTTTATGGTGAGAATAAACTTGTGTTTCACAGTATGCTGATAACACTTTACTTTCTCCTCTTTTATATGGTGACACAAATCTCTCTTATATGCCACTGCATTCAGATCTTGCGATGTGTATGAATGTGCATGCTGCAACTCAAAGCAGCAGACAGCTTAATAATGGTTGCGATGCACAGCTACTGGTTCCTGTCTCATAACCTGATTCGTGCTTTATTGGCCCCATGTGGAAAACATAATGGAAACAAGCAATAACTCAAACACTGGGAGGCTTTGCCAGAAGATTTCATTGTGGGTTGGTGACATGTCCCATGTGGGGTTTGTGTGTGAGGAGGACTGACTAATACTTGTAATGGGTGGATGGGAGGGCTCGCGGTGCCGAGCGCCGATCCCTGGCTCCTGTCACAGTGTCCGACCACGTTAACGTCAAGAGAGCTTTTAAGCTTGCAGACAGTGTGCAGTCAAAGGCCAGTTTGTGAGTTTGTTCAAACTCTACTTGCCAGAGGAAGAACTACAGATGGTGTTTGATTTGATCAAATATGACATGATTTTAGTCAACTGACCTCCCCCTCTGACATGTAAAGGTTAAAAGGGAGTGTTTCCATCCATTTGAATGTATTTTAACAAATTAAATCTAATCTCTTTTGTCCTTTGGGTATTAGCATGTGGAAAGATAATATTGTCTCATTTTAATATGACTCAGATGAGATATTAGAATTTAAAAAAAAGAAGCAAATGAGCGCACAGTTCTGTAAAAAAAACAATCCCATTGTATGATTAAATAACTAGTCATTTTTGGTGTTATGCCACTTCATCAAGATGTGTAATTACCACAAGGAGAATCTAATATGCATGTCTTCTCTTTAATAATGTTTTTTGCACATGAGCTTTACTGTATTTTTTAAATTATGCAACAAATTAGAACATTTGAAATTAAAATAATTAAGGAGGAGTGTTATTCCAGACAAAGTCTGTCTCAGAAATGTCATGACTGGTGAAGGCAGAGATAGGGAAGAGCCAAAATGCTAACAGTGACTGTAGTGTGGCATGGTGAAAATTTATTTAAAATTAAGCACGGGCATGAGTGCTTACCAAACTAACGGATGTAAAAACACACAAGACAAATGCATGACTAGAACTTTATTAACACCTGAAATAGATGAGGAGGATAACTAATGATCAGGTAACACAGGTGGAAAACATGAACGAAATTAACAGAGGCAAGTCTGATCTGAGGAAATTAACAGGAGAAGCAGATTAGACAGACTACTGGAATAAATGCAAACAAGAAATAAAACCTGACATCTAATGGATGAGAAACAGAACCTGCTCAACACAAATTATACTAATGATTAGAAAACCGAAACATGGATACTAGAGCACAACAAGTCTGATGCACAGGGATAATAATAATCAAAACTTATAAAGGCAAAGACAAGACATAAACAGAGAACATAAAACAAAAAGCAGAGTGACTTTATTTATGAAAATAGCACAATCATGAAGACTCTAAGTACTAGGACAGTAAGCCAGAAAGGCTTAAACTGTGAACATGGAAACGTATTGTAGTTTAGCTCTTCGTAGCTAAGATACAAAGAGCTAAACAGAAAACAAGACTGGACGAAGAACAGAGACACAAGACAAGATCAGACATGGAAAGCAGACAAAGCAGAACAGAAATAAAGTCAGAATTCTAATGTAAATTGAGCATGAACAAAATAATCTAGATTAGCATAAAATAACCTGGAGACATAATATTCACACAAAAAATCTGATGTATATAATTGTCCTCATGTATGTGGCTGTGCACCTTTCCTTTATTCATCCCAATTTGTGTCAAATAGAGCGCAGCTGCTGATGCCGCCCTGTCCTGCCCATAAATAAATGTGCAAATTAGTATAAATACATTGGAGGCTTCCACTCTGTGTCCAAATAACCATAACAGAGGCAGTGGGCAAGTCAATGAAAAGGAATTTTAAAGAATGTGAAATAGAGGTGTTGGTGTTCGAGGTTGAGGCAAGAAGAACAATTATATTTGGAAGTCAATCCTCTGGAATTAGTAATAAAATGACAATGTGGCGTATGCTGTTAATGCGAGAGGAGCAGAATTTAGATCGCTGGCCGAAATTAAAAAGAAATGGTCTGACACTAAGGTGGATGTCAAGAAGAAAATTGCTGCACATTTCTGCAGTGTTTCAACAACAGGTGGAGGCCCAGAATTATCAGAACTGATTCCACATAAAGGAAGAGTTGCTGCAGTGATCAGGAAGACGGCACTTTCTGCCAGCACACGAAGGGGAATCGGACATGTTAGGTATTGGTATTTATAATTTAAAGAACTACTTTAATAATACTGTACCTAGGCTAATTAATTTCTAGACAATTTAATATATTACAACAAATAATTAAGCAGAGTGTACACATTGAGCTATTCAAGTTGATATTTATTGGCAAGTCAAGTGGAAACCAGGTAATGCGTAGCTTCTGAGAAGGACCTCAGTCTTTGGTGCTCACCAATGCTGTGCTGCAATCAGAGGGATGCTGTCCAAACCATGAGGTACATTTGCACTGAATTAAAGCAAACAAGTTTTTGAGTGACGTCAGTGAGTCAGTAAAGAACTTGAAAAATAAACAGTTTGTGTGCCCATATACGCACAATGTTCTCCAATGTCTGTATGAAATCCAAACAATGTTGTCTCGCAGCTGCATTGAGCTCAATTGAAGGTGCTGACCTTCATCAAGCAGAGGCAAACCACCAAGCTTTGCCATATTATTTAGCACGCCACATGCTAGTTCAATGTGACATGCCTTCTGTGGGGTGTAAAGCAGGACACCACCACTCCTGTCCAAGCAGCGCCCTATGGTACGCTCAATAACGGACCGTGTGCTGGCATGCAGCTCATTATATCCCTGCTCTTGTTTTGTCTGGGGGATGAAGAGCAGAGTGAGGAGCCAGGTGGGTAGCCTTGGTCACCTAAGGATAGGGGATGGGTTAGAATGAAGCCATTTAAATGGCATGAACAGGAATTAGGAAGACCACATAAATGATAAAGTACAGGAGATGTAAACAATTCAGAATTAGTTACACAGTTTTTGAATGAAAATGCTTCTGATTCACAAAGGCAAATTCATATGCAGAAGGTGCTTTTATAACAGAATGAGAGCAGTCGATAGCTCCGATTACATGCAGAAATGAGCTCCGTCCAGCAAATTGTAATTTGATGTTTGCCTGTTCAGCCAGAGTGTAAGGAAATGTCGTATAATGGGAGAACATATGAATGAGACTTGGGACAATACCAAAATAAGTTTTCTGTGTGTGGAGGACAACTAACTCTGAAACCCTGAGCCTACAATTCCCACTGCAAAATATGGTGAAAGCAGCATCATACTTTATGATATGGGGAAGCTTTTCTTCAGCAAGAACAGGAAAGCTGCCAGCTTTTATTGGGTTTAGTCTGTATTTCATTTCTTTTAATTTTTTTACATTCACTCCATCTGCTCAGCTGTATGGAAGGTAGATACAGTACTGGAAGAAACCGTGTTAAGAGTTTAAATAGATTTGGGATTTGTATGGAGATAAATACCTTCCATCACAAAAATACCTTAAACATACAATTCACCAGTTATGTAAATCCAGTTGTGAACCTGTATGTATTTTGTTTATAACCACTCCTTCTTTGTAACTAGTTTTATGTAGTTACAGCAAAGAAATTCCAATAATTTTGCAAACCATGCATCCTAAATGGGACATTTTTGTTCCTATTTGAACTATTCTGTGAATGCTGTTGGAAGTATGCAACTTACAAAAAAAAAAAAAAAAAAGACTGAACATCAGCACTGAGTTAAAACCCTTTTTGAGAGAGCATTGATAATTGCATTGAGGTAGGTTTTCATGAGCACTTTGATCAGACAATCAAACCTTGTTTAATGAAAGAAGCCTTCATCTTCATTACATCAAATTGTCAACAAACGCTTTCACATTCGCTTTCTAACACAAGATGAAATGCACACAGAGTGAGAAATGCAGTGACCTAAAGCGAGATCAACTTCTCTCAGGATCCTGAGCTTGCTCTGCAAATCACATCCTTTTACGCTGGCTTTAACCACTGATACCAGCCTCTGACCTTTCCCAACAAGACTCAATTTTAATTATCAAGTGCCCTTTATCGCCCCTAATTAACACACCATGTCATGTATTATCCAACCTTTTTTCTCCACCATTGCTTTGACATTAAACAAATTAGAGGTGCAGACTTTTTTCTGTTCAGCACCACCTAATTGTCTCCATGATGGCCAATAAAGTAGGTCCGTTGATATTTTTGGAAGAAGAGGAAATATTGTTTGAGCTCCTTAACCTTAATGAAATCTCCATTCAAGCTTGCCCATACTAATGTTTGCTGACCTTTCCATGAAGTGTCAATGGCTGAGGATGTAACATTTTCTATCAAGCACCATTTAATAAATATGTTAATTTTCTGCTGCGCAGAAGTAGACTAGAATGAGATTTCAAAGAGATGCTTTTATGGTAAATACATCAGTTTTACTGATTAATAATCAGAGTGTGTGTTATGTTGTGGATTTAGAGTATTATAAAATTAAAAGCTGATTTGTGCTCACTAATATACAGTCAACGTCCCTTTTACTCAGCTTAAAGATTTCAGATGGTCTGTCAGGGCGGAATAAGAGCTCAACCCTGATCTGTAGTGAAGATCGTGAGAAAGTGGTTCGTGGTTTGACTTCAGACCCCCGTGTCTGTTCTGTCTGTGGCTGCCAGTCAACCAGAACTCTAATCTCACTGCAGATAAAACTCCATCCATCTCATCCTTTGTCTGCTCACGTACAGTGATGATAATTTATCTCCGCTTTTTATCAGATTATTTTTTTCCCTCTATCTCTTTGACCCCCATACTTGGACTGTGGTTGTTTACTTATCTGATTATGTATTTCTACTCTTCCCAGTTTTAAGCTAGCTATGTTTGGAAAAGCCTTGCACTTTTGAACAGGAACGGCTTTGGTGTTCTCTTCTATCCAAACACATTGCTCTGGAAACAACAAGCTATTGCAGATATCATGTTCCATTACGGGTACAGACATACACTTGTACCCTCTACCAGGTTGTTTTGATAGTCATGTAGGTGTCTGGAGCTTAGCGGAGACATGATGATTGTGGGAAACCTGTCTTTCCATCAGATGGCAGCTCCATGTCACCATTGGCCTTGTCTATAATCTCCTGTTTAGTCTCAATAGAAACGTTCTCAGGTAAAAGACAGGGTGAGGAAGAAATTGAAAAATAGGATAAAAATGAAAATCTCCAGGTAACCATTATGTCGGTGGACAAGCAGATAAAGAGAAAAATGAAGCACAACATTGATATTTATCAACTCTGTGATGAGAAGTCAGCATATTTTTACATGTTGGATCTTAATAGTCTGTTCTGTTCATAGAAAAATGCAGCTATTCCAACTTACGTTCAGAGATGATGTTCTGAGGTAACCTATAGTAATGAGTTGCTATTTCAGTTACTAGAGTCATGTTGTGTGTTTGTTGATGGACCCAAATACAGCGAAGGCGTCAAGTAGATTTATGGTTTTTAATGAAACCTGAAGGACATAAACTTACAACAAAAACTGTGGAGACACAGGGAATGCAGGGAGCCAGAGCAGAACAAAACACAGAAATCCAGAACAAAAACGACAGGAAATAGTCGAGGAGATAAATGGAGTTCATAAGAGAAACCAGCGAAGAGTGAGAGGAGAAAGAAACAATCAAACTAGAGTAACAAGGAATAACTAGAGACAATAAATAAACATAATAAACTAGAAACAATAAGAACAACTCAACTAAAATAAATCAAGACTGATCCAAGACTAAGGAACACAGAATAATAAACAAACCTCAAAACAACGCAGGATCCTAACAAAGGCAGACCTGCTCATGTGATTTTATTAATTTTGGAATTATGATATGAACTTATATTAATAAATCCATTCCTTTCATTTTGCATTGAGATGGTTTGTTCCATTTTTTGCCTAGCTTCAGCTGGAATTGTGTTTTCATTCTCTACTTCAGCGCTGCATTTATCTGTCGTCTTGTTTGGTCTTTTTGTGAGGACAGTCCCACCTAGAGTTGATGACACATGTGTAGTTTCACTACTAAATACACATCAAGTCCATGGCTGTATATTGGAATTCTGACAGAAGTACATCAGTTTTATCAGAGCAGATGAGGCTGGTGGATGGGGGCAGGTTTGTAATATGGGAGAAACAAGATGGGGGAATCTGTTAACAGGAAACATTTTCATATGACTCCTTTATGTTCTGTAGAAAACTTGAGCATTATATTATATACACGACATTTTATTAATTCCCTTTCTGTTTTTTTAGGAATTAAAATATTAGCTCCATGCACAATTTTTCAACAGGACTTAATAGTTATAAATACTTTTTTATGGGAATAACAATGAACTCAATTTAGTTCAAATTCAGTATAGAATCTCTAATAATTGTGAAAAATCTAATAACTTTAACCTCAGTTATAAACTCAATAAATAATTAATGCTAGATGTTGAGTATACCAGCTCAGTTTTAACTGCTTTGATATTTTAATTTCTTTAGAAAAGTAGGGCTAATTTATTTCAAGAATGGTTTTTGCTTTCTAGAAGTGGAAACAAATATTTCCATCTGCTCCCATGTCACATCTAGGCATTAAGGGTGTTTGTGTAAATGTATGACAGATACAGATATTAATATTGATCCCAACATCAGTGCAGATGGTGTTGTCTGCATGTCTCAGTGTGCAGCAGAAGAAAACAATATCCCCAGATTCACAAGCTTAATACATAACACTGTATATAGATCAAGACTACATTTTTAGAAAGTATAAAATTGATAGGTTAAAGAAAGCCAGCATAATGTATCTTATCAATAATACACATGAACATTATTGAAAGCTGCATCACAATTCATTTCTATTGCCGCACATCTGTAGTTCTGCGCTCAAAGCCTCTTCCTCACTGGCTTCATGCTGTAAACAGCTTTATCTTTTATTGTTTATGTTGCCTTTCTTGGAAACTATTTCTGCTTTCTGCTTTTGGTCAAGCTAATCCCTTTTATTTTGTTCACCCCATTTCCCTTTAACTGACTCACACCATATTTTAAACCTCAGTTTGTACCTTTAAGTCTGTTTTTTTTTTTTTCACTTCCAGACACATCCTCTGCCTGTCACACTCCCGCTGGGGTGTTAACCTCTCAATGTTGACTTCTTTCTCTATTTTTTTTTCCTTCTTTAAAAAAACTTCAGACATTTTATTCCCCTGGCAGAGATTGAAGGAAGCATACATGACAGAAAAGGGCAAAAAGAAAGTTGTTTCTACAAAGTTTTGTTGGAAACTAAGACATTATTGTAGCTTAGACAGTTGCTTCTGTAAAGATGACATCTGTATTTGTATAATTTTTACAACGCTGTTTGATTCTGATAAAGATGATACTATAGATGTAGATTGGTCCACTGCTTATTCAGATGAAATTATAGAGTCTAAGAAGAATAAACTCCTATATATATATATTGTAAACAGTTTTTTATTTTATTTTATTTTATTTAAGCCGATGTTTTTGAAGTGATAAGCTGAAAAAATAAATTAACAGAAGATGAGGTGTTGGTATATTATGCAAACTATTTAAAGAATAAAATAGACCCACTAAGTCATTTTGCTCATCTTTCTGAATTATTTTCAACACTGAGATAACCACTTCTTTACCCTCCACGATGTTTACAGCATTGCTGGTTTGCATCATTAACTCTTTGTGGCTGAGGCACTGACAACATAAACTCAAGGGTTCATGGCTCAGATATCCTGAATAGGGAGGTTGTTTGGTGAGACCAGTGGGGTTATCAGTCATGTCAAATTCCTGGCAGAAGTGGTCACTTTGTTTGGGAAAAGGATCTGGCTTTGACATGGCTTAGCAGTCATTTAACCTCCCCTTGAGTGAAAGGAGCTCAAGGTGTTGGAACAAAACCTCGGAAGATAACATCATTTCAGAGTGCAAATCTCACAAGTCCCAAGAAACACATGCTTTTTAAAAATGTAATATTACACGCCTCTTGGTTTACTTAGTTTGGCTTTTAAACACTTTCATAACATAAATAATGTACCTCATGATTTGTCCATGAATTTTTTGGGAATCTATTGCTTATGAGTCCCTTTGGATTTTTTCCCTAACTCATCTGTGGCACTGAAAGTGAAGGTACCATATCAAGTTCTGAGCTGAAAGACAAACAGTGATGACCTGCAGAGATAATGACATGAAATCATCAATCAAGAAATTTAAAAGAAACCATAAATATGTATTTATCACTTTAAAGAAGTACGTTATAGTCACTTGATCCATTTCAGTGTGTTCATGGCATACTGTGAAGATGACAATATCCATTGAAAACTAATATGCAAAATAAACAGTCTGCTTTAGTGATCATGGGAACACAACGTTTTAGAAATATGAGCTGAAAATGATGGATCCTAAAAAGCAAAACTAGTGTAAATTTGTTGCAAGTTAATGTTTAAGTATTTACATCCCCCACTTTCTCCTGAAAGGTAAACTCATGACTCAAATCACTAAGTTAAGTGGTTTTCTGTTTTTTTAATTACTGCAGTTTTCTTCCATCCTCACATGCTGTCCAGCTAAAATGTCAAATCTGTCAACAAGTGCCACTTTACCCAGAGCAACAAAAGAGAGCTCAGGTTCCTCCTGTCGCTCAGTGTTTGCTTACATCCAGGTGAGGCTTGACACTTAAGAAGATGATTTCAAAATTTGTAGTTGTTTCTATAAACTTGCAACATTTACCGTCAATCTTAACACAGTTTTCTTTTAGTACATAAATCCAAGTGAAATAAAATTTACTTCAAATTATCTCATTTTTGGCTGGATGCATAATATAAAGGGAGGAAAAAATCTATCAATTTAAACAATATCAAAAAATTTCAGGTAACATAATTAACAATAGAAATTTAAAAGAATGTTTAACCTGTGCTGTAAAATGAAATAAAAATGCATTTCTGGTGAGGACACCTTCACTTTTATTTCCATTTTAAATGGCTAAAATTACTCACTGGTGTATTACATCAGCTGCAAATGACTGCACCATGATTAATCAGCATTCGGCCTTGGTGTCATGTCAAATTTATATCGCAAAGAAACACGGAATCAAGAATTACTATTGAAAGGTTTACAGTCACTCATCAACTCAAAGAAGTAATGTTTAATTTAAAAAGTTTCACTTACTCTTCCTAGTTTTCAGGGAAAACAATAAAAATGATAACATTAATTTCATTTATTTCTTAAAGAGGGATTTCACCCACATGAATAAATGTACTGAGATTAATGGTTGCAATTTTTCAAAAAGAAAAATTATAGTGAGATTTTTATACTGGAGTAAAGGATACATTTAATTTTGGACATATCTTTACAAGAAGTCCCAATGAATGTGGAGGACACTGCGATGAACTGAAAAGATGCATGTGAGTGTGTGAAGCCAAAGTAGAAAAGTTTGGAGAGATGACCTTATTAAAGGCTGCTGTTGAAATACTGAACTACGTCTGTCAGGCCCTCTTTCAGTCATCATTATGTGATGCTTTTTGGACAACAGTTGACCAGATGTTTATTGAGTGACTAAGGCTTGTGCTTTCACTGCAGTCATTATCTCAGCCAGTAAAGACAATTGATTCTTCTACTCATTCCCTCCAATTTTACCTCTTCATATCACCATTTAATCTCCTAATCTGATACATGTGTCTGTGTTCTGTCGTTAGACATTTTTTCCATTAAAAAGTTTTAGATCACTCAATATTAAGAGCTAAAATAGGAAGAAAAAAAACAACAAAAGTATAGTTTTGGACTTTTGACTATTTTTCAACAGGAGTATCTAATTGCATGGTGAAAGGTGGCAACCTATTCATTTTTTCTTAGTTGTGCTGTTAGTATAGCAGATAGAGATTGATGAGCTTATTAAATTCAGATCGACCTGCTGAAAGGCGATGGTACAGGGTTTATGCCCTTTCACAATGAAGGTCAGTTTCGCAGCTGCCTTTAAAAATCAACCTTGTCATCATTTACTTGTTTATTTATCTGAAATCATAAGCAGAAAAAAATCTGAGCTCACAGACTTTTTATAGCCAATTATCGCCTGCTGTTCAGTTTTTAGTTCAATCATCTGAAAGCTAAAACGGTATATCACATTTTATGTCAGTAATTACTTAAATAAATGAAAATGATTACAGAAAGGCTATTTTGGATTATTCCATTTTATTGAAGTTTGCTATCTGATTGCGGTGTGTTGCTGTGAGTTTTGTAATAGAAAAACGCAGAGTACGACTGCTGAGGTAGTATCTCCCCCCCCCCCTTTGGGGTGACATTGCTCTTTGATTGTTTTCGTCTCCTGTCATGGTGGCAGACAGGGTGAGAACAGTCATGGTGCTCCTTCTGCTTGGTTACTTCTTGCTTGTTGCGCCTTGGACAGTGTTCATAGTTGAGCATTGTTTACCGTTAATGCATTGCCTTAATTGCTGTGTTTAATAGTGCAGACAGTGCAGACGGTTTCTGACATGGGTAATATGGGCAACCGCCCAGGGCGTTATCTTTTTAGGGATGGCAGGAGACCTCTACGGATTGTGGCATAGAGATGGAAGCAAAGCAGAATGTAGAAGAGTTTGAATTTATAATGATACTGGTTACATTTAATTCCTCTCTAAGTATTTAATATCTTGGTGTTTTTATGGGAATGTGGAATTTTCAAATCATTTTGAGAAGCAATTTTGATAGGTGCACTTAATTTAATTGTGTCATGTAGCGCGGGGCGCTGGTCTTGGTCATGGGTTAGGTGGTCTTGACTACAACACTGCTACGTGGCTCCTTAGTTGCATGTCCTCCCCCACTCACCTTCTTTCCATCCCCCTTTCTGTTGTATTTCTTTCTAAATAAATGTTCATGCTATGTTAGGACAGGAGACAAAATGTTTCCATCCCTGAAATTATGATGCATCGAATAACATATTTAAGTCTAAACTATCACAGAGAGTAAACACAATAAAAACATGCTTTATCTGTGGCATTGTTCATTAAAATGGCACATATCTGATGTATTAAAATTAAATACGATAGGTACACTTAATGATATTGTATTAGCAATTAGGTAGTGCATTCAGCAAGTATTTTTACTTTTAATACCTATGTATTTTTAAAAGCCAGTACTTTTTTACTTTTACTCAAGTAAAAATGTTAATGTGGTACTTTTACTTTTACTAGTGTACATTTTTGTCTGTGTATTTGTACTTTTACTTAAATAAATTTTTTGAGTACTTTCTCCACCACTGCCTTCCACATTGATGTGGAACCCCAGGTAGACAAGCCCAAGTAGTAAAAGACACTGACTCATTTATCTTCCAGATCTTAATCCCACCATCCTAAGAAAAAATGTTAAACAAACATGTTCAGGTAGTGTAGTCGTAATAATCATTTAGAATGAGTGACATTGTTTGTGAGTGTTATAAGAGGAGCTGCAGTATTTTTGGTTAAATGCTCTCCCACAGCAGCTGAACTGCTGACTGGCATTTTCCAGAGCAGAAATGGAGAACAGGTACAATATATAGCTTCCCACATATACCCAGGCACTTTTGCCACACACATATACACACGCACCTGGAGAGCTTACATGGCTTTACATGAAGAGCTGGTGCTCAGCCAGCAGCGGCTGCCAAGAACCCATCATCACACTTTTCAGTTGGCAGTCTCTCGACAGTCCATCCTTTTGCAGCTCTCCTGTTAAAATGTGTTTGTGTGCGTGAGCATGGAGGTGTTAATGTGCGTCTCTCTAGAACGGTAATGTGTCAGAAAATAAAGTGATGGTGAGGTGAGCTGCATGCACTGAAAGACAGAACAACAGAGCAAATGCTGTTAATATGCAGAGTGCTTCGCCCCTGCCACATTATGTCTCCTAACAGGCCCCATCTTTAACTGATTACATTCAATCACACACCAGCAGCTGCCTGTGCTGCATTGCTGCACTATATGGGCTCATATGATGCAGGAGTTGAGAGAGCGATAAAATCTATCAACTTTGGTTGGCACAATGATCGGATATAAGCAAACATTATGAGAGTTCATGATGGTTTTCATCTTTCCGTGTAGATACTGTTTCAGTTCCCTGGTACTGTGCATACTGTAGAGAGGATCAAATTCACCTTTTGAGAACTTTTTTTGTTGTCAAAAAAGTCAGTTTTCCCAGAAACGGTTTCAAGACATAATTTTTGGGACAACAAATTAAATATTGCTCTAGTCACAAAGTAAAAAAAACAAAAACAAAATACACACCAATCAGGCATAGCATTGTGACCATCAGCCTAAAAATGTGTTGGTCATCCTGCTGACCCATTGAGGCATGGACACTATGAAACCAAAATTGTGAGATACTGTATCTCACCCTAAGATTTTAGCATTAGGTCTTTTAAGACCTGTAAGTTGCAAAGCAGGGCCTGAAATAATCAGACTTATTTGGTTCACAGATAAGCAATTGGGTTGAGCTCCACAACCAGTTTTGCTTAGTGGCATGCAAAAGTTAACACTTACATTAGCTTACACAAGCTACTATTTTCAGGGAAGTGTTGGTGAGTGGAGATTGACTTGAAAATTGTTTCAGACGTTCCCATACGTAACTGAATGGTTAATTCAGAAGTGTATTAGCAAGTACTATAATAACTTGTATTTCTTTTATGTTCACTAAAATAATAATTCATTTGAAAAAATCTACATTGTGACAGGCAGTCAGTGATTGTTATCCATCCTTTCTCCTCCCGTCTTTCTTTCTTGGGATCACTGGGCTTCTTGGTGCCTGTCACTCCTCAGCAGCCGAACACTGAGATCCAGTTACATCAGCGCTGATGACCTCCACTTGATGCAATGCGTTCAGCTGCAGAGACCTTCTCTGTTCAGGCATGTCAGCAATCGGCCTTCAAACACACCAAGCACAACAGATCAAGACAAAAGAGGACTTTACAGATGAAGAAATTGGTGTGAGTGGCAAAAATATGTTTTGAAGAGATGTGAGGAGAATGAATCATAGCTGTTCCAGTTATTCGAATGATGAAATTCAATTGCTGACAGCTATGAAAAAGCCCAAACTCCAGAACAAAAGGAGCCTAAGAATGACTTACTGACATGCTTCACATATTAAATGCTGAGGGAATAACTAGAACAGATTCTTTTTGAATAAAAAGAAGCATCAACATTTATAGTGTCTTTAAACATTATTCACACAACTAAAATGTTATTGGGATGTTATGACAAGATCATTATATGTAAATAAACATCTAAATATTTTTCAAAGTATTTTGAAAATGAAATTCCAAATGTGTGGTGTGCCTTTGTGTTCATCCATCTTTAATATCCGTAAATAAATTTAAACACAACAAATTTACCTCACAAATCACCCAACTAGTTATTAGAATCCACCAGTGTGGATTTATCTGTGTATAAAAAATCTGCTTATCGGCTTACAGATTATCACAAACATCACACAAATTATTATTTTCACTGTCATAATAGTGTTCGACATAAGCGCCGTAATTCAAAGGTCAGTTCTGTCTTTAGCTTGAATATCACAGAATCAGTTACTACTGCTATTATTACTCTTTGGTAGATAGCTGTGCAGATCTAAAATACTTGTGCCGCGTTCTAGGTTTTAAATTGTATTTTTTTTTTTCGGTTTAAGGCATTCTAAAAAAATATATGTTTCATTTGAAATTGTTATCTGCCAAGGAAACACCTGAAGCCAATAATCTGACAGTTTGCTGGATCCCCAGAGAATAAATCTCTGTTTGAATCTTATAAGGAAGAAGAGGACACATTCATCACATTTCTTGAGGATTATGGCGTGCGCGTGCATGTGTGTGTGTTCTTACAGAAACAGAAAACACACATCCCAGAATCTATCAAGATGTCTGTCCCTTCAGCCATAAGGAGCAAGGTTTCATTAAAACAACCAGACCAATTCACGACATCTGAATTTATGTTTTTTATTTTTTTATTTAACAAACTCAGACAATAAAATCACACTTTCTTTTGACGACAGAAATTCATTTTTATGTGTCGGGGCAAATAGCAACACGTCATCTGCTCAAAAAGATACTAAAGTACAGTTTCACAATTCCAACCAAAACAGAACAAACTCTATGTTTTTATTACAAATAAAAACTCCTCAGTTGGAAACATAAATCACTGCTAAATAGTTTACCTCCAAAGAAGGCCTGGCTCATAATTCAGAATTTGTGTCAAAGGTGATATGTATAGCATTACAATTTTATATTTACATAATGTGGTACAATTTTGTGGCTTTGTTTATTTTAGGTCTCAATGCCCCCGTGGAAATATCTTACAAAGTAAAAGCAAAGAAATACTTTCATGATTAAGTTCCACGGAAAAAGAAAAATCTAATTTATTAGAACA
Source organism: Xiphophorus hellerii (assembly GCF_003331165.1). Taxonomy (NCBI): domain Eukaryota; kingdom Metazoa; phylum Chordata; class Actinopteri; order Cyprinodontiformes; family Poeciliidae; genus Xiphophorus; species Xiphophorus hellerii. The sequence goes on from NC_045680.1 coordinate 2,503,766, forward strand.
TTACACTGACCCATTTAAACAAAAATACCCCAAACAGGGAGTTGTTTGCTTTATCCTCTGTTCTTTCCTTTTGACTCAGTGACCTGATTGTTTCACATGGATTGCTATTTATTCCCTGTTGGCGGCTGTGATAAAATGACAGATGTCAAGAACTCAGCCGAACATCTATACCTGTTTCTGTCTTTCCTATTTCACAAATAAAAAATATTAAGTATTACTGAAAAACATTATTCAGAGCTTAATAGAAGTATTCACCACTTGTGAACTTTTTCAATAGGTTTTAACATATCTGGGGTGGATATTTTATAAAATCCCAATGGTCCCCAAAAAACACACTGTTCTGCAAAATTGTGACAAGAAGAAAAATAATACATGGTATTAAAAATATATAAACCGATATCTGAATATGTATTCTGCCCTGTTCACTTTTCATACCTGTAATTTATTCTTGGTTTGAAAAACAGTAAACAAAGCAGTCAAGTCAATAATACATTTTGGATTACTTTAATGCTTGGTCAGATTTTAAAACATCCCAAAGCTTTGAATTTGTAAAACTTTGAGTATCAATGCTTTTGCAAGACAATGCTTAATACTCACATAAACATTACATATACTACTACTTTCTTCCTCTACTATTCTCTAAGTTGTATTACTTGCTATTAGCTTAACTGCTAACTTTGTATTTTAGCTGTGATTCCTTGGGGTATGTGGCTCACGTAATGCTTTCAGAAACGACTAAACGTTCTCCCTCTCCTGCTATTAGCTGTTTACTTTTCATTAACATAAAAAGTACTCTCACATCAACTCTTCTGTTGTTTTGGGGGGCTTCTTTTGTGCGTCTTCTGTGTATTCAAAGCCCAGGGCAGTCGTGGCAGATGGCCTCTTGTACAAAGCTACGTTCTGCTGGAGGTTTCTTCCTGTTAAAGGGGAGTTTTTCCTCTCTACTGTCGCTAGATGCTTGCTGTAAAGTCAACAACACAACACAAGTCATTATCTGCTGTCGCTACATGCTTGTCCAGGAGTGAATGCTTCAAGTCAACAATTCAATGCAATATGTTGGGTTTCATTAGATAGAAAACTTATTGAACTAATTTGAATAATGAACTTAATGCACTGCTGGATAATTAGGATCAGTTTTGATGTATGTGTGATTGAACTGAAATGACTTTTTCGGAAAATTCCTTCGAGACGGCATTTGTTGTGAATTGTTGCTATATAAATAAACTGAGTTGAATTGGATTGCATAAACATTCTTGGTGGTGATGAATACTGGCCTTCTGAAGGGATTAGTTATGGGCTGTGTTTAGATTAGGTAGTAGGAAGTAGTGACAACACCTGACGCACTGCTGGCGCACCAGGATCATTAATTAGAGTCATTACACCTCCGGTCCCAAAGGCACACATTTACACACAGTTTTACACACAGGCACTGTGTAACTGCAGCCACAAAGTCAAATACCAACACATGACGAAATAAATGCACACCTGTTGACACAGCTGGACAGACGTGAGTGTGTGCTTGTTAGTGTGTAAAACAGTAACTTCAATTTAAGTGATACAGAGGTAAATTTGTCTTTGTGCATGAATGGAAGTGGTTTTTCAGTGGGGTGAATTTACGGCACATTTGCGCTGGAGATCCCTGGACAGGACAACTGACAAACAAACTCACCCTCATACATCGCTGCTGACTAATAGCTGGTGGCTACTCCTGCTTTTCCTCTGACACATGTCTTTCTTCGTTACCCTCAAAAACAGTCCTCTCCTGCTTCACCAAGGTTACAGAGGAGCAAAAACATGTTTTAAGTTGCAATGTGAATCACATTTTAAGGTGCATTCTGAAGAGTTCATCACTTTTTTGTCCTAATCTTCATTACCAACAACCCGGAAAAAAGATATTGTACAAGCTGGAGCCACAATTCAAGATTGCATCAACTTCTTATAAACCAAACTGTCTCCAGGCAACGGAAAACATACACTTTGTGTTGAAATCTAGATGTTTCAGATTATCTAATCTTGTTTATAATCTTTTTCTTTTGCACCAGACCAAAATTGGAAACAATTTTCCATCAGAAGCCTATCTGTTTGAGCTTTTCTGTCTTCAAAAAAGAAAGACAAATCTAATCAGGTCATTTATTTCTAGACTAGAATTTTTCAGTTCCAAACAAAGTATCAACTAAATTTTAGATTATAAACAAAGCAAGTTTCTTTTTCTTACTTCTACTACATTCTTATTCTAAAAAATAATGTGTTCCTGATGCAAAAATGAGAATGTTCTCCTCAGAAAAAGAAATGTAAGATTAGGGAGTGATGGGTGGATTGTGGGATTACGGGAAGAAAAAAAAGGCATCAGATCTGACACGCAGTCTGAAAATCAGCAGCCCTGCTGTCTCCATTCTTTGTTTCTTTTTCCATCTTTTTTTGTCTTTAAAAGTACCTGCTTTTAAATATTTGTTTTCTCTTTCACGGACCCTTACTTTTCACTTAACAAATTGATTTTGAGTTCACAAACTACCTTTTAAATGTTTTAATTTACCTATGTCTATCAGATCTCAATGTCTAAGTGTCAGTGGAGCACTCAGAGGCACAATGGTTGTTTATTTAAACCAGTGGTGCCCAAAGTCAGACCTCGAGGGCCGGCATCCTGGATGTTCTCTCCCTACTTTAACGCACCTGGATCAAATGATGGCTCATTAGAGGCCTAAGAAGAACATTGACATACTGAAAAGGTTGTTACTACCACCAGAGAGAAAACTAAAACATGCAGGATGCCGGTCCTCGAGGACCGATTTTGGGCACCACTGATATAAACGGAGATCCAGAACAACCCAAAGTGTTCTGGGTGTCCAACCACTCTTTATTTTACTTAAAGATTCCTCCTCAATATTTGCTAGCCATCAACTGGCTTTTTAGTGTATTTAGTGTATTGTAATATATGTCTAGATAATAAGATATGCACAGAACTTTTTTTTTACAGAATATTATTTTTTTTGCATGAGGTTTTACTAAGTTTTAGCATAAAAGTCATCTCCCTTTGGTTAAAAGATAATGGGAATTGTAAGTACAAGACAAAAAGAGCAAATAAGTCAGATAAATTCCACGCTCTGCGCTTTGATGCAACCTCATTTGCTCAAAATGTTGTTACCTTCCTGGTGTCTGAACCTTTTAAAAGTGAAGCAGAGCATGGAGCATGAAAACAGGGTGTGTTTTCTTTCTTTTCTTTTTTTTTGGTGCTAGTCTTCCACCCACAAAATATATTACTCTCTAATTTTCAAAGAGGAAATTGACACATTTTTCAGGTCTGACACTTTTCTGTTTTCTCATTTGTCTGTCAGTTTTTCAGCTGAGTGAGTTTATTCCTGCTGTTTACGCACTTACCGATCACTTTCATTTGGGTGTCAGTGAGTCGCTATAGGGTGGTGATTTAGTGCTTGGAAACATACCTTCTCTAAGTGGAAATTTACAGATGGAAGGGCTCCTCTGTAATAAGTGGTTACACGGTGAAGACAGACACAGTACTAAATCCCTCCACTGCTCTGTCTCTCAGTCTTTCCATCTTTTTTATTTCCTTTTCTTGCCTGTGTGTGAATAGGCTGTTAATCTGTGATGAGTGAAGTTTTTCTGTTAAACTACAGAGCTTTATTTCTTACCAAAACATCCATTTGATGCAATGTTAGAAAACAGTGGTGACCATTTCAAGCCAAATTAGAACACTTTGAATTTACTCCATTTTCAATTTGTAACACATGGAATCCATTTTTTAATGGACTTGAACTGAAAAGATCTCTGCTAGAATATCTGTTATTGTTGGAAAACAGATTTTGAACTGGAATTCTTTTACAAGTTTGCTGATACAGTTATGATGCTAAGACCATTCTCCTGGCTCTGATTGGTTGTTTTTGCATCTTCATTGCTATTGAATTTACAGTTTTTATTTTTTTAGCTGCCTAAGAAATATCAGTATTAAGGAAGTTCTGTTTTTCATGTCTAATTTACCAATTAAGCCAATGATGTTGTGTCTAAACTAGATCCTGTTCTGTTTTGTAGACTCAGATTTTCCTCCATTCTGAATTCCAGTCTTTTTGTGAGAAAACACAAGGCAACGTTTTAGCAACTGTGATTCAAGAGTAAAGTGGAACAAAAATGAAAATTTTATACAAATTGAGGTTAGAAGTTTAAATTTCATTCACTAAAAAATGCACAAAAATCTTTCTTGAACATTGCATCAGCTACAATATAATTTAAAGAGTTTCTAAAGCCAGAAACTCAGGACTACAGATATTAATGCTATGTACAGATATTAAAGCTGAACCCTTTTTTTCTGTTAAGTTTTGATCAAAAGATGAAAGTTTCACTTAGACACCTGAAACCTAACTACTTAAAAATAATGGAGAAAAATAATTATGAAAAAATCGTTATTTCTCATTTAATAAAAATTTTGTTGCATTAATTATGCCATATGACCACAGACTGTGGTTCTTAATTCTGTTTGGGTTGGCTGACTTACCATATATGGAATATGATTCATTGCAGCCTTTAGAACAATTAAAGACAGCTGGTGAGTGTTAAGTTGTTTGTAGTCCTGACGTAGAAGAACTTGTTAAGCAATCCCACTGAAAACATTGGGCTTGAAAGGACCAAAAGTGCAAATGCATTTGAACCTTGTTCAAATGATTTTTCAATCAGCATTTGTTCAGGTCGAAGCATAATGTTAGGTTTTCCTCTTTGTGACACTGGCTTTGTGCACAGAGCTTCTGAGTGGTTTCATGTGATTTCCTGTCCTGAAAAAAAAGGGCATTAAAACATTCATGTCATGTATTTCGTAATCTGAACAGTACAAAACTACTTTTGCAAAATAGCAGTTTGGAGACTCTGAGAGCAAGAGACCGGTTTTGTAGTTTGTAGTAGATTATTTTCAGAATTAAAGAGAAGCAAAATTTGAGGAGTTTGATTTATAAACCTTTTTTTTGTTCTCAGTGTTTTACATTGATTTCTAAAAGCAATATTTCTTACATTTTTATTTATAAAGTAGCAGTGGGTACAAGTAACTAAGGTGAAAACTGGATGCAGAGAATTTATTTAAACATTTCAGCAACTGTTTAATGTGTACATGTGCTAAAAAATCTTTTATTTGGACATTTTACTTTGTCCCTATACTCTCATGACTTTAGTTTTCCCTCTAGGACTCTCAAAACTTCTCTTGTGCAAGATGAGAATGAACTGCCTGAAAACATTCAGAAAGCAAAGCTGTTCATCTTGTTGCAACAAAACTCAAGTGTTTTGTGTTTCTTTACCCTCAGGGATTCCTCCTCTTCCTAAATACAGCAAGCAGATATAAAACACCACAGTATGCAGTAAAGCTTTGTGCATGTGGCTTCACACAGGTTTGAACACATGTTTTTGCCCTTTTGTATCGTACATCTTCAACGTCCTCCCTGTGGCTGTGTGCACAGTTTTACCTCAGGCTAATGTTTTGTCACGTGAAGCGGTTATATTAGGTGAATTAGCCTGTGGCGACGATTGCTTTGTCATAGTAATTCATCACCTGTTTGGCAGAGGTGACTGCATGAAGGACTGAGTGAACAGTTACCAGTGTGACATGGAGACTGAGCATCTGGTAGAGAAGGTTAATTGAGGGCGATTACTGTGATTAATAGCTTTGTTTGATGTGAAAACACAAGACAGACTAGCTTATGTTACAGAGCAACATTTTGGAGAGAAAAATCCATCAGCGACAGGCATGCAGGATGGCTGACTGAGGTTAGAGTTGGGGTGTTTGTTTAGCCTCAAAAAATGGGGTCTCAGCTTAATGGTTGTAAGGGAGAAAGAGTGTGTGGATTAAGAAGGAGAAATACTGGTGGGATCTCTGGGTAAAGAGTCATGTTGACATGGAGCTTGCTAACAAAAGGATTGTCTGAGGTTTCGAATTTGATGTCTTGATCCGAGTATGGGTGCTGGCCAATAACGGCCCCTTTGAATCATCGGTAACTTGAGTAGGTGACAGCACTCTGCTCCCTGTTGTCGTCATACTGTCTGTGGATTTTATATTAGCTGAATAATAAAAGCCATCAACTGCTTTTAAATGTTGGGATTGAATGCAACTTGTGTTCCCAACATGTTCAACTATTAAGAACGTTTTCAGAGAAGAAGTTACAGTCTGTAAGAAAAAGGCACTTAGAAAACAACTGCTTGACAAAGTTAATTACATCTTAGAAATACTAAGAGATGACTTAATGCATCAGAACTAATTCAAAATGGAACATTCAGACTTTTTTAAATCCTTGTGTGGAGATCCTTTTTTTCTACTTACCATCAGAGCTATATATATTTTCTTCCACAGAGATCTGAAAAATACTGTGCAGCACTATGCCTGCACTTTGGAACAATTTAGTCAACACTTCAAAACTGTTTTATATTTCTGAAACAGCAACAAAGCAATTCAACAAGTCTGCCTCAGTAAGTCTGATGTAATGTAATGCTATGAAGAAACACATTTTACAGAAAAACTCTAAAGAAAGACAATAAGTTCTCAAGGGAGAGTGAGGAGGCAATATATGTATCTATAGGGTGATAGAAAACCAACTTATTACAGCGGTTCAAAATATTCGTTTTCACAACTTTCACAAAAAATCCTGGAGGCAAATGACACATCAGCATGTTATCTGATGTGACTAATTGCTATAGGTTAATGAAGAGCAACATTTGAGATGTGCTTGATGTCACTGCTTCACCTCACGGGACACTAAAACGATTTCCCAATTATCAAAAATTGTTTGTGGATCTTATACTGCAAGGCAACCAATGAGCAAGGCGTCAAAGACATGTTAGGAGATAACAAATTATAGAAGAGAACATATCCACATCATTTCACGTGATTATGAGGAAAAAAAGAAATAGAACAATATTGGGACTCCAAACAAGAGGTGCTTTGCATCAGCATCACAAAAACTGTTACTTTTGAGAGAAGAGATAGTTGGTCATCTGGAGCACTTTGAATTTCTTTCAAGCTACTGAAGTTTCAATCTTAAACTGCCACTCACTACTTTATTATTAAGACTTGCTTTGTCAGTCGTGGCCTAAACTAAGTTTTGCTTTCAAAACTGCCTTAATTCTTTAACATTCAGAAATATTTTTTTTATAGATTTTGATACAAACTGACATACATTTTTTGCTGATTTGTGGACTACACATCTATAATACAAATGTTCCACCACAACCCAAATCCAGAGACTGAGAGCCATTGGAGTACTTCAACTCATTATGTTCAAGAAGTTGGTTTTAGACTGTTAGAGACTTTTGACATGGTGCATTATTGTGCTGGAAATAACCATCAGAAAATGGGCACAGAGTGGTCAGAAAGGGATGGCCTTGACCAGCTACAATGCTCAAGAAGAATCCATTGCCATGCTTATAAATCCATTTACTCTTAACGTTTGCTGGGTTTTCAGAGTTGGCATCTTGGTTGTAACAACTTGTCATAATCCTAGGTTTCTATCATCTTAAACCAGTTAGTCTATCTGATATCAACAAGTCATTTTATCTGCCATTTCCTGTATATTTATTTTCTTCTTTAGTTCAATTGTGTGAACCTGAGACATGGCTCAGATCAGAAATTTCTGAAGTACTTCTTTTTTATTTTTCCTTTTGCATTTCAGCAAAATATCTTTTGATATATATTTTTTGAATACCCAGGGATTTACTAGTTTTCTTAACAAGCAATTGAAACTTACCCAAATTTATACCTAATAAAATGCACAGGAATGATTTTAAAAAAATTATACTATTATGATTTGTTTTTCTTTTATGCTTTATTCTTAAACTAGATGTAACCAGACACACACCTTTGAGAAAGTTTTGCCTTTGTCCTCTCAGTCCACAGAATATTTTCAAAAATGTCTTTTGGATCATCAAGATCCAAATACTCTTGTCTGCTCAGAAGATGATAAAATATTGTTTCCAGAAGCTCAGCAGCAATGTCAACTACTAAAATTAATTAAGTTTACAAATTCAGACCTTATTGAGTTCTGTTTTTGCCTCAGCTTGTGTGCATACACAACAACAATTGATTAATTACCAGACATGTATCTTTTTGAATATATAGTTTTTGGTGTATCCATGTGGAAAATCCCATTTTGCTCCTCTTAACAATGTAATAAAAAAAAAAAGTTCCAGGGTTTTAAGATTTATGGTGCCTCACGCTCTCTGCAACTTGTTGTTTCCTACCTAACTTTAGATTGCTATTGGAACTATTCATGAACAATCATTAAACTAAAATTCATCACCCAAGACTTTATGAGCTGAAAGTAGGCATTGCTCTGGATCTTGGCCAGAAATTCCAATGTTACTGTTTTTGTGTATTAACTCAGGCACCCAGGCACTAAAGCAAATCAATCAATTAGTTATCTGAATGAAATAATGTTAGCATTACTCTCTCACATGCATACATGCTGTGTGTGCATTTCCTGCTATAAAGACGCATCATGTTAGTCAAGAGACCAATTAGCAGTGGTGTATCTCGTAAGGGTTAGCTGAAAGAGCCTTGGTTACAAGCCTCGCTCTCCAGACGTACCATATAGTGTGCATTCTGAATCGTCTGCATGTTTCATCCTATGTCGTTGACAACTAAACTACTGCTCCACAAGAAAACACATCTATCACCAAAGGCCAATCTTATCTTCATTGAAAATCAAAACAATCATACGAAACAAACAAACACCCCAGCATCACAACAAATGGACCCCAGAAACAAATCGTTCTTGGAGCAGGTCTGCATGCAGCCAATGTGAAACCTGCTAAAGTAAATAACTAAAAAAAAAGCATTCAACATAAATACTGATCAGTTTTATTTATCTTCTTTTGGAGCCAGGTTTTACATGCATATAAAGATTAAAGTAACCAAATTAAATTAAACCATAAATCACTTTAAACCCTTAATACTAAATAGTAATACTCTATCAAAATAGAATATTACTATAAAATAACCTACATTATTTAAGTAAAGGGTTTATGCAATATTTGGTGAACAAAGAGTGAAGTAAAGGGATTCTCTTCATCCAGTCATATCGAGAGACTGAATTTATTTTAAAATGGAACAGAAAGATTGACATTGTTAAATTTGCTCTCATCATAAATTGTTGATTTGCTAAATTGAACATAAGTAGCTTTAAGACATGCTCCATTGGAAAAATAATCTTTCTTCACTTCCTCTGTGTATAGTTTAAATGTTATTTGACTAAATTACATGCCTATTTGCTCTGTGATACTAGTCAGTTACGTTGAGGCACATATGTGATTTAGTGGTTTGCCACTGACAATAATCTTATTTTAGCTGATACTAAAAGTGATTTTTTTTAGCACATTGCTGCTCTTGGCAGGTTGTGCTGGACTCCAGGGTTTCTGTTATCAAGCCATCTTAACCCAATGCATTTCCCTGAATTCCTTCTGCTACCGCTCTGTGGTAATGTTATTCCTAGGGGTCTGTGAACTTTGCATAAAATCCGTTTCATTGCAGATCAAACTCCTTATAGTTTTCCAGGATAATCAATCACTTGTAATACAGTACCAATGTGTTAGCGTACAAGGAGTGTAGGAATCAAAATGAATGTTTTTTGGAGATATTGGATAACCGGCAGTCAGAATGTGGTCAATGGGACTGTTTAAATTTGGATTTGCTCAATTTTCAACAAAGTAAAGTCTGACCCAAGCTGGGTAAACATTGTTTTAATGGTGTTAGGAGTCAGGGCTCTTTCTGCATTAATGTTGGCATTACCATTCTTCCTGTAAAGTTACTTGGCATTCATTATTTTTGTACAGAAAAATTTAACATCTGTACAAGTTATGTTGAAGGGTCATGGAGCTCTTGTAACAAAAATGTTTTAATTCAATTATAAAAACAACCATAAAGAAAATTGGTTGAAAAGAAAATTGTAATATGTACAGTCAGATAAAAATTAACACACCCCATTAAATATTCAGCCCAGTATTAAGAAGAGGAGAAAAAGAAGAAGATGTTTTTATTCATCCATTTTACAATAAACACAAACAATTATCATCATCATTATACATCAGTCATTAGCCAGAGCACCATACCATGACTGATGTGCTTCTACAGGCTTAACTAGAAGCACAATGCTTATTAACATGCCTAATTAACTTACTCATCAATCACATCTACACTACGTATTAACAGAAAAATAGACAAAAAGAAACCAAAAAAAAAAAAGTATTACAATTGTATCATTCAATTACATTTGAATCAGCAAAGTTTTACAGATCCAGGGTGGGGAAAAATAACCAAACTGTCTTTGATTTTAATAAATGTTTATGTAGTAGGAACATACTGCTGCATAAACACACTACCTAACAAATCTACCTGAATTTTTTGCTTCCTTGCCAGTTAAAACTCGTGCTCTCCCACACTGCTCCCATGGTTTGAAGCGCTCCACCTCTAACTCTAGCATCCTTTTTTTCTATGGGTGATGGTTTTAACTTAAATGCTGAGGAGCTTGCCACCATTTTTAACTCCACCTGCACAAACATTCTGGGCTCTGTTGCTTTAGTGAGAGCCAAATGCTTTAAATCATAGCTGGAACCAAATCACAGCTGGAATCCTGACTGAATCTACAGATGTGAAACTACACAAGATGTGAAAAAATGAAAATATATATACTCAAAGTCTTAGTAAATTTTAGCCAACTTTTTATCTGTTTTCCAAAAGACTGTGGAGGCATTCTGAATATATTTCAAATTTTGTTTCTACCAGCCTACTAAAGCTGCTGTTTTTTTTAATTTCCAGTGTCTGTCATCATGATATATCACAAAACTGACGCTATCCTGTATAATATTGCTAAAACAAGCCACAGAATAACTAGCACAGATTTGCTGACTTATTTTCTGACAAAAATGTAAAAAATTTAATGGTTTAATTTATTTACTAGCAGTTAATGCTTAATTCTCTTTCCTGAAATATGTTTTCATCTTTTATATCGGTGCAAGATTTTTGGATGAGGATCCAAATGCAAACAAGACGTGCAAGGTGACTGAGTCATTAAGAATTTAACGAACTTAGACAAAAGGAAAATCTGAACATATAACCAGGGCAAGAGCAAAACTACGACTTAGTGAATAATGACAGAAAACTCTGAGGCTTAAACATGCAGGATTGAGTGATTGCAGGAGGCAAAGAACAGGTGAGTCTGCTAATCAGAATTCATTGCAGCTGTCTGGTGAAAGTTAGCTATGAGGTTACTGAGGGTGGTGATAAATATGCACAGAATACCTGGAGGGGAAAACACTAGAATGAGCGAAGAAACAAAATCAGACTAATACTAATAATAATGCTAATGTATTAAAATAAACAGAAAACCAACATGACTGATTAATTAAAACTCCATGAATCATGACAACCAAAAAAGTAAAAAATAATTTGGGAATGCAGTGTAGCAGCATAACATAGAATAATATTTGTATTAAAATTCTTGTCACACTAATTGTTTCTAAACAAAGCATGAGGCTTAGAGATATTTCTTTTCACTTTTATCAAATTTAAAAGTTTATATAAACTAAGATTGGGGAACCCTTATGACATGGTGTTGGAACCTTTTGAAAGTACAATATGTGTTACTGCAAACATACTGCTCACCCGTGTAACATGAAGGGGACATAAAATGAAACCAGCCAAGACATTATGAAGAGAACTGTGGACTTCCATGTTCAAGGTGCCTCAAAACTGTATCAGCTACTGCAGTTCTCTGCCAAACAAGTGAAAGAAAATGTAAATGTCATAGGAATGTCCTGTGGGTTCTGTGTCCCAGAGATAAATGCCTTTTGGTGTGAAGTGTGCACATCAGTCCCAAAAGTAAAGCAAAAGACCTTGTGAGGATGCTGGCTGAAACTGGTAAGACTGTGTCTTAGAGTGACTGTGTCGCAGAGTGAAACAAAACCTGCACAGATGTACCCTGAGAAACCTCTCAAGAGGTTAGAGCCATTTCTCCAAAAATAATATGAAAATCCAGATTGCCCTTTCCAGATAGACCAAGGGGAAATACCTTTTTATAGAGACAGTCTTAATGTCCGATGAGGCCAAAGTCAAAAAGAAGATCCTTAGAGGCTCAACGTCAAATACCATGTTTAAGTGTGTGAGGATAAATTGTGGACAAGGACAGCATAGCATAATTTATAACAAAACCTTTTAAAAATGTACTTTTCGAAATTGTAATTACACCAACCATTGCTAAAGAAATGAACAGCTTGTAGTATCATTACAGTATAAATAACAAAGTAAAAAGTTGTTTTCTTTTTCACTTTAGTACCTCAGCTACAGGGCGCCAATTCTGCCACATTCTGTTTCTCGGTTCTATAATTTTCTTTAGAAGGAGAGACAGCTATTGAGACATGGAGGTGAGAGAAAAGTGGGGTCTTGTGGTCTGCTATGGTTTCTAATATTGCAGAGGTAGTTCTTTAGCAGCCAAACAGCACCATGTGATGGTAACTGGATCGCCACGCAGCTGCAACACCAGGCTCCCTCGGTCGTCCCCAAGGCCGCTGGAATAGCGACAGAGAAGGTCTACAAACACACACACACGCACACCCGCCCACCCACACACACACCCACGCCAGCATACACAAACACTGTACACACACTTCAATGTGTGGAAAATCCCTAATAGTACAGGATGAGGGTAAGTGGGGAGGTGCAGCAGAGAACTCAACACTGCTTGTTTCAAAGATGTTTTTAAAGCTGTGAAATTTCTTGTCCAACCACAGCAGGCTTGATTACACACAGAGATGTTCTTTACACTGAGAGGTTGTATGTTTGTTCTTCTGTTAAATGAAGGGTAGCAGTGGTTAGATGGCAAGCCAACTACAGTCATTTATGAATGTTTCTGTCAAAGGCCAGACTAGATTCTTGTTCTCTATTAAACCACTACTGTTACTTACTTTTAGGTCTGATGGCTATCAGACCTAAATACCTGATGGCTCTACAGAACAACTCCAACAGAGAATGTATCTCCATTCTTGAGAGGATCAGTAAAAATCATTTGACTGTTTTGGAAACCAGTTTGATCCTTCATCTAGTGGACATTTATATTATTTCTGCATAAAGACAACAAGCATTGGCGAGTCAGTGAAACCTTTTTCCACTTGTTGCCATTTTTATGAGATACTTCTTGACTCAACTGTGCAGTTTGACTTGTAATTCATAGACAGACTTACACTGATTGTCTGCTGAGATGATCTATTGATTGTGTCTTGTTTATCTGTCTGTTAGACCATCCATTGCCCTTACAAATGAAATGACCCTAGATATCTTCCTATTGTGGTCCAGACTTTGGAAAAAGTACAATGAACGATCTCTGAAGATCAAGATGGATAAGTTAAGAATCTGTCCAATCCTACTGTGAAATTTGGAGGAAAAAAAACTGTGATGAACGACTCCTGGCAGTGATAGCTAGAGTCTAAATAAATCACTCCTTTGGCTGGAGGAGGTCACTATGATTAAAAGCTCAGCTTGTCAAATCTGTAAACGGCTGCTCAATGGAAGACTGTTTTTTTCATAAGTGAGGTGAAGGTGATGTTTTAAACAGGTTGGCCTTGCTGAGACTCGGTTATACCTAATGACACTTTTTGCTTTCGTAAATTTATCAGCAAAAAGTTTTAAAGGTGATTGCATAGCATCAGCGGGATTCAGCGCTGACTTAGGCCGTGCCTTTCTGGCCTGTGGTCACAAATCAAATCAAGATTGCCATGCCAATGTTTCAAACGCACACAGGCAAGTGCAGAGAAACCCTACACCAGTATGAGTCAGGCAATACGGCACCAGGGAGCACGCAGGCCTGTTGCAGGGCAGGGTAGCAAAGATGATTCAAAGTGCCCTGCAAGTTGGCAGATGCATCAAAAGCTCTGCTCTGAGCCATGCCACTCAATGTTGCATGATACTTGACATAAATAGTGGGGAAGCGCTGCACAGTGCAACCAACAGTTATCTGCATACCAATCCAGGGTTATTCCAAGACACTGAAGAATTTTTTTATTATTCTGTCTGTAAGCAATGCCTCAATCTAAAGTCTGTTCTGTCAACTGTAGACATACATTGTGGCCTTCAAAATAAGACACCTCTTCACGAAGCTTATGTATCAGCTATTTCAGATTTTTCTTATATAAGCAGAGTGAGATTTTCCTGGACTGGGATTTTGCTTTCTGCAAATGTTGAGATTTGCCTTGCAGGGGCTAACTTATTTTACTGTTGCATTTACTAGAGTCTGAAATTAATCCTATAGTTAATCAGATGCTAACTAGGCCTCAGTCTGTGCTCAGTGCCCTTTTCTGTTGAAAATACATTATCAAAACTACTGGTGCTAAAGTTTACTATAATTTTAAACCAATGTTGCATTAATTCTTTGTATCTGCCAGGGCTGCCATTACCCTTAAAATATTTTGTGGTATAGTCATTGAAAAGTGGATCTGCTAATAGACACAGTTACTGATGAATGTCTTCACTGTGCCACTTTATGATTAATGATGTGGAACTTGATAAAATGATGTTTTACACTTTTCCTAACGATACCTTTGTTCAATAAGATCTCGCTGATCCTTTGCTAGTTCTCTATTAATTATGGGTTTAACTGAATGAGTTAAACTTGTATTTAAAAAAACTAGGACAGCTGAATTAATTTCAGTTTATCAAAATTAAATGCAATTGATGGCATATTTAAACACAAGAAGAACAAATGTACTTCAGAAAAGTATTGTGTAACTGCTTATGTGTTGTATTGAAATTACATATCATAGTCTTATAACAATCATAACATTTAACAGTGGTGTTTACAATTTTGAATTCCACTGCAGCTTACATAGTATTAGATATGTTTTGCTGTATACCTTCAAAAATGAGATTGAGAAATTCTTAAATTCTAATTTATAATGAAATACATTAGCACTGGAAACTATCTTCATCCATAACTCTGAAATTAGTACTGACATAGCATTACATCTGCAGTGGACATTGGCAACAGGACTGTTTTCTTACCAAGGAACAACAATTGTATGAGTTTTACATAGTTTGTTAAATGAGTATATAAAGATATTAGTACATTTTTGTATGTATCATTATATTTGATGAACTGATTCCAATTTTACCCTCCTTAAATCAGAAATCAAGAAAAGAGAAAAAAGGAGTACCTACATCTATGAAGGCAGGATTGCTTCAAACAAGATTGTAGAACAACATCCCACAACAATATCCTGGCATGTTGCGGATAGAAGTAAGAGATGCTGCTTTGTAAAACTATTCAAAAGTCTCTGCAAACTCAAAACTCACTCCAAACTAAACTGTTATGGTAGCTAAGGGCATTTTAATTCACAGCCAACTCAACGTACCTAAACAATCACCAGTATAAGGTATCAAAACAGGCTTGTATTATAATCTTCTTCATGTTCTGATAAAAATCACACCCTTATCCCACAGGATACAGCTTTGAAGTATGAGAACGTGCAGATTAGTGATTTTTAATCTTCAAATGTGCTGCTTGTAGGTTACATTATTAGTGACCTACAAGTAGCAACAACAGTGAAGTTTTTCAGTTTCCTTGCCAAAGTACTAACTCTTGTAGACAGAGCAACTTAAAAATGTGTCTTTTTGTGTCTGTTGTGACAAAGATTATTTTTAACTGAAATTCTTAAAAATAACTTTCTTCTGATGCAGAATGCAGTTTCTCTCTGCACAGTCTCAGCATGTCAGTCTCTTCACAGAGAAAGTTCTTCTTTCTGTTCAACAATCCCATACCAACAAGCATTGAATTCCGGTTGCGTTTCCCTCAGAAGTGCCAAGGCAAATGACCTTGCCCATGCCAAGACGTAGGCTTTTAGTCCGCTTTTAGTCCGCAGCAAGGCGGAGCTGGCAGGACGATCAAAGGCTTTCCACTGAATCCTGATACTAAATGTTGCTGATGATCTGTCTAAGAGGGGGAGTCGTCTGATCATACCAAACAAGCAGAGAGACTGGGCAGTGTCAGGTCCTGGTCTGGGCTCAGAGTCCCGTGGAACATTCCTTTGAATGAAAATGCACCTTCACTAAAGTTTTGATTCAGCTCAGTGAAAACTCAAACACTGAAAGGTGTGGAAGAAAATAAAGGCAATGGGGAAATACACATCATTTTATTAATTTAGCGAGAAGATGCTGTGTAATAGAAATGGGGGACAAGACAAATTGATTTGTTCATCACATTTTGGTAACAAGTCAATACTTACTAAAAAAATGCAAAAACATTACATTGTTGTGATTAAATTGAAGAAAGGCAATGAAAAGTTTGAATACAGAATAAAATTGATACTCCAGTTATTATTAATCAAACATAACTGTAAACAAATGGGCTTGCTGCGTTGATTTAAAGGTACTCAACATAATTGCAGTTTTCTGGAAGCTTCTTCCAGATTAGAGAAGTATAAAAAGTGACTGCTTCTTTTTCATGTTTGTTTTTCATTACCAAAACCCTGACAACAAATTTATGAGCAGGCTTTTATGTATCATGTACAAAAAAAAATGTTCATCTGCAGTAACGTTATTAAAATATTTTGGAGTGGACGGTAAAAAAGGAGGGAAATAGTTTGAAGTGACGTTTTGATTTTTTAAAAATGTTGTTTCTCCTTTCTTTAAAAAGGCCCATGTAGTTTTGAAACTGCATATACAGATGCCAGAATTGCAGAGAAAAGTCAAAGCGTAGCTTTTCTATCCCGAATAACTGAAATCAATCTGCCTAAAATAGAAATGATGCCCGATGAATGAATGAACAGCAGGAATGCATAAGGAGAGGGTGACGATAGGTAGGACGTGAGAGGAAGTTTTGGGTGCAAACACAGGTTTGAGCTTGTTTTGTCAGGATTGTAACCCACATCAGCAAACAAAAACATTAATAATCTGGTGAAAATAATTAAACAAATGCAAAAAAAAAAAATCCCAAACTGTATAGATCAACAATCTCTGACATACTTCCAATGAGAACAGGCGAACATGAGCACAATCTAAAAGCAGGGTTGCTACTGGTTGAAACATTACACATAGTACTTAAGTACTGCTGTAAGCCATTTGTACTATTCTCTTTACCACTGTCACTAATCATTTTACCAATCAAGTGAGAGCTGCAAATCGTATCCCGCTTTGTAGTTGTGCTAATATTCTCAAGGTGACACAAAATACAATAACACACAAACACAAAGAGATACATTCAAATCTTTAATCCTGACATCCTTCCTTTCCTTTGTGCCACTTTAGTCTTACTTGTGTGCTCATGAAAAGATGAGGAGCGAGACGCTCCGATATGCTGGTAGAGTTTCACAAACAGACTGCTCTATCGCCCTCAGTGTTGACGCCACAAGGTCCAGAGTTGTCAAAAGTATCTGACCTCCATCTCTGCAAGATAACGCAGCACAACAAAAAGCTGGAGGAGAGAAAGAGTAAGAAAAGCAGATACAAATCAAATGCATGCTCAAACAAACTCAACTGGCGTCAGCCGCGGCAAAAAATAAAGAACAATGTCGCCTAGGCAACACTGGCTCATTTTCCTATCTTCTCTCAGTCTTTAGATATAGGAAATTATACTTCATGACACATCAAATGGTGTGTCGCGTGATTATTGAGTTTTAGACAACCAGTGTCATTTTGAAAACAACAAAGAAAAATTAACTGGAAAAACTGCTATAGAAATCTTCAGGTAAAATATTCATACTCTTTAAATAATGTTGCAAAAACCTTGTCACTGCTTTATAATCCACCTGCTTTGTGAGCTAATGTAGGCTCTTTTCATAATTTTAGAGAGCTTTTCAAGGAACAGTTAAATAACAAATCCATATTTAAATTCTGATTCACAAACCACATCATAAATGAATGGCACAATTCAAAGTTCTGATGCTTTAAGTTGCATAAGGTTTATTTTGTATTGGTGCAGCATGAGCAGATATAAGAAAAACAACTGGATTTGATCCATTTTTATTGCACTGCATAGGAGGATGAAGATATCATTGTTCAAAAATATAGCCAAAGCAGACTTTTACATAAAATTATGGTAACCAAAAATATTTATCTTTAATAAGTACTATGGAATAATATATACAGAATTGCCAAAATATGTCTTACAACTTTTAAATAATGCATACATGTTGCATGGATTGGAGTTATATATGTGCTTTAAATTCAAGTTCTCATATTGCAAAGTGCACTTAGACTGGCTTTCCACTTGCCTGTCAGGCTCTCAGCAGAGCCTCCACAGAAAAAGGCAACAGCTTTGCGGTTGGAGTCCTCACTGAGCCATGATGAGAACCCTCCACAAAGTCCATACAAGGATTTGCTTCGGTGGAAGGAGGCCCTGTGTTCCAGCCTCTTCCTGCTAAATGTCTGGAATCAAAAGTCCTGCTGTGAGCCGGGACACCCGATTCATTTACAACAGGCAGATCTGATCCAAACGTTGAGAGTCTGGATGTTGAAAAATGATCTAAGCTGATTGTTTCTGTTTGTTTTAACATCGGTTTGACAAAGCAGACGTACGGTACGCTGTTATCGGTTTTGAGTCGTTGCTGTGATGTTGGGGGTGTTAGCTCTGGCTCGCTTCTCTTCCCACAGTCTCTCCAACTATTCTGCGCCTCTTTATCCTCCCTGTGCTGCGCTGAGCTCTGGGTTGATAAAAAGTCATCATAGTGGTCTCCTGTGGAGCGCCTACTCTTTAGGTGGAAGAAATCATAAAACTGGAGGCTACAGTCATAGAGCTGCTTATATTTATATACAGGCACGCAGCTGGAAGTTCCTGCAGAGGAAGAGTCCTTGTTGGTGGAGCAGCAGCGCAGGCATGGGGAGATGGCGAGAGGTAGAGGATGAATTATGGGCATGAGAGCGGAGGGAGAGAAGGAAACTTCGCTCTGCTGCTCTTTCTGTCTTAACTCACGCTCCAGCATCACGTTTTCCAGCTCTTTGTCTGCAAAGGCTCGCCTCTTCCTCATGCGGGCGCTGATGGAGGGGCAAGGGAAGTGGCTTTGGTGGCGCTGCTTAGACCAACTGGACACACCGTCCTCTGGGGTCATCACATGTTTTAGCCCTGAACATGGGAGCAAAGCCACATTCTGCTATTACATATTCATTTAGTAAACGACACCATGTTTCCATCTAATCAGCTTAAGTTTCAATACTGTGTTGTTTGTTAGTTTAATCAGGCGGTTGGTTAGTGCTGTCATTTTCACTTTGGAGAGAGAACAACAAGAATTAATCTGAATTTGATTTCCCTCCTAGCGCCTCATTTTTGGCCCTTTTCCCTATGTTTCAAAGGTTAGGGTGTCCTAGCTGTTCTGGAGGAGTATGAAGAAGGCAAATGGAAATGGCTTGGCAGCCTTTATGAATTGCATTTCAGGGGTACACTTAGAAACCAGATTTTTGCAGCTACCCTCGCAAAGACCGTATTGAAAAGCCTACGTATGAATTTAGCCTCCCTGAGGCAACTCTTTGTAGAACTATCTTTCAACTAGAGCTGTATGGATCTACAAGATGAAAATTTTGCCCATCTTTCTTTACTTCATTGCTCAAACTCAGATTTATTGCAGGGAGTCTGAATTTCTGGGATGGTTTGTTCCAGGTGATGTGCAGTATTAATTTCAACGACATACAAAATGTTTCCTTTAGGCCAGAAAATTCAGCGATGAGTTGATCTGACCAGAGTACCTTCTTCCACAGGTTTACTATGTTCCTTTCATGGCTTTTACCAAATTGCAAACTGGACCACTTAAACTTAGATTCAACAGTAGCTTGCTTCTTACCACTGTTTGTCAAATGAGTCCACAACTCTCCCACATGAGCTGTGGATTGCTACGCCTCTGAATATTGTTTTGCTCGCACAGTTTGTCTGCAGATAGATTTCTGTGTCTTGAAAGGTTTGACGCTGTGCCAGTCTCTGCCCAATTAGGGATGATTCATTAGACAGTGCTCTGTGAGGTGTCCAAAGCTTGATCTATTGTTTTAAAAGCTAAATCTGCTTTAAATTACTCTGCAACTGCATCCCTGATCTCCTCAATGGAGCTGTTGGGTTGCTAATGTTCTCAAACATACCGCTGAATTCTTCATCAAATAGTTACATTCTTCCTGAGATTAGATTTCCCACTTGGGAACTATTTACTAGGGGTCTTCTGATTACTATAGGTTGTACAGGTGTTTATGTCAAAGTATGATAGCAAATGGACAGAATATAAAGGCACTCAACACTGTTGTATAAAATACAAATAAATAAAAAAAGCATAACTTTCCTTTCTCTTTATGGATATGTGCTACCTTGTTGACCCAGCACATCAGTTCAGATTAAAATGAATCAAAGTTTGTGGTATCATGACAAACTTTGCCAAGTTTACTTCATCCCTACTTCACAAGCCGTCCCTTGTGAAGTAGGGATGGCTTGATTTCCTTAAAAATCTAGAAAATGGACAGAAAGCCTCCAGCAGAAATCCATCAGGTTTTGTTACACATTAAGAATTACTTTGAAGGCCATTTCATGTGAACTATGAAAGTGACTCGCTTTGGTTTTGACAATTGGAGGAGCAACAAGCACAAGAACTTAAGCAGAGCTAAATTTACAAATAGTGAATTATAGATAGTTATTAGTCAACCTTTAATTCCTGTTATTGTAACCCACTGAGAGGAAAGGCAAATATTTAAAAGTCTACTCAAAACCAGAAACAAAGCACTTTCTAACAAAGTTCCTGAGAAAAGGAAAATGTGAATAAGTAATGGGGTGTTAATTATACTTTACCCTCCGGGTGGCTCTTAGCCACAATGCTTGAGTCAGCTGCTTTGGTAAAACACTGATATGCTGTTCTCCTCAATGGAGCTGAACACTTGACCCCCTTTTTACCCTGGGAGAAAAAGGTGAACAAGAATCAGACATCTGGACATAATTGCATTTTACAAAGGCAACCTTCGAGGGGCAATTAGGATGAGGAATCCATTATTTAAGACACCGGATAGAAATCATTAGGATTATTTGGTATTTGACATAAATGTACAATATTTAAATCGAGATAATTGCCTTAAGTCTTCGAAAAGCATTGCTGGTTTTTTAATGTGTTTTGCCAAATGTTATTTGAAAATATTTTTGTCAGTAGCTTTCAATGCATAAATGCAATTTTAAATGCAGTTTAAAACTTATGTTAGAAGAGAACAGTAATCCCACAGTGGGGAAATGTACTTGTCACAGTGACAAAACATACCCCATTAAATATAAAAATATCTAAATAAAAAAAATGCAGTGTAAGCATCTGTAACTGATGTGGAAAACGTGTCTGAAGAAAATACAAGGACAACTTTACCAAATTCCGAGTTCAAATCTTTTTTTTTTTTCTATGTCTATTTAGATTACTGAGCTCTTTTGGTTTTCCACCACATTTTTATTACATTCTATTCCTTTCTTGGCGCACAATTTATATTGTTCTCACATAATATCTACATGTCATACAATCGACCCGCTGATTATTTACAGTTTACTTCCCCCCCCTCTATCATCTGGGATCCACTGACCTGTCCATGCCCTCTTCTCACCTCGGCAGCCTGCTGCCTTCTCAGCGCAACCTGCGCTGCCATGACGCGCTGGCGCTCCACCACCAGCAGGCAGCAGGCGCATCGGCAGTCCCTCCAGCGGCAGAAGCGCTTGTGGCCTTTCAAGCACGACACGACGCCGTGGTTTCGACAGCGGGCGCATTTGGGGCTGCGGGTCATCTTGCGCTGAGCTTTCTGCTCGCAGCCCTTCGCAGACTCTGGTGTAGCAGCCACTTTTTTTTGGCTCTCTCCTTCGTTCTTGCCGCAGCTGTGATTTGCGTCGCTTACCGGCGCATCCGTCAGAGGTGGTCACGTCAAAAACTCCCCCAGATTTTAGCTCTTTATTTTTTGCTGTTGTCTTCAGCTGCAGGCCTCCGCTCAGTTGTACGGACATCTGTGAGAGGAGAGGGGAATTCTACCTTTAAATCCATGGAGTTTTATTGAGGATATTTTAACAAAACAGCGACATGATGAGCTACTATAAGCATCATAGAAATAATCAAAAACAACATGCGTTTAGAGATTTTTAAAAAAATAAATGAAGATATTATATATAAATTATAAAAACAGAACAGTCACATGCAAATCACATTCATCCTGTTATACAGAGGCGAACACTTAAACCAACCAATCAACTTCTATCAGCAATAAAACTAATCGAAGAAAAAACAAATTGTAATCCTGGATCTCCAGACAAGAAGCCAAATTCCCACACTAACCCGGCTACCGATGGGAAGATTTCCCTCACCAGCTCGTTGAGGCTTTTTCAGAGTGGAAACGTTGCAGCCAAAAGTTGAGCCTGCCTCAGCTGCTCTTTGACGCCCTTTTCCAAGAAGCAGCTTGGCCGCAATGCCCAGCTCCCCGCAGAACCCACCTGCAAAGACTTAGGAACACCCGCGTTCCCTGGAAGAACGAGTCCCTCTCCTTTTAAACGCCTCTACCTGCGCTGCCCTGCCCACCTTCCCGGCGCCTCTCATGTTTCAGAGACCTGGGATCTCTGCTAACAGCACATCTCAATTGAAGGCCACAATTATTGGGGAGCCAACGTTTCCCATAAGAGTTTATTTAAAGCAGGTAGACTGGGGCTGGCTGGAGATGGCCCAAGGCACAAGCAAATTAAGCGGCTGCTAAGGGCCCCCTGCTGGCTTGGGGTACTTTAAATTCATGGATGTCATAAGAATGTTAAAGAATTTAAAATTGTTGAAAGTTACATTTTTTGTATTTACTTATGACTACAATATTATTAGACAGCAAAATACAACTTAATACAACAATAATTAATTTCTTTGATCAAATGAATCAATAAATCAAATACAATTATTACCTCCTTCCTGAATCTACTCAGTAATTCATAGATATTGCTTTTGTGGCTGTGGTCAAATCTAAGCAAAAGTAGAGTTTAGATTGTTGCTCAGCAACTCTGAAGTTAGGATTTTCAATCAAATCTGCAAGTATCACTGTGGAATCTTAAATATCCTGAAATTCTGAACAATTGACACTATAGAGTGTATGAATGATTACCTTTATAAGTAGCAAACAAACCCAGTGAGAGTGTTAGGATCTGTGTAAGTTTGAACTTTCGGTGCTATTTGTTTGATCATTTCTATGTTTTTTTATTTTGATGCATTGTTCATTCTTTTGTATTTGTTTGGTTTATTTGTTTATAATATTGTAATATTACCAAGTGATCTCCACTTGGTGTTTTCAGCAAGTATTTGCGTATTTGATTGTACATTTGAATTTGCTACCCTAAGATTAGAGTTTTCCTTTCAGTTCAATGTTTCTGCTAGTTTCAGGTATCCTTTGATTCATATCTGTTCATTGCTCTTCCTTCCTCTGCTCCCTTCAGCCTGCTGGTCATTGTGTCCTGCTCAGGTGTTTCCTATCTCCTGATTTCCTCACCTGCAGTCTTCTTGTCTCATTGTTCTCCACTGACTCCTTTCCTGACACTTTCTGTTTCCCTACAGCGTAATATCCTGCTTGCCCTTGGTAAGTTCTGCTTGTATTTTAATTAAATATGTGTTTTTGAGATTATCCTAACTACCTTATCTTAACTCAAATCCACAAAACATGACAGACTGAGGTCAATTTAAAAACTAACACTTGTTACAGTTATTAGTTGTTAATCTAGATAGATATAATTTAATCCAAAAATAGAATTAAAATACCAACTTTCAAAAAAAAAAAAGTAAATTAATATTGTTTTATGTGAAGCCACAAAGATATTGAAAAGTCTTCAACTGGTTGCAGCCATTTTGCTGCGTACTGAGTCTCTATCAAGGAATATTTACTCTAGGAGTGACTGCCAGAACAAATGAATAAATCAGATAAATGACCTTTCAACAATTTATGTACTGCTGTTTATTTAATAACTACTGTGAGCTGCAGTTGGGGTCCCAAATCAAGTTTTGTTTTTGGCCCCATTCAATCTTGGGCTTTTTTTTTTACTGACATCCTTCAAAAACCATCCTTCATTAACAAATTATTCTTTATATAAGCAGTGAAATTGGGAAATTTATAGCATTTCAGTAATCAAGCCTTTTTTAAAAGTCACCAAACCAACTTGCAACAGATTCCACAGCTGTATTTTTAACTTAACTGAGCTGTTGACAAATATTTAATGTGAAATTAAGTCTCAAATTATTATTTCCTCTAGCAGATTTAGATTTCAAATGATTTTCTAGTCAACTAATAACTTTTGATAAGAAATGAGACAGTGAGCTCTGTGATGATGGATTTTGAGGGGGGAAATACAATTTATCTTTCATTTGCATTTTATTTCCTAAATGACTTAAAATTATTCACATCCTCTTCAGTAATAAATGGTAAACATTTGATAACTGATCATTTGAGGTTTGAAGATCTCATTGCCATAATGCAAATCTTTAACTTCCTCCACAGGTGATGGAAATTACTTTGAACCTAAACCTCTTTGTGGTCTAAATAATTTGGAGCTTAGCTGTACCTATTTTATTTCTGTAGCTGATGGTGACAAGTGGTTTAAAATTTAAGTGATTAACTTCAGTTTTGAATGAGTTCATCAACATGACCCAGACTATTAAGATTTCTTGCATCCACTGATGTTTTCTATGTGTGAGCTATATATTGGGTTGATCTATATAAATTGAGTGTTTATGCATTATCAAGAAAAAAGCAGAAAAGTTTAGGGAAGTAGAGTGACATTTTCATTATACCCAGGAGTTATCTTGAAGCTCATATTTATTCATGACAACCTTAAAATGACTCTTGATGTCTCATACATATTTTCAGCATAAAACCTTAGCAATATACAGCATATTAATTCTGTTTTAGAAGTATAAAGTGGGAGTAAAGTATTGTACTTTTCAATTTTATATGAATATACAGAACTGAAACTTACTGTTTATATCTCTATCTCTCTCATTTAAAATGCATTTTCTGCAACATTACTTCTGTTTCCTCTGAAACAAACCTTCACAACTGCCCTTATGTTGGCTTCACAAACAAGGAGGATGGTAAGAAAGTTGTGCTCCCTGCTGGTGATACTCTGTAGCTACAAGTGGGGTAACTCCACAGCAATTCATTTGCCTGATTTTCATCTTTAAATTCCACAACAGAAGCTACATTTCCACAGCTGCAACTGTGTAAGATAAGTACCGTAACATGTCGTGATCTCCACTTGGTGTTTTCAGCAAGT
The DNA here is from genome assembly GCF_003331165.1 of Xiphophorus hellerii. Taxonomy (NCBI): domain Eukaryota; kingdom Metazoa; phylum Chordata; class Actinopteri; order Cyprinodontiformes; family Poeciliidae; genus Xiphophorus; species Xiphophorus hellerii. Next base: position 2,528,998 of record NC_045680.1, read on the forward strand.
ATTTGCGTATTTGATTCAGAGGTTTCCTCACCACTACAGAAAAAAACGGTTCATTTACATCTTGTCTTGTATCGGAAGATGCAAAAAAGTCTGTATTTTTCAGGGCAAACAGTCATCTTCTACAGATGTATAATCATGTATAGGGTTGCTTGGTTGAAAACTAGGTTACCATTGCAACACAGATACTCACACCTACAGATAATTCAGACAGAGAACTCAAACTGCATACCAGAAAGATGGAACCCTGGGAACTTCATACTGCGAGGAAACTGTACAAAATTCCAAATTATACTAATTATGGAATTAAATTCATCATTTTTTTAAAATTTATTTTACATCTGGCATTTCACAAGAAATTTAGAATGGCTATTATCATATCTGATGAAACACATGAAGATGTTTGCCTACTTACATGAAGTTACATTAAGATTAAATAAAATACATTGCAGTGGTGTATTTTAATATATATATATACTGTGTGTATATATATATATTTCACATATTTCTAATGTACCAGTTTCATAAGTTTTGATGATATGAAATTAGTCATTTACATTAAACTGAGTTGAGCAATATTCTCTATAAATGTGATGAAAATTGTTAAAATCCCTAAAAAAATGTGCTATTTGTCTTTTTTTTTTTTTTTTTTCTTCAGCTACACAAATCCAGTCTTCATAAAGGTCAAAAAATGGTTTTGGCAAAGATCAAAAATCAGTGAAGTGCTGGCTGTTGCATCCATCATAGTTACATAAAGAAACAACATCTCGGAGATGCAGGAACAACTTTAATTAATTTGCATTATTATGAACAACATTTAGATCTGATTTGCATAGTTGGTTCAGTAGACTTCTATATTTTCAAAATTTATTTAAAATCCTTTCTAGAACTATTAATAATGCCTATATTTTGTTTAATTGTTTAAAGAATAGTTGTAAACCACATTTTTAGTGTATGAGATGCATAATAAGATCAAAGTATCCTACTCCTTTTCGAGCAGGTTAAGATTATTGTACAAAATATGTCTTTTGCATTTCATGTTCATGTGTGATTTTATACTTCTATCATGTTCAAAATAAACAAATAAATAAAATATCAAGAGCTCAGGTGGCTATGGATAGGTAACCTTTGGTCTTGAGTCAAGACATTGCCATAAACAGAGGTGATTTCCCAGGACATTTCAGTTGTTAGCTTGAAACGGAATGAAAGATCTGATGTCAAAGATGGTGGTGGAAACTAGAGCCAGCTGAGCCTCTAGATATGATCTTTTTGAGAGACCGCCAATTAAAACTAATAGATGTCTGCAGAAACGGACACAAAAAACCTATAATGCTGATCAGCAACTTCTTCCTCTCATTAATCTGACAGGAGAAAATCTGAAACTGATTTTGTGTAAAGATTTACCAGTGCAAACTATAATGGGTGATGTGAAGCTCTTATTTATTTTTTTTTAACCTTTTTACAACAATGGTGGCCTTCTATCATTACTGATAGACGGCCATGATAACAGTTCTATCATAACTGTTATATCTTAAGAAAATTTTAAAAACATAATTATTGAATTTATTGATCCAAATATCCATTCTCTATACCCTCTTCTCCTTGCATGACCTCGGGGCGGGTTAATGGGATTTGGCTAATCTCAAATGGTGATGGGCAAGAATCCACCCTGGACAGGTCGTCAGTCCATCATAGGGAAACAACCACGCACACACAATCCTAGTGTGGACAATTTTGCCGAGACCACTCAACTTGAGTCATGTTTTTGGACTGTGGGAGAACATGCAAATTTCATACAAATTCCAGTACATTCAAATCTCATGTACAGGGTTCAAAACCAAAGCCTTTTTTTGAACCCATGACCTTCTTGATGCAAGACAAGAATGCTGTATTTAATTACATAGATTTTAAATCATAAATGGTTTGCTTTTAAAAAACTATTAGCTTGATGGCCATTTAAAATATGGTTACACTTCAAGTCATATATGCCCATCTAATTCATACAGAGTAGAGTAGGTCAGAGCCGGTGTGTGTTGCCCAAGGACATTTTGACATGTGGTAAGGAACCATCAGCCACTGCCATCCAACTGCAAGCCCCCACTTTTACAGTTTGTACATTTGTTCATCTGTTTTGTTTTCAAATTCATTAAAATTGTATATGTCATAGTCACTCCACCCTGAAAAAAAAGCTGTTCAGATTTACAATTGCGCTATCATTAAAAAATATATTATGATGACGAGTGCATATAAACCTCTCATTGCAACTGTATAATGTGCCACAGTACAGTAAGAAGAAAGCCAGTGGGAGCTAGCAAGTCAACAAAGCACAAACAAGACCAACAATAAGTTAATTTCAATATATTCTTAGCAATATACAAAGAAAACCTTGGAGGAGTTTTGTTACCTGCAGCTGATATTTTAAAAGTATATCTTCACAAGATGGGGACAGATAAACTCTGATTATCAGAGCACACCCCTTTCAGATGAAATACAGAGGCCACAGTGGCCTGTTCATATCAAAGGAGACTCCAAAGGGATAAAAAGGAACTGCCTGTCTCTGGGGAATTGCTGCAGAAAAAGGGGGAGAAAAATCAATATCATTTTTAAGAAGCACATAGGGACCATGGAATCCTTTCAGCTGCCATGTGGGAGTACAATACGAATAATATGTTTTTTTTTATATGTTTTATCCGTGCCACACATTTAGTACACGGGCAGACAGCAGTAATTGTCAGGCTCTTCTGAACATTGCCTTGTTGTCTTCCCCCCCCCCCACAGAAGTTTCAGACAAAAACAAAATAATCTATTTGTAATTATAATGTGTATGAAAGAATATCCGCTGCAGGAGAAAATGACTTAAGTCAATTCAGAAACAACAAAAACAAGAAATTTCTCCAGCTGTTCCACCTCAAAACAATTCTGCCTGGCCCCAGTCTGTATTTGGCATCAGCAATTCAATACTTTATTTAGTAGACCCAACAGGGTCAATGGGACCCTGCTGGAGTAAAAAGCTCAGACCCTGTCCAATGGGGTCCAAATGTTCCCATGTCTTGCGGCTGCTGAAGGGTTAAATATGCCAAATTTTGCTTTAATGGAAGCAGCTTCCTCTCCTGCAAGTAGCAGGAGGAGTAACTGTTATTGCTGTTGGTAAAAGAAAGTAGAAGTGCACTGATTGCAGTTTTCTGGCCAATCAGCAATATTTAAAAAGCCTGACTGATTTTGGCACACGCCAATTTGTTTCAGTACGAAGTATAGCAAGAAAAGTTGTGAAATGTTTTATTTTTTATTTGTTTGTTTTTTTACCTGAATCATCCTGGGGTTTTAATCCTATTTGACCGGACTATAAAATATAGAATTATAATTCTGTTTTAAAATTTACATTTTCATATAGTTTAGACATTAAGCATGCAAGTATGTACAATGTCATTTTAAAGTTACAATAGTTCCACAGAAAATACATTGTACAAAATAGACAATATTTTGACATGATAGGTGGAGCAAAAAATGCAAACAAATATCCTCCTTTTGTCATACTAGGTTCTTAGTCCGGTGTCAAGACTATTTTTCTTTTGTAGTTTCATCATTGATAAATTCCTTGATGAAATACATCAAGGAATTTATGTTTGAGTTATGTTTGGCATTCTGCTGAACATATTTGGTCAAATGACTCATGACTTGAAATTCAAAGTTTAGGACTTGACTCTGTGCCTGCATGTCTCAAATAAAACCCACCTTTGGCTGCTTTCGCTTGCAGATGGTGATTTCTGGTGGGGAAGAGGTCCAGGAATGGATGCGAGGGTGAAAGTTGTTTGGTGGAATTACATTTAGGATGTGCATTATGTGGTACAATATGTCAGTGAAAACAGATAAGTACCCCCCTTGCTGATAGCATCAGCTTTACTGCTGCCTGTGTTGGAGTGCACTCTCTCCAACCCCCTTGACTGTCAGACAAAATTGACTGCCATCAACACGGACATATTGCTCTTGTATTCAAGTCACATGACCATCTCTTGGCCCTACTTTCTTCAATGTCCTGCGGTTCTACTGAGAATTGTCTGCATCAACTAACATGTTTTTTTGCAAATATAGAGTTTGACAGACTCTTTGGCTTATGCTGACATGTCTGTCTCGATCAGCCTCTCTCTCCCAACGACAGAACACAGGGGGCAGACAACCTGCTCGAGATTTTCAAGGACAAGAGGGCTGCTCCAACTTAAATAATGCAGTGGATGAGTTTGAGAGGTTCCAAACAAACTCTAGGGCTGAATGTCAATTCACTTCAAAGAGAAAAATATAAAGACACTGAACTATGTTTTGCAGTGGCTTTACACAAAGGTTTTAGAAGCTTTATCCACCTACTTTCAAAGACTGGGAGACACCTTGGCACTTATCAGCGCAAGGCAGGGGCTATTAAGCTGACAGTTTTTTTCCCAAGGAGGCTTAACCTGCACCTTAGATATTGTTTGAGTTGTCAGGCTTCTAAAGGTGGAACAAACACCTGCTTAAATTAATGTCAGTAAATTAGATACAATTATGCTCCCTCTAGGTGCGCTCTTAATATGCTGTGCAAAGTCGCAGTGCAAGAAATGTGACATGAACCAGAATGACGACATTTTGATAAAACTGTCAAAAAGCAGCAATAGGTTTTCATACATTTGGTAAGTTTTGACAACCGGTGAAAAGGAAGGAATCAATTCCTTACGGTCTCTATTAGCAAGAAAGTGCTTTGCAAAAGTATTCATATCTCTTGTACCTTTTCACAACATGTCATATCTTGACCACAAACCTTTTGGGTTTAATGTGATAGACCAGCACAACATAGTAACTCTACTTAAATGGGATTCAATTTGGACAAAAGGTTCACTTAAATTCAATCAGCATCTTTTACAAACCAATATCTTGTGAAAACAATAATGTCTGGACATATAGTAAGCAAAAATGTTGCTTGTACAGAAGTAGCGACAGAGCAGTAATGGTATGGAGCTTGATTTGGGTGGGAGCTACAACTTATTTGTCCATCTAAGAAAATGTTGAGAATTTCAGTCCAGATGTGAGCAAGACATAGATGAAAACAGAGGCTAGATGCAATCAAAGAGCGAAGCAGAAAATCAATCAGCAGCACAGGGATATATTATTTATCAGAACCAGGCATAGACAGGCTTCAACTGATCTTTGAAGAAAATTATAAACTCCTCAGATTATATAAGACAAGCTAATCAGTATGATGGATGTTTTTTGGTCATGTCAGTCTGTATGATCTTAAAAAGTTTTTAAAAAAGATAAGGATCAAACAGAGGAGGATTAATGTATGTTAGTGAAACTGAGCAGAATTTTTGCTGCAATCTTCATGGTTTTAAACATTGGTGCATTTGCATCTTTGTGATTTCATGCTTCATGATCTGAAGAAAATCCTCCGGGAGCCAGAAGTTGCCCCCTCTTGTTCCATTTAACACTGCATGTGCCGTTGGCTTCAGTCCATCTGCTCTCCGGTCCCGTGTTCATTCTCCCACCGTTTTTCCTTTTGCACTTTTTCACTGCAGATATTCACTCCCTTTGTCTGTGTCTCCTTTATTTTATACTTACTTCATCACTTTAACCTGTATCATCCATCTTTCATCCATATCTTTGTTTTTCATGTCTTTCGTCCTTCCTCCTAACATTTCGTTTTCCACTGATGAATTACTGCTTTTGTCCTTGTTTTTACCATCATGCTTCCAAGAGTCTTACCTCGTCACAACTTCTCAATTCTCTTTAAATCTCGGAAAGCTTTCGGCCTTCTTTGTTGTCCCTCATTTTTACTTCTTTTCCATTTTAAAGAGGATGCTCGGTGTCCTTCTTTACCCTTTCTTTATTCACTTTCAGATTTTTATGTCCATTGCTTTAGGCTGGAGAAGGCTTAAAGCATTTTACAAGCCTGGTAAAAGGGCTAGGGGGATATATTTTCTGTCTCTGGCAAAAGGCGTTTGTTCGATGCAGTCCAAATCTCTTTTGGGTAGAACAGGAAACAACATATTTCTGGGAAAGGTCGAACAGATGCTTGGTTGACCTCAATGAGTCAGCTGACTGCTCAGAGTAGAACATGCACTTTATAAATTAACTGGTAATCTGAGGAAATGGATGAGTACTAAGCTCTCTCCTGCAACAAGAGGACTTTTCCGACCACTATTGGGAGGAAATTTGAGGAAATATGTTTCTCTGTATGTGAGGCAACCATTAAGTTTTTTTTGTTGTTGTTGAGACATAACTAAAATATGGAATACTCAAGTCCTTTTTGTTTTTTACAGAAGGAATATCAGTGTCTCTGTTTCTAGAAGGTAAATAAACGAGCAAAAGTTCACACTGTTTTATTGATGTTTCATGTCGTAGGCCAAAGCAAAGTACCACTTAATTGGGCAATGGAAGGAAAACGATACATGATTTTGCTTTTCCCTGAACACGGTGACTTGTTTGGATGCCCTGGTATCAGAGGCATCAGATTAAATAGGAAGCAGAGTGGAACTTTACACATTTTTCATCAGATTTTTGTGTGGTTCTTTCAGTGTTTAAATTGCCAGTTTACTTGTTTCCACAGTGAAAGGTGTTGAATATTTCAAACTAAAAAAAAGGCAAAAACATTAACAAAATGTGCAAGTTATTCCTACTCAGTGATAATTGTAAATGTTGCTTTGGGTCCAATCTCTTAAAATTTGATGCCATATATGGTTATTTGATTTTTCTTAGATTAAAGTTTTCTCAGGTCAGAATATTGTTGAATCTGAAAATAAATTTTAACTGGTTTTCTTACTTTTAATTTCTTGCTGGTCTAATCCAGATCCACTGGTACAAGACTTTAATTTCCTTCAATGCTTAGTTAAAATAACCAGCTTCGCTTGTACATTTTACACCCACACACCTCACAGACCATAATTGATCATCTTTTTTAAAAACGTTTTGGTTTCAGGATGCATCATACTAAATACCTGATCCTTGACCTGAGCATCGGTGTTTTATCTCCACATGAGTTAAACCCCCCTCTGCAATTATTTCTAATCATGATCTTGATGTCTGCAGAGGGAGCAGTAAATGCCCCATGAAGACCTTTGTGTCCTGCTCAGAGTATTGATCCAGTCTGTTTCAGCCTCATGTTAATGAAAGACTTTAAATAATGCAGACACAGCACTACTGTACACACATAAAACACGCAATACTATAGGTATACTTTTTTCATTCTTTTTCCTTCCTTCCTCCTGTCTTTGTCATTTTTATTTTCCCATACCGGTATTCTTTAGATAAAGGTTGAGGAAGGATACCCCCCCCACCCCCCACTGCTCTCCCCTTCAATGCAGCCTCACCATCTCTGATCCATTGTCTTTCTGGATGCTGTGAGATTCAAAGACACCCTCTGCTCCCAGAGATGAAACACCCCCGCTGAAATATCAAGTGTGTCCCAATTTAGGACCAACCCTTCCCTCTATATCAGATTTCATGTTTCTTTTGCTTTATTGGATGCTTTTGTCTTCCTGATTGTGAAAGCATATCTCAGTGAAGGTGTGAAACGCAATATCCCCCCAGACACACGAAGCCAAGCACAATATTGTGTAATTGTGGCAGCATAATGAGACGCCAGTTGAATAGAGCTTGAATTAGGAATCATCTCCGCAAGCACAGCTCTTCAAACATTCTCAAAAAAAAAAAAACGTTCAAGTAAAAAATGCAGATGAATGCTTTTCAGCTACTTTAAAATAACAAGTATCCCACTTCCTTTGATTATTTTTGCATGATTCCTGTGAGAAATTTAACCAACACCGAGGCAAGAGAGACTAATATCACCGTTATTCAAATAAAAATATCTATTAAAAGCTTTGGAATGGAGAAAAGAAACAGTTTCTGCTTAAAATAGCGAAATGTAAATAGGACTTCTTTCAATCCTTCCTAGTTCTTTGTAGTTTGGCAACTACACATAAAGAGAAGGGACATTTGTCAAGCAAAACAAATAATTGTGCCTTTGTGAATTTGAGTTTTGTTTCATATGTCTGTTCACAAATAAATAGCTTCTGACAGAGCTGCATGATTTGGAATCATGTTGGTGAAATTTGCAACAATTTGCAGTAAACAGGAAAATCCATCCATCCATTTTTGTACACCCTTGTCCCTAGTGGTGTTGGGAGGTTCTGGTGCCTGTCTCCAGCTAACATTCCAGGCGAGAGGCAGAGTACGCGGTGGACAGGTCACCAGTTTGTCGCAGGGCAACACAGAGGCAGGACAAAAAACCATCCACACGCACACTCACACCTAGGAGAGACCAATTTACCTGACAGTCATGTTTTTGGACTGTGGGAGGAAGTCGGAGTACCCGGAGAGAATCCACGCATGCACAGGGAGAACACGCAAACTTCATGCAGAAAGACCCCTTACCGGGAATTGAACCCAGGACCTTTTTGCTGCAAGGCAACAGCTCTACTGCGCCACTGTGCAGCCCCAAACAGGAAAATATTTAACTAAAATTTGTGAATATATTTCTGCCTTCAATTTATAGTAAACATGGATGACAGTGTGTATCCTATTCAGCCCAGGGGGAAAGAAATCTGCTATTTCCATTTCACCCACATAATATAGTAAAAGACAGAATTTCCTGTGGAAAGTGACTCATGTTTTTTGGGGATAATCCACCTACAAATCCATTTTTATTATTTTTTTATTTTCCATAGCACATAAAATATTTTGGAAGAAAATGCATTTGGAAGCTGGAATAACTTGGCACAATGCAACTTCACATGTCATTGGCTGGCATTTGCGAAGTAGTCAATCCAGGAGCTGCATTTAATTTCCTTAATGCTGATTGGCTGTATCCCCAAGAATGGAAATAAAGAAGAATGTAGGTATCGACTTCTGCAGTAGCACTAAGAGGGTTAACACTGTGCATATCAAGGTAAACTCAACACAGCCTGCAAATTTTTATAAACACTGAAAACCAGGCCTAATAAATGTATGTTCCATGACTTTATTTACTAGAAGTGCCATCCATCACTAATTAAAGAACATTTCATCTAATGTTTTGCTTTTGAAAAGAAATTGAACACATATGGCAGTGAAAAAAAGCTTGGTGCTAATTTTAAGCTTGCTCTTTAGATAAATTTATTTGATTACTAAGCACACATTGAAAGGCAGCTGGTACAGTTTTTCTCCAAAAGCTGCTACGCTTTCGCTTTTGTCCCTATCCTTATTTTATATTTTAGCTTGCAAAGTACGCTATGCCCCCTTCTCTGCTCTCTGCTGGTGACAGCTGGGGAGAACGTATGGCGAAGAGTCACTGGAGGTACATTAAAGATGATCTCATGCTTCGCTGTATCTTCCATTAAATCTACTCATGAATCAAATTAGCTTTTGTTCTTTAACTGTCACTTGTTTTTTAAAGTCCACTAAAGGCACTATAGATCCATTTTTTGCCTCTGAAAATGCTACAAAGGAATAAATGGAGTTTTGCAAGAATCTCACAAATACTAGAACAATGAGAATTTTCCTCTTTTAATGGTGATGCCTAATCAGATTCTGCTGGTGGCTTGAAACTCGTTAATATACAAAAATATAATTCTCTACTTATTGTTGTCCAAATCATCAAGTTCAGCGATTGCTGCCTCCCTCTGGATAATGATGCCAACCAAAATGGGTAAAGTCAGCTTGCGATAAGGGGAGGAAAGCCCACCAACCACTTTTCATCAATGTCGTCACAGCAAGTCAATGCATTTGGGCATCTAGACTTGGTGAAGTTCAACCCAAGCACTTTTCATTTAAATGTTGTTGGTTGTTGGTGTGAATTTCCTAAATGAGTGTGTCTGAAACTGCTGCTCTACTGGGATTTTCACTCACAAGCATCTCAAGTTGACAGAGATTGATTCAAAAATTAATAAAATACACCATGAGCGGCAGTTTTGTGGAGTAAAATGCCAGTAAAAGTCAAATGTCATAGTTGAATGGGCAGTCCGGTTTGGGATTATAAAATTTTAACATACTGTATGCTCAAACAGCCAGGCAAGGCATATGAAATACCATTCCTCAACTGACAAGCAGAGTCAGCAAATATCAATCCAATAAGTAGAACTAGAGATTTTCATTACAGATCTGTACCTTTTAAAAATGTGCAGCAGCTAAAAGGCAACTGGTAAAATTCTGCCTGAGCCATTGCTCTTTTTCCTCCAACAGTACATTTGTGGGTCCATAGTGTTTTGCTTAATTTAATTAATTTCTTTACTTCACAACTCTCTGACAGAAAAGGCGGTTGTGAGAGAGGGGGAAGACTTGCGATTCTGGGAGACGAGTTGGTTTCATCCTGGATCAGATCTTTACCCCCCATAGCTGCTGAGAAGTTGTGGAGGTTCGCTTGTCTAGTTCAATGTTTCCACAACTGGAGAAGAACTTATTCTCCTAAGGCACAACCTGGTCAATGTGACTGAAGTAAAATATTTGCTTACATTCTCAGCACTCTCTGTGTTCTCGTCTGTCATGGTGAAGAAAGACCTGAGCCTAAAAGCAACGCTCCCAATTTATCAAGCCTGTAGTCATGAGATAACAGATCATGGGAAAAAGAGTAATCTTGGACAAAAACAGTCGATCTGCCTCTAAAGTGTGGCTGGACTACACTTTAGAGATGAGAGGGAGCTGGTAGTAGAGATGGTGCTCCTTCATATCAAAAGGAGTCATTTGAGGTCGTTTGGGTATCTGATAAATTGCCTTCCAGGCAGCTACCTGTGGAGGTGTTCTGCTCACATTCTTATGAAGGAACAGACTTAGAGTGGACTCAGAACTCCCTGAAAGGACTTTGTCTCATTTTGCCTGGAAACAACTTCAAATCCCCCAAAATGAGGGCACAACTTAAACAAGTTCAAGGTGGAGATCAATTTTTTTATTATTATTACTTTATATTCCAAACAAATGTTCCAAAACATTTGAACAGTATTACTGTAGACTTGTATTTTTCTGTGTTCGTTCCAACAGGAGAAGCAGATTAATAATTTTTTCTAACATTATTATACATTGATTTTGAACATAGAACGTTTTTTTTTAAAGGCAAACTTTAGATTTTATCATTCAAGTAATGTTACAGAGGTCCTGGGGCATTTATGTGGATAATAATTCGAATATACACCATAACCCAGCTGCGACAACGAACTCCTGCAATTATATTTAACTGATTCTGACCCTATTTGACCTCTTCAATGAGGCAGTAAGACGTTCTCAGACAGATTTAAATTTTTCTTTTTATAAGACCAGATCACCGAGAAACTGCTGTAGAGTGAATCTTTTCGGTGTGAAATGTTCCTGCTGTGAATAGAGTCACGCAGTGGAGAATACATTACACCTGTGAATGCTAATCTGCTTGATATTAGCATTTAAATAAAGTTTTATAGCTGTGTCCATCTGCTCTGAAAAATACATTATGGTTGATAAATGTGACTCAGTTTATCAGTAACTCAGCCTGTCCTCATCAGGAAACACATGCCTGACAGAGTGTAGCACTTTGGTCATGGTTTGTGGTTTGGGAAGTAAGTTATAAGGTTGGATAGCATTGCTGACTATTAGACTAACAGCCAAATCCAAACTTTTTCAAAACAAGAGCATAATCAAAATATAGCTCATGAGAAGGAATGAGAGTAGCTTGATTTGCTAAGGTGTTTGAACTCATCTCATCCCAGGTATGGCAGTTTTTGAGTGATCAGTACAGGACAGGAGTCACTGATGAAACTCAGCTTTTCATACCTTATGTTGGTGTGCAATTCAAGAGATAGGCAGCCACATTTTACACACCATTGTACTATTTTTATGTTCACGATTTGCAAAAACATAAAATAGCCATGCATAACTTTTTCTTGATCAAACAAAGCTGGTCTAGAAGTTGGGTGACCTACAGATGAGCATGTTGGCACTTTGTAAATTAGACAAAAATACACCAATATGATAGAGGCGAACAAGTTAAGAGCGATTGAGGCTGGTGTAGTGCAGACTAACTTGAATAATTTGAGATACTTTTTTCATTTTTATTTATTATATTTTTTTTAAAAAACGCATGAGTGGCACTAGGATCCATTGGTGTTTACTTAGATTATTTAATTAGACAAACAGCTATTTTTGCTGTGCAACAAAATAATCATATTTCACAACAACAACCTGCCTTTCTTTGTTTTTCTTTTCTTGTTATAAAAAATGGCTGTACATATATTTATGGAGTCTTCCTTTCATGCTTTATCTTAGATCTTCTAAGGTTTATTTATAATTAATATCTGCACACTGAGTACTGAAACCAAAGTCAAATACCTTGTTTGTGCTCACAATTCTGATTCTGAAACAAAGCGACGTGAAGAGATGAAGAGAATCTTTTCTTCCTGTTTCCATGAGAAGAGAGCGATTGTTTATGACACTTGTGAATCATTAAAGATGAAATTGGCTTGAGGCAAAATCTAGAGAAAACAGAAAGAAACTGAAGCATAAATGAGGTAATAATGAAGGCACATCAGTGATTCTGTAGTAATTTTCCACTTTGATGGAAGGTTGTGTTCAACTGATCAACACTAAAGGCATCATGTAAAAGACACAACACACATGATGGCCCCATTTTGATCTAACTGATTTAGGGAATAGGGATGCAGAGTCACTGTGGATAAAAGAAAAATGAGATGTTTTCAACAAGGCTATTATTTCAGGGCTATGCATGAGATTGCTTCCGACTGTGATCTATAAGACAAAGCGATTCCTCTCTTAGTTTGAGATGCGCTCTCCCCTGGGACATCTATTATCAGCTTCCTGTCGCTCTTACATTTGAAAAGTTGTTGCCCTGTAATAGCTGTTTGTTCTCATACTTTTATCTGTTTATTTTTTATTTCTTATTTCTTAAACAGTAGTTTTCACCATGCATTCTCATATGAAGATGCAGTCTACCAAATGTACTAACAACATGTCACTTTGGCTGTTTCTTGTTAAATGAATATTTTGACAAACCTTTGGAATGGGTTATTTAATTGCTTTACTGAACAAATGTACCTCCTAATCTGATCAAAACAATAGAAGGGAGGACTTGTTAAGTTAGGCTACTTCATTTTTAACAAAATCTGATGGGATTTTTTCCTCTCTGTATTTGGATTCCTGGTATGTAGTAATTGCAGGTAAATTTTTCACATGTTGCATATTCTTTTTCAGCACAGTGTTTTTTTCTTATCAGTTTTTGAAAATCCATTACAAGTAGCATTTGGAATATTGCTGTCTATTTTTTTGATAGATGTTTCTATCTGATAAAAGTAGCTCAAATTAAAATTAATATTTAATAATAATAATAATTATAACAAAAAGATCAAAACATACTAATTGCCAATTTTGCTGTTTCTCTCTCTTTGTGCTTCTGCTTTACTGACCACCTTTTGCTACATGTTGTTTGACATCATTTGCGTCACGCATGAGTGAATAAAGCTGCTGTCTGGGGTCTGTCTTCCTCGTGGACATTCATGTTCACACCATAGATAAGTTTGGATACCTTCTCAAATATTTATTCAACTTGCTGATGAACTCTTCTTATGATATTTGGTGCTTTTCTTAAAATTTTGCACCAAGTCAAATCCTAGCAACACCTCTTATTGGTGGTATGCTATGGGTTACAGACAATGATGATGGATTTGCTGTATAGAAATGTGCAGTCACGTTAAGTCACTTAACTATAACGTCATCAACTTTATTTATAAATCGTTTTAACACCAGCCACTCCTGAAGAGCTGAACACCAGAGACAACGATTTGCACTGGCAGTTATAATAACCGGTAATGAATTTAATAGTGAAGTGAAGATCTTTTTACTACACACATAATAGTCTCTGCATTTGTGTCCATTACAAAACTGCATTGTGGCATTTTTAGCTTCATTTTAAAAGTTGGTCTTAAAACTTTTAAAGCCAGATTTTAAATAGTTTGGTAGTTTGAACCACTGGGTGATGTAGCATCAATAGTTTATTACCATTAAGAGTCTGTCTCTATTGTGTTACAAAGAGTAATGGCATTTTAGGTTTTTATTGAAAACTTTAAAAATCTAATAGCCCCTAGAAGGCTTCAAAAGGCTGTTAGTCATTTTAACTCTTTGATACTAATGTTAAAAAAATATTTATCAATATAAATGTTTTATGTGCATCATTTACAACTTGGCTGTTTAACTTGCAGAGGCTGCACAGTAGTCACTACATTCCTCCAGGTGCTAACATTAGCACAGCCACAGGTTATTTATATGGTTTCAGTAAAGAACATGATTCCAGGAAAGGTGTGCACACCAGAGCAGAAGATTTCAAACTAGTGTGTTTAAAAAGTATCACTCCCTTCCCCTGAAACTTCAACTAATAAGCTACAAGGTGAAGTAACACATTTAACCATCTGTACTTTAGTTAGAAGCATGCCTACAGAGTTGAGCTTTTTCCACCTATAGGTGTGTCAGATCAACTCCTACAGCTCTTCACTTCAGTACATTTCTCCCTCAGGACGACTGCAAATCCCTTTACAGAGATCATCAAAACATGGCCTGTTGGAGTTCTCCCTCAGCAGGGCGGCAGCTTTACCCACACCATATACTGGTGGATTTTGGGAATCAGCACTTGGAAACGTAAGGATAAACACTTCAAAGGAAAGTGCAGTACTTGAGTAAATATATTTAGTTTATATTTGTCACCAATAAAAGCACAGTGCTGTGTAAATGTATTTTTCTCCTTAAAAATATCTTCTGTTTTTTCTTTTCCCATATATTGTTAATTTTTGTTAAGGGTCTGTGTCAATTTCAAGACATTTATAAAGCACATGTAAAACCATGGGAGATGGACCAAAGTGTTTTATGTCAAGGTGAAACAAACCAAGGCACAGAAGGAATGAAATAAGATTTTTAAAAAGTCACAATATGAGTATAACTAACAAAAACGGAATTTTTAAAAATGGTTTTGATTTCTTGTTTGAAACAATAAATCAGACTAACACAACAGAGTTATATCAGTACGTCAGACTCAAATGCAAAGATGACTTCAGTAAGTGATGAATAATTCCCCAAAAATTATGACTCTTGATTGGAGTTCAGAATTAAGTGAAGTTTGAGTGAAGGGTTAAAATCAGTTACTTTACCAGCAGTAAACAACTTTTAATAGCACCATAGAGCATTTTAATTCCAGATTAGCTACAGATATATCTAATTGTGTATTTGATATATTTTTTTTAGCTATAAAACAGCAGAAATATAATTCCATAACTCTTGAGGAAAAATCAAAAATACTTGAATACAACATGAAGCAGTTTGAAGAAGAGGGGAGAATAAGAAAGAAAAGGGAAAAAGAGAGGAGGTGACAGAATGCTGTACCAACTGTGTCCTTAAGTAGAAAATATTGAATAATTTTATACTGTGGATGGGGGCCTATCTAAAATTATCTTGTCCCAGGCCCAGACAAGACTGTCATCTGGTCTGCTCAACATCATTTCCCATTTGAATAATAGATTTTCTCTTGAAATGACTACCCAGTGCAAGATTAAAGGTTCAAAGGCTTCTGCATAAACTGTCATGACGTTTTACATATTGGAGTTCTTTAGGGTCTTAGAAGTTTGCTTCTGTCTTAACCTTTTTAAGACTAACAGTTTGCTTCAGGCTAAGGAACCAATCTCAATCTTCATCAAATAACACTGACAGTTTTCTGTTTCAGACAAGATATTAACTGAACAAGAAAACAAATATAATTAATGATTGCTTACGAGTCATGTATTTGTCACCTGACTTTTATGGACTTGTAACTAATGTGTGTACCATGACGGTTCAGTGAGAAATCATGTATTTTTCTGCACTTTTTCAGAGTCTGCTAAAAGGAGTGTCTCGCTTAATCTTTTTATCAAAATTTTAAATATATAAATAAAACGAGTCACATTTACTGTCTGCATTCTCTCCCCCCTACCCCCCCATAAAATTCTAATTCTAGTTTATCTTCCTCTTCTCTGGGAAAAGGCCGCAGGTTGTAAAAACTAATTTGACAAGGAAATCTGAAATAAGTGCAAACAGCTCTTGTCCTTTGCAGTGGGCCACTGTTGGATGTCTAAATTCCCATGTATTACCATCAGCGAGACAGTCCTTTAACAGTTTGGGTTTCACAAATTAAAAAAAAACAAGTGGTAGGAAGTTAAAGTTACAGATGATTTTTGTCACATCAAAAGATCAGCATCAGCCAAATTTGCATTTGGAGACATGTGCTGGCCGGGTGATAATTGATTCATGAACTTATGAAAGGAAAAGTCACACTCAACAAGGCATGCACTATAGACATGCAGGCAACAACAGAATCAATTTGTTCTCTTGGTTTCTCACTTCCTGTTTCCTCCCATCATCTGTCTCTCATCATGTTACACAGCCTAGATTAGGAACACAAGGCTGCATGTATGTTTTACCGTTTATCAAGTCAAACAATGGACTGAAAAAAAAGTGTATTTAACTCTGACAGCTTTGTTATTGGTCCTCTCCTTGCTATTATCAGCCACATGTCAGAGGGGTGTGTGTCTTTAAAACTCCCTGACATAGACACACAGACTCACATCTACTCATGCATAGAGCAAATGCAAATGGGCCATGCAGACATGAGAAGAGGGGAATATTGCAGAGCGATTGGGATAGAGGAGAAATGTCTGTTCATGGAAGTCAAATGTGACAACAGAAGAACAGCCGATGCCTTAACCATTGAGTCTTCCAGAGCCGCCTGGCAGGTTTCATTCCTGGAAATTATGCAAATGAGGTTCAGGCTGCATTTCCACATGACTGACAGGCTGCCTAACCGACAATTAGAATGTGATGGTTTCTCATTGGCTGGAATTATGTCAGTGTGACATGTGGAATAGATATACCCTGCCTGCTCTAAGGCGTTTTTATCACATCTCTCTATTTGACTGTGTCCCTCTGACTGTTTGTCTGCTGTCTGTCTTTGTCAGCCTTTATCTGCCATCCTTAGTTTGGGATCTCAGAGTTATTCTTTCTTCCTTTCACTTTAATTTAATTTGATTCAGCCTGTTTGTAAAGCAAGAGAAATGTCATGCCAGGGAGCAATAAAATCTTGTAAACAAATCCAAATAAATGGAGTCCAGTTTAATCAGATTATATTTCAATATATCAATTTCATTCAAATTTAGTTTGTTCTTATTTGAAAAGGTCAGAGTGTGAAAACATTTTAATAGAGCATGTAAATTGCCTTCATATTTATTTCTGTTCAATCTTCAAATCTCAGCATGCACATGGTGGTGGCTGACAGTCAAATATTTAGTCACTTTTATTCACTACAATGTTTCCCCACTTCCTCTGCAACCTGCTGAAAATTAGTAATGGAGCAGAACAACTTTTGTATGCACTTCAGTAACTTAATCCACAGTGAAAAACAACAACAACAAAAAAAAAAACCCAGAATTAATATGCTAGTATTAACTTTGCTCAAAAAGAGGAAAAGATTATCGCCATGAGCAAAATGCAAGTTTATGAGAGCCAGTGCTTTTAGAATATGGAGTGATTAAAAACACTTCAACTGAATTTGAGTTAAGAATAAAATTGATTAGATAAATTATTAGAAATCACTGAGGTACATTTGGTGAAAAGAAACAAAAGTCATAGCAAAGAAGAAAAACTGCCTACTGAAAGGTGTGAGTGTGTATGTGTAAGAGTGCAAAGTTAATGGTCATCCTTCACAGACTCTGTTAAATGTCATTCCGTGGTAAATGCTGCCAGTGTGTCCTTTGCAGCTGTCACTCAGGGTGACATGCAAAGATCCCAGTCTTGTTTATTCACTGACCCATTGCTGCTCAGAAGTGTCCTTGCACATGTGTGAGCAAATCTTTGCATGACAAAAGTAGACCCTCTCCCTCACACACACATAAGTGTCTTTCTATCTTCACAGGGACTTTGCATTGACTTCTATTCATATTTCATTCATGTTCATAGCCTAACACTAACACTTATCCTAAATCTAACCTTCTACATTCATAAAACTACCCTAACTCATAACCCAAAAACAGCACCTCTTAAGTGGCAAAGCTTTGGGCCCCATAAGGAGCAGTCGGTCCTCACAACGTAGTGTATACACCCATACACGCATATTCCCACTGAAGCCATCAGTAAAATAACAGTCAAAAACAATACAAAAAAAAAACTTTTGTTTTTCAGATTCTGCCAGTTGTCAGCCCATGCAGACAACATCCCTAAGCATGTTGTTTAGAGTTTCCAAAAGCCAGGAGAGAGAAACGGTATTCCCAGCTGCATGCTCAAAGAAATCAAGGCATTTTTTTGAACATGCAGAAGCTCGCAAACTGCATGCTGCGGGGGACAACAAAGATGTGGGAAGTGACAAGGTCGTAATGGGAACCTGAGGGCCTCGCTGCATATGTCAGCCGCACACATGCTGTCAAGATCAACAACATCATTTGCAGGGAAAGAGGCACAGGCAAATACAAGATGGAAATGGGTCACCTTTGGTATATATATGCGGTAACAGCTACCCTCCATGTGTTCAGACGACAGACTGAAGGGTGGGAATTCTGATTCCGGGCTTATCCATTCCTTTCATACGTGACCTCCACAGTGTTTCTTTTTCCCTCTGGTAGAACTCTCTTTTCATGCACCACTAGCCACTTAAGAGATGTAAATCTTTGAAGAGTGGGTTGCAATAAATTGTAAGCTTTAGCATCTCTGTTACTGTGTGTCTTTGAAAACTCACTCCACTTTAAATCAGACAGCAAAAATAGAAGGTGCGTTCCTTACCTTTGGGGCACCAGAAAACGTTTGCATATGTTTTGATGTGTGTAAATGTGCTTTGCTATTTATTCATGTCTTGATGTATGCACATGTTTTGCAGCAACTGATTCATAACCTCAGTTTTTAGCTCTCTTGCTGGGACCAAGATGAGGCGGTGCAGATGGCTGTGCGTGTGCAGCAAATCCAAACCATTTAAATGTTTAAGAGCAGTGCTGGCAGTGCAACGGCATATAAAACAAAAAGCCTGTGGAATGTTAATTGAAAGGAAAAACCACAAAGTGCAAAATGGGTTTGCTTTAGCTCATTTAAAAAACAGGACCTCACTCAAATCTTCACAGCAGTGAGTGATCACAGTACACAAACTGTCTTTGTGAAATAAAAATAAGTGAACAGAAAAACATCAAATCAAATACAAAAACTGACATAACGAGGTTGCATTGTTTCCAAGCAAACATGTGGGTAGTATTATACATTTGACTGTGAATGCCTTTGTTTTATGTTCTTAAAACACTAAGGTTGTAAGGATTCATTTTAATTCCTTGACAAACAAAAAAAACTAAACAAAAGAAAAGATACTAGAAAGGCAACTATGCCAATTTTGACCTGTTCAGTCAGTTGGGAAGTACATTTCTTAGTGGAGTGACTCTGCCATCCACAAGGGGCAGACTTACAAAAGTGTAGCCTCTTGTCTACTGACTGTTTGCTTGTACCATGATGACACAAAGACCCTGCTCTATTCTTATTTTTTTAATACCACATGTAATTATGTTCAGCAATATTATTTACAGTTTTAGTTCAGTTTTCAGTTTGAATCCATGTCCATGTTTTTACCTTCCTAGTAACAAATCTTAGTCCAAACCAGCTTTTAGCACAAACTAGCCAACAATAAAGTCTCAAATTTTAGCACAGATTCCTCATAACATAACCAAGGCAGATCCATGGGTCTTTGAGTTTGTTAGAAATACTCTGAAGATGGTGTTGCTTCTTTTTTCACCAATGATTGAGTCTTATGACAGTCATTACAATCGTATATATCTGCACTGTAATCATCCACTTGCTTGTCGTCTTTCAGATTCTCTTGAATATAAAACCCTGGGTAGGTAATAATGTAAGGGAATGTCCATATTAAAAGATTCTGTCCACTTCATAAACCTTTAATCCAGCTTGCATGTAGGGATTCGACAGTTTTTGGCTCTTACTTTCTGGATCTTAAGGACTTGTCTGACTTTTTGCAGAACTTTTGATCTCTCACTGGTACTGTCACATGCTGCGTGAGGCTGGCCCCCATGCATGCTCCGGATGTGTCCTTTTCAGTTGCATCTTTCATGATAAACAAGCTCCTTGTTGACTGTTCGTGTAGCGGCTGATTTAATATCCATGTGTTGTGTCAGGGAAAGTCTGCTCTGAGGAGGAGCCAACTGCCCCCCTTTGAAATGATAATGGAACCATGTGGCATGACAGATGCAGGTGAAGAGGGAGGGAAGGCTGCAGAGATGGATACTCAGATGCACAAAGATATGAAGAAAGTAAATTTGATTGATGGTAAATAGTAGAGTGTGTGTTGTTTTAATACGGTGTTCATAAAGATATTGCAATGAAAAGACAAAGTGGTCAAACAAAGAAACTTTGAATACGTCAGTCATCATGGACTGAATATGATTATCAACATAAAAAAATCAGATGCTGTAAAATTCAGAAAGAGCGTGAATAAAAGTTTCACAAACTGGTTTATTCTCTTTTAGGTGCCTAAAACTTCACAAAGATAACAATTTGGAGGTAGCTTAAGATTTGTTTCAATTTGGGGGTTTTTTATTTTTATTTTGATTAAAAATCAGTTGAGAAAACTAATGTCTAGTCAGTGCTTTCAACATACTATATTATTTACATGTAAATATATTTTAGTATAGAATTTAGCTGTACTGTTACTCAGGAAGAAAGGTTAAGAAGTACATCTACCCGGTATTTCTTTAATTTTGAATAAGTTTAGTTGTTTGTTGAATAATCTTCATATTCAAAATTCAAACCTGAAAATCTCACAGATGTTTCTGTAGGTAAGATACTAAATATTAAGAATTTAACATGTTTCAATTTGGATTTCTTCAAAGATTTTTGTGAACCTGTTAGCAATATCTTACCAATGTTTTTTTTTCCTTTTTTTTTTAGAAAACCTCAAATTCTAATGGCTTTCCATTGGTCATTTTATGACCAATACAAAGTACTACATCATCAAAAAGTGGAATTAATATGATACATGGTTTTCATTTCATTCATTTCTGTTACTATGCAATTTTATGTAGAACAACGGAGAGCTTTTGCAAATGGCAATGTTCAACTCATACCAGAAAAAAATTGAATGGATTCAATGTGGAATTGGACTAGGCCATTCTAACTTCTGAACATGGAATGATTCCATTGTGTCTGTGGCTGGATGTTTTTCTCCATTCATCTGTCCATGCTTTACCGAATTTTCTAACATTTTATATGTTTTGTTAGTGTTGCATATCGCAGCAGCAGACTAAATGGTAATTTTTTTTTAACCTTTTCTTTTTAAGCAAAGGAGAGGGCTTCACATAGATCCAAATCTGACATTTTATATTTTCTGTGTAAAACAGGCCCTCAGGCTCTTCTACATTACTCTTCTACCTGACTTACATCATTGGCATATTCGAGCTGTTCTGCATCTATTTTCACCTTGGTCCTCTCAGCTTCTCTCTGTGCGTGTTGCAAAGAGACTTTTTTGCCCTCTAGTTCTGAGTCAGCTGTTGAAATGTGTCTGTGCAATGCAATCTTAATTATATCACATTAGCCGCCATATCAGGCAGAAAGGCCTGAGTAAAAGGAGTCACTAAACACATTTGGCCTACAGCTTTGATGCTGTGGGTGTTCTGGGTCTCGCCCTCATGCATGACTGTGTCAGTGAGTCGGTGTGTGACAACACAGAGTTGCGCGTGGACAGCAGGGAATATTTGACTCTATGTGGTTATATTTATATGTACTATATACCTAATGCATGAAATAACTTTGGATACTTCATTCATGAAGCTATGAATTATTTTGCAAAGCAAAATAATTCATAGCTTTTAATTCGACTTTTTAATTGCATGTATTCAAACTACAACCCTAAACTTCAACATATTCTGTTTTTCTCCTAATTAATAGCGTCCTTCTGTGTGGAATTTATCATCAGTATATATATATAATTGTCGTGTGAAAGCCTAAAATCCTTTCCTTAATTGAGCACATGAATGTTTAACAAGTGTATTTGCATTTTTCAACACTTTAATTAAAATTGGTCAAATATATTTCCCTCATATGGAGTAGAAGTAAGCATACAGTCTTATTCAGTAAATTAGAATATGTGTACCTGTAAAGCTTGTTTGTTAGATTACAAATACCTTCTGAAAATATTTTTGGCAGGTATTACACATACTTTTTATTAAGCCCACATTGTTGCAGTATTATATGTTGTGTCTGTATTTGTTTTCCTTTTCTCTATAAATGTCAATGATTTGCAGGAATTTTCCTCAACTTTAGAACTTGTAAATAAATTGTTCTTTGCAGAACACTTATCAATTAAAATATTTGGGTGTATGAACTTTTACACATAATAATGTAATGGCTAAACCTTCATATTTTAAATGGACAATGACAATTTTTCTGCCTCCTGAACTCCGTATGGACACGGGACAAAGGGGAAATTAAAAATGTTTTTCAGTTATAGGTTGAAAATGCAGTCAGAGATTGAAAAATCAGAATGTCATCCACCAATAAACTGTTAGTGATCATAAAAGGATATAACTGCTTACCTATTATAACTGACCAAATGTTCAGAAGTGTCTGATTATTATAACAACGCAAAAAAAGAAAAATAATAAGTGTCCAACACAAACATGTTTCTTTAGAAATACAGCTCACCTCTCTTAGGTTCTGCTACTTTATAACAGTTGTAAATATTTTACCAGATAACTTCAGTCTATAAAGCATGAAAGAATTAAGTCTAAAGTGTTTGTTTTTGTATCTTAATGCCACTGAGAAGTGTGTAAGAATGGCAAAATAAACCAACTGTTGATAGAAAGCTGTAATAAGTAACATTTGTAGTTTGCACCAAGTCATATGGGACAAAACAAATGTGGAACAAGGCAGTCTGGTTAGACAAGAAATGTAACATTTGGCATACATGCAATGCTCTGTGTGTGCATACATACTAACACGGTACATGACACTGAACAGACCGTCCTCACTGTGAGGCTGATGTCATGCTGTGGGGATTCTCTTTTCAGAAGTGACAGTGAAGGTGGTGAGAGGTACTCAGAATATGAATGGAGACTAATCCTAAAAGATAACTTTTCAAGAGATTATCAAAAAAACTGATATTACAGGGAGGCAAAGACTCTGACCATGCAGCCAGAGCCACACAGCAATGGTTTGGGTCAAAGAATGTTCATAAGACAAAATTTCACAACCTAAATCCAACTGAGAATTTGTGATAAGACTTGAAAATTGCTAACAGAAGCTCCTGCATCCAGTCTGACTGAGCTGGAAATATTTTCCAGAGAAGAACGGGTGAAAGTTTCAATCTCTAGAGTCTAGACACTTCTGTTTTAACAAAAGGTGGAATAGGCTCGTGTGCTAAATAAAAAAAGCACACCACAGTTTTTAACTGTTTATTTGTAAAATGTTTTTTGAAAACCATGTGTAATGTTCTGATGCTTTACAGTTACACACAAATACAAATACCTTTGAACTACTACTAACATTTGTGATGTGCAGGGTGGCATGTCTGTGTCTTTCTGTCTGTTTGTGGCTTTTCAGCTCTTTCCTTTCTGCACCGATGTAATCTAAAAAGGTCATGTGAAATCAATTCTCTCTGTGTTCTAAGATTTGAAATTTAGCCAGCATTTGCCATTGCAAACTAAGACAGCTTGTTTTAAAATATAATCCTATCCTTTTAAAATGGTCTTTTGAAACTGCTTTGTAATCTTCTAGGGGATTACCCGCAGTGTTTTTTTTTTGTTGTTTTTTTTTTTTAACCCTGTCGAGAGAGAACGGATAAAACATTTTAATGGAGTGACATTGGTCTGCTTAATCCAGTTTTATGTGACATCACCCTGCACTATGCATGTGTCCTGACTCTTCATGTAAAACAAACAAAAACACTTGTCACCCTACTCCAAAACAGCTGTTTTGAGTATCTTCTGCACTACTGAGATACAAGTTGTTTAAATCTATTAAAGTGAAAATCCCCAATAAATAAGTTCTGCAACTTAAATTATTCTTCTCTCTTCCTAAAGACACATTAATTTTCAATTTAAATAAGCAACAGCAACTCATTATGCTCCAGTTCACGTATTTGATGTTCTAAAAAATAAAAATTTAAGAATGCACATGGAATACATTAGCCACACATCACTGGATCCACCTTTGCGACTCCAACCGTTCGGTTACCTAAGGATTGCACAATAATTGTTGATGTTTGAAGTGTTGTGTGAAGGAAAGGTGATGCAACACGGGGGTAAGCCTTGCTCCAACTGTTTTTCAGCTTCTTGTTTGCGTCTACCTCAAAGTGGGAACATCCTTTTCAAAAGTCTGTGAAAAAATTTCCTAATCTCAGGATGAAACATCTTGTCTCAGCCCAACTTTTTCAGTGAGCAGAAGGAAAATGAGAGGAAAAATAACTAAAGATGTGAACCTTAACTTTGTGATGTTCAACCACATAAAGTTCATACATTTTACATAAATATGTAGAATTTTGTAGCTGTAATGTAAAATCAAAGACATTGAAATGTACAGGAAATGCGAACACATTTGTAAACCACTGTATTGGAATGAATTGGACTGGAATGACCTGAATCTCCAGTGTAATGGATTCTACCTGATTGGACCCTTTTTTTTTTGTTAACGTCTTACGGAGGATGCAATTGGTGGGGGATGTAATTGTTTTACATTGTTCAATACCTCCAAGGTGTGCATTTTACAGAGTAGTACTAAATTTATAACTGGTTTAAATTGACAACAGGTATAAACATACTTCACTAGGAAAATAAGAAACATTTTACAGACCTTTATTCAGTTTGTCCCATTTACTTTAAATGTAAATAAGACCCTGGTATCTAAACCTAACATATGAACGAACGCTAACCCAATAATAAACTCCTATATTTTCTGTTTTTCATGTGGCACACAACTGTTCCAGTACAAAGTGACCCATTCCTGTCCTTTTCAACCATCCGGCTGTCCTCTAGGTCTTCAGGAGAGATTTGTTAAAAATCAAAATGGATGGCTTTTATGCAGTTTTTCTGCTGACAATCACCTATTGTGACTGAGTGGGCACATTTATGCAAAAGGCTAGGTAGAGGGTGGGGGACAGTTAAATCGCTCACACTGCACAAAGAAAAATCTCTCTCCAGACAGAAAAATCTCAGTTTTTATCTGTCTGGCGCGGGCTTCTTCCTGCTTCATTCCAAAAAATGCATCTTACCAATTTCTGTTTACACTCTGTGCTTATGATTGGGAGACTTGTGAAACTGTTTGCATTGCCATTCATGAACGCTTGCTCCTTGAAAACCATGTACAGTTGTGAATGAGCAGTTTTGAATTTCAGGCGTCTGTTTACTTGTATTTATGCCGTTTATGTTGATTAGTCTCTACTATGACAGACAAAACAGTCTTGAGGATGTCAATTAATGTTTTTTTTCACCAACACAGACTCCTTAATTAGGCACAGTCTGCCTCTTTCATGTCGATTTGCTATAAGAAGAATTAAAATCTTTATTTCACAAGTACAGGATGCCAGAAATAACTGCTTGGAAATCACTTGGGATGCCACCTGCTTTTCTCCTTGTCAAGATAAAGCTGTAATTAAAATCTCATTTTTGGATTTTCGAGTGCCTTAATGAAGAAGGTCGAGACCTTGATATTTTCAGTCTGCACTAAGAAATTCAAATATTGACTTTTCCATTTAGGGGTTTCACATTCATATGCAAAATATTGTCAGCTGATTGATTTTTTTTTCTTATTGCAACAGTCATTGTCTGCTGAATTCCCATCATTTTTGGGTTATTTCCGAGCAATATCACATATAGTGTTTTGTGAAAACATTTACAAAACACTACCAACAAAAGAGTTTTTAAACTATTTTTATTACATTTTGTTGTGTTACAAAAAATTACTAAAATTTATTTTTGTGGAGGTGACTACATCTAAAAAGTACACTTTTTAGATTAGATTTAGATTTATGAAACATTCTAAAAAACACATCTTTTATCACAATTATCAACTACTTCCTGCTGGTTTGTCATATAAAATTTCCATAAAACTTATGAGGTGTGTGGTTGTAATGTGCAAAATTTGAAAAATGAATAGGCATGTTGTTGCTCTACTTGCTGACTGCATCAATTTTTTTCTCTTACCTGTCTTGACTTTACATCCCAAAGCTAGACATTGTTTTATCTGTGAGACACATTAATTCAGGACCATCTGGGCATCAGCTGAGTGACGGAGGGGGGGAACATTTGTGTCGGCAGATGAGTAAAGATCTGAGGTCTACTTTATCTCTCCACTGTCATTCCCCCTCTCAACATCTGGCCTTTCATGCATTCATCCTTTCTTCTCCTCTCCCTCTGTGTTTCCTCTCCCCTCCTGACTTGTTGGCTTTCGGTGTGATGCGGCGGGGTTAAAAGGTCAGCCTGCTCCATATTGTCTGCAGCTACAGTGAGACCAACCAAAGATCAGTATTTTCCAAGTGACTCGCAGCCCACCCATGGGTCTGAAACTGTGACAATGAGATGTCATATCGGGCTGAAAGATATGGTCAGTGTCCACAAACTAATGGACTCTCTGAGTGCATCACCTGTCTGCAGAGATTTTAGGCAGTATGTTGAAATCATGTTGTCTCAGACCAATTCCACTGGTCAGGTTATACAATACTCTATCTTTATTCTCACAGCAATAATATGAAAGTGATAATAAAAGAAACCCACTGGTTTTCATGTCAGAAAACTGACATGAATGGCACATTGGGTGAATTCCTCCTCTAGCTATTATGCAGCCAAACACAACCACCCACCTTAAAACTTGATCTGACCAGCCTTCCTTAATGTAAACCCATTGGCACATATTCCCATTATGGTATGGTTGCTGTTAATGATGATGAGGTGTCTTCTCACAGTAGTGATAGACAAATCTGAATCATTTGTGGTGCAGCTTGCATTTACCAACTTTCTTAGCAAATTAGCATTGTAGCAAAACCAACAATACAACTGACATGCAAATTTGCCAACAAAATTTCATTTAGGATGCAAATGACAACAGTTTTATTTATTTATGTATTTATTTGAGAGCTCATGTGTCCCTGATAAGAAGGTGCCCTGGGTGGTGACCCATATAACCAATAACAAAACTCCCAGCATTCCATCTCTACTCCACAACCCAACCCGAGGGTACCACAGTTTATTTTATCTAAACATTGCATTACTTAATTACATAAAGGATTAATTATTGGCCTATTCTAATCCGCCAATGAAAACCTTGTGAATCTGTAGTTGTCAAATGTTCTCCAGGTCATTGATTATTCTGTTACAGTACAATAATTCCTCAACAGCACTGTAACTGAGTGACTCCGTTTTAATCTACCAAGATTAAAATGGTTAAATTAAGATTAACTTGGATTTGTTCAGCAGATTTTTTTTCCTGTCCTGCTGTGGCTAGGGACTTTTTATAATGTTTGATTTGAGGGATTTTTGACAACAAAATTAATAATCTCCACAAAAAATGGCCTCTGAAATGTAAGATATTTTTTGTAAGTCAGCTGGTGAGTCTTAACTTGTCGTAAATAAGGACTAAAACCTAAGGCTGACAGATATCCTTGGCATTGTTTCTTTTTTGCAAATTCAGCTAAAAAGTCATTGGAAAAAACCAGAGCTACTGTAAAGTGGATCTAAAGTGGGTTTGCAAATAAATTCAGACAGGTACATTGTAAGAACTTATTGTAGTATATTTTATTTAATATTGTTATCTTTGTTTCTTTTTATGTTAGAGAGGCATCTTGTGATCTTTATTTGGAAAGAAGCTATATATATATATATATATATATATATATATATATATATATATATATATATACATATAATATATATGTAGGGGGTGAAAAACAAGTTGTTAGTAAACAAAACCAAGAAGTAAGAAAATAGGCACCCCAACATAATTTTTCATTTTGTATCTTTAATTTCTCATCGTTATAAGTTCTGTAGTGTTATTTCAGTTAGTCCGTGCAATTCTACACATGGCCGCTAGGGACGCTGACGCGTTAGTGACCAAGAAAAGATTGAGCACACCTGAAGAATAAATCTTCCTGTTGACGGTAAAAGGAGCTCAACGTGTGTGTCTCGTCTTTTCTATATCGCAGGTCAGTAAAAATGTATTTTGATGCATAAATGTGGTGTCCTTTAAGAGTTAAGAGGTTATAGACTCGAGAGTCAACTGGTGGGTCACTTTGTACAGCTTTGGATTGACATTGTGTAGAAAACGGGACGTATTTCGGGAGGCTAACTAATGCTAATGCGAGCGAACATTGTACATGTGTTGAGCTAGCTGAGAAACAGTTGAAGGACTAGAGATTGAATTCATTTTGAACTTATTGTATTTTTAACTTTTGAAATGGTAAAAGACATTTTTCTGGTTTCTTTTCTTTATGGGTTATTTAAAGAAAAACACAGAAACAATGTTGTTGTCAAACTCAATGAGTAAATGGTTGCATGAAGAGACAGTATTAATGGAGCAGTTTGTAGTTTTTTGTGTAAGACATAAACTACTGTAATCTTGTTAAAACAGTGGATACAGTTAAAAGCTACATTGCTTATATATTAAAGTATATGTTGTGCAGAATAAAAATAGTAAAAGCTACTAAAATAGTTAAAAGCAAATCCATATATTTTTATTTTGACAGTTAAAAATACAAAAGGTCTGAGGAAAAGGGACAAGATATTTGAGTTAAAACAAAACTAATTGGTTTGGAGAATTTAAAGCTATCTAAAATATTTTGTCATTCAATAAAATTCATGATGGAGCATGTTAAAATAATTCTTGTTCGGTTTAAAGGGATATTGCAGTCATTTGTAATGTACTGAATCGAAGGGTTATTTGTTGAAGTTATACAGTGATACCTGAAGTATTTGATATGAAGTATTGCATATGTAGTGTTGTATATGGAGTACGGTCATCAAGAGAAGAATAAATCTTCCTGTTGAAGGTAAAAGGAGCTCAACGTGTGTCTCGTCTTTTCTATATCGCAGCACCACACGTTGAGGGAAGATCATCTGCTACATAACCCTCAGCTATCCGAGGTTGCAGGGTAACATATATATATATATATATATATATAATTTTTATTTATTTTTTGCTTTCAAACATAACTGATATTGTGTAACTGTGTAACACACAGTTAACAGTGTGTTACACAGCCTGTAGATCTTAAGATGTTTTTGTTTGTGTTGTTTACTGAATATTTTTTCATATCCTTTTTTTCCCTCTACAAATCTTCAGCCCAGTTTCCTTTGTAAGCGCTAGTTCTTTGTTAAGTTATCTCTTGTATCTGTTCACTTCAAGCAGTGAGTTCCTTTTTTCTGGCTGCTTTTATGGATTTAAACCCAGAGTTGAATATTTTCTACTCACTACTTCTGTGTTTGAAACCACCTTTACCATTTCCTGTGGCACTGAAACTGATGGTGCAGGACACTGACATCAGAAAACATGACTTATTCTGCGGAGAATCAAGTGAGGCAGAAATACTAAGGTGAGACAAACAATATCAATCAATCAATCAATTTATTTATAAAGCACCCTTCATATTAAAAGCTTGATGATTAAATATGATTTTACATTTTCTTAGTTTTAGCAGATGCTAGTTTCATCTGTGTTTGTATGTTGATTATTTTCTATTTTGTGTCTCCTCCATCCTCTGTAAATGGTTCCAGCTGTTCCTTGTCCCCTTGAATTACCCATTGTGTGTTCATATTTTCACTCTTGTCATTTCTTTCTGCTGGATTCTTGCATCAACCCCCATTCTGCCCTCTTGTGTTCTCTGGTGCCCCAAGTCTCCTGTAAGATTTTTTTGGATTGGTTGCACATTCTGTCTTCCCCAACAAAGCCATATCATGACATTTAGTGTCTGTGGTTCATTAAATTTTACCAACAGTCCAACAAATTAGGGAATTAATTAGATTTTAAAATGCATAAATAAAGCTGAATAACATTCTTGATTTTAAGATTAGATGTATGCAGATGACTGTTGAGCTGCTCTTTCCAATTTGTGCAGCTTATAATTCTGATAAAATGGTCTGAAAATTATCTTCACAATGTTCTGTGACATATTTTTGTAATTTCATTGGCTCATCTCTCTGTGTGTGCCCACTTTTGCACTCGTATGTCTGTGAGAAAATCCCCACACCTGCTTGTCATGGTGTCTGGATGATTCTCTTTGTTCTGCTCTCCGACCTAGACCTTGTCAAATTACAGTGCCTTAAAATGGCTTGTCGTCTATATGTTCTCTTTTTACTTCCCTCAGGTATATTCATTTTTCTTTTCTCTCAGAGAGACACTTTTGTTCTCAGTTTTTCTGTAATAGGCTGTAAGATGCAATATCAGAAAAAGGGTCACACTTGATTTTCTCTCACTGTATGTAAGTCCAGTATTTGAGAGTGGAGAACAAAGTCTCACACAGTCCATCAAAAATGGAGTTTATCTGAATCAATATTTTAACTGTATTTGTTATCTTTATGATTAACACATTAATTACAACAGAAGTCATTGGTCAAGAGGCAGGACTTACCCTGGACAGGTCGCCAGTCCATCATCTATTAATCATCATGCACGCAAGCACACGCACACACATCACAAGACAAATTAGAGAGTCAAGTCTTGTCT
This sequence comes from Xiphophorus hellerii, assembly GCF_003331165.1. NCBI lineage: Eukaryota > Metazoa > Chordata > Actinopteri > Cyprinodontiformes > Poeciliidae > Xiphophorus > Xiphophorus hellerii. The sequence continues at coordinate 2,559,667 of NC_045680.1, forward strand.
GCTACCTTAGTACAGACTAGACATACTGAATGCTATAGCATATTGCAGCCTTAGTAAGGAAATACTGTGAAAGACTATCAAAGGCAGCATGTCTTCCTCAAAGAATGTGGAGAATATTGTTTTTATGATATGGGAGCTATGTGTTTGTTACATTTAGTATTTTATTCATTTGACTTGCATCATCTACCAAGCCTGTATAAAAACACAGGGGAAGGAAAACAAGACATGGACAGATGGCAGGCGTGGGAAGGTATCTTTGCAGTGTGTGAATGTAAAATCTGTTGCATGCAAGTACCTGTATTTGCAGCGCAAGTTCCTCTTTCTTTACAATAAATTCTCCCTTGTTCAGTGATCACATAAGAAATTGCAATCATCCTTAATGTCAAACTCTGTTGTTTTACTTCAATGCCTTCAGCCAGGATTTTTGATCTCAGAACAAGAACTAGTTACGCTTGAGCAGAATGAATTTGAACCATGTACTTGATGTGAGTCGTTATATAAATATTTCTGTCTTACTAACTTTACACAGGTGACCTTAATATGATAAAATAGAAGCAATGTTTTTTTCTGCCTATATTGTCATATATTTAAATTTTCCTTAAATTTTTGTACAGAAAAATTAATCCATTGTTCTCCTAAGCTTTTTGCCATAAAATCATTGTCAGTCACAGCTAAAAGAAATCTGTTCCTTCAAAAGTTTTGAACAGTTTGCATTTGAATGATGAAAGTTTTCGGCAAAGCATGAGTGAACTGACTGTGGCTGTGCTTCCATTTTCTCTCAGCTCTTATCGCCACATGAAGATTGGATATCATCAAAATCCATTGCCTTTGAGAAATTTCTTCCTGGCAGCTTTGCAATTCATTTCTTTTCATCTAGCCATCAAATAGGATGAACGGAAACAAAGTAAAAATAGAGAAAAGTAGCTAATTTATACCTCTATCTTGATTTTAGATGGCAGGAAGAAGAAAGAATTCAATTGTTATTGGAAGATAACCTTTAAGACTGTAGCTGTTTGCTTGCAGAGTAATTGTTTCCTTGAAAATGTGTTTCTCTGACGTAGTTTCTCCATTCTGACTTCCACTGAATGCACACTTATCAGTGTTAGTTCTTCCTCTGAACATCTGTTGAATTCATTGGTCCTCCTTTGACACTAAAATATGATATATTTATTGGCTGCTTGTAATTGTAATCACTACGACTGCACAATGAAATGTGACATGCTATACTGAAACCTTTTTTATGTAAAAAAGCTTTTTTACGTTTTAGTAAAAAATTTAAAACGGAAAAACATTCTTACACAAATGGTGTAATTAATTTGTGATCCCTAAGAACAGCATTCTGTTTGCCACAAACACACTTTATCTAAAATAAAATGAAATAAAATTTTAAAAAAAATACATAAATTAGGATTTTGGATTCTTTTGTTAGTAATTCTTGCTTCCAGCATTGTAGCATACCTGATATGTTCTCCAGTGAAACAAAGCTGCCACCAATTTGTTTTGGACTTTTCTAAAATTTCTTTGGCATGAACATTTCTGCTAATCATTTTAATACTTGCATATTTTGATTTTAACCAATATTATTATTAATCTAATCATACTTTAAATTTCTTTTGTATGATGCTGTTCTATATTAGATTTGATGTTATACTATAATATTTAAGAGCAGGTGCAGCTCTTTCAAAGGACTTTCTCTGAGGCACAGCTAAACTCCAGATGCCTTGAGTAGTTTCAGAATCTACAAAGCATCAAAACAAATGGTGAATAAATAAAAATGGCATTAGCATATTCATGCATGGTACAGTATGTAAGTATGTCTACAATTCCTTATTCCACCTCAGACAAGCTCAGGCATGAAACTCAGTCCAAACATGGGCAAAAATAGATTGAATTTGAATGTCACATTAAGCCTAATTCCTGGGCTGGTGTTCAGGTTGTTTAGGGAAGGGATTGCATCTGGTCCAGGGCATGATGCCTGGATCAGTGCACTGGCTAAGTGCTAAATCCAGCAGCTCATCTCTATCAGCATGGAGGAGATGAGAGCAGGTTTTTTGGCAGTCACTCTGGAGAAAGTCTGAGGGTAAAGTGCGAATGAAATGTTTCCACCAAAACATGAACTATTAATGAACAACACATAATACGAGCTCCGGTACGTTTGAGTCCAGGTTGTGTTTGAACAAAGAGGGAATGTCTGCAGAGGAGTAGCAGAGTGTGAAGCTGCAGCAGTGAATTTAAACACCAGCTTGATCTCTGACTTCAATCCACAGTTGGCTATTTTTTTTCCCTGTGTCTGGGAGCCGTGAGCAGCAGTAAGACCAATCCGCTAAATGCTGCTCAGATTTTAAATCGACATCCCGGCTTGTCTGGAGTTCCTTATACCTGCCTCCCTTGATTCTCTCATTACTTCACTTTGTTCTCATTTTCAGCTTTTGTGTCATTTTTTCCCCAACTGCTTCCAGCTGATTGTCACCTTCTCCTTGATCTCTCATCACTTTCTCCTCCCCTGAAATCTTTTTAATTAGCAAATGCGTCCAGGTTGCCATTAGCAACTTGATACTTGTGATCCTGTGATCATGTATCTGAGAAATCCTGCTCACAAACATGTTGGAAGAATGATAGCGAAGAGGGTTTCATGCTTCAGCAAAAAGGAAATGACCAAAGCCAGACATGGAGCAATGTGGATCAGGAACTATTTGGGCCACATATCTGTTAAAGCCGATATCTGGCTCAGTTCATGCAAGTAGAAGCCAAAACTAAGTACGACAGCGACAGATTATCTGCCACGTTATCGTTCACATGAAACACGAGATGATCAAAATTTTACCAGGGGATTCTGGGTAATTTCTGTTGTTTCTTGATATTGTTGCTTTTTAGTTCCAGTGGTGCAGATACATTGGTGGAGAAACCAAGACGGAAAATATTCAGCAAAATTATTCAGCAAAAATCTTGGCTAACAGTTGGAAGTCATATGTTTTACTTTTTGTGTCATTATTGTTACTAAAGTGCCCTGCAAAACTTTTAACACCCTGTGGATTTTTCTTCGTTTTGTGACATTGCAAAAATAATTTTTCTGCTTCTACACGTGAAATCTTTCTTCTTTTCTTTTCATTTCTATTAGGTGACTTCTGAACAACAACAAAAAAATAGAATCAGAATAATTTTAATCCCTTATTGTAAATTTGTATGTTTCAGCTTCACCCATTAGAAAATAATGTAAAGAATAGAGTATAAAATAACAGTAAAAAAAATTCAACTACAACATAAATTGCAAAATTTGTTACATACATTAAAAAATAAATTAGATTAGGTAGTAACAAAAGAAAATGTCTAAAGGTTGAGGGGTATTAATGCATAAAAAAGTACAACCTATACTTTTCATGCATATTTTTAAACACATTTCTTGCATTTATCTTTCTCCCCATCATTTCTGCTTTATATATTCTTTGCTTTTTGTTTCCTGTTCTACCTGTTCTTTTGAGTTATGACCTTGTCTTCACTTGTTTTATTTCCTGTCATTGCGTCTCTCTTCTCTTTTTCAGAATCTTATTTATTTTTCTTTATTAGTTTTCTAACATGCTTTTTCAAACGGAAACAAATATTTCAAGTTATTTTCACTGTCAAATACAAAGATTCTATTACTTTTCAGTGTGTGATTTTTTTTTAAACATTACTGTGTGATCAGGTTATGTAACCATATATATTTACTGTATCTGATTGTTGCTCTTTTTGCCACTCATTTGCTTCATAATTCTAATTTTACTGTCATGATTTCCTCGCATTTTCTCATATGTTCATGCAGAGAGGTTATTTAAGGTGCCAGTGTTCATTGCATTTCTGCTTCTTCTTCACTCATCCAAATCTACAGCTTGCAGTACACATACAATAAGAACAGTTGTCTGAGGAAGGAAAAACGCTGCCCCACTTGAGTCGCCTCCATCATGCGTAGCAGAGATACAGTGTCTGACATTTGTACTGTACAAAACACAGTGATGTTTTCAGGGTACCGTACAACATAGTAGTATGTATCTTCTTTCTCCTTTAAAATTCTTTACTTTATAACCTGAATATCAAATGAAGTGCGTCATGATAGATCAGCAGCATGCCCTTCCAACATCTAACACTTAACACAGCCGTTTCGTCAAAATGTGTGAAACATTTGAGAAAAGCCATTGACAGCTTCACATAAATCCATTTTGTTCAGAATCCTGGCGTCACAGGTCATTAAGAACATCATTTATATTATCAGTGTTCAATGCAGCAGCTAATGCAGCCGTTCATGTCCAATTTCTTCACTGAGCAGGTTAAACTAACACCTCGAAAGAATTGAAGAGTCAAACATGTTTTTTGTAAAACAGCAGTTAGTTTCATCATATGTCCCTGTAGATGCTGATCGAATCTGCATGAAGGATTCTGAAACACAATTCTTGTATGTTTAATATAAATATGCAATTGATGTAGCAACTACGTATATACCCATTTCCTCAAAGGTTTATGGCTGGCGTGCCAATGAAATATGTTGCAGGATATTTGTTTCGAAGATTACAATCGGCATTAGTCTCAGATTCCCATCTGTGACTAATGCTGCTGTGCTGGTTTTCACCTTGGAAGCAGGTCTGCATCCCTTACAGGTTCTTTTTTTCTCCCTGTTTCTGGTTTAGTTCACATACTGAAACTGGTTAATTGAGGAAGCCATTTAGTGTCATACATGTAGAAGATTAAAGTTGAACTCTGTGATCTACATGCTAGACATTTAATGCAGCAAAAAATAAACAGTGGAATGAGTTGATGGGAAGGGAGTTATGTGCCAATAAGTGTCTGCACCAAATGGTTCAACAAAGCCTGTACTCAGGGAGGCTGAAAATATAAGCATTCTACACTCACCCTGTGTGACAACCATGTGTCCTTTTCTTCCATTTCACCATCATTGGGTACTTTGTCATAATCCACCATGTAAAATCCAATAAAATACATTGGAGTTTATTGCATGACAAAATTTGATTAAATTCCAGGTTTGTGAACATTTGCAAGTGTGCTATTCAAAAACTCTCATTCCTGAGCAAAGCCATAAATCTAAAATCTCATGAGAAAACCATCTAGCATCACTAAGTAAACTCTTTCCAAGTTGCTCTCTGTCTCAAACACTGTTGCCTGTTTACAGAGCAGCTCCAAACTAAAGACAAAACACCTGTCAGGGGGGATTTAGCAGTAACATAGGCAGAGCTGGCTGAAACTTATTGTGACATCATTGGGCTGCAGTGCCTCTTTATGTTAACAAAGGCTAGAAGATGAGCTGCAGGAGGAAAGGGAACAGAGATGAGCAAGAAGCTTTCTGTGTGTGTGTGGGAGTGTGTGTGATTGAGACCTAAGGAACCTAGATTCAAGGAGTGCTTTTCTTTTCTTCTAATCACAGCCAATACTGTAATTTGGGAGCTTGGAATAATAATAATTAGAAACAATATAACATATCAGTCAGCCAGTCGATATGACTTGTGTTTTGCTTTCTGGAGGTCAGAATTAAACAAATGTTTATAACTCTGTCCTGGTGCAAAATATTTTCAGCTTTCGGTCATTGGGCCCCACCTTGCTTTATCTAAAATATTCTTTAAAAGCACATTAGAGTATATGTGGTTCTCATCAGGACACCCAGCAATGAAGAACAGTGGATAATCAGCACACCATTAAAAAATTGTTGTCATGCCTTCCAAGGATACCAAAACAAATAAGATTAAAATCTGTCGGGCCTAAAACTGAGCCCTGTGGAACACCATAGTTTAAATCGTAACATTTTTAGGATCAATTTCCAGTATTTATAAAGACTTTTCTGTTGCTACATGGATCAAGGTTAATTCTCTTCAGCTAGAACAATAGCAAAAATGTTTATCTGAAGATGATAGTTACGGTATTAAGAAGATCACGTTTTTATCTGGGTACAGGTCTAAAAGACACATTTCATGTTTAATTGAAAGAAAACTGTAGCATTTCAGCAACATTCAGGACAAGACTTTTACATGTTTCTCCATTAACCAACAATGACTAAAGTTAAAGTAATTTAAAGTTGGCATTGGTACAAGCCAGACTGGATATTTTTCAAGAAAGAATGCAGACATAGTGTTTCTGTGTTTAGTTCTCTATCTTTTCTGGACAGTGCTATGGATGGAAATGTTACAATTAACTGCAAAATCAACAATTTGATTAAATCAGCTAAACCGGCATTGAATATTAAGTTGCATTTGACTGCTTTGAATTGTCATTTCTTTCAAATTCGGCTGTATTGTGCCACTTCAATCATATTTTATTGGAATGAACTGGTTTGATAACTGAATTTGGACTGAATTGGATTCTACATAAGTGAGTATGTATCAGACCTGTTTGAAGTGCTTTGAAATGGCTTTTGTTGTTATATGGCACTGCATAAATAAAGCAAACTGAAGTGACTGAAGAGAGGAACACTGATACAATAAACACACACCATGTTGTTTTTTTATGAAGCCATAAATATTACTCTTGTTTATAAAAGGGTCCACAAGCAGGTAGAGGCCTTCCCTACGTTGTCCATGGCTTAGTGATTTTGGATTCACTGTGCCTTGCAAACACCATTTGTTTACCATTTTGTCACACCCAAGGAAATTTAGTCAGTCATCCTGGGAGCCAGTCTAATGAAACAAATAGCTCTGCTGTCACATGGTGACCTAGAAGAAATATGCCCCTGACCCATTTCCTTGGGTCTAGACCATTAGGCTGAAAAATCTAAACATATGGTGCTGGTGTTTGTGTTAGGTCTAGGAATGAGTGAAAATTGTGTTAAATAGATCTGAATAGGAGCAGATGCGAGTTTGTAATAGGTAGCTTGGAGCTTAAAACCCCCTATGGAAAATCAGTCAGCTATGATTCTCTTGTATTTGCATCTCAAGTAATGCTTGAAGTATCACCAGACCAGGAAATGTGACTGTTTTAGCCAAGGAACATCCTCTACTAGGTGCTGAAATGCAAACAATGGTACATAAACATTTTTCTAGATTGTGTGAAATCATCAGTCTGATTTTCCACAGATTTTAGCATAAAAAAATTAACAAACTTCTCAAATATAGCTAATAAGAGGACATTCTTTTCCCACCAGAATTCTTTCTTTAAGGCTTTCAGTTTGAGTTTAGAGATTGACAAAGAGCTGCTCCACAAAGCTTCACTTGACCTATTTTAATCGTCTCTTGTTGAGCTTAGGCACCGGGTTGCCAGCACGCCGCGGTCTAAGCTGACCTCTATCTTTGAACACAGGAGGGACTCAGCAGAAGAACAGACCAGATCCCTATTCTCACCATCTGAATCCTTACACTTAATCCCCTAGGGAGGTTGCTTTGTGAGCCATATAACTACAAGCGTATAGCAAACCTCCCCTGTGGAGAAACCCATGTACATAGAAGCAGAAGTGCCTTGCTGCACTATCCCTCTTCCTGTTTCTTAGATTTTCAAGTTCACTTTCCCAGGCGAGAAGCAGAGAGGACAATCTAACCTTTTTTATACTCGGCCGTTACAGCAAATGTACAAGAACTGAAAGTAGATGCTCTTCTACTTTCTACTAAAAGTAGAATAAAAGTATAATAATAAAGTATAATAATACTATTATTATATTTAATAAATCTAATAATTTTGATTATTATATTTATTAAATATAAATATAATAATCAAAAATATAATATTTATATTTTTTATTGTAAATGTAATCAAAGATGATTATATTTATAATCAAGACAAGAACATTTCCATGTAAATTTAAAACAGATTATCAGCATTATTAAAAATTCTCTGACTCAGAGCACTCTCATAGTGAAGGTTTGGACAATATAAACAGATATATTAAAGGCATTAACTTAGTCAATGCAAAGACAAAATAAAGTAGTTTGATTGATGTGAAAATTCAATATTAGCAGATGTCTTTCTTTCTATATTTTTTTTCTAATTGAATAAGAATGACAGTTCATCAGTTTTCCAAATAATATAAAGTAGTCTTTGTGTGTTGAATCCAATGCTAAGCGATTAAATCAATAGAATTCATAAGTATTGAAAGATTATAATTTTAATTGTTAAATCTTTACTACTTTAATTATTTAGACCTAATGAAAAATGGTATTGGACTAAATTTCTAACCTACAATAATGTGTCTATTGCCAGATGAGATTGATGATGAAATGTTTGTTTCAGTTAGTTTTGACTTGGGATTTGACTTGTGGTTGATTTTAAAAGACTGTACAGTTGAATTTGAACTTTGGGAAATGACTTGAAAATGTGTTAAAATCCCAGTTGGTCATGGCAGACGGCTGCTCCCACTGACTCAGGTTTTGCTGGAGTTTTCTTTCTGTTTAAAGGCAACCTTTGGTTTCCACCATCATCAAATACTTGCACAACAGGAAAGATGCTAAAAACAGAAATGTCAATAACTTCTTGCAATTGGCTGAGACACCTTAGATAGGAAACTATTTAACAATTGAAATAAGTTGATGAACTGAATTAGAGTAAATTTAAATATATGTTTCTGTGAATAAATTAGATTTGTTTTTTTATTCATAATTTTCCACATAAAGAAACATAATTATACTGAAATATAAATACAAAATGTCTGTTTACCTCTGACAATAAAATAAAACTGATGAATATACAATTACAACAGTTAGATATATAACTATAGAGAATGGTAAATCAACACTGATTCAAACATCATCAAAGTCAATTAGTGCAAAGCATTTTGAGGTGTGTTATTGCTATATTATTTCACTCATCAAATTTAACATAATACAATACTGATTGAGAGCTTCAAATGTGTAACTGCTCAGTTTTTTTTTGTTAATCCACCTCAAAGCTGAACACAAAATAACAGAAACCTTTATGTAAACTCATACAGTTCAATCATATTATTTTGAGCTATCAGTCTCATATGGAAGAAATACAATAACCATATTACTGTGGAGCATTCATGTGTGGTGCCAGCTGCGTGCACTGCAGAGTGTAAAGGGATATGACTTTCTTGCTCATTGCTCTCCTCCGGATGCTGTTTACTGCTCGGACAGAAGGATTAAGCCTGATCTCAATTTTCTTTCCTCATCCTCTTGTTCTTAATTCCCTTTAAATGCCTCTCTGAACACAAGCCAGGTCATCCCTGCAGCCTCATTTTCCATCTCACTTCATTAATAGTGTCGGAGCTCTCCAGTTAAATCCCTGCTGAGGAGAAAATAATTGGGCATCCCTGGTGTTGTTGTGGGTGAAAATACATTGCACCCTCATGGTGTCATGACTTCTGACCTCCAGTGCAGAAGACATGACACCATGACTTCATACACAGATGCATCTGTGTATGACAAGACCATAAGATTCTGACGTGAAGAAATCAACCTGTGGTATGCATTTCCCAATTACATGAAAAACAAGGGCAAGATTATTTCCAGATATTTTTAATTCATGAAGTGTTCTCAAACCATTTTTATCAATTTCATTGCATTGCTTTGTTAATTTTCTTCAATAACTTTCATTATTTTAGAAAAAAAAACAACTAATAAACTGTCATGAGAAAAAACTATTAATGCAAATATTCTAGATAGCAGCAGAGAAATTTCAGGGAAAAGTAGTTTCAGTGTGAAATTACATCCAACCTGTAAGGATGGAAACAGTTTGATCTACATCCATGGAAATTAGACACAGCGCATTAGAAAAATAATCGAAAATGACATTTATGATTTGCATTTAGATGGAGATTTTTCATGCTTTTCCCAGAAGAAAATAATACTGAAGGTGATACAGACTCAGCGATGCTGACTGAGTTAGCTTTGATGAAACGTAAACAAGAGCTCAGTCAATTCTACACACTTTTTTTTGTTGACAGTCACATCTCATTCAGGTGCACTCTGTGTAATTCAAAATATATTCTATAGACCCACCACATATTTGTTAGGTATTATTTTAATGATTGTCTTACAGCTATTAAAAACTATAAATTGAAATTCTTAGAAAATTAGAATGTTCCATAAAAACGTTTATGAAAGGATTCTTATGTCAGAAATGTCATGCTATGGTGACATTATTGCCAACACAGTCATGTGGAAGACTGCTGAGTTCACAGTTGTCCAGCCCCCAGTCACATGCAAAGGCACAAAAGTCACCACTAAAGAAGCATCAAAGTATATTAATGAAAACAATAGTGGCAGGATAAACTGTGGTGAAAAGGTGCAACAGCAACAGAGACAAACGGAACTTTCTTCAAAGTCCATTCAGATTTTGAAGGTAAATTCACAAGGCCAGGACTGTTGATGAAGTCAGAGCTTCAAGGACACAGCCTACAAACTTTTTTATTTTTCTTATGTAATCTAATTTTCTAAGAAACATAACTTTGCGTTTACATTAGCTGTAAAGAATCTAACGTAAATGTGTTTTAGATTTTGATGCTAGATGCTCGAACAAGGCACAGAAAAGCAAAATCCTTCTAAAATATTGTAGCTGTCAGCAAAGTCAAAGAAAAATGTTCATCCTAATTGTTGATTTAAAAGTTAAAACCATAGTGGAAATAGGAAAATATCTTGGGGATGTTTTCTTTTGCAATATTCAAACACTAATCTAAGACGCCATTTTCATCCCTCTCCAAATTTTTCCTGAGCATGTTTAATCACACTGATGTATCTTTCAGATTGAGAGTTTAAAGTCTTGTAGGACATGAGATGAAGATGTACAAACCCAGATTTGTTAATCCTACACAAACCAGGAGAACTTTTGACCCCCCCCTTTCTTCCTTCTCTTTCATCTCCTCTGCAGGTTTACTGGTTTTCCACATCTTTCACCTCTACTTCCCTAATAGTCTGACCTCTCCTTTTACCTCCACGTGTATCTTCTCTTCAGCCCTCGCTCTTGTCTCTCAGGGGAACGTGTGAGTAAAGACCCAGAGGGGAAAGGGCAGACTGAGGGTACACTTTCTGGCTGCTTTGCCTCCTTTTACCTTCACCTCTGTCTGCTGTCTCCAACCTCCCACACCCCCACCCCTTCCTCTTTTCTCGTCTATCACTCGGTTACATCTCTCCTTTTTTCAGGCATCTATCTCCATCCACCAAAGAGTCCAATCTGAATAGTAATGCCTCTTATTCTTTACCCTCGTGTGTATGTTGGAACCCCAGTGTTGCAGGTTGTGCTGGATGAATACTGATGGAAGCACAGAAAAAGAACTCCCCTAGACACACAGCAGCATCTGGCAGGCATAAAATAGGGAAAAGGAAAGCAGCTTGCATTTAATTTAAACAGTTAAGAGTCTCTATGTGACAATGGCATCTTGGATCCTGCAAAGATTGAGGGCAGAATTAGAACCTTTCTCTGTTGTTCTGAGATTTTGTTTTCTTTTCACCTTTGTCCTTCATCACCAACCTTTTGCATCAGTACTTGCTTCTGATTAAATTTTGCAACTCAAAGTGAAAGCTCAGCCCAGGAGGTGGGGTAAACTGCCCTATTAGCTGTTAACATCACTTCCCAGACATGAAACCATGCCTGCGTTTGGTGCTAAAGCCACAGGGAGATTATCTAAACTGCAAATACACGAACAACTGAGATGCCCTTTGTGCCACACAACAGAGGGCATTTCATGGGCTGAGAGCTGATCCCCTTATTGGTGCACTGCTGAGGCAATGTAATCCCAAATTATTTAACTAGATTACTAGAGCATGAGAAAAATTCAGCCTTTGAATTGTCCATAACTGAGTTTATGTGTTTATGATATGACACAACAGTAGGTATTATGGGGATACAGCATCTATCATGTTTGCTTCTGATGTGCAGAATTAATTATCAAAAGTGATTGCAATGCAGCTGAAAGGCAAGAAAGCACTTTTAAAGGATCCAGATATTATTTCTTTGATCAATCTCACCCATAAATGCACACAGACCTGATACAGTAATTACACTTATAATGTTATGAGCAGATTTGAACACTCCTGCAATATTTTCTATGCAGATCTTATTTTTAGACTTCAGATGAACAATAACAACAAAAAGCAGCTGTAAAAGGCCATTTAGATTTTATGTTATAATCACATCCCTGAATTTATTTACTTACTTTTTAGTGCTGAAGTGCATTAACAAAGTCACAGCTAGAAAAAGAAGCTGAAAGGTTAGTGAATTGTCCGCATAAAGATGTGAAGTAGCTGGAAACTTTAAGGTAAAATGAGCATAAGTTAAAATAAACAATAAATGTGTGAATGACAAACCAAAAACTGAATATAAGGTAATAAGTTAAACAAAGGTAATAAAGCAAAGTGGTAATAATGCAGTGTGATACTAAAAAATAACAAATGTTTCCAACAAAAAAAAGCAGTATACACAGTTATTACAAAAAAGCTGGACACTATTTGCTAATTACGTAACTGATTGAACAAAATTATTTAAGGGGTAAAAAGAATATGGATGTGAACCTTTAGCTGCAACATGTCAAAATGGAAAAATGTTCAATTGCTGTGCATATCTTACAACAACCTGTACAGAAATCCTATTGGCACTTGAACCATCAAATTATATTTTGCCAATTTTACTGGAAAACAGATAAATGGAGGCATATTTGCTTCGCCTTAGCAATTCTTTCAACAATGGCAAATTGTTGCTAATCCACGACATGCCTGGGTTTAACCAAGACAAATGCATCTGCCAAATTAATGTTTTGTAAACAACCAAAACCATGTTTGTTTCCTCATAAAAAGAACTGCTACTCTGAAGAGTGGTTCGTTTTTAAAAGCAAATTCTTTTCTGATTTTATGACAGCTGTTCTAAAATTTGGCATCTTTCTTACCGTGACATTTTCTTTGTTTCCCCAGTTTTGTTTAAAACTTAATTCACTGTCTCAGTTCCTTCTTTGGGACAAAGATGTAGCCGCAAAACCCTGAAGCATTAAATTGAAATGCTAGCTCTGACAGTTCCAGCAGTGGCCTGGCTTAGAGCACAGATTCATCCTGGCAGCACTACATAGCTTTTCACTGCCCTGTCAGTGCAGGTCAGTGTGATTAAAATGGAAATGTGCTGAGTTGCAGCAGAAGGAACTCACATCTAACTTCTGAATCAAAGAAATGGTTATCATCCATCCATCCATTCATCCAAATTCCTTGATTTTCTCCCTTGACCCTCCTTCTCCAAGGAGACCTTTTTTTCTACTCTGAGGTGAAGCAGAGAATTATTACTTATTCTACAGAGTTGGGCCTTTCTGACCTTTTTACAGGTAAACATACTCACAAACCTCACCTGCAAGGCCTCAGGTAAAACAATAAATGACTTGTCATTGAAGATGTGTGTTGGGTTGGAATGATTTTTAAAGCTTTCATTGTACTGCTGAGTACAATGAAAGTACACCATTCCTCATGTAAATCATGTTAGCTAAGCACCATTTTCCCATCTTTTGGTGGTTGTTGGATCTTCCCTTAATCAAAAGTTAAGTCTCATAGTTTTACTAAATTTGTCCTACACCGATTGGTCTTCCAGTTCCTAACCCCTGTCTTTGGAGGCCCAGTAGCTGGACTGGCTCTTCAGCTGCTGACAACCCCACCCACCTTAGTCATCCACTTTGTCGTTCAGCTGTTGTTGCCATGGCGAGTATCAACCCCCTATGCAGCCATATCTTCTTCAAAGATGCTCATGATCTTGCTAGAACTTGCTTGGACAATCTGTTTCCTTGCATTTTTGCAACACTCAAACATTTTCAGTTTATTACAGCTGAAAACCTAAGCTGAAGTTTAAGTGACAATAAGGTATTTATTGTCACCTGAAGTTATAGGCTATTGAAGGCTATTGAAGTTATGAATGTCACAAATATAAATATCCATTAATTAGTGATAAATCCTATTTCATGATGTTCATTTGACATTCAGCTCCCTAAGCCCTGCCTTTCCTCTGCAGCCATATACAGTAGGTTTATGATGTAATGATATTTAAATCTCTTTGTACCCTCTGTCCCTGCAGCAGACACCTGGCAACGACCGGTCCTCCCTTGTGTCTTCTGGGTCACAAGCTGTGATAGGAAAGCTGATGAATCTCATGTTTCACATTCACTTTGTCACACATAGATGAGTGATGCTCAGAGAGAAAGACAGGAGATTTGCTGACTAACAGTTTTATTGGCTTTCCACAACAGCACAACCTGTCTCAAGCCAAAGAATGGGTTTAGAGACAGACAGAAAGAAGGATAGATTGGAAAAAGGTAAGTGGAAAGGGAAGGAAAATTGGAAAGAAAGGGCAGATATTGAGATTAGAATAAAGACAAGAAGAAGGGGAAATTGGTTAGAGTGGACACCGCCAAAGAGAGGGAGACAGAAAGATAAAGCGACAGACGAGAAAAGTAATCATCTTAAAGGTCTGAGGGTCTCAGTCAGACCCACTTTCTGTCCTACGGCAAAGATGAATGCAAGAGTTAGCTCCTACTGTGTGTGCAAGGATGAAAGATGAACACAATTTCAGCACTGACCTCAAGGGTTAAAAATTTGAAACAGTTGCATGTGAGTGCAAAAACACAGTGACAGCATGATGCGGAAATAAGACTACCCTGCTGCTTAGTCTCTCCTCAGACAATCTAAAGAGAGGCTGCATACTTGTTCTCCCTGCTGTAGAATCTCAGATTTTTGGTTAAGCCGAAGAAAAAATTCCGTCCTTGCTGACAATTGCAGCAACATTTGTCATGAATTTTCTCCTCCCCCACACCTTTAAAAAAAAAAAAAAAAGCGATCTGACATAAGCATCAAGAATTTAACAGAAGAGAATGTTTCCATCAATCATATTTACACCTGTAGAGTATTGTTGTTTAGCCATCTGTTTTATTAATAATATAAGTTCTAACCTCAATGTACAGTATTAACATTTCACTTTGCTTATAACTTTATTCTCATTGGAGACCTAAAAAGCTTAAGTTCTAATTTTTATTCACTCGCTATGTTTCTACTGTTAGGTATTGGTAAGGTTAAAAATATAAATGTTAATTGACAGCCCATTTTTACATCTAAATGTGATGTTGAAAGGAGTCGCAGCTGAAAACAAACAGATGTAAGATGCTGAATGGAAAAGAAAAAAGCTGTGCTAGATAATGGTAATCTGAAAGCTTTATTAAAGATGATATTGCTGAAAAAAAGTTGTCACCATTTGATATTTGTTTAGTGAAGAAGACCTGAGCGCAATATTGGAAGTTATAAATAAGGTTTTCAGCATATAAACTTATGTACAGAAAATGACAGGCTGATGTTAGACATAATGTTGGGACATTTTCTTCCAAATTCAGCACACCTTTTTTATTTGTTTTTTTTTTATTAGTACTATTTATTTATTTTAAGTTTTATTATTTTTAGAGGTCAAACATGATGCAAAAAAATTACTTTGGAAGATGAACTTTTTTTGCACAATAATTATGAATTATTAATCAATACAATGGACACTCACTTTTTATCCTCACTTATTTCACTCTAATTTGTGTAATGATGGCTGGATTGGACTGTTAACCAGACCTCTTGCATGGGAGCTGGCCTTGACAGTGTGGGTTTTCACTTATTTAGTTATGTGTATTTTTGAGTACAGTTCTACTAGACAATGTTCAGAAAAGTCTCAGTAAGTCAGTAAGTTCCTTTAGATATTCCTCATCCACAGAGAGCCCTAAGCAGCTGCTTATAGCCCCCAAATCAGCCGGGTGAGTTCTCATGTTGTCTCACAAAAATCCGGTACACAAATTCACCATTTTTGGAATTTAGAAATCCATCCACCTGAAGAAATTTTGAAAGCCCCCAGATCAAATTCTGCCATGGGCCCCATACAGCCTTGAGCCTTCTTTATTTTCATGTATGTTCAAAACATTTTGAACCTTTCCCAACAATTCTATCAAGTCTTCATCTCTTTTTAACCAGGAAACAGCTGCTCGCCCAAAGTAGCTACTACATGAAATATATTTATGGATTTGCTCTATTTCTCCACTGACATAGATTTGTTTTTTCTTATCTGTTTTTTTTTTTTTTTTGTCTTTTGCTGCTGGCAGCTGTTTTGTGAATCTGGGCAGAAGACTTGCCTCGCTATTCTGCTCCAATTCATATCCAGCTGTCGAGTCTCTTCAACTGCAAGGCTGTACTGTAGGTGCAATAAACATGGAGTAATCCTTTAGGCTTGGTGTGCATTCATTAAACCACAATGTGCACAACCACAAGAAGTAAAACATATTCACAGTGGGTGACAACAGATATATCTGACATTATGTGAAAAAAGAGGAAATATTTGTTAGCAATGAAACATCTGTCCATTCAAAGTCTACATCCACTTATGGATGGAGGGATGGAGGGCTTGGTGCCAGGACTCACTGGGCCAAGAGATGAGGGGAACACAGTGGCACATAGGACAAACAACCATGTACACACACACTTACTCCTAAGGGCTATTCAGAGAGGCCAATTAACTTAACAATCATGTTGTTGTACTGTGGGAGGACGTCAGAGCACCTGGAGAGAACCCACACATGCATGAGAACATGTAAACTAAATGCAGAAAAGCACCAAGCTGTGATTTGAACCCAGGACTTCTTGCTGCAAGAAAACAGAGGTACCAACTACTCCCCTGTGCAGCAACTTTAAAATATTTAAACAAAAAAAGTGCGTTAGAATGACAGAAATGTGTTTCTTTTTCCACATACTTCATTTGAATGAATAAAGAAATTTTAATTGTCAACATTTTATTGAATAAGAAAGTGACGCAAAACCTGATTTTTACTGCTCTCTGCAGCTGTCAACCTTTTCTTTGTCATGGGATGACATCTGTCTCATGATTTACCTTAATATTTATCCAGTAGTTTTATTCTGATTCATAAGTTAAAGTCTTTCCATGCATGTGAACCATGATTAACTGCTGCAGATCTAAACAAAAACCTATATTTATAGCCCAGAAACACAGACCTGCCGGTTCCCTCTCATTGAACACACTTTTTTATTCAATTTAAATGCTGCTTTTCATTCTCCCCCCTCCTCCTTTATGTCTGGCCACTTCATTGGCTTTAAGTGTCTGTGCAGATATAACCGTGCGTGCTCTAGCTCAGCTTAGTTGAATTATGGTCATAAGGTTCCTCCATGATTATAATTATTCTAGTAAGGTGAATATGTCAACCTCAGATTGCATAGAACAAAATACTTTACATTGCATTGCAAGAGGTAAACAATTACCTTTACACATGTTATTTACATAAGTAGCAGTCTAGAACATATCGACTAAACTCCATGAAAAGGAACAGAAAATCAACATCTTGTAGAAACAGTATAGATGAGACACAATTGTGCAAATAACACCATCATTACCCTGACATTTTCTTGCAACAAAATGAGTAGTTGTTGCCAATGTGAATACAAGTTTGTGATTTTTCTGACAACAAAAGCCCTATTTACTTTTCTTGGTGCTGAATGGTCACTCTCCCATGAGTGGAGATAGGGAAGACCATGAATGTTAGCTTCTGTGATTCTACCAAGGCAGTTTCCACTGTGTATCAATGTATATTAAGTATGTCTGATGTATGAACTATTAAAATAGGCAGTTTATAGAGGGGATCTCGAGTATTCATGGATTTTAGCTATTTGTAGGTGGCTGTGTTTTCTAACAACCATGATTATCATGGGTCCTCTGGAGTAGTTTAAAAACAACCAGCATAAAAATACTGTAGTAGAAAATGTCTCATGCTATGATTTTGGTTATTTCCAGGTTCCTCAATAGCAGCAGTCTGATCATTGTATTATTGGGCCTGTTGTCTCTCGTCTTCCTCTGTGCAACACTTGTTTTCTGTAATTCAAGTGAGTTTTCTGGCTAGTGAAGCACAGTGATGCAATGGTCAATATATCTGGAATTGGTACTTTTGTCAGTTTGGGAGGAGTCCTGCTTAAAATAATTAAAAAATGGATTTTCCATGAAGCTTGTCAGCAGAGGGAAGCATGAAGAGCTCAGCAGCTAGCATGGAAGCCAGATTATTCCTGACTCTGGAAACTTCACAATGGACTTCAAGCAATGTGGATTCTGTGTCTCTCCATTTCTCTTCCAGGCTCTGTGAGCTTGATATTGCACCAGTCCAGTCCTTTGCTTTACTAGTGGCCTTTACCTTATCTGGATTACTAGGTATGGTGTTTTCCTTTTCCTATTGACAGTGTTTTTGGGAACTACTCATCTCTTTCCATCACTTTTTCCTTCTACTTAACCTTCCAATATCCTGATACAGAACTTCATGAAGAGCCAGCTTCAGTTACACTGTCAAGTCAGCAGTCTCCACCATGATTGTGCATTAAATAATATGAATGAAACTATTTTTGAAATGAATAACAGTTAAGCCTTAAAATGTGTGAGTTTGACTTTAGGAATTAAATAACTATAACTTGACTTTCTAGTTTCCTAATTTATTTAGATCCACCTGTATTCGTTCCACAAAGTTGATTTTTTTTTCTTTTACTTTCTCACATTCATGTTCAGAGAATAACTACTGGTGATGTGTTACCAAAAGAGTGACTCAGCACTTCTCTTCCTGGTTAACAACCAGACAATGTAGCGCTTCTTTTTTTTTTTTTCCTTCCTGGTATTATAACCGCAAACAACCATCACTCGCTATCCCGCCCATAAGCGTCACTCACTATAGCAGCGAGCCGGGGCTGATCGGGCTCACACGCTCCCGAGCTGAGCCACAGAGAGGAGCACAGAGCCGCCGCAGACGGGCTGGAGCTGGAGATCACCTCACTTTGCATGATCACATCCGCAGATCGTCCAGGATCTAAAGATGTGGACCGGCGTCGGAAAGCTCGTGCTTCTACATTTGTTACTCATGGAGCTCAGCGGCCACGCTAAAGGTAAGCCACTTATTGGCTCGGAGGTGATGGGGGGGGGATTTGCATCGTAGCAGTAGCGTTTCTCCGGATTCAGGAGGGAGGAAGTCTTGGGGACAGTGTGGGTGGAGGGGGGGGACCGCTACCTTCCTCGAAACGACTCGCCTGTCAAAGTGGTCCGTCTGATTATTAGAGCAGCGCTAATGCCTCCGATAGATACTTGCGCTGCTACACGTATTCAGGAGATTACAATCTTCATTGTCACTTTCGTCAGGTTGTGTGAGCGTTAACACAGGTGACACGAGGTGACAGTGAGTGGAAGCAGCACATGCAAGCAAACGGCTGATGTTGAGACTGTAGCCAGAGTACGCCTGCATGCCTGCGGGGATGTGATCAGCAAAGTGCTGGCTGTAAATGCTTTGTTTTTAATGTTTACGCTGCAGTTGCTAAATTACTGCAAAACACATCAACCTAAACAGATCCGTTTAAATGCCAGCACAGCACCCGTGGTAGGCACTCATTGTTGCACTAAAGTCAACATATTGGAAGAACCGGCGAGCCATTCATGAGCAGACTGCATTACTGGAAGTAATACTTCAATATTGATTGGATCTGGATGTTACACCAAAAGAGGCTTTTTCTCATTCCATGCTCAAAAATAGGTTACTTTGTGCAGGTTGTTCCTACTTTATTAGTTAACTTCTTGAAGTTTGAGAAATGTCAGTAAATTTAAAATGACCTTTAACCAACCCCCGAGCACATTTCAGAATCAGTTTCTTAATCTGAAATTTGAATACCACCAAACCAAAAAAACAACCTGACAAGCTGCTGTTTTCTGACACCACAGGAACTCATACCGAGTCAGAGTGTGAAATAGGGCAGTTTCAGTGCAAGAGCGGAGTGTGCATCCCAAGCCTCTGGAGATGTGATGATGACAATGACTGTTCAGACAGCAGCGACGAGGAGAACTGTCGTAAGTAGCCCAGAGTTTCTACATTCACACTTGCATTGTTATTTTATAATTCTCTACTCTTGTTGTGTTCAATATGAGCTTTCATTTGAATGTGTGAATCCCATAGTTTGCAGCTCATGAGTGCTGGCTTTAATGAGCGAACCTGGACTGAGAATACACACTTTATTTTTGTTCTTCAGGGCTCTTTGGAAGTCCCCTTTCAGCACAAACCTCTCATCCAGGATCAAAAGTCACATGACCAAAGGAATTTTTTTTTGTACTTACTAATTCAGATCCTCAGTAAAGCGGATTTGGGGCCTTAACTAACATTACATGTGGTTTTTATGCTTGTTTAGTTATTAACCCTATGCTGCTGTTGATGTATGGAGTTAGATAGGTGAAATCAGGCTTACAAATGCATTGCATATAAACTAAAACTGCTTTAGAGATTATGCCATGTCTGAGACTCACGGATTAGATTGCAGAATAATGTGTCATAACAATTAATACTGAGTCATGTGGGCCTGGTTTTCTCCAATTTATTAGATATGGCTGCTTTTTGTGGTGTCTCAGGGTTATCTTTGTATAGGTTGAGAAGTTAATAAGTGTGGAATGGTATGCGATTTGCATATGATAATTGTTTCATGGTTTTGCAGTGTCTATACAATCATTTACAGCAAAAATATTAACGTGAAAAATGAAATGAAAAAATTAAGTTTTTTACAACTACTGCCAAAATATCTAATGCTTATGATTAGTGTTAAACTCATATTTCTAATATTATTTATTACGTGATTTTTGATGCACAGATTTAAAAAAATGGAATGAACACCCATTGAATTTAGTAGTAATTTCCAAGTGAATGGAGATATGCCATTCTGTCCTTAATATTGCAACACATTTATGATGAGCTGATCAGTCTATCTGCTCTGGTTGGTATCCTGTTGTTGACTTCTTAACTGGTTTCAACTGGTTCTTAACTGGTTTCAAAGTACTCTTATCTTTAATGAGAGTAACTGGTGGTGCTCCTTAAGATCTCGCACCATAACTGCCTGTGCTCTCTGTCTCTTGAAATATAGCCTGGCCATTGCTTTCCTGTGCAATTCCATTTAATTCTCATCTCCCTTCAGTGCTCCATCTTGAATTTCTCCCGTTAAGCTTGATTTCTCTGGTTGAATTTCAACCGGGTCAATCAGCGAACAAAAAGAGTTTTGAACGATAACATAAATTTTCTGCGCTGCTTTACAATTGTAGTCAATATTGGCAATGGTAACGGAGGAAGTGATCGAAACCATTCAGTCTGTGTTGGCCACTCCTCCAAATTTTGAGCAGTTAAAGTCAGAGCAAGAGGAATGTATAACACATTTCATTGCTGGCAGAAATGTTGTGGCCCTTTTTACCCAAAGAGGTTCTTACAACACACACAACTTCTGCAAAGTTTCATTGAGCTAGCACATCACAGCCGTAAGCAATGCTGTAATGTCCGCGATTGGGTAAAATCCGACACAGTTGTTTAAAATTTCCATAGAGTCCACAAGCAATCTTTTCTCAGTCATCAAGGATCCAGATCCTCTGTACAGAAGCAAAGAATATAACAAGACACTGATTTTTACCAGGCTTCCAGAAACATTCACAGCTTTGTCTTGCTTGTAAATAAAAAAAAAGCCTTGTTTTAGACAGCAGTGAACAACAACAGGTGTGGGAGGGGCAGCCCTGCATTACTTTATGCTCCACAAAGATGGAGAAAACATTGCTCACTTTCCCTAGCATCTCATTAAGAGCACTTTGCCATATGAAGTAACTTTTTAAAAATCTCATATAACTCGATACATCTACTCAACCAATTCCTTGGCCAGAATTTAAAATGCTTAATCACTTTCACGTGTAAACAATGAAATATTTGAAATTCACCAAAGGGTAGAAATAATTGAAACCTTGGTTTTTCTCTCTTAAGCTGAATTAAGAACAAGACCGGTATTTGTGGTATGATCATAAATTGGTCATTGAAGGAGATTTAAAAGTGGTTGTATTTGTTGTTAGATGGTTAATTACTTACAATGAAGGCCACATGGTTCCTCATCTTGCTTTCTTGACGTGCTAAACCCTCAAAGAATAAGAATTCTGACTGCGTCTCTGTGACTCCAGAGATTTGAGTTTCTTGATAGTGGACAATGCTGGAGGTGAGGTAGAATGAGCTTTTAAAGAGCTTGCCTTCTGTCTAACAGGTGTTGTTGGTTTTGCTTGGTGTAAGTGTTGCTCAGAGAGAATGTAAGAAATGTACCTTAAACCACAAGGTCATCCACTGTTCTTTACAGAGAGACATTTTGTCTGTGGTGGAAATGAGGTCTGTGACTTTCATCTCTCTTCACTCTCTTTGCTACATATCTTGTAAGCTTCAGATGTGGGTATGCTTCTCTCTTGGGTTTGCTCTCACTCTCTGAATCACTTCATCTTCTCAGTCTCTGCCTTTATGTACGTTTCCCCTATTGTTCCCTCTCTCCCTTGCTACCTGGTGTCATTCTTTTTTTTGAAGGCACCAGCTCTTAGTCTGTGAAAGTGTCTCTTCCTAAAAGGCTGTCTCATTTCCCCTGCATTCTAGTGTCCAATAATCGACTCTCTTGTGCCATTTTTAAATCATTTATTGCTTCACCTTGACAGTGCCAAGGCCAAAAAGGTTGCGGCCACTCGCCTCAGATCCACAAAGAGCATCAGCTGACAGGTTGGTTGGAGATAAATCCAACAGCATGACTCTGGCTGCTGCTGTGATTCTTGGTGACTGGCAAGACGCCAGGCCTTCGAACAGATGCCAGCACTGCCGCTGTGCCCCCTCCCTAAAACCAAATATCACCAGCAAGAGCTCTGCGGAGAGGGGGTGGAGGCTGAACAGGAGAGGGAGGCGGAGAAAAGATGGGACAAATTTGACTGGGAGAAGCAAGATGTGTAGAGCAGAAATGATGTGAAGAAAATGGGAACAAGCGTTTCTGGAGAATTTCCAAAGATAGAAAAAAAACAGGCCAAAATGAGCGGGGGAAGTGGCCATTGCTTTTATCCTACCAGCACTTATTTGTCTGTTTCTAATCTTTATTTCAAATTTGAAAGATAGACAGAAATGGCAAGGATTTTTTTTCAAACACTCATTTGTGACTAGAGAGAGTAGTTTTGTACTTGTTTTTAAAGAGTGACGAAAACTAGGAGTGAAATACATTAAGATCAGAAGATGAGATCATATATTGTATAGTGTATATTTCTAATGTAGACTCCCTATTTTTATGTTCTACTTAGAGGGATTTCTGTTGTATTTGTTGTACTTCTTAGGCCTTTACTGTATTCTGTTGGGCCATTTATTATAACAAGATTAGTATGTCAGAATAAGTTAACAAGCTTCTAGAGTACTCTGTTAGGTTTCTCCTGAAGTATCGTCCTACCATCCTTGTAAAGAAGTACATTTAAAATGGTCATTTTGTGTTCATTATTCTGCTGTTTAAGTCTTTCATTTTCCTTCTCCTCTCTCCGCTACTTCATTCTCAACATGCCTCTTGTTTCCCTGGGAGACAGTAAAGTGGTGATGGTGGTCATGGTTTTTGGTGCGTTTGTGCTGTCTTTGTGGCTAAATACTGTACTCCTACTCACATGTATGCTTAAACATAGGAACTGTCCGTTTCCTTTAGGTTCTTCATGGCCTATATTTAGGTTGTGGAATCGTATTTGAGAAGAAGGTTGCATACCTGTTCACACTGGAGCTAAATAGGATAAAAATACAAAATAATTCTGCATTATAGCATCACAATAATCATAAACTTAAGTTGTCATATCTTTCTTGAATTGGTATGTCCTTCTCTTTTGGATAGCAGCCTTGATCAAGCAGTTTGTATACATGTGATTTGATGGAGTTTTCCATAAATGTGACCAGAATAACATAACAAAATGATTGTGATGGTCTTTTAGTCGGTGGTGTTCACTATTAAGCAAAAGTCCTTTTTGCGTCTTGGATCACATTTTTTGAGGGCTGTTAAGTATTTATAATCATATTTTCTGTCTTACATAGGATAGGATCTATTTATTTTCCAATCAAATGCCAACACACCTCTGCTCTGCTCAGTGTTCATTCTTTCATACTGAGCAGGTAGCCATTCAGCAGTTTCCCACTACATCTACTTGAGATAATTAAAAAGCCAGATATGACATAAATTTTGTGTGGAAAAAAAAATCTAACATTTGATTAAGTCTGGTTTCCATATCTCAACAAGCTTTCCTCCCAAACATTGTAATTATATTCATTTATTGTGAAGTTGGAGGAAAAGGACAGAGTGTTTTGTGAGAAAATGTAACAGTAGGTTAAAGGACAATACTGAAGCCCACAACAGTCTTCTGCAATTTAGAAGGCTGGTGGCCTGATGTTGGCTTTCCCAAGAATAAAAAAAATATATTACTTGTGCTGTAGAAGCACTTTTAGTGCTAAAACCCCACAGAAAAATAGCCTGCAAATTCTGTCGATCCACCATTAAAACAACTGTGAAGGTTTCCAAATGTCCCAGGGATCAGCCTTGAAAATACTTTGTGCAAAGGTGTTATACAAGTACAGTTGTTGCTTTATTCTGTGTCTGAATATTAATCTGTCAAAGCTTTAGTCAGAGGCCAGCTAAAGCTTCCGAAAGTTTTAACCCTAAATCATAACATGCACTTAGTAAAAAACACCAACTCCTTAAGTCTTGAACCCTTTACGAACCTGCAAAATCAAGGATTGCAAAACAGCTAAAAGCAGTGGGGCACAAACTCAATACCTCAGGGTGGGAAAAATGTTGTTGAGCTGTTGTGTGCGGGCGTGCACACGTGTGTTTGTGTGTCACAGCAAGACAATGAGTCTTAGATGGGGAGCGTCTCAGCTTCAGTCTGAGACCAACTTCCCATAGAGAAGACATCACAACGCATTTCACGCTGCTGCCATGTGTTTGTATGTGTGTGGGTGTGTGAGAGAGATCAGCCTTTCTCTCACACACAAACACACACCACCCTCCTCACACAAAGACACACACATGATAATGTTATAAGAGACTGCAGGGAAGCGTTTTAGGCGTTAAAGGCACACACACACAAGCCTGCAGGCTCACATGTTGGTCACCTGCTGACACACACATGCACACGCCCAGACTGTTACAGCTGGGGCCAGAAATGTAAATTGAATGTGAGGTCAGAGGGACGAGGTACATGATGCGCTGCACCGAACCAAGCTGCCTTTTCCTGGGGTAACCCCTAATCATAAGCTTAACAATGACTCTTAAATTGAAGTGACAACAAGTACTGGTTGGTGTCAGCAAGTATGAAATTAGAATCCTCCACAAGAGGCGGATGCACCATCAAAAAGCTAATAAGTTTTGTAAACCAGCGTTAGCATGCCATGTTAACAGTTATCAAGCCTTCAGAGGAGTATTCAGTGGGCTTTTTTCTGTGCTATTTGAAAAGAATGTGAAACATAAAAGGCAAAAAAAAAAAAGTTTTTCAAAAGAGACTTTGTCTGGTGAAATCACAAAGTTCTGTATCCTTTTTTAGATTAGAGATGCACAGAGAAAAGAGTTGGTGACATACTCAGTCAATAGCCAATCAGATCAGTGAATGCACTCTACTACTAAAAGCTTCCATGTCACTTTGAAATCAACACTCCTGTGTGTGGACACTGTTATTGAGGGAGTTGGACTCAAAAGTTAGTGAATTTCATCCTCAGTGAAATGGTTTTTAGAATGAAGGTAGATAGAAACATGAAAGAAGCTCTTTTAAAGAAATGTATTCAAAAAATTTAATATTGTGAAAATGTTCAATGGCTTCCGTTGCTCATTTCAGAAAGCTTTACAGATGGGAAAAAAAGTGAAATAAAATATTGTCACTCTCATCAGTTAAATAATTCAAAAGACCTGCAAAAGTTTTCTGAACATTAAAGCAGTTTTTCTAATAGTAAAATATATCTATTTTAAGAAATATATGTGCTGTATTTGTTTTTGTGAACCATCTTTATATATTGTATTGCAATGGGAAGCTAAAATGTGCTTTAAAAGCCAAAACGTTTAGCCAGTTCATCAGGGAAGAATTTCCCCAAATCCCCACTTATTGTAGGTACAGGTTATAGGAAGGAGGAAATTATGAAATTGGATTCAGCCAGATACTTTCATGCTTCATTTCATACCTTTGTGTGAAGGTTTAAACTGCAACATTTAATAGTTGAAGTACTCTGTCTGGGTGCATATATGTTTGTAGCATACATCAGCACTGATGTAGTCTCCAGAGAAAAATGTCCCACTTCGGTGCTTTGGGATTTCTAAATCTCGGTGGGATTCTGAGTTTTTAATGTTTTCAGTTTGTTCAGAAATACGGTATCTCACTGATACATTATGCAAGACATGCTTGTAGATCATGTTTCTAAAGAAATATGTTTCATTTGCAATTTCCTCCTTAATGTTGTTCTTTTTGTTTAACTTGTTTTTATTCCAGTTTGCTGTTAGACTAAATCAGTGTTTTGCAGCCCTGGTCATTGAGGCACACTGCCCTGGATGTTAGGTGGTTCCCTGCTTTAACACACCTGATTTCAGTTGATGGCTGATTAGAAGGCTTTCGCTGAACTTCAATCATCTGAATCAGGTGTGTTAAAGTGGGGAAACGTCTAAAACGTTCACTGTGCTCTGAGGAGCAGGGTTGAGAAACACTGCAGGAGATGATTAATTGTGGAAAGAAACAAGATACACTTTTTTTGTAACGCATGCTGACATTTAGAAATGATTTGATGAAGCAAAGACAATTAAAGTTTGTGAATAGGCTGGATGTCAGTGAAAAATGAACAGCATGAATTGAGTAGCCAAAGTACATTTTCAGGCTGAAAAAACCCACTTTTGTCAGCATAAACAATTCTGCATTGGACATATTATTATTCATTGTCCTCTACATAGAAATCTGTTGTATACTTATTGTTAGGGCTGCTTGATATCATATGTTGATATCTGATATCAAAAGACAACATAATATTGTGATGACAGCATTGCTTAGTATTCACTCAAATCATCCTGAATATTTGTATTTTTACTTTCCCCCACCCAATGTCTGTAATCTTGAGCATCTCGGCCACTAAAAATATTCCTATGATGTCTATGAAGGGCATTTGGAGACCAGCCAACTGGTCAGATATATTAGTGAGTCTAAATATGTGACACTTGAAATATTATCTCCAATGAAATATTGCTTCTAAGCCGTCCCTTCCAATTGCAATTTAGCAAAAATTGATGTTGCGATGGTGATTGTAAATCAATATGTCCTGCAGTTAAAGACTATCTTCCTTTGACCACATGTAATGTGCCTCTATTTTTGTTTTCAGAATTACTGATAAAAACAAAAAACTGAATCAATAATTATAACAAAATACTAATTGGGGAGGGGAAAAAAAAAATCTTGTCAATACCTGAATTTCATGTACATCAGACATCTAAAGAAGAAGACAAGGTGTCCCTGCTGCACTGATGGAGAAAAGGTCCAAAATTTTCCTGGTTTCCACCTTTATGACACGGTGCACCATGCTCTACAAGAGAACATTAGCCGGTGTGCTGAGTAGGTGTTGGGCGCAGCGGAGCAAAACGACAGCAGGGTAATTTTAGCTGAGGTCAGTGCTGGCCTGAGGCATTTACTCTGACTCTTTTTCCTCTGTGTCTCCATCTGTTTGTCTTTCTTGCTCATTTATTGGCCTACACCTCTTTTTCTTCTCATCTTCCCGCGTAAGCCACTTTGACACATGCACACCTTAATAATCTAAAGGCAACTGAAGATGTCTCTGTTGTATGTGACTTACCTCCCTGGTGCTTTTCTGGACGGTTCTGCTATTAAGAAAACTAAATTGGTCAGACTTTCAGAACCTGTTGGTATCACTTTTAGCACAGATAGGTCTGAGCTCCTGTAGCCACTTAAATGAGCAGGCACACAGCAGCAGCCATTTAAATTGGCTGCTGATCAGCTGTTTGGAGGAATCACACAGATTACTTTATTGAACATAAAAAATAACAACTCTGTTCAAGTGTTCCTCCTCCTTGATTTAACTTTTGAGAATTAGCTGCAGCATCTAATCATTTTTCCCAGCATCTGAGTCATTCGATCAAGAACAGTGACTCAACTGTTACTGATGCCACAGTCAGTCCAGATGCTTTATTTATTAAGCCATAACTTGGTACTTCTTGTCAACCTGGGGAGCTGCAAAAAAACTGAACACATCTGCAACTGCTCTTTAAAAACATCAAAATACAGAAGAGATGGCAGAAATTATTCAAGATTATTCAGAATAATCAGTGAACAGTGAGTGAGTGAGTTGGAGGAAGTTCCAAAGTGGCTTTAACACACTAAGGAAACTTTCCTAATAAACAAAAGCTTTTGTTTCTCTTTTTTGCATTATCTTCCCTCCTCCTTCTGTTCAGCACCCCTTTGACAGAATTACTTTGTTTTTGACACCTGGGTTTGTTTGCCTCTGCTGCAAAGTCACTCGCAGTTCAAAGTCAAACTTTGATAATACTACAATCCTCTTTCCCTAACTGCGCACATTAAGCTTGGCGTTGGCTGGGTGCTTGTGTTGCTCCGTTATCGAGGCCCCTCCCCCAATCTGCGGCATGTGACGGGGTATCATCACGCTAATCCCCAACTCAGATTAACCGAATATCTGCTCGGCTTCCATTTTTATTATTTACAGTTGCTGTAATCCTGTTTTTCACCTTGTGCTCTGTTGCCTGCTGCATGTAGTTAGAGAGCGGCACATTAAATGACAAGTAAGAACGCCGATGAATAAAACATAACTGCTAATACCAGGCTGCTGGGTTTACACTGCGATACCGCTGCGAGTTCATTGTGTTTAAAAAGTTTTATAAAAAGTTTGGTTTTATTCTCCCCTTCTTCCTCTGTGCATTCTCTTCTATTTCCATTTTATATTTTGTTGCTTAATTCATTACATCCCCATTTTTTTTCTACTATTGCATCAATATGTTTTTTTTCCCCCACTTGCTGTGACCACGAAAGTAAAGCAGCTGGAGTTTTAAATTTTGTGCACGTGTCTGTGCAACATGGTTTCTTTTTCAGAGAGAGAGAAAAAATATATTTTCTATTCCAACACCTGCTGACACAAAAAAGATGGTGCAACATTTTTGAAGAAGTCAGAAAAAACTCAGCATTCAGAAAGTGAATGCTAGATTAAGATCTCAATTTTCTATCTCAGCACTAGATGTAACAAAGATATAGAAATACATTTTAAAAGAAAAGTCTGCATTTTTCTAGATGGGAGAATGTTGGATTTAATTTTCACAAAATATGTTATGATATACAGTTAACATTATTGATTACGGAAAAGGAATTTTCATTTTTGCTGTAGAATGATTGACATCATAACCCTTTATTTCCTTAACTGGCTTATGAGTTAATGATATACGGTAATATACCTAGTTGATTATTTTTGCATAGAGGATTACGTCTCATGATTATGTTGTATTTTTTGGAACAAGTTTAAAGTGAATGTTCAATAATTATTCCTTTATAGTAAAAATGATAACTAATAGCACAATATTATCATGCCTCCAAGTTTAACAATACATGAGTCACAGTTGATGTAGCTTATTTTTTAGGTTATGGTTGCCTAAAATGGGACAATAATACCAAATGATGGTTTTCTTTTTATCTTGAGTATAAAAAATTACCCTCTCATGACAAGTCTTTAAAAGAGTGAGCTTTGTGAAGCAGAAAGCATTTTTTTTCTTTGACATGAGGCATTACAGATCTGAATAATGTCTTCCCAAACAAATTAAGTCCAAGTTTCCAGAAGATGTTGGCAAATTGGTAAACGTGTTGAAGGACATTTGATTTTGTTGTACAAACTATTGCTTTGACTTTTTGTCATTCTGCTGCTTGTAGAGTAACATTGGACCTGACCTGACTGTTTTGGAGAATGTGCTTAAAAAAACATTTTCATGTCTTGCCACATTTCTCCGTTTGCAGCTTTTCCTCCAGCTTGCCTTTAAATGAAGCTGTTAATGTTGATTTCACACAACACATCTCTTTCGTACACAACCCTCTCCAGCTTCTAAGCCTGGGAACGGATCATTTTTTACCTTTAGGGGATTTTGTTTGTCATTCATTGCAGGATGTTGGAACGAGGTGCCGGAGAGGTGAGTCTCTCTTTGATGATGTTGCTCCTGCTCAGCAGCGCTAGTTATCAAAAGGAGACGGTTGTGACACAAAATTATGCACACTCACACACAAGCACAGTCTATATTTTCAACATTTTCACATTACCAGTGTAATACATCCACCTGGCGTGTGCTTCATTATGACTCTGTTCTGACACCGCTGAAATGAAGCCTCTGATGGGAGATTAAAGAAAAATGATGGAGGAATGGAAATGACCACTATTTTCTCTTCTGATCTGTAGGGAAAATGTGCAGTGGCTTTTCTGATCATCTGTTGCAGAGTGCTCCCTCTCTGAGTTATCATGAGAAGATTATTGGTGTTCTTGAAGTAAAAAGTAGCATTAATGTGCTGTAGCATTATCAGGGGTCTCAAGATCTGAGATGCAATGCCAGACATTGGTCCGGTTTGATTGGCTTTGGAAAGGCTTGTTTTAAAGATGTTGCTTAAAGGAGCCAAATATATGAAAGTAATCTATATAGAAAAAAATGTGCTTAAATGGAATCGATCAAGTTTGCAGCATGCCATTAGTGCTCAGGGTCAGACCTCCCTTCCTTTCGGTCTTTTTGCAGCCATGTGGTCATTGTGTGTTTGACCAGTGACAGATTTCTCACTCTACGCACCCCCATACCCTGCCGTGCATCATTGGACTGAGAGCTTGAATGTTTGGAAGCAGGGTGACGCCTTCTCAATGGAGCCTAGGGGGCCACCAAGCTCTCACAAACACACACTTAAAAACCAAATGTATTGGTGTTTTTTTGTTCTTTGTGAACACGAAGAATAGTGCTGTGACCCTGCATGCATCTGCTTTATCCTTTTGTGTTTAATGCCTATCCGATCGGAGGACCTTTTTTAGGAATTTGACTTTAAGAAACCTTCCAAGTTTAAAATGATTAGTTGAAAGCTTTAGATGACCATAACCTAATTTAAGGCCTGGTTATAGGTAATCACGCTTTAGTTCAGGAGTTTTCCAACATCGGGCTCAGAGGACCAAATCTGAATTCTACATAAGACCTATGTTAAGCAAATGTTTCTTTTACTACATTTACAAGCAACATTGAGGTACTAATGGGTGCACATTTTTTAGTTCCATCAATTTTCATATCTCACCACTAGCATAGAAATAACAAGTGAATCTTGAAAGTAACAGTCTCTCCGTTTCATATAGAAGAGTTTCTTGATGCTCCTTGATTATTGCATGATCCCGGTTTGTCATATTGATTGATCACTGACCTGTGAG
The DNA here is from genome assembly GCF_003331165.1 of Xiphophorus hellerii. Classification (NCBI taxonomy): domain Eukaryota; kingdom Metazoa; phylum Chordata; class Actinopteri; order Cyprinodontiformes; family Poeciliidae; genus Xiphophorus; species Xiphophorus hellerii. The sequence goes on from NC_045680.1 coordinate 2,590,859, forward strand.
TGTTTGATGTCTTTTGATGTATTAACACTCTTCTTATTCTTTCATTGATTGCATCACTTTTTAAAAAGACATAAAGTGCTGGTACCCCAACACAATTCAGCCTCACTATTTCCCTCAGTATGTGGTGTTTCTTTTTTCTTGCAACTTGTATAATGTGTGGCTTCATCTTCTTTTTATTTTGTATCCAGCAAATGGACTGCAGACCCTCTGGTGTAAAACACTCGGATTAGAAGAGGAAAAAAAAACCTCTACTCTTGGTCTGTTTTGCTTGTAAAAGATTCTTGGTAAAATTATGACTTTTACATGTAGTTTTCAAATCAAAATTAATAAAATACTGTAAATTCTTGATAGTTCAAACAATACATCTATTGGGGATTTTGCAAGTGATTTGGTCTCATTGTAGAGACTAACTTGCATATCTAGACATATGGTTGTTGAGATATTTCCTCTGGGACGGTTTTATTAAAGTGTTCAAGAAGAGCTTCAAAGTTCATTAAGCAGTTGGACAGAGTTAGGCAGATCTGACCATTTTCTGCCTTCTAGCATCCATGTGCACTCATCACAATGTTGGATACAGAACTTCCCCACTGAATAAATTCCTTTCGGTACTGATGTTTTTATTCTGTTATCAGATCAATTGGTTGACAGCTAAACTAGAGCGCATGGAATTTTTTTGTAACCGTTTTATCAAAACAACAATTTACAGCAAACACAAATATGCTATTTGAAATATTCTTTACTTTAAATTTTACTTCTAAAAATGTCCTCGCTTTTTGTTTTGTTACTCCCATATGAGAACCTGACCACTTCTTCAGGGATGATTGCACTAAAACGCAGTTGAGGAATCCAGAATACTGTAGATGGGTAAATCTTTAGTTTAAGAATATTGTTGATGCTGGGACTCCATAACTGGTGGTTTATTTGTCACTTCACATTGCTTGATGTGTTTGAATTTCTACTCTGCTGCACTCAGGTGCCACTAAGAGTAAATTCCATAACTACGTTTGAAGATGCAACATCTAATCCCTCAAAGTAATCTCTCAAAAGGAGATTGCATTCAAAGGAAACAGGCTGTGGGAACTGCTATTTCACAGGGCATATTGAAAGAGCCTCTTTGGCGTTATCAGGAGGATTTGAACCGCAAGAGACTTTAATACATTTTTATTTATTAGTATTATATTTAATTACTGTATAGAATATTTGATTCTCCCCTATTGGAGTGTCTACCCCAGTACTTTTTAAAATATGATTAATTTAATAGAAGTAATAGAAGGTTATTCTTTGTGTAGTCTCCTGATTTAAACCTAAGTTTGCAAAGCAAATATCTGTCTCCACTGGATGCATTAAGAGCATTGCTTCTTGGGATATTTTGCTGAGTACTCTCACATGTGGAAACCAAACCATTCAGACCACACATGCACTCGTTTTACTGAGAAAGACCCACTGACCCAGTTGTGAAAGAAGGCAGTTAAGTATAATTGGCCCATGTTGTAGTGACTGTGATGTTCTCTCCTCTTTTTTTTGGATTTATTCCACCACTTTTTGCACTGACTAGACTGCTTTGCTTCCATTTCTGTTGAGTGGCAATGCTTTCATAAGTGATCAGACAGCTTAATTAACTCCCGACAGTCTCTGGATGGAGATCCCTTTATATTTGTACCTGTGCATTCTACTTTGAAGGTGAACATCAGAGCACTTGTAAATGTTAGACTGCTGATTCCCATCATCAAGTATAAAGTCAAGTTTTCAGTTCCTTTGATCCACGTAAATAAAAAGATCTGGGACTCATATCGAAAATATTTTTTGTAATGCCTGACCTTCTTTAATCCCTAAAGATCTAAAGTGAACACTTTAACTGCTGAGGTTGAAAAACCCCGCTGTGCCTTGAAATATTTTTGTTCATACTCATTTATTTATTTATTTTTTGTTACAGCTGCAAACCTCAATTTATTTCGGTGGGATTTCATTGAATATACCAGCAGAAAGTGGTTGTATGCTGCTTTCTGATCTATGTGGCTTGTCTATTTAGGTGGGTGGACATGTCTCATTAGGTTTGCCACTGTGCTATACTTATTTTGCGTTTTGAAAAGTTCAAAGTTTTGCATGCTTTTTAACCGGACTTTAAACTGGTCCATGCTAGTAAACCAGTCCGACCGATCTGGTATGTTTCTTACTCTTCTTGTTGCTGTTTGTTCCCTAATGCTCTCTGTAACACAGGCGGAATAATTTCATTACTTGGATCATTTCTGAAAGCAGTTGGTTGCACTGGATTTTATTTATGAGTGTCACATTTAAATGAGAACACCACACCTTTCAGATTTTTATTTCTAAATAATTTTAAAACCATCTGTGTAATTTTCCTTCAGTTTCACAATGTTTTTGTTGGGCTTTTTCTTACAATCCCAATACAAACTCCTGATAACCTGCGACTGTAGCACAGAAATGTTCAGAGGCTATGAATAGCTTTGCAAGGTCTCATAGAACCACAGGGAGTCATTTTGACCTTTAATGGGAATGACAAATATGATATTTTTAAGGTAACTTTTTCTTCTTTTCAGTTTGTTTTATTAGTTTTTATTAAAGTAAAGGGAGATAAAGTCATCCCTGAACTGTCTGTCATGTTTTATTTAATCTAGCCGAGGTTGAAAAAAACACCAGTAAAAACAGAGGAAATGGAAAAGATCAGATTTATGGGGATACATTTAAAATTACTGAATAATTATTCTTACAAATGTAGAGCTCATAGAAGAGATGACATTGGGTCATATGAGGCTTCAAGATGCCTGGGACCCATGCGTCTGTAGCACAGTTTTACTGTTTCCAATATATAATACTAATCCTAATGCTCAGAAAAACTGTCTTCTCATCGCAGGCCTGCTGGAATATTTCTCTACCATATATCTAAATCTTTTTTTTAATCTAATATTGATCACTGACCCCATTTTCTTCGGATCCTCTGTGGAAAATCGCCTTATTCTGCCTAAACCAGAATCCTGCATACTGATGTTCTGTAAAATAAATGCAAAACTTGTTCTGGAGTTATTCTTTCACTTCACCTCATCCTATCAGAAACTTTATCAAACTGTAGCAAATAGTTTGTTGTCAACCACAGTATGGTTGGCACATACAGTATAACTCCTTTATAGTTGACTCTGGTTTTTTATTAGATCATTATTGAGGCGGATATTATAAAGAATCCTATCAAGAATCATTTTTTTTTTTTTAATCTATTTTGCAGCTATTAACTAAAACTACAAGTCCTTTGAAATGCCACATCACTGCAGCCTGGTTGCTATAGCAATTAAAAATCATTTTATATTTTGTCTATGAGGTCTCCCATGGTGGATCGAGATATATGTACTTCTAATGCTTATTTTTTGTTATGAATTTTCCATAACTAAAGACATGTTACAGACGGCTATTTTAGGCCACGTCATGAATTTTGAGCCACAGATGGTTAAGTTGGACTAAGATGAAAGTTCCCAGTCAGGTTCCTCCATGGCTATAATGTTAAAACATACTTTGGTGCTGAAGACGTTGGACTCTGTTGAAATAAAGAGTATTGATCCACCTGGCAGTAGAAAAAAATAAAATAACTGAAGATGAGTCACTGTAAAGAAACACATCCTTCTTTTCCACTGAGATTTGCTGCTTTCTCCTCATAGGGAAGTGTTTAAAGTGTCGGAAACTACACAAAACAGTTTTTTTTATTTCAACCACTTTCAGACTTTCATAAAATGTATAAAATAAAAGTATTTCTACAGTGACTTAGCAAAGAGTTGCAAGAAAACCCAAATAATTAGTAAAACAGTATTTAAAATTGTTCCTCCGAGACATGCCCTATAATAGCTACTCAGTCTTCTGTCTCTCTTTTTTTTCTAAGTGTACACTCAGGAGAATAAATGTATTTGCAAGGTATCTTTAAATCCTCCTCTGTAAATAAGGATATAAAAACCTTCTTTTTCGACAGAAGGCTTTTGAAACAATTGTTGGATGGATATCACTCTTCAAAAGCGAGTGTTTGACATGTGTTGCTTTTGGTTCCCAACCACTGATCCTGACTTTGAGGTTTCCTCTGTAGTTTCAGTCTCATTGTAAAGGCCAAAAAATTTGTCATTCATGACCATTTTACGTTTAATGTCAGATTTAAAGAAGAACGGACAGTCTCAGGTCACCTTCTGTAATTAAGAACCCTCACAGTTTCCTTGATTAATTCTATTCATTTTTTGCCTCTGCTGTGAGATTAGAGAGGTATAAGAGCACAATGTCATCCTGAAAATAAGACCAAGCCTCTTTTAACTTCAATTCATGTTGTCAGAAGATGGAAATTTATGCTTTTACCCTTCAGGACAGCTTTTGCAACATAAAGAAACATTGACATTTTTGCGTCTGGGTGTGTATATGTGCATGAGTGATACTCTCCAAACTTCAAAGAGCCTCAGAGTGTTTTCATCTGAGCAAACTTGAGATGCATTGATCCATCTCTAATCACGCACTCACACCTTGCACCTGGGGAAGAAACCAGAGGGAAGACAGTATTTTTCCCCCATACCCCAAACTTAAAAGGCTGAGTTGATATGTAAAGTTTGACAAGAAAGATGTCAGTTGTTGAAAATGTGGAAGCAAAGGCAAAAAACAGCGGGAGTTCAGCAAGAGATGGAAGGTGACATGATTATTTTTTTATTTGTGTTGGATAGAAAGAAGAAAAATTGACTCTAGGACTAAGAGCTATAGGTAACGAAGCATTTTATTCTATGGAAAAAGGAAATATTTTAGTTTTCACACAATCTAGTGATTTAATTATGGAGATTTAATCAAAATTAAAAGCTCAAGTTAAGAAATATTTTTGAAATCATAAAGTTAAAAGCACTTGATTCATTAGTTTTCAAATTAGTTTGGTAAATACTTGTGGCATTCCTTTACTGATTTGTTTTTAACCATAAGTCAAAGAAAACCTTCTGAACTCTTCAATTATTAAAGGTGTGTAAGAAGCCTGATCCCATCCAGCTGTTTTTCTCAGGATGTTCAGTTTTTTGTTTTTTTTTAAACCTTTAATTATTGCTACAATTAAATGTTTTCAATATACAGTACAGAATATACTGGAACAAAGAAATGCTTTGGTCATATTTATCTTATAGGAATTGGCCTATGATTTGTTGAAGTGCGATTTAATCACCAACTCAATTGTACTTAAATTTATGTGTGTTTCTTGTTATTGAAATTAAGTCAACTGTATTGTTTTTCTTTTCACTTGTATTTAGGGGGACAATAGATGTCGAGCATTATTGAATACAAGTTTCATGAAGCTATTATTGCTCTGTCACAGTTTCATAGTCACAACTTAGTGATGATCTCATGCCCTGTTTATCGGCAGTATTTTCTGTTTTTAGAGAATTTGAATGTGAAGTCTGTTATAAATGAGGAAAAACAAGAAGTACACCTATTGTGTAAGTTATTACTTTCCAAAAAGTGGCACAGATGTCACAGGGTGTGTGTCTGCAGTCAAGTCAAAGTCTGTGATGTTGACCTTAATTTATCACATTAGCAGCAAATCTCTAGAGAGTCGATGGAAATGTGCTGGGAGTTGGTAACCTCCAGCAGCTAACTGATTTAAATGAACGACACATTTTGCCTCACCTAGTAAATTATATTCACATGAATGTGTGGGTATTTGTGTGTGAATGCGTGTGTGTCGGTGTGGGCAAGGGGGATTGGAGGGATTGTGAGAGGGGGGTCGGCAGCAATCTGTAAAGTCAGTTTTTTTTAATGAGATCAATGCTTTCCTTCCCACATCCCAGATGGTCACGGTAGTAGATGCTGTGTATGTCGGCGTGGGTGTGTGTGTGGGGGGGTGGGTTTGTGTGTGTATAAGGGAATGAGCTGCAGGTACCCTGGGCGGATAAATCTTTAATCATGTGCTTTCTCTCATGTTTCTTTTAATTGCTTCTTGGATCGATAAAGTAAAAATGCCGTCAACCTTTTGAGTAAAACTGTGATTGAATGAGGGTGTATTGTAAGAACTACTCAAATATGTTTCGTAAACACACATTTATACCCTTTGGGGTTTTTTTAATGCACAATATCTAAGCAGTGTGTAGATTTTAAATATTGTTTTCCCTTTGCACTTTATGGTTATGCTATTCTATTTGTGGAATATTGCTAGATTTGGCTCAAACTTAAAAAGCATAATGTGTTACAGTATATTGGATGTTTTGTGCTGCTTGGATGAATATTCTTGACCAGTGAGGTAGAAACAAACTAAGCCTTTGTGGTCTGTATTGATGTCACAAAGCAGGTGAGAGGCTAAATACCTGACTGCAGTTGCTTTTCTGAGGTAGTCGTTTTCGCTTCCTCCTTCTCTCTTTTTCTTCCTCTTTCCTTGATTTTAAATCTATTCCTGTCTCATCCCTCTCCCCCTCATGTATGCTTTTTAATCAACAACAAGAACTCTGCTGAGGGGGCAAAGTTGTTCATGTGTGGAAGCAATGTGATTGCATTGTTTTACTTTGGGGCAAACGGAGCCAGTCAGAAATGCAGAGTCTGACGCTCCCGACTAAAAGTGCACTCGTTAGAGTCACTGTGTGTTCCTGGATGTCTGTCGTTGCATTCAGGTTTCACTCCATGACAGCTTAAGACAAGATCATTGATGTCAGTTCTGGTGTTTTGGAGTGTTTACCGATGAGTTTTGCTGCTCTTTCGCCCATAATCAATCTAACATTTGTTCTGTGACAGAGATCCACCCGTAGATTGATTAAGTTGATAAATGGGCTGTTTGTGTCGCCTACTGATGACACAAACTGTCAGTATCCTAGAGACAGTCCCCCTGGTTCTTTCTATGCAGCTTGCTGTGTGCATTGATTTCAAATAATTCCTAGTGTGAGATGTACAGTATCTTAACTGAGGCTAAGTTTGGGTGATGTCATGGGAAGCACCAACAATATGATCCATGGCTCAAACGAAAATATTTAATATTATAACGGATTAGATGCATTTTAAGGGCTATGTCACATTTTTTCTTGGAAAATTCATGGAACAATTTTCAAAATCAAATTAACAGAAATACATCAAATCAACATTTTAGATGGTTACATATAACTCTTCTTCTAAAGTTTCTATTCATACAAACGGATGTGATGCACCAATCACTCAATTATTAAAATCTAATTTCCTCTCCACCAGCTTTGACTGGTTACTGCCAGGGTAGATCTTAACTGTTGTGGCCTATTTCATGTCAGGTTTCTGCACAGCTTTGATGTGTAGATACTGATTATACCCAATTATGATTACGCTTAAAGATCTATAACAGATATAAAGGCTGCGTTAAGCGTTGTCTTCTGAAAGGCTGTCATTATTTCAAAATTCAACATGTTTCATAAGCGATCAAATAAAATCTTAGCTGCAACTTTGGTGTACTTCTTGTTAAAATCAGCTTTTACCGGCACCTGATGGATGGCAGATTTATCTTACTTGTGTGATTTCTTGTTTTTGCATCCATTGTGAATAACTGATTAAAGGTTGACACATTGCTTAATCTTGAAAATTCTATTGATATCATTAGTTTTAGGATAATTATTAATGGTGTTGCTAATTGTTGCAACAGTGCTTTTACTTTAAAACATTATTTCCTCATTTTGGTTTTGAAATACAAAAAATACACAAAAAAGCTTACAAAAGATGATCAGGACAAAACAATGACAACAAAAAAGTCCTATAGTTCTGAATAAATTTAAGTCAGCAAATGAGATGGCAAAGAAAGTTGGAAATTCATATGGGCCATCAAACTCCTGATCAGTGCATTACTGAAACAAAACATACCAGAGTACTTGGTGATCTAAAAGATCTTTGTGATATTTCCCAGAAATGTTACATTTTGATAAAGATGCCACAAACCTGCTTGAAGAAAACCCCAGAATAAGCCCGTATGCGTCCTGCTGCATCTTTATCCTTTTGTTTCAGTATTTGACTTTGGTTTGGTTTGAAGTATGATCATGTGTGAGAGGGAAACCGCTCCCTACTGTTAGTGTCACCATGATGAAGAGACTGTATGGATTTGTGTCGGTTAATGAGTCTTTTTGTGTGTGCGCCTGCATATGCTCCGGTGGTGTCCCAATGATGAAGAGTTTCCTGCCTTTTGTGGGTGTGTATATATATATATATATGTGGCGGGGGGAGGGATAAAGCACAATGCAAGGCTAGAGATGGTCATTAGCTCTAAAGGATTGTAAAGTCGGTGAACTCAAAGCTGAAGATGGATGCTTGAATATCGCCTGTTCACAAACTCTTGACCTCCGCATTAATTGATTAAAGCCTCCGTTGATGAGAGAGGGAGAGAGACATGCCAAACTATGGAGATATATGCATCCCTCGGGGGAATTTGTCTTTAGTTGTGGCCTATAAGGAGTCCTGTGTCTGAGACTGTTAATGTGACATTATGTTTACTAGCTAATAATGATTAATACTTGCATGTAAACACACATTTTGCTGCACAATGAAGACTGGGTCTGTAAAGAACCGATCATACATGTGGACTAATCTGACACGTTTGAATGGCTGGTGCAAGCTCCGGCAGAATTGGACTTGGACATGCAGGAAGCAATCGAAGAACATAATCTGCTTTCTCCAAATATGCCCAACTAACCGAGGAAGTGTGGTAATGAGAAAATGATTACATTTTTTTTCTTTTGATGCATGGCTGAAGCAGATCTCTCTATCCTGCTTCCTCCTCATCGCCGCTCATGGCACAGTTGCTGTAAGTTTCCTCGGTAAGGCTTTTGCTTGGCTAGTTCTAAGTGACATTGTTTGCATATTTATTCTTAATTCTTAGCCACATTTATTCATTCATGTTGATTTTTTCTTCCTTATCTAGAACGTAAGATTGGTTTCTTCTCAAATGAAACCATCTGGGTAAGGTTCTGGTATCAAGGTACACCTCAGGAGTGAGCCCGGTCTTCTGGACTGAAATGTTGCAATTCTGTTCTGCATTAAGTATCAAAACTTTTTGTACTATAATCTAGTTAACGTGTCTCAACTAGATTTCCAACTGAAACCTCATGGGAAATCTATGGCAGGAGTTAATGATTAGGGTAATGGTGAAAGGTCTTCCAAACCCAGACCTGGAGCTCATCACCAAAGATATATTTGTAGAATAAAAGTGGAAAGACTCAAAATACTGGTCTGTTATTAAAAGAAGGGTTTGATTGCTGTAATGTCAAAAGATTTTCCGTTTGAATATTGAGAAGGGCTTAAATGATCTGTGATACAGCTGGTGATTTGTCCAAGGTGTATCCTACATTTCCCCCTATGACGGCTGGAGCTAATCGGTCTGTAAAGTTAAATGTATATGGATGAAAGGATGGATTATATAACTCAATTTTCAAATAAGACATGAATAAAAACGGGTAATTACAGATGCTCTTTTTATATACAGTATATATTTATTTTTTTCTCATATATATTGACGAATGCCTCTCATTAGAAACAAAATTCTTGATTTAATGAAAATATTTGTACATCGAAATTTGCCAGGGGCATGAATAATCTTGGATCTTCCTTTATTTTGTGTAGGTCTCAGTAACAAATGAAGGAGCTGGATTTAGATAGTGAGCCCTCTTTTTCCACAAATCTGAATTATTGGGTTGTGCTGTATATCAACACATGCGGATTACAGTTGTAGAAAAGAAAATCAGCAGGAAGATTGTAGACTTAACAAGTTTGCAGTTCTGTGTTTTTTTGTAAATTGCTTTCATGCGACTGCATGGATTTGAAATGAGAAACAGAATTACACAGTCACATATAAAGGAGTACCAGCAAGAACCGAGTAGAAAACAGGCCTGGTGTGTGTTTGTGTTGTGCTACACTCACAGTGTGAGCGCACCTGCTGCTTTTGGAAAACAGATGATGGATCCAGGAGGCAGATGAACACTATTTCCATGGACTGACTCAGCTGTATGTGTGCCTGTGTTTGTGTGTCTGCGTGCACCCGGACTCAGCTCAGGGAGTGGGAGAGCTGGCGAGCCACAGATCAATTTCCTTTTTATTGTGGCAGAGAGGAGACTTGAGATGCACGGCCTCCTGTGACCCAGATTCATTTCTCTTTTCTCTTCCTGCTCCTCCTCATTGGCAAAGTGACTGAACAACAGAAAACGGGGAAGATAGAGGAGGTGAGTGAATAAGTGGAGGAAATAGGCATGGGGTCAAAAGGGTTAAATTATGGCCGATGATGGCGATAAGAAAGAGGATGCACAGAACAATGGCAGTGCAGAGGTTATTGTTAGAACTTTTTTATGAATTAAGACTGAGGTAAAAAAAAAAAAGTCTCAACCCTGAAATCTATGATAAAGTAACTATCAAAGGGGCAGTATTATAAGTATTAATGTTACCTTCAGTTGTTATAAAACTGCTATATATTTCAAATATAACTTAAATTAAAGTTTACTTTCTAATTAAACGCGCATGTTTCTTTAAAAACTCCTGCTCTTTCTGAAGGAAGTCATCACAGCCTTGCTACTTTTATTTTTTAACCTGTCTCTCTGAGAATTGGCTCCTAACTTGAGCTGAGCTGATGCACAGTTACACTAAGTGTCTGCTAATTGCTGATGACTAGTCTGAAGGAACTGAGTGGGGAAGTTGCGGGCTAGATGTGCACTGTGAGGCGGAAGCTCAGAAGCTTGTAAACTGTAGCTCCAAGACAGACCTCTGCCTCGAAGGTGGCCCTCGGTCCCCACAGGGGACAGCTGAATGGTTGCCAATGGAGATTAAAATATTTCTCTAGGTATGTTTTTGATGAGGTTATAATATGATGAAAAGCTCACAAAGTCAATTTTACATAATACTGACCCTTTAATTACCACAGCAAACAGTGAAATATGGTAGATCTCTGGTTTACCTTCTTAAATGGATTGTTGGGGCTGTTCTTTAAATTACCAATGTCTGCAGAATGTGTACAAATATGATTAGAAATTGCCAAATTAAGCTAAATAAATTGCACTAACAGTACACAATCCAGAACTTCATGCAGCATTTCAATGCATCATGCAAACTTTGAGCCAACCACAGCAGAGTGTAGAAAACTGGCTTTCCCAAAAGCTGAGAGCCAAACGCCTAGTCGCAGAAGTGCGAGTGAAAAACGGCGCTGAAGAGGGTGTCCATTTTCACTGTCCTTTCCTTCTGCAGCTCCCATCTGTTTCTTTCCTCTCCATCTCATTTTACAGTTTGATTTATAATTTACATTCATTGTTAGTTCTCCGCTCTGTTTATCTGGATCCTGCAATAAGGCATATTTATCAGAGCAATTTGCATGTTATTTAAAACAAATTCCCTGCAGAGGCTGTTTGTCTGAAGCTCTCGTGCACGTTGGCTTGGTTTGGTCCTCCAACACACAGTCAGATCCTGCCAAAGCACAGATCTCGAGTCTGCCCTGTTTCACAGGGAACTCTTCCATTCCCACCCAAAAAATCTTGGGAGGTGTGAAGGTTATTCCATCCAACTGTGACTTTCGGCCACCCGCATGTGAACTACCATTGTGGGAGCCCATCTGTCACGAAGAATGGAGGTGCTATCTAAACAAGCAGGGTAAGATGCACACACACGAAGTGTCATGCTGAGGAAAGGGAAATGGCTGATTATCCCTCCGTTTGAGTGCACATGCAGTGAAGCAATGCAAAGACATAACACACAGCCAAGATTCTTGCTCTGCCAGAATAGAAGAAAAAGTGGCATAGTAGGCATATTATGCACACCTACTCTGTTTGTATGCTTTGCACTTTTTCTGTCAGCTGTGTAGTAAGCCGTTGGTTTCCTTTTTCTTTGATATGGTCCCTCTTTACCCAGTGCTACAACAATTTGAATCTCTTTTTGTGTGTGTGATTGAATTTGTGTTTTGAATTACTATAACTTAGGATATCAGTGATGCGCCATTCGGAATGGTGTTGCTGATATCAATTTTGGCCGACTTGGCTGGGCAGATATCCCTCACACCACAGGAAGAACTCTCATTCTAGAACAGGTGTGGTTCGTGTGCCTCTTAATGTCAGTGTTCTGTTGAGATCCAACACCCTTTTCTCTTCTTTTTGGGAACCAACCAAGCATCATCAACACTGAAGAAGAGCCTAGTAGCAAGATGGCAGACTTTGTTCATCACCATTCTTGTTGACTCTTTGTCTTCAGTTTAACTGGTAACACAATTTTACTACCATTTTCAAACTGTTAATCACATTTTAAGTCTGTTATTGCAATAACAAAATCACTTGCATGCTCTCAAACATTTTTGAATTGGAGTTCTGATGTGTGAAGGGGACATTTTTATAATTATTGATTTAAACTGTTCAATCTGCATTGTGTACACACATGCTCTCACACACAAGACATACACACACACAGTTGTTGTCACTCCTCTGCTCATGAACACTTTGAAGCCAGCAGAGCATGTACTCTGTTATTAAAAGCTTAGTGACCTCCATCTAAACAGGCCCAAATCTGCATTATACTGCTGATGAGAAAACACTCATCCTTCACTGTGAGGCTGTCACCTCATTAACAGGAAGAGAACCCAATCAACTCCTCTTGTCATCGCTAAAGCTCCATGTAGCTCTACTTGTCGAACATTGTGTTGTTAAATGTCATGGAACTCTGGAAATGAATGCAGGTGGGGCTGACTTGGATTCTAAAAAACTGGGATGCAAAATACTGACATGAACATTAGTATTCAGATCTGCTGAATATAAATTCTAAGATTTTGTTCATGCAATCTACCCTTAAGCCCAAAAGACAGATTTGGATTTGAAATTATTTTTATTCAACTGATTAGTGTGTGATGAGAAATTAGTCATCTATCAAAAGATAAAATTACATATCAATTAAAAAAACTATATATATATATATATATATATATATATATATATATATTGATTAAAGAAGGGATATTGGAAATTTACAGACATATTAAAAATCAATGGCAAAATCTTTACTTGCATCACATCAGACTATTCTTATATGTATATATACTGTATATATATATATATATATTCTTTGTTCATGTTTCCACTGATATTACAAGTTATCTTTGAGGTTCAAATCTTTGAGACTGGATGAAGTCAATGGCGTCTCTTTAATCTTTACCTTCCTACATAGACTGTCATGGAGCATTGCAAAATTGTACTATTGCTTCCTATTGAAAAAATATTGCTTTGAACCTCAATCTCTCTGATGTATGAATAAATTTGGACTTTACTGAGTTTGTGAAGAAAATATCAGGGAAAAAATAAACGTATTATTTCTGGATCCTGGCATTTCCAACACAGTTCCTCTCTCGTTCTGTTTTTGTCCACAACATGCTTGAAGGTATGCATAAAGAAATATATTCATTCTTCTTCTTCTGGCTACACGGATTTGTCACATAAAGTGTCAACACTCGTGAGTGTGTGTTAACAAAGGTTCCCTTTCGTGGCACCCAGAACCCATTCGCCACGCACTTCACAAAAGATGTGGAGTATCATCTTCTTACCTCCAAAGATTCACCAGACTCTAAGAGTGTTTAAACAGAAAATCAGACAAGAAACGGTCATTATTTATTTAACAAGAACTAAGGCCAAATGCAGAAGCTGTGTTCTTTTCTTCTAAGACACTTTTTTTTCTGAAATGTCAAGCTATTTCTGTATTGTACTGCCTTAAGGTTAACATCAGTTTTGCAAAAGCAGCCCTAGAAGGAAACAGGATTATATAGATTTCCACTCAACCTTTAGCAAACTCCGTCCTAAAGGAGATTCAATCTTCCTTACTAAACTTTTCCTTCTGAACTACTTTCAATTCTCTTTTTGACATTTAACCTCTATTCCTTTCATACAACCAAAACCATACATAAAACTCATCTTGTGCTCTCAACTCCCAAGATTCTACTTATCCCATCTAACTTTATCCTTGGTTCAGAAGGGACATCTTGTCTGGCTGCCCTTCCTAACATGCTTCTGTTCTCTTTCTCTCCCCATCTCTCTCGTCCCATCCCTCTCTCTACTTCCTCTGATTTGGTTTTCATTAAGTCTTAATCTATGTTGGAGCTCCAGTGTGTCATCCAGTGCTCATTGTGTAGGATCGATGTGTTGCAGCTCTCCTTCCCGGCTGGCCCTTATCAGCACAGACAAACCACAAGGCTCCTAATGAAGGCTGCCCCTTCTCTCCCTGCTAATTTTAAATAATGTTCAGCCTATTGGAATTTGACTCACCACTGCCAGCCAGTGAGTTGACCACTTCGGGTCCGGGGGAAAGTTTGGGTGTCAAACATTTCATTGGATGACTCCAGAAAAACTTAATTTCTAACAATGTAAGAAAAAAAAAAAAGTACCTGTGGAAATTTATCAAGGTCACATGATTGTGGACCCTGAAGGCATCTTCCTGTGTGATTGTAATCTGAACTATATTTTGTTGCCTAAAGCTTTAAGTGAAGGGAGTGGGTTGTGTTTTCTAGGTACTTGCTCCATCGTGTGACATCATATAAAGCCAATAAATAAGACAAATATTGTTTTTTGAGGCTCACAACTCCTTGTGAGCCTCTACAAATGCTGTTTAACATGTTTTTGTGCAAAATGCACATGGAGCTCAAAACAAAAGCAAAATATCTCATGAAAATGCAACTGAAGTTGCTAAGTGTGATTATCCACAGTGAAATGGGTCTTATACATGCTGAAAGGCCGCACAGAGAGGAAGAAACCATAATTTCCAAAGCAACCTGAAAAGCAAGTTTACAGTTTGGAAATGCTCTCAAGGTCAAATGCCCCACAGTTTCAACTGGGATTACCAACACAACTTTGAACAAAAGAGGTGGCAACATAAGCAGGTGTTTTAAGTGTTTTGCTAAAGGAGTAACTGATGCACTTCAAAAAATTCTAAAATTTCTAACTCCATTAACTGAATATTATATGAAGTAAGTGCAGCAACCTGTATTGAAAGTTATACAGCTGTATATGCTGTACAATAGCTGTAGATCTAGATCTTGCAATGAAAGCATGCCTTACAATGATAACTAATGGACAAGTGCAGTAATGATGGATAATCTTCGCCCTGCTACTGAGTGCCCCAACATTTTATCCCCCCTTCTGTGTTTAATAATGGTTAAAAGTCGTTAGTTTATCAGTTTGCATCCATATAAACATGTTGATGATCAGGACAAAACAATGCTGACAAAGGTGTTTTTATAAAAAGGCTGTTTTTTTTAAATATTTTTTGTGTAGTTTGATGTGAAAAATAGAAATGTGTTTCCAGTGAGCATTTTTCAATATTGTTTAGTTATTACGCTCAAAATTCAAATGGCTGATCCTTCCCCATTCCTTTTGATGAGCCTTTTGACAGTTCATTAAGCTGATACATGTTAACCTGAAAGGTCTGACAGAGCTTTTTGCAACTCTATTCCTGGTAGAATGGGGTTCTCGGTTTCTATTTTTCCTAAGAAAAAAAAAGATGTATACCCTTTTTTTTTTTACATGTTCATTAGTAGCACATGTTGGCAGTTAGATGTTTCCTAAAATAGTTTCTCCCTAGGTGACTGAAATGCATAATGCATCTTAAGTGCAGTCATTACAGGATATAGTGAAATGATGTTGCTCTCCTTCATTTAGATTGTAGATATTGTAACTGTATGTTAAAGAGGAAATATGCAGCTTTGTATTGACAGGTATTCAGTGTGATCTTGTCGTCATAACTTTAAAACATTTTTAAACGATCCATTTCCTTTTGTTAGCTTGTAGTGCTAATTTTTGGCAACAGCTAAATCTCACTAATAAATCAGCAATTGGCTGCTTAACAAAATTGAGGTAGCTAAAAGTTAACACAAACTTCCTTCTGCTTTCTTGTTCCTTTTTTTTTTTTTGTGCTGACTCCTGCAGAACTAACCGGTGCACCTACTCTGCTGCTCTGAGGAGGTGATCAGTCAAGGTCAGCATGGTTGGTCCCCTACCTCTGCTGCATGACTAAACACCTAGAGCTTTCTGTTTGTCTCATATTTATCCTCTCTTTCTTCAAAATCCAATTATTCTTACCCTTGATGACTTAATGGCTGACTTTGGGACTGGTGATCCACCCGAAATTCAAATTCAGTAACATTATGACTCCATGAGCAAGCACAACCTTTCTTCCATTTAAGAATAAATTATAATACTTTGGGTTTTCAAATGGTATTTATGATGTGAGAAACATGTAACTGTTCTGGTCATATCTTGCAGACGTGGTCTGTAATCCAGTTGGTTATTAAATCAATTGAGTACAATTTATTTATATTATGCCAATTCAAAATGTATGTCAACTGGATGTATTTATCATTAAAAAATTCAACTCGTATCTAATTATAAAGAATCCAGTTTAGTTAATTCAATAATTACATTTCAACCCTCTCATATAGTCAGATTCAGATCCAATTTATGCAGTAAAATTTAGTTAGTCATACCCAACCAGTTGGATTAAATTGTCAAGATTGCAGCAACCCCGTATCTTGAGCAAGCTTGTGGCAACATTTAAAAGGAACTACTTTTTTTTCTGCATAAGGAAACCAACTGCAACACCAAGTTAATCTTAGCGTCTAGTTGCTGTTATTGCAGAGAAACCAAAAACCTCAAAAATAAATAAAAAGATGTCAGATATAAAAAATCCTTGCTTTTGTGTTACTAGCTTACTAATATTTTACCGCACAGCGGTGTTTAGGACAATGCTAAAACGCTCCTTACAGATGAGAAAGACTTGTGAATGCTGACTGAAGTGTACACAACAAAGTGCAAGTATGCTCTTTAAACTTTTATTCAAGATTTAAAAAATCTCCAGCTTCTCTGAGGACATTTGTAAATGTTCTTTTTTGGGGGGGGGGTTTAATTCGTCGACTTTATTTCTAAATGTTCCAGTTATTCTGTAACATAGATTAAATGTAAGATAAAAACCCATGTTGATCTTGTTGTCCTCACCTTAACCATCTGACTTATCCAAAGAAAGTTGTTGATATGCTGATCCACAAAGTACCACTGATGTACGTAAGGCATAAAAAAGGGGATCTGCTTATATTCTGCTAAGGAAGTGGAAACTAAATTATGTAGTCAGTGCTTCTTATCTGTCCACATAATTATGTAAATGTTGCCAGGAATTTTTCCCAAAACCTGCTGACAGTGGATGGCATGGGAGAAGTAAGATTCTATTAACTTTATCTGTTTGACCACTCTCTTACAGAATATTGAACACGCCCCAGTCAGACATAACATTATGACCACTGGTATGTGAAGAGGTGCAATGGTGTCAGAATGGAGTAATGTGACAATTGTAGACATTATCTTTTTACCTAAAGATTAGTATATCCTATGATATAGTTGAATGTGTGTACAGTAAAATCACAAAAACAAAAAACTTTAGGACAGTCTGTAGGTCTGGGTCTGTAGACACCAATATGAGGTGAACTTATGGGATCTGTGGAAAGAAAGCTAAATCCATAGACCAGTGTCCTAACATTTTTTCCAGATTAAAATTTCTACAGTTCTTTGTCCTTTTCATCATTTTAAAATACAGCATTGATTACATACATTTGTACATTGAGATGGCTTAATTGTGAATCCTGGAAATAACAGAAACTGTAAAGAAGAAAAGAATAGAGAATATAGCTTAGAAGGAAAGAATAAAAGAAGCAACAAAGGAAATAATGAATGATTCAAACAGGAGGAATAAAGGACACACAAGACTAAAGACATGTGCAAAAAATATAGAAGGAATGAAATGAAAAAAGTATGGGAAAAAAATAAATAAAAACGTGCACAAAGCATGTGGAAGAATAGAAGGAGGAGAGGAAGGACACAAGGAAGCTCATAAGAAGTGACTCAAATGAGAATCCATCATTTTCCATCCCAAAACTTAAAATATGTTTTGATACTCTTTCTCTGATTTCCCTTCTTTTTACTTTTTGAGCATAATGTTATAACATATTTGTGTATATAAATCTGTTGCCAACTGGTTGCATCAGATGGAACTGAATTAAATGGCTGTGTGAGTCTGAATGTTGGCTCATGTGTTCCCAAGCACACATGTGATCCTGCTGCTGTGCAGGTAGCAGGTGGGTAAACCTCTGACTTTCCTCCATAAAAATATGACCACAACCTGCATGTGCCACACACAGAAAAGGCAGATTTTCTTGTTGTAAAGCATTTTTAAAAAATTGGTAAAACATTGATGAAAATACTAATGCTAATTTATTGTTAAATTATATGATTAAAAAAAATCAACAGCAGCATTTTTTCCCCTGACCAACTCTTGTTTCCTATCATTTGAAGTGCACCAGTTAAATGGCTGCTGTTGAGAATATTGATTGGAATGGGGACTGCCTATTTGAGCCTCTCTAAACCTGTGGGATCACCGTTCATGGAGGGGAATAACACGCTGTTCTGTCGCTCGCTGTGAAAATGTCATTACACCAGCTGTCTCAGGCCCGATGCCCACCGCAGCTACTCATCTGGCTGCTGAAAGTCACAGTCGCATATTGCCACACACACACACACAGACTCACAAAGCAGCAAAAAAAAAAAACCTGCATCGTGGGAGGATTCCTAATAAGTGTTATGCTGATATCACTATAATCTACAGCAAATAGAGTCATGATGATAAATGATGGATAAGAATGTAATATTATGTATTTAGGTTTTAGTTTCAGTCGGAGAGCTCAACATCTGCTGGTTGTAGAGAGGCGTGTTCCGTGCATACTGCCACATCTGCTTAATAGGACTGATGTATTGAATTAAGCTGGGATCATATGCATGCAGTGGGTTTGTGTTTGTGTGTGTGTCTGTGTGCTGGGAGGAGATGGAGAAGGTGGAGTAGAGTAAGAGGTTTGTTTGTAAGCATTTTTACTCCCCAAAGCGTGCATGTGTCAGATAATCTGCATGCATGGGTGTATAATAAATCTGCATCAATTAAATGTGAGAACAATATCAGTGTAGGAGATCAGCTGGAGATATGTGCTGAATAAATCATTTGTGAAAAAATATGCAAGGTATGCTCTGGAACCTGTATGGAGATAGATTTTTTTATTTTTTTATAGGTCAATTCTCTATTTAGCTGTATATTTCTATATAAAGAAGCGTAACAAATGTATCTGTTTTAAAGGAATCTTGCCATCCGTCCTTTCATCCATCTCAAAGTGTAAAGGTCAATGCCACTTCAGGCCCCTTGCCCAATTTACTAATATTAACATTATTAATGAAAATTGATCCATGTCATACTAAAAAAAATGAGAAAGTAACTTGTTAATATTAATGTTATAAATTTTAAGCATATTTCTGTACCCTGTGATTATTTATTGTATCTCTATCTGCTGCTGTTTATGCCTTTAGTGTAAGAAAACGTAATACATGGAAGACAAGCAGACCAGCTGCAAAAGTAACTGTTAAAAGGGAAGACAGACTCCAATATCGTCTTATTTTAGTTCATGTTGTTCACTAACATGCTGATGTTAATTGTTGGGTTGTGCTGCATAGACTTTAGGTACGTTTTCAAACATCTGAATTTCAGGATGTGTCATTTCAGGACATCATAGCAGTAAGTGTGTTATAGACCATGACATGATGGACTGTGAATAAAACTTGATGCTGAATGTTTTAAGGCTATCTATATATGGTCTTGTCTGTGGAACCTCAGGTGTCCCTTTGGTCTTTTTTTATTTCTCTTCAGTTAAAGCTAAGATTTCTTAGATAGTTGAAACTTGACAGCATGTACAATCCCCAGAAGGTGTGACCCAGAGCAGTGAGCAGGTCTTTATGATGGTTAAGCTTTTGTTAGCCACTGTTTCAGTAGGTATGTGTGTCTGGGTTTAAAGTGGTACCCTGAGGATCTGAGATGCTGTGGGCTTATCTACTACCAGCTCCTTTCATCTCATCATTTTATCCCTCTACCCACCTGTGGTCTGATTCTGTCACTATCTGGTAAATCGGTGTTTTACACAGAATCAATAATAAAGTTGAGCTTTTAGGAAATGTGTTGTCAATTAAACTTCACCTTGTTTTAATTATTTTAGATATTGTTTTTTTTTTTTTTTTTTCAATTTTTTTTCTCCGAAGAGTTTTTGCGGCGCTAGTGGCTCGTATTTTTTAGACAGTAGGCAGACAGGAAGGAGGGTGAGGAGAGGGGGAAAGACATGCGGCAAAGGTCGTCGGGACCGGGAGTCAAACCCGCGACGTCCGCGTCGAGGACTAAGGCCTCCAAACGTGGGGTGTGCTAACCCCCTGCGCCACCACAGCACGCCCCTTAGATATTGTTTTGATTAGGAAAGTTTATTGTTAACCACTTTCTGTCTGAAACTTCAAAACTTCAAAAATCCTTGTTCCTCTTCCTGTAAGTGCAGCTTAGGTGGATCTAACAATCAGTATTTTTGTGTGGAAATTGTTAGTGTTGTAAGAATTCTGAAAGCTGCTTACAGCATTCCAGGAAATAACAGGAAGGCCAGCAAAGTTGCTCTGTTTTACTCTTGAGCTTTTAGTGTGTGTACCCTGCCTCTAACCCCAATGTCTGCTGGAGATGGGCACTGAACCTGCAAGTATGAGTGTGTTTAGATATTAGATGGTAATACATCAAATACAATGAAAATGGGCGATTTAAAAAATATATATATGTTCATGTCTTTGTAAGCTAGTTGTGCCAATGAATATTGATAAACGTTTTATAATTATTGATTTTTTAAAAATCTGGCAATATCTTGGTTCACCCAAATGTTTATGCCTTGGAGAACGGCAACATTTATTTTGTAGTCCAACAATTTACAGTACTGCATTATATTGCTCAACATGTGCAGACAGATCTGGAATATGTCGGAGATTTAATTCATATGTCTTTTTGATTTCTGAAAACATATTTAATTAACATACTTGAAAACTTACGTGAAAATGCTTGTGAAATTTGTTGCTGGGATCCAACAGAAACTTGTCTGCATGCAGTTTGTTCTGAGAATTCATTTTCCAAAGGATGTATTGCTGGGAGGAAAATAGTAGTCTTATATTGAGATGAAATATTTGCATTTTGAGAATCTAAAAATAATTGCATTTAATAAAGTTGGGTGGCAAAACCTTACTGTAGCTAACTGCCAGACATGGAAAGCAATGCAGGTCAGTGTCACAAACTCTTTTCCTTTCCTTGACCCAATTATGGTGCAGACTGACATAGTGACTTGTATCCAATCATGTAGAGAGGGGGGATCTGTGAGAAGTGTGGGGAGCAGACATGAAATAGTGATGAGCTATAAATGATCTCGATCTTACATCTCGGTGCTTATTTGCCTTCTTTCCTCCAGCCCACAGAATGCATATTTTGTGCCTGCAGACTCTGAAGGAGGAGGGAGGGGATTCACTTGGTTTTGCTTTATGAAATGTATCACATCTATAGAGTTGGTATGAGTGGAATTATAGAAGCTGTCTTTCCCCCTGATCCAATGTGAGAGCTCAGCTCCTGCTTTGTCTTTTCCCTCCTGTGAATCTGTTTGCAGTTCCTGCCCTCCAGGCTTTGTGGGGCGCATCGGAGTCTGCTCATCTCTTCCTCCACCTTCATGATTGTTCCAGTCTTTCTTTTATTCACTCAATTATCTTTAATTTTACTCTTTATTCTGTGGTTTCACTTATAATTTTAGTAATAAAATATGCTGCATTAGATATATTAATAGATTTGTTGAGCAGCACAAAGTGAATGTTCTGCTCATATTGGTTAAATGATGATTTTTTTTTTGTGAGCTGTTCTCGCTAGAAAAACTGTTCAGCTTGGCTGCAATTCACCGCTGTGGTGAATCATTGCTTGTGATATATCCTTATTTTTAAACTCTGCCTGCTTTCATATGTAATGAACCACTGTCATCCTAGTAACATGAATTACAGGAACTGTTAGAGGCGTTGGAGTTTTGAGGAACTAAGCTACCTTTTGTTCCCATTTGAGTTGTTTTAGTCTGCAGAATTTATCCTTGATGTGATTCGTCCTAGCTTGCAGTTAAATATATTCCAGTTCAGTATAAAACGCGCAAGTTTCTTTTCTTAAGCAACGCTATATTCAGGTTGTGGTTGATCAGCTTTGGATATGGCTAATTGAATTTGCTGACCGTTAGCCACAGTGGTTAAACAAATTGAGCCTGAGAGAGAACTCTGCATTGGAATTATTTTTATCAATGTGTATCTGAAAAATGAGGCAATCGTAAGAGTTCCATTTTTTACCGATTTTAATATCATATTTAGCTGAATTTTATTGATCTTTTTTTTAATGTATGACTTTAGTCAAAATTTTGGATATTGTCTCAAAATACGTACATGTACATCCACAATTGTTTCTATTGTTGACTCAATCTGAAGCTTAAAACACAAATTTATCTCCCTTTTGGCTTCTTGTAATTATTTAAAAGCATTTTGTCTTTTTCTTAATATACATTTTAGTTGCATATTTGGTTTAAACTCTGTCTACTGGGATTGGAGTGTAAGTTTTTGTACATTTGATGAGGTTAAAGGTTGCTTGACTCTTCCACCCTGTGTGTTGTCGGTTTTGCTTTTTCCTTCGATTTTTGAATGGCAGCAATTAAAATAGTTGCAATTTATAAATTGTCATTGCAATCGCTTAAAATGCACACAGTAAAACACAAATCGAACACTAAAAAATAATTTAGTATCTGTGTTTGTGCTGAGGTTGTAAAAGGCACAGTTAAGTGCAGACCATTTTTATCGATCCAAAATACATTATGACTTCAGGTTTAATAGCTGCACCGAAGTACTTGTTCAATTCAGACTGAAGTTGTTATATCAGAACTATTATATTACAGATGCATAATTTCAGAGGTTGTAAAGGGGATTTGTTTGCCAAGCCACCTTCTGGCTACCCACTGGCAGTGTGTGAACATTTTGGGAAGAGCATCAGTGTGTTTATAGATGTGACTAGAGTGCCCCTGGCCGCTTAATAGCAGCACTTATTGGTTGCCGAACATTACCACCTCTGAGAAATGACTCTTTAGAAACGTGTTAAAGAGATCTGTCTGTTTAAGACGGCGCTGGGTGATATGAAGCTGTAATAATGATGAACGACGCACCTTAAACTGGTCTTTCAGTCTCTATTATAGCACCCACCCAGCAGCGTCCGGGTATTTCAACACAAGGATGTCACTTAGCCCTGCTGCCTGATGTGATGATATTCAGGGCGTCAGTCCGCACTCATCCATGCATGAATTCATTCATTTGGAGAGGGTCTATGTTAAAATATTAGCATAAATCTCTTGTGTGTGTGCCACAGAAACTGGGCTTTGTCATATTTCACAATTCTGTATAAAAGTATTAGCTTGGTTGAAAGGAGAAAACAAAAAAATATATATTTTACAACTTTTGATGGATTCATCTTTTATGCTCAGTTATCTGCAACAAACAAATGAACTGTTGGCTATTTATAATTTGTCAACTGTACTACGTTTAAACACACTGAGATTACTTCAAACATTATTTAATGGTCACTTGGTAGACAAGAGTCCAACTTCACAGAGATCAGCAACTTAAAAACTTCGAGGCAGTTTGTTTTATTCTGTTGGCTCATCATTAGGGTCTGGGTGTTTCTTTAACTGTTTATCTTACATGGTTCCTGCCTCTTTACCCAATGTTTCCAGAACATTAGGTACAGAGAAATCATTATCTTAAAATATCCTACTTTAACGTATGAGAACTTTGAAAATTTATTTTAAACCATCATTTTAGTCAATCTACTTAATTTATGTTTTTGATTGTGTAACAAAGAGTCAATGAATGATTGGAGCCAAACTTGACAGTCAGCCTCAAAAACATTTGAAAGAACGTGGTTACCTTTGTTGCAAATAACCCATTTAAAAGGAAAAGAAAAAAGGTTATTTGGCAACTAAAACAAAAGGTGATGTCTGATTATATTCAGTCAAGTACCTCAGTTTATTGTAGTGCTCAGATCATTATCATTTTTTAAATCATCACAAAAATAACCCTTTTTTTCATATACAATTTGTGTAAATATTATATTCTGGTAGATAAAGAATAGTTGCTGCTGAGGTGCTTTAAACAATGGTGTTGATGCAAAGATTTTGTCTTTGTATACATAAATATCCATCCATCCATCCATCCATCCATCTTCTTCCGCTTATCCGAGGTCGGGTCGCGGGGGTAGCAGCTTCAGAAGGGAGGCCCAGACTTCCCTCTCCCCAGCCACTTCTTCTAGCTCCTCCGGGGGAATCCCGAGGCGTTCCCAGGCCAGCCGAGAGACATAGTCCCTCCAGCGTGTCCTGGGTCTTCCCCGGGGCCTCCTCCCGGTGGGACGTGCCCGGAACACCTCACCAGGGAGGCGTCCAGGAGGCATCCTGACCAGATGCCCGAGCCACCTCAACTGGCTCCTCTCGATGTGAAGGAGCAGCGGCTCTACTCTGAGTCCCTCCCGGATGACTGAGCTTCTCACCCTATCTCTAAGGGAGAGCCCAGCCACCCTACGGAGAAAACCCATTTCGGCCGCTTGTATCCGCGATCTCGTTCTTTCGGTCATGACCCAAAGCTCATGACCATAGATGAGGGTGGGAACGTAGATCGACCGGTAAATCGAGAGCTTCGCTTTTTGGCTCAGCTCTCTCTTCACCACGACGGACCGGTACAGCGCCCGCTTGACAGCAGACGCTGCGCCAATCCGCCTGTCGATCTCCCGCTCCCTTCTTCCCCCATTCGTGAACAAGATCCCGAGATACTTAAACTCCTCCACTTGGGGCAGGACACCCCCCCTGACCCGGAGAAGGCACTCTACCCTTTTCCGGCTCAAGACCATGGCCTCGGATTTGGAGGCACTGATCCCCATCCCGGCCGCTTCACACTCGGCTGCGAACCGCTCCAGCGAGAGCTGCAGATCACGATCTGATGAAGCCAAAAGGACCACATCGTCTGCGAAAAGCAGAGATGAGATCCTAAGGCCACCAAATCGGATCCCCTCAACACCTTGGCTGCGCCTAGAAATTCTGTCCATGAAAGTGATGAACAGAATCGGTGACAAAGGGCAGCCCTGGCGGAGTCCAACTCTCACCGGAAACGAGCCCGACTTACTGCCAGCAATGCGGACCAGACTCTGACACCGGTCATACAGGGACCTGACAGCCCGTATCAAAGGGCCCGGTACCCCATAGTCCCGGAGAACCCCCCACAGGGCTCCCCGAGGGACACGGTCGAACGCCTTCTCCAAGTCCACAAAACACATGTAGACTGGTTGGGCGAACTCCCATGCACCCTCCAGGACCCTGCCGAGGGTGTAGAGCTGGTCCAGCGTTCCACGACCAGGACGAAAACCACACTGCTCTTCCTGAATCCGAGGTTCGACTATCCGACGGACCCTCCTCTCCAGGACCCCTGAATAGACCTTGCCAGGGAGGCTTAAGAGTGTGACCCCTCTATAATTGGAGCACACCCTCCGGTCCCCCTTTTTGAACAGGGGGACCACCACCCCAGTCTGCCAATCCAGGGGAACATAAATAATGTTGATAAATATCTGTTCATGCTTTCTGTTTCACAAAGACTTTTGTGAAAGACTTTTGTGGCTGCAGGCTTAAAAAACTATTTCATATTCCATTTGAATTTTATTAATTTCCAAAGATCTCTCATATAGTTGAAACAATTTGACTTATACAATTTAAATCCTTACTGAAAAATCAACAAATAGGTTAATTAGCATAAAAAGTGACACTCATTCTGGAAGGTTGGGCTTGAGGTTTTTCCATTTGTACCTTCTTGCCTACTATATGTAACCATCTGATAGTGAAAAGCCAAAACCATTTGGGCATGTGGCGAACCTCTAATGTCCCTGAGAAATCTCAAGATTGCAGCGCTCTGACTGTCAGGCTCTTTTCGACTTGATGGGAGTTGATGAAATTATAATTTCTTCTCCCACCCACACACCTCAACCTGATCCTTTTTTCTGGCAGGAATGCTGACGCATCTTTCTTGTTTCATTACACTTTTTTTTTTTTTTTTTTTTTAGCAGTCTACGTTTTCATTTTGACAGAATTTTTTTCTCCAGTGATTGAGGGGGTGGATGCTCATTCTCCATATTCTTTTCTAAGTTAAGAATAGTATGATTACTTTTTTGCTGGTTTTGTTTGTTTTTGTTTGTGTCTGGGAAATACTTTGTAGTTCTTCGAGCGTCTTCTAAAAAATGTTCTATCTTTTGCCTTTTCCCAGGCCTTGCAAGGCAGGGTCTGAAAACAGCTTTAGTTGAGCTAAAGCAGAAGGCATTCCTGGTGACCAATAGACAAACTACAATGACTCTGGCACACGAGGCAGTGGAGGGACACTCTCTTTGTGTCTGCCATTAATGTCTTTCTCTCTCTCCCTCTCTTTTGCTCTTTCTCTGTTGCTCTCACTTTTTTCCATCCTGGAAAGGATTCTTATGAAGGCAATGACCCCAACACCAGTTCACTATGGATGAACAGATGAATGGCAGTAAATGCAGCTCAGATGTTTCCCTCTTCTCTCCTGAAACCTCACACTCTAGCCCCCCAGATTAGCATTCAGACAATTGCCCTTACATACACCAGCACACCTGTTGTCCTCTTTTAAACAGCATTGCTGTTGTGTGCACCTTTGCTGTCCTTTCAGCCTACTTTTTGTATGTGTGTAAAAATGCAAGCAGCTGCATGTGTAGGTATGAGTGGTTCATATCCACTGTGTGTGTGGAGCTAACATTTGGGGGTTTTGAACCTGTCATAATATGATAACATCATTTGATAAATTTGCTTTTGTGTTTTCACCTAATAGGAGGAGAAAATGTGCTGTCAGAAATGGCATCAACATAATGCAACTGAACAATGATAATTACAGCAGCTGGCTGGATCTGTTTCATGTTCTACCTTGCGGAAAACCAGCTACCCAAAGCTCAGAGTCCCACACGGTGGCTTTAATCTCACTCCTACTTGCACACTTTGAGAAAGAACGTGGGTGGTGGTGTGATTCCTGACTATATCAAAGTAGGCTAAGCAAGATCTGGGAACACAGCAAAAAAAATCCACTTCTAAATTTGGCTCCAAAAAGGACAAAGAACACGTGAAATGTTGCTTTCGACCTCTGAGTTTCCAGCAGAGTAAGCAGCTTCTTATTTTTAGAGAAAGATGGAGTAAAATAGAAGTTGTACAACAAATTATTAGGAAATAAGATTAAAATATCACATTTGGAAAAAAAGGTAATTCCTTTGTTAAAGATACATTAGCTATTTTAATGCACATCTTGATAACACATACTCCATAGATCTGACAGAAAAAAGAAAATATTTTAAGGGAGATGTGCAGTGCTATATTTCCTAAATTACTTTTGACAACAATTGAAGAATGAAACAGGATTCAGTTAAAATCATTCTAACTTTAGCCAGATGCATAAATATGGACTAAAGCATTTTATGCTGCATTAAACACAAGTCACCAAGCATATTAAAGGCAAAAATCATGGCAATAACATAATTGGCTAACATTTATTGCTGTCAAGGCAGTTCTTCATGACTTGCATATCACATCCAGTAATACTGCAATCATAAAATTTGTGATTTATTGTGCAGCCTTAATAGTAATGCAAGCAGACACTAGTAATTTGCTTGTGTCTTTGGAGTCTTCACATTGGCATTTGTTCAATCAGAATGAGGTAGAGGAGGAGGTAGGTAGGGGAGAACACACTGAAAACGTTTTTGGAAATGCACATGAAAAATAAAGATTTGAGCGGTGAATGTTGAATTAGCAAAATTTAACGTTTTTTCACCGAAGCTACTTTTATGTCTTAGTAAATGTGAGTTGATTCTACTTTCATCAGGAGTTAACATTTGGAAAATTGTCACAATCCAAAGAGGGCAGGCACCTTGACTGAGGACAGCTTCAAGCTGTTTTGTACAAACCTGGCAAATCTTAGCAGTTAGCAGTTCATTTGAGGAGTGCTTTAGCTGTTGCATTTAAAATGTATTACAAATTATTTTCCTTTTTTAACCTCAACTAAGTTTACATCTCTCACCTGACATCATGTAGTACTAAAAATGTACATTTTGTCTGATTGGGTTCTGGCTTTTCCCTTATTGGTTACATTCTTGCTTTGGCAGGGTTTGTGTAGGGCAAAAAAATGAATATATACACATGCATACAGAGTAAGCTCCAGTAATAAAATGCTTGGCTGTCAGAAGGGCTTAGAACTGTTTTAGATG
Source organism: Xiphophorus hellerii (assembly GCF_003331165.1). Classification (NCBI taxonomy): domain Eukaryota; kingdom Metazoa; phylum Chordata; class Actinopteri; order Cyprinodontiformes; family Poeciliidae; genus Xiphophorus; species Xiphophorus hellerii. Next base: position 2,619,038 of record NC_045680.1, read on the forward strand.
GTTTCCTCTTATATTCCCTTCTAATAAAAACAGGATTACCACACCCCAGCCTTGACATAGGGCTGTAATACAGAGGCATGACAATGACAGACAGTTACACATGGAGCTGAGCCTTGAGATTCACAGGAACAAGTCTCCAGAACAAGAGAAAAGCTGCCTTGCATTGATTTGTCAATTTGGAATCAGTCTTTCCAGTAGCTGCCTTTAATTCTTTGCTTCCACTATCTGGAAAAATAAGAAGCTTTTCGACATTAGGAGAAAGTAAACATAATTAAATAAGCATTGGATGTGCTTCCTATAAAAAAGACTGTTCCTAATACAAATAAATACATTTTTGAATATTTTTAAAACTAATTTACCATTTGTCTAGTTAAGCATGACCTACTGTAATTATTGTTACATGTGCTAAACTAAAATGGAAATGAATTCTAGGATTCAGAGCTGTGCAGCCTTGTATTCATACAAGATCATGTGTTATTTAAAGCATTTCCTAAAGGTTTTAATGGTTGTGGGTGACTAGTTGAAATGCAACAAGAAATAAATGTTCCTTGCACATTACACAAATATCCTTGTAACTCAATTTACGCAGCCATTTTTGTTTAATCATCAAAATAACTTACTGAGGTCATGGTTATATAGATTTGTACATTGCACATGTTTTCTTTAACTAGAATATCAACCACTCAGCACTGTCCATCATTATTTATCAGTACTGCACTCAGCACTTACAGAATTCACTGTGATACAAATGCCAGGTAAAATGCATTATTGATAATATTTAATGATGCAGAATTAGCATACGGGAAAGACTTGTGCTGTGCCTCGAGCGCTATGCCTTGCATAACATTTGGATTTTTATTTTTATTTTTTTGCCAGGCTCTCCCTGTGTTGTAATGAGGAATGTGTTTACGCACTCTCATTTCCACTAGAGTAAAGTAAAGTGCCCTCAGGCAGAGTCAGAGTGCTGAGAACGTTCTCACTCAGAGATGTTGTGAGGGTGTGCATCGTGAGAAGTCCTGCATATCGGTTTGAGCTTTTTCACATTTGTGTTCCAGTAAGTATATGTAGGCTGCGTTGTATTTTATTAACTTTTTTTAATAGAACATACATTCCATGTCTGGATTTTTGGTTTGTGGGTCCTTATTGCTGCATTGTAATTGATAGGGTTCTCTATGATCTTACCATAACAGTTTCTTTGCAAACCGACTCTCTTTACATTTATATGTTCTTTGCAATACTCCAGTGACCTATTTTTAAAGTTTTATAGTAAAGACGTGCTTCTCCTGTTTTGAAAGATATATTTTAACAGGATGATGCATGTTTGTGTTTTTCTTTCTACTTCCTAGTCAACCTACATTTCCTTCATGCTGGGGTGAATGTGTCCACCTTGCTTTGTGCTGCCAAGTTTACTAGACTGTTTCCATAGAATATTTTTGCTACCGCGCTTTTACTCCTACCCCCTCCGAAGCTTTTCATTGCCTTCCAAGTCTGACACATTTCCTTGTTATTAGCTGCAATGTTGCCAGAGAAATCAGAGGAGAGGAGATCAGAGCCATGTCCTTGTTTGCCTCCCTACTCGTCTTTTGTTCTCTGCACCTGATATTGTAAACGAGAAACTGAGACATTGAAGAGCGCAGTCCAAAACTGGCAGGAGGGGAAATGAGGAGACTTTATCGCTCCTGATACATTACAAATTGGCTTTGCAAGGTTACTTGCAGTACACCACTCATCTCTTGTCCCTCCTCCCTTACAATCATCCTTTTTGTGTTGCATCTATCACCCCAATTTCCTTCGTTCCTTCTCCTTTTTTTCCTTTAATTTACCTTCTTTGTCTTTTTTCTCCCTTCCACAGTGAGACAGCCATGAACAGCAAGCTTAAATCGATGTCATTGCTAATTTTTCAAGATGCCTATATAAAACTCACCAAAAGCACATCCGTTTCTCTGCCAAATAATGTAGTGGATTTCCACTTTCACTAGAGATGTATTTATTACAAGCCGGCATTTTTTTTCGGTGTACTTGATTGTTTACGAAATGCCAGATTAATCCGGTTAATGAGTTGAGAGACTAGAATCAAGCAAGAGAAGAAGCATAACAGATGCTTTCTCTGATGCTTTGTCTGATTTCTGCCAATGGATATTTTTTGATTCATACTTTAATGAAAGATTCCATTTAATTTGAGGAAATTGTAACATTATCTAAAATATAAGCATAGAATCCATTAGGTCATTTAATGTCTTCGTCATTTTGTGATGCAGCATCATAATGAAAGCAATGAAACAGTCTCAGCACCGTAGAGCAAAATAAATAGTTTGATACCTGTTTATTCCTCCTCACATCTGTTCCCCTAACATTTTTTCTGCAGATTGATTTTCTGTTTAAATGCCATTGCCAAAGGGGAAAAAAACGCAAAACTCATCTCTCAGGTATAGCAGCACCATTATGAGGCTATAAGTGAGGCAGCGCATTATGTCTTCAACAATTAATCTAAATCAATGAAAAAAGGGGAAAACTAAATGGAAGGAGCTGCATTTATGTTCAGCCGCTGTACAGCTTTATTTGTTTGCTCTTTATATTTTTTAATATTTAGCTTTGTTATTGTTTATTAGTTATGTCCTCTCTGATATGTGATGCTGCCTCTTTTTGGTCAGGTAACCTGTGAGAAAAGGGTTTTGATCTCAATGTGTGTTTTGTCTGGTTTAAGAAAGGTTTAGGACAAAAAATATAACTTTTCTTTTAATCCCCTAAAAATAGCTATTATTTCTACATGGTGAACATACAGGTCACTGACGACATAGGCGGTAGAAAATACTGAAACAACAATGACACAAGATAGGGATTGACAGGAGTTTCTAGGTAATTTTATTGCCTTAAGAAAACACTGTTCTAGAGCAACTTTTCAATGTGGATTCTGAAGTATTTTCATCTATTATGATGGAATGTTTCCCAGAGCAATAAAAGTGAAATGGAGTTTGAAACAACAAAGATCAGACATGGGGAGTGTTGCCGCTCACATTTTTTTCTTCTGTTTGAGCCAGAATACGACTCTGAATTTACTACATGATCACTACAACACACCTGTCTTTTTATGTGGTAATTACTACTTTCACTTGAATTACTTGTGGAGTTTAGATGTGCCTAACTGGTTTAACTGGATCCAGTGTAGGTCTGTCAACTTCGCAATTATTCTTTGCCGTTATGGCAGTTGAGTCATTAAATTTGCAGATCCTGGCAGGACATACAGTGAGTACTTTAAAATCAAACCCAGCTATTCCAGTCTGTTCTGGTCCTTGTCAACAGTTGCTTCAATGAATTTTCTCAGCAGCATTCTTAACGTAGAGCTCAGGGGATTTTTGCTGGAGAATTACAGAACACAAGAAAACTGTGCATCTAAGACTCTCTCAGTCTAAGACACTGTGCATCTTATGTGTATTAACAAGCTAAGAGTGACAAACACTGAATATTGAAGTTGGGAGGATTTATATTTTATCCTGCCAAAATATAATTTACAACATATTAAACAATATATTAAATATAGATATTTTATTTTTAGAGAGCACATAAATGTTTTCCTCTTCTCTTTACCATTTTTGAATAAGGGGGTTATTACTACTCATTTTGTATGCAGTCTACATAGTTCAAAATTGATAATGAATAATCTTCCTTTTAAATGATTTTTAAAAATTGTCTAACTTATTTTTATTTATTTAATTATTTTAAATTTTTTATAAGATCTTGACCTTGACTTACTATAAAAAGCATTTTCTACACATCCATCAGTTTCCTCTGCAGGACTCACTGTCTAGTTACTTCACAGTTATTTATTACATGGCAGGTTATATATAAGCCTGTCAAAGTTTAAATACATTGTCTCTTCTGATGACCATTACTTAATAGTTCAGTCCAGAGACATTCCGATTAAATATAGAAGAGTGAATCTCAGTTTAGTCTTGTGACTAATGGTATCAGGGTTGACGGATGCAAATAAATTTAAGAGATTCCTCATGTGTCAAAACCTCATGTTATTAAAATGTCAGAATATTTCACAATTAAAGGACATCTATCCTGCCAGACTCTGTGTGGCTGCAGTCACCATGACTTTGTTTCATTTTCCTGGCATTAAACTCAGCAACATTAAAGAAGATCTTATTAAGTAACTGGTGAGTAGCAAAATAACTTTCTGTAAGCATGCAAGAAAATATTAATATCCCCAGTTCTTTTTCCAACTTGACTCTGGAACATTGTTAAATTGAACCATCTCAAATAAAGGTTCCATCTTCAGGATGTAATGCAGCTTAAGTAGCGTCTTACCCTCCTATTTGTAATACTTCAGTGTAATGTATTTAAACACTAAATTTTGCAGTAAAAGGCAATTTTGCAGTAGAACATGTGTGAAATACAGACTATAAAAAATTTGAACAGTTTATTAATGCAGTGTCAAAATGCAGTCTAATCACATAGTCATCATATTGGATTTTAAAGTCCGAGTGGGAGTCAACTACTGACTTCCCACTTGTAGTTTGAATTTTAAAGGTCTTTCTGGTTCTTTTTTGTTTGTTTTTTTTTCAATTTGCAACTTGGATATTTTGACCCATGAGTTAAAATTTTGCTCAAAATCAAACTCCCTCCTTTTGTCAAACATACAGTCTTAAAGTCAGTATTAACTGTGGTTTTACCCTCTTGGTATTGTCTCCATTTACAATCTTATCTTACAAGCTGAATGCATACAACCCAACTCTAGTGTCCATTCTACCTATGTACACTATATAATTCTCAGTAGGACTCTTGAACTGGATAAGTGTCATCAGAAAAATCCCGGTTCGATATACCGTTTATGCCTCACTCTGCATGAACAGCAGCAAATGGTGAAAAAAAGGTTCCAGACAGTATAATAGACTCTGAGCTGGTTGGAACTGTGCTGTATTTGCTCACGATGCGTTAAAAGCTTCAGCTTCAGCTTATAGCCACTAGTTTTCTTTCTGCAAAAAAATATTGCTTGGGGACATGCACACAAGCACACACACCTATACACAAATGGATAGCGACACCGATCTCTGCTGGCGGGCCCCACCATGCCAAGGCGAGGTCAGTGCAGCTCGCTGTTCTACTGTTAGCCTCCTGGGCATGCAGAGTTCAGAAACCTCTTGGACTGCGTCTTTCATGTGTTCTCTTTCTAATGTGTCCCTCACTGTTTGATCTTATATATTTATATATATACTGTATATACATTATATATACTGTATATATATTGATGCTTAATATGTTTAACCACAATGTGACTCAAACTCTATTTGAACTCCAACTACTACTGTAACTTAGTCTGTCTGGTTTCATTTCAGGCTGTGTTTTTATTAAACGAGGAATGACTCAAACCAGACCGGAGGGACTTGCTGGCCTGTTAATTGCTGCCTACGCACATATATACATTTAGATACTTGTTTATGCAAACACAGTCATACATTTAAAAAAAAAGGGAAAAAATCACACACTCCAACACTAATGTACCATACTGTTCTGACCTTAATCTGGGCTGCTGCTGGCTTCCTAATGTCAGAATGTTTTATTTGTGCATCCAGCTATATGACAACTGTTTGAATGCGTCTGCAGTGATGAGCCCAGTGAGACTGTGCATGACTTTTTCACATCTCAATGTGAAACATTATACACTACCTTTTGTGCCTCTCAACCAATGCCTGTGGGATCCACGGCACATACAGATAAACTACTCAACCCTCTGGAATCATTCTGTTTCACTCAAAGAAATCGTCTCAAATTAAATCCGACAGTGCAGTGGTCTTCAGAGTGGTGTTAGGCTCAAGATCCATCTAAATGCTACATTAATGGGAATAACAAAAGATTTATTCATAATCTCACTTGTCTGAAAAGGATAAAGTTTTGCATAACATGTTCAGTCTCTTCACATCAGAAATATTTGCAGATCAACTCATCAGTGATGAAGGAAGACTGGAATTACCTTTTTAACACAGATGAGAAGTCAAGATTTGATTGTATTTGCCAATAAGACAAACTGAAGAATTATTTCTTTGCTGTAGACCAGACATGAACTCTTAACCGTTTAAAATGATGTTTTCATTGTCGTTGTCATCCACTGCATTCTTGGGAATCGTGCGGCATTCACTGAAAAGAAAATGATTTACTGACCCTCCAGCCATCCATTTTCTTACACCTTTATCCCATTGGGGTCAGGCTGAGTGAATATCTCCAGCGGTCAATGGCCGAGAAGTGGGGTACACCCTGGTCACCAGTCCATCGCAGATACTGACCCTCCAGTAGACTATAAAATTCTTGATTTTGTGAGGTATGTTCGACCTCACTCACTAGCATTGTAGTGTCGTGTGTCATGACAATGCTAGTGACGCAGTAATGGTATAACACAGGTACTTCATCCAATCTAACTGGACCTGTGGATGGAAGAATGGGAACAGTTCTGAAATTGACTCAGGTGGGCTGAATGCAAATGCACATCATATGTTAAAAGATGAATGCAATGTATTACGTTCCTTCCACTTCAACATTATGCACTATTGTGTGTTAGTTGTCAGATAATATCTTGATAACATACATTAAGATTGTGGTTTGTGGCTATAACCTCTAATGCCCAGTTTTAGATACTCATCAGATTGACTGATTATATACATTACATAAGCAATGGGTACTGAGCCATTGAAAGTGTAGACAAATAGAGGTTCAATATACCCTTGATGCACTTGCATGCAGTGCAAATGAAGGAAAGGATGGTATGGTGGGCTTCTATTCATTCCCTAGCTGCCCAATGCTGGCGAGAACAGAAGGTCCTGCACACTTGGATATCTCTCTTTCTTTCTTTTTTTCTCTTTCTCTCTCACTCTGAGACACACACACACTCACACACACAAATCCAGGCATGCCCCTTAATAACCTCTCCATTCTTTGAATCTGCCCCTATGCCTGGGTTCTGGGTTTAGTCACAGGGAAAATTGAACCCTTCAGAAATCCTGTAAATACTTGCCAAAAAGACCTGGAAACAAATGGTGGATGATCAGACATGTACCTAGATTGTCCTGTTAAATATTTTCAATACTTCACTAGTATGTATACCATTTGACTTGTAAAGCAAATTCCCATCTTCAGAGCATCTAGAACGTTTTGCTGTTTTCTCCATATTATCTCTGTTAGAGTGCAGTTACGCTACACAGTGTTGATCATGAGTTATTTCAAAAGGAAAAATGAACAAAATAGCACATTTATTGATTAAAATGAAGGAATCAAGTTTATGTTCATCAGGGGTCTCATGTATAGAGCATTTAACTGGGGCTATTAAATCACAGCAGGGAATGGATTTTACTATAGAGTACTAATGCTAATGTGTCCTGATGTGACCCAGTGTGTGTGTAATATAGCAACAAGCTGAACATAAATAAGAACTAAATATTAAATTTTAATTTCATTTTGCCTTCTCTGTGATTACAGGAAAAAATATGGATTTAAAATGTATGACTTTTTGGGGATATCTCATCTCAAAAGGGTTATCTAACATTGTATTGCAACATATGATTTTGAGTATGTGCCGAAAAACATTTCAGTTTTTTTGAAAAGATATGTAATCAAAAACAGACAAGCAAATGGTTTACAAACCTTTGTTGGTCCTTGTCCTTGCAAACTAGAGTAGAAAGAGTGACTTCTGATGGGATTTAATCTCTCCTGGCTTCAGTCATGTGGACGCAGGCGATTTTAGAGAAGAAAAGCTGTTTGAATTGCCGCTCTAATCAATAAGCCATTAGCAACCAAAGAAGCAGCTGTTGTCAACGTTTGTCCCGGAGACCTTGCTTTCACCCTGGCTGTTGGATTTTCCCTTCGCGAACTCCCACATCTCTCATGCAGTCGTGTCATCTACTCAGACAGGTGGACTTTTGGATCAGAGCCTGCTTAGAGCTTTGTTCAGGTTGTTCCTTCACAGATGCAGTTTTGCAAACATGGCAGCGAGTCGTGAAATGAGATTTCTCTGCTATCATTACTGAACCGAGAAAGAAAGTCACATCTCAGTCTGTGGAAATGCCTCGCTGCTTCTCCCCTGTTTGCCGCTTCTCAGTGCAGGCATGTCTAACCATCACTAAGACAGATCGATAGGGCTGAGCTCTGTAAGCTGCCTGCCGCCACTACAGGAAATATTGTATGCTGTAATGAGATGGAGATATTAAGCTGTTAAAGAGGCTGGGCTTAAGATAAGCAGTAGTAGAACGTGATTAGTGTTATAAAGAAAAAAAACTTTGTTTGCTTGGGTTTTACAGCAAGACAGTCTTTGATCTGGTTAAAAGGCTCCTAGGCAGAATAAAGGCATCAGAGAGCGTAATTCTTTCCTGTAATGTTCATTGAGCAGTGAGCTCACCAGATTTCTGCTCTTCTATCGAGTAGGTTATTGAGCTGGACTCTCTTTTTTTTTTTTAACCTAAATTAAACCTTTTTTTTTATTTTAACCTAAATTGATTTAAATGATTAAAAAACCTTTTAGCACAGGACCACCTATAGATATTGAATGTATAAAACATAAAAAAAATCATAATTACCCTTTGCATTGTTATTCAAAGTAGATAACTAATTTTAAATGCACTTTTTGACAATGAAAATGTTACAACTCCATTACATAACTGGAATTGAGTACCATATACAAATTATTAATTCATACTAAATTCATATGTTTATGACCATTTTACATATACTATAGTTGAGTAAAGAGGAGACAACACATTGTCTGTCATGGCTACGACCAATAGCTCAAGCAGGGAGTAAACAGCCACACCACCAAGCTGACAGCAGCTGTTTGTGAGCATAAAGTCAATTTTGTCAGAGTATGTGGTCTTTAAGAGTGTTTGTTGATGTTGTTTGTTTGTTTTTTTTTTTTACAATTGTTACAACTATTTATATTTCATAACATAACTGTGGTTGTAAAAAATAATTTGTGGATTGATTGTTTTTGGAGAATAGGCTTATTTAACAACTGCAAAGCTCACCAACATCACAGTAATGAAGCTGGTCAGACCGAGAGCATAAAGTTCAATGTCTCTCTTTATCTATGATTTTGAGTGTTTTGAATTATAGTTTCCCTTTCAAAATGTTTGTGTCTGTGGTCATTTATAGGCAAACTGGGCTCTCGACAGTACTTTGATTAAGTTTGTTAGGTCTTCAAACTACTGCTCTGATTAGACGGCTCTTCTGACTTACTTTTTTCTTGATGAATAAGTCCACAATTAAATATTCTATTCATGAACCCAATGTGATGGATACTTTGCTATCACTATTTTGCATTGCGTGGACATTATGTTATACATTATTTCCCACGTTTAGTATTCCAGACATGATGTTATCCTTTTCAACAGCTTTCATTTGCATTCTAGGCTGCCTTTTTAATAAGTCTTCACTTTAGGCATTGAAATTAATATAATTATCGTAAGTGGAAGGGAACCACAACTGAAAAAAAGTTGTGAAAGTGAAATAAACAGGACTACTTTTGAACCAGTATGTCTTACAAGATCATGCATTGTCTTTATTTTATTCCTTTCCTAGATTGTTAAACTATTAGCATTGTTACAGGGAATGCGCATTGTTCTGTAACATATTTTTTCTTTGTTGGTTCTTCAAAGAAACAGTAAAATCCCTGTATTTTTTTAAAGCCAAATTTAATCAACTTGGATTGTCAGGAGTATATCTTTGATCAATCGAATCACACCTTTGTTGTCTTTTTTTGAGCAGGATGAAATAAAAAAATACATTCTGGATAATTTAGCAGGGTTCCCCATATACACATCTATTTGCCAGAGGGCATGTTTTGACATCAAAGGCCCAGCTGTCAGCCTTGAAGGCTTTAAAGTGATGGCAGATGATTTGTGGATTGAATGACTTCCAAAATCTGATCAAAGATCAAGCCTCGCACTTGATGACAGGTTTTTTTTTCTTCAGTTTTCCAACTATTTAAATTTTAGAAAGAGTTTTTAGATCAATTTAAAATCCTTTTTAAAACTCTTCATATCTTCTACTTTAGTTATAATCTTTCTAAAAACCCTGTAACTTTGGACATTTTAATTTCTACAGCAGTAATGCCTTCTCGGCTTCTGTGGAGGTCAGAGGGTATCGTCCAGGTGGTGCCAGTTGCTTCCTGTTGCTTCCTGTTGCTCCCTGCAGACTAGCTGGATGTGATGCCATGCTGTTTCTCCTGATCCGATAAACTCTCCTATAAACCCCCAGTGCTTTTACCAGAGGAACACAGTCTATACTGGACTGGTCTCTGTATGATCACAAGCAGACAAGGAGCTTTTGGGCAAGAATTAATTTGCCCAGGTGACCTGATGCATATGATAATACTACTTCACATTTATTTGGCAAATACACTTTTTCCTTTATGTTCTATCATAAATTTAAGTATGAAACGTAAATGTTTTTTTTACAAGACTGTCTCAGCTTACATGGGAATAATATTGATTACCAGAAAAGTTGCTATGCTAGTAATTAAAAAGTAAATTATTCATACTTTTTCTGTATCATTTCATGTAACCTTAAACCATCAGTTTAAAACTCAATAATGGGTTACCTTGCAGCAAAAGCCAAGTATATAAATGCAATAACAGAAAAATGAAAATTTCTACAGTATGCAATATTGAAGGCCACAGTACTGAAGGTGAACAGAATAAAAGCACATATTTGAGTTCAGGCCCATTTACGTCCATTGCAGCCTTACTGTGGAGGATGAAACGTGGGGTGGTGTGCGTGTGTGTATGAATGGGTGAATGACTGATTGTATTGAAAAGCACTTTGGAGTCCTCTGATTGGATAAAGTGATACATTTACCATCTATGTGTTTTTTTCATACATTGTAGTTTAATCCCTCTATCATAAGAGCCAAATTTGACAGGAGCTGAACATCCACTATCCACTTTCAAGTTAGCATGATATTAAATAATACAATTTAAACAGTTTAAGCTATCATCTCTGATAGGAATAATTAGATAGTTCTATGTTTTATTTTTTTTATATTGAAGAAAAATGCATTAGTGTATTATATGCTTAGTAGATGGATAAAGTACAAACACACTCATTTCATAAATAACTTGAATCCTTGTGTCTACAATGCAGAGTGTTTGTTGATTGCTTCTTATTTTACATTTAGTTTTTGGTTGTAGCTTATTTATGTAATGTGTATTTTTTTCTGTGGACATTGTGCATGGGAATTTTAAGAGCCAATTTACATTGTACGTATATTTGCTCTTGGGTTGGTTTAGAAAGCAAAATAAGGATTTCAAGCAGCTACATCAAAGCAAAACTTCTAGCTGGAAGTCTGTGTTTTCCTCACATGGGACAAATAAACCAAGACTCTGTGTTTAAAGAGCAGCATATGCAGAAATGCACAGCATATTTGCATTTGTACATATGCTGCTCTTTAAACATAGTCTTAGTTTATTTGTCTCATCTCAGGATTCTTTATCAAGTTTCATTTCATCTCAGGTGTATACAGTCTCTTTTTGTCTCTCGATTTCAGTGTTTTGAAGTTTGTCTTTAATTTTTTTTCCAATAGGAAACAGATGGAGATGTTTTATTTTATGTTTTTTTCTTTGTACATTCTCAAAAAGGGCATCGTTTGTTGCTGGCTTCAGTAGATAACCTACGCCTTCGTTTGAATCAGGAATATTGAGTCGTTTTGTCTCAAAGGGCTGTGTAAGAGCGGAGCTTATCTCTGTGTTTGCCATTAAAGGTGCTTATTACCCCAACTGTAGTCAACTATCATTGATACCTGCCACATAACTATATTGCCAATTTACCTCCTAACCTTTCTTTCACCTCTTTTCCATACGTTTTTGCCCAGAAAAACAAAAAAAAGAAGCTCAACATGCTGGCTATTTTTCATGCTCCTAATTTGTATTTTCCCAAATTTGCTGGGTGGGCGGTTTTAGCAGTTAATAAAATGCAGGACTTCAGAGGAATATATTGGCATTCCCTCCAGTGGTATTTGGAACTGATCTACTTCAGGAACTTTCTTGGCTTTTTCTTCCTCCTATCTTCCAGCTTTCATCATTTTCCTTCCTGTCCAGTGGTTGAGATGAGCGAAAAAAGAAGAAAAGCCCCTGCAAGGATGGGGAGATTCATTATCTTCTACCCCGCTGTGCAAATTGGGCTGTCACTGCCCACATCTGATCGGCTGATAATTGCATAGTTCCTTAACTAATGTACTTTCTAACCTTTTCACAAAGAACTTTTAACATTTTGTCATGTTTTTTTTTTTTTTGCTGGAATCATCAATTCTGCAAATAACTACGGTTCTTTCTCATCCGGTCCCACACATGTGAAGCTGACAGTCAGAAATTTTTTATATTAATGCACAACATCATTACACTTCAGTGTTTTTCTGTCTTCTTTTGTTTTGGTTTGGCCTTTATAGTCCTTTCTTTGCTTGCCCCACATTTGAAGCTACATTCCACACGAGTTGTTTGCGCTTGCCTGCCAAGGCGAGGGTGGGTGATGTGTATGCGCGAATGTCTAGTCTAAGTGATGGGGAGGAGGCCTTTATAAAATGGTTGGCCCACGTTAGGGACAGAATGGGGGACAGCATTAATCTTAAGAGTTCAAGCCTATAGTTGTCACCCCGCGCAGGTTGGGAGGGAGTTGAGGAGGACAAGGCTAACACTCTGACTTAAGACCCTGCTCTCTGAACAAAGGCCACTCTGTGTGTTTGGGGGGGTGAGCAAGAAATCCACAGTTTAGCTCTATATATTTTGTTAAAATGATTTATATATCGTAGTATCAATCAGAAATTATGATTTTTAAAAACATCAGTTTGTATAAATGTTTAGTAATAATGAATAAGTGTTTGGCTGTGGTATAAATTGGATGTATAAATAGGAATAGTCTTGTAATTCTTGCAATTTCTGTGGAATTCAAAAGGATTGTCTCTAACAAAAACCTGCTGTAGATTTTTTTTTCCAAAATGATGTATAGTTTATTTAATTGATTTTTTAAAATATGTCAATGCATATTCATAAAAAGTAACCTTCAAAATTTGTGGGGTTATAGCCAGGTGTCGTATCCCATTGCTAATCTCATTAGCAGGTACGTATCAGAGCTTTTGACACCTACTACACCTACCTATGTTACTGATGCTGCAGCATTTTGCACAAAACTGACTAAATGTTCCACTTCTGATCTCTAACTATCTAAAATAGATAGTTTAAGATCTATTTTTAGATCAGAAAGTGGTGTCTGCTTAAAGCAGTGATTTATTGACCATATTTTTTGTTTTCAAGTGAAACCTCTGACTATATTTAAGCAAGTATGTTCAATCAGCAATTAAATTTTTTATTTTTTTGAATTCATACAAGTAGAGCTCTTAGTTTCTAATGGCAATCAGAAATAAAAGGACAGGAAAAATGAAAATGCCTTTGCATGGATTAAAAACAGAATTAAAACTATGTATGGTTTGGCAAATTGTACTATTTTCAGATGTTCTGTAATATTATAGTGTAATCATGTTTTGATCAAGAGAATATTAGTACATAATATATGTTTTGAATTGATTAAATTAAAATATATTTAATCTTCATGTAGTTCAACTAAAATTATTTTATTAGCTTGAATATTTCTCATTCACAGTGAAAAGTCATGCCTATGTTATGCCAGATCAGATTTTTTTAAATCAGATTTAGATAAAATGGCCATCACTTGAAGTCATTTATAGACCCAATACTGTTATTGTGAGGCGGCTTTTTGGGAACAAAAATGGAAATGAAAAGTGGTGAATATGGGAAAGTGAGAACGGAGGGATCAACTCTAAACTGTCAGTGAAGGGATTATTCTCCTTTCGCTTAAAGATCAAATTCCATTTCTGTTCCGCCTTCATTGGGTTTGGACGCTCCCTATGGCCTCTCACACCTCCCACTAATGCAATTAAGATCTATAAGCTTTTCCCAGGAATAAAAAAGGCTAAAGACGGATTCTTCCATGCTTCACTGAAGTTGGGGAAATCTCTGTGTGTTCTTGTGTTTGTGAGTGAAGATGGATTGATGGAGGGGTGGAGCAAGGGAAGCTAATAACAGGCATCTCCCTGCCCCCTCTCCATTCAAACCATTTCTCCCAAACAGGCTTAAAGAAAAGGTCTTAGCGGTATTTTACCCCCCGATACACATACACACTCGGTCACTTTGCTGCCACGGAAATGCCTTTGTTTGAGACATAAAATGAAGTCAGATTGACTTTTTGAACAAAATTTCAGCTATTTAGGCTTTCTCTCTGTACCATCTCACCGCCCTCTGACTGTCTTTGGAATACAATGTGTGCCGTTTTTCTGAACTAAAAGCTTAATCAGAGAACTAAAGCAAATCTGTTACCTATCTTCTCCATGCTGTTTTACTTTCCTTTTTATTTATTTATTTTTTTTCATTCAAACCTTCGCATTCTTCTGCAGGTTCAGATGAGTGATGCTTCCGTAATTGAAAGTGAATATAGAGGCAATGGGGTCTAATGAGCTCCGTTCCCTCAGATCCAGAGGAGCAGGGAAATAAGGTAGTGCTTTACTTGCCTTTGAGTTTATGTACAGCGGGAAAAAAAGTGAAACGCTGAAAAAATGATTTGTACATAGATATGTGGAACCCAATATTGTTTCCCCCCCCCTTTTTTAAATGCAAGCAGGCACTGATAGAAGCTTAGAAGCTTCTACCGGCCTACGTGCCAGGGGCGATAACATTATTTATATTAGGATAATGTCAGAATATTAGAGATTTTTTAAATAACTTTTTCAAGTCTCAACTTTACAATTATTAAGGTAACGTTGACTTTAGCGAATTTGGGAAGCCAAGAAGGTTATGGTAAATGCCATAACCACTCTCTTGTGTCATCAGGAAAAACATCTAAAGAAATCTGGTAGAGAATTATGAACCTCCACTACTCTGGTTCATCCTTGAGTGTAGATCAAAGATAACTGAAGATTCATCCATCTAAACATTTAAAATCCTCAGATCCTTTCCCTGGATCTGAGGGAAAGGAGCACCTTCCTGCTCAGAAAGGAGATGTCCCAGAGACAGACGGGTTCAGGGTCTGGTCACAAAATCAATGGCATTGTGTGGAAATATTGGAGCAACATCTCAAGGTACCAGCCAAGTAGGTAAAGGTTAGAGACCAGTATATTTTCCAAATTGACAATAGCTTAGTGGCTTAAGGACAAGAAAGCCCATGTTTTGTTGTGTTCATAAAGTCCTGATCACCGTCACATACAACATTTTGGGCAGAGCTGAAAAGGGGTTAAAGCGTATTGGCCTATAAACTTGACCCAGTTGCTCTGGATCTGTCAGGAGGAATGGGGCAAAATGACACCAAACTACTGTGAGAAGTACCTGTAAGGAGACACAGAGCATTTGTCCCAAAATGGACTCGTTAAAGCAGTCCAATAAAATACTAAGGAAATGGTTGGGAATGTCTGAATGGGGAAAAAGTTAAAAAATAAATATAAATATCTAAATACATGTACATTTAGCATTTTTTCTATCTTTACAGTCTGCATGGCTTATGATGAGAAATTCTGTGAAATTTCCTTTCTTGTTTTTGCTGCTCTGTGATCTGGACCAGTTTTGTTACAACCAGTACTGTTGGTTTTTATGTGCACTCAGCATTGATGTGGGCAGTGTCTGAGAAATATTGTGGGCTGCAACTGGGAGGATAATTGACTTTTCACAGATGTGGTTTTATGCAGATAGTACTGAACTAGTGCACATCATAAAGGTTAGGGTGGTATTAGGTTCCATACAAATGAGGACATTGCTGTATGAGACACTTGTCAAAGCAAATATTTTCCCTCAGCCAAAGGTGCAAGGAATATGTATCCATGTGGCTTATAGGTTGGTGGTAATCTGCAGATACAAATGTTTGTGTA
Organism: Xiphophorus hellerii; assembly: GCF_003331165.1. Taxonomy (NCBI): domain Eukaryota; kingdom Metazoa; phylum Chordata; class Actinopteri; order Cyprinodontiformes; family Poeciliidae; genus Xiphophorus; species Xiphophorus hellerii. The sequence continues at coordinate 2,634,942 of NC_045680.1, forward strand.
GAGTAAGTAGAGAGGGACAATGCTGAAGTCAAGACTGCTTGTTTGCTATTAGCATAACTTTGCTTTATAAAAAAAAAGAAAAAGTGGTCGCAGATACCATAGATTCTTACCTTAAGTCTGAGACTTTCTACTGAAATTCTTGCTCTCTCTTTACGCCTAAATGAACCACAGACATGTCCCAAATTATTGTAGAAACTTTTAGGTTTTTACATGTCCTTTCTACCTACAAGTACATTTAAACATATACAGTAGCTAATCAGGAAAGAAACTAACACTACCTCCTCTTCCAGCATCAACAGCCTTCAACTGCCAGATTTTTGATAACGTTACAAGTTAGCACTTCCGTTTAGTACATTGACCAAATTTGTGATGAGTTCTTCTCTGCTCATGGACATGGCTGAAAATCGTCCAATTCCAGTAACCAGGTGATTTCTCAGTGAATCTCTAATCTATAATGATGTTGATTGGAAAAGGGTTCTCCAAAGTCTTTTTCTGCACATACACTGCCATGTGGTCAATTTTCTTTAATTAGGTTGCAACTGAATTAAATCTGTAATTACTAATTACTGTATATATTTGACCTTTTGCACGGGAGCTGCAATGGAAATTCCGTTGAATTCTGTTCAATGACAATAAATGCTAGCTATCTATCTATCTATCTATCTATCTATCTATCTATCAATCTATCAATCTATCAACACTTTTATATTTGAAGATGTTTCATTGGAGTTTTAGTACCAATGCTTAACTTGGAACCAATTGTCTTCTGGTGCTTCTGGTTTAGCACCAGAAGAATTAACCCTTCTTTACTCCTGAGCAAAAGTTTGTTAATAACATCTTGGATGCAGGGTTATAGTTACAAAACATCTAAAATGGATATGTATTTAAAATATTTGGTTGGGGATTTGAGGTTATTTCCCCTAAAATTTATTAAGTCAGCTTGGACAAGGTTGAAAAAGTGAATAAAGCTTAAACTGTGTTATATGATCACAATCTTGAAGGTGAATCAGCCCTACAAAGACACATAAATGAGATACAGTAAAACTGCCTTTAGTTTTACAGTTGTATGCATCCATACACACTATTTCTCCTTTTAAGTTGTTTCTTTCTTCTCTTTTTGACAATCTTTCAATAATTCAGATCATTTCCTCCCCTCTCTTCCAACCCTCATCTCATCTCTGTATGATTCAAAGATGCCATGCTCAGCTCCCTGCTGGTGAGCTGCAGTTCCATAGCCTTTCTTAGAGACCCGTTGGTAGTAGTGGGGGAAATCAGCTGTGGCCGAGCTGTAAATTATTCCTCTGGAGGCCTAGAGGGGTGCAGCCTATCCCTCGTTTTCGTTCGCCACACCTTTATGAAGAACCAGTTGGCTCCTGTGGGCCCCTTATCTGTCAGGCCTTAAAGGCCCCAGTCAGGCAATATCAAAGACGGACCACAAAAAGACTGTTTAGTGTGCAGGGAGAGAAAGAAGATGGACAGATGGGGAAAAAGGGGACAAAGAGACAGGAAGGGGCATGAAGAATGAAGTGGATGTGGGAGGAAGTTCCAAGTTCCCCTTAGAAATCACACATCTCTATCACGTGTAAAATGTCTTTTAGGATTCAGTAGGATCTGTTTGGATATAGTTGCAAACTGGAACCTTCATTTATATTGCAATTTATTCTGTTGACATTATTGGATTTATTTTGTGCAAAAATGTTTAAATGGCACTAATATTGGTCAGTGCTTACTGCTATAAAAGACTGTATATTTTCACATACACTCATTTATTACTTCAATGCACAAGAAATAACTGGCATATTTTTGTACAAAATTGTTTCCGATAATTGGTTATTTAAACCACAATAATAAGCAATGAGCTCTCTTGAGAGCCAAGATTCTATAGATATAAATAAGTAATATTTTTCAATCTACTTTCTTTTATCTATAGCCAGTTCTTCAATTAAATTGTAATTAAGATGCCATTTTATGCATGTTGAGGTGATCCTGATTCCAAGGATTTTTGTTTGTCTTTTCTTTGCTCACGGTCATGACTTCTGATGCTTTTGTCCTCCCATCAGAACTATTCTCTTGCTGATTTATTTCAGATGGAACATTTGGAAGATGTTTATTTTCTCCATGAAAAGTAAAACAGCATTAAAAAAAATGACTTTTAGAGACCTTGACCGCCCCTAAAAGCATTTAAGAGGTTTGCATGCACCTTAAAAGAAATGGAGAGGCCATCTCTTTGCCTTCCCTTCCATTTGTGGTTTAAAACCGTGCAGCATTGTAAGTGCAGTGTTTGAAGCTTTGTTTACATGTTGGACAGGACTTAGCTTGTCTCATTTCCCTCACCCTCATTGCTTCCCAATTTGAAAGAGGACTTTCTTGCATTCTGATTGCAAGCCTGTCCACTCACACTGTCTCTAAAGAATACTAATCAGTAAGTTCTCTGCCTTACGCAGTCCTTTTTGTCAAGTATGCTACATAAAATGAGATATCTGATATTTGGCTGCAGGGTTTTCCACCAGAAAACTTGCAAAGGCAGTTCACCAGCGGTCCACCATATTTCCGTGTTTTGAAAATGTGAAATGTTTACAGAAATGTGAAAATTTGACTATGTAATGATGTGTTATTGGAAGACATTATTGACAATACTTGGAAACCCACTAAAGAATTCTATGAAAGGAAAACACCAAAAAGTACAACCGAAATAAATAAGATCAAATTTTTGCACTTCAGTTCCAGTGGCTGTTAAAACAAGCTATGTAATGCCATGCACATTAAATAGTAAAATGAATTAAAATAAATATTGCCTAAAATAGACATGTGATAAAAACAAGTACATAAGCTAAAATGACAGCGAGTTAATTGTACCCTAGTGGCTTCCAGAATCACTACATCTCAATCCAGTTCCATTTTTGCAAATGCAAAATTATGATTGTTTATGTGGAGTCAACAAATCTGCCATAAGTCTGATGCTAACATGTCAATGTGGACCAAAATCTCTTACACCTTGTTCCATTATTTCCATGAAGAATGACAACAGTTCTGAAAATAAGAAAGTGTCCAAACTGGCATAAACAAGGTGCACCTCATAAAATAATCATAGGGTGGCGTGTTTGTGTTTTGTGTGTGTCTTTTTTTTTTATTGGAAAGAATCCATGTAAATGTAAGATCATCGTAACAGCTAGCCAGACATTTAGGTGCTGAAATGGGTTCAAACAACCCCTCTGGTGCTTTGCACAAGTTGTACAGAACACAAACAGCCACTCGAGTCCAAACTGAAGCAACAAAACCTTAGAGATGCTTTTCAGGTATTCCTATCTTATGAATTTGACCTCCTTTTCTTTCAGTCAACACTGCTGAATTAAGTGTATTACTGAATAACAGTCCTTTTGTGAGCTTAAAGCTGTACATTTCAGATTATCGCCATCTGAAATTGACAACAAAAGGAAGAGGGTTTGGGGGAAGGGGCAAAAGAAGGACAGTGCTACATGAAATATTAAAGGTGTCTCTTGTAAATAGACAGTATGCACAAGAGGCTGTGCAACCACTTTCTCTTATCTCTCTTTCCCACGCAGACACACCCCTCTGCCTCACCTGTAGGAGCCTCTGGGATGAGACTGATGAGGTCTAAATATCCCTCTGGCAGGGATGTCTTTGATGGTTGTTGCCCAGCCTACTTTGCGCAGGGCTCATCGCAAGCTTCCCTCTGGGATGCCGAATCCAAAAAACAGCTAGAGGAAAGAAAGCTGCGCCCAGAGTGGTTTGTGTGTATGAGTTATTTTGGATGCCCAGTTTGTCTGTAAAACCGACTCTGTAAGGTGTATGTGTGCCCACCTTGCTGTTCATCTAAAATGTGCCAATTTCTCTGCTGAAAGGGGACAGAGGATGTGAGTTTTACTGGCAGTTCTCGCCAAACAGGCAGGGTTTTCATTTTGTTCACTGGAAGCCAAGTGTGAAAGTTTGATGAAGAGCAATTTGCATCTCTGGATGACTATGAAGAGGTCGGCTTTGTTCTGTGCCACAGAAAAAGCCATGCCTGCACACTGCTTGGCCCCAAAAACCTACCCACCCCATCACCATGTGTCACCCACACTTTGCTTCTCCATCTCGGCCCTCCTGGCACCACTCGATCTCCACTTTGGCCAGTGGCTAGTCTGATATTGTGCTGTGAGGCCAAGTGCACCTGCTAGGAGTTTTTTTTTTGTTTCATCTAGCCTCTGTTTGGTTTTGAAAGTGATCCAAAAGCAACCCAGAACCTCTGTGCACACATGTCCAAAATTGGATAAATAGGTGAAGCCAGTGTGAAACTTAAAAAAAAAAAAACAGACTTTGTTCTGTGGAGTAAAATTAAATCTTTCACCTCACAGCAGAAATATTTAAGACAACTGCCTTTTGAAAGTTCAAAGATGCATAACAGATCTTTTGGAGGAAAATTCCTTATTCCGTTACTATCAAACTGTTCTCTATTACCATCTCTAACCAAAAAACAATTAATGAAGATGGAAGGCATTAGATGTGGTGGCCCAGGGGAAAGACGGGGTTCTTTAGGATTTGTGTGTGTGTGGTAATGGGGCTAAGAAGCGAGCGTCTGCTTTGTATTTGTATTCTGGTGGCCAGGGGTATCCGTGGATACACCTAGGTGACTGGAAAGCATGCAGAAGGAAGAAGCTGGAGAGCAGTTATTTCTTCACCGTGGCCCTGATACCCACGATGATTAAAAGAGCTTCTCAGTTCTAGGTAACTTTAGGCCATTTCTGTTGAATCCGTTCTTGTTTGTAGCTGCATCTTTAATGGTTTGTTTTGTGTAACTGGTAAGCAAATCTTAACCATGTTTCTGTAAAATGCATTTCTTTTTTATGTATTTGTAATTAATTTAAATAAATATATGAAGTCATATGTCCTGCTGGCAAAATTTTTGATGATTTAGATTTTCAATTCATTTTTATATTTGAGTTCCTTTAAAAATGCAACTTCTGTCAAACCCCCATTTAGAGCTTTATGGAACAGTAGTTAGTAGCTATCTGTTTATATGAATTTTCTTATCTTTTTGTCAGACATATGTGTGCTTCCTTGGCAGCAGACACAGACCTAAACAACCTTGTTGTATAGATCATAGTGTACACTTCTGACTGAAAACTCAAGAAAATGGCTCTTTGAGTTGGTACCAAAGCATGCTTTTGCCATGTCAAAACTATTTGAATCTCAACATTTTCATTTTGGGTCGAGCAAAGGCTAATTTATTAATCTTTGCACTTCTACTCAAATAATCTTTAATATCGAGGTTCTAAAAAGAGTCGACTTGGCGTACATGATGCCAGCCTTTAAAATTGGGACCAACTTGAGGCTTGCTGTCTAAATAAGAAAAGTTAAAGAAAATTACTGCTGCTAAATTTTCTAAATTGTTTGGTTCTTATTCATGCTACTGGCTTTTGGAATCTTTGCCAGTTTTATATTTGTCTTATTATTTTTTACTAAATTTAATTTTATTTCTATTCAATCATTTATCTACCTGTGATGCTATATTTTGCAGTTTGCACTTTGGTCAGCTCAGGGTATTGTAAATGTGCTATATAAATACACTTTGACTTGACTTGACTAAATCTCCCCACATAAACGAACACCATTTCCAGAACCCTGTCTGGGTAAAGTTGAGATGTCATTCAACTAAATTTGAAAGAAAAGCTCCTTTAACCCACTCATAGAGTAGGATGATTCATAAATCAATGACGCCCAGTACCTCTCCTTCTGTCCTCGTTCGTAATGTTCAAAAATCAAGCAGCTTTGAGGACAAAATGAAAAGAGCTTAGTCATTGTTGAACTTCATTCATGTGGGTGACGATGATCGGGTATCTTGGCCTTGAAGGGATTATCAGGGAAAATTTGATTACTCAGACAATATCAACTGGCTTGAGACAGAGCTGGAGCACTAAAAACATGAAGCTCTGTCATTATTGAATCACTACACTTGCTGACCTACCTTTGGCTCTGTTGTAATGTGACGTCAACTTTTTATATATTCTCTAAAAAACATGGGGTTCATAATATTTACCTACTGTATCTCTTAAAAAGTTTTATTGTGAATTCATAATATGGATTCTCAGAAAGTCAAAGCAACTCATGTTATGGTTTTCTAACAAGCAGTCAATGAAACCATCAACAAAGATGGCAAGTCTTTGTGTAATCAATATAAAACATTTTTTTAAATTATTGAGATGCACCTGTCTTTTATCTCATTTATGGCCTGCTCAAAAATGGAAAAATGAATTTCAAATAAACTACAAGAAAGGTTCAATATATGTAATGTTTAATTTTTTCTGATATAACTAAGAACACTTGCCTAAACATGAAAAAAGACACGTTCATCAACACAAGTATTTAATCATAATATCTGCAGAACATCATATTTAACTTGAATCCAACAGATTTGTGATGCTTTGTTAAGGTGAGGATATTCCCACTGAGTATGTATTCTCATTTAGTGACAATTTAATAATTTAATGTGTTTTTTTGTGTGTAAATTTGATCAGCTATTGCAAGCAGAGCAGACACAAAAGGGGGAGATGACAATTTTCAATTGGGAAAATAAATGTAGAGGTAAAGACGAGTAAAAGGCTGAAGATAAAGGTGGAAGAGGACCATAAAAGTAACAGGAAATCAAGCCACATGAGAGACAAACAAAGGAGAAAATGCCATGTGCTGTCCTGTGTTTTTTTTTTTTTTTTTTTTCCTAATAGAGAGAGGAACAGAATCGTGAGAGGGGTGGGGTCAGCATCTAACAAAAACCATGATGATTGCCTTCTGCCGTCACTTCTGGGCAGTCAAAGCAACTAAAAACATGTTGGAACCTTCATTTATATTTTTCTGAAGATAAAATAAACAGCAACATAAAACCTCTGTTGGGATTTTTAAGTAAATAAAGGCACACAGACACACAAATGATCCTGGTGACCTTTGGGAGGCTCTTTGTTGTTTCCAAGCTGAAATCATTTGGAATTTAAATTATTTTTCTTTTACAGCATCAACAATAGGAATTTGTCCTCCTGTTTTGTCTGTAGATGCGCAGCAGGCTTTATTGGAATGCCCTCTTCCTTCCTCTCCTCCTTGTCCCCAGCCACTCCCTCTGGCGAGTGCTGATTTTTGATAATAAGCCCAGTAGTAGCCGTCACGTGGCCTGACCAGCAGTGCGCGGCATGTGTGCTGGTTAGGGACTTGAATGGCGATGGAGGAAGTACAGGGCTGTACAAGAAGGGAATTAGAAGACCCACAGTGAGCACTGATTCATACAGCCAGCGGGAATGTTGTTTGCTGGTACAAGACTTTTCTTTTGTGTATGTGGAGGCGGCTCCTGAAACATTGCCTCTTTTTGCTCGTCAGTCACTTACTAGGATGATAATTAAAGATTTGACTTTATAAATTTGAAGAAGTGCTGCCACGTGCACAACAGTTATGTAGGGTGCAACATTCGTAATTAGTGTTTATTAATTACCTTAGTAATGAAGGTTGTTGATAATTTAGCATGTGTTCTTTGAAAGCAATAACAGGTGAATAGTTTGTCATTTATTAAAGTGTGTAAGGCAGAAGCAGTGGGGCATCTTTATTTCTTCCTGTTGTGTCTTTCGCTTAGACGTTCACATAGCAATATTTGTGTTCAGATTGTGTGTATCTTTGCATGTGTAGGTGCAAGGGGGTTGGACAAACAGAGCTTCCAAATGACACTGTATGTCCCCTCCCCCAGGTTTCACAAGGGTTTTATAGATCCAATGGGACAGTTATGTGTGCATATGGGAAAATTTCCATTTGTGTGCACACTGTCGTCTCTTGAAGATGTTTTCCTCCAACAGATTTATTTTTCTGTTTATTCTTTTTCTTCACAGTTAAATGTTTAAAATCATAAAATAAAATTTAATACCAGAAAAATAGAAATTTTCCAAAAAGCTAGTCAAAAATCCTGGCACTTTGTGAAAGCTAATCATAACCCTTCTGACGTCATGGCGTAGGCTAAAAGTGACTTATTAGGTCATGATTTAAAGAACTTCAAGAACACATGAGAAACAAAGTCAATGACATCTATTATGTGAAAGCTTTTTTTAAGGCTTTAGGTCTCCAACAAATCACAATTGGAGGCATTGTCCACTCCCTTCATGTGGAGTGGTCTAGTCAAAGTCTGGCTTTAATTGCAATTGAGATGCTGTAACGACTTAAAACAGTGGGTGGACTAAAACGTTTCTGCAAAGAATATTCACCATTTTAGTCATACCAGAACCTATATGTTTTTGATTGACAAGTTTTGTGTTTTTAACCTCCATTGGTTGAAGCAAGTAAATTTAGTACCACTCCCTCAAACTAAATATTAATGGTTGATGTGTTTGTTGTTGTTATTGTTACTTGGTATAAAATGAATTGCTCATCATGGCATAACTAAAAATCTATCTATCTATCTGTCTATCTATATTGAACCAGTTTTCCATTGCATCAATGTAAAAGTTGGATCTCAACTGATGTGAAGACAGTTTTCACCAAGCATGGCAGAAGTTACTATATTTAGGGGGCAATTAGAAGCAGGTTACTGCAAGTAGCTTTTTTTTCCCTCCACAAATGACATAATTATGTGAAAGTGACATCTTTATTTCTGTAGTTTATCTTTGATATTTTTTTGTCTAAAACATTTAAGGCTGACAAAAGCAAAAATCTAATGAAATCTTTAAGGGGACAAGTACGTTTCACAGTAATGCATGTATGTGATTGTATAGATAATGAAGTGTTTTTTCCATAATAAGAAAATGTTTTATTCCCCACAACATAGCCAATTGAACAATTTGAACATCAGAAATACCAATATGAGTCAAAGCAGACACAATTATTGTTTTGGTTAATATTCCTCAGTCATCCAATCATTTGTTTTCAATGAAGACAAAAGGCAGATTTGCAACAGCTTTGGAGAAAATCTGGAGAAATAAAGCAAATACTGGAGATTTTAAATGTTAATGTGAAGTGGAGCAGACTGAGAGTTTTATGGCTGATATCATTAAAACGATGGCCATGTCTAGGAAAGAGTGTCTGATACTGAGCCTGGAGTATTGGGGTAAGATGTGGGGGAGGGGATCGTGTGTGTGTGTGTTGGGGTGTGCAGGTATGGGTGTGAGTAAGAGGTTTGCTATCGGTGTCTGAGTGTTTAATAAATCAATGCAGGTCGAGCCTGAGAGCGAAATGTCGCCTAAATGGTCTGCTGTTAGTGGGGATTTGTAGAGTCAGAGTGTTTTTAGGTGTACTGGTTGAATGCGGTACAATGAGATGTGGCTGTGCATGTGTCACTTCTAATAAACGATACAGAAGCTGAAAAAATGACCTCATACCCAGACGTCTGTGAGTACAACCCACTCCAGCTTCTTTTACCTCTCCCCCTTGTGGAGGACAGAATTTGTATAATCCCAAATGTGAGTTCAAGAGCCTTTACAAGGTTCCATCTGACTAAATCATCTAAAGGAGAAAAAAATCTAAGGAAAAAAAAAACTGGCTCTGCTTGTTTTTTCCTCACCACGTGCTCCCTTGGTGGGCCCTTTTGTGCGGTGACTTAATTAGCAGTCTCTGAAGCTACACCAGTGCAGCATACAGGGGCTCCGGTCTCAGATCTCTGCACTCATGATGGTTTTTCTAAAAAAAAGTTAAGTGTGACGTCCAAAGGACATGAGGAAATGGAGAGGGAAACTAAAAGAAAAGAAAAATAAAACGGGAAAGACATCTATGGTAAAAAGGAAATAATTGTATTTATCTAGATTTGCACTACCTACTTCACATGTTAAATATGTGGAGTTTACATATCTGAATTGCCTACCTCTCAGAGAGTGGGAGGTATGCAGGTTTTGCAGTTAAACAGCCACTAGTCTGATTCAGCAATTTAAAAAGATTTTATGTGGTAGACAAACACAAAGTAATGCATAGCTGCAAAAATTATAGGGCAAGGATACAAAGGTAAAAATGTTTAATATCAAAAATTTTAAAAGATAATAATAGAGAAGCCTGCACTGATCTTTGAACTTAAAAAATATTGAGTACTTTATGTTGATATTTCACATAAAATCCAAATAATGTGTACTGACATATCTAGTTGTAAATCGACTAAACTTAAAATGATTTTTGGGGTATGAATGGTTTTCAAAGTACTGTCTGTATATGTTGGAACATAAAAGTAAAACAGACAGACTGACACTTTTCATTTGGAGGAACCATGTTCATTTCACTTGAACACTTTTTATCCTCATTTTGTCTTTGATCATCCCTCGTGCTTTGGATCTACACTTCTTCGTTCAGCTCATGTTTCCTTCAACTTCAAAAATAATTTGCAGAGATCAAATGTGACATGAAAGTAAGACAGAGCAATAAAAAGGGAGGCAAGCATGGAGCTCAACTTGGAGGGTCTTTGTGACATGTGTCTGATGCAAATCTTGTTGTTTTGGGAAGATGTGAAAGTGTGTGGATGTACGAAACACAACCTGCAAGACTGTCAATCTTATCAGAATGCTTAAGAATTTGAGTTTCTTAGCCAACGTAATGTTAGAAAACAGCCAAAGTGATCAAATAGATTAAAAAAACTGTTTATTATGTATGTAACTGTTGCCATCATAAAACTTGTTTAGGTTAAACTCGCCAATCAAGATTTTCAGGTTTGTGAGCTCATTGAGACATGAAGTCCCACTATGGTCACTTCATAGTTTAAGGTTGGAATAGTTGAATTAAAAAAAGAGAAACAAAGTCAAGGCTTCATTGCAAGTTTGGTAAGTAGTACCTTCAGGCACCTCCTCTGTTAGTTTTATTTTATTTTTGTTCAGTTTAATATAGATGGCTAACAGGAGCCACAAGATGACTCAGAATATGCACCGACATCACACACTTGTGCATTCAAACTGATGGTTTGTGTTCATTGACTTGAAAAAGTCACATTTAAAATGAATCATCCACACAATGAAATATGCGGTATGAAGTAAAGCTTGAAAATTAAATTTCTGTTTAAAGAACAGAAGTTTGAATATTTAAGTCAAGTCTGTAGCTGAGGAAGGAAATATCTGGTAAAGTGCTGGGAAATTAGGCTGCCATTTTAAAGTGCTAATATTTGGTCAACGTGTCTAGCAAACAGGGTTGACTTTCAGCTCATGCCCATATTTCTTTTCTTCATTTGAACAGAAAGATCAGGCCACTAGGTAAACCAGATAATGTAAGCTTGTCTTGGACGTAAGCATCTATTGTTTGCCATTAAGTTCCCCTATGATAAAACCTGTTTGAATATTATGTAAAACAGGTTTTTCATTAGCTTCCTCTGGATGTTGCTCCAAATCAGATTGAACTAAGTCATATTATTTGGCTGCAGGAGCTTGAAACACAGAGGATGTGTGGCGACTTGTTTTTATTCTGAAATCGGGAAAGAGAGATATGGTTGTAAACAGTTTTATCTTTCCGCACACAACAAAAAAGTGATTAGCCTCTGTGACTGCATGTCTTTCTTCCTCAAAGTCTCTTTTGTCAGCTTATTATTTTTTCATCCTGCTTTAGAAGCAGTAAGTGTATGATTACCACATGATTTTTATCTGCATTGCACTTTATTGCAGTTCACTTGCAAACAAGAAGTGATGGTTTTCCTGCATTTAAGAGGGTATGTTTTATGCTGTTTGTGTAAACTATAAGGTATTAATATTTTATCCCAACCTGTTTGGATTTCAACCACCCTCCTCTCCTTAGAGCCCTATCTGGACTTAAGACAGGGGTCTGAGGCACCTTGTTTACCAGGTTTGGTTGTAAGCATGTAGGCTTAAACCTGCCCAATTCTATCAAATCCATACTTTGCTTTTATTGTGATATTTTAATTACTTCTATTTTTCACCAAAATCTTATAAGTTTCACATTTGTATGCAATTTTCTCAGGAAAAGGTATCTCATAACTTTATACAGAGATGAACCAAATAGTCACCTACTTAAATGTCAATTCATGCAATAATAAGAAATCCAGGGATATGAACTTTCTGAAAAAAACTCCAGCTGTCTTCCCTTCTTGTCGTTTTGAAGTTACAGAGTATTTGAAGTTGCTTTCTACCTTTTCTTCAGTTCTCTTTGATCTTACCCCCCGCTGGTCTTCAGGGTCGTTTTTTACCAGATTATATGATTCAAATGTCACCCAGGCGCTCGAGGTCCTGCCCAGTTCTACTCACATCTGGTGCACAACATAAATGATTCTGTTGTTTTTTGTATGTTTTTTGCTTCAAAAAGTTATTGGCCTATAGGTCTGGTTCTCTTGAGCCCAAACAAGGGGATCATGAAATGGTAACAAGCTTCTTTGAACCTGTAGGTGGTATTTGATGCTCAGAAAGCAGCATAGTATATTGTGTGTTTGATCAGACTGCTCCCTGGAACACAGGGTTCACGTCACATTGCTAGCCTTTGTAGTACATGGATCAGAGTCTACAAATAGACTATTACATTTATGCTAATTCATTTTATTGGATTATTAACTCTATTTTGTTTTCATGTCTTTTATTAAGTCATTAAAGTATAATGATAATATATGGAGTGACGTAAAGACTATTTCAAATATACTGTTGAGAAAGATTAACTTTGAAAAATTTTTAACCTCTTTGTTTCCATTTCTGTTGCAATTCAATTTTTTTTGCAGTTAGTTGGAGGACAAAGCACTTTTATTAATATTTATTTTTTATGTACATGTATTTTTGCAGTTGGTATGTGAATGAGTTACTTAGATTTTAACATAGTAAAGTTCAGCCTTACAAAATCTTCAGTCACGTCTTGCAGTCTAAGCGAAATTGCTGTTTCTGCTTGTTCACAGTGACTTGGTAGCCAACTGATTATTGGGAAATTCAATGAGCCTTTAATCCCTTCAAAAGACCAACATTATACTTGTCTATGTTAGTCATCACATTTTATGTTCTCCTCTCCCCCACATTTGTGGTCTAACCTCTACCCGCTGATTAACGGTCTCTTTCCTCCATCTGACACGCACCGTTCTTTAGCTCTTTAACCGATCACAACAATGTGGAAGACCATCTATTTCTTCTCTTCTTTTTCCAACATTCAGCACACTCGTTTCTTTCTCACTTTCTGTAGTTTTTCTCATTTTTCTTCCTTTTTCTCTCTTGACTTGCTTGCTCTTTGAGGGTCCTGTTCCCTATAGTTGTTCACAGTCATAGAAGAACTGAACCATATTTTTTTCTTTTTGTGTTGTTTTTCCGGCATGCATTGTTACAGGACATTTTTGTACTTGCTCTCCAGGGAATACAGGTGGCGCTTTTCATGTTTTCTGAAAGGAAGTATGAATACATTCTCTTTACAGAGTTTAAAGACCGTATATTGCTGGGTTTTGCAAGGCTTTCATATTGTTTTAGATTAACAATGTAACAAATTAAAAAGAAAAAAAACAGTCCAATTTAAACACTGGTTACAGTATTTACAGGTTGTTTATCTACATTTTTCTGCACTTTTTAATCTTTTGTGAGCCATTTTGGAATATGTACACCCAGATATCATGTCATGCACCATCATTTTTTCAATTTTCCTTCTTGTTAAATATCTACAGTATATTGTATGTTTCTATATTTAATATATCTGTAGGCAGTTTAAAATATCTGTATGTTTGCTATTCGACATGTTTGCTTTTGTCTGCATTAAAATAGCCGCAAAAAAAAAAAAGTCACATTGGTGTAACGATAAACCCAGGTTTAATACTGATGCAAGGTTTGATTTCCTCCAATGTAGGTGACCAGAAATAAATATAAATAGAGCTAAATATTATTTTTGATAGTAAGTAGATGGAAAGGTTTCCACTCAGCTCACTTAATACATCTGACAAAGGTAAGACATTTGATATTTTTTTTTTTTTCAAGCATAAGTAAAAATTGCATGTAGCAAGTCTCAGAGAAGGAAATCCACATTTTGGTATGTGGAGTGAAAAGATCCTGATTACAGGTGACACAGTGTTCCCTTAGTTATTTATGTTTCGGTCACTGTTTTATTTCTGTATTCCTTTTACTACGTGTCTAGCGGAATGGAAAATTGAATGACTTCAAGGCAACAGGATGACCTTTACTTGTTCTCGTCTTGAACCAGTGTTCCAAAACATCTTGGCAGTAATACGTAGAGGAGAATCCTAATAAGCTGCAAGCTTGTGCAGGTTGGTTATACTCGAGGTGAACATCAGTGGGTTGACTTAGTCACTCATTGATCCCTGGGGTTTTCAGAGTGACAGTTGCTGAATGTCAGCAGAGCATTAACATTAAACATTAACACAATGATATTTATTTAAAGGGTAGATGACTGCTAATCTACCCAATGATTTCTCACTCTAATGCATTAGCAGAGCTACCGATATGTCAAGAATTGACACTGTCTGACCTATTAGAGGTGCGGCATTAAGAGTATCAAAATCAGAGCAGGATTTGTTAGACTTAGATGTATAGTTTAAAATTGGTTTAAAAACCATACAAAGGCCTACAGCAAAATATTAAATTACATTTGCTTTTGGACAAGAGATAAAGGCAGTTTTAAAATGACTGTGTGTCCATGTGATATAATTGCATAAGATTCCTGAGCACAAGACAATTGCTCCCAATTTCTCTATGAGGTATAAAGACTAGCTTTAGATTAAGTCCCAAAAGCTTTAATTGAGTGGTTTAATTGAGATTTGACCAAGTCTGACACATTTACATTATATTGATTTAAATGATCCCTAGTAAACTATGCACTGAATGAATATTCAGTTCTGTCTTGTGTCAGAATATCCATTAAGTCACCATTATGGTCTCTAAGTCGTCTTTCAAGTAAAACTTCCAGCTTGATATTCTACATCAGTGTCACGTGTTGGCTTTTATTTGTTGCATCAGGTAGCTGTGTTCCTTTGTCTTTTTTGATGCTGTTCATTCACAAATGTTCTCTAACAAATTTCCTTCAGGAGAACAACTAAATTTGTAATGATTAAACTCTGCAGGAGTGAACTCTTTTTAGTAATTTGGGGACTGCTGAAGCAGTTTTCTTTCCACTAAATTTGATTTACAGTTTATAAGGGAGTTAAAAGTGACAACTATGTATCATTCTTCTTTCATTTTATGGATTTTTGTGTTGATCCACAACATAAAATCCCAAATAAATACTGGAAGTTGGTGGTTGTTACATGGCAAAATGTGGCAAAGTTTACACTTTTTGTGGTAAAGTTTACACCGGGGTAATTTTGTTTTACATATTATCTGATCATAATGGGAAAATCTGTCACAAAGTCCTATCTTTCTGATCACATGTAGAAGTATGCCATGAATAGGTAACATCAGTTTTATGTGCTGTGGTTGCTAGATGTTACTTTACCTTTTATGAGCAAAACCAAGTTGTTCTAAGCTTTATGCCATGATTTCAGCAGAGAAAGTCCTTAGAGGTGCAAAGAATTAATGCATGGTGTAAAGGCCAGCAGCACCTGACACCCTGCAAAACTATTTATGATAATGTATACCTGTAACAGCATAATCCTTCACTTGTCCGGAATACATTATTTAATACCTGTGAATTAGCATTCACATTGTCAGGAAAGCAAAGATCAAAATAAATGTAAATAAACTGAATGTATTATGCCAAAGTCATGAAATGAACAGGACAATAGTTTGCAAAACATATAGAATAAATACCTAAGAGAACTGCAAGTGAAGTGGGATGATGGGGCAGAATTGAGCTTTTGATGGTGCAATTTAAATGTGAACAAAGTTATTGATGGCTCAATAATGTCGATAAAATCTGCCAGGAGCTACACCGGTGTGTCTGTTTCTCACATAAATATTCATCACTTTTTCCATCAGGAGACGGGGGACTAAAATAAAACGTTACGTCTCCACTCTAGGTGGAAGGGTGGATGGTATGTAGGCTGTGTGTGTCTGCATGATGGGGTGCGTGTGTGTGTGTTTGTCTAAAGTGCTTATACATCTTCTCTTTCTCCACATTCACTCTCACACCTCATAAGCTAGATTCAGACTGTTCCATATGGATGACGCTTGTATATGACAGTTCTTGGTCGATCAGAATTCAAATATAAGCAGGTGTTTGCGTGTGCATCAGCAAGTTTTCAGAAGCGTTGAAAGACATGAACAGACTTTATGCATTCTAGTCCAGCTATATGGTTTGATTCTACAGTTAGTAATCATGTTATGCACATCTTTTCAATCAAGTCATTGATGTGAATCTGTGTTGCTAATTGAGTAAAAAATTTTACATTTACTGTCGGAGCAAGAAAAAAAAGTTGAAGTTATTTTATGTTTTTGGAGTTCCCTAATAGACTGTACTATATGAATCTGAAAGAGCTGGTACTGAAAACAGGCTTTCCGATTCTTAGTTAAATTAAGTTCATTTTAAGATGCTTTGAGACCTTTTTAAGAATATAATTTAAATTTTAGGTTTACATGAATTACAAAAAATAACATGGGTACTGTAATTTAAAACTTGTATAAAAATTGCATGCCTCACCGGTCATCATGACAAGTAAAGTAGGTTTCAATGTTGAGAGAAAAAAATTTGTCCACTTGACTCCTCTATGTATTTTTTTCTTTATGATTTCAACATTTTAAGAAGAATTTAAATTTATACATTGTCTGTTGAAATACATCGGAGTAGAGCAGGGTGAGGCAGTGCTGTGTTCCACAAAGTCAATGCATAAGTTGACACTTGGCCACTGTTATGTCTTATATTGGTATATATACTATTGCTTTATATACTAGTTTACATGAAGGACTAAAATCGAAATTATTAAATATAGGACTAGTCTCTAGTCTTGAAGAAATCCATTGCAAGTTTGTGATTGAAGTTTTTTTATCGGTATAGGACTTTTTTGTTTTGTTTTGTTTTTTGTTGTTTTTTTTCCCACTATTGAGCATTTAAGCTCCAGACACAGAAAAATCTGAGTAGGAATAATAGTCATATCACAGTTTTAACTTTGAATGTGTTCAATGTTTTGCCTACAATATCTTCCAGAAATGTAAAATTCATATTGTATTTGTTGATGGACACAAGCTTTTCAGTTCCTTTCACCCGTAGATTAAAAGGGCAAGCTGAATCAAATTTCATTTGTTCTCTAAGAGAAAAGAAAGATTTGTTGGAAACTGATGGGATTATATTTACAAGCCTCTTTATTTTAATGAGTCTTTTGTGTTCATAAACTGTATGTTGCATCCCTGCCTTTTACTTTCGCTCTTTTGCACTTTCCTCTGATTTTAAAAAGCTGCTTTTGAAGATTAAGATGACCTACATCAGGTGATGTTACATGAGTGTGAAAGGAAATCCTAATTTATGGATATTCGACATGAGGCTTATTGTGATTTAAGATGCCACTGACTGCACTTTTTTCTTTTCTTTTTTTTTTACTTCCGAGGGGACATTCCTTGCATGCTCCACAAATCTCTGTTATCAGGCTATAAGCAGAGATTCAGTGAAAGATGGAAAAAAGGAAAAGCAGACAGGAAGAGATAGGATTTATGCTAACATGCTGGTAGGAATGAAGGGGATTTATGTGATCCTTTGTGATGACTGATGGCATTACATGAGACCCTGCAACGGCAGTGCATTTCCGTCACACATTTTGTCTCTGTATCCCCGTTTTCTCCATCCTGCTCTTTCTATTTACCTTTGTCTGTAGCTCGGACTACTCTGCAAGTCTCCAGGGAAATGCTGCTGATTTATTCTAGACCTACACCTTCTTCGGTTCTATCTCTCTAATGTCTTCAACCCCCTACAAGCAGCCTCTTTTCTCTTATAAAAATCAATATTGTGTGTTTGCTGGCGAGCGTGTGCACATGTAATTTATTTTTCGCCTTACATTGTAAGCAAAATTTCATATACATATAGAAAGGATCTATCTCCACTGCTGCGATGGTGTCAGTTTTCAATGCTTGTACTTCATAATTATTGCTCCCAGAGGTGTTGTCAGTCACACCAACACTGCGGGACGTCATGCACTATACACAATAAACTTCAAGCTAATAAGGGTCCCGCTTTACAAACAAGAGGATATACTGCCAGGGCTGGAGCAAATCATTGTCATTCATTAAAATGAATCTGTGATGCAATTTACTGTAAACGTTTTCAACACAAAATCCTCCAGTATTCTAGAGTGTCCTTTGTTAGGGGAACACATCTTTCAAAAACCTACAAAGATGAGGAAATTTGACACCAAGTGAAATCTGTGTGCTAAGTATAAAACTGTTAAAACACACTTGTACAGACACAGTATACGGTCAGATTTTTTTTTCTTTCAAAGTAAAGCGCAGATGCACAATTTGTCGAGTTGTGAGTTGAAAATGTAAAGGAGAAGGCAACAATTGGAGAAGGATACAGTCAGTTATATATAGGATGGTTTTTAAATTAGATATTCTCTTGTACACAGGAGAAAAATAGAAGTTACACTTGTCCTTCAAAATACATTTTGCACATCCGGTCCTTTGCTAAGAAAAGGAATCTTGGAATACAAACATGGTTTGGACAGAATACATACTTTTTGACATGTGATTTCACCTAGCATATGTCCCTGACCCAAAGTTGGTGTGAAAAAATAATCTTTGTCAAGGAATAGTTTATCGAAGGCCTCTCAACCTCCTACGTTCTAAGCTGCTTGTGAACACAGCACCTGGAACGCAGCCGGCAACAGTTTGAGTCAAAATGTTACTTGCTTATGATTAAATAAAAATTTAACTGGAAAATTGGTTTGGAATTTTAGCTCAGGGATTATCTTTTGACTTTTGTTGGATTTGAATTAATTGGCCTTTTTGAATGAATTGTAAGATGTTTCTTTTCTGCTCATTTTTGCCACATGCTGTCACTGATAAGACAGTAGTTACTGTTTTTAAAGAGCAATAATGCTGTTAATCCAGTGTATATTAGCTACAGGATTTCTTTTCGCAGGTTTATCACAGTAAACATTTCTTTCATTTCCACAGCAAAGAAGACTTGTGCGACCACTGACTTTGCCTGTAAGAATGGACAGTGCCTGCCTGCTAGGTGGCGCTGCGACGGAGAACCAGAGTGTGCAGATGGTTCGGATGAGGCTGATGCAATCTGCAGTAAGTAGCTTCACAGATGCATTGCATGTTCAACAGGCGAACTTAACCACACATGTTGATAAGCGGTGCCACAAAAGCAAACACTGATATAATGACAGATGGAACAGAGAGTCAGGTAGGTCAACACCTAATCCCACATACACAGTTGACACGTCTCACATGTTCTAACACATGTTGTGTGAGGGGGTGTGTATCCGTGAGTTAAAAAGAAGTCAACTTGCATATTTTAGAGAGCATAAACATCTGCATTACATCAGCAGTTTTTTTTTTCATACAATAATTCTGGATTCTTGACAGTAGTTCTGTTTTGGTAACACTTTCGTCACTCTCAAGGATGCCCATTCTTTGTGATTGCTGCACTTTGCAACCTTCCATTCCTTGAACACTACATCAGAAAATTGCTTTCAGTTGACTGCCGTACATGGTTTAATCAAGGTCAAAAGAGTGAAAAAGATTTTAACTTCTTTTACATCATTTCCACACAGCTAACATGAAAAGTGGAAAGAAAGAATTTCTAATTATCTCTATTACTTTTACCTGATCAGAGCAGGAAAGACCAATACTTTAAAGTTTAATGAAGTAGTCCACAGCAAAACTTATCTATATTTTCGTACTACTTCACATACCTTCTAAAACCTTTAATAGACACTTTACTGCTTGTGGTTAGATCTGTTACTTGAGAGACTTATAAATTACAACCACAAAGCTAGACATAGGCAGTTATTAATTACATTAAGTCAGTTACATCTACCTGAGGAACTTTTGGAGAAAAAAACATAGTTTTACTGAATAAATGAGACAGCAGTTGCAGTCAAATGTACTTTATTCATACAGATCAGAAACGTATAGAAAAGCTGTTGCATTTGAAGCTAATCATTATTGGCAAACATAAAGATATCCTGTATTTTGTTATTTTTGCTAAGCATTGGTTTATTTATTTCCTTCAATCCAAGACTTCAACTGTGTCCTGTTCCTGGGGTAAGAAGTGTTTCCAACGAAGCAATTGCTGTTTTTCTTTTTTGGGGTGTTTGGAGGCATCCGTCTTTTCTCCTTGTGTACTTCCACTCTACCCAAGTTTCTTGCATATATGATCTTTTTAGCAAAACTGCTCACAGTGTACTTATGCTGCGTCACAGTAAGCTGTCAGATATTACATAATTTATCTCAGAAAGCAAATGATAATAGGGAAAAAAACTTTAACAGTGTGTTGAGCACAAATATAAGCATTTAGGATATGAAGCCAACCGTCTTTACTGGTTAAATTACTTTCCCAAACCCAGTAAACTCCAGTAATTCAATAAAACCCTTTAACAAAGTATCAATTGATGAACAATTTTAATTCCATTGTTCAGTTTCAGATTACTAGCTTTTCACTATTTTTGGCAAGTCATCATAGAGCATCCATTTACTTCACAGATGCAGGACTGGTGAGACACTCATCAAATATATGTCCTGGTTCGGAGCTAGAAGTCTGTCTTTCCTCTTCAGTCTTATCATTCAACTCTCACACTACAACCCACATCCTATTTGGCACTTTTTCATCAATATGGATCTCAAAGAGGTGATCAAAGGGGGCTTTGAAGATCCCCAATGATAAATTTGATTGACAGAGGCCAAGAACGTGTGTGGGTTTGCATACGAGCACATGCCTTTTCTAAAAGCTTAGAGTGTGCACACTGGCATAAGTATGTGGGTAAAACTGGAGTCAATACTTGTATTTAGTATTCATCGCAAGGTTAAAATCTAACCCATTTCATCAGATCAGTAGACTTGTGGTTTAGTCTCATTATATCTAATCAAGGTCAGACACGGAGAGGTTCTCTAACTCTTTCCAGACACATTGATCACGTCAGGTCTATTATGGTATTCTACATGTATTATGAGGTAAAAATAAAACAGTGTTAGAACAGCAGGAACTGAAACTTTGCATTTGTTCACATTTGTGTACTTTCCTCATTATTTGGCCTTATTTGGTTATTTGTTTATTTAAAGATCTCCATTAGTCTCTGTCATAGTAGAGACTATTCTTCTTTGGTTCCACACCACAAACATTACAATAAAATCATACTTTTACAAACCTTGCAAAAAAACATATAATGAATCATTAGACTCAGATGACTCAGATGGATCTAAAAGTTGCAGGACACTGAACCTTGAGACCTGGGTCCATGTGTAAAGGTGACATTAGGCAACATTAATCAGGCCATTGCTGCAAAAACAGTTAGCACTTGCATGAATTCTACAGCAGTAGCATATATGGGCAATATTGCATCTTTAAGTTACAGCACTCATGGTAGATAATCTTTTGACAGATATTGTTGGCAAACGGTCGTAAATGATGAACAAATTACCAGGGTTCAACAATCTTGGATAAACAGTACCACCTGTTCCTTCCAGAAGCATCTGCATTGGTTGTTTCTGTACATTTTTTCAGTTTTTCCCTCTCAGCACTTTCTTTGTGTTGTTGAAGACCTTTAAATATCCTTCTGCCAGCCAACAACTGTGCGCAGCAATCTTGTTTCTGTCATTTTGTGTGCTACTTGTCATCCACTTTCTGATCTAAGTTCAGTTTAAGTAATGCCTTGATGGAATTGATTGCCCTGGGAGAGAATCGATGGGCTGATCCCTGAGACTTTTGCTCGACTGCTGATTAACTATGGACCTCCAATGATGGCTCTGAAACTCACGTGTGCAGATGCGCACACACCTACGCACAAACACCCCAGTTGCTGTGTCGCTCTCTGTAATTACACACTGAAAAAACCTGGGCCTGGGGGGAGTTCTGGAAATAAAGCTCAGTAAGGCCAGCAGTGGTTCATGCATGATCTTATGACTTTGTGGCTTATTAGTTATTGCAGTGGTAGCATCACTTTTCAAAAATAGTTTAGAAATATTGTGGGGCATCTGTATTTCAGAGCCAAACGTTGTGTCTGTTTACCAATTACCAGCACATTTCTCACAACACAATATGTTATCAGAAAATTTTATAGTATTTAGCCATGCAGTGGTCATGCAAGTCTCACTTTTTTCCATATAATTAGTCTGTTTTACTTGAGAGTAATGCGGCTGTCAAAACGTTATTTCAAGGGCACCGTCCTGAAACTTTCTCACTACATTCGCAATTTTATTTATTTATTTATTTTTTACCTTTCCGTCACTTAAAGCTCATGCTTGAATTGACGTGATTAGATATCAAAATACTGATATAGGCTTAGAAAAACGAGCTAATTATTTTTGGCTTAATGTGCAGACTGGTCATTTGGAGATGAGATATCAATTTAGAAATATATATCAAAAGTTCTCTATCTATTTTCTGCATTACAACAGAAACTGTCAGGAAGCAGCTCATGTCCTCTAGTTCACATCCAGATTATATGTAATCATTCATATATTATTTTAACTTCCTTTTTCTTCCTCTTCTTCTTTTTTTTATACCAGAGATGTGACTGCAAAGATTTGCTCGTAAAATTACTTATCTGTTTGGAGACAAAATGTTTCATGCTTCATTTATTTATTGATTTTATTCCTCTTATTTGATGTTTAACCATGAAAGCTTAGGAACAATGGACACTTGCCACTTTTAGTCTACCATGTATTGGACAAAGGTATAACTAAACTCGTTTTATTCTGTCTTTCCAGATGCTTGAAAACTTAAGAATATGATACAAAACCCCCATCATAGAATGCCTAAACTTTTGTGAGATGTGAAGGATATTTTATATTCATGACATAAAAGCCTTGTATCATCTCGGTGACTAATCTATTTCAGGTCTACTCAAGCATCTCACACTTGGAGGCATGCTGATAAAGGCTGTCTTGAAAAGTCTCTAAACCCATTATGAAAGAGAATGGGAGGAAAGTATACTAGCACAAATGAGAATTTTGATGAGTATTGAAGTCAAGTAATCTCAAGTCATTGTTCACGGTTGAGAAGCGTCGTCAGATAAAACTGAGAGAACAACAGTGTACGCATCCCCTTCGGCTCTGCCATTACGATATCAAAGCAGCTGTGTTTTAATTGAGAAAACGGGGGATTTTAAAACATTTGGTTCTTTGATATGCTTCAAACTAAACTCTGTTGCAAGGCCTTAAAGTTAGCACATTTACAATGGAAATGTTGTATTGGTACACTCAAACTTGTAATTAAATAATTTGAATACAATTTACATCTTAATGTGTCCTGATATGTTTTGCACATATTGATCATCTCTTATTTTTTGGTCTACTCTACTCCATACCTCAGGGTTTATTTCTTTCCAATCCAGCTGATGAAAGCCATTCATCTAGAGAAACAAACTGTCAAAGCGGTGCCTCTCATCACAGCAAGACTTCTCACCCACTTGTGGTAGTCATGATTTATAGCGCTCATATCCACTCATTTCCACTACCTTCATCAAGTTCTTTTCCATATGGTAATCATAGCTTTGCTGGGGAAAAGATTAAAGAAAAACTTGTGTAGACTTGGACAGTAGAAGTAGATTGATTTTAAAGAATGTTTGCAGCTTTAATTTCTCTCAAGGTTTCGTTGTTGTCTTGGAATGTGTGGGAATTTTTTAATTCCCAGGTCTGAATAAGAATTGAATAAAGAAAACTTATTTACCTCTTCTTTTTTTAACCTGATAATTCCAGGCAATTTTACATCCAAATTTACCTGGATTTGTAATTCTTTAAAGATGCTCTTTTAAAATGTCAAAAATTAAGCACTAAAGCTGATGTTTATTTAACAAATGGGATGAAGGTATGAAAATTCACAAAACTGCTCTGATACTCTAGTCATTATTTGAAAAGTCCAAGAGTTAGATCACCTCGAACACTAAATCTAAGATAACGCAGATGCCAAAAAGCTGTGAAAAGGGTTGTTACTCAATGTTCATAATGTTTATTTTTGGAAAAGTGTGGAACTTTGAAACAAAGATTGTTAGAACCCTGTCCTCTGGAGTTCAAATGTCCATGCAGGGAGGAGGGAACCCTGAACGCTTACTCAGTTATAACTGCAGAATGTTGCTAGTGTACAGCAGCTACAAATGATTGGATGCCGACTGTTAACATGGAAATTGTGTTTTGTATCATAGCAATTGCTGTGAGATGTAGTTTTAATGCAAAGCTGGAATAGAGCTATTTCTTTATTTCTCCAGTTGTGTAGTTTAAGGCATGACGGTAAGATTACTGCAAAATGTATGTCTGCAATTCCCAGTGCTCTGAACAACAAGTTGTCTCATTGTGTACATAATCGTTACAATTATGTATGAAAGATGTAGTTTTTGTGCACTGTCTAATAGAGCGTTTCGTGCTGGTTGGTGCTCCTATTTTCTCATGCGTCTGCAGAAATCGTAGCCCATCAGTACCTTTATGTTGATCTGACAACTCAGCTGTGCTATGAGCATTGTGTATGAACATTTTAACCAGCTTGCATGTTTTACACCCTTACAAGGTGAATTTAAATTATTTGTAGTGATAGAACGTTTGTAATCTCTTTAAGGAAGTTATTAAAGCAAGTGTATGATAAAATCTATCTGCATCAGTTCTCCTGCATAGATGCTCATATCAATTTCTTTTCACTTTCTTCTTAGTGGGCTACAAGCACAATTTGTAGAAGAGTTTGTAAGGCTCCTTTACTTTCTAATAGATAGGCCATTTATGAAATGTTGCTAAAGTGTTATCTTTAAATATGTCTATGCAATGAAGGTTAATTTTGATAGCATTTAAAATTAACTGAAACTAAGCTTAGTAAAAAGATATGACAAGCACTTTATTAACAGTTACTATGCATTTTGTGTACTGAGTTTTATACAGTTTGATAATATCAAAAATCCATACCATTTATTAACAAATGACAGTGTCCACCTGTTCACCTCTTCTCACCTTTTGTATACTGAATACATTTCCATGTAATGTAACACAAATGTGTGACTCATGTTGTGGAAAGAATTATGAGTCACAGAGGAATATAGAGGAATTACTTTCATGTCTCCTGGTGGTCAGCAGTTCCTTTTTGTTCAAGAGTTTAATCTGTTACTACTGCAAAGTCAGTTCTCCGGTGTTGAGACTTGAACTTGCTTCCCTCCGACTTCCTCTCCTCTACATCGGTTCCACCTGCTCCAGAGTGGAGAAGTGGCTGTGGATTTGCCCGGCCGTTCTGAGACTATAGGCAGGTCAGCCTAATGCAGCAGGGTGACAGGAGGTTGTGCTCGTTAATTATTCTAGAATACGAGCGGAAAGGTTTCACTGAGTTGCATTGTCGGACGGCTTCAATTTCATGCTTGAGGCGGCCTCAGACCCGGCCATAATTTCCCAGGTGGCCTGTCTCTTGTTCTCCCTACCTGTATACATCTTCCTTGCACTTTCGTCCTGGAAGAAAGTCAGTGACCTTGGCATCAAAAGTCACTAATAAATACAAATAAACTCATTTTAGAAATAAATATAAAATTCACAAGCTCCCATGAAAGTTGCAAATGTTTAATAAATCACTCTAGTTCTTTTTATACACTTTTCATTAGTTCCATCGGTATTTTGTGGAAGGGGCTAAAAATTTGTTTGCAAGCTAGATGGCATTTAAGCCTGACTCGGCAGTGGTGCCCAAACTCTAGCAAACTATTGTGAGAAGCTTTTCAAGGGATACAAAACACATTTGACTGAAGTCAGGTTGAAAGAAAAATTCTACTAAATTATGTAGACTTCTGAATTTGGAGAAAAATTCTTAAATCTTTTTAGTCTGGCATTTAGTAAAGCAAAAATAATTGTACTAAGCCCAATTTACCTAAAACAGGAGCATATAGGTCTGGTTGTATCAGAGTAAGATAAGAATGGAAAAATTGTTGTGTATTTTTATAAATTCTTAAATATATTCTTCATATATTGGAATTTTTGTTGCTAAATTAGAAACGTTAGAGAAAAAATTATTTTCTAATCTTTTTGAATTAGCTCTTTTGCCCTGGATTTGGATTTAGAGCTCTTTAAGTTTAAAGTTCAAACCTAACTGTCTGTATTGCAAAACAGAAGCCCGATTCATTTTTCTCCCTGCTGTCCCAACAATCTCATCAGTTTCCATGCGACTCATTTTACACTGAGTATATTTGTTGGCCAATTTGTTTCCTACTTTCCATTTACAGTTGTATTGGGGATAAAACGGGTAATTTCCTATGGGAGCACTGGTGTCGCGCTGTATTTCTTCCCCAGTGGCACTGTCAGACACAAAGTCTAGACATTGCTAATGGTTCCAAGCTCATTCTTTCTGCACACAATTTAGATTGGGGGGGAAATGGTGAGAAGAGATCGAGGGAGGCTACAGCATCCTATTTTAGCCACATCTACTGAAAGAGGATGATCTTGCCAAATCTTAAGATCCAGAAGCAGTTTTATTCTGTCAATCTGTGTATTCAGACATGTGGATGTCATGTAAAAATTGTGTCGTAGAGATTTTTGGGAAGCAGAATCAGACGAAGGTTTTTCCTAGTAGGGCTTGATATTTTTGGTGCCTACTTTTTTTCTGTTCTTGTAAACAAAGCATGCATGTCACACTGCCACTCTGCTTCATGCCTCCACACAGAACGCTCAGAAAATAACCTCTTGAAAGAAATTTTTACCATGCTCTGCTGGTTGTATATACCATAGCTCCTTTTCAAAACTTGACTTTGGACTTTTGACTCTTTTGTTGCCATAGATATGTTCTTAGTATTTCTGTTGAAGCAACTTCCTACGATTACTTTTTTTATTCCATTTTTTTAACATTGTGCTTATTTCCAAGCGCTCCCCTTGCTCCCCTTTACTGTTTTCTTGTCCACTTTAACTTGACTTTGATCTCTCTGCCTTTAACACACTTTGCGTCTGCAGCCACAGGGCTCCAATAATTGGTGATCAGAATTTTAATCAAAGCCAATAATCAACGTTAACCTTCATTTAAGTTGAGGTTTGATATTTGAAGGTCGTCACATTGGAGGTGGTTATGTGGTTGACTGAGTGTGCCAGATTTTGTGTCAAATATAATGTCACTTTCATTTATTTTCAATTCAATATGCTAACAAACTAAATCAAACTTTAGTTTCAAAAGCCAGTCATAAATTTAAACTTTAAGTCTACTTCCTACATCTACTTTTGGTTTCAATTAAATCTTATGCTCCAGTTGGTGTACACTATTGGGATCTGTGAACTAATGTGTTTGAACATAAACGTGCCATTTTTTTTTTTTTTTACAGCTTTAAACATACTTTCTCATGCATATAAAATTTCATGTAACCATTGTAACACTTACAGTTCTTTGAACACATTTCAGCTCATGCATACACTAATTAAGCAACTGGATGTGTAAATCCACACGTGCTCACAGCTATTCTGTCACCAATTTACTCAAGTGAAGAAATCATGTCAATGAAGTGTGCTTGGTAGAGCATGCTTTGTTCTTTTTAGCCTGTTCTAACACAGTGAACTAACAGTGAACCTACAGTGAGATGTCATTCGGATAGATTAACCTGTTTTATTTATTTCACGGAGCCTTGTGACAAAATAAGACATTACAGGAACGTCTATGTGGAGAAAACAGGCTTTTCGCCGCAGTTTTTTTTTTACTTTTAAATATAATTTTGCCCACACCGTTTTTGACTAACCAGTTATAAGATACAGTACCTTTACTTAACATAAGCTAAAATACTTTATTATTGATAGTACTTTAGTTTCAATATGTAAAGTGCATATATTTCTATTTAATGAATAGCATATCCTTATAGAATTTAGAAGCTTTTGTAATCATATATGCTAATCGATAAAATTTACATAAAATGGAAATTTGTTGGTTGCATTAGCAAGAGAGCATCACAGAAATTTGCTGTTATACAAGGCTAAAAAATAACTTAAAATAAAATACTCACTTCACTTACATAAGAAATGCTCAGCCTTATAAATATCTACAGTGTTATTCATGAATACATAAAATATTAAAAGTATTTATACAAAACCAACATTAAAAAGCCACACTTCTCCATAAGGTTTGCAAATGAAGGCATTATTTTAAACTTCCCTTTTTACATAACTACAACTACAGAAATAAAACAAATGTGAAAGTGATATTATATTTATAGATTTTTGCTGACTTCACCAAGTCCTGTAGATAGACAGGAATGACAAAGAACCAGGTTATTTATTGACCTCTGTCTTAACACTATGATGCACATTTCTGGTGGTCACTTATTTGGACACAATATATGAGAAGAAATTTCTAAGTTCAGGTACAAAAAAAAAAAAAAAAAAAAAACTATTGCACTTAACAAATTAAGATCACATGTCTATCAATGACGTGATTCACTTATAGTTATGTTTATTAATTCAGTGGAAAGTATCAGGAATGTACATAATTTACTCTGCATAGTGTTATTTCTAAAACATTCGAACTGTTCACCCACAGTACCTACCTGTTATTGACTGAAACTTCAAATCCAAAAATGTATAATCCAGGTCTTTGGTAAATGAAACTATAACTGACTCAACTTTTCTAAGCAGATTATTGTGCATCTTGTACATTTCTGATTGGGTTGGGATATATATATATTTTTTATCTATTATTTATTTACTATAAAGGACAGTTATCTAAAAGTTCCCAATCTATTTTCATGCATTTAGCCCTGTGGATATAAAAAGGTCTTGTTTGATCAGATTACAACCCAATATCTCAACAGCCTGGAGTATATTCATCTTGTCCTCGTTTCCCCTGTTATAGATATTTACCACTGTGTGACCACCTGATCTCATTCTTCATTCCTAAGTTTAACCCACATATAACAAAAACATCATAGAATAATAATTCTATGATTGACGAGTTCCATCCAAACCAACAATGGCAGGTGAATAACAGTTCTTTACATGAAATCCTTCTCCATATTGACTTTGGTAACTGACAACTGATATGAAGCTGTGAGACTGTGTTGTGTTAATTTTACTAATGATGCATAAATCTGATTGGAATAACATTTTATATTACCCTTCCTTAGACCAGACTGAACCAATATGAAGGGCAAGTACATAGCTGCCCGTACTCAAACAAAGCCTCTGCCCTGTTTTCACTGCACAACAATAAAAGCTTATTGTTCTCAAGCAGCCACTTACCAATTTATAGAGCCACCTCTCAACTGAAAATTCAGCTTAATTATCCTATTTCACACACGATCAGCTCTTATGAATCCCCTGTAAGTCAGACTTAATTGATGATCTGTCAAACTTGTGCAAGCAATAAGGGCATGTACTCTCACTTGAAAAATTCTGAAATAAATGGTTATAACAGGCCTTTTCTGGAGTTAATATATTTTTATTTAG
This sequence comes from Xiphophorus hellerii, assembly GCF_003331165.1. Classification (NCBI taxonomy): domain Eukaryota; kingdom Metazoa; phylum Chordata; class Actinopteri; order Cyprinodontiformes; family Poeciliidae; genus Xiphophorus; species Xiphophorus hellerii. The sequence goes on from NC_045680.1 coordinate 2,664,311, forward strand.
ATATTCCCAAATGTCTTTTGTAGAAAAATGTTTTGTTGTTTTTTTTTAACATGTAGCATAATAAAAAATGATGCTCTGTAGCGTTTCATACAAAAGAAACTGTGGGTGTGTCCCATGTGACTCACTTTCTCTTTTAAACTGTTTGCAGGGCCAATTGATATTCACAACATTGCAGAGTATTTGGGAATTCTTAATGTTCCACCGACACAGTGAGAAAGAGCGTAGGTATTTTACATAAAAAGACATTAAAGCGAAAAACCTCATCAATCAGTGTAGTGCTGCAAGCATTGCAGTTGAAAATTTATTGTATCTTTAAACGTAGCAGTACAAAGAGTTCTCCACATTGAAATCATAAAACTGCAATCCTCATTGCCAATCTAGTCTATACTGTCTGCAGTCCATGTTCATCATGTGTCATATAATCACCCTCCATTGTGTGTTGGTTTTGACATCTTTCCTTGTGACAAAATGGGGTCTTAAAGCTGACTTAGTCTCGTAAACATGCCTCATAATTAATAAATTATCTTAGCAGTAGCGCTTTGAACCCTCCTAATCACTCACATGGGAGGATAGCTAGATGGTAACCAAGCACTTTGATAGAGAAGGCAGTTGTGTGCAACAATGCTTCGATCCCTCCCTCCTTTTGAGGGAAATTTAAGAAAGTAGTTAATCAAAAGTTCATTAGCATAGAGCGCCTTGCTCAGTCCACCCCTATACCCTGCTATAATAGACACTTAGGCAGTCTGTGTGAGGTGAATAATAAGTGTGCTCCCATTTCCACTTGTGTTTGTTCAACTGAATTAAAAACCTGCATCATACACAATCTGTCTAATGAGTTTTTGTTTTTCTTTTGACCCCAAGACAAACATCAGCTTAGATTCCAATTTACCATTTAGAAATGACCAAAAAAAACAAGAATGTGACTTAGGGGTATTGCAAATGGGAAGGATTAATATTTATTTATGATCTTTGCAGTATTTCATAAAACAATTTTTCCTTTACTGCACATTATTGCAATGGTCTGATACCTTTACAATTCAAAGAGCCAATTTTGCTCCATGAACAACTACATTAAACTCATTTAGACCCGCAAAAGTTGCATGACGTTTTGAAATATGACAGCTTATAATTTTTGATAAATATTTACTGTAGAAAATTTGTCATTTTTAAATAACCAAAACTGCATTTCTAAAATAAAGAAAGTCACAAAACATTTGCAAAATTACCTTTCCTTTTATAGGGGGATATGATATTTGTGGAAAATGCTGTAAAAAAATGTACATAGTCTTCAACCTCAAACTTAAAAAATGGTGCTGGTATTTTCTCTGTTTTTTCTGTTGTGGAAATTTATAGCAACTATTCCATAAACTCTGGGGTTCCTCTAACAGCAACATTTGTTTTGATATATATATATATATAAAATATTTGTTCTGTATGCCACAAAAATAGAAGTGCAAAAAGGGTTGGAATCACCTAAATGGATTTGCTTGCTTCGTTTGCCCTGATATATCCTGTACATATTCAATGTCTGCTCGCTGTTCTGTTTTACACTCATTCGATAATTGATACGTCCACCTGGGAGCTGCTGTGTTAAACAAACATATCTTACAGCTCACCACCAAGCTGCTTCACTGATACGTGGATCATATCAGTTCTGCTCTCATTGGCAGTGACCAAACTGAGTGACCATTTAGACATCAGCATTTGTCTCTGTTTTTTCTCTCAACTGCCAATCTCTACCTTAATGCCTCTGATTGGCTAATTGTGTGTGTTTGCTTTCTACCTCCATACTTTATGTAGTGTGTGTAAACTTTGTTTAAATTGAAGGTGCTAGAGGCTAAATAATAAACCATTTGTATTACTGTCCACAAATAGTATTGGTTAGTCATTATTCTCTGATTTAACAGCAATCAGCTGAACAGACTTTCAAGTAGTTATAGATAAGTGCCTAAATGTTCTATAGTACATATAGAACTTGAATTGTCCTTTTTCCTGAGTATTATGGTCCTTGGGATGAAAATCGTTTAATTTATTTAGTCATAATCAATGTCAGCAGAACTCTATGTTCTCATTCCGCTGTTTGACAGGCAGCTCTTCTATGACTGTCCCTTCCAGACACCCAGGGCCCAGGGCCAGTCAGACAAATTACTTCCTTTTAACTCAGCTGTCAGTCAGATATTTAGTGGATCCCCACAAAGGATGATTTTTCTTTGTGAGGACTTGTAAAAGACTAATTCAGTATTGCACAGAAGGTGTTAGGCTGCACTTCCATGTAACACTTGTGAGCAAATTCGGTGATAAGAGGGTCAGTCATCTGAAAGAATACCATTGCTACTAATAGAGATTAGTTTTATAGGAATAATTTGTGTTCTTTTATTTGGTGAAAATGAGTCTTTTGGTATATTAGGAAATTAGATCCCATCAAAGTTTTCTCTCATTGGAATGGTGAGCAGCGCTTCAAGTCAAGTGTAAATTGCACCATTTAAGAAATAAAGAATTTTGAAATTGCATTATGTTTTGCTACAACGTATGTCTTGAAAGCTCTTGTGTGATTCATCTTCCATATTTAGTTCTCCTTGTTTCATAATCAGCTTTATTTGTCAAGTTTGTGCGCACAAACAGAACACCTGATTTCAGTTCTGCTTTGCACTTCCTGAAGACAATGATTGATCACTTAACATTAAAAGCAGTAATCTGTATGTTTTTTATTATTATTATCATTATGCAACTTTTTTTAAACAAGAACTGAGTGTACAGGTTTTAACCTATTGTGGATTTTCTCCAGTCCAGACATGTTGAAAATTTTACATACAAATGCAAATGTCTACATACAACCAATATTATTTGGATAAAATTGCCTTTCACAGTTGCAAAGTAACTGTGGTATTTGTCATTGAAAGCAAGGCATTATCCTATTTCAGCTTACTTTATTAGTTTAAGCACCAAATATACTTTAATATGCAGTTTCACAGTGAAAACTGTCTTAGCAATACAGCAGAAGCTAATATCTCCAGTCTTCCTTATTTTTGTTCCTGGGGAGAGTATCATTGTGCTACTTCTAAAACTTACCTAGAATTACACATGTCTGCAAGTTCTTGGTTGGTCATAGTCTAGTTGAGAACACATATTCTTACTTGACTCTCCTTTAGAGTAAAAGACTCTTTGTTGGAAACTTCCACATATTAATATAACCACCCCTCTGTTCATGGTGTTCTTCAGTTTCAGTCATGTCTTTTCCCCTGAATGGGGCAAAATGTAATGAACCAAGTTATTGCTTAGGTCTAGCATAGTGAAATAGTTGGACTATTCTTCATTTGAGATTACCGGATGTTTGGAATGCCTTTGGATAAATGTGATATCAAATTGTACTGGGCTTTCTCACCGAAAATATTTTTGATATATTGAATCTCGGCCTTGCAATCTGCCATGGTTTGTAGGTTTGGGATGGTCACAGTGTATTTTCTTTAATAAACAATTACTGAAAAAGTTACAGACTTTGAGCAAAGAAGCAGACAGAAAAATGGCAATATGACACAGGAATTGCAGCTGAGGCAAATCAGGTGATTGAAAACAGCAGAGAAAGAGAACAGACCTATCTCCTTCAGTCATTGGTCGACAGGCAAGATATACCAAGGCAAATAATCACACACTCTCACACTTGAGGGCAATTTAGAGAAACTCCATGAAGAAAGACCCCTCACTGGGATTCTAACCAAGACCTTCTTGCTACAAGGCAACCATTGATACCAACATCCAGCCCTCTGAGACACAATTATTTAGCATATTTACAATTTCCCCTACAATTGTGCATTGTTTCTTGAGTTATATAAATGTGGCATTATTTCTAAGTGGATGGCCTGAAGATAGATATTTTTTCTGAATTTAAAGTATCTCCATCGCTATCATCTTGCCAAAACGATAATGGCTAAATGCCAGACTGGCTTCAAAACGGCAATAACCGATTAGTAATGTTTTTGTGGCTCAAAGCACTTCTTTCATACAGTTTCTGGGCTTCATGTACACCATTATTTTCATATACATACCTTCACATTAGGTAGTGGAGCTTCTATGAGCTCATAAGTATGAATGCACATTCTCATTGTCACTGCAGGAATTACCAGACGTGATCTGGCACTTATGCTTATATATTTTGGGCAATGATTTTCTGAAGGATTTTACATTTTTATGACTAAATCAAATTTGTTTTAAGGGAAAAGTTCATAGTGTTTCTTATTCATTGTAAGGAAGAAAGAAAGAGGGAAGGGGAATCCCAAAACTACCGTAATACAGACTAAATAGGAAAAGCAGAAAAATATTGTCTTCAGACCCATTCAATAAATTAGAAGATTATTGAAAAGTCCACTTATTTCAGGAATTTTATCACAAATGAAACACATTATGTAGATTAATTACACACAGATGGATGTTTGAAAGCCTTTTCTGCAAATTATGATAATTTTACACTTGCATTTAATGGAAATGTGCTTTTTAAAAATTTGAATATTACATTATACCAATAAAATATTAACACAGAAATGTTGACTTATTGAAAAGTATGTTGAATACCTGATTAAAGGTTATCAATTTTCTAAAGGTACAATTGTGCCCCATCAGGGTGCATTCTCTATTTACTGAATATGAGTCTAGTTTCTGTACCACAAAACCAGAACAGTTGAAAACTAAATTGCATTCAGTTGTAGAGGAAGAACCTGCCAGCCGATGCTACAGAAAACGCAGCAATGCTCAAACCTTCTTTTACGACAAAAAACATTTGAATGGTATGAGATGAAAAAACGCTGGTGAAAATCAAAATGAGAAAGAAGAAATATGAGATGAATAAAAAAGGAATGAGTCTGGAATCTGCAAATCCCAGGGGTGCTATTGATCTGTGGCTGCAACACACACAAACACAACCGTGCTGCCAGGAAGCACGCCGGTGGTCAAATATGTATAATTGATGGAGTTGGGTTTGACACAGCCGTGTAATGTGATCTGGGGCTGGAGTCTCTTTGGTGTTATACCAAGTGTGTGTGTGTGCGATGGGGTGCGTGTGGCTGTTTGAAAGGAGAAAGGACAGGGATTTGTTGTGGGGACTCGTTGAAAATTTGATGTGTAAGAATGCTGTATTTTTCATTTTTACCAGCCCCCATGGAGGAACAATGGCTTGTACAGTAATGGGCTTTTACCGTAGGGGCCTTTGTTCTCACTCACATGTACGGAGTTTTTTGAGAGACTTGTTGACAAGCTGTGAGACACTTTAATTTAATTTTACACAGTTTTATTACAAAAACAGAAAAATAAATGCAGCCAATACAATATTTTATACCAATTGTATACACATCTGCATTTATGAATTCTTTTAGTCACCTTTTTTATTTTTGACTGTTTTTTGCTTGGGTTTCAGCTGTGTGTATACAAGGAATTTATTAGGTTGTTGATGGTGAAGAAATCTTTACCATTTCATTCCCAGCTACATTTACACACAGTAGTGCTTGTTTTTCTTTAGCATTTATTTTTTTTATCTTTGTGCATTTGTGTATTTCACAGCTTTGTGCCTGCCCTGACAGTGTTCTTCTTTGTTCTGCTGTCGTTGTGTGTCTAGTTAAATTGCAGGCCTTTGAGAAGAAATCGATTTGAGCAACAAGATAACTAAGTTATCAAACTGTTTCATTGACTGGCTGTCCCTTTTCTCTCCATTTCTCGTCCCATTTTTGCCTTCCCTGTCTTCTTTCTCTATTCCCATTTTCCCCTCCTTTCTGCCATGTTTCCCTTCTCTGTCATTCCCTCTGTCTTCATTCTTTTGCTTCCCCGCCCCTCTCTCGCAACAGGCAGACAGACTTGTCCTCCAGAGAAGTTTGATTGTGGAGGGGTAGCCAGCAAATGTGTTTCGTTATCATGGCGATGTGACGGAGAGAGGGACTGTGAAAACGGAGCAGATGAGGAGGAGTGTCCTGCAGGTAAGTCTGTGATGAATATTTTGAATGTAGCGAACACGACAAAAGACCTGAAGTGTCCGTAGCGCCAAAGTGAATTTCACATTTACACTCTTCAGTTGCTTCAAGGACATTTTGAATTTAGGGAATGTAGCTGCATTTATTACATTGCTAACAATCAATGTTTTCACAGGGCAGGCCTAACCTGCATTATTAAATCAACCTTGGACATTTGAATCTGCTATCTGTCATAAAGCAGGACCATAATGGGCACATATAAGATTTCTAAAAACACCAAAATATCAAAAATATTTGAATCTTGTAAGAACTGGAATAATTTCATTTTATTACAAAAAATACTATGTTCAATATTACATTTCTAAACTTGTGGCTCATGTGGTTTTGGATTTTGATACTTTGAGTATTTTTGTCTTATTCCACATAATATTATACATCTTAGCTGTTTTTTTATTCAGCAGATGAGCATGGGGTCCATAATAATATGTTATTAATTGGCTAATTAGTTGGGCTAATTAGTTGGGCTATCTGTTTGGTTGTCCAGCCTTCAGCCAACTGCTTTAGAGATTAGCCTTTCATAGTTTTCCAAGTGGAGTGTTAAATCGTTTACTTGAATGGACGGCTTATTCCATTGCTTGGAAGGGATATTTCATTGCTTTCTTGTAAGCAATGAAAAAGTGTTGGAGTCTACCTCCAGAAAGCTGTGCACAGAAACAGGAGGGGGTTGACAAACAAACCACTAATCTATGGAAAAAACTGTCTGAGAGAAAATTCCAGTCACTCTGGCTTCTTATTAACAGCATCAAGGAAACTTCTAATAGTTTTGAAATTATTATTTTTTTTAATCTTATTTTGAGAGGAGTAGTAGTCACAATCCTCTGGTGTGCCCCTGACCTGCTAAACTGCTCAACAGACTCACATTAGTTGACTTGTGTAAGGGCAATGCATCTTCACGATGTACTGATGATGTGTAGTTTGTGCAACCAGTCAGCTGCAGCTTCCAAAAAGCATAAACAAGACTCCAAAATAATTTGAGTAAGAAGATGAGCCATTTAAATTAAACTTGAAGCATTTGCTCAGCCACTGACATGATCCCGACACTGAGTTTGCCCACCCATATTACTTTGAAATGTATTTATAAGGAGGAACATTTGTCAGAGATGATTCTGAAAAGTAGCTGACTTCGATAATGCATGACATCTCCTGTTCTCCATTGCTCATCTGAACTTTGAAAACTCAGCTGTGCAGGATGACGCCACCTGCACATTGATTTATGAATGGCCAGAGGCAGCTCAGATGGGGATCATGCTTATGGGTTTATGTTTTGTGAAAGAGGATATATTGGTTGCACTAGTAAGCATGCAGAAAGCAGTAGGTCTAAACAAGTTTCACCACAAATGTTCTGTGTTTGTAAGGTGTGAAGAAAGTTACAGTGCAACATGTTTTACTTTTCATTAGTCTTTTCACATGGCCAGGCTTCCATCCTTACAGCAAGCATCAAAGATGTAAATGAGACATTGATTTCTGTTTGTGTGAATTTCTGACATGGAGCTTTATTGATTTTCGAGCAAAGAGAAACATGCATGTATAGCATTTTTCCCAAACAAATTAGGTTGGATTCAAGATAATCCAATATGTTGAAAATGTTTGTGTTCTTAATATGGATATTAACATCTGTACAAATTGCTTTTTGTTCCTTTTTCACTAAACCAATATTATACTATTTGTGAAGAACAACTATTTTTTATTCGTATCTATTGTGTCCACACACTCAAACGTCCAACAAAATAAAATAACGTTATATTTTATAGAATTTTAAGAGCTAATAACTAATCAGTGTAAAAAATAGTGCTTGAGCAAACCTACCAGCTTTAGTAATTAACACAAACAAAAAAGACAAAACAAGTTATTTTAAAAAATTTATTAAAAGATATCTACTAATAACAACTAGCAGACACAAAAAATATGTAACCTTTCTTTAAATATTTGCAGCTCTATCTGCTTTTTATCCCATTTTGTGTTTTTAATATAAAAGAAGTGCAAAGATTTTGGGCTCGTTCTCTGGCTATTAATAATTTAGATCCCCCATGGCAAGTATCATAGCAGCTAAATGTGCAGTTTCTTTCATCTCCTGCCTCTCAAACACTTGATTGTTGAATTTATTTGCTTCCAGGAATATAAAGCTGTTCATACGACAACTTAGAGGAGATTATAAATTTGAAAGCAATGAAAAATCAGTTTAGATACTTTTTTTCTGTTAAATTTGTTGACGTTAGCTGGCGATACATCATACCTTGTACATGATATGTCACTGGTACAGCCATCTCTGTTCATGATCCTTCCACATTTGCCAGTTTTTTCCATCATTCTAATTCAGTTTATTTATTTAGAGACTTGCAGTGGTTGTCAGTCCTGCAAACATTCTGATTTCAATTTTGGTATTAACATTTTTAGCTTGACTGAAGTTGGACCCAAACTTCTGACTTATTCCGATTTGACACTTTCAAATTCTGCTTCTCGAATTCTTAGTATGAGTTCTACATTGTTGCTACAAACGTTGCTCACATTAGCGAGTAATAGACGTTCATTCATTTTAATTGATTTAATTATGGACAATTACAAGTGCATTAGAATATTAGACACATTGTTTTTTAGTATTATAGCAGCTTTGCTCATTTTCAACTCCAGCCCATACAAGGCTTTTGAAGGATGAAAAAAAGAGGATGATAATAAGAGAAGTAAAAACCACAAAGAAGAAAGTAATTCAATCTTATCCTGCTTTTTTCCCATGCCATCTTTGTTTCTCTTTTTTCCAATTTATTAAAAAAGTTTATCTCTTTACTTTCTTTGGACCAGCACTTTTTTCAGTTCTATCTGATATGGAGATCAAACATAGACTTCATGTTCTTTCTGATGCCTTTCATCTCTGACCTATGTTAGCTTCTGTCCATTATTGTAGGCTGGTTAATAAAGCTGTTTAAAATTTCATAGAATTCTCAATGATAATTGATTTTGTGCTTCATGTGGTTTGACTGTATATGAAGTGTTATGGCACTCCTGCTGGTATAATAACCTGCCAACATCATCTTTTGATCTATCATTTAGAGATGTAGGAATGAGTATTAATATTAATATTAATGTGCGTAGAAGGCTTGCGTTAACTGAAGGTTGACTGCAGAGGCCACACAGAGCTAAATTGGACTGTGAAGTGGTAGTTCTTGAGCTGAAATGTTCAGGATTTAAGTCCCCATCCTTACCTGTACTAAAGTCCTGAGGCCACATATTGAATCAGACAATGCCCTGGAAAGGATTATCCATATTTGCATTTGGTCTTGTTAAATAGAAAGTAAATCCTCTTAAATCCTTCTGGGAATATATGACTAGGGTTAGGCAGATTTATTGTTATTGATATGCATCAAGCAAAGAATAACAAATGTTAGATTTTAGCATAAGGTTCTCTGTTCCAGAAACTTGAAATGTGGTCACATTTGATGGTTAATGCAATATCAAAATATTTTAGGAGGCATAGAGGTAGGAACAGTGTTAGCTATGAGAAAGAAAATAATAAATAGGTAACATTGTTACATTATCTCTTGTTTTCTTAAAATCTGGCTGCCCTAGTGGTAATTATTTTAGAGTGTACTTGTACTTACGTTTTTACAAACGTTTGAGATTAGATTTAAATAGTGATAATTTTATATACATTTCATAATTCACCTACATGGCCTTGGTGAGTTATAATCAGATGCATTTGTGCAACATATGTTTCTTTGGTTGTATAGTATAACTACATGGCTGATAACGCCAGCATGTGTTCAGAAGGTGTCACTTGTTGCTAAAAAAAGTATTGTGGCACTTCTTGTTGATTGAGCACATGGTGAACTACCAATAGGAATGCCACCAGGTGCTTTATCAACAAGGAGTGTCACAATAGTTTCTTAATAATTCTGTTTCAAAAGCCAGTTGTACTTTCATTCTGTGAATCAGAAGTTAAGTCAAACCTTTTGAACCGCCAATCTTTTCTGTTAGATGTTTAAGATCAAAAATGTTCTTATGTACTCACTCAGGCACACATTATGCATATCAGAACATGTTTTCACTGGGCTGCATACATATTTTTAAGAATTCAAGTTGAATATTCTACCAATGTTATCTGGGGATTTTAAACCACCCAAGTTTTCTTTCTCTCAAAGTGAAAAGAAAAATCAAAGACTTTGAAATATTGAAAACAAAGCACATCCACTTATTTTTCTACAGATTTTACAACAAGGTTATACAGGTATTGTTCTCCCTTAGCTATTAAAATATAGCAGTTGTTTTGTACTTATCTCATACAGTGGAATTGTGATAGCCTAAAATGCAAAATATAATTAGTTTACATACATTTATTAACCTGAGCTATATCCAGCTGTAACATCAGTTCCTGCTGAGTTATCTATTTGAATTTTTTCAGGTAGAGAAACGGTAATACTTATTGAATCCATATATTATTTTTACATACTAATTAATGCAGATAACTTAATATTTTAAAAGGGCAATGTCTTGTTTAGTTGTGTAAACCAGTTAGCATCTTCAAAAATGTCATGTTTTTTAAGATTAGAAGTTCAGCACTCGCTGTTCATAAACAAAGTTCTGAATGAGCCACGAGCATGAATTCATTCATTCGATGTTGATGTAAATTTGTTATTATGAAAACAGATTTCCAAAGCTTTCATTCAACCACTAATCCTTACAAACAACGCCCCCAAGCCCCCCCTTCCCCACCGCCCTCTCCGATTCCCTCTCCTTTGCTCCTTCCTTCAGTAGCTATAGTTGGAGGACAGCTAATGTTAATTAGGGGCTCCTAATTGAGCATATCCAAATGTTGAATAAAACATGAATCCAGGAGGAGAGGTTCTTCTTTCTTTATTACATTTAGTTAGAAGAGGCCTCTAAAGAAAGTTTATGTGCCTTTAATTTATGTTAATGTGAAATTGTATTCGTTTAGGGACACAGTAGAGATCTGCGTTTATCTGCTTCGGGGTGTGTGTGTTTGTGTGTGTGTGCTTAGGGGGGGAGGTGATTAATTTATATTTGGGGAGAGAGTCTGTTTTAAAGAAATATGGTTTCCTATTCTATGAATAGCGTTTGTTTTTGATTTTAATTATTAGCTGAAGAGAAAAAAAAAGTGTTAATTATATTGCACCTTTTCAGCAACAAGGCAGTGCAAAGAGCTAACTAAACATGGTTTTGGTGAATGTAAAACACTTTAACAATAACATTAATTCAGGTATTTTTTTCCATATGCACTTCAGTTTTACATTACTAAAAGTTTTAATGAACTTTAAATGAGTAAGGAATCTCCTTCTGTAAAGTAAAACTGCAACATTATATAAGCAGTTTTTTCTTACAACTCTTTAAAACGGGAAAGGCAAGAGAACCCGCGGAGCTAAAGCCATTAATGTCAACAGAACAAAAATTGAAATATTTCAAACAATTGGAACTCGGTCAAATATGGCTGGATGAGAATCCAGCATTATCTTTATTCACTACAATGAGCAGGTACAATAGAAGGTAATAAAAAATAAATGGTAAAAATAGGTGAGAAATACTCAGAGCCTTTCATTGGAAGGATAGATTTTTGTATTTTTCTGCTTTTTCTTAATATTATCAGTGATGCCAATGAACCCAGACGGTGGTGTAACACGTGATATGCTTATAAAGGACAGAATCAATGCCTAGTATTATTTACAAACTGTTTGAATATTATTTTCCTTTTTTTTTATTTGACATCTTATTACTTGCATATGTACATATATGCAATACAGAAACCAAGGAGGGTTATGATAGGCCACCTCCTGTAAAAAAGAGTGATTTTACATTGCAATATTTACTCTGAAGTCTGTTTTTTTCATATATTTTATAAATATATAATTAATATTTTTCTTTCTCTTTACACTGTCAAAATCTAAAACCACAGTAACACCTGTGTAACAAAAGCCACCTGATCCGAGATAACATTTTCTACCGCCAGTTTGTGGCTCCGCTGCTGCTCCTTATCATCTGAACGATAAACCGCTCCATAGTTCACCTGCTACACACACCTGTTTTAGTTTCACTTCACCATAATCACTGCAATCACATTTTTAAAGTTGTTTTTTAAAAAACAGCAAATCCTTGTTTTTCTTACTTCAATGAGCAATTATTTGTTTTGTTTTTTATTTTCTGTAAATCTTCTTAGGGTAAACCCCATCTTCTTTTTCATTGCTAGATTGGATTAAGCAATGCAACATGTAAATTTTTTGAGTAACCATCTAAATATATACTTCTATGTAAACCTGAATATGCTGTACACCTCTTAAAGATGCATAAAAAAATCTTTAAATGATTTAATGTGTTATTATAGTAGGATTCCTTTATAATTCATTGATTTAATGAGTTCTGTCACTGTTTGGTTTTGACCTTTTTGACCTTTCTCACTGTCCTCCTTTCTCTGCATAGTGACGAGATAAACTTGGCTGTTCATTTGGTCTCAGTTCCAGTTTAAAATTTTGACTCCATGTTTCAGACAACTAGCCTTTTTGTCTTTAGCAAACTCTAACTTAAGATCAACAAACATCTCACTGACCTTATTGGCATGGCTTTCCCATTCTGAAGAGAAATGGGACTCAGATGAACCTAACTTACGTATCCTCTGTCTACACATGTCACTGTTTGCTTCACATTTGATGCACTCTGTTGACGAGGAGTAAAAGGGTCAACACAAACAGAGAATGCTCAGAGGAACTTCATTCAGACCCCAGGGGACCTTTTGATCTTTTCACATCACCCTGTGCTGCTGACTTACATTAGGGCAAGTTGTTGCTGAATCGATGCCCGCCAGGGATGCGCTAGCTGGTGTTTTATCGCAGGATATTGAAGGGTAGAATAAAGGGATTACATTATGTCTGTGAGCTCTGTGTGTATGTGTGTGTGGGTGTGCATGTGTGTGTGTTGCTCTAGTGGAAAATGAGGAAATCCGAACACAAAGTGACGCAAACTCTATGTGTAAAGTGTCAATCTGTCTATAACTCATAAGCAGTGCAGTGTATCTGATGAATTTCTCCTAATTAAACTTTGATTCTATTTTCTGATAACAAAACAAAGAAAAAAGTAATAAAGAGAAGATTCCTGGTTCTGTTCTCCTGCTTCACCCACATCTATTGGAAGATGTTACTACAAAGAAGTGTTTTCTTCCCACCACTCCCTCTTTCATTTATAATCCTGCGACTGCTCTCACTGTGTGTAGGTGTACTGTAATGGAGTGCCAGCACACAAACAGGCTCACTGGGAACCCAGAGGCAGTTGCACTTCAGACCCAAACAGGCTGGTTTCTAAAAAATGGCTTTAATAGTATTACGCTTCTCCCTTTCAGGTGCATTTCCATCCTCTTCCATGCACACGGAAATACTGTACACACTCTCAAAGTATCACAGCAAATACTTGTGCTAAACAAATGACCCAGCTGAAAAAAATGTTTGACTCCAGCTAAACAGGGTAGTGATATAATGCATGAGTCACAGAAGAAAGATTTATTTTCCTCTTGCTGTTTTCTTGGTCAATAATCCATATGATACCTCATTACTACATCACCACCTTATTGACCCTCACTAAAACTTTAACTTATAACCCAGGAGGTGAAGTTAATAACGTCGCCAGTATCTTCACCACATTTTCATAAGATTCACAAGATCCCTGCTTGTCAGTCTTTTACTAGTTTTTTTCGTGACTGAGCCAAACATCTGTGTAATCAGAGTTCAGTTTTAAGTGTGTTTCAATTACGAACAAGGGCTTATAAATTTCATTTGCAAAATGGGGCAGCTGATGCTTCTCCAACAGAAGCACAACCAGAGAGCTTCCAGATGTGTGTGTGTGTATATATATATTTATATATATATACCTCGATGAGGTCACAAGGAGAGGAGCCACAGCTAAATACCTCCAACGAATAAGGCAAGTCCTGAGAAGCCAGCTCAATGGCAAGAACAAAATCCGCGCAATAAACAGCTATGCCCTGCCAGTAATCAGATACCCTGCTGGAATAATTAGCTGGCCAAAGGAGGAGATAAAAGCCACTGATATTAAGACTAGAAAACTACTAACAATGCATGGAGGATTCCATCCCAAATCCAGCACCCTGAGACTATACACGAGCCGCAAGGAAGGAGGCAGAGGACTAGTGAGTGTGAGAACCACAGTCCAGGACGAAACAACTAAGATCCATAAATACATCAGGGACAAAGCCCCAACAGACAATGTGCTCAGTGAATATCTCAGACAACAGGGAACGGAGGTTGAGGTGCCAGAGATACCATCATGGCAGGACAAGCCCCTACATGGGATGTACCACCAGCAAATAACCCAAGTGGCTGATATCAGTAAATCCTACCAATGGCTGGAAAAAGCTGGACTCAAGGACAGCACAGAGGCCCTCATCCTGGCCGCCCAGGAACAGGCCCTAAACACCAGAGCAATAGAGGCCCAGATATACCACACCAGACAAGACCCAAGGTGTAGGTTGTGCAAGGAGGCCCCTGAGACAGTCCAGCACATAACAGCAGGATGCAAGATACTGGCAGGGAAAGCGTACATGGAACGACATAACCAAGTTACAGGCATAGTGTACAGAAACATCTGTGCAGAATATGGACTGGAAACCCCGAGATCAAAGTGGGAAACACCCCCAAAGGTGGCGGAGAACGCCAGAGCTAAGATCCTGTGGGACTTCCAGATCCAGACAGACAAAATGGTAATGGCGAACCAACCAGACATTGTCGTAGTGGATAAACAACAGAGGAAAGCCGTTGTGATAGATGTAGCAATACCAAGCGACTACAACATCAGGAAAAAGGAGCACGAGAAACTAGAGAAATACCAGGACCTCAGGGAGGAACTGGAGAGGGCCTGGAAGGTGAAGACCACAGTGGTGCCTGTGGTCATCGGGGCCCTCGGGGCAGTCACCCCCAAACTGGACCAATGGCTACAACAGATCCCAGGAACAACATCAGACATCTCAGTCCAGAAATGTGCAGTCCTTGGCACAGCCAAGATACTGCGCAGAACCCTCAAGCTCCCAGGCCTCTGGTAGAGGACCCGAGCTCAGAGGATAAGAACCACCCGCGGTGGGTGAGAAGGGAATTTTTTTTTTTTTTATATATATATATATATATATATATAAAGGTAGGAGAAACTGGCATTAAGTTTTGGAGAGGTGTTCCTGTTGCAAAAATAAGAACTGGGATTTTAACAATAAAATTTTAACAAGTTATCAATCAATCAATCAATCAAACAAATTTTATTTGTATAGCACATTTCAGCAGCAAGGCATTTCAAAGTGCTTTACATCATAACAAACACAGAATCACAATGCAATATAGAATCAATCATTAAGTCAAGTTACATCAATAAATTTGTAATTGATTACATTTCAAATACAATTCTAAACAGGTGGGTTTTCAGTTGAGATTTAAAAGAAGTCAGTGTTTCAGCTGTTTTACAGTTTTCTGGAAGTTTGTTCCAAATTCGTGGTGCATAGATGCTGAAAGCTGCTTCTCCTCATTTGGTTCTGGTTCTGGGGATGCAGAGCAGACCAGAACCGGAAGACCTGAGAGGTCTGGAAGGTTGATACAATAAAAGCAGATCTTTAATGTATTGTGGTGCTAAGCCGTTCAGTGATTTATAAACTAACAACAGTATTTTAAAGTCTATTCTTTGAGCTACAGGGAGCCAGTGGAGGGACTTTAAAACTGGTGTTATGTGCTCTATCTTCCTGGTTTTAGTGAGAACGCGAGCAGCAGCATTCTGGATCAGCTGTTGAACTTTTGACACTTTATAACTTGTGGCGAGTCACTAAAAACTCAATGGAAAGGTGTATCTGTAATGACTTTCTTTGATGCAGACCTCCATGATCTCTTACTTTTGGAGTGACGAGAAGGGAAAACCATGGAGAAAAAGCTGCAATCAGGATTAAACCCCAATGTTCTAACCACAAACTTGCAATCATTTCAGTGCATTAACAATGTGAAATATATTCACAAAGTCAGATGTTTTTAAGTTAACATGCATTGCAGTTAATAGTAGCTGAAAATATGAGGTGTAAACTTAACATTTTAAAATAATAGCATTGAATTAGACTTATGTAAAAATACAAACAGTTCTTAAAGCTTGGCACTCTTTCACTACATTAAATGAAATGCTCTGCTTCCCCCTCAAAGCTTTTTTCTGGGGTAAATTGTTACCTTGGTGATTTAGTTTTACCCTGACAAATATTATGAATACAAACTGTAGGAGGGTAATAAAGGCCCTCAGAAAACTACCATGGTTGCTGAGGTTTTCTGTTTAGGAAATATAGCTTTATTCTCTTTATTCTCGATCCAACTGAAAAACTAACTTCCTTCCTGTGGCTAATTTATTTATCAGTTAGCCAGCATTTTGTTTATTTATTTATTTTTTTCTAATTTTCAGATTTCATTAAGAAGTCTTCTACTAAACATAAAACCTCTTCTGTCCTGCTCCTTTTTTTCCATCAATTATTAAATATTACATTGTTTAATATTTACTATACTTTTGTTTATTCAGCTTCAACATGAATGGCTCTGTTTGAGATTAAGTCTGTCTTCAATTATTTCTGTTGTTCCTAAACCTGTTCCTTGAGAATAACAACAAAAGAAGGAAAAGTTGCTTCAAACATATTCAAAACCACCAGGCTGAATCCAAACCATCCCACATAAAAGGACATAACAGAATAATTGTCATAATAGATTAAAACACTCTCATATTATTTTCCCCCTTTTTATAATTCAGTGGTTAATTCATATCACAAAGTTCTTGGACTGAATATTATAGAAGGGAATGCCACATGCAAACAGGTTGTTCAGCTGCATGTGTTTATCATGGAGTGTAAATACTGATAATGACCCAAGACATCAAAACAAACGAGTGACTAAATCTTTAGAACTTTGACATTTTTTGAAAAATGGTACCCACAAACACTCATTATGTTCCACCTACTTCAATATTTTTACAAGGACATTCATCACAACCCACCTGCACACACAATCATTGCACTGGGATAGCTAGTAAAGCATTTCATATTCAGGCCTAAACTGCTGTCACATGGCTTTGTGATTGAGCTGTCGAAACATGCATGTGCACAAATCCCACAGTGCCCTCTTGTCATGGATGTGGTTAAAAAGTGACATTCCCTCAGGTTCACCAGTCAGGTAGCAGAAAAGAGTTTCAATCGCTCAGTGAATTCGGTTCTGTTTTTCTCTTCATAAGCTGCCGTTTCTCTTGGATTCTCCAGGCTCCGCTGCCACACTACATCAAGGCATTTTCTTTCCTGGCTTTTTACTCTAAATTTGATATACACGTAGCAAAGTCAGTGTAACCAGTATAGGTGAACAAAGGATCTCCATTTAAAACTTTGTTGTGGAATTGATGGTAGAAGGAATATTTTTTGTGAGATGGTGTCTTTTATTGCTGTGCAAAGTTCCTGTGACCTTAAATCAGCCAAAAACAAGTTAGATATGCTTTGTGTATTTCAAAAACTAGTTGTACTTACAGTAGTAATATATGTACAGTTCATGTGAAATGCTTAAATCTATGCATCGTGGGCATGAATTTTCTATTCTTTTGTGCTTTTTTTAACCCAGTTAAATTGTAGCAACAATCAACTAAACTGGATTTAATAACGAGAATTAGCGGTACAAGGATAAAAATTTTTGTGGATTTTCTCTGACTCGCACTTAATCAAAATTTTACATGCAGACTTGAATATATTCAGAAGCTACCAAAGAGATTTGGAAAAATGCCTTCAACAAGCTTACGGCGTAATCCTGGCTGGATATTTGATCAGTCTTATTCAGTAATTTGTTTGTTTGGCAAAACCATGGCTACCGAGATTAATATCTTTAGAAAGACAATTACAAAAGCTTAATGCTTCCCTGCTTTATTAAATCCAAAATTCATTTTGATGTGCATTTGAACTCTTCTTTCTGGTTGCAGCTCCCAGTTGTTTCTATCCTCGTATGAAAATGCAATGAATAAAATATTCAGGAGCCACTGAGTTTCAAACCTGCTATGAACTGTAAACTGGTTGAACACCGGTATCATTGTCCACAGAGAAGTGGGTTTTACATTGGTATGTCCACAGTTCAGCATATGGACATGGACAATTTTTTTTATGACTAGATGTGATAAAAGACAGCATTGATGAGCAATTTTGAGGAATCCAGATGAACTTTTCATTTCTGCAATAAAAACTGCAGCAACGTTCAAGCTTGGAGGTGACCGCATCATGCCCTGGGTCTGTTTTTCTAACATTGTAACTGAGGCTTTACACAAGTCTGATGGGAGACTACCTAGAAATTATTCAACTTCAACTTTAATCAACGGATATATAATTATCGAAAACATGGGAGTTTAGTGTGCCAACATAGGAATGAACCTAAAACAAACAAATCTGGTTTTAGAATCGGAAAAGCAGACTGACATCAGGCTTCTAAAAAGTCCCAAACTCTATCATGAAAAATGATGGGCTATGTTTGAAAACCAGACCTGTGCCAGTAAACCAGTCAGTTAAATTGTGGCCTGTTAATTTAGCCAAGAGTAGTGGTTATATAACACATCCAATCAGAACTATGCCAGAAGCGTGTCAATTGCTGCAACAACATAACACCGAAGATGAACATTTATCCAGATGGCTTTGGGGGTTGATGTATGTGTTCCGTAGAGGAAATCCACAGATAAGTCGAAACTTTTGTATTCAGTTCATAGATTTAAAATTTGTAGAAGTTGTTTCATGTTAATGATTTTAAGTAGATACCTCAACAAAACAAAATCTTTCAAATTTTCTGTAAAAAACAAATTGAGGAATTAGTTGGATTTTCATCAAATTCGATAATTAATTACTTTCGGTGAAAGTAATTAAAGTAATTAAATTAGCAGAGAGGGTATTACAATCTTTGATTGCCTGAAAAATATGAGTAGAAATTTCTTGTTGCTGTGTAACTTCAACATGTTAGCACTGTTCTCCTATCTCTTCTTTTATTTCCATTTTTTTATTTCATCTTCAAACCAAAGCATGCGCTTCCCAACATGTGTCAGCATTGTTCTTTTTAAATCCCATCTGCCCAAGCAGCTGGAAAGTGATTTTTTTTTTTTATCATCTTTCTTTCTAGTTGTCAGTAAGTAGGTGTATTTGAAGTGCTATCTTGTCTAGATATTTATTTATTTTTTTTCATTTGGGATACAGAAACACTTTTATGTTACGTTAAGTTGAAGATCTGCAGAACGGAAGCCCCCCTGTCTGGTGGTTTACGTGTGTTTGTTTGTTTCTGCCTCCCTTCTGCACTGATGCCTCCAATATCTAATGCTGCTAAAACACAGATAAACACATGGTGAGAGCTCTGGAGAGTGGCTGCGTGTCAGGTTGACTAAATACACATACACACAGGCATAAAGAGGCGTAAACTTTGTTGCATCGGCATTATAATCAATTTCTGTCTCTTCTTTCCTAACATCCGCTTTCTTTTTCACCCCAACTCCTCTGAGTTTTGACCTGAGGTAATTGGCTGGTTAACATTTCTAAGCTTGGCCAACACGCAACCATCTTTCTGCTGATGATTCAGGAAAGCAAACGCCTCTGGCGCTCTTGATCCTCCGGCTATTTTAATGATTTCATGGACACTGAGTAATGGTGACTGATATTTTTAAAATGCTGCAGTTCATAAATGTGCAGGTTTTCACTGTGTTAAAATATCCCTTAGGGGCATTTTCACAATTTGTTCAGTATTTTTTGATTTGTAAAAATTGTCATGTTTTGATTTTATTGTCTCTAATCAACACAACTAAAAGCAATATTCCCATGTAACTACACTGCAACATAATAGATGATATTGTAGAACTCTGTCAGAGACCTTTTGATTTTAATAACTGGGTTTCCTTGGGTAAATAATGCTACAAGATGCATGAGCCGTACTCTTCTGGATCGATGTTTGGCCTCAGGGGTTCAGCTTAAAATCAGGTCTTAAATAACCTGGTTTTCACTTGCATGTGTTTATTATTCAGTGAACTCAGACTGTAAACATCCAGAGTTGAAGCTAGATTGTTATTTGTCTAATTTTCTCTCCTTTACATCTCCTCTCCTTTATCATGTTGTTAATGTCAGTACAAATCAATTGAAAAAAAAATAAACATCTTAAATGATCCCACAAAACTCAATTAAAGGACACTGTAGATTAAATTGAAAGTTTATGTTGTCACATAAAGCAGCTTTTTACCTCCTCTTGTTTCTTCTATCCGCCTTTCATATCCCCCATTTTCCCGGCCTTGGTTGAAGGTAAATACAGGATGTGTGTGAGATCATTCAGAAAAGTGGTTTGGTGCTTGGACAATGATTTGTGCACCTTAACAAAAACATATAACAAAAAAGCATGGGGGCATTGCTTGGTATGGAGTGATGCAAAGCGAAGTTTGAATTCCCAACTTGAGGTCTTTGATGGATTTCCTTTCCCTGCTCTTTCTGCTCGTTTCCTGTCTAATTACTGTCAATTAAGTCCACTGGTGCCACAAAATCACCTTATAGTTTGAAATAGACTGCAGTTAGTGCTGCTCCTTGGCATTAAACACTGGATTTTATACACTTCTATTTCTGGCAGGACACCTGGAGAACTTTAGTTTGTAGATGTGTGTGTATGCCACTAAGCCCATGCATGCTCACATGTACATGACGTGTTAGACCACGATCTGATTGGATTCTTCGCTGCAGAAACATTAAAACCACAGAGTTGTAGTGAAAAGTATATTTGTGAAATTGCTTCACATTACCTTAGTAGAGACCATATTTGTGTTTCTACACACACACACACACACACACACACACACACACATCCAATAAATTATCAATGGATTTATACATAAGAGTTTGCTGTTTCCTTGTTTGTACTGGACAAGAATTTGATTAATTGTCCTTCAGGAGGTAAATGAGCGGTGCCCTATCACATTATCCCATCTATTAGCTATCCATTGGTGTGTCTGGAAGAGGATGGATAGGAAGCTGTGACCCCAAGTTAAGCCAAAGCACCTATGACAAAAGGTTAAGGTCTAGATGTAATCAGGTACAGATTAATGCAACCTATTTACAATTGCATTTACTTAAATGATCTAGTGGATCTGCATAGCTGTGAGTCAGGAGACCAGCTGAAAAGCAAAGTGTGAGTCATCTGACTAAGCTTTTAATAATTGTTGTTCTCAGAAATTTCAGACATGCGAAAAGCAACTCTGCAACTACTAATATTTTAAATGCATATACTTTAATTTCGTTTTTTATTGGTTAGACATTTTGCTGACCACGCTCTGTGTTTGGAATGCATTTCTTTTCCCTTATAACGGTCTGCACTACCTGTCTTGCTTGTATCAAATCAGCTTTCTGATCTGTGGATTAGGTCTCTTGTGATAGGAGTCACAAGAGGATGATAAATCTACCACCAGTAAGATTTCTGGGTACCTGCAGGCAAAACTGATTTATTCACCCAAGACAAGACTAAAGGATTTAAGTAACACTGTGTTATTGACATTTCCCGTTGCTCTTTGTCTCTGCAGTAGAAAAATGCCAGATGAAAGAATGTTGCACACTACAGAAGTTTCTGCTCTTGAGGTTTAAAACTAGGCTATGAGAATTTATTTTTTTTATCACTTATCCCTCCAGATGCTACAAACAAATGTTAGTCAAGAAATTATTTCAATAGAATTTTTCATGTTTCATCTTTGGATTGAAGATGGTTGAAAGTTTTATTTGTTTTGTTTTGTTTTTTGTTTTATGTATTTTTTAAAATAACTTTACAACGTTGTGATCTGGGTTCTTTAATAAGATTTTATATTTCTATTGTGCTGAAAAATGTGTAATATTAACAGTTGTTTCAAAGAATGTTAGTATATTGTTCAAAATATATCAGTCTGAATTCTGAAAGAAACTGTCTCTTTCTGTTTGTGTCTCATGTCTCAAACATGGATACAACAGTGTGTGAAGCCTCAAGGACTTACCTTCATAAGATTCATAAGATATTAGAAATATTTCGCCGGACAAAGTAATGCTTGACAGCAACTAGATGGTGCTTCATGAGTCCCTTTGGTGAGAAATACTTTTCCATAAGATCTCATTACACCACTAAGAAAACAGATCTTTTCTTGGACTTCACGTGAATCTTTGAACATTGGAAACGCTTACCTCTTTGCTTGCTAGCTTGCTAGGTCATCCAATCTAATTGGCTTCAAGGTTCTAACTTATCTGTCAGCATAAGATTTGAATTCAGGTAATTTTTTTTTAAGTGTTCGTTGTTTTACAAATTATGCATCATATAAATCACCTGATTCCTATTGGGATCAAAGATTAGCAAAATTCTATTCAGCTCATTTATAAGCTGTGTCCGAATTCAGGGTCTGCATCCTTCGAAGGACAAATTTGTGGGCCGAATACGTCATACCGTGGCGACAAGGCCTGTCCGAATTCAAAGACTCCTTCAAATGCGTCCTTCTTTTCCCCAGATTTGAAGGATGGGTCCGGTGTATCTTTCATGGCCCACCATATCCCATAATTCATTGCGGGTCCCAACCGGGCGTTCAGGCAGAGCGTCAATGGAGCGACAAATTATTTTGCTATATTAAACTTTAAATGACACAACTTGATTTGGTACATTTTTAGGCGAGAATGTAAGTGCGTAAGTCTTAAATACCTGTTTGGTTCATCAATACGTCACCTAATTGCATATTGCTCTGACATTTTCGGACATGTCTGCTCCCGCTGTTTTAACAGCCAGTTCCCCTCGCCAGCTGTCAGCTGGCCGGTGCTTCAGGTTTGTTGTACGCCTAACTCCTGGTACATTGTTATAAAAACTCCCGCTAGCTTTCCCCATTGAGTGGAAGTTAAACTCCGATATTATTCAGACAGGTAATATCTTGATGTAAAATGTTTGGTTTACGAAAGTATTTCAAAGCAGAGCAAATCGGTTTGATTGATTAAAGTTAAGCTTTCAAACATAATAGGTTTATTTAACTGTAATGTCCTATCTGAGATCTGGAGGGTATTATATTTGTAAATGAATAATTTGCTTATACGTATTCCTTGTAGAAAAGTGCAATACACGTTTGCACATTTTAGAATAAAACTAAGAGATTTCCTTTTTTACTATGGAACATCCTTTACTATAAAAGGTGAAGAATAATACAGAAATCAGTAATACTGAAAAACAAATTTCGGCTCCGTTGTTTTGTTTTTTTTCTTCTCCGCTTTCTGTTTCACGCTGTCACGGTTGCTAGGCAACATGAATTACGCTGAGGTGGGGGTGGGGACAGTTGGTGAAAGCTAGACCTGTCCTAATTCACAGCTTTCCTCTTCCGGTCGACGTTTATTCGTGGTCTGTGAAGGACCCATCCTACGTAGACGTGTCCTTCGAAGGATGCAGACCCTGAATTCGGACACAGCTATATAGTGCAAATTCACAACACATCATCTCAAGGCACTTGACAAAAAAGAGGTTAATATGATACAATCAAACATATTTTCCAATTGATTCTCATCACACACTATAGTAAAGTTCTGTTAGTTATTCAAAGTGGTAAAAGAAAATTACAAACATTAAACATTTTTTAAGACTATGCATATTTTGTTTTTATGCATTTCAGATTTTCTTATATCAGTTTGACAATTATTAACCAAACTACCTCATACTTACTTTTACTCTTTGAAAATTTCAGCTTGCATTGAACTATTCACATTTTTCTAACTGTCATAAATGTCTTGGATTGTTCCTACAATCAGAAAGACTGTAAAAACAATCTTGCTGATTGTTTCTACAGTGAACATGGTGCATTTCAGAACAGATTTTAGTCTCTTGTTGTTCAGCACCCCAGTGGGAACAATGCTGTCAAGCTTCTTGTCCATGCTTCACTGTTTTATAGCCAACACTTCAACAGTCTGCTGTTAATGAAAAACTCTTTGAAGCAGAAAAAAAAGGATTTAACCCAAGTAATGGTAAACTGTCACTAGCTGGGATATGTTTATATTTTTTATACACAAAATATCTTTTGATATTTGAGGATTTTCTTTGCAGAAACTCCTTAGACAAGCTCACTCATCTAAATTACATAATTATTAAATTACTTTGATTTGAGTGGGGGGTAATTAGCATGCTAGCTCTACTCACTACCAAGGAACAGAATTGCCTGTTATCATTATGAGTTCCACAGTGTGGGCAGATAAAGGATGGATATTGTGAAGTAGCTGCTCTTAAAACACTTTTTGTTTAACCTGTTTGGGCCTAGAAAATGTCACTGGTTTCATGTGGCAAATGGGGAAAAGAAGTTTTTTCCTGTAAAAGTGAAACACAGACAACTTCTTAAATTGAGCATAAAAAAGACAAGGATGAATATGAATTCTCCACCGGTATTTCTGTGCAAACATGCCAAAACGCTACTGGAGAAGGTCATGTACTAAAGCCAGCACCTGCTGCTGTGTCCCAGATTAGATGTATTCTCATTCTTTTCACACTAGATTTTTTTTCAATTTGTTTGCTCTTTGCCTTTTGATGACAGTATGTTTTCACTATATTGTTTGGCAAGTAATGGAGAAAGAGAGAACTTTATAGTTTTTGGAACAAATGTTTTGAGAGTCATACCAGGTGTTCTTTTAGTGTGTCATTGTTTTATTTTTATGGTTATTCAGTTGCTGAGTTGTTCATTCCTTACTGAAATCTCCTTTCATTCTTTTTTTTTTTCACGTAAGCCATTTTGTTCTATCAGACTTCAAGTGAATAAGCTAAATGTTTTTGCTTTCAACTGAATTCTTCCTTTTACACATATAAAACTCAAAAGTTCAAAAGCTAAAAAGAAACCCCTCCAATTGTACTCTGCTCATTAAAGATGCATGCTTTTATCCAGTCTGGAGAGAAGACATGGTGTTGCATCCATAGCATTCCTGTGAATAAATGCAATCAAATTTTAACATCTGTGTCCTTAATCACATTGTCTCTGATACGTTTCCACGTACATTAAAGCACATTAGTGCTAAGCATTTCAGTTTTACACACAAACACCACCCGATTGTGACACATGGTGCTGTTGCTGTTAGTCTAATGGTGCTGTGTGGAGGAAGCACAAGGAAGAAGTGATTTTGCATAGGTATGGTCTATAAGTACGTTTATATATATGTAATGGATGAACTTATGCTATGTTTTCAGGAGAAATATAGTACAATCACATGAATACTAAGTGTTCTCATCAGAAAATTGCATACTTATGTGATAAGTTGTGATATTCTAATTGTCAGAGTGTAATTGTCACCTGTAATGTTGTGGCTGATTGGTGTTTATGCATTAATTAAAAAGAAGTTACTTCATTATATTAAAGAGAATCTTATTAACCCTTTTCGTCTCCCTGTCCCATCCTTTGTTCAGATGAAAATGCCTGCCCCTCCAAAGATTTCCATTGCCGTAACGGAAAGTGCGTGGCACCCATCTTTGTCTGCGACGGTGACGACGACTGTGGGGACGCCAGCGACGAGGACAAATGCTCTTCCCCCACCTGTGGCCAGCACGAGTTCCGTTGCAATGACTCTGAATGCATCCCCGCCCTGTGGAGCTGCGATGGCGACCCAGACTGCAAAGACAAGTCGGACGAGTCCATGGAGCGCTGTAGCCGCAGGACGGAGCCCCAGAAACCCGGCTGTCCGGGCGAGTTCCAGTGCGGCAGTGGAGAGTGCGTTCACATGCACTGGAAGTGTGACGGTGATGCAGACTGCAAAGATAAATCAGATGAAGCAAACTGTCGTAAGTCAGCTGTGGCTGTATCAGTGTTTGTGTAGTTGGGAGTGATGAGTGGGTTGACAAATGAGTGCTGAACACAGCCGGATGATAAAAGGATGCTGATGTTGTCATTATAATTGCTATCAAACAATCTCTCACAGACCAAATTTATTCTGCTAACAATTGTCTGTGTTGCCACAGGGTGATATAGTATTCCCCCAGGCACATCAGCAGACTGCGCTGTTCTGAGTGATTAGAAAAACTAATAAAATAGTCCATCCACTAATGGCTGACTTTATTAAAACAAAGATCATGAAGTTTATTTTAAAATTCTCCCTACATTATTGCTGTATTTTCAGGAATAGTTTTTTTATTATTTTTTTTTAATCAGGGTACATTTTTAAGCATCTGAACTAACAATTACATAGGTCTTCATGCTAGTTCTAATTACAGATTATGCTATCCTAATGCTGTGTTTTGGTTAATTAATGTAATTTATCTGTTCTATGTAAAGCCTCCCTTTGAAGGTTGAGCTCATTGTTGTATGGATGTGATATCAGTAGAAATGCATGACCTGCTGTATAATTGTTCATGTGTGTCGCTTTCCTCCACTGGATGGCTACACACGAAAGGCTCACCTGCAATTTATTTTGAACAAAGACTTTGTGACAAATGTGCCACCAAACGACTGAAGGAAGATCACCGCTAACTGTATCACCACGATCCCTGGGTGTGTTGCTATGCAACCATGTGATCTTCACAAGCTGAAGAAGAGCGCCATGTTTGACTTTATGTGTTTTCTGAGTGTGTGCGCGCGTGTGTGAGTGGGAAGTGAGGGTCCTTCATCCAGTGAGACCCCCATCTGGTCTCCTCTTCACACTCCCACACACCACTCAGTGAGATCACAGCAGCTTCGCATGTAAGACATGATATGAGCACAGCCACACTGTGATGAATGCTTCCACAAAACTCAGACCGATCAAGGAGCACTGCAGTGAGAACATTTAGAAATGCCCTTACATTTAGAAACACAGATTTGTGGGTTTTTATGCACAAAATAAACAGGTTAAATGTGGACCAGTGAAGAACTACTAGGCTTGCTCACACCAAACCATTTTGATCATTTTGATTTGAAACCCGAACAGCTCCTAAATATCATCAGCAGATATCTGTGCCAAGATTGCAAATAAATATAAATACACAGCATGAGGCTAAGAAAAAACAAATATGGCAGAGACATACAATGAGATATTGACTGGTGACCGGAATTGCACAATTTTCAGATGATCGACTCTGTTAAGTGACCTCAAAATCGGATCTTTTTCCAAACAGTGAACACATCATATTTAAACACTACCAAATAGAGTGGACAGCACCTTTTCTGCGAGGACATGTTTACTAAGCTCAAATGTCAGTAAAGTATTTGAAAATGAAGCCAGATATTAAAAAGCAATTTGAATGGAGACAGGATTCCAATGGTTTATTCACCTGTCAGACAGTGAAACAGGAAGTCTCATTCTATACGAAGGCTTAATACAGAACAGAAAATTTGTTTTTATTCTCTTGAACTTTCAACCTCTGTCCTTCATGGAACATGATAAATAATGAAATCAGAGTGTTAAGATAAAGGTTTACATTTTATTGAGAAAATAGTACTGCACTAACAGCTAGAGGCTAAAGTTAGTTTTAGATGTTAAAACTAATTTTTGCCTCATTGTGTCTCAAATCTACCACATCTCAGTAATGTACAAGTTACTCTGATGTAACTTGTACATCTCAGTTGCTGTTAGGTGATGAAAAGTTTCAATTAAATTTGATCTGCCTTATTTTGTCCCACTTGTTTTAGTCCAAATTCCACTTTGACATCATTGATTGCTAGTTTGGCTCTAAATGTAAATCAGATGGTTCCAAATTCTACATTCATTACATTTACATGAAGACATGTTTTTTTGAGAGTTAATACCCTATCTCATGTATCACAAAGACATCAGATAACTGTCCTCTCCATGCAAATATGTGGTTTAAAAGCAAAAGGTAAAGAGACATCTGTGGATGCCTACATGTGGTGAAAGTTGCTACAGTTTACTAAGTGGGCTAACCAAGCTCCATTGTAATGTGTTGCTTAATTTCATCAGCACATAAGGCCAACAAGGTCTACGTTTTCTATTGCAATAGCAATGACTAGACGACCTAAAATACCTAGACGGATGTCCACAGACCACCATTTGCTTGAACATCACTCCTAAAAAAGCTATTTCAATCTATATTCTATAGAAAATGTAGATTACTATCTGAACTGTGAGATTTTGAAAGAATGCCAACAGAGCATGACACAGGACAAATTTCAGAGTCCTGTTTGCTGTACTGTCTAAACTTCCTGTTACCTGCTGAAAGTCTTGCTCTCTCTCGCTGCCCCACTGGATGAACCAGACATTTCTCAACATGTCCTCAAACAGTTTCCTTTCAAATAGTGTCTTAAATCTCATTGATACTGACAGAAGCTAATGTGTCTTCTTTTTCCCTCAGCAGTGGTGTCCTAACCAGAGAGTATAATCTGGTAGTGTTTATTAATCCATTTTCACAAATAAGAAATGGATGGATTCTTGAATTTCCATTCAGACAGTAACTGGTCAGTCCTTAACAAGTGAAAAAGTCATATGATTCCATTATATTCTTTTTTTTTTTTTTATAAACAGAATATGTATAATTAACCTGTGGCTTTTAATTAAGCAGCAAATACTTTGACTCTCAAAAGCTGTTTGAATCACTAATGAAAATGCACGGAAATTGCAAAGTTGTTTTAAAGCTTATTTTTTCAGGTCTAACACTGCCATGAAGGAGTTACAGCTTTAAAATTAGAATAAAAACAATTTGGTCTGGACTTGATTTTATTAATAAAAGAACATTGAAAAGTGTTTAACAAAACAATCTTAATGCAAACCTAGCTTTGCATAATTGGCAAGCTGACTTATGCTAATTAAGAAGGTTCTACATCCTTGCATAGACGATGATGGATAAGGTCTGGTTATTTTATATGCATTGAAATCTGTTTGCCTGCTCATTACATGAAGAATAAATGTGGGTGGTTGGAGCTTTATGTAGAACAAGATGTAATGGTTTTGAGTTTCTGTGTAATGCAAATGAGACTGTGGAGCAGTTAAGGGAGGTGCCACATTTCAAAGTAAATCAGAGATGTGAGAATCTCAGTGGGTTATCTACATTGGCCCCTCCACCTCTCTGGGAATGACGACTCCCAACCCCCATTTTTTTTTTCCAATAAATTTTGGAGGGTTAGTGCGGAGACGTCCTGACACAAGTCCCTGTCAAAAGGCTGCGAGGAGGTTAATGTAAATGAGAAATGGTCACGAGTTGATATTCTGTGCTGCCAGCACTTCCACAGATGGCAATCCGTTATCATTACTATTCATCCTTAGGAATTATCATAATTAGCTGAGCTCAGATCTTAATGATTTGGCTGAGAGAATCAGCACATTTTGTGATGGAGCAGGATTATCTCTTGCACTTTGTGCTTGTTTAGGATTAACATTTAGGTTTGTCTTGAACTTTTATTTAGGCAGTTTAAGTCAGTGTGCCCTTTCTACTCACATGAAGTATGCAGACACCTTTTTTATGATGCTGAAGTTTATTTGCTTTATCTAAATGTGTAATTAAATGCCTAAATACCTACTTTTTTCTCTGTAACCTACGTGTGGCCATGATTTATGCTATCTTTGCAGTTACAGTCATTGCAGGTCACTAATTTCTGTAGACTCTACAGTTATTGATCATGTCTGCCCCCCTGCTTCAGTAGAACTGGTCCAAAACACAGCACATGAATAATTAAAAAGCCAGTTAAAAAGATGAATGAGGGGAATAAACCCTCCTTCCGTTGTTAAAGCAAGACCAAATAAATGTCTGTATTAGCACATTGAAGCACAAACACTCCCTTCTTTCTGTTTGTGTTGTGAGGATATCTGTGTGCAGAGAAGGCTTGGAAGATTTATTCATTTTAGACGTGCAAACCTTGACATTTAATAAAAAATAAATGCACAAAATTGCACATCCTCAACAAGCTCTCAATTTTAAAATCATTTTTGCAGTGAAAATGTTAACATTCAGCTAATTGCTCCTTGTGTTGTGTTTGTGCCCCTCAGCGCTGCTTACATGTCGACCTGATGAGTTCCAGTGTGGCGATGGCTCCTGTATCCATGGCACCAAACAGTGTAATAAAGTCCACGACTGCCCGGATTACAGTGATGAGGCTGGCTGTGTAAATGGTAACTTATCACATGTGTACTTCTTCTTATTTGGGAAGTGAAATGTTTGCTTTAAAATCTAAGTTATGCTGTTTTTTTATTCTCTCTAGCCAAACACAAATGCAATCTTCGTTTCCATGCAACAAGCTCCAGGATTTCTTCAGTTGTTTGATTCTAATTTATTTACCCTAAACATTTGTTAATTTAAAATTTTTAACTCACTAACAGACATACAGTATATCAATTTAGTGGTTTAGTGGATAACAAGAAGCTAAATGTCACATATAAACTTTAAAATGTCTTAAATCCACTGCTGTGTAAAATCCCCGTTACCCCATTTTGTCATTTTACAACCAAACTTTAATGTAATTTATTAGGATTCAGTGCTAAAAAATAAATCAAAGTAACATGGAAGAAAGATTATACATTGTTGTCACAGTTTTTAAATATATTTTTGTTTTACATGCAAATCAAAAGTCAAGCAATTAGCAAATGGAGTTAGCAAATTATATTGTGTTGGTTACACAATAAGATTTCAGATGTTTTTTTAGATAGCATCCTGGAAGCCTGCAGACAAGTTAGGAATGAGGCTTTGAAAAACTTAAAATCATGGTTATGTTATAAAACAACATCAAAAGCTTCAAATCTTGTGTAGCACTATCATCAGAAAAGATAAAGAGTGTGAAACAACTGTAAAAATCCAAGATAATGGCAGCTGTTCACAGCTAGCCATATAGGGAATACAGAAAACGTGGAAAAAGTTGCTTTAGCGAAACAGGATTATGATTAAATGTGTGACGACTGGGAAAAGTAGTTTAGAAAGTTGCTAGTTCAGTTCAGAAATGATTTGCGGTCACATGTAAATGTGACCTTGATCAAGGTACTCAATACCAAATACATATTTTACATTTTGTTCATTTTTCTGCTTGAAGCTGAATGAATGTGACTCTATTGTACTAGCACTTTGAGTGGTTGTTATAACTACAAAACTGTTAGACAAATTTAGTTAATTTAAATTTTCGAAAATAAAAATATAAAGTAAAACCCCTTTTTTTTTCATTTTCTTTCCAGTTACAAAGTGTGACGGACCAAAAAAGTTCCGCTGTAAGAACGGAGAGTGTATCGACAGCAGCAAGGTGTGCGACAGTGTAAAAGACTGCAAAGACTGGTCTGATGAGCCAGTGAAAGAGTGTGGTAAGATCATCTCACTTCAAACAGACAAAACCCTGAGATATTCTGAGGCTTATCAGTCTTCACCACCTCAGATGTGCCAGGGTGATATACCTGCAAATGTATGAGCAGTATAAATTGTGTGGGTGGTCGCTTCTCGTGGAAACGGGAGATTCATTCGATCAAGGCTGGGTAAATTAGGACACTTCTCAGCTGTGTGTCGTGATCAAAGAACTGAGAGGCCCAGCTCTCTCTTACTGCAATCTTGAGCAGGAAAACGTGACTGCACTACATTATCTATAAGGAGTCATGCAGATTGTCACTTTGTCTCACATAATTACCACATCTTGATCTCTAATCACACATTTCTAATTAGATGCAAAGCAAACAGAGAAGGACAGATGGAACATCCAACCTCATAATGAGATCAATAAAGTTTGTTTTTTTATTTTAAAAAATGTAAGGAATCTCCTGTAATTTCAGATGAAGTTATTTGCATCACATCGGTAAGTATTGTCTTAGAGTGCTTAAAAAAAGTGTCTTAAGTTTCTCAGGAAGCTGCACTATACCATGTTTTCTCTGAAGTGGAGTATATCGTCATTTTACTGTATGTGAATAGAAAATTTTATAAGGGCAGGTTGTCCTTCAAGGTCACTCTGATCTGTAATGTGATATGTATATGCTGTTATTATATTTCCCATGATCATAGCATTGATATTACATACAATTTATTTTCATAGCAAAGTAATATTTTGAACAATTTCAAGTCTTTACTGCACTGTTTTTATTTCTGTTTCATTTTTGTTGAAATGGGCCTTCAGAGCTAAATCCTAGAAATCATTTGTCAGTTTATTACAAAACCCATCCTAAACATCCACAGAACTTTCTGTAAAGTTACTGTTTTTTACCTTTTTTTAACTTTTATTCAGGTAAAGCCTCTCACCTTTTAAAAGCATTTTGAACTAGGAAATGATAGCATGTATGTTCTTACTAGTTAAAAGGTTAAATATTATTTTCAGTTGGAATGTTATTGGATCAGATTCCTGCTTAAGGTATTTTTAATCGACCGATGCTGGAGGTTTTGACAAGTTGTGCCCTGGATGTACAGTGATCTTTATTTGAGCCACAAACACATTACCCAGCCAGCCAGCCAGCCAGCTGTGCGTCAACGTTAAGGCAATTTTTGTGTGCAAAACTAAGCATATTTCTTTCTTGTGGATTTTCCTCAGAAATCTGAGTGGTTTGGTCAGATTGCCAACATGCAGTCAGAAAATTATAGCTGCTTTCTTATTTAGGTTAAAACTATTTAACCTTGTGCTGAAGTATCAAATGAAGATCACCTTGCAAAAATTTCTGTTGGGGCA
Organism: Xiphophorus hellerii; assembly: GCF_003331165.1. NCBI lineage: Eukaryota > Metazoa > Chordata > Actinopteri > Cyprinodontiformes > Poeciliidae > Xiphophorus > Xiphophorus hellerii. Next base: position 2,696,869 of record NC_045680.1, read on the forward strand.
AAGTATTTTTCATCATCACAAAAACAAACAGAAACCCCAATGTATAAAATGTCCTTTTTTACTAAGCTAAGATATTAAGTACTAATGTAGACCTTGCAGTACTCTTGTAGCCATTTACCTTCCTGCAAACTAAAACTAATCTTTCTTGTATGATACATTGTTCTGTTTAATTATTTTATTTCTTTTTTTTTGTAAGTGGTATTGGATTGGTATTTGGTAACTCTAAATCCTAAATAGAGGAAATATAAAACCTGCAAAATATGCTAAAATATATTGTTAGATGTCAGAACAAGTGTCAAGTGGCACTTATGAATCTTGTGAATTTCTCAAACAAATGGTCTGCTTTGCAGTTTTCTAGTTTTGCACCATTTTCCACAACACTTGTCCTCTCTTTAATGAGATTTTTTTAATGACTATTTATGGCTTAGTCTTCTCCCCTCTTCGGTGTGCCAATATTTTTGAACAAGACAACTATAAAACCAAGAATCTTTCCCATGATTGTGTGGGTCATAACATGTCCATAATTCATCACAAAAATATATTTCAATTGGGTTTTGCTTTGCAGTTCCAATAATTATAAGCCAAAATGTATTATAAGTAAATTATTGAAATATATCAGTCTATGTTTAATGAAATTCTTTAATATTTTTCACTTTTTGAATTGGATTACTAAAAGAAAACACAATTCAGTGATATAATTTATTAATCTTCACCTTCGTGAATGAAATGAACAGAACAATAGTTTTAACAAAACCGACAGATTTTTTTATTTTATTTCTTTTTTGTGCATTTATTACAGGGTGAATTACGACTTTAATTTCACCTAAAGACTATTCTAATCAAGTTTTTAGTCATTCTTGGCTTCTTTTCTCATTGTCTCTCTGTCTCACTCAAAGTCTCTGTCCCTCAGCCGTACCTGTAGCCTTAAGCCTAAATCTTTAATGTAAATCTGTAATGAAGTACCAGCTTCAGCTCTGCAGTGATCTCTCTTGGTTCCCTGGAGGGTGATTGAAAGACAAAGGGACATAAGTGGTGGTGCAGAAATAGACATAAAACGGTTTGGAAGGAAAATAGGGAGAATCCAATCAGGTCTTCTTGTAGACAAAAAGAGGAGGAAATGGACAAAAATAAATGTGGAGGTGCTTGTCTGACACTTGGCTATTAAAGTGAAGTGGTACCTGGTTCAGAATGGGTTCTTTAACTGTGGAAACTGTACTGCCCAGCTATGAACAAGCTAATAATTGAAGCAAACACAATTTTCTGCCACATTTCTATGGCTTTTAAGCTTACTAGCCTTCTGAATGGAAATTCTGATGTATACAGGCACACTTGACAGGGTAGAATTATCTTGACTGGCAGGTTGATTAAAACTATCCACACACACCATCTGGGCCGCTTTGTCTTTCTGTCCAGCATTTTCTTTGTGTGCTTTGCAGCCTGAATTATTCTGACCAAAAAATCTGCTGGAGTTATTTCATCAATATTCAGCTGCTCTTCATTTCCCTCTGTTCCTCCGCTCACTTGTCTGTCTTTTTCTTCCATCCCTCCCGCCCCGCCGTTCCTCTCTCCGCAGGCCTGAACGAGTGTGCAGACAACAATGGCGGGTGCTCCCACATCTGCAGAGACCGGAGAATTGGTTATGAGTGTGACTGCCCCTCCGGGTACAAACTCCTGGACAAAAAGACTTGTGGAGGTAAAGAAAATACTTTATGCAGGATACTGCTGTTTTAATGGTGTGAACCTGGGTGCTCGTCTGAGCTCATCCAGTCAAAATATCATCTAAACCTTTTTAGTCTGTTTTTCATTCCTCCTTTTTTTGCTTAAAAAATACCTTTTATATTCAAATTGCTTGTCTATTGTGACCCTTTGATTCTCTGTCTAGAAACCCAGTCTGAATCATACCTCTCCTCAATTATTCCAATAAAACATGCATAATCTAAAAAGCAGTTTTGCTAATCATATTTTTAACCTCGACCAGATAGACCTAAAATTAATAATCCCCCACTCCAAATTATGTTTATTATCAAAATACACAAACCAGCAGCTGGAACAAATCAAACTAAACTATTTGATAATATTTCAGGCTTTTTCTCTAAATTAACATACAAAGTTCTGCTTTTAATGACTACAGTCTCAGAATTTGTCAACCCCTTTATGAACAGCATCTTTAATATTTAGGAAAGCACGTATTACTGCGTTGCTGTAATAACCAACTATAAATGCTGCTCACACAAAATTAATGTTCTTGGGTTGGTTGTTTTCAATAGAGTTTGTGAAATTTCACCATGGATTGGGAATAGATTTCACAGTAGCTGACTGCGATATCCACGGCAATATCTTCAAGGAGTTCTTCTTCAAAGTAGGCCTGCTGCTTCTCCACATTAAAGGGAGTCAGTTGAGGTGGTTTTAATATCTCATTGGGATCCCCCTCAGTGCCTTCCCTGGCACTCAAAAGTCACTGAAGGTATTATACATCCCATCATACCTGGAAATGCCTTGGGATCCCCAATATTGAGCTGGAGGATGTCGCTTGGGAGAGGAACGTGTAGCTTCTCTCTCCATCTTGCTGCCCCTGAATCCTGATTTTAGGTATATGTAAAAACAATGGCTGGGGTGAATAATTTTCAGCAAGACCTTTAATAAATATTAAAGGATGTTTTGTTAATGACTGGCATTTTCACAAAACAAATTTGAACTTTTTTTCTTTCTTGACTCAATTCTAGTGAGGTTTTCCAATCCATCTACATGTAAAGAAAACGAACATGAAAGGCAAACTGAAAATTTCAGTTGTACTTGTGCTGGGGTGCTTTCAACTAGATGATCTTGTATAGCGATGTCTTTGAGCAGAGCAGATAGAGTGGTGCACGGAGAAGGAGGAAGGACAAAGCATCAGGAGTCACAGATGGGCAAGACTATGAGCTCTGGGAATTCTTCTGTACAAGCAGAGATGCAACTGATTTATTTGTTTTTTTTCTCTGCCTCATCAAAATGATTCTGGTCTTATGGGAAGCTTCACAGCTGCTCACAATAGATGAATGAAATGACTCTCCTTTTCAGTCTATTGTTTCCTTTCGCAGCCAAATGTTTGTCTTGTTTCTTACGGAACATATTTTGAAACTATTGCAAGAAGATTTAACTGAGTTTTTTTCTTGATCGTCTCTGAATGGTGATCAGCAGGTTAAGTAAAGATTTTTTTTTATTCTTTGCATTCAGAATTGGAAAGTCAGACTTCAAGCAAAATCTAAAATTGGTATTGATCAGGAAAAGCATAATCTGTGAATCTAATGATTTCCTTACACTTTCTAAATAAGCAATATTCTGAAAACATATTACATTGTCTGTAGCTAGTTTATATTATTTTTACATTGATTTACATTCTCTTTATGTTCCTCTTTCCATAGACATAGATGAGTGTGAGAACCCAGATGCCTGCAGTCAGATCTGCATCAATTACAAAGGGGATTATAAATGTGAGTGCTATGAAGGCTACGAGATGGACCCTGCCTCAAAGACCTGCAAAGCTGTGGGTAAGCCAGTTATTCACTCGGGAGAAGGCATACACACTGCCACAGATTGATGTTCTCACCAAAATCCATTCATGATCCCATATATACTTGAGCAAATTCACACATCAACACTCACCCTTGTATAAACACCAATTACTCATCCATTCCAGCACCCCTAACTACAATGTGACATCCTACACCATTCTCACTCAGCGGGACTCTGAAAAGAGAGGCTTGTTTCGTATGCAGGACCCGCACAGCAATCTGTTCAAAGATAAATATTTGCCATCCTTTTCTTTAGTCCACAATAATGGCAAGTTTGCAGCCAGCCGCCTCTGCTTTCCCTGGGGTGTCAGGAGAAGGATGTTGTGTGGGTAAAGGGTCTGCACTCACTGCAGGACACAGGCAGGGTCTGTAACCCTTATTTGCTGGCAAGATCTCTCTGAGCAGCGTAATGAATAAAAAATATAATCCCATGCTCTGGAGTGGGCTGGACAATGAGAAGTAATTCATTTCTTTATCACGAAGTAAAAATGCAGTGGAGTTGTTCCCAAAAGGTGAGCACTGAACCAGTTCAATCACTTCTAAACCCCATAACTTTAGAAACACACTTCTATTTTTTCAAAATAAAAGCACTGTTTGATTAATTGAGAATTTAGATATTCACTGTTTGTCCTTGAACATAAATCCTGATTTAGATTTCTAATGAGATGAATAATACACTTATTAAATTGATGACAGCCTAGTTACTTGTTGAACAAAGTGTATTATTGAACAGGAGATTTGGTTTAAGGTCTATGTGTTTCAAACAAAAAAGTGTGTGCGCAGAATATATCAGCAGCAATGCTTCACTATTGCCAAACTTGGGGGCATGCATCCAAATAGACAAAGTTAAAGCAGACTTGGACCAGAAGTAAGTGACTTGTAAATAGAAAGGCACTGATCAGATTTGTTGCTGATTTGTAACCAGCTTTAGTTTTAGGGTGGTTAGTGTTGATAGTGTTTCTAAAACAGCACTCTCCATGTACATTTCCAAATCTACATTCATTATGTAAACTGATTTAATGCTCAAAAAAATAAAACGGAACAACTTTGCTTTACTCAGTTATCCGCTGAAAGTCTGACTCTCCCTAACTCACCCGAATAATGAACTGTGATCATGTGCTGACATGTGACAGTAAATATTACTATTATATTGAATATATTGGTACATTTTTACTTATGACCGTGCTAAAACATCTCTTTTAGCATGGCCGGCTTCAGTCAGGTAGACATGAACAATGCATGAATGAATAAGCAGTCTAGCAATTTTATGCTTCTGTATGGCAAATTCTACTCTATGCGTATTATATTAGACCAAGAAAACATGCTTATTGGTAAGTTCTAGTATATGATGATGTGAAAAATGGCTGTTCATGTTACACACTTGACCACTCTGTTATATGTTGTAAGTTGGTTTGTTGGTTAACCCATTGCTGTAAAACTATTTTGGTACTGAGGATCTCTACCAGCTTTGGTCAATTCATGATTGCTGCAAGAAAGTTGCAAAATTTTTTCAACACTTCTACCTAACAAACTTGTTTTATTTTACTAAAGATGTGTTTTGTACAGTCATACCTCAAGAAGAATGAAAGGAACTCAGAATCTGCATATTTCTGATCAGTACCTTTGAAAAGACTTACACAGCAAATTAACTTTTCAACATGAAATGAGGGAGAAAGCATGTTATTGGTAATTATCGTCTTAGGTTAAGTCATTATAGGGAAAGCTGGTCTGGTAATGAGAGTGCTTAAAGCAGAAAACATATCCTCACTCTGAAGCTAAGTGGCATAAAAACCCCCATTGATTGCTCAGTGTCTCTCTGTGTGAATCTTTATTACTGTTAGGCAGAGCAAACAGCTCTTGTTAGAGTCAAAGCTCAATAGTGGCAGGCAGCAAAAAAAGCTGGATGGACAAATTATTTCCATGAATATTTCTGTGCCCAATAAACACTATGTTCCGAAGGAGACAAGAAGAGCGAGAGTCTAAAATATGACTGAATTATTGTTGATTGTTCTTCACGTTAATTCCTGTTCAAAGGAAAGCACAGAAGCGGGACAGTAAATACAGAAATGCCAGCGCCGTGAAGCTGAAGTAATGAGGATTTAATGAAGCTCCATTTGTCCGTCAAATCATTCCTATATGCTCGCCCTCAGAAATCAGCATATATATAGCATTTTGTTTCTTCAGACACTTACTTTAAAGAGACGGATCATAATTCGTACACAAATGAAAGTCCCTCGTGATGGAGCAGTATTACACACTGTGATTTGATATGATGTGGGCCAAGTTCCAGTAAGTTTGAATTTGGGATGCATAAATTCATTTTAAATAGTTCTTAAAATCCAAATAAATCTCCAACTCTGTGTGTGTTCTTTTATGCAAATCCCAACATGCAGTTTATGGCTCCCCAGATTAATTTCACAGTAACTGTTAGTCTAGCAATACTAATTAAAAGCAAAGTCTCAGGTCAGAGTCATTATGTGCTTTCTTCTCTAAGCTGGTATGTGTGTTTGGGAGCAATAATTTTGATACATAACAGCGCCCATTACGTCCCCTGAGCAAAGTTTTATTTCTCACTTATTGCATTCAGTGTTTTTCCATAAACTCTGAGTGTGCAGCCACTGAAAGACTCATCAACTTGGGTTAGACTGCGTGTGTGGGGGTGTGTGCGGGCGTGTGTGTGTTAACAAGACAATAAGAAAGGATGAAGAGAAGTAAACAGAAATATCTTGTTGGAATACCTGTTCAAAATTCATTAGTTATGAATGAGAAAAATACTGCAAGGTAAAAATCAGTTGCTTTGTGGATTTCTTTTATCCTTTAACAATCTGAGTATTCATACACAAGTAAGCGAAAGATTTTGAAGGCAAGGGAATGACATTACAAAAGCCTCACTAACAGCACAGTAAAAAAAAAACTGAACAGGTTGTTGCAACGTTGCAGAAACCAATCTGTAAACTGTCTGTGGACCAAACAAACCTACTTATTTTATCTTTTGTCTGTGGTGTACTGGGAGCGTTACCACAGCGCCAGGAGCAGCGTGAGCCACACTTGACAGTTTGAGAACACACTTTTCAAATTGGCTTTAAAGCTGTGGTCAGGTTATTCCCGTGGTGGCTCATGGGACCAAAGATACAGCCCGGTGTTGTCAAACGCATCTCACAATTTTTCATCGTTCTGTGGTTTTGAAGATAAGATTTTTTTATCTGCAAAATACTATGCATTGTTAATTCTGAAAACTTTTATATCGATAAGGTCCAAATGATGTTTCTGGACTTTCAAGATTTAACTGTAGCCATGTGATGTTTATATTTTCTGGTTTTAGAATCAAACACCTTGCAATAATTTATACACATGCAGAAATTGCATCTGTATATGCAGCTGTTTTGGTTGCCACATTGCACAGTTTTCTAAATGGATGACTTTTCTTCAAAAGCATAAAACCTTTTTTCAAATTATTATTTTATTACTTTTGGAGAGATGCCAATCTGCATAGTGGCGCAGTTGGTAGCACTGTTGCCTTGCATCAAGAAGGTCCTGGGTTTGATTCCCAGCCCGGGGTCTTTTTGCATGGAGTTTGCATGTTCTCCCTGTGCATGCATGGGTTCTCTCTGGGTACTCTGGCTTCCTCCCACAGTCCAAAAACAATACTGTTAGGTTAATTGGTCTATATATAAATTCTCCTGACTTGTGAGTGTGTGTGTGTGTGTGTGTGCATGGTTGTTTGTCCTGTTTGTCTCGATGTTGCCCTGCGACAGACTGGCGACCTGTCCAGGGTGTACCCCGCCTCTCGCCCGAAATGTCTCACTGAAGAAAGGTGCCCTAGTGGGGCACTACCCCACTAGGGACAAGGGTGTAAGAAAATGGATGGGTGGATGAGATGCCTGTCTAATGCTATCAGAAATTAAAGTTTATAGTTAAACAAAAGTTATTTGAAATCTAAATCTTCCAGGGATATGAATATAATTTTAATCTTGTGATTAAAATCATTATATGCCTTTTGGCATATAAAAATGCACCAAAGGACACACAGAAAAATATCACGTTTTCCTACATTTTCTTTCTCTCTTTCACTCAACTCATTGTACACTTTGTTTTCCCCTCTACCTACCAGATTGTTGATTTCTCTCTCAACTCATCCGACCTTCACTCTCCCAATTACATCCCCTTACTCCTCAAACCTCCATGAGAACACATTCATCCATCACTTTTACTTGTTCCTGTTCGTTTCTTCCTCCATGTCTATCTCTGTCTCTCTCTCAGCGGGTGAAATTGATGGTTACCAACCTACTAGTCAGAGGAAAATGATTGCATCCAAACAGTGGTAGAAATGTAATATGTTCTCCCTGCGAAGTAGCGCATGGTAAGCTTAGGAACAAAACTAAAGCGTGGCTCTGTGTGGATGTTTGTGCATGAGTGTGCCTGTTTTATAATTTTTTTAAAGGCTTTAAGTGGCACTTCTGCTTCTCTGGATAGGGGGAAGCTTGAAAAATAGATGTGTAAAATCAATGCGTTGGTAAATGAGGCTAGAAAGATGAGCCTAAAAATTAAGGATAAAAGAAAGTATATGATCTGTATTTTTATTGATAAAAGCTCTTTGTACATCTAGAATTGTATACAATCTCCCATATCTGCAAGTTTGGAAATCTACCCTTGGTAACTCATAAAATAATTTCCACATTTCTATCCACTAAACATGAGGTCCTTTTGTTATGCTCACTTTTAGTCTGCTGAAAAATGTGCCTTAGGGGAACTGGTGTACCAGCTAACAACTTGAATTATGTGGACCTGAAGAAAAGAGCCCAATAACACACTTGACACATGGCTGTACCAAAAATAAAATGATGTGTCATCTCTGTGCTGTTGGTGTACTTTAGTCTGAGGCCCATTTTGTCTCATTGCTTCATATAGCAGCAGGTCACCTGCAGTTAAGCCAAGCAACATAGCACAGCAATCAATTTTCTTCTTTACATGGGGGGAAATTTTATGGCACATGGGGAACTAGAAATATTTTATTTAATTAGTCCATTTGTGATAACATGAACCTCCTCCCTTCTTTTTAGGAAAGAGCCCTTGCCTGATGTTTACTAATCGTCACGAAATCCGTCGGATTGACCTGCTGAAGAGCGAATACACACAGGTGGTTCCCACTCTGAAGAATGCTGTGGCCCTGGATGTGGACGTCTCCACTAACAAGATGTTCTGGTGTGATCTGTATCATCGCAAAATATACAGGTACACACAAAAATGTGCACTCAGTCATTGTTGGTTTTAGATATGAGCCACATGGGTGGTTTCCCAGGGCATCATTAGCAGGGGAGTAAAAGGAGCAGATTATCTGACAGGGACTGTGCCTCCAAAAGAATATCCTGGATTTTGATTGGCTTCAGAAGGCATGACTGTATTGTCAGTGAATCACTGATTTTGTCCACTGGCAGTTAAGAAATTTGAAGGAATTCCATTTTTACAAACTGTGATCGTTTCTATTGATGGTTGTATCATGGAAGCAGCCATGAAGAGAATAAAATATGTAGCAGTGAAAGGAAGACATCATGGCCCAGCCAACCTGTTGCTAGTTGATAAATGTATGTTTAGGGCATCTTTGGTTACAACTGCTAAGAGTCTGAATAAGAGGAAGTTGAATTACAACACAAAAACAACATTTTTGTTTGGTGAAATTTGTTGAGTTTCCTTTTATTGTTGCATTTTGAAGACAAATTAATAATTAAAGTACACTTGGTTCTACTAGGCAACAGGAAATGGGGGCATGGAACAAGGTGCACATCTAAGGCACCATTGCACCTCTACTAGCTCTCTCTGCATACTTCACCGAGTCTGTCACATCCTGCCCCTTCATCTATCCGTCTTGTCTGTTTCAACCGGTCACACCTTCTGCTGGGAAGCTGACACACCTGGAGGGTTGTGTCATCTGCCTGATAGAGGAAGGTGGAGCTGTTTGTCCTTCCTCAAACACATGTGCACACCCCTTCCCACACAGCTACACATACTTTGTGTGCATAGTTGCTTTGTGTGCAGTTGTTAGTTGGTGTAAGTTTGATAGTTGGCAGGTATATGGAGGGGTCTTCTATCATCTCAGCTGAGCCATATGCTTCCCTTAATTTCACTGCCTCAATAATCACCATCATTACTCATCTGTATGCACACACACACATTCGCTCTCATCAGCTCAGTGATACACTAAAGGGCTTGTGACAGAGGAAGGACAAATTAACTCATTCTTTACAGCAGACTCTATTTTCAAAGCGGTAAATAAACTCATGCATCGTAGCTTCTCTGAAAGGGCTTCAGCTAATGAAGTTGTGCAGTTTAACTTGACCTTGTTCAAGCTTCTCTTTACGTCTACCTCATCCTTTCAAAACAAAATGTTTTGCAGCTTGCACTAGGAAGGTCCGAGCCTCATATTTAGCACCCAGTTTGCATTCTGAAGAAAGTTTCTTGTTATTATAATTAGTCTGCAGCCGTGTCAGAGAGGACTTTCTACTTTATGTTAGCTGTGTCGTAGTCCAAATGACTTTCTAGAAAACAATACTATTTTATGAGTTGTCATTTTTGCAGTTAAGGCATTTTAGAATTAGGTATTCTGCAGTCTTGAATCTGATTAAAGTATTTACAGTATTTGCATAAAATGAAAAAGAAAATAGAGTATGGGGAAATATTTATATTTCCTAACTTTATCCCCTATTCCATTGTCTAAGCATTCATCCATGTATACATCTGTCCATCTATGTTTATGTCCGGTCATCTGTTTGTCCTTCCTTTGGTATTTCCAGAGTGCATATTTTAAGCGTAAGAGTTTTTAAAATATTTGGTCTTGAAAAATTGATAGGAACCCTTTATTGATATAACTTCATCTGATACCACCTGTTCAGTCAGACAATTAAACACTTAATATAGCATAATGACTTAGCTAATTGGACTTTGCATCTGTTGAAAAAAAAAAAGACATGCTTAAATGGAATCTTAAAGAGAAGAAATAGGTTTCAACTATTTCATTTTGGCCAAACCCCGTTCTCAATCTCTGTCATTGATCATATTAGTTTCTGTTTTTTTCTTTTTTTTAACACATTATAAATGTAAATGTTTTGACAAGCATTTTCAAAAAATGTATACAAAGTTTCCTGTTACATGAGAATTATTTACTTCCGTTTGAACACAGCTGTTTTTGCTCCAGATGATTACAGTTGCAGTGTGTGCCCAGATTTATTTATGTGGTATTACGCTGAAATAATATGTAATTTGATGCGAGACTTTCAGCACAGAATATAGTGTGAAAGCATATATCAAGCAAACAATAAGAGAGTTGCATCAAAAAACAAATATGCAGTTTATCCAGCTTGCTGTGTATATTAACATAGGAATTAGCAGGTGAATAAATTTGGCTTCCAACCAATGGTTGAATGTGTTATGAAAATAAAAAGAAGAGAAGGCTTGAAGTATCCAAGCAGTGGAGAGCAGAATGAGAATAAGTCAGAAGAAATTGGATCCTTTCCCTTTTTATGCATTTTGTGAAATACTAAAAACATATTCATCCTCCGTTCTTACTTTTTTCTGTTTTATCTTAAGTTCCTATTTGAATTGTGATTCAGATAGGTTGACCAGTTATTTGATAATATTTTAATTATTCATTCACATTTTTTCATTTATTTCAATTTTTTTCTCATTTTCAAAAACTTTTCTTCAGTAAATTCCCTGTTACTTTTACAAGTAAGCTGCCGTCAATCTGTTCCATCCATTTTTTACACTTTCTTCATTCATGCATGGTCATATTTTGATAATCTTAAATAACTATTTAATTTGTTGACGTGACAAAGAAAACTAACACACATACTTTATGTATACATAGAGTTGTATTTACAAATAGTAAAAAAGTAAAATAAATTAAAAAATATCTAATTTAAACATTTATGCTAAAAATATGTAGATATTTTAACACTGTTTTCTTTTTGAAGTTTTTTTTAATTCCTTGAGAAGCATGTGCTGCTTCTCCCCATCACAGTGATGTGGTTTTCCAGACTTTTTCATGCTGATTAGCATTCTGTGGGTTAATGTCTTGTTAACTTCCCCCAGTAATAGAGATGTTGCAAACAATTGTATGGCCAATTAAAGATGCAATCTGCTCTGAGTTCTTAATTTATTGCTTGTTTATTCTGCTCTGCAGTTTGCAGTAACTATTTATGCGCTCACCCTGTTTCCATGCAGTGTAAAACTGAAATGTAAATGTCCAAATGGATATTTATTACACTTTTAGTGCCCCATAGTCTAAACCTAAGTTTCAAATCCAAGACAGTCCAGCACTGCATTAATACCTGTATTAATACCCAATGTTGCTCCAATTTAACCCCAGAGGAACGGACTCTGTTTGGATTTATGTTTGACATCCTGTAGCATAAAATAATAACAAAAAAAAAACTTCAGAATATCTGTCATAGTAATGTGAGATCAGCCTCTACCATCCCTACCACCATACACAAAAAATGAGTTGGCAAACTGTAATGCAGTCAATTACCTAGACAATCTGCTTCCAAATCCTAGTCTCATCCATCTCCGCCTGATCTTTCACTCCAATTATCCCACCAGCTTGCTCTTTTAGTTAAGATGCTCGTTCCACCCAAAAATCTCCTCCTGGAGCTCCTTTGGAAATGTTCCCATGCAGAAACTGAATTGGAGTGCAGTCTTTTACAGCTATTTCATAAGACTGGCTTACAATGAGCTGATAATGTGTTTATGTCTTACCATGTTTCCCTGGTGAAGAAATAAAGCAGGACAAAAGACTTTTTTTATATTTTCTACTAATAGATGGAGGCAAATCTAATCTTTCTGTTTGGAGAAGATCTCACACAGAGCTCCTCATATACACAAAAGTTTTCTAGGTTATGTTTTTTTGAAAAGTCACAGATATGCAGTATACTCTTAGGCATTGTATTTTTTGGCGTATGCTCTACCAGTATTGAACATCCAGAGAATAAAATATTTGTAATTTTTTTGTTGCAAAATATCTCAAGGTCAGTTAAAGTTAAAGCTTCCATAGACAGCAATTTTCAGGTTTTCCCACAAATTGTTGATTGGATTATTGCCTGGGCTTCGACTTGGCTGTTGTAATTCATGAATATGCAGTGATCTACGCTTTGGCTGTTTGTCTAGGGCTGTTGTCCTGCTGGAAGGTGAATATCTGTAACAACCATTAGTCTTTTTAAGCATCTAACAAGTTTTCTACATTGTATTTAGCTCCTTGCACCTTCCTATCAACTCGGACTTTCTCAGAACTGATCCACTGGCCTCTCTACTGTTTCGTGGGCTTCATAAGTGCTGTTGGTTCTCTAGTCTTTTAAAACAAACCTCTGAAGCCTTCACAGATTGTGCAGACTTTAAATTACACACAGGGTACACTGTTTTTAAGTCAAATTGGATTTTATTTAGGCATATCAAAGTATTGGGGGCTGAGTCTAAGGGGCATGAATACTTTTCCAAGGCTATTTATTCGCTGATGTTTACATTAGTCATGGTTTAATCAGTTGTTATCTTCTGTCCTACAGTGCATACATCAATAAGGCCAGTGACTCTTCGCAACAGGTGACGTTGGTCGACTCACTCCACTCACCGGAGGGCCTGGCTGTGGATTGGGTCCATAAAAATATCTACTGGACAGACTCTGGCAATAAGAGCATCTCTGTTGCAACGGGAGATGGCAGGAAGAGGAAAGTGCTAATAGCCACCGAGCTCAGTGAGCCACGGGCCATTGCAGTGGATCCTCACCAAGGGTGAGAGGAAAGTTTTATAGTTCAGCAAGTTTTGCACAGGAGTTAAGTGGAATGGCCTGAAGGAAAGAGCAAAAGACCAAAAGTTCTTAGTTTTGATCATTCTCTCCTGTATGAACACCAGTTCCATTGTGAAACTAAAAGAAACTTTCGTTTTCAAGTTGGCCTGAAACATTTTTCCACAGTTCTTTTTTTAAAACTGATCCTTACGGTGTATTGTGCAGTTTTATAATTTTCTGGAAAGAGACAATAAGAGTCTTTATCTTCCTTTTCTACCACTTTCACCTCGAGCTCCCAAAAGAAACATTTTCACAGCTTTCCAGATTTTGGCAAGGTTGGAAAAACATACAACTGAAGCCAGAATTTTACGTGTTGACACACTTAATTAAAATAGCCCAAACTTCAGTAAGTTCAATGGATTCAGCAAGCACAGTTTTAAAATTTAAAGCATAATTTTGATAAATGTTGGATGGATAAAACTAATACAAAGTGCATATAAAATTGGACAACTCCAAAGTCAAATGGCTACACGATTCAGAAGAACATAAAAAAATAATCAACACGCTGCTCTCTTTCTTCTATTTATTATTGAGAGAACTGAGAAGAACAAAGGGCGAAGAAAAAAGATGTGCCTTTCATCTAGAAAATGACTATACATGTCTTAAAATATCAGGGTTCTGTGAAGGAAAAGCAACTGAGACCATAATAAATCAGTTCAGATCTTTTTCCATTTTTAATGTTACATATAACCTGTATTATCCAACTAAACAAATCATTCGGTAGAAAAATTTATGATAATAGAAATCTCGATTAAAGTCCACCTGTTCTGTAGGAATTTCCATACAGTTCTCTGACATGTTGCATAGGATTAAAATAATTTCATTGTGCAAATGTACCAGTCAGGAGATGGGTACAAAAAATGCATAGCATAAATTATATAGTAGGGATAGTTGAGATGATAAAGAACCGTAATGACATTATTAAAATTGAGAGTTTTAAGTTTTCTTTATATGACTATAATGAAATCAAGAAGATAAGAGACGTTCCACTTTAATTTCACGGTGGTGTTCAACATTCAGATCAATCTTGCTTTGTTTGGTTCATTCCATTGTTTTGTTTTTATTTACCACAGCAATGTATCTTTTCACAGTTTTATGTACTGGTCAGACTGGGGAGATCAGGCCAAAATAGAGAAAGCTGGGATGAATGGAGTGGACCGTCAAGTTCTGGTGTCTGACCACATTGAATGGCCCAATGGAATCACTCTGGGTAAGAAAACATGTTCATTGATTCCCTTTAGAGGAATGGCAAGCAGCCCTGAAAACACAAAAACTACAATCTGCACACAGGGAAACAAGCATGTAGAGTTGAGATAGGTCTAGAGATAGTCCAATCCAAATAACTCCCAAAGTTATATCTCAGTCTTTATCTGTCTCTCATCAATCAAGCCGGTGAGTGGTCTCTGATTTAATAAGCTCGACACTCTGGGCTGTCAGTACCTGCCATCATCCTTTGCAACTCCCTTGGCAGCAAGAGCAAATTTTTCCACTCTGCCCTTGCCTGAGGAGAAATAAAAACGCACACACTCACCTCGATCAGTGGAATTGTGGTGTTGCTGGTACATTCATGAAAACAAATTATTTTTAGAAGAAGGCAAATGAGCAAGTCGACCCAGACTGCGTTACTCTCTTGGGGGGAATAAGTGAATTATTTCACCTTGGTCATTTATAGCAAGCAGAGGAAGTGACTGAGTCAGATGAAGGAGATTTTTCTTCTTAAGGTTTAGTAGTAAGAAAAAAAAAGTGTGTTTAGCGTTTCGCTTTCTCTGACAAGTTCTTCAGGCGTTTGACCCTTGCTTTTATCCAAAGGATATTTCAGATTTATATAGACTGCAAGCTGTCAAAATAACCTCAACATAAATGCCAACAGTAGAGCAACAGTGGCCTTCTGCTGTGTTTGGGATTGTTACTTGATGTAAGACTTCTAAATGTTCTTTTAAAGAAGGTCCAGCAGGACTAATGAATTTATTCAAGGTCATGTACCCGTCCTCCCCCAGCTGTGATATTACAGTCACATCTGTGTTTTCTCAGCGCTGGGTCTCGGCCGTCATGTCAGAGAAGATTGATGGTGTAGCTACTGGACCATTACATTTATATACCTCTCACCCTGCACCTTTCTCAGCTGACTGACCTTTTTCTCTCTCTTTCTCCATTCACTCCATGCTTCCCATTCCTTTTCTTCCTCTCCTATTTGGTTGTGTTCCCATTTTTTATCTCTTTTCTACACATTGTCAGATTTGTCCAACAGACGTCTCTACTGGGTGGACTCCAAGCTGCACCTGCTGTCGAGCGTGGATCTGAACGGAGACAACCGCAAAGTGCTGCTGTCCTCCCATCACCACCTTGGACATCCATTCGCCCTCACCGTGTTTGAGGTACAAGAAGAATTTAATTTTAGAGTGCACACAAACCAGTCAGTGGTAAATGAATGCATTAGTTTGGTTTCTTCTGCCATATATCTTTGCTTTTAAGTACTGCAGAAATTTTCTTTTATATACAAAAGCCTTCATATCTATTGGATCCCCTGGTATGCCGAAAGCGTTTGGTAAATAAATTTTTTATAGCAAAAAAGAGAATTGAGTAGATATATTTAGTAAAAATTATATATTAATACATATTTTTATATTTAATGTGTAAGAAGGTTTTGTATCTGTTGAACCATTTTGTTTTGATTTGGCTATCTAGACTACTGAAAAACCATTTCAAGTTTTTTTGGGAAAGGAATCAGATTTCTCTCTCGTTCTTTGAAAGAGTCTGTGATTCTTTGCACTCTAGAAAGATTCCTAGAGAGAATCAAGCCTACAGCTTTACAGATATTACAGATCTTCACCTGTGGATAACAGCTGGCAGGAGATGCCTTTCCTTATATTCTTCCTTTTTTATACATCAGGTCAACCTAGAGTGTTTGATAATGAAAAGCTCAATCTGTATCTCATCAGACCAAAGCATATAGTTGGAGTTCAAATCTGCACAGTGTTTAGAGAACATCACACATGTGTGAAGTTGGATCAGAAAAGGTGTCTTCCTGACGAGCGTTACAAAAAACCCCCCCCCAAAAAAACATTTAGTTTGTATCTTGCAGTTGTGGAGATTTGGTAAACCTTGGTAAAGTCTTGACTGCTTGTCTAACAATGAGGGACGTTTTTGCTTCCTTTAGCATTCTACTGCACAGTGACGAGATAAACTTTGAATTTTAAAGAATAGTTAATCTCTGTTCCCTACATGGTAGAGTGAAAAGTATTGATTTTATCCCTCAATAATTGAACAGGGTAACAATGTAAGATGTAGAAAAAGTGTAGGGTCATTTGATGACCTTACATCAAATGACCTTAATAGTTCATATGATGAACTGTTGGGTGACTTCCATTTACTCAAGAAACTGAAAAGTTTTATGCGAATGAAACTGGAATATGCTCAAAAGAAATTTGGTAATTCATTCCATGGTGAATTCAGAGTCACAATGATGTTCAGCAGTAAAAGAAACTAATAGTGAATCTATTGTGGTGGACATGAGTGACATTGATTTCATTCAGAGTAGATGGGTGAGAAGCAGAACAGCCCAAAGACAGAAGTGTGAGGATGAAAGTACAGAAAGAAAGAGACAAAATGTTGTAAGTCAGAAGTGTTTTCTCCATTCTTCTCTGTGCTGCACAGGCTGTGATGAGTAGAAGCTGAGGAAAAAGGAGGACATCCATCATGTCTGGCTGAGAGGATGTGTCTGAATACTGTGTGTGGGCGTGTGTGTGAGGAGAACTTATGTTTCAGATTGCAGTGAAAGTTCACTGTCTGAGATTAATAGCCCTCAGTTGTTCTGCTCTGTGTTCTGTATGGGTTATGATACAGAACAAATTAAAAATCCTTTAGCCATAGAGAAGGTTGTTCTGCTCCTAATAACTTTACTTTGGGACATTTGTTTCTTTTAAAGTGGTCCGGAACAAGCTGTGAACCAAAACACTGAATAGACTTGTTTCATCAATTTTGTTTATTCAAGGTAAAGAAATTTCTGCGTAAACAAGATATTTAGAGTGTTCATAAAGTTGGGAGACATGGAAGACTATCAGCAGACTGTTGGACATACACCATATTGGAGTGTATTGGGTTGGCTCTATGAGCAGTGCAGTGAGGAAAATCATGTTGCTTGTTTTCTGAGAAATTAGCTTATGTTTCACAATTCACATTTCATAATTTGCTATTGTGAACTCTTAATTGTCCGTTTTTAACGTCTGTAATCTTACCTCAACTGTTTAAAAAAATGATCTTAGAATTGATTTGAAATTCTGAACTCATAACAAGAAAAAAATACAAAAGTTAGGTCTGTCACAATGATCTAACTTTAGCCAAAAACAAATGTTCATGTGGAATTTGACTTGCTAAATTCATGACATTAGGGTCAAAAATCTTTATTGACATTCAAATGGTATTTTGAATTGCGCTCATTTAATCAGTTGCTTGTTTAATAAAATAAACTGTGGCATTTAAAAGCAGGTGAATAAAATCTGCAAACATTAAAAGATTTCCTGAAACGTATTATGAAAAATACTGCTTTTGTTGGGGTTATTTTGCTAATCACAAGTGAATTATTACATAGCATTAGTTGCAAATACGTTTAACATTTTTATAATTGTGACAAATTAACTAAAGCATTTAAGTTCACATAAAGCATTAATGCAGTATCTCCTTTTTTAGATGTGAGCATGAATGTTAGTTTTGAGCCATACAGGTAATGCTAAACCTTTATTATGCTGGCTTATGAACAAACATTAAAAGGGAAAAACAAAGCTTTTCTAAGAAAGTCTTGATACACCATCCCAAAGCACAGAGAAAGACGCACCAACACACACATAACGTCTCAGTCAGTGTCCACCCCCTGCCCTCACACCGAGTCCTGAGGAAACACAGATTGTAAAAGCTTACTGTGAGTAATGTTGTCTATTCTTCTTCCTCCAGTGTTATTGCATTACTTTCCCCCCATTTCTGTTATGCTAGTGGGTATAGAAGAAGGAAAGAATGAAATGGGTTATTGAAATAAAGAGATACTGAAAATTGATATGTTAGGGAAGACGGAGCATGTGGCCACAGCTTTAGACAGGAAGAAAATTAGGATTTTAAACAGGCTTTATCAGTGCACACTTAACAGCGGCCAGCTAATGTGTACTGCAATCCTTAGCTTTAACTTCCATTTAATGAGTTGCTAGAATTGTTGCTGGATGTAAGAAACTAACAGGAAAGGAGAGTTTCCTGTGCCCCCACCTGTTTCTGTGCAATGCTGGGTAAATAAGTCTTTTTCACTTTTCTATTGCTTGAAGACAGACATGTTTGCCTGTTGGGAAATGCTATTTAAAAAAGTAAACTTCAGGTTTTAAAGGACCACAGAGCCCAACTAAGTAATCTGCTAATGTTTATATGAGTGATTATATAGACCTGCAGAATAAAAGGTACAATCTCTGCTCAAGAAGCTCCTAATAGTCTTTCTGCATGTAGTGAATGTTTTGTGTTTTTCTATCTAATATCTAATAAGATTAAATAAATATTTCTGATAACATTATTATAATTGATATTTACAGTTAAAACATGAATTGTATTGCAACAAGGGTAAGTCTTAGTTGACTATTAGTGCACTCTATCTTTCTTTTTGTGTCAAATTGTTTTTTTCTAAGACTGAAAAATCATCAAAGTCCGTTTTCCACCCTGCTCTTTTATAATTCATGTCCGTTAAGATGTGTTTTCGTACCACTAAGAGCCGGGCCTTTGACTGATGTGATGCAACATTTGCCTGTGCACACCAGGGTATAAGTTCAGCAAATGAAAGATTCACCTTGATCATACAATAAAGAATCACGCTCCTCAGGTTTACATTGCTACTTGAAGTTCTCAAGGTCAGAAAAATGACATTTGAAAAGACTGATGGCAGACAATCTGATAAAAAGAAAGAATGGTTGAGACTGACAGTTTGTGAAAGGCATCCACAGAGAGAGCGATGAAGGGAGATATGGAATAAAATATCTAAGAATGGTTATATCACCACTGCTGATATTTATCTTTCATTGTTTCAGCATTACTGTCATAAGAGTAAAGGTTATCTCAATCTAGCTGCAGAAGATTGAGCCATGCAGAGTTTGCAGAAAGATGGAAAAGGGAATTCTGGAGAAAGGTTAAGCCCGCTGGTAATCCAGCACAAACAGAAAGAAAAGAAAACTGCTGTGCTTGAAACACAAACCAGGATATACTTTGACACACCTCACAAATCTTTGATGAATCCCTGCTGCTCGTCTCTTCAGCCACCATAAAAGAAATTGATCATTTATTTGTATAGCGTTTTGTCTTTGTCTCACTTTTACCTTTAAAACTTTAGTTTTTGTGATTTTTATTTAACATTGTTCTTGATCTGTTCCTACAAAAACAAAGAAAGAATCTGTCTGCAGGTTTATCCTTTCTATATGTCCACATTGGACTTTCACTAAAATATGTCTCGACTAAACATTGCTTGCTTTTTATCCACCGAACATAGAAATACAGTCTTTGCAAAAACATTCAGGAGCTGTGATCATTTTTTCATGTAACCAATCACAATTTTCAGTGTATTTTGTTGGAAGTTCACCTGGCAGACCAATGCAAAGAGGATACAATTCTTAATTGGAAAAGAATCAAGAGTTTCTAGAGACTGATCTACATGTCTGTACATGAAAGTATTTTCAAAATATAGAAGGGAGGATCAGATATGAAAAAAGTAAAAACCTAACAATTTAATAACTGATGAGCAGGGATCTAATATTCTACTCTGACCTTTATAAACCAAGATAACTATTTCACACTTTCAAACAATATTATTTTAACATAAGATGAAAAAAATGGTTTGTTTATGTGCAGATGAGTCTTATAAATGAGTTGTTCTGGTTAATACTTTCTTTTTCTTGCATTATATTAAAATGTTTCAAGAAACAAAATTTTTATTACGTAAATGACAATCATCAAAATGAACAGTAATAAAAAAAGTAAAATGTATTACTTTCTGACTAATGTCTATTTAAAATTGGAGCTCCACATTTTTGCTTGAATGACTAAAGAAAATAAACATTTTAATGATATTTTAACTGCATTACTATGTAGCTAGTATGGTTTTTAGTATTAGTACAACATTTTGTCGTTTACAACAGAGTCATCTCTTTTAACACAGGATCGTGTCTACTGGACGGACTTGGAGGATGAAGCCATTTACAGCGCAAACCGGCTGACGGGTCACGATGTGGCTAAAGTAGCAGAAGATCTTAACAACCCGCTGGACCTTGTTGTGTTTCATGAACAGAGGCAGCCCAAAGGTAAACCAAAAAGAAACAATCCAAGTATACTCTAAATTTGATATGAACATGTAAAAGAAAGAGTTCATATGGCACGATCAGTTGAAAAAGTGAAGCTAATGATGACTTGTGTGTGCTTGGTCAAATGACAAAATACTGTTTGATCTCAGCACAATTTGAATTGTAAATAACCTGTATTATAGATTAGACAATTAACTCTTTTAAAGAAGGAACAAAAGACTTAGAATGTCAAATGATTTGTTAACATTTCATACAACAAAAGTCTTTTTGTGTGCATGTGTTTGAACACCGCGGGTTTGCCAACAGTTTGTTAGTGAGTCTGTTTTTATGTTTTGTTTTTACTCCTCATTAAGCCCTCAAAGCGGTGTGCGTGTGCCAATTGGGAACAAACTGCATTCTTTCATTAATAAATCAAAAGACATCCCAGAATTGAACATGCTAGCTTTCCAAATGCCAACAGAAACAACATATAAAGCAAAACTAAGGTTGGATGAAGAGATATTAAATGAACTCTGGCTGCCCTGGAAGACCCGATCAGTAATCTTTTCTTTAAAATGTTACCCGACTGAAGCAACATCTCATTTCTTATATAATTGTAACTCTAAGCAGTCAGTAACCACTGCTGGAGTCCTGCTGTTTCAAATACCATTCTCATTCAGAAAATGGCGTTTCTCTTGAAGGTCTCTGTAAATTACTGAAATGCAGCTGGAACATTTTATTATAGTGAGTTTTATTTACTAGAAGCATCTTCATTCTGAAGCATCTACATTCTGAAGATGCTTCAGAATCTGAAGATGCTTCAGAATCTGAAGATGCTTCAGAATCTGAAGATTCTGATGCACATAAGTTGGTTGAAACAGACCTTTTGATAACTGCTTTATTTTATTTTCTTTTGTCTTCTTTTGTCAATTTCAACCCATTTCAATGTGACTTAAATTTACTGTTAAGTGGGAAAATCAATTTTTAATAAGATGGAAGGCAGTATAGAAAAATGCAGAATTCTTTGTAGTAATGGCATCACTGGTAGTAATCTATAAAAGTTTTTAAACATTTTAGCTTTAATAACAGAAGACCAATCTGACACGGAAGTCTTGTGTTCTTTTGTTTTGCATCTTTATTCATGCACCCCACGGTGTGCACAGGCAAGATAAAAGGCTTGTTTGTGAGACTTTCACTTGTTTCCAACTTTAACATTTTACTCTTCCCATGGATATGGACAAGTTTAGATATTTTTTTATGTCATTCTGACTTCTACAGATCAACAGATTGACTACACATTAATAGCATGCTCTCTAGTCTTCCCCATGTTTAAGAGAACCCTAACCCAAGGGAAACAGGAGTGTTACTTAAAAGTTTGTTGACACTGATCTAAAAAGCCAAGTGTGCACTAAAATTGATTTGATTTATTTAATTTGTATTATGAGGGTCACTAAATGTTGCATGAGTAACTTTGTCAAAAAAAAATTAATTAATTCTTATTTTGGGGAATTTTTTTCTAATAAAAGCTTTTTACACATGTTATATCAACTTCTTTCTGAAAGATTCTGTAAATTAAGCATAAATGTGGTCCAACTTTTTTAGTGAGTGACACACATCCTACTTATTCTTAAGAAGTCCTAATGTAATAAGCAAGAAAATACATCAGAAGGTCGAAACAACCGCGACCTGACCTACTTCAGGCGCTTCACCACAACGGCAAGCAGATCAAAAAAAAAAAAATCCATGAGTCTGCATTTAGGGCTAAGAGAGTTCATTTAAATATTTTATCTATGTGTAGAATACTTAAAAAGACAGTCTTTGCACCTTTCCATATACGTGAGCACTTTCATAGTGCTCTGCCAAAGTAACATGAATATTTGAACTTTTTCCCATTTTACTTTACTGCCACAAACTTCACTACAATGTGTTAGAAAGGCCCTCTCGAAGTCAACACCAAAATGTAATTGAGAAACTGTGGTAAGACTGGCATATAACAAAGCTAAGATTGAGTTATTTTGCAAAAAATAGGTGGAAAAAAAACAAACGTTAGACGTTCAAGGCTGGTAGAGCCATACATGGAGAAAAAAACTGCAGCTGTATGATTGCAGCAAAACAGATTTTACAAATTGTTGACTCTATAGACCAAGAATATGAATGTTGTTCAGGGTTTTCAGATTTTATTTTTAAAATGAAAAGAAAACAATAATTTTACCTCATCTTCACAATTATGCACTGTGTTACTCTGTCATGTGAAATGCTCATAATGTTTGGGTTCCTTAAATTTATGGCTCCAACATGTAGAAATCTGAAAAAGTTCAGGCAGTATCAATAGTTTAAAATTTATTTGCTCTGAATTTGTTTTTAAAATGTGTTTTTACCTCAATACTTTTGTCAAAGTTGTGTACATATTCCTACATTATTTGTAAATATGTTAAAACTTTGAAATGTTTACATATTTCAAAACTCTTGGGATAAAACTGTGACTTCAGACCTCCCACCAAGTTACGCAAAATACAATTATTTTGAAGGTTTTAATTTATTTATCATAGCTTTTGATCCATCTTTTTTTTGCTCGTCTCCTCAGCCCCTGACACTTGCAACATGGGCAGTCTACCAAACGGCGGCTGTGAGTATCTCTGTCTAAAGGCTCCTCAGATCACAGATCATTCTCCAAAGTACACCTGCGCCTGTCCTGATGGTATGGAGCTCGGACCAGACATGAGGCGCTGCGCTGTAGGTATGTCACCTCGAACTGATAAATCACACTATCCAGGGTCCCTCCTAATGGAAGGAACTGTGCAAGATAATGTCACTGGAGATCTGCACTACTGTAATTACAGTCACGTCATGATGGAGTGTCTGCTCCAATATTAAGCTGGTAATGGAGTTTCCCCTTCCCCACCATGCTCGCTTTAGAGTTAAGTTTTCTATAAGTAAATGCTCATCTTTTGGCTTTGTATTTAAGAGTTTCCTTATTGCAATGATAACAGGAAATACTTGCAAAGCTGTTTAAGATTGAAGGAAATAGCAGCCGGTTGTCCAGTAACAAAATCCTAATGAGACCCACTATGCTTTAATGTCGGCTCTAAGCAATGAAATGCATGCAAGTAATTGTGTTGACTGTGATGAACTTAAAAATCGGACTCCTCCAAAGAATAGCAGACTATGTCGGTAAATGGGTCAGGGATTCTTCCTGCGTGTCTCCAACACACCTCCATTATTTCACTGACCCTATTTCACAGCTCACTTCGTCCACTGACTCGATAGAGCCGCAACATTTGTAGGGTTGTTATCCTTAATGGATCCGCTCTGTTTTCACAGATCACATTTTAGCAGGTGAGGCAGAGGGAGCTGACTCAGGGAAAAGGGAGAAAGAGATGATTATGATGTATGTGGGCCATCACTCACAGTTGCTCTGGGAGGGGAAGATGAGCACTGAGCACACACTCACAGGACTCTACAGATTTCTTTTTTTCAAATTCAAGTATTGCTGCTGGGCTCTCACTTATTATACAATAAAATTACATTTGCAGCACTTCACTCTTGCTTATTTCTGTGTGTGTCTTATTTCTAAAACAGTAAATATATCTAAAAACACAAACATAATGTCTTGACTCTGACAACATGCAAGAAATGTTATCAGATAAAGCGATTGTGACTACAAAAACAATGCAAATTTTGTCTCATGTTTTTTAATATATTTTAATTTGTAAATTGCTGGTTTTGTGATGCGAATATTAACCAGTTACAAAAGTTATCGTTCAAGTAAAAATAATAAGTTTAAAGCATAATATCCTTGGTGCTAAGATCTTTTAAATTAATTGGTCTCGGCCTGTTTTCCATTCCTGGTTCTCAACGCTCGCTACCCTTCATGTTTTAGGTGTTTTGCTGATGTAGCACATCTGATTTCAATTGATGGCTGACTAACAGGCTTTTGCTGAACTAGAATTATCTGAATCAGGTGTTTCAAAGCAGGAAAAAATCTATAACATGCAACGCAGCTTGCCTCAAACACCAGGGTTGGGAAGCACTGGTGGAAGTAACTGGAATACACACTTTCTCTGTAGCCTAAGTTTCTAATTTTTTCCATGAAACTCAGATATGTGAAAAAGATTCTAAATGTAAAAACATATGTAGCAGTGGACACAGTTAAAAAGAAAATGGACAAATGATTTAAAACAATATTTCAAGCTGTTTAAGAAGGCTAGAAAACACTGATAGACATCAAGCAGAGAAAACATCTCAGGAAATTACAGAAACTACTATCATCTTTGAGGAAGAAATTTGCTGATCAGAAAAACATCTTGATCAGCGATCATTGAAATGTTTGGCCAAATCTAATGGAAGAAAAACAACAGTGGAATTCAGACTATGTTTAACAGTGAAAGTAAGGTATTTCCACTTGCACAATGCAAAGAGAATTCCAGAGATTGGAACTGAACAGCTCTGTAGCCATAAGAAAACCATTTATTATCAGCAAGGCTAACCTGAGAAAAATCCTTGCATTTTTAAGGGAGAACAAATATTGGACTTTGGAGCAAAGAAAAAAAGCTAATATGGTCTGATGAGTCCAGATTTACCCTGGCAATAGTTGTTTAATTAATCAGCACCAGGAAAATCATATATATAGTTGGGCCATTCTTTAAAATGGGTCTTTTAAATGGACAATGTGCTGAGTAGAGAGCATCAATGGACACTGATAATCATTTATGAAGTTTGATAACATGTCTGTTTCTGTTACATTGTTTCTATATGGAAGAATGAGCAGAGATCCCAGCAAACTGTTGGGAAAACGTTGTATCCAAATATTTGAAAAGTCATGCAGTTGAAAAGACAATTCTACCAAATATTCTGAAAATATTTTTTTATCTCAAGAAGAAACAAAACGAAATATTTTTGGCATTTAGCAAGATGAAATATTTGTGTGTAACTTAACTAACCTAAAACAGAAAATGACACTGATTTAATTTTACAGAGGGAAAAAAGTTGTCCCATTTTTATACAGTCAAAGTAAATATCTGGTTTCAACTGTACGCAAATGTCACCATAAGTCACCTTATACATAACCTTTTGTGTTGGTGACACATATTTCCTGATTAAGCAACATCTTGTAACATGAAACTACCTCTATATATACTTATTTTTTTCATTGTTAGTTTCACTGTTTAGTACTCTTTCACCTGTTTGCACCCTTTTAATTTTTTGCTTTGAACAACTGAGGAATATTACTACAGCTAAATTATGGTGTTTTCTACATAAGTAAAAGAAAACTGCACCAAAGTTTCATTGTTACGGTGCAACTTACTGGATTTAAAATGTGAACATGTCAAACAGAATTAGCAGAAAATTGTGCATACTGATCACCTTTGTATCTTTTCAAATGTTCCCTGTTAAAAAATGCTACACCTAAAGTTTAGGGAGTTGAGATCTTGCTCCTAGTTTTCTCTTTTCTAAAGTAAAACAGATATATCAACATTGTTGTTTTTTTTTTTTTTCTTTTTATGTCCAGTGCGAATTAGGACAACCACCACAGTTGCCCCAACCACCACAAGTACAACGACAGCAACTACAACAACAGCCACGACAACTACAACTACCAGCCCCGCCACCAGCACTACCACCAGGACTCCCACCACAACAAGCACTACCACTTCTGCTGCCACCCCACCAAGGACCACAACCAGGCACCACATGACACCAAAGCCCCCTCAAACCTCCAGAAGCAGCAGGATTACCCAGCCACCTGTGACACAAGCCGCCACAAGTACAGAAGCTACCAGTTTGAGCAGCACCAGCCAGATGTCCACACAAACACCCTTACTGGACCCAGTGGCACCAGACAGCATTCAGAGAGAGACCAATGCTAACCTCTCCCACAGAGGTAGGTATAATGGTGTGCTGGGTTACGTTTGAAGTGAAAGCACAGTGTGTGTGCGAAGCCACACTATCATTACCTCCTGCCATTACACCAGCAGGAAGCTAAAAACCAATATTTCCATCAGCTGCCTCCTCTTTTCTGGCTCCCCTTCTCCTTCATCTCTCCTTCTGACCATCTGTCTATCCACTGTGTGACCTCTTCTTGTCCTCCTTCTCTCACTTATTCACAGCAAATCCCTCCCCAGTAAATTTGTCAGCCTTCTTATTTCTAGTCCCTGGTCACCAGTTTCTAACAGAGGTGTCAGAGCAAACAAACGATAGTTTGCCGAATTTTCTACAGCCACTACTCATCACTCTTCCTCACTTTGACAGCTTCTCTTCATCTATTCTTCCCTATCTCTACCCTTCGCTCTCTCTCTCTGCTTTTGTTTTTCACTCCCAAAGACTGGCAGCATTTTTCTTACAGACACCAGTCAGCCTTAACTTGATTAAGAAAACAGACTAGAACACTGTTGTTAATTTTTGCAAAGTATTCACATGATTTAATTTGAAGATGCCATCTTAAAAAATAAATGCACTGCTCACTAGCTATAATTTTTCATTTTTCAAAGACAGACTAGTATTTTTGTCAATGACCAAGATAAATCATTTGGACTTTTTCTTGGTACACCAATTAATTATAAGAAAATATAAACGTTTATCTCTTTTTTTGTTTACCTTTCAGTTTTTAGTTTACGCCAACACTTTCAGCTCAGATGAACATTATTTTGACTATTAAGCAAACATTATGAAAAAGCAATGTCAAATTTATGAAAAAAAAAATCCCTGACTTCAATTCTTTCAAAATGTTATGTAGTTAACAAGTGGTAAATTTGTTTTCCAGTGCCCTGCTATGTTTACATGTTTGTGGTCCAATTCATCAGTCCAGACTGGATGTATAGAGCAAATAAAGTGGAATTATGTAACATCATTATTAGATCAGTGTGCCAACATTTTTGTAGCCCTTATGTACATTTTGAAACAGTAGGACAATGCTACAAGTTAAAATGCTTATGCAATTGGAATTTTGTGACATTTCCAAACAAATTTATATCAGACTGCTTTAGATGGATGGAGTTATGCATGCTACAATATCACATGTGCAGAAAGGGAATACTAATTCCTTAGAATGCTGCAGAGTTCTATTTTAGTGCTGCACTATCTCATGCTATGCTTCTGTCTGAATTGATGAAGATTCATTGCCAGCCATCTGCTAAATCTTTAAGTTGCCTGTCACTGCAGGGGACTTGGTCGGTATACAGAAGGGTTAATTCTGTAAAACGCTGAAGATTTTCCACTTCTCAACTGAAATTACATGCAATATACTTGTGAAGGACTTGACATTTTACAAAATGAAATGTAGTTCTTCATGTTTAACCCTACCTAAAAACAAATTCTCAATTTGTTAACGTATGTTGAAATACAAGAAACAATATGACAGAGTTCCCTTCTCTTGATTTTATAGTAATCCACAGGCTGAAATTTAAAAAATGGCATTTATGTTGTACTGTAAACCTGGCGGAGTGTTTTCTATACAGTGTTGTCTTAATATGTTTGGAAGTGGAGAGTTAGTTAAGGTTGCTGCCATTTGTTTCTGATCTGCAATTTGCCTACTAGATATCACAAAATCTTCCTTCTGCTCTTTGAAATAGTAAGGATGATAATAATAAAGTTGCTTAATGTCAAATAGAAAAATACATTCCTTTCACAGATAAGCAGAGCACATATCACACTGAACTTATTTAATATTATGTGCTTTCAAGTCTAATGCTCTGTTTTTAGTTTTTCATCCATTTTAGTTTTTTTTTACTTATGATTTAAGTTAAAAATGGGTCCACTTTTAGAACCCTGACAAGTTCATCAATGTCACTTTTCTCTCTCTGATTCAAGTACAAAAACTGTAGCTTTCAGCTGTGGTCAAGGAGAAACAGATTTTGGCTATGCCTGAAAAGAGGTTGAGCACTTGGGAAACGCACACTAAAAATAAGGTCATGAGCACTTTGAATGCAATAACAGCTGTCTGTGGACTTTAGCCAAAGGATAAAACAGAGCGGGTACAAGGACAACAATAGCATTTAGTGAAGTCTGCATTGTGTGAAATCTTGAATACTTGATTTTACTGTAAGGTTTATTTATATACTGTATTATTAACAAAATGGTATAAACAGAGACATTCTGAACTTAGTATTAGATTTCACTGAAAATACTGATTGGACTAGAATGATAGAAAGTAATGAAAATAAAATGGAAATGGAAGGGGCGTTAAAGAGACCACAGATAATTTATACTACGGTAAGTGAGACTAGAAAAATGTGACACTGTTACAGAGATAAGAATTGATGGGATGGAAACAAAGTAAGAGTGGAGTGATTTTCTAGGAACTTGAAAGTAAGCCAGCTGCATCACTTTTGGGGCCTTGGTATTCCAGAGCTCCCAAGATGCAAGACGCTGTTTGTCTCCAAGTCTCTGAAGCTGTCAGTTCTCTCGCTGCACCACAAATGCTAATCACAAGAGACAAACATTTAAAAAATGGGGCATGAACAAGATGTGTCTGCAAATCCATGAGCCATGAGTTATAATTTTCAACTCGGTGAGCACTGTCAAGTTTGCCAGCATCAGCTGCTGTACATGTGTGGCACTGGGGCAGACATCATCAGGTGTGGAACAGATGGTAAACTAACAAATAATAAAAGCAGGTTACTAAAGCCCACAACATGTTCAGTCTCATAGATTATTACCTTTTTCTTTAATAGTCTAGAACGTATTTATTTAACCAGCTTTGTCATCATAATAGAAATTAGTTTTTGCTTGTTGTGTTCAGTCTTATCCTTACGAAATCTCATAGTAAGGCTTATTTTATACAGTCTGAATGTCTGTTGATTGTTTTCCCCCAAAATTCTTTGAAGTCTGTCTTTAAACACATTTTGAATAAAACAACACAGACATACAGTATTTTCATACGTGGACATATTTCTAGGAAATGCTTTTGAATTTCAGTGTTTCTGAAATTAAAAAATCCTTCTAGCAATTATAGTTTTCATGAAAGTGAAGCATTTCTCACTGTCTCCTATTGCCTTTGCTCTCCAGGACTTCCTCTTTTATAACAGCTTCTTTAATAAGATTCTATTAATCCGCCTTTTAGAGTTTTAGAAACCCTTTGGACGTCAGTCATACTTTCAGAAAAGCTTAAATCATAACCGCTGACTCAGGACTCGCTGGGTTTGGTGTACCGTCTAGAGTGGTGTATGTATGTGTGTGCATGTGTCGGTGGGTTTTTTTCTCCCTATGATTACATTCATACAAAATAATGTGTCTTTCTTCAGTCACATACCATCTGTGCCTTCTTAGCTATGCACAGAACTTCACAGCCTCTTTCTACAAGGAGCCAATCGGTATGTAGAGCCAGCGCTTGTGATCTCCTCTGCTAATCTCCCTCACTTGACTTTACTCTAGCCATCTGATCACACTTTGGCAAATCGTGAGCCTGCTGCTAATAGACAGATTGAGAAAGGGGTTAGTACCAAAGCTCAGTACCAACCTGTTGGGGTAAGAACGTAAAGCAAGTGGAGATTCAAAAGCATTTTTAGTATTAGACAGGGGCTAGTTACCTGTATTAAAGTCTAACAAAGTTTTATGAAGTCACAGTTTGTAAACTGCTATTTTTATGTTCCTACATGGTATAGTTCCTAGACTTTTCTGGGCTGTACAGAGTGAGGCCTGCCTTCCTCTAATGTAAATTCAAAACTACTTTATCTTCTTTTCTTTAGGTCACTTTAAGATGTCTTCTAATCAAAACAACTTTGTGCTTACATGACTGGTGGCCTGGGATCCCTACATATGCATATTACCTTGCTAGGTTGTTATACTGAAGTTGCTTGCCAAATATTAATTTTCCAAGAAAGTTGATAATCTTACTGTGCAATTTAAGAAGTTCTGAAACCTTTAAATGGGTAATGATTATTCTTAACCTAAAATACTGATCATTGACGGGGTCTAGCTTTACATGTTAATCTGTCTTTTATTCAATGCAATGTGAGAGTAGGTTGTGAAATAATTGTGTTATGGCTTCAGTGATAGATTGCTGACATTTTTGCAACACATATTTCTCTGGTGTCTAAAGATATGTTTAAGAAAGAAATCAGAAATTCAGTTTTCAGTTGGCATTATGACATGACCAAGCACTTATGTTACCCAAAGTCCACTCATAATTGGCTTAATAGTCCTTGTGACAGCTTCTTCCCTGGAGGCACATGAAGTCAAGTACCTGAACTCGGTAATTCAGACCAAACCTAAAAGAAACTCCATCAAGAAGACTTCCTCAGCCCAGGTCAGAGGATGGCTCACTCTTAAGAGATTTAGTTGCACTAAATATTTTAGTTTGCATTATTTGCTAAGATGATGCAAAATGCAGGTGTCAAGAGCAATTTTGTGAAGCAATGGATTTACTTTGACTACCTGAGCAGGGAATCTGACTTTTTAAGTAGAAGCAACTTGTTTTACTTGTGTGACTTTATAAAGAGTGACTTGTGAGAAAAAGATAATATTCTGTACAGTAAGAAAGCTTTAAGGAGACCTATAGTCAAACTTCTCCCTAAAGAAAAATCACACATCATTATAACTGTTGTCATAAATACATTATATTTTTTAGATTTTTTTTGTATTAGAGTAAATAAATGTGAACACCTTTTATATCTTGTATAGTTTTGTTTTACAGCATCATTTAACTGCCATACTGCATTGAAACCTTATTGTTTTACTCAAGTTTATGACACTAAGAGTTTTGTATCAGTCCATCACTCGCTAAATACCGTGTTCCAAATTATTATGCAAGTGATATTTTCTCAGATTTTCTTAAATGGTCAATGCAAATGATGGTCAGTATAATTTTCAAGTTATGAACTATTACAGTATAAATCAAATTTTACTGAACAAAGCTTTGTCTAACAGAAACCTTCCTCATTATGACTTTATCTGTACAAACCCATCTTTGCTCTGAATCAGCCACAAATCTCTTCATAGTACGATAACGCTTCAGTTTTTGTTAAATATCTAATGTTTTCATACCTTGTCATACGACACTGCACTATCTGATGATTTTCGGCAGCAAAGAGATCCTTTCTCTTTCCCATATTGCTTGAAACCTGTGGCCTGCTTAATAATGTGGAACATCCTTCTTAAGTAGATTTCCTTTAATTGAGCTCACCAGACGAACTAATCAACCCAGCTCTCTGAAATTAATTATAGTGATTCAAAGAGCCCTGACACACAATACCATCATAAATTTAATAGCACAAGAAAAAAATTTATCTTTATGACACTTAAATCCATCCATCCATCCATTTTCTAACACCCTTATCCCCCAGTGGGCTCGGGAGGGCTGCTGGTGCCTATCTCCAGCTAACGTTTCAGGCGAGAGGCGGGGTTCACCCTGGACAGGTCGCCAGTCTGTCGCAGACACTTGAATCCAATTTGCATAATAATTTGGAACACGGTGTAGAATGCATTGGTATTGTTTTGCATCAGCATTCTAAAAACACAGGCAAAATAGCAAAAAAAAAAACAAAAGAAAACTGAAGGTCATCTGGAGTCTCTCAACATGGTTTGAGCCTGGCATGAATTACTTGTTGCCAGATATATTTTGGAGCTACATTCATATACTTTCTGATGCTTTGCTTTCTCATATTGCTTTGCACTCTTCTTGTATATAAAAAAAAAATCTCATTGCATTTTTATTGCTTCCTGGTGTGATTCAATCACACTTCATTTACACATGCTGTTAAAAAAACAAAAACAGTCTGCAGATGGGCTGCTCGTCTTCTTATCACGCAAATGTGCTTTTCTATCAGGATGCTCTTCTGTCCAACAAACTTCTAATTCTTCTTTAAGATGTGGTTGGAGATGTAGCGATGAGCAAAACTTCTTTTTGATTTTGCTTTTATTTTTTATCTTCTTGTTCATCACAGCTGCAAGTGATCACTACCTCATAGGTAACAACATCACAGTTGCTGTTTTGGGAATAGTCATTCCGATTGGTGAGTACACTTTAACTATTCACATTGTTTTTGCTCTCTGCTTGCCTGCTTCTCCCTCCTTTGCTTGTGTCAAAAGTTCTGCAAACTGTTTGTGCGTGTGGCGTTTTGTGTCTCTGGCTGCATGCTGCATTATCCTGTATGTTTATGCATGAATGACAAGAATATTTTCCATAAAGTATATCAAACACATACAGAATTATTGAATATTTGCATCTTTTTCTACTTATTAAGCTCGACAGTAATTTCTGAGTATCAAATAATATGTTAACACCAATCAAAATGAGCTGTAATGCTATCGAACAACAGGCTCCCAGCTAAAGAATTCCCTTGTAACGCGGTACACTCATCAGTCAGTGAGTGCCCAGGCCTTTGTAATGTTAACATTATATTAATGAGAAATGGAGAACAAATTTTTATTTTTTTTCCCATCAGACTGGACCAGCTGTTATAACATTAGATCCATGTTTCCACTGTGATAATATTGTTCTATGGCTCTATATCAATCAAGGGCACTGACAAATTATATGCAGTTGCTGAAATCTGTTTATAAATGATAAAAATTACTTGACTTTCTTAATTATAGGCATAATTAATAATTAAAATGCTATAATAAGTTCAATTAAAATTTCTTCTCGAAGGCACAACATATTTTCAGTGTTATACACGAAAGTATACATGCACCATGTTGAGAGAGATGTGTGCATCTGTTGTTGCTGTTATAACCGGACATTTTCTGCAGTTCAAGATTTGCGTCTCTTACATACAAAATTTAAGAAACTTGGGTTTTTAGACTTAAAATGGGTAAATACTGGTGGTTAAAATATATCTAAGAGCCCTTTCCTGATTTGTGAAGATCAACACAAATTTGCCATACTTAAATATAACAGCTCGCTTCTTTTTTTCCCCCCATTTTGAAGAGTAAGAGTAACAAGAATTTACATATTTTATTTATACCCAGTTGAAATTTGGTTATAAATTAAAATGTATTTTTAAGTTATTTGATAATTGAGAGGACTCTGATAATTTTCTCAAGAATGATTTGTTTTTTTGTTTAAGCGATTAGTTCTTAACCTGCAATTTCATTTTCATTGCATAATTTCACTCTTATGCATGGAATTTAAAAACATTTGGTGTGAGATTAACAATATATGGATACATTCTCTTTTCTGTCTTAACAGTCTTTTCTGTTAAGACTTTTTTACACTTCTTTATGTGAAGGGTTCTGTGTACTCTGAAACCATCATTTGACTAGACATTACATCCTGTTCCACATTAAAAATAAAACCCGTTCAGTAAAATTATTCAATTCTTTTAGCTCTCATTAAAATTAAGATCATATTTTCTGGAAATATTTAATAATTTCATGGGAAAAGGGCTAAGTGGGCAAATAATGACCTTTTAGTGCCAGGACATGCTGCTAATTGACATCTCTTTCATTTCTAATTTTGAATAGTCACGGGAGCTCAAAGACTTTTTATATGCACTTTTTTTTTATCCTTGTTTTATCCTCAACAGTGGAGATATGAGCTCATTAAAAAAATAACCCCCCAGAGACAGTTAACCCTTTCAACTTGATCCCTTATTCTGTCCTGCTGCCAGTCGTCGCTGCTACAAATCCCTCAATATACATTTTTGGCATCTTTGAAACATTAATTATTGTTGGAAGTCCACAAGGGCTGGGATTTCAGCAGCCCCGACTCGGCACTCTCCTCCAGTTATGCACCACCCACTGTTCCGTAAGAGGGAAGCGTACCAGCTCTGATTAAAAGTATTTAGTAGAAGTCAGGCTGTTACAATGCTCTCTAATTGGAGTGAAATATTGTACAAAACCCAAAAGCTGATGTTTCTTTTTTTTTAACCAATAAGCATTTAGGCAAGAACAAAGATGGATTAAGTCACACTGGGATCTTTTTTTTTGTCTTTTGTACAACAAAAGTGCAATTAGATTGGGCTTCCGTTGGGGATGAAAGCACTTCTAACGGTGTGAGCACACATATTATCATATGCAAACATAACTATTTTTCTCACACTGATTTGTCTGTTAGTTCCTCATACAAAGTCTGTTCACACACACATTGGTTCTGCAGGGCAGTTGGGCATTAATGCCAATATGGTAATGAGTGGAGAGAGACGGCGCTTATCTCAAATCCTCCAAAGCCCTCCCTTCCTTTCCTCTCTTCCCCTCTCCATTCTCCTCTAATAACCCCGTTCAAAAAAACGCCACAGCCAGACCGTCTGCAGATACTCTTTCATTTTGCAGTCGAGGCGAGCACAAAATTATAAATCATATCCCAAATGGAGCACCGGGATAATGTGCTGATGACAGCTAAGCAACCTTGCAGGACTTTTATTAAAAAAAACACAAGAGTTAAATCAATTGCCTCTGGTCTTGAATGCTACATGCTTTTATGTTGCAACCTTTATGTTTGCCTCTATTGATGTATGTGGGCGTGTGTGTGAATATTGAGGATGGGATTTTATAGTATATGGATGATTGTGAATGGAGGCACTCATTGAGGTAAATTGTGCATGTTGATTAATGTTTATGTGTGTCATTCTGTGAGATGAGGGGGAACATGCAGTACTGGATCCACAGCTTATTTCTTTATAATTTGCTTTTAAGCCGTCTTGAGCCGAGTTGCTAAAGTTTTTTCTTTGGATTTTTGTTTTTTTCACTTATTTTCTGTCTTTGAAACTGAAACATTTCCTTTGTTTAATTATTTAACTCCAGTGACACACAAAAAATATGTAAAAACAAAAGATTTACCAATATTGCCTTGGAAAAAAAAAATTGCAAACACCAATGTTGGTCCCTTTAATTTTTGCACATTTTTGTTGGTACAACCACAAATTTATTACATTTCATTTGGATTTTATTTCTTGTATAATTAAAGTAACATAACACATTTTCAAATTTATTACAGAGGAGTGGCTAGATAGAACAATGTATTAATTGAACAAAATTAGTAGGCCTATTGCTTGCCATAGGAAAACAAGGGAAACATGCTTTGGTCAGATGAGAATGTTAACTATCAACATGCAAAATTCCTTGTACCTCTCCACTGTGAAAAACAAAGTAGTGATTTTCTTGATCAGTGAAATGGAAGCTGGTCACATAAATGGACATCACTTCTGTTCAGATTTCTGTGACCTTTTCCTTCCGATTCAGTAAGAAGGCACATATTTGTGTTTGTGTAGAGCATAAAACACTAATAAACTACACGGAGGTTTTTGCTTGTAACATCAAAAAAAAATTGTTATTGGTCTAACTATATACAGTTTGAGTATGAATACATTTACAAATCACTCTGTATTTTAACACATACTGCCTAAGGTCATTCACAAAGACCTATGTGCTGAAAATCTTACACACATTACATGATCAACTAATGAATTATTCATTTCTCATATATTGTCAGGTCTGAACTGGTTTTTATTTCCCTAATTCTGAAATACATAATTGTTTTTATTAGTATTTTCTAACTATACGTTTGCTCTGACAGTTCATTTTTAGTCCGTGTGTCTATTTTCAAGCAAACACCAAAAAGCATACAGAAAATTAAAAAGCAGTCAAAGACAAAAGGCTCTCTGGAGGCAAAGTATAAAGAAATTTAGGATGGTTTTAAAATGTTTGCACTGTATTGTGGTGAATTAAGTATGACGGCTCATTGTTTTAAATTTTTTTAGTTTTTTTGTACAGATTTTAGATTAAATTACTATTACTTTGGAGATGAGCAAATTCATGTCTGCGCTCTACTGGTGCAATTTTTGTGTACTTTTAGAAATTATTTATTTCTTAAAATATTTTTCCAGTTTTTATCACAACTCTTGTTTAATTGCAGAAAAAAATACAAAATTTGCATTGAATCCTTTTTGGAAAAAAATAAGTAAATAAATGATTGATGTTTACTTTATCTTCTCTATTTAAATCTGGAAAAAGAAATAAAACGATGAGCCTTCAGCTGATAAAAGAAACAATGCAAGCTGTGTTTATGTTCGTGTTAGTGCTTAAAGCGCCGCTCCATGTCCCCTGGGCTGTGTTAACGCTCCCGCCGTGTGTTGTTGTTGTGTGTGTGTTAAACACATGCAGTCCCTATCCTTGCCACAGTGGTCATTGGATTGCTCTGCACCGGCGGCTACCTGGTTTGGCGCAACTGGCGACGCAAGAACACCAAGAGCATGAACTTCGACAACCCCGTGTACCGCAAGACCACAGAGGACGACGACGATGAGATTCACATCGGCCGGCACAGCGACTCCATCGGTCACGTCTACCCGCCAGTGAGTGGCAGCCACAGCCAGCCGTTCATAGCGCTTCCACTAGGGGGCGGCGTCACAGACAGTAACTCTCACTGGTACTCAGGGGCACCGATGCTTTCCAGTGGCAAATGAGGGCATACCGGGCGGTAAAAGGAGGTCTTTGGAAATTTTTGAGGATTGAGAGGATGCTCAAGGTTCCCCAGTGGGAAGAGAGAGAAGGCTCGCACACGCACACTTCCAGATGTTTACATATCATTTTTAAGTCACTGAGAGCACCAACTACACATACCTATGTCATTCATCGGCCAATGTCCCTCACATTAAGCCACAACATTCCCAATACCATCCCTCATCCCATTTGTTTTTGCATTGTAGTAGTTGCACCTGGTTGCAATTGTGCTTCCTTTCAAAATTCATCTTCTTTTCACAAAAGGAGCTGTTGAATTCAAGGTTTCTGTTTCTGTTTTTATTTTTGCAGATTAACTAGATGTTTGCCACTTCATAAACCCAACAATTTAAATGGATAATAACAAAAAATAAATAAAAAATACATTACCCAAACCGTTGGACACCAAACCTTAGGCACTCTGTTTTCAGAGTGTTTTCTATATTATGCAAAATATTATTCCAATTTGGACATTATTGAGGGAATAAAGTGGATCAACTTTGCTGATGTCTTGAAGCTGGACAATGGAGCTCAAGGCCTTCCCAGCTGTTCATGTCAGTTTTGTAATGACTGAAAAAATAATACTCAAAACATATAAAGAAAGCTCAAATCAGGACAAAAGACAGGCTGAAGCTAAATTGACTTTACTTTCCCAGCTTGAGACCAATAAATATTAATCTCCTCATCACAATCCACACAGCTAGGCTGTTGATTTCCTGCTGATGTGGATGTATTTCTGATTAATCCAGCTCACAATTTACAATTGTAACTCAATAACTCAATAAATTAAGTTGTCATTCATTTCTGTGATTAAATATTTTAAAAAAATCTCATATGTAGACTTATTACACACAGAGTAAAATGTTTTATGTGTTTGCTGTGATTATGGAAGCCCAAAATTTAGTAAACTAGAAAATTGGGACAAAAAATTACTTTTTAGCACAAAGTTGTAATGTCCACATTTAAAAGAAAAATTAATGTCTTGATATTCATTAACAGCCTCCATAAGGAGCATAAGCTCCAAAAAATCGTTGCTAAAGAATTTAGCTGACTGTGCAGAGTGGAGTATGCGAGTACTTTAATTGGAAATTGACTGAAAGAAAATTTGCTTGAAAAAAAGGACACAATCAACAGAGGTAGACACAGAGTATTTTGAAGTAAGGCCTGTTCAGCAGTTAGAGGGAGATTCACAAAGCTTGAACTACAGCTGAAGTTAATGCTTCAAGGGCAGCAACAAACACATGTATTGAGGACATGTGCTACCCCGGTCCCTTTCTCCATGGCACTCCTAAACAAGAAGCAACTTCAGAAGCACCTTACCTCGGCTCAGTATTTCATTTGAAACTTAGGTCCCAGAATCTGCAAGAAAAGAAGCACAGAATCGAAACTCATTGAGGTCCAGTGTGATATTTCCACAGTGAACGCAGCTATCTTCATCCTACAAGCATAGTGGGGATTTTATCCTGCAAGACTTGGCACCATCCCAACTACCAAAGGTACCAACACCTGCTTTAATGACCACAATATAAAGGTGCTTGTTTGGCCAGCAAACTGATTTGACCTAAACCCCAGAGCATTCATAAGAGAAAGATTAGAAACACCAGTGCGAGCAAAGCAAATGAGCTGACGACTGCTTTTAAACCAACCTGGGTTTCCTTAACCCCTTTATAGTGCTACATGTTGATTTCCTCCATGCAATAATCTATGCAAAATGACCCCTGACTAAATATTGAGCGTGTATATGGGTGCAACATATCTTGTTATTGTTCCTATGTTAGTCCAATGTTTTCAGAAACTGAATGTTTGGCTTTAATTACCTGCACGACATGGTCATAAAACCTTACCAACACAAACACATAAGTCATTGTTGTGTGTAAAAAATCTATATAAAGTGAGATTAACTCTGTGAACTGATTAATGAAATTAATTAACTTCCCAAAGATAATCTAATTAACTAGGATGCACGTGTGCAGCAAAAATGCGTTATTGGGACACTCAGGATGTTTATTTTATGTAGTATGTTTAGATTGATAGGAAGACTTCTGTTAAGGATAGCCAAAACGTAATTATTGAGAGAGAAGGAAGTGGTGTGCTTTGATTGGTTGTCATGGTAACACTGATTTCTTTGTGGTGCTCTGTAGAAGAGGGGGGGAAAAAGAAGGAATTGTGGGTATCTCTGGCATGATGACATGCTAGAAGCATGCACAACACACACGCAGACATAAAACAGGTGCACGATTAAGATTCAAGGACGAAAGAAGAGCACTGTTCAGTGAAGAGCAGGAGAGAGGCAACTATTTTGCTCTTTATAGCAGTTTTTTAATCATTTACGTATATAAAAATCTCCATTGTGTTTGATTTTTACACTAGATCTCTTTCTCTTTGTCTCGCCTTCACATCTCTTGCCTCTTGTGTCAGGCAGGTCATGCAGCCCGAGAAATCTTTCTGGTAAAATATGGGCTAGACATTTGCAGCCGTAAGCAAGAATGCTGCATTCCTCGTCTACTGTACGGGCAGCCAGGGAAGGAGGGAAAGTAGAAGCACATGGGGGGATTTGGAGAAACGATAATTAGGAAAGGTCAGGGAGAGGAGGGATAATTGTGAGGAGAAAGACCACAAGAAAGATAAAGGTTGCATTTTTCTTTAGGTTTCCTTGTTGACTCTATTGTGTCGCTCTGTTTGTCTGCTCCCTGCTGTGGTAACCATCTTTTCATCTGCTGTTTACAGCGCGTGGCACTCAGTCTGGAGGATGATGGCTATCCCTGATGAGGGGGGGATGCAGTCTGCTCACCCCCCTCCCCTTCAGTCCCTTCCTATCCCTTCTCTCAGCACAGCCTCCGCACCACTACAATGAGGCCAGTACAACGCAGAGGGGAATGAGATGGAGTCCACATTTTGCCTCCCCCTTTTTAAGTAGCAAGGATGACTTACACATCTCTTCTCCTTCTTTCTGACTACTATTACTAGGTACTACCACTTTCATTAGTGTCAGTTTAGTAGCCTCTGCTCCACTCCTCTCTTCCTCTTCTGCTGCTTCCTAACAGTAGTGGCGTGTGAAAATGCTGCTAGATGATATCCTTCACACTAACCTCATTTGAAAATTGAAGGCAAAGGCCGGTCACCAGAAGTGGGGGGAAATTTCTCATGTTTTGACTGTTTAATTTATTTATACGTTTTAAATATGTAATTCGCATCTGTCAGTGTGTAGTCCTAAAGGCGAGATTACTTGATGAAGTTTGCATGTATACTCTGCACAGTGCAGCAGAAGTCAAGGATGTCATATTTCCTCTGGTTTCCTTAACTTTGCAAGTTCACAAGTCTTTTTTTAAACTTTGAAAGGAAAAGGCCATCTATTATTTGTTCACTGACATGTTGCGATGCTAAACATAGTCAAGGGGACTGGTGAAAAGAAAAAAGGGATGAGGTTGTCTGGTTGTTTAGAGGTGGTTTTGGGGTGAAAGAGTGGTGGAGGCAGTTTTTCTTTCTGGCTGATTTGTGCCTCCAGAAGGTTGTGCCCCAAGGTAAAAAGCAATAAGGCAGACAGGACAATGGATTGTGGGTAATCCCTCTCTTTGTATCAGAGGTATGCACAGAGTCAATAACGAGCTTGACTTGGCTGATTAGCTGTGATGGGTAGAGTTCATATATTTCTTACATTTTTCTGTTTGTGTTCCGTCTAGTATTTTACTTCCTGTGACTGCCTTGGATATGAATATAGAGCTGCTACTCGGAAGCAATTATGCACAAAAGACATCATTAATATTTTAAGATTTTAAAAGAATGTCCTGCTTTTGTATGTTATGATTTCTAGTGGTGTAATTGTACAGGAAAAGACATGTTTGAAGTTCACATTTTATCATCTTTTCTGTATTTATGTATCTTCCATTCAGGCGCAGATTAATTTCTTTTCCCTCAATTTAACTCGTCTCATCTTAAAGTTGATGTACTATACCAGTTAGTGCTGAACTTCATTGACCCCATTTCCGTGACTTCCCGGCACTTTTCCCAGTACTATTCCTGGTGTAGCTACTTTCCGATTAGTGCAACTGGATGAGATGATGCAGAAAAACAGCCCACGTTTGAAAGACATCAGTCGCTGCTGTCACCGAGCGTTCACTCTGGTTTTGTGTGAGCAGATCAGTAGAATATCATGCTTGGCTGATCCTGGCACACTGATTTGATTTTAGAGATGGATAGGGAAGAAATGTGTGAGCCAGCGTAAAGAGCCGATCTTCCATTGACTTGCCTCAAACGTGCTTCCAGCCCATTGAATCAGATGGAGTTTATGCCCACTGAAAACAGTAATAATTGCTCATTTCATGTTCCAGTTGTAAATAACTGCAGGCTATAATCATGGAAATGGAAAAATAGCTGTTACAACAAGCAACTCACTTACTCTGGACATCATTCAATCATTTGAATCTAAGCATTAAAGATTTGTCTTCCACACCAATTGTTGAACAAGTCTAAACAATGCTGTGTTTCAAATGTGAAGGAGCAAAAACTTGTTTGAATGGAGCAATCTGCAAAAAATGACACAGTCTTCCTGTGGTTGCTTACAGAATTGTAAGCTGATATGAATTCATTGAATTGTCATAAACATAGGTTACTATTCAGGAATTTTTGTGTTTTTCTCTTCTTTTTTTTCTTCGACGTTTGAGTTTTAAATAACTGACAACCCCAGTGAAGACACAAGATAAAACAGAAAATTTGTAGATAGTTAATTTACCTGAATTCCAGCAGTGTTGCATTGTGACATTCTGTCATTCTATTCCTTGGAAGGATTTTGCTCATTCCTGTCCAACTGGTTGACTTGACCATTCTTACCTGTAAAACTGGTGGGGTTTAGCTTGATTGGTTGGTTGGTTTTCTGGCACAGACCTGACACCCCTATTGAAGATGTGGTGGGCTATGGTTAATAATTGAGACAGGAATTTTAGACAAAACAGTTTTGAAAAATCACTTGCAAATTGTCCATTCATTGTCAATGAGCCTACTTCCAATGCACTTAAGCCTACAGTACACGCTTATAGGTAACAAAAGTTACAAGCGTTCAGCTTTGGCTAACTCCAGACAGTTAATCTTGCTTGCCATACACGCATACAGTTGCACCATAACAGTTTTTTATTCAATTGTAGACACCAGCTCACCAAATTTAACTAAACCATTCTGTTCAACCATATAAAATCATAATAATAATATTCATTGTATCCTAACTTTGTTTCTGCTGGACATTAATATCTAGATACATAGAATTTATTACAAGTAGTGTTTTGGGTCTTTACATTTATTTTTTGATGAACTACAGTTTTGGTTTGAAAGAGTGGACAGAGCTTACAGTCATGTGCTAGATGCTGCGTCTTCATCTTCTTGAGATACCTTAGTGAATTGTTTCAGCTAATTGATTTTGTACGATATAAGAACTATTTGAAGGTTCCAAAATCATGGGTCCTCCCTAAGTAGATCTGAGAAGAATGGTCAAATATCTAACCAGACTTGCTATTGCTGCTGCTTATCCATGATGACTATAAGGAAACTTCTAATTTGAAATTTGAATTAGTAGGGAAATGATCTTAAAGTGACCGGTACATGATCTTATTCTCCAAATACTTAAAGTGAACAGCAATTTTAAGAGAAGAAAAGCCCCAGGTCAGAGATCTTTGTAATTTCTAAGACTGAATTGGTCTCAGACTCTGCTGACAGGACCCTACGCTGAGTCAGCTCTGCAGCCCAGCTCTGTCCTTTCTGTCCGTGTTCGCCTCAGGACTAATGCAGTTCCATGCTGAGAATTTGCAGTTAGGAGGATAAATTGCTTATTTATTTAGCTGCCTGAGCGTGACATTGTGGGAAAGTTATTATTGCTACAGTGCAAAAGACAGATTGGCCGGTTCACTTTGTGGTCACCTTCAGTCGAGCTGTCTACTCTGAAGGACACGGGGAAAGTCCAGTCACCAGCTTTGGCTGTTCATTTTACCAGGCAATAATGTGGACGTATAGGTCAACCAGTGATCTTTGACACAAAACCATTCCATACATACATATGGGGACCATTAGGGCAAATCAGTGCTCAAATCCCAACATTATTCATAATTTCACTGTCTGTCCAGCCCATAAACAGCAGGCAAAGGTTATAAGGGTCATTTCTGCTGTGTGCTTATATGCTGTGAGAGTTGGTTCAGTTATTGTAATGTAGCTACAATGGTTACATGGGTACTTCAGTTTTGGTTAGTGTTTTCTAGGGGATTATGCCGTTGTGTTTTTTAGTGCAAGCGCAGTGTTCAGCTGCTTTAAGAACCAGATTGATATAAGAAACTTGAAATATACAGAGCAAGCAGCTTTTTTGTGCAACCCAGATTGGTTTTCATCATTTGTATTCATGTCAGAAGAACGTCTTGTTTTACTTCGTAGACGATTCAATCTAGGCTCTAAGAAATAAAATTTTTATTGTAAAGGTGGGAGAGAGAGTAAATTCCTATTTGCTGCTCCAGATGGTTTCTAGGTGACAGGGTATCCAAGAATAAAAGCCAGGTCTTCACCATGTCGAATAAATATTGTATATACCTCCTCGGTAAAAACTACTAATATTAATATTTAACCTTTAATTTAAACACATAAATTTGTAATTTATTTTTAACAACTTGTAATGCATTTACTTTCCTTTTTTTTAAAAATAGGTCACCTGAAATTCTGTTTAAAACCACTGATGGTTTATTTATTATGCGTGTTGTTATCTCATCACACTAACTACTAACTTCTTTTATGACTAATCTTAGAAGTGTGCTACAGGGTTGACAGCTATGTTGACTTCTCCTACTACCTAAAAATTTATTTTTTTGAGTGCTTTTAAACATCGCTCCTCTTCTTCATGTCTCATGCAATGGCAACAATCTTTCTTTTCCTCATCATACTTGTGAATTTACAGTTTTCAACTAGGAAACGGGGGATTGTTCCACCCATCTTCATCTCAGTCATATGTTCTCCAACAAGGGCTCTCAGTCTTTTTGTTAACAGAATACACTGGAAGATTAAAAGCACTGGAAGGAATAACCCCGAAACCCCACAAATAACTTGGAAAAGCTTCAGAGCTGAAAACAAAACTTCTTTCCTGAATATAAACCTGCAGACCACCAAACAATCAGCCAGAAGAAGAAGCAGCCTCCGCTCCAACTACAATTTAGAACTATGGAAGGAAATTCACTCCACTTGGCTGGCATTTAGCTCTTGTTGACCCTGTTGTTGACTTTTTCCTTAATCCACCGCTTCCTCTTTTTATTATGTGGGGTTTTTGGGCTGTGACTCCTCAACGTTTGTCAGTTCATTCCTACTTGTCATATTTGATCTACTTGATGTTTGATTACTTGAAGGGAAGTGTTCTGTTGACTGCGTTTTTCTACCAGCCAGTGTTAAATGAAGTTTTGTGGGCAAGAAGGTTGTGGCATCTGTTTCATTTTGATATAAATCATTGCAGACACCTTTTTGTCTGGACAGTCTATGTGTTAAAAGAAATTCTCCTGCTTTTGTAAGAACCACCCACCTGTATTTTTTCTGAAAATTGTCATCGCCTGCAAGGAAATGTAAAAGAAAATTCAGCGTCCATTCCACATGACAGGCATTTTTTAAACGCTGTTTGTTGCACAAAACTTTTCAAGAAGCCTTCTGCACTGTGTAAAGA
Source organism: Xiphophorus hellerii (assembly GCF_003331165.1). Lineage (NCBI taxonomy): Eukaryota > Metazoa > Chordata > Actinopteri > Cyprinodontiformes > Poeciliidae > Xiphophorus > Xiphophorus hellerii. Next base: position 2,741,593 of record NC_045680.1, read on the forward strand.
GGTTACATTCTTAGTAGAGGGGGAGGAAATAAAGGGGTTGTGGGTGGGTTGGTGCTGGGGTCTGGCAGTTACAGACCAATGGTTTTGAATCATGAAGTGTAAATAATACGTTTTCATAAAGCAAAAAATAAAAAAAAATCCTTTTTGATAATGTTTTAAATGTATCTGTAAAAAAGGTGTAAATAAACTTCTGGGGTTAAAAAGGAGTGTAGACTATATATAAATTTATTTGTACACATGAGCACTGGGTTTCTTTAATATTTGATTGTAACTAAAAATTAATAATCTGCCAAAGTGTTTTTACTTTTTCTCCTGTCTGTTCCATTTGTTTTATTTTACCTTTTAACAGCGGACTGTAGTATTTAATTCTCTGTAATTTAATTTTGTTGTTTTTTTTAATTGAGAAGGGGTTTATTTTAATTTATTGGTGCCTTGTTTTGTGCTCCTGTATACTTTCACTCTTTCGTTTCTCAGTGTTGTGTGTCTGTGTGAGTTTCAGGGGGGATTAACTTGCAGGGTGGGTGGGGGGGTGGGGGTCCAGTGGGTGGGTGGGTGGGTGGTTAAAATCTTTAGCAACTTCTGTACTTACATGGAATCTCTGTACTTTATGCCAAAATGGTCTCACTCACGTTTCTATGAAATCAAGCTGTTGATAAATCACTATATATTGATATATTAAATTTATAAAAACTGTCTAAACTTTCCCAGTTGATTATTTCTTTTTTTCCTGCATTTTCACATCAGAAAATCTCTGACGCATCAGCATTTTTATCAAGTAATCACCTGCTTTGAAACAATTAAAAGTAACTTATAATCAGGGATATTGAAGAAATTTTCACTATATGGTGTTTGAACTGATATTAATAATTCACCATTTTTTGTATGAATCCCATCAGGCTCCAGTGTGAACAGTCCGTGGACTTTAAGTGACCCACATGCACAGGAGACGTGATGTCACATGTAACATGGTGGTGGGTGTGTTTACAGCAGTAAAAATGAAAAGCAGTAGCAGTACTTGCTTGAATGCCAACCCGGTTGAGCACATTACACTTTTTGAAGAGTTTTTAAAGCTGCGAGCCATTATTCAAGGTGTTCTGACAGTAAGATTGAGTAATAGCGTTACAGCCTCATGAATCCACAAATATTGTCTAATTTAGATAATTTTTCAACATGGCAAAACTTCAGGAAAGGGAGCAAAGTTGTGAAACAATGTACTTTAGTCTGATGAGACTCAAGATTTTGGCCTTCATGCAAAAATCTAATACTGAGATAACCATAAACTTTCCACCATGACAATGACCCTAAATATGGCCAGAATTAGTCCTCTGGGGCCGATATCCTGAGGTAGGTGGACCATTTGAATCAGTTTTGTTGGAGCAGAGAAACATTTATACTTGGCAGGACACCAGCCCTTGAGGACAGGAGCTGAACTCCTACGGTAGATCAAGGTATCTTGATGTATTATGATGGCCCAGTGCAAGTTCAGATTTAAATTGAATTGAGAATCTGTTGTGAGATTTGAGAATGGATCTTCATAGATGCTCTTCATCCAATATGACAGAGCTTGAGCTATTTTCAGAAAAATGGGCAAAACATTTTATCTCTGGACAAATAAAACGGGTATAGACACAGCCTAAACATCTTCCAGCTGCAATTGGAGCATCATAATTCATGTAACAATTATAAATATACCTGACCAATGGTATACCAAATGTATGATTGGAGATCAGCATAAAGTTTGGAGTCTTTCCAAATTTCAAACAGTGTATCAACCTTCATCTTTTTTTAATAAAACAAAAGAAATTAAAAATGGGCCTCTGCCACATGAATAGATTGAAGGGTACTTCATTTTATTAAATAAAACAAATATTTTTGGATCTGTCATTCAAAAATGACAGTGATTAATAATGAGCTGTGGACCAGATGTGTCATCTACCCATCACTTCTGCTGCATTTATTAATCTTTCCATTGATGTTTGTTGTGACACAAATCATCTAACATATAAATCACATTGGCAAAAAGGCTAAACTTTTCAGACACTGCATATCTTTCAACCAACCCAATGCTTCTTAAGATGCATTTGGCATAATCTGTAATGTGATTTCTTTAAGATGTTTTACCAAGATTGATTTCCAGGTCACATTCAGCCAGATGCAACTCATGAAGCACAAAATATATATTTCTATTATTACTGCTTTCTGAGAGCTGACTCATCCATGAAGTAAACTTCTAAGAACAATTTTTTCGTGAGATTAAATTACATAATTTAAGTGAATTTAATCTATAAAGGTTACTATGAAGATTTCCAAACAAAACTTTTCTAATTTGGGGGGGTTCTGTCCTTTATTATTATTTTTATTGTATGTTCAATTTAGATCATGATTGAAAACAGCCCAGGTTTATCCACCTTCTGTCTAGATTGATCGACCTTTTGCAGGAAAAGTCAACAAAAGTTAAAGCAACCGCTGACAGACTGTGCAGCTGGGAATAAGATGCAGTGTCCCAGGTAAGTGCTGAGGAGTGACTGTTCTTTGTTGGTTTGATGAATGAGGCACCATGCCGAGTCAGATCAGTGCATGGGTTCTCTGTGCCCTACAAGCTGTTCTTCTATACTGAAGATTGTACTAACCATGTCCTGCACGCTCAGTTTGTACAAAGACTAAAAAAATATCCCATTGCACTTTCAAGACCTCAGTAGGGGTTCTTTAATTGGAATGCTGCATAAATGATATGCTAAACATGTCCTCTTTTCTGGTGTTCAAATAATTCACCAGGACCCCCAAAGGGCATTCCACAAATTCTGGCCTTTGTTGGCATTCTGCCTGCCAAACTTTAGTCTTGCACTCATGTTTTTTTTTGTGGAAAAATGGTTTTCTCCTTACACAACTTGCATGATAATTGCAAGTTGCATAATAATTTTTTATGTAGGGTTAGTTTTCCTTCCTTCTGAGTTTTGTTTTTATATTGTTTTACATCTATGAAAAAAACATTGGAGAGATTGTGGTTAATTCTGAGACTATTCTTAAATAGTAATGTTAGTTCTGTTTGATAATTTAACTGTATAACATTCATGACCCAATGACATATGACCAATATCATGTCAACAACAAACTATCCATCATTTATCACCATTAGCGTTTATCACCATTACATAAACATCTTTTTCAAAGTAACCGTAATTTATGTACATTCCAGAATATATGTAAAAAATATATAATCTTTGAAGAGCAGAGTGCATTTTGTCAAGAGAAATTCTCAGAATTTGAAATATGAGCATAAGCACTTGAACAGTTTGATTGCTTTGGTGTTTCTGCCTTCTGGTCAAGTGGGGCAGGAGATGTAATGTCCAACATCCAGTCAGAGATGGATGCTGACTGCTGACTGAAGATGGATCTACTGGAGGTAGCTGATGACTGAACTAGTTGCAGTAGTACAAGACATTGTAGACTGTTCTGAACCTTTAACCAGATTTAAATGAATGACTGTTTCCAGATACTTTTATTTCATTTTGTCAGGTTGAATGCAGTGTTCAGATTTTCTTTTTTTTATTCTCTGAAGACACAACAAACAACTCTTAGGTTTTCTTTTTGTTGCTTCTAAATTGTGTCACTTCTTTATACACACTTTTTCCTCTACTGCCCCTGCTGGCTACTCCTCTCTTGACTCAATACAAATGACCTGCCATTTCATGTTTTGGTCACCATATTTTCTGTTTAATGTATTAGCTTTTTTTTGGTATGGTAAGTAAGCTTGGAATGGTTCTCCTCTACTCTTTCTTTTTTCATGTCTTTATTTCTCTTCCTCAAATGAAATTGTCTATTATGTTCTCTCTGTGTGCGTGAGTCAGAATAATGGCGTCTTTGGGAGCAATTTCACAAAATTCACAACTGAGGTGTTCCACAACCATGAAAATACATCATTGATTCTGCTTTTCAGCTCTTTCCTTCGACCACAGCTCTTCCTATGCAGTCTCCTCTTGTTCTCTCCTGCATGTTGCTTTTGGTCCATTTTATTACATCTCTCAGCATTATTTGCTCCTCTTATTGTTGCACTTTGCTTTTGCTGGAGACCATTTGTTGCACTGGTCTGTGTTTCGACTTTGTCAAAGCTGCATCTAACAAGCCACATCTATTCTCATGAAGTTATCACTATAAAGTCCCCGCCTGTTTAAAAATTCAGCCAGCACACGGTCACCCCTCCGCACCTCACGCCTTCCTCTCACGGATGACAGTTCCTATTATCTCCTGGATAATAAGTTGCACAGATTAGCCATGGGGCCAGACAGAGGAGCAGCGATAGGGCTCTGAGTTTGTGTGTTTGCGTGTGCATATTTGCTGCAGTTTGGGTGTTTCTGCCTGGATTTGATGACTACTTTGTTACTGTGTGTGCAGCTTTTCATGTTTGCCTGACTGTGTTTGCCTGCGTTAATGGATTTCTCCCCAGCTGCATGTGCACATGTGTCTGTCTGTCTGTCTGTCTAGCCACATGCCAGTGCATGTGTTTGTGTCTAAATGACAGCAAGAGACTGTGTGCCTGCAGTGGGACTCACAAGAGGAGGAGTTGATGGGCTAAGTGCCATTAAGGGATAATTACAGTTAAAAAGTCTCTATGCTAACGAGGAATCTCATCATCACAATGCTGGCAGACCGAGAGGGCACAGAGAAGCATCTGCAATTCAGACCAAGAGCTCTTGTGTGTTCACTGCATGTGGTTATTGTTTAGAATATGTTAATGCATTACCTTTAATCTTTATTTGCATGTTGCACCAACGGTTGTGTTTAGTGTGTGCACATGGGAATCACAACGACTCATATTCATATTTTAAAAAGAAAACATTCTTTTCAGATGGCGTTTGCCATGATGCAGCCACACAAGTACACACAACACATCAGTTTAATTGTCCGGTGAAGGCTCAGTGTGAGTTGAGTTTAAGGGCATGCACGTCTGCACACAGGGATCCCTCTAATGGGTTCATCTCTAATCTAAGTCAACATGAATGTCTGTGAAAAATGTTACCCTTTTGTCTTGCAGATGTTCTATCCACATATTTGGGTGAAATTAATTAAATCTAAATATCTGCTGGGACCACCGGTGAGGTTGCTTGGAGCGGAATATTCCACAAATCTGATTTGCAATCTGTGTGTTGAGCCTCATTTCGTACTCCCTTGGTATGCAAACAGGAGCTGATGAGGATGGAGAATCATCTTTACTCATTATCGTCTCTTTTACCATGTTGTCCGTGGGAATGCTAAATGTTTGCTTGTGTGTGTTTGGTTTGAAAAGATTGTGTTTCTGTTTGTTTACGTGTATTTCCACTGCCAAAATTTGCAAAACTAACACTCCCTGTTAATTTCAGCTGAGTGCAGATCAGCTTTGGAAAACAAATCTTTCTTGATAAAGCAATTTCTAGTCTGGCATTATTAATCAAATCTATCCAAGCGTGGTTGGTTACAGTAAAACTTTATAAGACAGTAAGCATTTGATAACAGTTGTCACCTTGGATGGCACAGCAAGTAATTAACCTAACAGTGTCCCACATAAGGCTAAGTTCTTGTCTGGGTAGTTTTATTTCTTCCCCCTTATATCAATCAAACTGATCCCTTCCAACAAGATTTTTAACTTGTTGTTCACTGAGCCACTCCAAAACATTCTTTAAGCTTCTTTGAGTCATTCTAATGTTAACTTTCTGGTGTGTTTTTAATCAGTTTGAAAATTGGACAAATTCCTTCTTCCAGAAAGTACACACTCTTCTCCCTCTTTGCAAAAGAAATTCTGCTGCTGCCTAAATAGATGAAATATATAAATTGAATCAAGTGAAGTGCTTAGAAAGCATCAACAAAATAATGCCGTACTCAAAATACCCCTCAAAAATATAATTTCTACTACACATCAGCACAAATATTGTTGGTTTGTAAGAGGAGTTTAGTATTTAGAGAGAACAGATGGCACAACTTAAAGTCAGCATGCGTCTGAAGCTCTGTGTGAAGTATTGTTTTGGAGTTGCCATCTTTCCTTGTTGCTTACACTTGCCCAGTTTTCACAGGGTCTGCACAACGATTATATCTACTTTTCATGCTACCAACAAGCAGCAAAAAATCTAAGTTAATAGTGATGATTAAGTTCTCAACAGTTATGTGGTGTTTGACTATTGGTTTGGAGTTAACAAGACCTCCCCTGATTAATGTTGATATGCTGTATCTTGTTCCAGTAGAAAGTACTATCATGTTCTCTAAACGGCACTACTCCTTTATGGAAGGCTTAATCACAAACTCAATTCTAAAATTTTATTTTTTTATTAATTTATGATGCGAACCACGAATAGTTAAAGCTAATTGTTTTAGATACATTTTTAATTGGATCATTTTACTTTTTTTATGTCTTCACTTTCTCCTCTGAAAAAAGGCTTCCCTGGATGTCTATGGGTTTGCACTGGGAATCACAAGTTAACAAGTCTTCAGCCTCTCCTAAAATGCCAAAGTAATTAAAATTACCATCAGGGTATTAAATGCATGCTATGAATCTTATTTTACACAAATGCCTGATTAGTAGATTAATGAGTAATGCTTGCTCAATAAGTAGTATGGCTCACAGGTCTCTATTTTGGGGATTGGGTGTTAAAAATTTTCTTATCACTGCTATTGTTTCCCGCTTGATCTTAATCTTTGAAATAAGTTTTAATAGCTGACACATGATGTTAACAATTCTCACTTTTCAGGACTCCTATTGTTCCTCTGTTTGTAACCCACAGTAATACACCACCATCTGCTGGCCACATACTTTCATTACACCAGAGACCTTACAAACATCTTTTGGAAATATTAGGAAAAATTTGACCAAACCTCCTTTTTAGAACATCTATGATTGATTTAAAACAGACTTTGTACTTAAACAGAATGTAAGGGTAAGATTATTAATTGGCTTAATGGAGTGGAATAATGTAATAATAATAAGTGTAATTTAGTATTTAGTCTGAACATATGGGGGATTTGCAAGTCTGTCCCCCATTTTCAACAATTCTTTTTTGAACATCATATAACATAATATAACCATTATTATTATTTTCTACATTTAAGTCAGTGTTAAAAGACAGGGAAAGATAACAATTATAAAAAATATCATTGGTCTGGACAGAGTGGGAAATGTTGACATTTTATTTTAGCATTTGCAAATAAAGATCACCTGTGAGAGGGAGAGTGCATAATTTAAATTAATATTTTTTCTTTTAGTCAGCAGCTCATGAAAATTAACTTCATCCCTCATTTCTTTAATTATAATGAAAATCTATATTTTTAATACATTACTGTTGTGAAAAGAAATATGCTTTGAAGAGCCACCCTATTTTCTTTTGGGGCCCTTAAACAGAATTTAATCAGGAAACCAACCTCAACTTAAGCCTGGTAGCAGTTACAGATCAACTGGTCGTCATTTAATGCTCTTCCTCAGAAATAATTTTCAGTTTTGCATTTACCACAGTTCTTTTTAAGTAATAAGACAATAATGAAATTATTGTATTACAGATTGTATTTTGCATGCGAAATCACTTAACAGTACAAGCACCAGTCTATCTGCAAGAAACTCTTAAAGACCCAGAATTTCCAATCCTAGCATCAACAGTTTACTTACCTGTCCTCTCTACTGCACTGTTTTTTTAATAGATTAAATAAAACTGTTCTGTGGATGTGTCCCTACTTGTTCTAAAAAATATTAGAGAATAAACAGGAACTTATTTAGTAATTTTCCAACAGCAGTCACATCACAGGTGACCAGACGCCACTTATCTGGATAGTATGAGAGAATAAGCCAAGTTTAATAGTATTCACTAAAATATTTGTGACAAGTTAGCATGAAAAACCTGTAGGAAAATGTCCGGCCATCAGTTAGAACCTCAAATTCAAATACACTTAGAGCACACCAGCAAGTAAACTGCAGAATCAATCAAAAGTAAAGAAATTAGGGTTTTGAGTGTTGTCCAATGAAGGGCGTCTGAGAAAGATGAAGATAGCGATGAATGATTTTTCCTTGTTACAGACATTGTTTGGAAAAAGCTTTTACAGTACCTTGGTTTTATGGTTCTCTGTTTTTTCTCTCTTTCTGCAAATGCAAAAGAAAACGTATTTGGTGTTTTCTTGTACTCTAATTGTCATTTTCCTCCTCTATTCTTATATTCTTTCTCCATTTATATCAAGTGAAAACTACACTGTCAGACAGTACACGCAAGAAAAAGAAGAGAAAAACCATTTGATCATTTTTAAAATATTTATTTAGAAGTAGTTCTCTGGTCTGTTAGATATAAGCTTGTTTCACATATAATATTACAGAAAAGTAAATATTTGTATTTTTATTTTAATCTGTATTATTTATGGGCTCTCACATTGATATTCAAACTAGGGAGACATTGCCCTAATAGGTCTGCAGCAGATTCCTTTTTGCTGTTGTCTTACACATTTCCAAACTAGCGTGACGGGCACACGATAATCCACAACCTTATCAAGTCACACATTATCACAAACATCCAACCAGTAAAGGTGAACTAATGACAGTCTGGTTCCCTTCGAGCACTATTACTTGAATATTTGTCTCCATGCATACATAATTTTGTCATATATTTATATATATATATATATATATGGTAAAAATATAGCATTTAGAATAAATACTTCATATAATTATAAGACTGTCAGACAATACTTGTTATATATTTTTCCACAATACTTTATATACATGTATTTGGCTGGATTTACAGAAGAAAACACACAAATTTAACCCCATGTGGAACAAAGTTGATTTCAGGTCTTTGGTGATCAACCAGACGTGAAATCTTACAACATCTGGGTCACACACTGGATTGAACATAAATTTTCATAAAGATGTGTAGGCATGGAAGACCAGACACTTCTCTCAGCACGGGTTTGACATCCCGCAGCTAAGTAAAAGGAACATATATTTATACTTTTCCGTTTTAATCTGTAACTGTAGCACAGGGAATAATTAATGCTACATAGAAATATGTGCTATTAGTCCATTTGTAAAAAGTTGTTTCATGTAAATTCTGACTTTATATATATTCATACAAATAATTATTTTTCAAATTACAGTTGTAGTCCCAATTCTGTGCCTATTTTTGATTTAGTTTGCAGTATTTGGGATTGATGGCGTGACCGCAATGAAATAGAAAATTAGAATAGAACAGATCTTGGTGACATGTCAAGAAAGCAATTAAATGTATTATTAAGGAAAACTAATGAAGCTGAAATCAAGTTTTAGAGATAAGCAAGGCCTAAATATTGTTAAAGTAACAGTTGTTACGTTAATCTTGTGCTAGAAATCCTCCAGTTTGATTAATTGCCTGAAGTTTTCCCTCAACACAGAAACTGATTTTGTCATGCAGATCGGATTGCTACTTATATATTTATTACCTTACATGACAATATTCGACTTTTAGCTCTACTGACTCTTGCAAACAGATGTTCCCCAACATAAATCAGATTTAACAAGGCCTCATAAACAGCCCTCCACATTTATTGGCACCTCTGGCAAAGACATGTTTAAAGCCTTAAAAGAAATCAGTCTTTAAATGAAGTAACATGATCTGACACTAAACATGTTAAATAATATCACCCCTTTCTATTTGTCTGTACTTTTATTCAGTGAGGGGGAAATTTTGCTTGAGGGAATAATTGTTTTCAACAAAATGGTTGTTCATTGACCACTAGTGAGACACCAGCTCTCCCTCAACAGACAAAACAAAACAATTTCTTAATATAAGATTTTCTCACAACTAAATCAATGTAAGATTATGCCACTGCAATTAGTATTTAATTTATTTTAAGGCTTTTCATACAGTTTTACCAGAATTTCGTAACTGACATGACTGGTATTTATTAATCCCTCTAAAGGGTAAACTGAGGTAAAATAATTCAATGTATTATTTAAACATTTGCTGAATTATTATTTTATCTTATCCCCTTTGATCATGTAAACATTGTTAGATGTTTGGCATCTGTTGTGGTCACTGTGGAAGGAATGTTTCATTGTAAACATTTCATAAGACCACACTCCTGCAAGGAGATGTATTAGAAAAGGCTCCACAAAAGAACATCTGTTTTCCTGGAAAATAAAACCTCAGCTCCAGAATAATAACAGTTATCCATTTAAGGCTGCACCATAGTCCCATACATAATATTTTTTTATTGCTTCTTATTGCAAACAAAACTCCCTGCTCAGGATTTTAATATGTCTGGTCTGATTGCTTTAGTCATGGGTACGAGAGCCTAATGAACTTAGCTCTACAATCTAAAGACTGCTTCATCATCAGGACTAATTTAAAGTCTTTAGACATATATTTGTAATAAAGTTAATATCTCAACTGATTCGAAGTCTTGCACTTGTCATCCATGCAGGGTTAGTTAAAACTTGCTACATTTTTATTCTCTTGGAATGTGTCACAGCCAGCCCAACATTCATTGTGCATTCTGTACGTGTTGCATACATGATTAGAACAATCACACAAACAGCTCTCTCTATATATATACCGTAGATAGATATTTATGTAGACATATACAGTACAGACCAAAAGTTTGGACACACCTTTCTAATTCAATGGGTTTTCTTTATTTTCATGACTATTTATAAGGCAAGAAATCCCACTTATTAACCTGACAGGACACACCTATGAAGTGAAAACCATTTCAGGTGACTACCTCTTGAAGCTCATCAAGAAAATGCAGAGTGTGTACAAAGTAGTAATCACAGCAAAAGGTTGATACTTTGAAGAAACTAGAATATAAGGGGTATTTTCCGTTGTTTTACACTTTTTTGTTTAGTGCATATTTCCACATGTGTTATTCATAGTTTTGATGCCTTCAGTGTGAATCTACAATGTCAATAGTCATGAAAATAAAGGAAACTCATTGAATTAAAAGGTGTGTCCAAACTTTTGGTCTGTACTGTATATCTATCTATGTAAATAGAGAGACATATAGATATATATCACAATACTGGGTACACCCCTTGTATTTTTGTTAGCATTCTATTTTACCTCTTTATGGGACAACACAGAAGGTATAACACTTTGATATAATGTAAAGTAGTCAGTGTACCATATGTATAACTGTGTGTTTTCTGTCCGCTCAAGATAACTAACATAGTTGTTAGTTAGCAATGAGCAATGGCTTAGTTGGCCAAGTCATGGCCAACAAAGGTGAGAATGCCCTTAAGTGAAAATGTCCAAATTATGCTCAGTTAACCATTTTCCCTCCCTGGTGTAATGACCACATAAGTTGAGTGCACATGTTCTGCGTTGTATCCAGAGGTTGTCTTTTGATATTAGACCCTTGGGTGCTATCATTGCTGCAGAGGATGTTGGGGTTGAATTCAGCCTGTCAGTGATCAGACCATATGGTGCACACTGCATCAAATTGGTCTGTGGTCACACAGATCAATTTGATGGTCTGTGGGATCAAATGCTAGGATCAATTTGATCCCAGAATTCTCTTTTCTAAAGAAGATGCACAAGAAATTCAGCAGCCAGAGAAGCAGACAGTAACCATGTCCCTATGGTCTGATGAGACCAGGATAGACCTGTTGGTTTAACCTCACCTGGTTGTGGCAGCAACCAGGCGAGGGGTAAAAAGACAAGTGTGTTGTGCCTATTGTCAAGTATGGCAGTGGGTGTTTCATGGTTTGGGGGTGTACAAGCGTTGTTGGCTGTGGGAAGCTACAGTTTCATGATCCTTTCCCTTTGAAAACTCGGCCACAAGGCAGTGTTGCTAAACCAGACCTAAACACTGTTAAGTTAAGAGAGTAAAGACAGTACAGAAAAATTATGGTGGTCACATGAAATGTTGACACTTGGTCATAATTTAAACATTTTCACTTGGGGATGCACTCACTTTTGCAGACAGATCTTAGTGGCCTTGTATAGTTATTTTGAGAGGATTGCAAATTTACTCGGATACACAAACTGTAAAGTGACTACTAAACCCTGCTTCAGTATGTCATCAGTATTGCCCATGAAGAGATATAATAAAATATTTAATATAAAATGGGATTTACTCATTTTTGTGTGATACTATATATTTATATATGTATACAGACAGCTGGGGATCACAAACAGTATTACAACATACTGGTTTGTGATGCTATATTTAAAACAGCCAGTAGGGGGAGTAACTGTATTAGCATGCAGCTCAATACAATCTCTTGACTTTTTTTTTTTTTTCAACCTCAATATATTGTTATAAAAAATACTGAATTTTATTTTAGACTAAACCATTTGTTTTTCAATAACTCACAAATGATGATCACCCATGAACCACGTGAAAAACATGACCACTGTGGAGTAATGATTCATTATTTGATGTCACTTCTTTTATAACTCCATGCTTTATAGTTTCCTCTGGAGTTGAATATATTCATATTCACTGTACACATACACAGTAAAAAAAAGTGCAGTAGAAAATACAGTCTCTGTTTGTATGATCATGATCTGTTAGAATAACATTCTGTATATAAGATGCTCTCAATAATGGCTTATGTCCAAATATGGGGAAAAAAAACAATGTCAATGTGATTAAAGAAAAATAGAAATTATGTTATATTTTATATATTTGAAAGGTAGATCATGTGCTTAATATTTTGCTTTAAGAGTTAGTATATATTAAGATGCAGCAGTTCAGAATTTCTCTCCCGTATGTTCCTTTTTTTTAAACTCACCCTGTTTCCTGCTCAATCTGCTGTTGGCTTCAGTTGTTGCCACTGCAATATCTTTTTTTGACTTTGTTCAACCCTCACTAGTCATTTCATTTAAAAAAACAACAACAAGACATTATGGTCTAAACACTCTATTCCCAGAGGTCATAAAGGCAGCCCCATGCTTATCTTCATATAGCATCATATTCAGTATTTACTTTTGTTTTTTTCCCCATTCTGTTGGTGGGTAGAGGATCGAGGAAATAGAGGCAGATGTTGACCTAGAATGGTTTGGAAAACTGTGTAGAACTCAGAGGAGGTCTGCAGCAGACATGGGCTCAGATGCATGGGATTTTAGAAGATCGATGATGTCTTGATGAGCAGCTGCTTCTGCCACTGACAGGGCTGTTTGACCATTCTGGAGAAAACAAATGGAGATGCGATGTTGATTTCACATATAACATGTTGCAGTGGCCATTGTAATCCTCACAGTGGCAGTGTTGTACTAGCTTACACACAGGCTCAGAGAATAATTTATCTGCTCTGATTAGAACATGAGACCACTCTCATGTAAAGCCTTACAATTCTATCTTTTGCTGAAAGGCTTAATACCAGCTAAGATTGTTATAAATGAATCATAGTCTCAAACATTAATCTATATAAAGGAATGGCAACTACATGTTAAACAATTACAACAAAAACAGACTATATAAAAATATACTGAAATCACTCTTTGCACAGAAAAATTTTGAGCAAAAAATACAAAAAGTGGACTAAGAAAAATATTGCTTAATATATATTTTTAAAAAATTTTCAAGAAGATTACTGCCATAATTTGCAAAGTACTCACCAGAAAAATACACCATTTTTTATAATCACTATGCATTCAACAATTTTGGTAAGCAATGTAACACTCTCACTAATATAACCACTTTTCTGTATTCAATTCAGAATTATAATATAATTCTGTAAGTTTCAAAACTGTTGTACTGTTAAGGAAGATACTGAACAAACATCCCTATCTTTTGACTACTTTCCAAAATAGAGGTAGGTTGGGAGGTGGGGCTAAAAATAATAACTGCATTCTACAAATACAGAGAATGTTGCATTTATTAAGCATCTGCAGTAAAAGTAAAGTGGTTTTAACTGTGGTGGTGCTAATCAAATATAACTCCGCTGAAATCAAATGTCCACTTGTTCTTGTTTATGTAGAAGCTAACATTAGCACTAAAGCACAGCGCAGGGGAACAGATAGCAAGAATAGTAGCATAGGAAAATTCAGATGACATTCCTTCAAAAGGGGCTGACTAAAACTTGTCACACATTCAGTGATAATGGAGTCACTGAATATGTTGCATTATTATGGACAAGTGCATAATCTGCATAATCTAACCAGGGAAGGCTTCCAATCCACTTTGTGGCAGTCGAAAGAAATAGCATCTTTACTCAGTCAAAAAAATACATATAATATTCTAAACAATTTATTGTATACATCCTAATAATTTTTGTTCTGAGACCAAATCTTCCATTTTTCACACTTATGTTCAAACTTGCATTAGTTTAGCACAACAATGTAGATTTTTAAGACGTACTTCAAATTCATGTTCATGATACTTTTACTTCTTTTGGACATGCAATCTTTGAGGCAGTTTTCACTACTGCATTATATTATCAAGGATACTACTGACAGTTAATAGGCACTATGATAAAAGCTGCCCCTGCAGTGACTCAGTCTGCCAATTATGATTGCATATTTAAGTGTCTAACATATAAAACCACAGAAATAAGTAATGATGGCTGCTGATTAGTTTTGTAAATTATGTATGCAAAATCTGCCCATAGTCCCCCATAAAAAAAGAAGAAAAAAGTTAGATTTTTGTGTGCATGTTATCAAGCATTCAAATCATGCTCCACTAGCAATTTAGTACAAATGAGAAAGCTTATTATGAGCCTGTGACCTTGCGGTTAACGGCCTCTGTAACCTGCAGCTGAGAGAACAAATCTCTCCAAACGCAAGCACTTGGAAAGCCATATCTTTACACTTGGAAAGATGTTGTGTACTTGACACTGAGACATCAATCAAAACTAATAGAGCAGTAAATTTCCCCAGATGACACCACAGACAATGTTCTGTGGTAATATTTCTAACTTCTTACATCTATCAAGCAGCGAGTCATGGCAAGTTTTTCCTCTAATCAAAGTCTAGATATCAGTTGATATAAAAAATAATGAGAGCAGTTGAAGCTGCGTGCTGAGAGAAAAGTCAACCACAGGGAAAATAGTTGCCTCATTCCAGGGTATATAGTCTCTATTTCACATTATGTTGTCTGATGAAAGAGAGTGATTTGAATGCAGGTAGTGTAATTCAAAATGGTAACAACAGCTCCTTTTCTTAAGATCGTGTTTCTTTCAAAATACTATCTGTAGTCACGTGATACTAAACACAGCAAAACATTGACCAGTGGTACAAATGTGGATTGTGGGAGGACTGATAGGTAGACCTTCACGTTTATGGTTTTCTATATTTTACAGTATATTTTAGTATCACTTTTGTGCCTCCAGCCTACAAAAAGTAATTGCAAGATGCTTATGAGAAAAAAAATGCCATAGAAATAAACTCTATCTGAGACCGCCATGGCAACAGCTTTAGTAAACTTAGGACCTAACACATAAAAGATCAGTGTCGAGTAACAAAATTTTATATGTGTAAATAGAGAGAAGATGTCACATGATCTCTAATCTAATAAAAATTTTAAATAATTATTGTTGAAGTTAAACAGTAAACTAATTTAGATTTAAGACTGCGTCATGCCCCATGTATAAAAGTGAATTCATTTTGAGACCACCGCTGAATCTGTCTCTGTGCTGTGTTTTATACATGAGACATTTCATGTCCCTGAGCTATGTAGCTCCCCATTTCTTTTCTGTATCAACTATGCCATGCCTCACTGCATCCACACTGCCCTTACAGGGGCAGTGCAGGAATCTTTGGGTGGCACATAGGCTTTATGATCTTTCTCTTCTGAATATGTAAATTACTGCATATGTAAGGTGAGAGAAGTCTTATTGTTACAGCAAAAAAAAAAAAAAATACTATATCCAGTTTCCTAAATTCAGAAAACGAACTTATAAATATGGTCCTCTACATCCAGACTTTATTTATGGTAGGCCAGTAGCCAGGGTTTTTACATATCTGACCAAAACCTTAATCTTCTAAATTTACCTTAAAAATGCACAGCTTTGACAGTTGTAATGAAATGCTCTGAAATGCACAAGGAAAAGTGGGGCCACCAGCTGAGGTCAAAAAACTGTTATTCTGGTATTTTGTGGTTCAGGAGAACTAAAACTGTTCTGAATTCACCAGTCTAAACTCTGACATCTTTTCTACTTACAGCTTATTTTAGTTTTACATTGTAAAAGCATACCTTATCTGTGAGTCCGATATCACAGCGACCTGTCTCCAGCAGCAAACAAGCAATGTGCGTGTGTCCATGCTCGGAGGCACACATCAGGGCCGTAGATCCCTCACTGTCCTGTGCATTTACATCTGCGCCGCAGCTCAGAAGCAGCTTCACCATAGCAACGCGACCGTGGCTCACTGCAAGCATGAGCGCGGTCTGGCCAGCCTTGAGAATGAGAGGAAGAGAGAAGTCAAATTAGAATTAGAAGTTAACAGAAGGAAAATATGGAGATGGGTATGGAGTTTGAGAATCTGAGTGAATGTGACGGAGGGAAAAAAGTGAGAAGTACAAGAGAGCAAGTGACAGCCATGTTTCTTTTTTTATGATCCAGTTCAACAAATGAGAAAAACACATAACATTAGAAATGAGGGGAAAAAAACTATTAATGTCAATTATTAATCAAGTGTCTATTGTAGCTTATCTTTGCAGGGTCTCTGGAGGGCCGGCACCTAGCAAAAGGTGTGATACACCCCTGGACAGATTGCCAGTCCATCACAGGGTAACACACAGATACAGAGGACAAACAACCATACACACTCAACACTCACTCCTAGCAGCAATTTAGCGAGATCACTTAACCTAGTGTTCATGTTTTTTTAGACTGAGAGGCTCCAGGCCAGGATTTAAACTAGTGACCTTCTCACTGTAAGGCAACAAATGCATGCAATGTTCATGAACCCTTTGGCTTTATAGATTTTTGTACAGAAAAAAAACTGCAGACATGTGTTTTTATTTATTTATTTATTGGGAAAATATAAATTATTTTTGCAAAATAAAAACAACTAAACCTAATGTATATTCCTAGAAATATCTTTCACCTTCTGACAGACCACATGTTACTTCAAGCTTATGCTGCACTCTGTGTTACCTGTCTGGAGCGAGCGTTGACATCGCCAAGTTTTAGCAGCTGCTCGGCCACCTCTAGATCATCTGGGCTTTCAGCAGCGGTCAAGGCAGCCAGCATCACTGGAGTATATCCCGCCTTATTCACATTATCTGTTTCACAAAGACCTAGAAGAATGCAAAGACTCTTTATTACAAGAAATTCTATTTTGAATGTAGCTGTTAGTACAGGTGAGTGCGTAAGGCTCAACTCACCAGTGTCTAGCAGCAGCTTGACCACAGGGAAGTTAGAATGCGACACACTGTAGTGGAGGGCCATATTCCCATTACCGTCAGTCAAGTTAACAACATATGGCAGGAGAGTGGGGGTGGTCAGTCCCACTTGTCTCAGGTATAATCTGACTGTATCTGCCTGGGAGTCTTTCTGGCTCGAGACTTTGAACCATTCCTGATAAAGCACCACCAACACCTGACGCTGTGGAGAGACATGTATATTAAAATTAGTCTATATTACAAATTTGCATTACGAAGAAAAAAAGAAAATACAGTAGAGTCAAAGAAAGCTTTACCATTTCCTTATCTGGAGATGAAACCTCTTCCATACGATCCTTTACATACACGCAGGCATCAATGAATCCTTTATCTACTTTCTCCCTATAAAAACACATAACACATTGAAGAATACTTTTGACAAATCCAAAGAAGTACCAGTTGGCTTGCAAAACATCTGATTTTCCAGGTGTTTTCTGCTGAGCTTATTTCCCTGGTGTTTAATGTAGAAAGGGAATGCATTGATTGTTGAGTAATTTCAGTTTGAAATACAATAAGAAAATAATTTCAAAAAACCTATGAATTTCTCAAAATCTTGTCACGCCAATTTAACTTTAATGTATTTTATATGGATTTTATGTGACTGAGCAATACAAGAAGCACATACTTGCTCTATAAAAGGAAAATGATAACTAGTTTTCAATGTTCTGTATAAATAAAGGTTTTGAGTGTAGCACCAGTAAAAGCTAATTGTAGCTGTTTGGTTAGTACTTTCACAATGATCAACAACTTCTAAATTGTATCTGAGGCTAGATTTAGCCTGAATATAAAAAAATGGCTTCATCTAATAGAAATTAGTTTATTGTATAAACTCAAAGGAATCAGACTACTTCTGAATAAATAACTTATTAAATACTGTCCTCTGATTCCTGGCAGCATAACTATGTACCAGTTGATGCAGTGGACCACATGGAAGTTAGGTATGCAGCCAATAAAAATTGGAAGAAAATTCTTGTTTCCACTTCAGATTTATCTTGTTTCACGTACTACTAAGCATAAATACACTGCCTGAGGCAATGTGAAGGAACAACTGTTTTTTACACACTTGAGTTCACACTAAAGTTAGTGGAAGAAAATGTGAATTGAGTATAAACTTTTTAAACAATTTTTAAGTCTTTATATTACAGATGACAAGTGTTTTTTCTAAATTGGATCTTTGGATTGGATTTTTGTCCCTGTGTCTATCAACTTCATGAAAACATTATTTGGCACACCTTGTTATTACTGCATTGATTCTCCTATTGTCTAAAAAGATTCCTGAAGTTGTGACAGAATTTCAATGGGATGTCAGAAACAGCATCACTCAGTTGTGGCAGAAATGTCAGCTACCCATCCATGATTTGGATCTCATGTTCCACTACCTCCCAAAGACTGAATAGAGATCTGGTGACTGTGAAGGCCATAACTATTCTTCATGTTTGAGATGGTTTGAGCTTTGTGACATGATGCACTATTCCTGAAAGTAGCCATCAGATGACGGGTACGCTAGTCATAAAGGAATGGACATCATCAGCAATACAACTCAGGCTGGCTGCAAGTGATTTCAACTTGGCTCAACTGTTGACAAAGGTCCCAAAGTGAGCCAAGGAAATATCCATATATAACCATGATGGCCCCATCTGCAGGTTGAACTTTTGTTACATGTCAAAATGGATCCTTGTTGTTTACAACAACTTGTGACCCAAACATCTTTAAAGTCACAGCTAATATTGAGATTCATTGGTATTCTTTTTTTCCAATTTGTTATTGCCTATTGGTGAGTCTATGCAAACTGCAGCCTGTCTCCCATTTTTAACTGAAAAGAGTGACACCTGGTGTTGTCTGCTTTGAGGTATTATGTCTTGTATGTTTATAGATGGTATTTCACATACCTTGGTTATTACAAGTACCTATCTGAGCCATTGTTGTCTTTTTTCTATATAATTTTCTTGGATTGAATATTTTCTCTTTTTTTGAACTATTCCCCTTTTACCTTAGAGATGGTTATGTGTGAAATCCTTTGGGATTCAGCTTGGGATTTCTGGGTTTTTCTCCCAGACCTGTTGACTCTTCGATGAAATCTTGTAGTGAACGGCAATGTACGGATCAACTGAATTTCCTAGCATTTAGCACCATCCATTTTTCTTTCAACTCTGACTTTCTTTCAACTTGTCCCTGCTGAGGATAGGTTAGCATTAAGCTGCCA
The DNA here is from genome assembly GCF_003331165.1 of Xiphophorus hellerii. Classification (NCBI taxonomy): domain Eukaryota; kingdom Metazoa; phylum Chordata; class Actinopteri; order Cyprinodontiformes; family Poeciliidae; genus Xiphophorus; species Xiphophorus hellerii. Next base: position 2,761,103 of record NC_045680.1, read on the forward strand.
CCTTTCATGTGTTCAGGGTGATCTGTGGTTTCAGTTTTCCATCAAACCAAAACTGGCTTACATGTAGAACACGTAAGCCATAAAAAATTTATTATGATCTCCTATGACCAGACCACCTTCCTTTTCAAACTATGTCCCCTTCAAGAAACTGGACTTGTTATTGCCGCTTTTCCCCACAGTAAATATTTAAAAACAGCATCTGTATAATTTTCTTTCTAATTCACAATAACACACTATCTTGTGTTGGTCTATCACACAAAATCCACCCAAAAAATGAATTGAAATTTGTGGCTGTAACATGTCAAAATGTGGACAAGTTTAAGGAGTGTGAATACCTTTGAAATTGATTGTACATGCATGACTATGTTGTTCATCTCTGTGATTATACTTGTGGAAAACAAAGCATTTAGTAAAACTTTGCTTAACAGATAGAAAGATCCAAAGCTCTTGTCTGTCTCACCTTTCAGCCTCCTCCACCTGAAGGAGCTCATGGCCACCTTCTAAATCCAACAGGCCCCTCTCAACCTCTTTATCTTCACCCACAGCACCTTCCTCCCCCTCAGCCGCAGCAGCAGCAGGAGCAGGAGCAGCAGCAGCAACAGCAACCTCTGCATCTGCCACCAGGATCCCTACTGACTCCTCAGACTCCATGTCTGTTTCCTTCTCTACCGCTACTTCGGATTTGTCTTCCTCCTCCACTTCTGCTCTTGACTTTTCATCTGCGCTGGAGTCCTCGCTGGATGTCGTCTCATAGCTAGAAGAGGAAACGTGACATTTGAAATGCTTTTTTCATGAAGAAGGTTTGATTAAGTTTTACTTCAAAAGTGAGAAATATGTAAATATCGAGAAATCTATGCCAGCCTCTAAATTGATAAGACGTGTGACGAGTTTAGGTAAATATGAAGGTTTCCACATCAGCCAAGGCTGAGTAATTACTAACCGGTTATCCATCATCAGATATATGTTTGCCTTTGTGGTGTTGGCCCATCATAAAACATCCCTCATTCTATTACTTGTATAATAATTATCCACCGGAATGTTTGTGCACACTCCTATGAAACCTCAGACAAATACATCTTTGTTCTAACAGGTAAGGCTCTTCATTTAAAGTTTGAGTAGATGCCGGTGGGCTATATATGAGTGTGATCACTGGGGTGCATCATGAAGGCACCACTGTGAGACCAGTGATCAGATAAGTCTTATGATGAATACCATTGATTCATGCTTATTTGAACACATACACACACAGTGACAAGAGGCGTTCATGGGATCTCAGCATTCCTCAGATTCCTCAAGAGTTCCAGACTGAGCAAAGATAGAGCAGACGATCTGAAAAGATGTAATACAAACAGCAGCCCACTTCCTGGTGTGAAGAAAAATCTCGAGATTGTCTGACCTATTTAACATCTGCTCATATTTATTAGGAGATGAACTGCAATTCTTGGATATCCATGAGTTGTAAAGAATAGGGATGGACTCATTGAAAGTTCACAAAACTTATCTATGATTGTTTATTATGAGCTGTTCTTTGCAGTTACCATGAAAATTTATTATTCCCAAGAGCACCTAACTGTTGTCGTATGTTTGCAGATTGGTTTGCAAGAGCAAGGAAGGAACTGAACTTATATAAAAACAATCTGAAACAACACAGCAGAGGTGAGCCGGTCATGAAACAGTGAAGCTCAGGAATGTAAGAATAGGAATGCCGGAATTAAATAAATTTACTCACGGCTGCCATTTCCTTGACATGCAGCACATAATACCTCTCAGGAATTTCAGACAAAAAAGAAAGCCCTAGGAAGTGCTCTTATCTGGGATTAGATGTCGGTGTGAAGCATATGGGAGGTGCTCAGATTTATTTTCCAATTAAAACTGGATATCTATTTGATATGGATGTAAAAGTAAGAAAGGATAAGCGGAATGTCCAGAATAATGAAACTTTGCTCTTTTTTACTTTTGAGTGTATTAAGCACAAATGTAGCATGCAAAGGAACTCTGACCTGTTCCGAAAATCTTAAGTTACAGTCACAAGCCACTTTATTATGCACAGTTACTCAGTTTATTAACACAAATAGAAGCTCAACCAATCACATGACACCAGTTCAATACATTAGCTATTAAGATATGGTGAAGACAACTTTAGAATGGATAAAAAAGTTGATTTCAGTGACTTTGAAGGCAAGTAGTTGGTGTAGGAAAGGCTGGTTTATGTCAGAAAATGCTGATCTGCTTTGATTTTTCTGGCCAAACATCTTCCAGATTTACAGGGAATGGTCCGAAACAAGAAACGCATCTATTGAGCAGCAGGTGTATAGATGAAAATGCCTAGTTGGTTTCTGAGGTCAAAGGAGAATGGGAAGGCTTGTTCAAAAAATACAACAATGGTTCAAATAAACACTCATCACAACCAGTGTAAGCAGAATACAACCTCTGAATGTACAATCTGGTGAACACAGAATCAAATTGCAAATCATTTCAAGCCAGTTTGCTCAAAATGATATGTTTACTGCACTCCAACGGTCTCCACTTAGACTATCACTAGATCTTAATCCAACAGAGTCTCTTTGTGATGTTGTGGAACAATGTATTCGCATCATGAGTGTGAGCAAATCTGTCAGCAAATCAAAATAGGCCAAAACTGAGGAGTTTGTCAGATGCCTTGTTGGATCTATGCCACAAAGAATTAGTGCACTTGTGAGTTCAATATAGTACTGGCAAAGTACATTTAATGAAGTGGTCAGTGACAATAATTCATGCAGGTTCAGACTCTTTCCCAAAGCCTTTACCCAGCAGGATACACAGTAATTGTATCCATTTTATCTCTGGAAAAATATTTGAAGGGAATACAGGAACCTCAAAAGGCTCTTTTGGATGCAAAATCAAAGTGACTCTTCTTGCTGCCCTCCTCACACCAGGTGAGCAATCCCTAAGAGGGAGCTAATCCACCATCCATAGGCTCATGATGACTATTTGGATAAGAGAACCAATTAATTTATTTAGTACCCATAGCTCAGGGTTTGTCTCCAACTAAACATAGCAGGAAGTGTCTCCATTACTGCTGCCCTTATCTACTCCTTAGTAACCCCTTGCAATCTCTCTGCAGGTAATGCCTTATCAGGCCATCATATGTCACTCCACTTACGACAGCACTTACGACTATCAAATTGAAATCCCCGATCTTTTCTGTCCGACTGGAGACCCTGGGCATATTTTTTAAAAGTTGTTTTTTTGTCTCTAGTGGCCTTTATTCATTAGTAGCTAGACAGGAGGGGAAGAGATGCTGTAAATGGCCCGGGACCGGGAATCAAACCAGGGAAAGACTGTAGCCTCAGTATAAGGTTGGGTCTTAGTTTAATTAAGTCAATAAGACAACCAAATTAGCAAAAAATTGTCAAAGGAATGACTCTGAGCTGCCTAGACTGGAAATCCCCTTATTGTGCCTTATTGGGTCTCAGTCCATTTGTACAATGCCCCACAGGCCTACAAATGAAAAATCTAAACACTACAGCAAACAGAAACATAAGCTGGATGCTGATAAAGCGAAAGATTTTTACCCTCCATTCACCCCAACAAACTTCAGGTTTTTCTTGGCTCCCTTGCTCCCCTGCTTGTCAGCAACACCATTTTTCTTCATAATAGATTTGAGACCTGGTGAAGAGGAGAGGAGAGAGAGGCAAAAACAAGAAGTGAGAAAGCATGTTTCTTTAAACTTAACTCCTGACTGTCTTCAAACACTGAATCAAAAATCAAAGGGAAATGTAACAAGTAGTATTAAAGTTTAGTAGAAGCAACACAAAGGCTTTACGATTTTTTTCTGTGCACAAAGAAATGTTTTTTGGTGTTTTTCAGTGAGCTTCTGTGTTGGTAGTATATTTAAACCTGTGCATGTGTCTCATTACAACCACAAACGTCAGAGTATTTTACTAGGATGTTGGAGCACAGACTAAAACAGGGTTATACATAATTGTGAAGTCTAAGGAAAAAAATGCTAGCTTTGCCATTTTAAACCAATGAAAGTCTGAGTGTGAATGTCTTTTAACACTCCAGCTTAAGTTACTTCTAAACCTAGTACAACCAGCTACTTTAATAAGTGTGTGAAGGCCTCAAAGGAAGACAAAAAACTCTCATAAAAACCAAGAGACCATTAATTAGAGAGACAGCCAACAGGCCTCTGGTATCGCTGGAGGTTTCAACAGATCCACAGCTCAGGATTGAGAGCATGGCAACTATTATTCAAGCTCTCCACAAATCTGCCGTTTATGGAACATTGACTAAAAAAAGACATTGTTGAAAGAAAGCCATAAAAAATGTGCAACAAGCCATGTAGGGAACAGGGCAACATATGGAAAAAGATGCTTTGATCAGACAAATAGTGGGATGAAAACATACAGAATGCTATGATGATGGGAAACAAACGCCACACAACATCTTAAATAATCCATTCCTATTGCGATAAATGGTGACAGTAGCATCAGTTACCTGAAGTTGCTTTACTTTAAGCGGGAACAGGGATTCTGGTCAGAGTTAAAGCAAAGATGGGTGAAGCTAAATGCAGCACAATGTAGGAAAAATCTGTTCCAAGCTGCAATGTCAGAGGTCCACCTTGAGCAAGTTAATGGCCCTAAACTTAAAAGCAGAGTGACAATGGAGTGGTTTAGATCAGATTAGGATCAAATTCTTGGGTGAAAATGTCCCAGTGACAGTCCAAACCTAAATCCAATTGAGTCTGTGCAACGGATGTTCACAGATGTTATCCATCAAACCTGAATGAGCTTGAGTGACTTTTCCAAAGAGGTATGTCCAAGATTGTCAGTCTGTGGATTTGGAAAAAAAACACTTGCTGCTGTAATTTCAGCAAAGACCGTTCTACGAACAATTGACGAACTCATTGCGACTATAACGTCCACAAGTTTTTATTTGCAAATTTTAAAAAAATTAATTATTACACAGTACTTTATGTCGGTCTATCACATAAAATCCTATTAAGACATGTGTTTGCATTGTGCTAAAATAAAAAAAATGGGTGTGAACACTTTTGTAATGCATTGTATTTGTGAAACCAATAGGGTGTAACTGCAAACTGACCAGCTGTATGGAGACCATTTGACAACAGAGAAAAAGCCAGAGTTCTGTTCATTCAACTGTTAATACTAATGAAATTGAAATGTGACATGGGGAAAATTCATTATATAGCAACATATGATATTACCTGCATGATGACAGATACAAAAAAAAATACTTAGAATTAAATTGAGTCATTTAATTAAACCACACAACTACATGCTGTACATGTATTTCCCAAGGCAATTTGCACAAGTCAGCAATATTCACAGCACGCAACCTTGACATTGTCAGGCCTACTTATGTTTGTAACTGTCGAATAATCGATTCTGCATTGGCTCTTTTGCTGAGTCCTGTTGGCTCTTGGCCTAGTGTGGTGGTCTTAGTTGTTCCTGACAGCAGATGTTGTGCAGTGGATCCATAATGTTTTATCCAAATACAAGGATGTGGCTTTCTGCCAAAAACCACCATCTAAAAAGATCCAGGAAGAACGGTGCTTTTAGATCAAGTGTCTCTCCAGAGACAACAACAGAGAGTGGGAAGCTTAGTGAATATTTAAAATCTGAATGCATCCTCACGTCAACGTCCAAAGAATACAAACTTACTTTTAATAAATGCATACATTTTTGTTTTTTGCTGACTTTTGGCTTAGGTAAATTCGATTTTGAATTTGATCAGTCTCATTTGAGAAAATTCCCAAAACCTAATTTTAGCTTCAGATGAATACAAGGGTTTAATTCTGTAACAATGTCATTAGAGAAGTTCAAGATGTCTAACAGAGAAACACCGCAAATCCTGAAACACCACATGTAAATCCAGGCATATGCACTTTGTTTGAACACAGTGCTGTACTGTCCCCCCAACATTGAACTGCATGCTAACTGTGAGAAAATGTGGTTCTGAGCTCCAGCTCCTGGCTCAATCCCCAACATTGGAGACATCAAGGGAAGACAGAGAGGCACCATCTGTTTGATGTATGAGTGAGGGCCTCTGCTTATGAGCCCACTTTACAGTTGATAAGCATGGCTCCACTTTCCTGTGTGAATGAGTGTTTGTATATTATGTTTGGAATAAGAAATAAGTATTTGATGTTAAAAGCAGGCTATGTAAGCAGTGCTTGGTAACTACTTACTTTTTTCTTCCTACTTAGTAACGGCAACCAGTGGTGACTATTTTTAAGAAAAAACAGCATGTACAGTGCATAAATAGAAAAATGTGCAGGCACAACAGCTGTAAATATGAACTAGTGTATAGTACTGCATTTATGGTGAAGAAAATAAGTGTCCAAGACACAGACTGCCATGGAAAAGTTCATACCCCTTGATTTTTTATTTTTGTTTTTAGATTTTATCATATTCCCATTAAAAGCTTTAATGTATTTTATTAACACCAAGTAGTGCATAGTTGTGAACTGGATTCTTCCCTCCTGACTCAATATATTTTCAAATCGCCATTCAGGCTTTTCTTTAGGAGTTTTTCAACTAGCACTGCACATTTAGAAACAAAAAATTTGGATACATTTTTTAAATAAATCTGATGCTAGATTGGTGTCTCAACTAATGTAAGTTTGGGATTTTACAGGGCCAGTCTAACAAATTAATATGCTCGCTCTGGCTGGATGATAAGGGTTGTTGCCTTGCAGGTAGCTCTTTTGCAGTCTGTGACAGATTTTATCTTCATCCATCTTACAATCAAATTGGAGCAGCTTTCCTGTCCCTGCTGAAGAAAAGCATGTTTCATGTTTCACCGGGGGATGGTGTGTTCAGGACGATACAAATTTTGTTTCTATCACATAAAGAATTCCAAATGATAGAAAAGTTTATTTTTGGTCTCATCTGACCAGAGCACCTTCTTCCACATGTTTACTATGTCTTCTGCAAAGCTTGTAGAAGACTATAAGCAGGGATTCATATTGTGTTCTTTCAACAATGACTAATAACAGTCCTCTCTACTGATTCTTCCAGCTGAGCTGTGGATTTATGCCCCTTTTCCAGATTTACCCCAACTTTATTGGCTGTTTTGAATAAGTCACATCACTAACATAGCTTCAATAGATTAGGAACATTACGCCTCTTGTGTTTTTTCATACAGATGGTTTTCCTTTCTTATGTTTTGGCTGTTTAATTCATCATTTTGTAATAAACAATCACAAATCAACACAATAAAAAAAATCATGCAGATAAGCTGCCTTTTTCAGAGCAAAAAATGTAAAGTTCAAAAATGCCATACAAGAATAATAACTGCTATCCAAACTTAGCAATTAATATCTAATGAATATGATGGGCCATAATCATTCTGTTGATAATTGATCCAGACTTGATTTGACAACCTCTCTTCTGAGTGGAGTGTTTCTAATTGCGTGAATAGACAGATGGGGTTACTTGCGTGTCATAAAAGCTCAGTCCTGTAGTCAGCTTGATAATGAGAGTTCTAACGTCAGCTGGCAAAACTGTTTGTCATGCAGGGTAAGATGTTCTACCCGTAGCACAGATTGGCACAACAGATATCTAAAAATAATTCAAAGCATTCTGACAAAGTTCAGCTGCTTGTTCAGCCTTCAACGAAATGAAATGAAACTCTGTGTACATATTAATATTTAGCCCCCGCCTTGATGGAAGATCATAAGGGATGTGTTGCAATTAAGCAGCATGACTAATGTAACTACGGGCCTTTGTGAATGGTTAATATGTGGAATATTGAAGAGGAAATTATTCAGCTCATTGTCAGACAGCCGCATTGTGCTTTCTGATACACTTCATGCCTACCTTGCTCTTGCTGCTTGCTGGTGGCAGCTGTTTTCTGGCCTGGGGAGTAGAAGGCTGAAAGGACACTGAGGGAGCTGACCAGTTGGCTTTGAATTGAACTCATTTTGGAAGCACTGGACTTCCCCGCTGCTTTCCCAGTTGTTGCAGCAGGGGCACCTTTGCCTGCGGGCTTGGCTGGGGTTCCCTTTCCTGCTTCTGCTCTTTTGGTTGCAGTCTGTTTTGGTGCTATGGGGCTCTCCTGTTGGCCGGCCGTCTGTTGGGCTCCAGAGCTGCTCCCGAGCTGTGCCCACTGCTCCCCAAGAAGACCTGTTATTCGAGTGACGACTTGTCCCAAAGCCGCAGGAGATGTTGGCGATTCACCAGAACCTCTGCGGGCTGTCTGAGACTCGCCAGATTCCCGTCGCAAGGCTTTTGCCTCACTTGAACCACGACGCTGAGCTGCTTCACTTGAGCCTCTTCGAAGCGATTGTGTCTCTCTGGCATCTTTTTGAGATGATGGAGCCTCAGTGGAGCTTCTACGCAAGCTCTGGGAGTGGGTATCACCTGACCCGTGGCGGATTTGACGAGTTTTTGTTTCTCCTGACTCACGACTTGGAGGGTGTGATACACTGGATCCCCTCTGTGGCGCTTTCTGCTCTTTTGAGTCCCGACGAGATGCAGGTTGAGACTTACTGTGTGGTTGAATGGGCTTGGTCTTTACTTGGATCTCACTGGAGATAGAAGAAACGCTTTGAGATTCACCCTGAGGTTGTACATTAGACTGCTTCTCGATCAACTTATCAGGCAGCTTCTCTGCTTGACTACTGTCTTGAACTTGAGGCACAGATGGCATTTGATCATTTTCCCGTGGTTCAGAAGGTTGTGCTGATAAGTCAGCCTCCAGGCCTGGTGCAGTCTGGATTTTTGTTGTGATTTTCTCAGATTCAGGTTCACTGGATTCCCTAGTAGTGAGCATGGGTGCAAGCTGAGGTTGAGGAGGTGTTGGCTGCATTTGCTCTGCTGGGGGCTTGCGTCCTCTCTGTGGTCTAATAGGAGCTACTGACTTCACAGCTGAATTTTCGGCCATTACTACAACAGTATCAGGGATGATATTTTCTTTAACTGATTCACACAAAATTTCTTTATCTTTGCTTTCTGCTGTCTCCATCTCAGTCGTTTTAGGTTCTACAATCTCTACACCAGTTGAGAGTTGGAGCTCTTTAGGTTTTGAGTCATCTTGTGCAGAGGTCACTTCCCTTTTATCAGTTCCAGAGGTTGGACTGGGACAGACTTTAGTCTTTTTACCAACTTCTGAATCTAAAGTTTGCATAACAATGCCTTTAATGTCTGTAACAAATATATTTGCAGCAACCTCTACAGCAACATTTTCACTTTCTATTTGAACTAGTTTTTTTGTTTTTTCGCTTTCTGCTGTGCTGTTGACAGGATGACCAATATCTCCTCTTACAGTGGTTTCACTTTCCCCCACTCGACCCTCTGCTTGTGCATCTCGAGACAGGTTGTTGTCCTGCCGTCTTTCTATCTCTGTTTCTGTTTGCTGGTCGCTCCTCTGTGCTGCCTCGGTCTCTGTGATTCTGTCCACAGTGTCCACCCTTTCAGTCTCTGTTCCCTGATCTATGCTACTGGCTCTTGGTCTCTGTGGATGGTCTGTCACTGTTTCTCCCTCTGTCTCTGTGACTTGGTTTACTCTTTCAGCTGCAGGCGTCTCGGTCGTCTGATCTTGCGTGACGATGTTCTCTGTTATTGTACCCCGTTCCATACTGTTGGCTCTGGGTCGGGGTTGTATTGCCCCTATTACCTCTGCCTCCATTTCTGTTTGTTGGTCATGTGTGTCAAGCTTACTAGTCGCTATTCCTCGATCTATACTTCTAGCCCTCGGCTTGGGTACTATCACTTCAACCAAGATTTTATCCGTATCTGTTCCCTGATCTATTTTAGAAGGAGATTCTGTCTCAGTTTCTTGGTGGCTGAGATCTATTTTCTCTGTAACTGTTCCTGCATCTATGCTTTCTCTTCTTGACCTCACAGGTACTTGTGTGGTACAAATTTCCACTCTCATCCCTTCACTCAGTTGCAATATTCTGTCCTCTTTTGCTTTATTCTCTTCCATTTGTTCCTTCAAAAGAGCATTAGTTCTCTCTAGCTCCTGGCTAGCCTGAGTAAGTTTTGCTTCCAGCATCATTAGCTTCTCTTCCAGCTTTAGCATTCCATTTTGGTCCTCTTTTGATGCATTACTCTCTCTGATAATCTCACTTTCTTTTGCAACAACTTCAGTGTCCTGTGATAGCCTTTCCTCTGCATTATCTTGCAAGCTCTTCGATGTCTCTTTTTGTTTGTCAGCTTTCTCTGATGGTACACTTTGCTTTTGATTCGTAGAAGGATCTTTCTGTATTGGTAGCTCTTTTGTTCTTTTAGTCTCTCTGTGGCTCTCTTCTACATTTACTGGCACATGCTCAGAAGCTACACCTCGAACCGTTTGAATTGCTAAAGATAAGTTGAGCCCTTCTGAAGGTCTTGGTCTTTGGCGTTGACTGATTCCCCCTGTCTCATAAGTTGCTGCCATTGCAGAGGATGATGTGGAAGCTTGAACTTGGAACTGCGTTTGTATCTGATGAAGCAGCTTCTCCCGCTCCTCCCTTAAGGAGCAGATCTGAGCCTTTAGTTCTGGGATAGTTTTGACCTGTTCTTCCAGCTCCCTGACTCTTTTTAGTGCCACTGTTATCTGCTGGTGAAGACCCGCTCGATCCTGTGGAAGGCACCGTCTTTCCAATATGTCTGGAGAGGCACGGAACATGTTCTCTGTTGATCCATTTTCTGGCGTTCCCGTCGTGCAATCAGGGCTGCTTGAATCTGAACCTTTCCTCTGCTGGAGGGTGATGGGCATTGATGACGCTCTAAGGAGGTTTGGTCGACTTTGAATCACAGCAGTTTTATCCTCGGTACCTTGATAGACAGTGCCTGGTTCATCTCTAGATTTGGTTGAAACATTTGCAGTTCCTTGACTGGTTGTCGCTCTGCTGCTATGACTGGATATTGCCCCTTCACTTGGCCTAAAGTCAAATATTTGTTGGACCTCTGTCACTCGGGATTTGGGCTTTGGGCCCAAGGTAGATGTCCCAGACCATGCCCCTTCCTTAGGTGGAGGCCTGACTCCATGTCCAGGGAGGCTAAAATTTCTGGGAAGAGTGCTGAATTTAGCTGGGCCTTTCACCCTCCTTTGGATGTGGACCCTTTTAATGGTGTTGCCTTTTTCAATATCGTCCACATACTTGAGGAAGTCAAGATCCAGATGGAAGCCATAGGGAGTCTCCACTGAATAGGGCAGCTGTTTCCTCTGTACACCGCCCTCGTTGACCTTGGTCTGAAAGCCGTTGGCTGTAAGGAGTTAACAAGGATAATAGTTATTTTAATTTGTAAAAAAAAAAAAAACTGATAAGTATTTCAAATGAATGTGTAATTAGTAAACAAACTGAACATCAATCAAATTTGAGATTATTATAAGCATTATGATTCTTTTTCACCCTCTTGCAAAGACAAGCAGTACTGTGTTGTACATGCGGCTCTGTAAAGCCAATATCACTTACAGAGAAGTAATTAGCATGCAGTGATTGTGCCAAAACAAACAAGCCAGCATGTAAAATACTGTTCATGTTGTGCCATCTTATAAATTCAGCATGAGACAGGAGGCGTTTATCACCTCAAGAAAATAAGCTCTTAGCAGTTCTTAAGTCAAATACACAATAATCAGGCAAATTGCTTTACCTTTTATTTCTTATATTGACTGTAAAATGGGCAAAAATAGAATCCTACAAGACAAATTACTGGTGTTACAGTTGGGGAAATAGGATTTGAACTGTACGACGTGTTAGAAGCAGGGACATTGTTTGCTTAACTAAAGGCTTTGTGGCACTCACCACTTTTCTTGTCCATCATGAGATGCAGAGTTCTCAGTCATCTACTTGTGTTTGGTAAGATTTGAGCTGGCAGCCTGGATAAGACAGAACAAATGTCATGTGAGAAATTGAGCAAATGGTCGGAATCATTACATGAATACATCCCTATTTTTACTGAAATGATAGAAATAACAGCTCTGTAAAATGAAATGCTTGAAGTAGATTTTCGAAAAGATGGCGACAACTTTTACAGATTTGCTACAGTAACGATAAAAGGACAAAATATGTCTTTTGTTGTTTTTTTTGTTTGTTTTTTTAAAATCAAAACAATGTTTGACTGGTTAAGTATGACTATTTCTTGCTCTGTTACCTGAAAACAAACAGTTTGAAAAAATGTGACAAGTTCAGATGGACAAGTTCACAAATCAACACAGTTTGCACAGTTGTTCTGCATAAGTTTTGCATTTGCTATTTGCCTCATTTCTACACTGAAATTATGAAACTGATTTTATTCATTTTATGCAGAAACAAAAACAGTAATACTATCTTGCAAGCATTTTATACCCATTTTATATCAGAACACAGTTGCAGAGGTGATCTAAGACATAGTGAAAAACATTTTCTCACAGCATGCACCAGTTCCTTATAGCATTAAAATTTGTTAGAACAACATCAGACTGCTTAGGTAGGAAAACTATTTTTAATATAATTTTTGAATAACAGGTTATATAGATGGTTTAAAAGCATGGACGGGAACAGATGATGGAGTAATACAATCTGCCTATTCATTTGTAGATACAATGCAATAAATGTAAATAGAAATGCACCATATTGTAAATATATTCCAAGAAGTTGATACAAAAATATCAACTAGTTTGACCAACCTCCCAAAAGCTCTGGTGAATCTGATGCCATTTGCTCCAGCTGTAATATATGTATAGTGCTGTCTACATGTTAGGGTTTTGCATGAAATTTCAAAATGGACCTAAAGTGAACTTATGAGTTCACATGTCCAAGTGTCTGAATACTTACTACATAACATGCTGCACTCTAAAAAGGTGATTAGTAGCTAAGTCATGTGTCTTATCTATTAACTAACTTCTAGACTTTTTGTTCAATGACAATGTTTATTGAAATATTTCTCTTCATCATGCTATTCACATTTTTGCCCTATGAGACAAAGAGGACACCTATCAGCCAATCAATATCTGGCCACTGTAATGATTAAGAGGGATGAGTGTCACTGATCTTCTTCAGCATGTTACAAGGAGATACAGGAAAAGTCAGAAAAGCATAGAAGTTGAGGCCTTTGGCCACATCCCATTCTAATGACTGCTTTATTGAGAACAGTGCCTGATTGTGAATGGCACCTAACTTCTTGAATGCTACCTGAAGGAGGTAAGTGGCCCCAACATTGTTATTATCTGCCTACTACGAGGCCCTCAAGGGTCCCTGACATTACTACCATTCCTGGGCATCATAGTCACACATGGTTCGAATAACATCTGGGACAAAAATCCAGAAGAACTCACACAAACCAAAGCATGCATTGCCACAAACCTTTCAAGAAACTACAGAAATGTTATACATGGCACACTAAAAACACAGGAAGACACAAAAAACACATTTCCAGCCCCACTGCACCATTGGGAAACAGTATTTTACTTATGTGAACCTCATGCTATGTCTAAATATGGTACAATGAAACACAGCATACTTCTGTCTTCACTGCATTACAGTAATTTGCTTCACTCCTATTTCACTGCAATAAAAGTTCCCATGTAGTTATACTGAAAAAATGTTAATCCAATTAACTTTCATTCTTTTGAGAATGTATTATCCATTTATCATGTTTACAGATTAATTGGCAGTTAGGTTCTGTGCTTTTTGAGCTGTCTACTGCAGACACAAATTTCATTTTTAAATAATGATAAAAAGTTTATATTCCAGCATAACAAAATTAAACACAGAGCTATTTTGTTCATTGGTCTAATTTAATTTTACAAGATCAACCCTTGGCAGACTCACTCAGGGGAACATTTGGTGTCACTTTATACCATTTGTTCCAAATGGAAGAGCCAAGAAACCAAGCTGTAAACTGAAGAGCAGATGAGAAATAAAAAGAATTTCAGAAAGGAGTAATTGCAATGTTTTACTATCTAATTGTAAAGATCTCTGACAAATGTTACTATTAATAAAAGGAAGGCAATGTTCCCTTCTTTAAAATCTCAATTAATTAAAGAAGTGAGCCACTATAGCTAGACATCACTTCAACATTATTTAGAAAAGAGACACACAATATATTTTACTATCTACAAAAATAAATGACAAAAATTTAGGAAAATATCAAATTCCCTGCAGCTCAAGCCTTAGTGTTTTAGCATTGTCTTCAGGGTGTCAAATCTAAATTACTGCAGGCTTTTATTATGATGATCAGAACTGCATTTACTGTTTTAGAATATGACAGCAATTCAAAAGATCATTTTGTTTAACATCTTTTCTGATTTTTTTTTTTTCTTTTTCCTTGGGGAGTCTTGATGCAATCCCAGCCTAACTATAGAGTTTTACCTTGGAGGCTTAAGTTTACTGTTCTCTGTCATTGTCTTTATCATATTGGTGATATTTTTGTACTGAAGGAAGATAAAAGTCTTTCACAAACAGTGAAATGTTTCCCCATTAAACATATATATTTGATGCCCCAACAGTGAAAATAAGCATGCACCATCTCATTGAATCTTTCTGTAAGAAGTATGTTTCGATGACTTGACTGACAGACACTAACAATTCCTATTTATCTACCAGCTAGTTATCATTTCAGATGTTGTTATGCCATACACTCAACGATGGCATAGAAGTCTTTAATTTTGGGCTTCTAATTATTCATTTTAATTGCTATTTTTAAGATGTTATATGATTTTTACAACAAGAAACACCGAGACATGTAAATTATATGTATGAATGGGACGAATTTATTATAGAATCCCATAATACTGTTATAATGCAATAATTCAAATACTATATATAGATACACACCCACAAATATTTTCTAATATTTATGGGTGTGAAGAAGAAGAAGTTATAGAAGTTGAAGCCATCAACATGGTTCTGGCATAATTTAGTCTTGATACATTCCCAGATTTTGTCCAATTGAAACACTTGAGTTAAAGTTTGACTTGCACTGTTATCTCTGGTGAAAAGAAATCAGTTAGAATGTCCAAGAACAAAACAGACACTACGAAGGCCGATGACTATAATAAACTGCAACGACAAAGGTTAACCTCGATTTACTCAAGGACATAAAGAATGTTTGGAGGAATCAAGATGAGGGGATTTAAACCTAAGAATACAATACCTTTTCTGAGAGTGGTGGTAGCATCATACTGGGGGTCTGTTTCAAAATGGTGAATTATGCGAAGAAGGAGCAACTCCAAATGTTTTGTTTTACAAATCAAATCAGCAACAACTTGGTCACAAATAGCTGCTACAACTAGACAATGATCCAAATGCACATTAAAACTAGTTTGATATGAATAAAGTGATATTAAGCTTCTACATAACCATTGACTTATACAATATTGAACATTTTTTAACATATGCTAAAAACCTGGGTCTGCGATAAGGACCAAACAACATTATTTAGATGAGGTCTGTATTTCTCACAATAAGAATAGTCAAATATCCCAGAATTATGAAAGATTCTTGTTGAGGCATAGAAGAACACTTGGGTTTCTACACAGCTTTTTTTTTCATAAGACACAGCTACACCTTCAGTCAATTTAAATTATGATATTGCATGGAATGCAGAACATTTCAGCGTGTTCTCTCGTATGTTGGAACAACACATTACAAAGATTATCTATAATAGCTTGAAGTGAGCTTACAGCCCATGTCACAATGAAAGCTGTGTTGTGCAATGCCAAGTGGTGACACACTGCAAGGCAAGCATTCTATGAGGTGGCAATGTAATCAATCAAAATGACAGTCAGTGCACCCCGGGACCTTAACAGGAAATGTGACAAGCACTATTTGGCCCTGGTCCCATCTTCACAGATTGAGCCTTATTAATGGAAAAAGCAGGTGACCTGTGGCAGAACTGTTGTCTCTGTTACAGATGAGCAGATAAACACACACACACAAGGAGAAACACACAGATCAAGTGACTGACAGGATGAGACTACCTCTGATTGTTGCCATGGCAACCATTCTGTAACCTGCTTCTCAGCTCTTCTCCCAGGAGGGAAAAGAGCACAGGTATTCCCTGCTCCTGGTGATGTTTAATGCGACTACGATCAAATCGCTGTCCTTAAGGTTTAATTAAGGAGCCAAAGAATGCTGTGCTAAGTAATTGTTGAGTGAAGTACAGGGTGACCCTAGTGATAATTATACACAGTAGGCAGGCAGCGAAACCTTTTTTAATTAGATCATTACTTTCAAAAAGATACAGAGTCAGAGGGAGAGAAATGATTAAACTTAAAGAGAGATTAAAGATAAAAAGAAGGGAGAAAGAAGGATGTGATGAAGATTGAAAGAATAGAAATGGCATGACGGGCATCGCAAAATGGGATTAACAAAAATGAAAATGACAAATCACAATCAGGGGCTTGCTTTCTTTGATCATTTCTCTGATCAGGGATGAAGGAATTAACCTAAGCTGTGTACTCAGTTATTTAACTCTGCTGCAAGGATACATGCAGCAGAGTATGTATCCTTTTGTTTTGTTGTGCAAGGTACGTACAAAGACTCGAAGTCCTCATTAACTTAATTTGTTTTCAATTACATAAATAGACAATGAATCTTGACTCTATGTGAAGAACTTTTGCATAATTCAAAAAAGCATCAAGTTTGGAATAACTAAAAAAAGGGAACTGGCGAAACACCTCATGATTCTGTCACAGCATTGCTTGACAATTGGTCAAATGTTTTTTTGGTTTAAAAGCCTCATTGTCACTGTGACAATGCGGCATTTTTTGTAACAACCTGCCATGTAACTTTTCTCTAGAAGCCATCTGTCTTGTCCATATGGGCTGCTGCAAATTTTAACAAATCAAGTCAAATTAGAAACAGTGACTTCTTTCTTAGTCCATAGTGATATAAAACTGGCTTCATGTGGACATAACACTGGTCATCCAAATGTTTACAGTTCATTACAGGCTTTCAGCTTGATGGTCCTTGGGTTGTTTGTGAACATGTTAATGAACTTCCTTTGTCTAAGAGTGACAGTTTTGTTCAGATGGTTGAAATTTGACATTGGGTTTAATCCTGTTGTGATCTGCGTGCAATTTGCTTAAAGGAAAAACATTAGTGGTGTTCAAAGTAAATATTTGAGCGTATTTGAAGTTTTATGGATTGGAGCAAGTTAACTTTTAGAAACTCATACACACTGATATGTATTTTTAAAATTCAGTTGTTTGCCATCCGATCATTTGATATGAAAAAATATAATGAAAGGCACAATATTAACATGTCCACAATGAGTGTGTGGAAATCCGTGTGCTCAGAAGAAAGCCTCAGATTAATCATGTTGCATTTACTGACCATGTTCAAACTAATATGGAGGATTACTGTAAAGTGATGATTGAGGCAGCGATTATTCTCTAACTAGTCAACCATCAAGGTTAGGCTAGTAATTAAATTTTTAGAGTCCTTCTGTTGACACTGATGATGCAGAATCCACACAGGATTACAGTCATAATGACTGCAAGCTGAAAGCTCATAAAAGGCATGCTAATCCAAATTGAAAGTATTTGCAGCAGGCTACACAAAACTATAATGAAGCCACAGTTATTTTTGTCCAAAATCGTGTGGGCGTGCGCGCATGGGGGTGAGGATGTGTGTGTGTTTTTTTATTTCTCACTTTGCAAACCCCATTTTTCCAACAAACACTACATTGTGAGGACCCACAACTCTATAAGAAGAAATACTGTTATAGGGTTAGGGGTTAGGTTTAGGCCAAGTGGTGGATTGAGTTTAGGTAAGGGTCACGATTAGACTATAGAAAATAAACAAAGAATGAATGAAAGTCAGTGCAATGTCCTTGTGAAGATAGAGAGATGTAATGTGTGGGGGTGTGGGTGTGTTTGTGTGTGTGTTTTAGCTGTTGGTGTTTGTGTCAGCACCCAGGCAATCACTCTTTGTTGGTGCTTGTTTGAATATGCTCTAGTATTGGTTTCGGTATGCATTTAGTATTCCATGTGTCGTTCATGCACACAGCCTCTCAGAAGATGCACTGCAGTCTGTCAGCACCAATCCAATAACTGTGACAGCTGGAGAAGAGGCGACGACATCGGTAATGTAAGGCCCGGAAGACAAGAGTAATGATGGTAGTGTAAATAAGTTCTCAGTGACAGCCAGGCTTTCTTATATATATCACCAAAGTAAAACCTCAACCATGCTAATGTAGTCAGAGCTTACATGCATTTTAAAGAAAAACTTGTCAGAACGTAATAGGGCACCAGTTGTCAATCTGGTGAACACATGGAAAACCTTATAGCTATATTAGTCAGTTACTCTACTGTGAAACAAATTAAGAATATTTGCACAGACCGAGCTCACCACAGAGCACTTTAAAATGCATGGGTGCCAGTTTTATGCTGCGTTCCAGTTGTACTCGGAACTGGGAAATTCAACTTCCCAGTTAGAAAATTCAACTGGAACTCTCTCAGGTAGGATTTATAAGGTGGACTTAGTATTTCAAAATGCCCGCTTCTCCTGTCAAAGGTAGTAAGATGTGGTGGAAACATGTTTATTTTACATGCAAATGTAAAGTGTGTTTAAAATGTCAATGTTATATGTAGAGCCTGTGTAACCGGATCCTTTCTGCGTTGTGCTGGTTTTATTGAATGATCAGGACCGTGACACGGTTTGTCTTTGAAATGGGTGGTTTCGCAATTTATTCTGACAAGAACAACAAACAGAAAACAACTGCGCTATAGGCTGCCCACTCCAAGTCCTACACAAAAGTACATAATAAAACTAAAGTTAATTCCTGCTATTAGATATTTACATTACAGAATGGATTCATAAATCACAATGGTGATAACAAAAATCAACTTAATATATCTATAAATAAACTGGATGTACTTAGATGAAAAATAAGCAACACACATGAGAACAAGACAAAAGGGACGCAAACAATTTAAAGACAATACCACAGAAGAAGAAATGAAAAGGAGGCGCTTCCAATCTTAAAGTAACATGGTTAAAACAATGACAGTTTTTAAAGGTGTTTCAGTCAGGTAAATAACCAAATAATAATACAAATAACCAAAAAAAGACATTTTGTGTAATTATAACAAAAGAGAATTACAACCTGTAATGCTAAACTTACCAAAAACAAAAGTGGAGCTTGCTTATGTAAGGCTTTAAATTTTGTTTGTAAAAGCTTTTATAAATGATGTTTATGAACATCACCATGTTGAAATTCTGACTTCATAACTAGAACACTTTTACTTTGGGTCCAACGTCAAACTCAGCTCTGAATTCCCACTTTTGAAGTAACTGGAACACAGAATAAGTCTCCAAGATAGTGTGTTCAGACATCAGTTTCCTGTTGTCAGAACAGGATAAATCAACACACAAATCTTCACATAACTAAGCCATTTGGACGTAGAGACTTTGCTATATGTTTGTCTTACATGGCCATTCATTAATGCATAAGTTTGGTATTTCATATGTATTCTTCACTGTTTGACATCTTTCAGGGACATTCTTAACTGAATTACGGTTACTTCAAGTTTTTTTTCTATTTTTTTGCGTATTTCTTGATTTCTCCAAATATGGAATTGAAAATAATTATTATGAGTTGCAAGTCTCTATAGTTTAATAGAAAAACGCTTCTGAAAGTAGGCAAAATCAAATTTTTTGGAATTAAAGTGAGTTTGTCAAAAATAGGTCTACAGTAATATAAAGACTTGATAAATTACACACTCAACACCTCCTCAGAGATTCACATATGCACATCCAGCAAGCACACATTTACACACATAAAATTACTCCTGACCTAACCCAGCTAGAAGCATTAATTGAATGTCATGGGTCGTTACATTGGAGTGCCTGTGTACTGGAGATTGAATTAGTCCAATGCACTGACACAGAGCAGGATTGGAGAGAAGACAGACTAGAAGGAAATAAGATTGGAGAGAGCAAACAGGGGACAAGAGGTGGGCGGATGGATGGGGGAAGAAAGTAGAAAAAAGGAGCAGTGCAGGGAGTGGCAGCTGCCGTTGTATCTCAGACATCCAGATTTCCCCCCTTTTATCTGACACTTTCTGCAGCATTTTTTAAAATGCATATGAATGCATTTCCTAATGAAGCATTGTAAACATGCTGCAGTCGTAGCCCTAAACCTGAATGTTCATTAGCTGTATGGAAAAAAAAAACAATGTGGAGCTGTGAGCAGCTGCACATGAAAAAGAAACAAGCAAGTCGAGCAACTGTAACAGGTTTCAGGCCGTTATCGCTGCCCTGACATGAGGCTAGCTATCTCTGTTTACATTTGTAGAGCCCTGAGAAAGTTAGCAGGGCTGTCCAGCCTAATACGCAATCACTAACCAAACAATTTCTAGCCATGTGCAGACAAATGCGCTAATACTGATAAGAACGTGCATACGAGCAAGATACCAAATACATCTGCTACATCTCTATTGGATGGATGCTTGCCAGAGTTTAAATTTAAGGTTATAACTCATAAAAGAACCATGATGAAAGACTACTTCACATCCCATAATGGGGGTATTAAGGTTCTTCATAACATAATTTTTTCAGAAAAATTTTTATCATTTAAAGTAAAGTAGTTCTTCTTTAATCACTTTGCAAAGTTGATTTTTCTTAACTTGTTCATAAGATCCACTTTCTTGGATTTAAAGTATTTTTAACTCTAGACATTAAGTGAGAGATTTTCTCAAAAAAAAGTCAACTTTTAGTCATCATTATTTAGGAAAACAAATCCAAACAAATATATTTAATTTCTTTTTTCTTTCTTTCTTTTTTGTCATATCATCAAATTACATATGAATGGTTCATTTCAAATCCCCCTTCTTCAGCTTTATAAAGAAAGGCTAGGGGAAAATAAACCTCGCATTTAGAACGAGTCTTTATTTTAGGTATTTTATTAATTAACTCTTTCACCAAGACAGATTTCTTGTAATGGTACCATTTTGTGTATGTTTCCTGTTTTTTGTATTCAAGTATTTTGATAAATGTTGGACATCAATAGATATGTAAGGATTTGCAGTGGACCTGCAGTGGAGGTGTCAAGCATATGTGAATCCTTGACACTTCCTCTAAAAGCACATACAACTCCCTGTTTTCATAGTTCAATCTCCAAATATACCTCAATAGGCTTGTAGTGGAAACTGTCTTAGCACTACTGGCACTACTGCATACGTTAATACCTTTAATATCTCCAATAAGTCCCATGGAATATAAATAGCACCTATAAATTGTTTTGTAAATGCCAGCCAGTAGCGGCTTTTATAGTTTTCTAATTTTGAGGTAAAACACTCTTTTTGTATTTTCACAGTATGCATTGCAACTCATTGGTAGCAGCCAAAGGTTATAATTTATTTTACCGATAGTAGAAACTATTAGCTTAGTGGCTGCAAAATACATGCCAACTTTAGTACTGATATCAGCCATTGGTTAGCCTGTTGCAGTATTCTCACAGAACTTCTAGAACGACGATGGCACTTGACAAAATGGAATGCTTAAATTTTTGACTCTGCATTCTATGATTTTGTATTTTTGTGTTTTTATAATGTAAACCACCTTGAACTTCCTTGCTGCTGAAATGTCCTATACAAATAGACTTGAAACTTGGAACCACTGGATTTTGTTTGTGACTGTCAACATTACTTCTTTGAAATGGTTTAAAAGCAGTACTTTGACTCTGTTGCAAAAGAGTATATATAATCATAAGCCTATATTAGCTGGCTGTCAAACTCTAGGCAATTTAAAAACTACTTCCTTCTATGCTTCAAAGACTCAACCTCAGCTCCAATAGGGAGTCAAGCTTAAACATACCTACATGCAACAGGTTCATCACCTACTCCATGACAATAATTCACAATCAGCTGTTGAAATGGTTATGAAAAATAGTAGGTAAATGTTGATCCTTAGCTGGTATGAAAAGTATGGTTGGTATGAAGAATCACAGCCTTGAGCCATAAAACAAGGGAAGTGTATGATTGCTTAGCTAGATCAAATGGTGCAAATACAAAGACAGCACTGGGGGACATTATCCGATATCATATAGCTCAGAGTGCATGTCTCTGCAGGAACCAATCAATCTCCCTGCTCTACGAGAGCTATTTGAGAACAGTCTGGTTCATCCCACTCCAGTCCCAAGATTAGCTCTTGTCTATCTATAGAACATATGCAACACTGTCCAAAAAACTGTTTTTTTAGACAGTTTTTTCTTAATGCCCCAAACTCCAAGGTATTTAAATCGTCCAGGTATTTTTCTGTATCTTAGTCTTATGCCAGAATGATTTATTCATGTCCAGTCTGACAGAGGCTGAATTCACCAGAGGGCAGATTGCTCCCTTTGTGCCAAAAAACATCTGTTCCTGAACTCCAAAGAGAAAATGACAGAGGGATATTCTGTCCATGCGCTTCATTAAACAACTTCAATATTATCCCTCAGGATAATGAATGGACTACTTTTTTTTATCATAGGAAAAATGTGGTCGGGTTCTAAGTGGATAGTTTAATTAAATATAATGTACAATATTAGAAACAGAACAAAAATGAGAGCATCTTATCTTGAATAGAAAGGTAGGACTTTAAAAGATTATTATATTAATTATTTCCTAGTTATCAATCATTTGTATGAAATTAATCAAAATATCTCTATTATTTTTTGCATCTGAATCTGCAGACTGCTGTGTATACAGCCCTGAATATCCTAAATTATTTACTGCAGCACACATCCAAGCCATTCAAGTTCAAACTATGTTCGCATTCTGGCTGCTTCCATTCATAGATGTTAATGAGGGTGGTGAAGCTAATTAACACTGAGCCATCTGACTATGTCAACAACTTCAGACGTTAAAGGGAGCTGAAAATTAGGTGAAAGAAAAAAATGACACACAAAGATGCTAAAAGGAAATAGATCTATGAGAACAAACAGGAAAAGTATTTCAAAATATCTGTGGTAAAACTGCCAGCGAGGAAATATGGGAGCAGGAAGTCAACTAAAAAAGAAAAATTACAAAGAAATGTGTTCTAGAAAGAAAAAAAAAGCTTTTTCTAAAATTGAACAGTGGAACAGATACAAACGTATAAACTGTGTCCTTCCCACTAACTGTTACAGAAAAACAGTTGCAGTGTAAGTGCTTGCAAAGCTCCATTAGTACTCTTTTAAACAAAAACTGCCTATGTAGTATTTTATTATCTAGGACAAAACTGGAAAAATTAGGAAATCGTTTTTGGCACTATTGTGAAGCCGTACATACAATGAATGGTCAGAAATTAAAAACGTTGCTTTACATATTAATGTATGCAACAATACCTACAAAACTGCTTAGTTTTGTAGGTATTTTCTAAAGCTATTGCTTTGGAAAAATCTAAGATTTTTCCGCCATCAAGAATTTTTTTCCAAGTCTTAGTTCGAAAGAAATTTTGTTGGGCTGAATTTAGGACTTTGAACCAACTACTTTTAAATATCAACTTAAACCAGTTTTTTTTAATCTGCTTAAAAACATTGTTCTGATAAATAAGATTTACTTTTATATGAAACATTTTATTAACCACAACATGAATCGGAACAGATCCACCATCCTGTTTATTTGAATAAGTTTTTTTTTGTTTTTTTTTTAAATTACCGTACGTACGCTTTATTCTACTAGAAGTAGCCATCAACTAAGTCCACTGTAATCATAAAGGGATGGGCATGATTAACAACAATGCTCGGCCAATGCACAATGTGTGCCAAGAAAATATTCAGCATCACATTATACCTCCACATGAAGAGAGGATGGCTCTTTTAATGTTATTTACACCAAATTCTGATCCTACTCTCTGAATGTTGAGACTGAAATCAAGACTTATTGGAGTAGATAACTTAACCTTCGTTCAATAGCAATGGTTATTTGAGCCACTATTCCCTTTGGATCCTATTATAGCAGTCTGTTTATTCTCCTCTGACATCTTAAATCAACAAGGCATTTTTCAATCACACAACTGCTGATCACCGGCATTGAGTTGTTGCCATGTGATTGACTGACTTACAGGATTGTGTTAAAGTTGCCAGTGAGTGTAACTCATGTTACATACATTTATAGATCATTTTGCCTAAAGTAAAGTACTCTTACTGAGTACAGGTTCAGAAGCAACTTTCTCTGATATCATCAGAAATACTCTTTATTGTGGACCATAAGCCATTTCTAATATGGTTTGGGGAAAGACAAGATGTGGATGCAACAAACACACTGATCTGAGGCTGAAAAACTGTCTGACAGACACCAGAGCAAAACAAATAAACACAGGTAATAACACAAGAGACATAGATATAAATCCTAATCTGAGAGAATCAGCCAATAAACAAGGTCAATGTTTCACAATAAGCTAGAAAAAACATTTTAATCTTTTTGGTTACTACAGTTTATGAAATATTAGACAATTTTTCTTAAATACATAAATAAGTGAGCAAGTAAAACATACAGTATGTGTCCTGTTTGTTGAAGTGGGTGCTCTTAAAAAAATGTTTCATTTGTTTTATATATGCAAGTTCTCAAAAGCTTTCAAGCACCACTGCACAAAAACTAAGAATGCATAACTGATTATGCTTTATGTTAAAAAAAACAGAGCATATGTAGTCTTTATAGATTAGCTTAAAGATTTCCACAGAAATAAAATGTTTCATAAGTAAATGTGGCCTCTTGTTCAGTCTTTGTAATTGTCTACTTACAAAGGAAGACTAAAGAAACACTCAAAAGAAATTTAATCAGAATGTTTGTTCTAATGCTGTGCAGTTAAGAAAAAAGGCTTTTGTTCATGCAAATTCCAGAAGTAAAGCATGAATCTATACAAAAAACCCAGAGTGTAAACTCTGCAGAGCCAGCTGCATAGTTGAGAGCAAATCAACACATACATTTACATTCTTTTGATCCTTACCCTGCGGCTTTTTTTCCCCTGCTGGCACGCACAGACAAACAGACATGTACAACAACACAAATCATGCCCACTGCTGATAAAAACAACGGACTAATTGCCACTTTTAGTAGCTTAATGTTCATATCACTGAATTGGGTGTGAAAGCATTGCTGTGTGTTGTTGGCAAATTGAGCTTTCCCGCGCTATGTCAGCTGCCAAAATTGTGTGGGGAGCATCGTTTTGTGCGACCACAAAAGAAGAAGAAAAAGAAAAGAACATCACACATGCATACAGACAAATACACACTCACTGCTCCTCAGCTTTATACATTCCAGACAACAACAGTTAACCAATGTCATACCCTGCAGAAATAGACTGTGAACAAGCAAGAAAAGAGCCGTGGATGGTAAACTGGTCAACTGAGCATTGTAAGGTAAACAAAATAAAATTATGCAAGAAAGCCAAGAGAGGTTGGACTAATTAATCATGAAGAGAAATACATTTTAAGTGCCAAATTTAGTATTAGTAAACAAAAGAGAAGAGAAAATTTTAAAAAAGGCAATTTTTACAGCCTAAATTGTTTCTCACCTGCCATGGTGTTTTTATCATCTGCTGCTGTTTGAATGAAAGCTACTGGCCCCTTCACAAGGAAAGAAAGCAAGAAAAAAGAAAAAAAACAGTGGGGTGAAAGGGTGGGGAAGGGTTGTCGTGTTGGCAGATGATACAGATAAGAGGAGGGCGAGGAGGCTGAAGTTGGGAAAGCTATCAGCTCCCTCACTATGATAAGTTTACCAGAAAATGCATATCTGCTGCAGCCAATAAGACATAGATGGTAAATATGGTAAACAGATACATTTCTCGATGTTGCAGCCACCGTGGGAGTGAATAAAGGTATGATAGGAATTTCCTTGAGTGTGCATGATCACAAGGGAACAGACTGAATTGTCTCTCTTTTGTAACCACTGCAAAATCTTTGCACATTGTTCTGAGTTCACTGTTGTGAAGTACTTTTTTTTCTTCAGAGTATGCCTGTGGGCATCAATTTTACCCCATTCTCAACTCCCAGCACGCAAAAGTCTTAATTATTACAGCAGCACTTTAATCCAAGCTCCATGTTGTCATATGTGAGCAGCTTTGACTGAGCTTCATGCTGGACAAAAACAAAAAGACTTCAGAAACATCAAATTATCTGTTTTTCAAGTCAATATTTATATATCCCTGTGAAATCTAACAGGTAAACACTTCAGACATGTCTGACTGGCTCAATAACAGAAAGCAGTCTAATGAGTAAACCAGCTCCATTGGCTCTGTAGTGTAAATAAGGTAAATTATTAAGTAACTTTAAATAGGGTGAGTGCCGAGGCAAATAGACCTTATCTTATCTATCCAATTCATCAGTCCCACAGTACTAACTAGTGAATATGAGCAGCAAAGATCAAGCGGTCAGTCCACATGTTTACTGGGCATATCAAATAAGCAGAGAGATGAGGAGCAGCTGATTTATTTATAGGGATACCAGATAAAATTACAATATTTCTGGACCAGAGGGAGAGACTGGAGTGGGTTACAATAAATTAGTGTATCATTAAAAAGTTACATTGATTCAGTGATTCGATTAAAAAAGTGACCCTGATGTTTGTATCAATTTATTATACACAGTTAAGATATTTGAAGTGCTTATTTCTGCACATCTTTGCATATAAAACAAAGCAGATTTGTTTCTAAGAAAAGTAGTAAATTCCACAGGACCAACAAAAACAATGGAAAGTTGAGTGGAAGGGCAAAAAAGCGTTTTAGAGAAGGAACACTTTTTTCCTTCTCTAGCATTTATGCTAGCTGCAGCTCTAAAATTATTGTAAACCAAAGTCTTTTCAGGAATTTGAGGGAAATTCACAAGGCAGGGATTGCACAAGTCCAGAAAAAGAGCAGGAAAGGGACTGCAGGTGTGAATTAGCAAAAAGCCATATCATAATAAAGGGTTAAATTTATATTTACTTTGTAAATAGTCCATTATGGTAAATCACACACAAGTGAGACAATTTCACATAAACTATGTAGAAAAATTTTTACTTATTTGAACCTTTATTTCTATTAAATTTTACTGTTTGAGATGGACCTGTTTACTTAAAAAAAATAAACTGACAATGTGCTTTTACACACATTTACAATGACACTGTTGTGTACAACAAACAAACAGAGGCGCATTTCCTTTTCAGTGACTTTGCAATTATAATAAAAACACAAAACATCATATGTTCTGAATTTCCAAGAATTAAGTTTCATTATACAAAAATAGAAACGTTTTAGGAAGCTTGCAAAAAAAAAAAAAACACATGTGTAGTGACCATCTGGGTCACAGTTGTCGTACAGAATTATAGTAGAGCATGAAAATAGTAGCAAGCAACTAGCCCCAAGACAAAGAAAAAAGTTTTGCATCAAACCACCTCCATTCATTTCTGTTGGGAAATTCTCCAGAAACCAATGCAACCTGCTCACATTCGGCTGAGGGGTGTTGCGGTGGTCTCACTGAGCACAAGCAAGCTTTAATGAAACCAAATGTGAGTAAAGATACACAAGAAATTCAAATAATCTGACTTTGAGTGCTCACTGTGTACTTAACCATGCTCCATTCTGTAAACTAACACACCTGCAACACCTCCACGTGAGACTAATACATGTGGAAGTCGGTTTGTTGTATGGGTATATTTTGTATATAAAAAAAAATAAAATGAAATAGCATGATAAATTAAAAATCTGACTGTGATTTATGGCCAGGCAAACTGTAGTCAATATTAGTTTGTTTTATTTTAAAAGTAAAGATATTTTTTTTATATAGCACATTTTCAGTATTGAGGCAGTTCAAAGCATAGTCTGGTTTTGAGATCACAGTTGTGGTGAATCAACACTGTCATATATAGACTGAATTGAATTTAACCTTTAAAAGTGCACTGCACAAATATTGTTTTTATATAGAATAAATCATCTTTCCAAAGGGATTTTATTCACAAAGATGAAACTGAAGCCGAACAATAATCTGAGACAATGTTGACAGATTCTGTGGCTGAATCCTCTTGTCTGCATAAATCTCCAACACTGCACAAAATCAGCCTTCATCCTTTCATCTAAATCAGTGGGTTGAAAGAGGGTGTCATGCGGCTGTGGGGGTTTAAGCTTCTCTTTAGCAGATCACATGAGTCTTCTCTTGTCAGGAGGGATCAGATCCCACCTAGACTCTCCAGACCTCCACAATTCTATCGCTGTTTGGTCTTTTTATGTAAATGTTAAGGTAATATACTCTTTAACAATCTCACATACGTGCTTCTAAATTAATTAATTATTAATTAAATTAATAAGATGTTTTATTAATTAATTATTAATTAATTAATAATTAAATTAATAAGAAGTAATGAGAAGGAGAATTATTAGGTTACCTTTCTTTATACAAAGTCAAGAAACAAGGATAAGAAGAAGGACTAATGAATATTAGCTTAATTTACTGACTTGTCCCAAACTAGTAGAGGTGGTTCACATGCACATTTCACGGAAAATTGCTCCAGTATACCTCCTCAAACTAAAATTAATTCAGTCTTTCAGAACATCTCCAGACAGAAAATGAGCAGCTGGCACATTTGCATTAACTTAGTTTAAGTGACTGAACACAAAGAGAAAAGGAAAAAATTTTAAAATTACACGCTGAAGCAATGTTTTAGTCTTTCCAGGCAGAAACTGCTGAATATTCATGATTGTTCATGTAAGTAAAATGCTTTCCACATATAAGAACAAAAGTTTATTTTCCTCCAACCCAGATAAACTATTCCAGACCCATTGGGCTTAGGTCTGGACCTTAACTGTACCAGTCTGAAAATAAATATGCTTTCATTGCAAACTAACCATTGCAGTTCTGGCTGTATGTGGAACATGTGGAACTGAGATTCCACATGTTTTCTTACCATATTGCTAGATACATTATTTATCTTCATTCATCTTCCCTTAAAATTTGACGATCTGCACAGTATGCTCCTAATACTCTCCTTGTTTGCCCTGTCAGATTGGGTGTGTGTCCATGTTTTGGTAGTTTTGCAGTTTAAATCTTGGCTTGTGTTGAAATGCATTTTCATACAGGACAATGGTTTGTAATTCAGTTTATATTACCGGTAATTGATTTGCCCAGAAAGACCTCCCAAAGTTGTACAATATTTCAAATTTGCAAAAGGTATCTGTTGTGAAATTGGCTATCTGACGCTAATAGAAGTCAGTCTTTGAACATTCAGTTATTATCACTTGCTCCTAAAAAGTGATATATATAAAAAGTCAAATATGGCCCATTTAAAGTCTCATTTGAGTAAAAGCTCAAGCAAACATTATTCACATGAAGTGAAAAATAATTCCTGATATGTCATTATTAAGAAAAGTGGGTTCAGTCCAAGGCATGTAACATGGATAAGAGAGCGATATACTGTAAGAAACAAAGTGTACTTTGCATCATTAGTCTGTTTTCCTGCCTTGGAAAAATACCAGTGCTGAAATGTTAAAATAACAAGCTGTGTGGTGCAAAGTCTGGCACCCCAAACCTATGTGCATAAGTGTGAAAACATAAAATAGCAGTACTCCCACTAGGGTAGTCATCACTGACTATTTTCTAGGCATAGGTCTGACATAAAAATTTAAACTCATTTTGATGAGAATGTTGTGAAAACTGCTACTAATCTGCTAAAACATATAAAATTATTTTTGTGTTATTGCTACATTTTTACAAGACATTTGAAAAATTATAAAACATATAATTACCCATGTGGTGTCGGCAGGAAGTTTGCATGTTTTGGTGGAGGCAAGTGAATATGTTTGCATTAAGGTGAACTGTTTTGCCAAAATTAGTTGCAGTCCAGTTAAAGGAAAACATTGTAGACTAAGATGTAAAGTGAGATGATATTTCTCATAATGATAAAATCATTAAAGTCATGATTAACAACAATTCAACTGAATTTAAGATATATTTCCTTTGGCAATGGCTTGCATTTCGTACAGTGATGTAATTATTTGAAAGACCACATTTTGCTTTGAGATTAGTCATAAATCATACCTTGCATCAAAGATTAGTGTTTAGACATGCCATTCTTTCAATGAGTTACAGCGGATTTATTGATCAAAGCAAAGATTTACAGTATAAATCAAGTATGTTGTTTTAAGGGATCTTGAAAAGTAGTCTTAATGTAAAACCAGCCACATTCTTTTTTATGTTTATAATGTATGTTGAATGTATGTGTAATTAAAGCAATGCATCACTGCTTAAGTACACACAGTCTGTAGTTCAAGACCATATATAGCCTCAACCTGACCCAGCAACGCCAGCCGACTATATCACACTCCATGAACCCAAACAAAAAGAATGTGAGCTGCATTTCTCTGCTCTGATCTTAGTTTTTCCAGGAAAGCAAATACATAGAGGAAAAATGAATATAATTCACCAGCCACCATTTTTGACTAAGTGTTGTTGGAAGATGCTAATAGTTCCACAAAACATATTCTCTCTGGCCTCTTTTAGTTCTGTTTTAGGGGGAATTTACTTTGTGCATCACAAAAATAAGCCAAAGAACCGGTCAAGCTAAACACATTTCAAAAGATTGTCAAAAATAATTTAGGACTTACTTGACACACCACTCCCGACATTTTGACAGTTGGCTGAGCTCTGAATCAGACATTTGTTTCTAACCAGAAACAGTGCAAAAGTATTCCACTTTGCAATTGTACATTACTTTTCTTTTGGTTATTTACATAAAACCATAATTAAATACACTGGAGTTTATCGGTGTGTAGGATCAAAATAGAATAGAATAGAATAGAATTCAACTTTATTGTCATTGCACTGTCACAAGTACAAGCAACGAGATGTAGTTTGCATCTATCCAGAAGTGCTCTACGAGATATAAATATTTATTTACAGATGTACAAGACTATGTATGTATGGACTATAAGGGGTTATAGCAAGAGATATAGATATCGTGTATAAATATAAATATGGGAGCTATATGCACAGATTATACAGAATATACAAGAATGTTAGGGAATGGATTATATATGTATATAATGTTAAAATGCTCAAGGATTATGACATTTACAAAGTACCATAAATGACCACCTACACTAATCTTTTTATTAATTCATAACATTCAACTGTGGCAAGGACTATTGATGAAAATATATACCTTAGAACAAGCATTAACAATGGAATAAAGTCCCAACCAGGAGTTTCCAAGGTGTGTTTGTATTGCTGTTCGGTGACTGGCAGACATCCTGAGGAAGGCCAGTTACTGATAAGGCTTTCAGGCAGGGAAATGACTGTTTATACGTTGAAACAGACGCCGTCAAGGCTAACCGCAGCACACACCTCACTGCACAAGTGAAAATGATTTGAAGTATTTCAAGCAGTGTGAGTTCATGGTCAATATGAAAGAGAGAACAAATCAGCAATGGCAAAGCAACTGCAAAACTGAAATCCATAACCAGAAACTCCTTTTGAGGTTCATTAACAAGCCTGTTGAACACAGTGACCAAAGTGAAATACAGAAATTAAGAGCATATTTCATTCCTTCCTTAGTGAAATGTGTCAGCCAAAGTTTATCTCACCACTAAATACTGCAAAAGGTATAGTAAGGTAGAAAAAAGAACTCTCCAAAGATCAGCAGCAATTGTTGCAGTACAGTTTCCTAATGCAATAAAAAAAGATTTTATTTTAAGGCTTTAGGAATTGTGGGGGGAGAGGGATTATAAATAAAGTACATGATCACATGGTTTGTCCTGTCATATGAGATATCCTAAAACACTGACCACAACCCACACTATACAATAACCATGTGTGAGTGCAGCTTAGATAGCCAACATGTGAAAGAAAACTGCTGTGGCATTGCATTGCAATGATGCTCATAACAACATTAGCACCTTTTACAGTCAAAAAAAATGCAAACAGCTGGGCTAATATGAGTGAGATTGCAATTCAAGGTACACTGATCAGATGAGATCAAACTTAAATTATTTTGGATAACATGCAAGACATGCTGTGTGGCAGAAAACTTACACTAAACATCGCCTTGAACAAACAATCCCCCCTGAGATACATAGTAGTGGCAGCATAATTCTGTGAGGTACTTTTTTTTTTAGCATGAACAAGGAAGCTGGACAAAGCTTACGTAAAGGCATAGATTTAGTTAAATATAGGTAGTAAAATATTTTCACGTCCAGAACTTCACCTGAGGAAGTTCACCTCCAGCACAACAAACCTAAACATACACCCAGAGCTGCAACTTAATGGATTAGATTGAAGCATATTCATGGCTACAAAGAACATTTTGTATATCCTCCACCTCACAATTTTGTACTACTATCCACCTTGATCTGTCACATAAATCTAATTGCAGTACTCTGATATTTGTGTTTGTAACAGAGCTAAATACTGTATATACGGATATGCTACACAGGTTTGGTAGTTTTGGAAGGCACTGTATTTAATGATAAGACTCCATTTATTTTGTTACTTTTTTGTCAAAAAACTATAATATGATATTGATTTTATTCCTGTCCTCTGCTAAACTGCTAAAGGAGGAAGACGTGAATATTCAGGTGTCATACCATAACAAAATAGTTCCAACATGCTCAGTTTTAATTGATATCAGACAAGACATGGGGCATTTGTAGATATGGGATTACAGTAGATTTAGTCTGTCTGCCTAAAATTATAAAGAAAGTGTATGAATCACCATAAGGTCCAAATTGTTCTATAAATGCTCTCACTTATAAAGATGGTTATCTAGTTTCATCGTATACAGAATAGCAGATATACACCAAAACTAAAAAAAGCAATTAGAATACACAGACAGATTAGATAAGTTTCATCGTTATGTTTGGGTAAAATCTGTCCGTACTCGTCTCTCAGGTCAGCTGCTGCAGGGCTGATCTGTGCTCAGATCCACAATCACAAAGAATGTGGAGAAGCATGGACAAAGAGTCTTCTTCAAATTTATTGCATTGATCTTGTGAAGGAAGAGCACCATTTTATGTATTTCTATCTCCCTGTTTGCATTTTGTTGCGTTTTTCCAGACCATGACTAAATCTCAAATCCAGTGAAGCCACAGCTTTGATCACAAGTCAAATTAAAAATCGGCTCCACAGGATATAAGATAGCAAGATAGCAGAATAACAGCACTCTGAATACAAAGTGACTAAATCAGATGAAAAGTGGAGAATATCACATGCTAGTTTTCATCTTATTTTAGGAGGAGTAAATAACTGTCACAAATGTGGGAGGAGAAGCAAACGGTAGACACTAGTGCATTAAATTCAAACCATCTGAACCAAAAACACCCTGAGGGAAAATATTGATCTAAAACCACTGCATAGAAGGGAAAAACACTGCATGTTTTTTAATCCTGTTGGAGCAAAATCCAGGGCAATACAGGAATAAAATCTGTTAGAGGCTGCAATAGACTTTAGACTTGGGTGAAAGTTCACGTCTAGAAGGACAACAATCTCAAACAAACAACCGAAGCTACAATGTGATAGCTTTAATCATAGCATTTCTATGTGTTAGATTGGCACAAAGTAGGACTTTAATTTAACAGAGAATCTGATGCAAGACTCAAAAATTGCCGATCTAGGACACTCTCCACCCAAACAGACATTTGGGAAAATGTATGCCACACTTTTCAGATTCTTATTTGTAAAACGAAACAAAAAATAAAATAAAATAAATAGAAAATATTAGTTTCCCTCCATTTCCCAGTTAAGCACTACTTTGTGTTTGTCTAGCACATAAAAGCTATGTGGTTGTTAAATGGTTAAATGTAAAAAAGGTTAATAGATATGAATACTTTTGTAAGTAATCAACTTTTTATTTTGATCGAGCCTTATTTTTCATTTTTAAATGCCACATCTGCTTTAGCATATTTTGACCATAACTTGCCAGATATTTTAAGCTATCTCTTGATGCCAATGTGCAAACCTGTTTCTACTCAATCAATCACTCCTGGTAGTACTAAAGCCAGGTTTTCCCAATTCTCACAAAGAGTATTTTTAAAACCCTAAATAACCCTAGACTCATTTTGTCTGTTATTTGTGTGATTTTATATCAGTCAATAAGCGTATGAAGAAAAGTTGGATTGTATTTTCCGATGTCTTAATATGTTAAAGGGATTACTCATTTTAAAAACATGAATTTGAACTCAAACAGTACAAGTAACGCACAGCAGTATTTCTGTCTCAACTCTCAGCAAATGCAGCATGTTGATCCTCACGGGAAGCTACAAGGGGTCACAGCCTTGTCTGAACAATTCCCAGAGATTCTCCCTTATGTAGGTAATAATGGGAGGCTTCTCATGTTGTAAGAGAAATTTTTTTATATGACAACACATTGGAATGATTGCCATCAAAGAAGCTAACAGAAATTAGACATGAGGCTTAAAAGATACAAAGACAAATATTGGTTTAAACTGATAATCCTATTTTAAAGCCTGCAGGAGCCCAGATCCAGCTTTATCGCCCCTCAGGAGAACCTTGTGGTATTTCAATGTTTTCCTTTGAGTTAAAAATGGAAATCCAAATACAACTTTGTAAATCTTCATAATTCAAGCAAAAGGCTCTAAATGTGGAAAATTGGGAGCATATGTCGAGGATGACTTTGGGGATTTGTATAATGACCGACAACAATAGAACTAACTTCTTTGTGTAAACAAACTGTCTTGTGTGGGAATTTGTTCTTGGTCTTTATCCAGCTACAGACAAATAAGAATAATGTTAACATTTTAATTGTATATTTTATTTTTAAAACATGCAGAAAAGATATTGAGAATTTTCCAAATAAGAAAAGGAGATGGTGGGAAAGGGGGGGATTTACTCTGGAGCATACTGAGTTTTCTACAATGATGCAAAGACTCAGTTTTGGCTAACAGCCCTCCCTGCATGTTCCACCCACACTCTTATCTATCCTGACACTCTCTGTGGTTCCCTATCTTAAAAAAGCCTCAGAGTCAAACTCATCTGGAATAAGTACAACTAAAGTGGAGGCATTGTAGAGCAACAGCTGCCCATGGCTAAAAAGCAAAAGGTCAGGGTTAAAGCTCTTTACCTTTGTGTTATTTGATTATTTTTTTCCTTCCTTCATATGTTGAGCTGCCCTGAGACGTACACTAAATACTTCAGTGTGCTCCAGGCAGAAGGACTAAACGAGGAAAATAATCAGCAGGATGGCCATAAAAAATGAAGCTTTCCTGTTATTAATGAGGTGACAGAGATCAGAGAAACAAAAAAGAGGGGAAAAAAGACAGAGCAGTGTCTTTCTAGTCTTTCAGATTTACTTGTTGACTCATAAGACAAGCATTTGGGCATAGCGCTTATTTATAAAAAAATCTTGGAATCTATGACTTATCCAGTCATTCTGTTCCTATGGTTTAAAGTACTTTTAATGACAGAGTTAACAGTATTTTTCTCACTTTAAGCCCCTCCCCCACTTGTTCCTGAACGCTGCCAGTCACATGGCTCAAAGTGTAGACAGCTACACTTTCTCATTACTTTCAAAAAGGACAAATTTGCAAAACAGAGATAGATTAAACTTAATGTGTTGTATACGTGCACTCTTTGTACAATAAGCACATTTATAAAAACTTTTATTTAATGTATCAGCCATTCATTCAATATTTTTGTTGAAGTATGTCTATCAAAATCAAACTGATAATCAAATTTTATAACATTAGCAGAAATGAAAACATATTATTGTAACATCAGAAGAAATAATTGTTGGTAAATTATATTAGGTTTTCTATTTTTGGTTTACATTTTTGCCTTAATACAACAAAACCATAATACTTTCTTTCAAGTTAATCATGCCGTGAAAATCTCATCCTGGTTCTTGTCTAGCTGGAGGTTGAAGAAAAGAAGAATAATGTGACACAAAGGCCATAAGAGGAAAATAAACAGATTTGAGCTTGAATTAAAAATAAAAATCTGCCACTGCTTTAAGATGAAAATAATCAACTGCTAGAGTGGGCAGAGAGAGGAAATAATAGCGTATTTGAAAATGTGGAAATGTTCATTATTGAACACATCGACAGCAGCGCCATCTTCCCCCATCTCACTACCAGCTATGTCATTAGTTTAGATGTCAGCCTGTAATTTTTTTCAGGGAATTTCAAAGGGGCTTTTGAATGTGTATTCTTGATTAGTTTCTTTGAGAAGTGTGCTGCTTTCTTTCAGTGGTATTCTTTCAGATCTAGTCTATGCAATTATTATAAGCAAAGTTTAAGTGCTTTTTAACTACTTTTATTTAGTCCTGCCGTTAGGACTGTGACACGCCTGATATTTCAAGCACTGCTTTAACAGTAAAAAAAAAAAAAAAATTATATTTGATCCCACGGTTGGAAAAAAATATGATTTAATATGGGGTTTTTTCACACAAACAGCTCCATCCAGAACCTTTCTTTTTCTGTTTTAGTCTATTCAATACCACAGATTTAAATTCTGATTTATGATTCAAATAATGAATTTTTAATACAATTATTTTAAATAATCACAATGATTTTTCTGCCATATTATCTATGATTTTGTTCTTTGCACATCCAGAATATACAAGTCTTATCATGTCTAAACCAGCCCAGCTGAGAAACAAGCATTGACATTTTGTATTGCCATCATGTAGGCCATCACCAAATTAGACCTTATGCATTTCTCATAGTTTAGAAAATTGAAATATTTTTTAGGCCTAGTTTTTAAAAAAAAGTCTTAAAATGACAACATTTTACCTTATGGACACTGATTCTTTAAAGAAGCAACTAATACAACAAGGATGAATGACAAAATTGTCTTTATCTACTGTTGATTTAACTTAGGATTTTTACAGTTGCAACACTTTGAGTTCAAGCTGATACCTTTTGGAATGCCCCAAATTTTATGCCAATAATTTGGCTTTTGACATTGTACCCCATCAGTGTCATTTTGTAACAT
Source organism: Xiphophorus hellerii (assembly GCF_003331165.1). Lineage (NCBI taxonomy): Eukaryota > Metazoa > Chordata > Actinopteri > Cyprinodontiformes > Poeciliidae > Xiphophorus > Xiphophorus hellerii. Next base: position 2,797,900 of record NC_045680.1, read on the forward strand.
AAATTGCACTTTCTTTAACTCTTTTAGAGACTCTGGGGCAAATTTCATGTCAGTGTGAGCACTGGAGATTGCACAGTCAACCTAAGCTGTAATTTAGTAGAACAGGGTCTCTTAAGGATTAAAATGTCCTGTGTTTTCTATCTTTAAAGGGGGATGGGGTCGGGTTTTTCCTCATGCCTGAGCCAAGCACTAAACTGAACCTTAGGATGAAAAGAGGATCACAATTTGCAAAAAAAAAAAAAAAAGCTGCTTTGCTTCCCATATGCCACCAAAGTCATGGGTCATATCTAATTCTTTGCTGAGGTATTAATAGTTATGAATTAGTCAACAGGTAAATCAAACATCCTTTACAAATAATCCTTCTGAGGTGTCACTTATTTTTGAATTTGGCATGACTCCACTGTGAGCAAATGGAGACAGCCTGCTCATTTTCTGTCACTAATTACTTTTCTAAATCTGTCTACGATATTGTTTGTAAATCTCACACAAAAACTGGCTTATTTTGCTAGCTGATGTTTAATACCAATTAAACATCATCCAACATTCTCTCTATATTTGGAAACAAGTATAGAGAGAAATTTGTAAGGGAATCATTTTAGAAAATGACTGCAGGTTCTCTTAAAGCAAATACACTTCCATTTAAAACCTGTTAGATGTCAGAACTCTGGTTGTAGTTTGACTTCTTGTCCTTTCTCTGTCCTAATTAGCAGAACAGAACTGAATAGCTTAAAAAATGTGCAAACATTTAAAGCTTTATTCTGCTCAGCTTTGGAACATATAACATCTTAATCTGTTTTAGACAGATGGTGTAAACATAAGTTCTCTCACATTTTCTGCTCTGCCGTAGTGTGATCAAACACAATAGAGCCATAAATAAAGTCACAATAATTAAATGCAAAATGCAACACAGTATCTAAAAATGTGACTATTTTAGCAAGCTAGAGGGACTAAAATATATGTCATAATAATATTAGATATATCACCTGCCTGGAGACATGTTTAGTGTTCATGCATTAATTTTTAGAAACTGTTTTTAGATGGGATTTCTCTCCTTTCTATTGCATTTTTCAAGTCATAAATATGCACTGAAGTGAGATTGAAAAAAAACTCAATGTTTTTCTTTAAATCTGTAATCCTGATTTTAATATAAATCCTGACCCAATAAAATAACCTAGGAGCTCATTGTTTTCCACTAGGCGCTTTAATGCTTTTACTTGCTGATTGTCTTTACACTCTATGGCTTTAATCTTCACCCTTCTTGAATAATAGCAGCTATAGAGGATAGAAAATGTAAGTATTACAGCATAAAAGTAGAAATACAATGTTGCATCTTTCTGATGATCTAATTATAACATTAACAATACCTTGTCTGAATTACTATTTTTATTTTGAATTGCATCAGCAGTGAAATAATCTGCATATTCTCCAAAAGAGGTTTAATCGTCTTAAAAAATAAAAACGATGAGGGTCTGCATAATCTTTATATGAATTAAACCTACGGTAAAAGTGGTGCATGTTCACAAAGTTGTGAGTGATATGGCTGACTTGGAAAGATTGCTAGACAAGTTTGAGAAAAGGTCTCTTGATAGTTGTGTTTTAACAGGCAAGTAGAACAGACAACTCATACCCCACCAACATTCACGAATAGGGCTCATATGTGTAGGAAAGGGGCTAAAAATCGCCATCAGATGAACTTATCCAATGATTCCAGTACTTACCACGGGTAGGTAATTGCTTTTTTAAAATTTGATGCAGCATACCCCTGGTTCAAATTGCACATTATTTCTAGGACCCATGATGCATACATTGTGTGCACTAATCTCTGCTTGATTTTTCCTAGACTGATGTCAATAACGACTCATTTTGTGTGGTAAAGTTCATCTGAGTCTTAAACATATACTGTAAGTGAATGCTTGTTACTGGAAGCCATGAAGGAAGCCATTAATTCCAAGGGCAGCTTTTATCCAGCTCTGACCCAAAAAAGACACAGAGATAGTTGGACTGAAAGAGGAATGAGGGAGTATTCTCTGAGTACGGGAAGGATATCAAATAAACTCCTTCCCCCCACTCCTCTCATTGTTCACTCTTTGCTCTACAAAGGAAATAATACGGAGAGGTAGAAAGGTTTACCAAGGTCACTTTTGTTCTCTCTTTACTGCACTTTCTTATGTTTATAATCAATTTCACACACATTAATGTACAGACTCGGAGGCCTTGTAATGTTTCAGCTGAATGTGGAAGCCAGGCTTAAAAAATATATAATAATGCAAAGGAAATATGACTCCTGCATAAGCAAAGAACTGATTATAGGATTTTGTTCAAATTTAAAAGCTTCATTATCCAAAGTGAAGCAAGTATCATACAGAAGTAGGCCAAAAGGCCACTCAGAAAGAAGGAAGCCATTACTCCAAAAGCACCAAGATTTTTATAGTTTCTAAATTAACATAAAAATGTGTATGTAAATTTCTGCTTTTAGCCATAAGCCCTACGCAGTACCTGAAAGACCACATTTGAGACAGATTCCCAATGTAATGATGTTATTCACTTGTAGATGTATAGCTGGGTGACCATAACCCGAGGGGCCCGTTAGCTTCCAAGAATTAGCAATAAAATTTTATCAGAAATTAACTGACAAACTTTTGTTTAGGGTTATAGAAATGAAGTGTTGCCCTAACCAACTGAAATTTTAGTCATTACTACAACTTTACTAAAGGTGTGACTATAACAAGAAAACAGCTGTAGAGAACTGATTGGTGGAGGATGACTAAAATCACAGTTTTCCATTCTATATTTTACCTACAGCTAAACTGAAAGAAGTTGTTTTCTCCTCTTTCTGAGCAACCACTACCTCAAATGTATGTCAGTAAATCAAGACTGAGCAGACAGGCTGACTAAAAGACACTACTCTTTAAGGCCGGTTTTTGTTTCCAACTCTTCCAAAATTACCATCTCCCTGAAATAGACTCTCTCTCTTTGGAAAGATCCATTCATTTTGGTTCAGTGGGAGAGAAATAGAAAAGGACAAAAAGAAATTCCAACACACACAACTTTGTTAAAGTTTTAAACAGAAAATGTATTCCATCTATTTCTCTCTTGATGATTGTGGTATATACTGTATTTTGAAAGAGAACCTTAAAAAAATACACTATACGTTACCTTTTTTTCACCTTTTATGGTTGTTTGTACCCTAGGGCTGACTGCGTTTCTGACTGTCATCTTGTCTGTTGTTTGGAGACAAACACAATTTGGGCAAACGGGGAACAGCTTCCTTGAGGTGAAGGTCTGTTTGATAGGCTGAGACGTCTGAAAATGAAGCCCAAATGCCTCCATGTCTCAGGAAAAATATATAATGGTTTCATTGTTCTACGGAAGAAAAGCTTTCTCTGCAGAGATATACTTGTTTCACAATTACTATGTAGCTTGTGAGTTTCAAAAATGTTGGTAAAATGTTGTGGCTGACTGTGTGTATGGTCAGTGTGCGGGCGTGTGTGTGTGTGTGTGTGCGTGTGTGTGCGTGTTCACACCACCTACTTTCCAGATGCTGCATCGCAGCTACTGATTGAGCAGTGTTACTGCACAGCAATATGCTAATGTTGATGCCCATCATGACAGGCTTTGATGATTTTCAGTCTCCATGATAGATTGCTTATGCATTCAGTTTCGTTTTTTTCGTTTTTGTGAACTGCTTCTATGATGATGCAAGCATCTGCAATTGTCATCTAATTTCCTGGATACCTGTCTGTGTTGCAGCTGCTGATGTACTGACTCCAGTTATAACCTACACCTTGAGCATTTCCCCTAAACACTTGATTCGCCTCCCTGCTGTCTTTTGCATCTTTTTACCACAGTTTTTCCTTCCACTAAATTATCCATTGACATATTTGGATACAACAGCTCCAAAATAATCAAAACCAATACAAACAAATGATTGAAATATATTACTTGATGTCCAGTATGACTGTATGTCAGTCATACAGTCTGACTGACAGACTGTATGACTGAGTTTTACTTGTAACCTAAAAATAAATAATATTTTGGACGTTATTCTAAGTTAATGAGATAAACCTGCATCATAGCAAGGAAATGGGCGCCTAATGAAGCATTTAAACACAGTGAATTCTGAGTAGCTTGACCTGAAAGGAACAAATTTTTAAACAGTGGCTTTGGTTAGGCAGCATGAAGTACTCACTTGTTGGCAGACTTGAGGCAGTTACACTCCTTAGAGACAGCTCAGACGCTTCTAAAAGATGTGCATGACAGATGAGGGTGTGTGAATAAATGACTAATTAAAAGTACTGCAAAATTAAGGCCGGATGAGTATACATTTTGTCGATGCGTTATATATTTGCAAATGTCAGCAAAGAGACACAATGCACCTACTTTAGCCAAGATACTGCATGACGAAAAATAGATTTCTCTACATAAGGAAAGGGCAATTTTTACAATTTAAATTAGGGAGTCCTGGCCCCTCAGAAGAAAATGAATTGCTTTCCAAGAAGAGACAGTAATAGGTTGCTCCAAAATGGGAAGAGAACAGGCTGTGATCTGAGAAAACCTGGCTGCATTTAGGCAACCCTCTGAGCTGGCTGAGAAGATGTTTTTGCTAAAGCAAAGGCTTCCTGATTTGTCTGGTAATGGCTCATTGCTAAACATTGTCAATTGAAAAAAAAAAATTCAGCATGACTAAATTTGACTTATTATGTCGAAGAATACAAGGAAATTATTGAGAAAAGGTGACAAAATAAATAAATAAATTTATTAAATTTATTAGAGAACAATAATGAAAAAATAAATAAATCTTTGTATTAAGTATGCCTGCAACTTAGGGAAGAACTGTTCTGAGGGTTGTTTATGTTGGTAATTAAGTACAGTTCCAGTCATTAATTATTTAATATTTTGAGAAATGAACATCCATACATTCCTTTACATAAAAGTTGTGTTTTGATAGGTAACCACAAATTCCCTGTTCTTCAAAAGAATCTCCTCTTTCAGTTGATTAAATGAGGCTCTTGAAGCATAATTTGATCAAATAAAGGCCTGTTTTTATGCTGTCTTTTCTGATTTTTGGTCATTCTTGACCTTGATTTCTCTAAGCTCTAATTTATGCCTCCACTTTCTTTCTACGCCCACAGCTGTGGTTAAAAAACTGACAATTTGCCTTTTCTCATTTGTCTTCATTACACACATATGATCCTGTCAACCCACTGAATTTCACCAGTTTGTGAAGAATTTTGTAAAGTGAGAATCTTTTCTGAAGCTTTATTGTTAATAACAGAATATAGTCAAAAACAGACTGAATTCCAAAACATCAGGAGAACCATTAAAAGTCAATTTGATAAATTAAAGCCAAAAGGTGTCACAACGTCATGGTGACACTTTACCAAATTTCAATTAAACTGCACAGCAAGAATTAATAGACTGTCAGCTTGTGACATTTCAGTTTTTTTCCCCACATTATTTTCAATTCCTTTTCAGTAGTTATTTAAATTTCAAAATCACACTTGGACAAAATGATTCCAATAATACCGAAACAAATAAATCCTTGAGTTTCACTCGGACTTACTGCCATTTTTTGCTCAACTTACTGCCTTTTTTTTGAGTTTTACACATTTTTAAAGAATTCAGAATTTAATAAAAGGAAGATCAAAGTTGCACTGAAAGTGAGGTTGTCAGTGACACAATAATGCAGCTCTAAGCAGGTTATTTCATAGAAAAAAGTTAAGAACTAGTGAAACACAAGATCTGGGAATAATATTAAATAATTTGGATTTTAAAAAAACAACTTACAGAGTGAACAAAGTAATTGGCGCACAATTTATAATGCTTTGCAAAATTGTTAATTTTCACGAAAAAAATAAAATAAAATCTTTATTGTACATTAATGGACATAGTTATGAGTAAAATGGCAAAATTTATTCAAGAAAATGTCCTGAACCATTTAACCACAAGCAACCATCAACGTGCTTTCCCTATAAACAATCAAAAATTATGCAGACAAAGAGAAGATGTCTCATGCAGCTATTCTATGAGACACATAGAGAATGAGATACAGAACACTGTGACACATTGATTTATCATTCAGAACCTGCATCCTTTCATGCAGCTAACTGTCACATGTGGGTTTCTCACAGTTAACACTGAGGGAGAATTATAGCTACTTTGAGAAAAACGTTCAGTTACAAAGTGAGCATCATTTCAAAAAAAAAAAAAAAAAACAATCAAAGTGAGTCAGCAGTTTTCAAAGTGTGAGTAGGTGTGGAGGAGGCAATGGATTAGTTTCTATCAAAGAACCTGCAGATCTGAGTTTATTAGAAAAATCACACTGAGGGAAGTTAAATCTCACATTCAGCTCGTCACGGTGCTGCAGCGAGAGAACCCTATGTTCTTATTATTATTATTTGGCGGATGAATGGTACGAGAGGAAAGAATAAAAATTCTGTCTGTTTCCCAGCGGCAGTGAAAATTACCCTTTTGGCTGCTATAGGACTAAGAGAACAGATGGCAACAGCTTTATTATAAGGGTTAATAATAAATCTACATCCAAAGGTTTGTTTAAATATGATACATGAAGCGAGTAAAAAGCTGCAAAGAAGAAGAAAGAAAATCCTTAAGCAGTCTCGTATCAAGTGAGGATGTTCTCATCCGTTCTCAGTTATGAGCTCATCGTTCCCAACGTGCAAAATTCCTGATGCTAAACTTCTGCTGTAAGTTTTGTTCACACACTATTAAAAGTGCTCTGAAATATGTCAGTAAACAATTAATCAACAAGGTGTAACCGAGAGTAAGCCCACTTAGATCTTGGACTAAATAAAGAAAACTGTAGCAATAATCAGCAGAAGTAAGTCCTGAAGTCAGTGAAAACTGTAGCTGTATGTGTTGATTGATGTATTAAAAACCAACGATGAAGCTGTTACATGTTTTTGTGTTACCATATCAAACTGAGGCGCTATGGTAGAAATTTCAATTGGTAAAAAGTATCCTTTGGTGTCATAAAAAGAGAAAAAAATTAATATCATTCATGCTAGTGAGCTAGTTGTAAAAATGACAAAAGGTAGTGTTATTTTACTTCGCTTTTTAGCTTCTGGGTTTTGAAGCACATCATTGGCATTTATTTTATTAACATTAATGTCATTTCAGACTGAAATTAGTCAACGCTGTTCCTAACTGACTCGACTTTGTATCAAGTACAAGAATATCCTAAACTGGGCACTCTAGAGACTAGAGTGTCCTAGAGTGTCTAAAGCAAGTGTTGAAGCAAAATATGAAATATAAAAGGCCATTCAAAGAGACATCCTTGAACTTTATTTAGCTGTAATATGTAACATATGGTTGCATAATGACACCAGCAGGCTTTAGTATCTCTGTGAGCTACAATGCAAACCATGACCTTTAAAGGTTTTTTATGATTCATTTAATTCAAGAACTGGGTCTCACTCACATCAACCCATATCTCGTCCCTCTTTTATTCTCCTGATTGACTTCCTTCCTGTCCCCCCGCTGACCCCTCCTTTGTCTTGCAGGATGGGATGTAACCACAAGCCCTTCGCTGCTTTAATGAAATCCTTGAGCAAAAGGAAGGAGAAAATATTTACAATGTGTAGGTGAGGAAAACGGATGACTAACTCAACAAAATCAAACAGGATCTTTATGAAGCTGCTGCCTGAATTTTGTGTAAATACTATGAATGTTGATTAATGGTTGCAGATTTATTCTTCCGGTTGAATTTGTGCATGTAACACCAACTTTCAACAAAATGTAATCCAATATTCTACAAGTCTTTTGCTTCATTTAATACTAATATGGTCCATTTTGCTGCAGTCACACACACTGAATCTACAAAATAAGGGGTAAAAAGCTAAATGAGTATGAGAACAACATTTTACCAGTGTGTCACTTGTTGCAAAGAGTTTTCTGCTTCTTAAAGATTTAAATTCAAGCTTTTCTGTTTGTTTTTTCCAAATAGCTTTAGATCTCAAAATAAATTCAAGAAATTTCCATTAAAGCACCAGAGCACTGAAAGCTTTCCACACACATATGGCAGGGCAGCTGAAAATGCAAATGTAAACAACATTTCCTCATGGCTTCTCACGTCAGATTAACCAGCCAGCTTCCATGTAAGACATCTGGTCTAATCGAGTGAAACCGAGTGTGAATACAGCAGGTAATCCATGCAGGAATTTCAGATCATTTTTGTGCAAACCTGAACATCACTTTACAGCAGCTTGTCAAAATACCTTCAAGTCCATATTACTATAACATAACCTGATGTTGCCCGGCTAAAAAAATAAAAGTTGTGGCTTCGTCAGTGTAGTTCTGGCATCTTAAGATGCCTCTACTCAAAGTATTTAAGCATTGGTTGTGGTTAATCCCCTGCTGTAGAGTAAATGTGGTCATGACTTGAATACACTTATGAGGTGCTAAAACTGAAACAGGATAATTTTCTGTGAAAAGGAAAATATTTTGACAAGCTGCATGTGTTCAAAACTTTGAGAGCCAACTAAGTCTGTCAGTTGTCTTAGAACGAAATGAGACATTGTTTCCTATAGATAATTATATAATTTTCTAGTAGTTTTCAGCAGCAAAAGGTTTTCTATTCACACAGACTAAACATTTTAACCCTTCTCAACCCTTCTCTAAGTATTCATAGCCATCTATGAATACTAATTTGACTAATTTAAAGTAATTTGAAGGAAATAGCGGATTTGCAATCTGGTCAATGTTAGCTAGGTTCTAAGTAATAGTAAAACATTAGAATGTTTAAAGCTGAGCAGAGAATCTACTTAGCATCCATCCATCCATCCATCCATCCATCCATCCATCCATCCATCCATCCATCCATCCATCCATCCATCCATCCATCCATCCATCCATCCATCCATCCATCCATCCATCCATCCATCCATCCATCCATCCATCCAAATGGATTCTGGAATATATTCTGAAAAACAAAAAATATTGTCCCTCAACCAAGTTCTGGGTATTTCCTGGTGTCACCTCAACATGACACCCTCTTAATAAAAACACTAATTCAGCAAAAGTCAGAAGGAAAATCAACTACATATTGTGGGAAGCCTGTGATCCTTTGAGAACAATTGTAGCAGAACGTTGTGAGACGAAACCTACAGATATCAAGTTATCAAAAGGACACAGTTCAAGTTCTGTCAATGTCAGGTCTTCTAACATTTAAAATAATTTTACACTGTAGTCGTTTGTAACAAAATAAAAGTAAATGTAGCACTAATGGAATAAAATAGAGACCCAGTGATTCTTCGATATTGCAAAATAATAACACTAAGTATAACCAACCTGCAGAAGTGACATTTTGATTATGATTGCTGTAGCAGTAAGAAATCCTTGTTCACCCCCTAACTATTTATTTATTGCTTAATCACTTTGTTCTTTCATACAACTTCTGTGACAGACACTGGTTTGTTTTGTTCTTAATATATGGATACACATGTAAATTTTGTTAAGTCACAATCATGACAATATAACAGATTTTACCAAGCTTGCAGTTTTTTTCTTTTCTTTACCACAGCCATGTTTTGGACAGTGCAGCTGTCAACAGTAGAACAGCGGTTTGAGCAGCTGACTGTCCCTGCAGGCTGTGCGTTGTTGATTCACCGGGTCAAAGCTGGCTTCAAAGAGACAGAAACAGATGCTTCATCCACTCACCTGCCCTTGTCCAAACAGCTCACTTCAAAAATCCTTTTTCTAAACAAATCACCTACCAGCTATATGACTACAACATTTGTGTTTTCTATTATATCCTGGTCGAAAGTTATGGATTTGGTTGCTGATCTCTCTTCCAGTTAAGAACGTCCCTACCACTAACAAATTTGGTGAAATCTTGGAGAGGGCGTCAAGTTTCATTGAGTGAGTTTAAAAGCAATCTTGGTCATTATTTGTTAAGATGTCTTTTGAGCTCAAAAACAAAGAAAAGATTAGTCTTGTAGGATCAGATTGCAACTGCTCCACACCAATCAAACAATTACAGTTTGTAGTTTTTAGTATTCTTTGTCCTGTAGACAAAAGGTTTTTAACTAGACTGCTAAAGAATATGTTTGTTTCTGTCTGTGTGTGGGTGGGCATTTATGTCAGTTTTGATAGTCTTGGTTTTATGTTTGCGTCTTTGTGAAGCACTTTTAATGTCTGTGATCGGTGCTATATAAATAAATTTTACTTACTTTCTTACTTTTACAAAGTTGCCAGTTCCTTTAATTCTTAACTTAACCAGTACAAATGGTTTAATTTATCTGTTAAATTGTACAGTCTAATTTAATAGGATCATCATTCTCAATAAAAAAAATAAGAATTTTGCCTTTACCTTTGGCTGGCTCTGATTCCCTGCCAGCACCTGAAAACAGTGTCTTAAGCTAAACAGTGTTTTGAACAAAATCAAAACCAGCAGAGAAGATCCAATTACATGGAAAATATCTTATGTGTAATCTGTTTTACACAGAAAATATGTGTGAAAATATAACAAATTGTTCCTCCATCTTCAGATAAACTAATATTTCATGTGTTACATACTGAGCATTTTTAATAAAACACCCTCAAGATCTTAGATCACAGATGGGATCATTTTATATAGTGGGATTTTTTTTTTATAAATAACTTTCCTCAAAGGTCAAGGAAAATCATAATAACAAACCTGAATCACTTATTATGAAGAAAGAATCAGGACCCATGTGATCGGCGCTGCTCTTTGTTTGTTTGTGATTATGCATCTACAGTGAAAATAGGGGGTGTTGCATGAGGCTGATGGCCACACATGTCACATCAGGAGGCATGATTATCCACCAGGATTACACTTCAATCAATCTAAAGCACTAGTCCCTGTCTGCCACTGTACTAATCGCTTCAAAGGAGGGCTCTTTTTGCCCGTCAGCTTATCTCCTTCCCATTCACCACAACGTTAAACACCACAGAAAGCTTCGTGTCAAGTGTCAGCTGGGCCTCACTCAGCAGCTCTGCATCATGTTTACCAACAATTCAATTTCAAGATGTTGTAGGATGGGTTTTTCTCACTGACGAGGCAAATTAGAGACGGCAATGTATTTAAATGCAACCGAGATAAAAAAAGGGTATTTATGTTGTTGGCCATCGTTGGCGGCTGCTGCAGTGATTAGCTTTTCCCATTAAGGATGGCAGTGTTGTTGTTCTAAATGGTACCCACTTGATCAATTAGTCATTAAATCAAATAATACTAGAGTGACGCAATGTAAAAGATGCCAAATATTTACTGATTATAACTTTCTAAATATATTTCTGGGATTTATCAAGTTATTTTGAGATGATCAGCTTTGCATTTTTGGATGGATTACATGTCAAACAAAGGAAAAGCAGAAAATACAACAACAGCATGCAAATGTATACCCATTACTCACATCCAGCATTATGCATGCAACTGGGTGCCCACCCACATGCAGAGACAAACATATTCTTTGTGAGAAACTAAAATGCACTGTCACGCTTTGACAGCAATGTACTTATCCTGGGTAATTTTTGATCGATAAATATAAATGCAAGCACACCAAAAATATAGCACATCTGAAACAAATCCAATTTAGAACATTTTAAAATGCATTATAGCTTTTAGTTTTTATTATTTTTATTAGATTTATTTTGTGAATTTTACTAAACTATGGAGAGCAATTAATACAGTGAGAAGGACATCAACGCAGTGACCTAGTTTGTCACTGCACCGCCACAAGTTTCAATTTCTTTTATTGGAATTTTCTATGATTAGCCAAAACAAAGTAGTGCATAACTGTGATGTGGAATTAAAATGATTCAGATTAATTTAAATACATTACAATTTGGCCCTAGTTGTAAGGCAGTTCTGTCAAATTCAGCTGATAATGTAAATCTGTACAAAGTAACATTTATAAGGAAGCCTAGCCATTGCTTTTGCTGAAATCCTTCTTCATTTGTATTCTGTACCACTGATTCAGTACTTTGTGGAACCCATCAATTTTTTCTGCTGGATTTAGGTCAGAACTTTGACTGGACCCATGCTTGATCTAAAAAATGTAAGTGTAGCTCTGGCTGTATATTAAACTATATTTTCCAACTGAAAAGTATAACCACAGCATGATGCTGCCACCACCATAAAAAAACTTCTTTTTTTTCCCTTTTATACAAACTTTGAAAAACCGCTTATCCTTAGTTTCTCCAGAAATCGTTTTTTATATTTGTCTACCACATAAAATCCCAGCAAAATACCTAAGGTCTGTAGTTATACAATGGAAAAATTCATGGTACTGTGCATGTAGAGGTTACGGAAATTGTGTGTGTCAGCATATTTGTATAATGATGGGGAAAAAAACACTTGAGGGTCTTTCGTCTTCTGCCTCAGATTCACTTTCTCACTGCTCCAATGACAATAGGTAGGGGGGAGTAGGGAGGATGTGAGAGGAGGATAAAAGTCAGCAAGGCACAAAGATACACAAAAAGGAAGACCCACAATCTTACCACCATTCAAGTTAAAAATAACATAAGAACCAGGAAGAGACAGAAAGTCATGTTTATATTTTAGCATGCCTCTCACTGTTCACTTGTGTGGGTTATTTATGAGTCTGCATGGTGGATCAAGGGAGGCTGAGGGTGAAAATCATGTTTATTATCAATAAAGAAGATGGATGAATGCAAACAGACACTCTGTAAATATACTGATGTCCTTTACAAAAGACATAAGCTCCCCATAAATCCACTAGCATATATAAAACAGAGGAACTCAAGATAGCCTGCATGTTTTCATAATAAACAAACTGCGAATGACAAGAACCTGTCAGATAAGCTCGTAACACGGTAAAAATGCCCAGATAAAGACATATCTGGGCTGTGATGAACAGATCGACTGTCCATCTGCTTCCTCCTGGTGACAAATTGGGTTTGTCGTGGTGGCTGGTTATTTCTGCCTATATTAAGGCACAGTTGGTGTGATTCTTCCAACTCAAATGGTTATGGATAAATCTGGGACTCTGGTTTGTGGCCAAACTGCCTCATTGGATTGAGAGATTTGAAGAGGCTTAGTCAGTAGCAGACAATGCATAATGCTTCCGTCGTGACACAGAAAGACAAAGTGACAGTGGTCACTCCTGGCTTGTGTTTCAGCCATTTGTGCATGCTGGCAAAGCATGTGTTGACTTTAGATATCTTGTGGGAAAACAGCACGACCACACAGCAGGGAAAAACTGCTACATACTGAAGTCTCATAGTGGGAACAGTAATCGTTTTTTAAATCAATTTTTCTTTTTTTCTCTTCAATGGAAAAGATTGGATATTCCCACTGTCCTCTGTGAATCCCCACTGGTTTTACAGAGGACAGAAGATGATTAGCAGCCTTACGTATCATTGCAAAAAGCAGGTCATGGGGCACCATTTCAATTTAAAGCTGAAAGCTGACTGTTTGACCTCTTGGTTTTTAAGTAATATTAAATGGAGTTAACACAATTTATCAAATAATTCAGATGCTTCTGAAAAAAAATGAAATGAAAGTTTTGTTAGGCACTAGCCACTTACTACTGCCTATTTTAATCGTTCGAAATATACTCTGATACGAACAGAGGAAACTATCTTGGCACTAACATCCAGAGTCTTCCTTATTGCCCGTCTTGGGGATACTATGCTGCTGAAAATGAATGCAAGTCCTGAATTGCCTGCTTGCAAATATCAGCTAACTGCATGTCAAGTTCCAAGCTGCTGTTTTTTATTTTCAAATATTTCAGATATGTTCTATAAACAGGACAGCAAATACAAGCATTTTTTTGCTAATAATTTTCCCAACATGCAACTGAGCGAACGTAACTTGTGTGTGAAGTCATGCCCAGAACAGCCAAGACGAATTTGAACGTTGCATAACACCGCATGTTTAGCCACCAATTTTATTAAAACACAGCAATACATCTGTTTTTCAATAAATTAATATTTTGCAACGACAGAGGATTTTCAGTGTTGTGTGATATATATTTAAAATCCAAAAACGTGCCTCAGTCCTTGTTGAGAGTTATCTTGGAATTACATCATCTTGAAACTGAGTTAGTGTTTTACTCATTATACCTGGTTTCTCCAATATTAGTCAATATTGCACACTCCTCTGTACTACGAAGGGACGCTGCAAGCAAACTGAACTCAGTTAAATATTTCTGGAGAGGAAGCTGTCAGTGGTTGTCCTCTTTTTGCTCCCAAGTCTGAAACATATCCTACTCTTTAAGGTTTACCTAATTCCTACTGACAGACAAAGCTAGCTAATTTAAACTGAAATGTTCTCACTGTTTATTATGTTTGTGCCACATAACTAGTGATCATAGAAATGAGAAGCTTGGTTTGGGGATCCAAGTAGCTTCAAGAAGTGATTGCAGTGCTCTAAAAAAGACAGAGTTGAGTCAGTGTGCTGGCGCTACCTAAGTCATCATTTCAGATGCCAAAATTGCTGATCCAGCTTTCTCACTTCTCTTTCAGCCACCACTGCCACCACTTCATCATTCACAGTCTTACAACCTTCTTTTTTTCTAACTCTCTGCCTCTGAGCGGTTGTATGAAAGGAGCTGTATGCCAGAATTTTCAAGGATCACTTGCTGATTGACTGAAATATCTGATTGGAGACACAAATACAAAGAGGGATACTTTTTGCAATAAATGGCTTCTAGAATCCAGCACTGACATCCTGTCTCTTCCTTCTCTCATAACATCTCTTCTCACAGCTGCCATGAGAGATGGGATCTGAAGGCGAGTTAATGTCAACCTGCTCTCATCGCCACTTCTGCTTTATTGATTTCTTGTTTTGTATTTCTGTAACCCCTCCTGTCTTCATCTATATTTCTGCCCTCCTCCAAAATCAATTTTTCTCTGCCTTTAAAATTAAACTTAAGGTCATCAATATGTATATTTCCTCATTTGTGCAGTATGAAATCAAAAACGCACATAGCAAAAAGGCTATATGTTTCTATCTGTCTTGCAAAATGGCAAAAGGATTTCTAGCAGCAGGGTAAAATGCTGATTTGAAACAGAGGCTACCTCTAATCTGATTGGCTGACATGGAGAGCTGTCTGTGGAATTTTGTTACTGGGGAGAATGGAGAGATAATGGTAACTTGTCAGCAACTTTGGTAGCTAAATAGACCAGAAGAAGATAAACAGGGGATGTGTTTACATTTTTCTAAGTTTTGATCATGTATTTTTTATTTATTTATTTTGCATGCACACCGGTGAATTATTAAAAATGATTGCTAGACTCAGGAAAAATAACCTTTATGTGACAGTCACAATGACTATAAAACTCTTAATAGTTATTAACGTTATACATATTTAAATAAATAATATAATTACAATGCATATCATTGTATTGTCAGGTTTAAATAAAGAGTTAAAAAGTACAAGTGTTTATGGTTTTATTGTTTCACAAATTAGGATTAAGTTTTTAAAAAAAATCATCTCGTGACAATGTTATACAATTACATTTTTACAACCTTAGATGAACAGCCATTTATAAAATATTACTTTTGTCTTAGTTTTTAAAATATCTGAACCAATAAACAGAACAAGCCTGCTCAAAGTTTATAAGTCATAATGACTCAAAATCTTTAGAGGACACATTTTTAACCAATCAACTTCAAGTACTTGAAAAACATTGATCTGTTCGTCAGTACGCTGATACTTGCAAGGTTTTAACTTTACATGCAATTTAAATGTCATTTTGTCTTTTAAAATTGTATTTTCACATTTATTTTTATGCTATGATTGTAGATATTTGACATGTTATGCTCACTTTTAAGCAAAACCTTAAGAGCGTCTTAAGAGAATCTTTTATGGTTTCGTCCAATAAAGCACTTTAGATTGCCTTGTGTATTAATTGCGATGAATAAAGAAATTTGCCATTTTGTATAAGAAACTTCTTTGTTGACTGAAAAAAAGTTAAATATATATCTCCAACATGTATGAATAGTTTAGAGTTTAACTGTATATTTAAAATGGGGCTCAACTGGATTGGAAAATTTACTTCTAAAATTAAAATCTAGGTTAAATGAGTATTATGGCAAAGATGGTTGCAGACATTTGCTAGAAATCAAAGTCTTTAGCTATATGCAAACTTCTAACACTGCCTGAAGAATAGTTGGATTTTTCCTGCAATCATTTTTTTATAACAGCTTCTCATAAAGTCAACTTTTACTCTCTTTTACTTCTCACTTATTTTAAAGCTACAGCTCTTGTGCTACACTGTAATATCCCACGTTTTTGCACAAAGGGGTATTCAAACTTTGACTCTAGCCACATTAGTGGATGATTCAAATGTGATTGTTTGAGCTTAACCATGGCTACAGTCATAATCGCAGCAGCAGCTCATCCCGGTCTCAGTAGAAGTTGACTGGAAAGCACTTTGAACTGTTGCTCCCTGGTTATTTTTACACTGCCACTGAACTGACAGTGCAGTCAGAGCTAAAGCAGTAATGACTCACACTTAACCACCCGAGATCCCTGTTAGGACTGAAAATATTTTTTTTAAAAGTCATTTTCTAAAGCTTTTAAAGAGTTATTATCCATTTGAATTTCATGTAATTAAATTTGGTCATTTTTAATTTTGTCTCCCTGATTATAATATTGTTTTTACTTGATTTTTTTCATGATAAAAGTCATTATTGGCATATATTTATTGATTCATTTTTCCTGCTGTGGTATTTAAATATGCTAACTTTAAACACACTGAATACTTGCCCCTGATTGACAATCACAAGAGGTCCCCCTGATGATACACTCCTCCTGATTAGAGTCATTCATCATGGGTGTGGGAGCTCAAGTGCTGCAATCTATCTACACTGATTGTATCACAGCGACACCTGCGCCTTCCCACTTTACTACTTATGACTGCTGAGTCACTTTTCTGAGTCTTTAGCAGTTCCCTAACCAGAGTATCATGTATTTAGAGAAATGGTAAATAATGTAACAGTTCTGTGAAGATTGGAAATATTTCAGTAGAGCAAGCTGTTTCAGGCTGCTATAATGTATGCGTTGTTTACTGGCACACTTCAGGAGGTCTTGTTTTAACTGTGTGTCTCTTTAACTAATTTCTTCTATGTGCCTGCCTGATTTCTGCTGCATGACTAAACTGGTTGGTCTTCCTTCTAATTTTAAAGCATTTTACATATAATTCCATCTGCCTATGACTTAGTAAAGGTGTTAGGCTTCTTGAATTCTTTTATGTACAAAATGTCTGTTCTGTCCAGCAAAACTGGGTGGGAGGCACATTGTTTTGTTATTCCACACATTTTATCTATTCTATGCAGACACCCGATGGGAGTTAACACATTTTTTTAAAGCAAAAATGTTTGCTTAAACAGTATTAAATAATATTTTTCTCTCAGAGTAACATTTGATGGTTTAAAATATGGCTTACAATACATTTAAGGGGGCTTTTTGGGCCACAAAGTAGAACAGTGGCTAAACATAGATGTGTCTGCGTGGTCCCGGGTGGGAAACAAGTGTTTTAGCTGCTCCAGGAAAGGATGGTGAGATGCTGAAATGCACAAACACAGTCACTCACAGGTGGAGCAGCAGCAAGAGTTCAGGGCTTATTAAATCCAGGTCAGAATCAGTCCCACTGAGGCCTAACCTGGTGCAACTCACACAAGAAACACATCAACACTTCCCTTTGTGTTTGTGTCTGCACACAAACACACCTGTCTGAAAGCTCAAGCTAGCCTAAAAACATCTGTATGTTTTCATGCTTTTCTACTCTGTTCATCCACATAACCAAGCCTTGTGCAACCCATTAATGTATTATAGTTTTTTGTGAAACAGGACAGGAACATCAAATAACTAGAGTGCAAACACACAAAAAAAGTTCTTTACACAAAAGTCTTGCATCTGTCTGCACTCCTGTTATCTCATCCCTTGTTTTCTTCCTTCTCACTTTGTGCCTTTCCGCCTGACTTCAATCATTTCAAATATGTGTGTTTTTGACCTTTGGTAGAATAGCATTCATCTCAGAAACTGCACATCTCTGTTAAAAATCCAAGATCTTTAAACTGTTACCACCCTTGAAGAAAACCTTTTGAAGAAAAAAAACAATCAATAGCCCACACAATTACATAGACAGGGGAGATAGAAATAGAATATATCAGCTTACAAAATCATAAATAACCTTTACATAAATGCCAACACATACAGCACTCTGAGAGGACGAACAAGAGTTTAGAAAGTGAAGCTGCCTGAAGAAACTGATTTGGACTCTGTCAAAAGCTCTCAGGGTAAAAATATGAAAAAAGAAAACGCTCTCCCTCTCTCTCTCACACACACACACACACACACATAACTATACTGCAGAAAAGATGACAAACTGACAGGTCTCTGTCTCCTCTGTCTCCTATTCCACACAGCCACCACTGCTGGTGTATTTCCTTTTGACAACAGAAGGTATATCTGCTGTCAGTAAATATTTTTGCAAAAGTGCGAGTTCTTCACTTTGCATGAAATTCTTCATTTGGCAGCAAAAAAATAGCATTTCATTGATTATTCCATATGCTAAAAAGTGTTGGAATAAACAATGTCTTCATTGTAACTTCTCTGCTCAATAAATTGCTGCAAGACAATCAAGAGTCCATAGAGGTCTTAAAATAATATCTCTTTTTAGACTAAAAATGCTGACATTTTGTTTACAAATTTATAGTCAACAGAGACAGCAAAACCCCATCCATCCATCCATCCATCCATCCATTCATTACCTTACATGCTTATTCCTAGCACCAGGGGTGCTGGTGCCTATCTCCAGTAGTCACAATCTTTTATTTGTATTAAATCTGTGTTTCTTATGAGGAGAGCTTTTTTTAAAAATGTCATATTGTCTTAAACTCTTCAAAATTTCACGTCTCTTGAAAAGATTGAGCTGTGCAAGATGGAAAAATCAGAACAACAAAAGACTAAATGTGACACTTTAGTCTGGACAGCTGAGACCTTCCCATAGTTCAGCAGCTTCCCTTACTCTCTAAACAGTCACATACTTGTGGTTTACCCTCCTCCTCTCCTTGCTGTTCATGTTGTCAGCAAGAGCAATGTGACACTGCAAACAGTAAACCGCACGCGCTAAGTTTTGGTTTTTGAGCAATTCGGTCGGGAAGCTCACATGGAAGAGAGCTCTGGGTGTGTGCACAGTGTAGATAACTCTGGGCTTAGCACCTCATCACCCCCTGTAAGCACAGAATATGTCCAGCACAGGAGAGGCCCGGCAGTGAATGTAATGACCTTCCATTTGAGGAAAACGTGTAATCAAAGGCTGCAGGAAGGTGATGGAGTGGAAATGAAATACTGTAAAATTGAAGGCTTTGCTTGACATGAAGAGTTTGTGTTTCCCAGCTAAACATAAAAACAACAGTAAATGTGATGATTCAACACCTAATAAAAAACATACATTCTTTAAAGTTTGATTTTCTGACAGTTGTTTTCTTTATTGGGGTAGAGTAAAATAGGGTCAGATCTAAGAAAAACTCTTAAACAGAAATGAACAAATATGTGTTTTTAAGATATGCTTAAAAGATGTGTCACAAAGTCACATCTTATTATTTATAGTGAGAAATAATCCTTTTTGAAATAAAGCAGGGTCGATATCTTAACCCACTCCTATTTGGATTGTGAAAAAAAATAAAGCTTAGAATTTGGAAGCCTTGGTTTAAATCCTGGCAAGGGGCTTTCTGCATTGTTTTCTTCAAGTACCTCACCATTCAAAAACATACATGTTAGTATGTTAGGTTAACCAACCACATAGACTGCCCTTAAGTTCTAGGTCACTGTAGGCAGATATGTCGTGCCGGCAGATCTGGCACCGGTGACAGCACCCAACCTCCCAAAGGTGAGTGAGGAAGATGGGGATTTATCACAACTATTATTGCCATCATAGTTTCTACCGGTAATATTGCTATTGAATGATTTCCTTACATTATGCAACCCTACTTCTCTGACTTTAATGCCTGGATATTTTATCATGTCCTAGATCTGTTAGTAGCCCTCAACCTGGTAAACCTCCCAGGGGAACATCTTTATTTAGATCCTGGACTACCACCACTGTGGAGGTTCAGCATACACTGTATCTTCCTTTTAGGAACCTCTTAGGAATTTTAAAATATCATATTCGACTACACAGTACTGGAATGTTGGATGTATGTATAGTGTTGCTTTTTTTATTCATAATCCCAAGATAATGGCCATGGGTTTGTGAAGGAACATTGAATACTGTTGGAAGATTGAGCTGTTTATCTCACTTCTTCACCACAAAGATATGATAACGTGACTGCAGAAACAATCATACACCGAAACACTAAATTGATCTAAGCTAACTGGCTAATAGTCAGTCATCTCTAAAACTTCACCTAAGGTAGCATAACCTCCTCCCTTTCCTAGAGAGAACCACAGTCTCAGCTTTTGAACTGCTAATTTGCATTCAAGGAGCATCAAATCTGACTGAAAACAATCCAGCTGGGCTCTGGAGCCTCATGGAGTCTCATGCTCTGACTGCATCTGAAGTGCATGCCATCCACATAAACAAAGACATGACATCCTGATCCACATGTTGAATGTCTCTCTCATAAAAGAAATGTAATTTTCAACTCCCGATGCAAACAGATGTGACTTACTAAAATGCATGCAATGTCACTTCATGCCATTAGTGTACAAAGACACTTTGGAGCAAACCTGATCAGAATCTCTCTGAATCTCTCAACATTTGGGTGACACTTTGAGTTTTGGTGTAATATAGAAATGGAGAAAACACAACAAGCATTTAGGCTCCTATTTGCCTGCACTTCACTCCACACACCTGAAAAGCATAGCCAATGATACAGGCACCAAATTCCACCCTTAGAGGAGGGAAATGGTGCACAAAAATCCTGCTTTGGTATGTAGATCAGCTTTAGAGTCACAGTTTTGTTTGTTTCAGCAAGATTCAAACAAAAGAACACTGCAAGCAAAATATTTTCTTACCAGTTCATACAGTGAACAATGTTTCTGTTCTTTGTACAGACAGTACAGATCAAAATTATTTAACAACAAAAAGCTGAAGGATAACTGTCAGTGTTGTTTAGAACTTTGAAGATTCGATATTGAAGGAAATATTTGAATTACTTTAGAGTTTGGATATTTAGACCAAACAGTGTACAATCTTCCATCTGTTGTGGGATACTAACAAATGATTCCTCTCCCAGGCTTTTGGGTCTAGCTGACTGTGACAGGCAGCTCCATTTGGAGTTCAGCCTGGTTTTCTCCATACCAGGGATATTTACATTTGGCTTGACTTCAGGAGAGTAATTAAGTTAAATGCAGAGCAAACTACCGTAATGCTGTTGAAAACTGCTGACATTAAGCACTGGTCCAATCCATCCTTCTTTCTCTGTTGTCAATGTAGCTTAATGAGAGACTCTAAAGTTGCCAAATAGCAGACTTTACTGTTAGCTGGGGATCCTCTTAGACTAGTGCTGCACTTTAAAGTTGCATTCCTAATCTGTACTCCTTAAAACATTGTAGTGACCATGTGGTGTATGTGGGCCAATCCAAAAAGGGTTGTACCACAGATTGTTTTGGTAAATATACATGCACCTTTATCTTTACAGAGTCTTAGTCTTAGTAGTCACATCAATTCAACATCCAATCAATAGCAGAGCACTTTAGGCTGGGCATAAACAGCTCAAAAGAACCACCATATTGCATTTTGGTTGAGACAATAATAAAGCAAGTGAGAATAATGCAGAGTCTGTCATGTGACCACAGGCTTTAGCCTCCTCCTTACCTGTTTTCTAAGTCTCATAGAATCATATTCAGTGCAAAAAACCCCACAATCCACCTCAATCCCCATTCGTGTCAATGTACATGTATCATCTAAAATGCTAAAAGGTATCTTTTAAACACTTTCTAGCACAAACTTAAATGCATCTCATTACAGGAGCGGTCATTTCCAACAATATTGAAACAGGAAGTTCCTGCCTCCTGAGTTCAGCAAATTAGAACACAGTATTTGACGACAAAGGTTCCATTAAGGAAGTCCCGTGTTACCCTCAGCACTCTAGGCTTCTCTCACGACAGACTCTGTTTTTTCCTGCGTGTCAATGCCAGGAACCCATTAAGTAGCAGCGCTGGGGAAACAATACAGGGATGGACCTATGCTATTGTTTCTCATTGCTGCTCCTTGAGAAATCTCCGGCCTTTTCTGTTATTTCTGGCAAAAACCAAGCCAGCTGTATATACATAAAATGATCTGCCTAAGCCAAACAAATGCCATATTTTTTATTCTTTAATGAATACGCTGTAGTCCGATCACTGTCTTCTATCAATACCAATACAGTTCTTTGATTAAAAGGCAGTATCTTTTCTGTTACTAATGCATTTAGGGAAACTAAGTTTAACAGTCTGCTGGTGTAGGTGTAGGTGATCTTTGGAGGGTCATGAGCGGCTTTTTCTAATGTTGAAGTATTGTAGCTGACTAAATCACTGGACAAACAGCCAAAGCATGCAGAACACCAGCCATCAAGAACAGAAATGACCACGTATGGGTGGAGGACAAAAACCATCATGTCACAATAGTTTTACAGTAAAATCCTAGTGAATTATAATTTTCCTTTTACAGCTCTAAACCCTAGCTTTTAAGGAAAAACTTTTTAAAAAGAGTATTTAGGCCAAAAAACTATTATGAGCACAGTTTAATCTGTTTGTATCTTTTTTCAACTTGGTTGATGGTTGTTTATAGCACATGCAACTTCCTATAAGCTTCAATGCAAACTTCTTTCCTGATCAACCTGGTACATCAAAAAAACATTACAACCAAACATTAGCGATCGGGTAAAATCAGATCTAGTCCTTACAAACTTCAATAGAAAAGCAATAGTTTCTCAACAGCTGAGGGTCCAGACTTTCTGTATGAAGTAAATTGTAAAACAAGAGGATATATTTTTTTTTTTTATCAGGCTACTGTTGCACTTGTCCATTGTTTATTTTTCAAAATTTTTAAACTCCCTTGCAAAAGGCAAGATCTATAAAGACCTGAAAAAGTGAGGCTGGTGTGGAGGAAGTTGACTGAGTCCTGACGTGAACCTGACAGAATATCTTAGGGATGGATTACATGGATGGCTTAGCTGGGATTCTGTGCTAGTCCAACTCATCCAACATCAGTGTCTGACCTCACAAGTATTCTCAAGAGAAAAAAATGCTCTTTTTTTCTCTTACTTACACTGCCTTCTGCTTTTGTCTTCAGCAAAATGTTGGAAAATGCTGGATTTTATAGATTATTTTAGAATTTAAATAGTGCAACTGAATCCAGTTTAAATTACTAATTTCATTTTAAAACAGTTTTTGTTAATAGTCTATTTTGTTAGTATTTTAATCTTTTAAGGATGACACATTTCCGGCAATCCATTCCATCAGTAGCAAAGTAAACAAATATGCATATCTGTTTTTAACAAATAAAAGATGTCATCAATTCCACTTTGTGTGTTTACGATATCAACCGCTAGCTTTCTTTGAAAACGAAAACCAAGCAAATGTCCTCCACCCAACGTGAAAACAAGAAACAAGGGAAAGTCTTACAGTATTGTTCCTCTGATCTCCATGCCTTCCCGCCCAACTCACTGACCCTTGTCCAGCCAACGTCACCCACTCACACGTCCACAAAGGAAGCTCCACAAAAACACACATACCATCATTTCGCACAGCAAAAGGCAGATCTATCCTTGCACATTAACACATTGTGCTTCAAAACATTTGCTCTTTTTCAGAGGCATGAATCCAAGACACTAAGGATTTATATTAACATCCATAATATAAAATATGTTACAAAAGCAGTAACATATATCACAAAGAGAAAAAGAGCAACATAGTGATAGGGTAAATGATAATCAGTTTATTCCAGTTGAATGATTGTGTGACATTTAAAAATAGGCATTTTCATCAGTGCATTAAATGCTATGCAATTTGTATGCAATCTGATGCATCTCAGTTGGAAATAATTACCCACTAATAACCTCCAAATATGCAATCTCCTCATCAGCACAAATCAGAAACAGTTTGGATTTTCAACTCCATGTACTGCCATGTTTCAATTCAGGTGCTGGAATGAATAACGTTGAGTTAAATAACTTCAATTAATCTGCCCAGATATCACAGACTGAATCAGTTTGGAGCATGCTGTGCAGATGTAAGACATTCCTTTAAAAAAACGAAATGTGCTTTCTGTGCAAAGGCAGAAATCTGCCCACGCTGGCAATGATTTCAGTGCTGGCTGGCTTATGTCCAATAGCGGGCAACTGCAACCACAACAAACTCATGAATTGTCTGGGACAAAAGTGCTGAGTCCACAACTAGAGGGTAAATAAAAAGGCAGCTCACTCTGGGTTCTTTTAACTCTATTGTTTGATTGTTTTATATTACACATCATTTATATCTGTGTTTTTTAAATCTGAAAAATCTAATTAGATCAAACAGCTTGCAAATTGCAACACTGCTCTCAAGCCAAAAATTATTCATACCCTTGGCAGATTTAGGTTTAAAGTCATCTTTTAAAGATAGATTAAACTAAGACTATCAGTGAAAACATGCAAGAAGCTTTTTAGGATTGGTGTAATGCCAATCAAGGTTTAATTTGAAGACTGATTACTGTGGAGAAACTAAATAATTTTCAACATTCTTCGGAGGACAAACAGAAGCAGTGTCAATCTGTCAGCAGTAAGGAAACAGTTTTGGACCATCCACAAGTCATCTGGATTTCTTTTATATAGAAACATTTTGAATTTTTCAGGTAAAAGAAACAACAAATCCTAGACTTGATGAAATCGGGTATTTAGATCACAATCAGTGCTTTTATTTCTTTATTTCTACCCTGCAAGAATTGCTGTGCTACACAACAATTTTTTAGCAAAGGGTTGCAGTTAGTGGGACGCTGTGGTTTGCAGATTAGAAGTGTTGCTGGTAAAAAGTGAACAAACACCCCTGGTGTCTCTGTGAACTGTTCTGATCTGCTGACACCGATATAAGCGAACACACCTCCAGCTTTGGAATACCAGGATTGTTGGAGAAAGAGCTGCGAAAGCATGCACAGATGATCACTAGTGTCAGCGGAGAATGAGATTAGTAGTACCCTCCCCAGGCGTTCCCTCAGCTGGCGTGTGTGTATGCTCTGACTCCTGGCTCTCATGGAACTGTGTGTGTTCTCAGCGAGGGGTTTTTGGCTGCTTTGACTGACACACACAAAGAGTTTAGGGAGTCCCGTCCCTCCCACAGCTGAGCTAAGAAGCCTTAAAGCTCCTTATTCCATGACTCTGCCACTTGTTTGATAAAAGAGAATCTGTTTCAAACCATTAATATCATGGAAATAAAACAATTAAAAGAATCTGACTTTAAGGAGGCCAGCATGCTGCAGACGTATACTCTGTCTGAAAACTTTTAGACGAGAGTGTACGTATATATATATATATATATATATATATATATATATATATATATATATATATATATATATATATATATGTAGGGAGAATTTAGAGAGACCAATTAACCTAACTGTCTAACTGGGAGGAAGCCGGAGTGCCCGGAGAGAACCCACGCATGCACAGGGGCAATCAACTTAGCACAAACATTTGCAGATTAACACACTCAGGCTGTGTACCCTGACAGAGGAATTTACAGGTTCAGTGAAGCCTTATGAGAAGTCGTGGATGTGGAAGTCTGTGGAATATGAAGCACATAAGGAGAGCTGGGTGTCCAGCCAGGTGAAGCACAGAACGCAGCCTGGCATCCACTGACACAGGCCAACTTCAAACACTCATCTGGGAAAATTATGGACCATCTCCATCCTTGACTTGCAGTTCTTGACACAGCAGATCTGCACAATGCTAGTGGGTATAGACTGCATAATGTGTCATTGACTACATTGACTATTTGCCGGCATCTATGTTTAGGAAAGCAGGTTGTACTAATTACTATTTTGAAAGTCATAAAACGACACCAAAAAGAACAAAAAAAAAAACACATACACACGCCTACAGTGGGAGGGTTATGGGTTAAAATGCACTGTATGGCCATTTTTTCATAGTGCAGCAGCTCTGTATAGGAGCAGCCATCCTAAAATGCTCACTGGACTGGCTACAGATTCTCAGAATGTGTCTGCATGTGCGACTGCTCCAGTGCTTCAATACACTGTCCATCAGATTAAGCTGCTATGCCTTTTCTTTAGTAGAATTCTACTTACGGCATTAGTCTTTAATGCCCTGCTTTTCATAGCAGAACCAAAGTAGGATAATCTTTCACAGGATTCTAGTTTCACATCGAAACTGCCTGTGGGTCTCAAAAGTGTGCATGCTCCTGGTAAAATACTAGGACATTAATAACTACTTTTAATGTGACAAACATGTTTAGCCCAGTGGTGCCCAAAGTCGGTCCTCAAGGGCCGGCATCCTGGATGTTTTAGATCTCTCTCTGGTGGTAGTTACAACCTATTCAGCATGTCAATGTTCTTCTTGGGCCTTCTAATGAGCCATCATTTGATCCAGGTGCATTAAACTAGGGAGAGAACTAAAACATGCAGGATGGTCAGATTGGTCAGATTAAGCCACTCTAGAACTCCCAATTTCACTGGTATATTTGACACAGAAAGAACATTGTACATTATTCAAAAACCAATATACCTACAGGAAAACATGGTGTTGGTGGAATCATGCAGTGGGGTTACTTTTCTTCAAATAAAACTGGGTCTTTTTTCAAGGTGGACGCAATTATGAACAGATCCAAATAATAGCCCCAAACCTTTGGGTGTCTGCTACAAGGCTGAATGGACTTTTTGTTTCTTTTAAAGTCAGTCCAGAACTAAAATTAGCAAATATTCAGTACAATAACACAAGATTGTTGAGGACAATAAATTTTCTCACATTCTGACAGAGATGAAGAACTTTGGCAAGACAAAGCCCACACGTACTGCAAAGTCAAGATATAGAATGCTGACAGTTATGCCCACTTATGTTATCTATTGCTTATAAAAACACATTAAGTTCACCAGCTCTAAACCTAAAGATTTTAGATGCCATCACATTGCATAATGTGTCGTAATAATGAAAATGTTGAATCCAGCTTAAAAGGTCAAAACCTCATCAATACAGAAACAATGATCAAAATTTTGTGACTGATTTTTGAATGTCCAGATAATCTTGTCAGTAAAAGCATTGATTACTGCTTCTAAATGTCACATAAGATAAAAACCCTTGCAAGTACAAGTCAGCTGCATTCAGGACAGTTGAAACATTGCAGATGCTTCCAGCAAAATCCACTGGGATTTGACAACACAACGTTGCCCTCTGTGGCTTTAAGTACCATTAAGAAACATGGGGTGGAATGTGGAATACTTTAGATCTGTTATATACTGTCCTCAGTTTGGCAAAGGTTATCTTTGAACACTTTATTGTTCATGGGTTTTTTTTAGCACTTTTAGATTCCTTCTATATTAATATTACACACTGGAGAGTAAGTTACAAAATACATTTATTATTAAAATCATTGTGTCTTTCATGCCAAGTGGGACAAATTTTCTTAGAATAAAATAGTGCTTAATTGTGAAGAGGAGAGATAAAAACCAGTTTTTCTTTTCTTTTTTTTTCATGCAAGAATCTGAATAATTTGACTTGCATTTCTATCCAGTCCCCCAAAGTCAATCCTTTGACTGAAGGGTATTTTGCAGTTGTATAAGGTTTTAACTATAATGTATGAAATTCTTCATAATTATGAACTACTTTGTGTTGGTCTAGCAAATAAAATTGATTTATCCATGTCTACACCTGCTTATCCTGGCAGGGTCAAGGGGTCAATCATTGGGCAACACAGAGACACATAGGACAAACAACAGCAGCTCTGCCAATGCTAAAACACAACAGCAACACAGTGTGGCTTTTATACTTAACATGTACTGTAAGTGGTACGGTATTCTTTAAAAATAAGCCCTTATGGAGGAGTCATTTAAATGCCAGTGCAGGTGGACCGGCTCTGCAAGAGTATTTTGCAAATCACCCAGTTTATGAGAAAGATGGCATGCGCAATTCCCAAAGACTCATAAAAATTCAGAGGTGCACGACCAGGCGCAGTGACAGCATGACAACAACGCGAGAGGTGGGGACGGCTCAATGCACCAACTATAAACCTAGCTATGACACTCCATAACCAAAAGTTCAACACATGTCAAACTGAAAATTTACAAAACACAAATGTAAATTATCCCGTTACAAGTTATCTGGAAAAAATGATTTTACGGAAAGCTAAGTGTGCTAAACATTTTTGAAGTTAGCAAAACCACTAAGCGAAAAATTAGCTTTGGTATTAGCATATTAGCGGATTAGCAGAAATGTACCCACCTCCTTGTGGAGAAGATGCAGAAAAACCCCAGCCAGGGATTCTACATACAATCACAATAACTTAATATAAAATTTGTGGTTGTGAAAAATTACAAAATGTGAAAATATTTTAGGTGATTCTAATACCTTTTCAAGGAAATGTAAAATCAAGTAGTCTGTTAATGCTAAACAAGTGTAAAACTTCACTTTTTCCATGTTTATGATTTCCTCCTACTACTGGCTACTGGCTTTGTAAAAACTACTTTCAAATCTGACCTCCTTCGAATAGGACACATTGCACAGAAACAAAAAAATCAATAGATGGTAAGCTCTTCAAAAAAAAGGGCAAATTTGCTTGTTTTCATTTCCTGAAAGGTCGACATTTTGCAGATACATCAGACACTGCCGATTTGATAATCACACAACACGATGTGGTTACACTGAACGCCGGTGGCAGCCACCAGCGTGTGAGCCGGTATGACTCACCTCTCTGCACCTCCAAGAAAAACACACCGACACAAACACAAATAAACTCAGAAAGCGGGACGGGCACTGATCCGGGTCAGCCCCGTTTAACGTGCTCCTCAGGTTGAGCACTGAGGTAAAATTGTAAGTGTAACAAACAAGACACGTGCACAGTATGACACCTATAGTGAACAGCCAACATTTAATGTGTAACTGCAGTCTGCCAACCAATCAGAGCCGACGGTCTGTGGCAGGCAAGCAGGCAGAGCAGAGGCTGAGACTAACTGTGAATACATGCAGACACAGGAGGGAGGAGAGGCAAGGAGGGGTTTGACAGTGAAGGAGGGAGAGGAAACCAAGCGAAGACATCCCCACTGAGTGTTCACCGAAGCCATCAGCTGAAGCTGCAGATATGATCACTCTAAACAAATAATCCCCTGGTTGGTAACTCTTGAAATTATGCCTATTGCAACTATGTTTATGTAGATGGAAATATGATTTAAATGGTATGATGATACTGTTGATTGTTGCAATGTAGTAGTAAAAACATCAAATAATAAATAAGGGAAAACTACAGAGAGAATGCCAAAAAATATGTAGTGAAGAAATAAAATGCAAATAAAAATGATTTCTTACCTTTGTAAGTGAGTTTTCTATCCTTTGTAATAAAACTGCAATTTAGTAGAAGCTTCTGTCGTTGTAGGACAAGTTACATCTACAGTATATGTATGCTTCTTTCATCTGAGCATGAACTCGTCAGTCCTCTGTGCCAGCGCTTCTGGTCCACCTTAGTAGGTTTGTGAAAACACACACAAGATGGTAATGAATAGTGGAGAGTGAAAGGACAGCACTACGCTGGAAGGCAGACAGTCTGCATGAAACAGGAGAGCTAGGAGAGTAGAGAGCAGACTGAGTAGGATGCAGGAGCTATTCTTCCCAACATCAGAGTGGCCGGGTTGGAAACACCCACCTTCTCAGCATGCATCAAATGGGAAGCCCGCTCTAAAGTATGTGGACATGGAAAACTCCTGCGTGCAACGGGAGATCATGCCTGATGAACGGTGGCTCTAAAAAGTATTCGCGTCCCTGGAAGCATTTTTACATTTTTTAATGTAAAAAACAGACACTAAGGGAAGGAATTTTTAACACAAAAACCAAAAATATTGACCTGTTTGCATAAATGCGCACACCCTTAAACGAGTACTTTGGTAAAGCATCTTTTAATTTAGTTTTAACACTCACTCTTCTTGGGAACACTTCTGCTATTAATTATAAAGCGTCTGATAGCCCAGAAACAAAGTTCAGCTGCACAAGCAGGATTTTTTTTATTATTTGCTCATTTGCATCTCTTAGCTAAAGAAATAGTTTGCAGAAAGATTACAAAAAAATTAAGTCATCTAACTGTAGAAAGAGATCAGTCTGGAGCCAGGAAGCAAAAAAAGGGCATCATCAGAAGAACACATTGTGACTAAGTCTGTAACCAAGTCAAAGTGTGGAATGCAATTAAACTCCTACCAAATAATACAGAACACTGAAATGCAATCAGAAGCTACTTTATACTTTGATTTGTTTATTTATTTTTACTTTAAATTGTTAAAAGACATATACATTAAAGGTGTAAAGTGATTTATTTTTTCCACTCATATCATTATTTTATGAAAATGTGGCATTTTTCCAAGGGTTTGTAGACTTTTAAGATCCACTGCATACACATGTGAAGCTGTGAGTGCTTGTTAACTTACACTTAATGACATATTAAGCCTTTCTCCTCAGCCAAGTGCAGCCTGTGAGATTTGTCTGCCGGTACTTTTTTTCAGCGGAAAGAAATAAACCGTGATAAGAGTCTTCATGCCTTAAACGGCTGCTAATGAGTTGAATTCGGGGCTCAAGATGTGTGTTCTTATAAAATCACTGCAATGATGTGATTAAACCAGCTGTTCCCAACCTTGAAGGATGCCCTGCAGGTCAAAGGAGGGGATGTAACTCTCAAACACGAATCCTTTAATTTGTTTGTGTTTTACTGCCTTATGCGCAATGAGTTCTTCAAATGAAATCAGAAAGACTGAAAACATGCTAATGATGTATTTCCAGGTTTGCTAAAAAAGTGTTGCAGCATAGTAATAGTTCATCTGATGCAAATAACAAAATAACAACTGTGTGCAGCTGTGACAACAGGATTTGTACTGAGAGCTAAGAAGATTCTTGGAGTGCACCGCTGCCTGTCATTCAACATGCCTTCATTTTCCCATCAGTGATCTCCTCCTGACAGAGATGGAGCATGAGAGTGGGGAGATTTTTTTTCTTTTCCTGGGCTTTAAAGCGTTCACACCACCTACATCTCCCAGGCCGTGCTGTGAGGGCTCCACGCCCCCTGGGACAAAGCCTGCTTTAATAAAGGCCAGCAGCATTGCACAGGGCATGCAAAGAACTCCTCGTTAACACAAGTTAAAAGAATAAAATATACAAAATTGCTGCATTTACATCAGGTGAAAAGAAACCAACTAAATTCTTGCTTTAATAGAAATAATATTTCTAACATTTCAAAGCTCAAATCTGCTTAATGACTTAATTATGTGTTTAAAGTCTTGTTTCTATTGTTTTAGGAAAGTCATACTCTATAGCTGAGGACATGGGTGGTGGGAGTTGCCTTTTGTTGAAGAAGAAATTAGGAGGCGATGAGAGAAAGGCAACACAATAATGCTTCTTTATTATGCAGCCCCACGTTAGGATTTAGATGGACTCTGAGACGGGATGTGGAAAATTACTGCCCCATCAGTTTTATTTGTCAGATCCAGGGCCAACCTAAGGCTTAAAAAACTGAGAAGCATCCCCAGTACTCTCTCCTCCAAACTCTCACACACCCCCAACTAATAGTGGGCCCCTAAAACCACCAGAATCATCATTCTTTGGTTGCATTAGCAATCGAGCAAAACAAAGCTCCCTAATATGTAAAAATGTTTTCATTGTGGAAAAAAAATCTAGTTGATTAACATGTTAATGCTTCTGAAGTACCCCACTCCATCTCTCGTAACAGCTAAATCCCTTAAACAACAGCAATCAGGATAAACTACTTGTTTGTTTTTACATTTGGGTTTTTTGTGTGTGTTTTATTTATTTTTTCTTAAAATAATCTGCATCATTTTTTGAGAGGCTAAAATAAAAACCAAACACCATTCCATTTGATAATTTCCGTCCTTTACTCTGCCATTAACTCCTGAAGCCCTAGCAGAATTTATGAGAATTAAAAAAAACAACCATATACTTTAAAACATGCCCACCAAGTTCATAGACTAACAACAGTAGTGCAAACTTTTGAAGTGGAGGGGAAATGGTTCTAGGACAACCGTTCACTGACATTACAGCTGCAGGTCTTTAGAGTATGTTTCTACCAGATTTGCAGGCTGAATTTATTTCCTTTTTGTTCTTTATGAAAAGGCCCTATGAATGCCACTTTGACTTGGATTCTTTAACACATGAATGAATATTCTTTGATCAAAACCATTTCAGCTGTGACCCTATATCGTACCTGTCCTGCTCAAAACAAAACCTCAAGTCTTTTGCAGCTTCTAACAGTTTTTATTCAATTATTTGCCTGCATACATCTCCATCCATCTTTTAATCAACTCTATTCAAGTTCCTTTTAAAAACAATGCTTCCCCATAGTATGATCCTGCCACCACCATGTTTCACATTAGCTTGTTCAAGCGGAAGTGCAGCATTAGTTTTCAACAAATACCGTTTTTGTCTTGGTCTCATCTGAACAGAACTTCTCTTCCTAGACTTTATGTGTTCCTTCAAATAGAACTTTGCATGGCTTTCTTTGAACTATTTTCTTGACAGTTTTCCATAAAGGTCAGTTTTGTTGATTGCATGACTAGAGGTTGTCTTTTCAACACATTCTTGCGCCTGAACTGTATAAACAGAAATTCTGTTTAGGCCCCCCAAACAGGAGCTCTGAACCAGCTCAGATTACAGCTTGGTAAATCATTCTCCTGATTTACTTTCTTTATTAATCAAGTAAATTTTGAAGAAAGTGTAGCTGTGTTATTTGGGATGAAATACCTTGAAATTATTCCATTTGTGAGATTTTTGCACACTGAAACAGTCATGAAATTTATATTAGAATCACTCCAAAACCCGAGACTGAGGAGACATCCTATTCTGGAGCATTAGACTGAGGATACCTTTGGGAATATCAGCTAATCTCACAGGAAGTACTAGACTAAACTACTACCGTCCATTATCTGCATCCTTGCTGCAACAACACCTGACAACCAAGGGGTTTCTTGAAGCTCGGGAACAGTATAGCTCA
This sequence comes from Xiphophorus hellerii, assembly GCF_003331165.1. Taxonomy (NCBI): domain Eukaryota; kingdom Metazoa; phylum Chordata; class Actinopteri; order Cyprinodontiformes; family Poeciliidae; genus Xiphophorus; species Xiphophorus hellerii. The sequence goes on from NC_045680.1 coordinate 2,831,019, forward strand.
GCTCCATTGATGCAATGTTTGCTGCTGACCAAGCATCCACTCTGCAGCAGCAGCAGCAGCAGCAGAATAAACGGAACGTCCAGCTCGAGTATCGCCGTATGAAGAAAAAAATGTCCCCGCAGTTTGAATCCCACCGTGCAACGACGCACCTGTCGTTTCGCTTTTTTAGTGGCAACATTCAGGTGCTACGATACTCCCCTCATCGTACAAACCCACGCCAGCACCAACAGTCTGTAGCCCTTTTAACAAAACAGTGCAACTGATACTATTAAGGTGAGACGATATTAAACAGACAGCTCTTGCTGCGATCACAATATATGTACGTTTTCCCCCAGAAAGCAATGCACAAACAAACTGTATCTTACCGTTAAAATCATGAAGGAGTAGCCTGGTGACTGTCAGATGAGGAGATGGTCCAGTGAAGATGGTGATGCTGCTGCTGGATAGTTTGCTGTCACATTTCCTGGATAATGTCGCCCCCTGTCGATTAAAACTGTGTACAACCGTTGTTAATAATTCCTAGGGATTGGACCGTTTTCTTAATTTAGGAATGTAAAACTTTACTTATAATGAAACAATTTATAATTGAAACTGATACAAACACGGTATATGTTCAGTTATTATTATAAATGTTTTGGAGCATACAGCTTCCCGAAGCAATAATAATGTCAGGTTTGCAGGTAGAAAACGGATTTATGATTTCAAAATAAAAGCACGAAGTTGTTGACGTTTAGTTAACATTTTACATGTCATTATGCCACATTTAACAGGGGTCTCAAACTCCAGTCCTCGAGGGTCACAGTCCTGCAGTTTTTAGATGTGCCACAGATACAAAACACTGGAATGAAATGACTTAATGACCTCCTCCTTGTGTAGATCAGTTTTCCAGAGCCTTAATGACCTAATTATTCTGTTCAGGTGTGGTGCAGCAGAGGCACATCTAAAAGTTGCAGGACTGCGGCCCTCGAGGACTGGAGTTTGAGACCCCTGTATGCTGACTTTTACAAACGAAATATATAGCGACAACGGATTATATTGAATAAGACTTAAGGTTTAACTTTATTTATGTCAAAACTATACTTGCAAGCAATGTGTTCCAGGCCTCTTGATTAGTAGTTATGCCCTTTATAGAATCGTGGTTGCAGTACATCAGTGCTTCTCAATTCCAGTCCTCAGGCCCCCCTGCTCTGCATGTTTTAGATGTGCCTCTATACCAGAACAGCTGATTCAAATGATTGCATGACTTCTTCTGCAGGCATCAAGTACTGCAGAAGCCTGTTAATCATCCATATATTTAATCCAGGTGTGTGGCAGCAGGGAAACACCTAAAACATGCAGGGCAGGGGGGCCTGAGGCCCAGAATTGAGAAGCACCGCAGGACATTGTGATGACGGAAAGGTAGAAAGTGATGTAATCAACATATTATCACAATATCAAGAAATAATAATGCAACTTTGAAATAGTTTTTTCCAAATACGAATACTTTTGCTGTAAATCGCAAACAGCAAACAACTTTGGATCGGCATTCGTAACTATACCTAAAGTAACCACAATTATCCAAAAATGGATTGTATACCTAACCAAATTGTCTGTTTGTTGATAAAATCTCCTCCTCTCAGCAAACAGCTGTTTTGTTTGTCAGCCTTTATTTTGATGGGAACCCCAAACTCTCTATCTTTCTCCTTTTTAGCTTAGCTGCCCTTTCAGAAAACACTACAAACATGGCGTCAACAGGGTGGATGGATTTTGTCGTTTTAGGTGTCTTTACATGAGCCTGCGTTTTAGACTGTAAATTTTCCACGTAATCTAATTTTACAAAATCTTGTGCATATTTATAAGATTTATGTGCTCGCATGGTTTACATTTATTACGAAATGCAACCGTTATTTGAGATTTTTGTCGGATATTTTCAGACAGTGTCGATTCTTCACCGGCGGAGAAACGGTCAACGTGTCTTCGAGCAGGAAAAAGCGCCAACTTCTCTTTGCACCGTCTGAATAGTCAAACAGCGGACTAAATGGTTTGAATGACTGCATATTTGGGAATATATATTTAACCTGAAGCTGGAATGAGTCCTTCAGGTAAGACTTAAACGTGTCCTCTGACTGTTAGAATTAAGATAGTTCGTTGTTTTGAATTAAGCAGTTGAAGGCAGCGTGCTGCCTGTTTACTCCTCCCACTGCTTCACAACACCGCTCCATGTCGACCCAGTTTTTGTACTGTGTTGTGTTCAAATAGTTTGGAATGAGTTTTTAAATGCACACTGCTTTGTTTTTACTATTTTGTAAAAAACAAAATAGGGAGGCAGAGGTTCGTCTCTGGTTGTTGTGGAGGGGTGGTTATACAGGCATCATTAAGTTAGCGTTAGCTTGGTTATATGTTATATAATACCGAACTGAACTTGTAACTGTACACTACACTGTAAACCAGAACCGTCTGAACTGATGAACTCGAACTGTTTAGCTCAAAATTACATTACAGGAGCAGAAACTTAAGTGCGTAGTTACGTTCGTTCATGTCGAGCTCTGATGGCGCCGACTGAAATATAATTTGTAATTCTCTTTTTCGCCAGTGAGTTGCGCTGTTCGGTCTCAGTAAGATACCAAGGAGAACGAAGATGTCAGGTCTGCTGGCTGAGAATGCTGGAGCAGGACAGGAGAGTCCTGTGAAGAGGAACAAACTTTCCTTAAAGTTCTTCCAGAAGGACACAAAACGAGCTCTGAATTTCTCCGAACCTCAAGCAGAAGAGGCCAAAACACTAGAAGAAGAAGATTCTCCAGCCAGGTGGGTTTGTGAGTAGTAGTAGTAGTAGTAGTAGTAGAGTAGTTTGTTTTTCAGACTTTGCAATAATAAACCACATTTTCATGTTATGAACAACACTCAGTTAATCGCTGAGATACAGATGTTGATATTTTAAAAGTAGTCCATGTTAACTTATTTTGTCAGCAGTACACAAATCAACTTCTTTTGTTTTATAAACAGTTGACAAATGTCCATATTGTCAAAAAAAAAAAAGAAGTCAAGTCAAAGTTTATTTATAGAACACTTTAAAAAAAGCAAAACTGAACAAGCAGAATTTGGTCATAAATCACATAGGAACAGCAGTCATTAGTTGCTGGAAATAATTTGATCTATTTAAGAAAACATCAATGTTCAGTATTTAACTTTTGCCAACTTAAACAGAGATTGTAGAAATTAAACTTCTGCAAAACTGACATCTTCATTTATCATTAATTAAATGTGTAGGAAAAATAACATTTTCTAAAATATTTATTTTCCAGATGTTATTGTTCATTCAGTTCAAAGTTTTCTCAGTCTAGGTTCAGTAGTCTTAAGGTTTATGTAAATAAAAACGAAATGGTTCTTTAGTACTAAAAATGTACATTTAGTCACAGAAGTAGTATAAAATGGTATTTTAAATGGGCACGTAAATATGAACTGTATCCCTGTAGGAAGAAAAAACACTGTATGTTTTGTTTCTCCAATTTGTTTTCTGTGTGTAGATAGTCTCAACAACTACAAACATCCAGCAGCTTCAGTTTGCTGACTCTGCCAAACTGGGTTTCAAAAAACTTTTCAGCTTTTTATGTTTAGATTCTTCCTATAATTTTGTATTCATTTTCACAGTGACTTTTCCATTTTAGAATTGTATACACCCTCTGTATATACACCACAAACAGGTTTTCAACTGTGGATAAACGGAGAACATGTAATATCTTCCCACTCTAAATTAGGGCTGCACAATAGAAATAAAATCTGTTTTAAACATTTGTTGCATTATCAGATACTTATAACACTTTTGGCCCAGAACACTGGAGGAAAAACTTTGGCAAACATAATAATATTGTTACTGTTGTATATAGTTTATGCTCTCATTCCATATAAAAAAACCTTGAATAATTTAAGCAATGACTGTGAAAATTAAACAATCTATTTCCTGTTTTGTTTTTCTAATCTGCTGCAGCTGTGATCAGGTGGTGTATGGCCCCGCCCCCTGCCCATCTTCACCTGGCCTTCCAATCCCATGTGAGAAGAAAGAGAACCTTTTGCCTTTTGTGGGTCTCAATAACCTTGGCAACACCTGCTACTTAAACAGCATCTTGCAGGTGGGTGATTACTTCTTAGTTCAAGTTCTATAAATCAAAAAATCTCCTTCAGAAATGTATTTAATATATTGTAGGTCACATATTGTTGCTGAATCTTAATGAATAATTTGACTAGTGCCCTAAAAGTTTATTTTGCTTCACTAGTTTTTAAGTTTGTTCTGGAGTTCTACTAAATACTTGCTGGTTTCTAATCTTTAACGAAGTTTTGCACATGGCAGCACAAAACAACCCATAAAGAAGCAAAGAGATGAAATTGTTTCTCATTCACTAAAAGAAGAGAAGGGTGTTTTCAGATAGAACAGCTTAAGGCTGGAGATAAGAGGTTGCTTTGCAGTGTGTTGTCCTCCTGAATGAGGCATTGTGTGCTTAGATTGCCCCATTGTAGCTTATCTGTAGAGGCATTGTTTGGAAGTGAAGAGACGACAAGCGGTGGACGTTTTATCACCCAGTTGGATTCTTGTGTGATCCCTTCTGTAACAGCTATTCACACAGCGGGCCTGTTGCTGCAGTGTCATATTTCACTTGTTGCTTACAATAGGTGAGATGTCTCTCCTTTTCAAAGAGAACAAAAGATAAAGAAATTTGCCTCGTCTTCACAATGAAATGATATCAGATGTACAGAAAAAAGCACAAAAAATGTGTAAAAGTATGAGATGGATTTCAGTATAAATACTGAAACATAAATTTCAGTATTTATGTTTTGGTAAATATTGATTGACCCATAAAAACATGTTTCACTTTATAAAATTGTTTTGGTATAACTGCTTTTACATAAAATCTTTTTATTTCATCACAAATCCAGTTTCAATCTTTGTTTTTCACTTCCTTTCCTTGAAACAAACTTGGAAATGGCAGAAAATATTTTCAAAAACTGGCTCTTCTTTCAGTCATTCCTTCCCACAAAGCGCGCTTATCACCAAGAAAGTAGACCTTTGGTGAACGTCACTGTGAACTATGAAAACCCACGGAGTGCATTTGTTAAAAAAACATCCAGATTTTCCAAAGATCTTCAGAAACACAAAATTTTGATTGATTGATCAAATCTTGATAATCCTTTTCTTTAAATTGTTTTGTATGTAGAAGCTGTTTATAATAGCTGAAGACTGCTCTTTAAATCTACATTTAAGTCACACACGCACTCATAGCCTCTGACAATTGTTTTGGAAAGACCAATTGAACTGTGGAAGGAAGCCATCCTACACATGTTCATGTCTGGGGTATTCATTGGCTGTTGGGTTTTAGAAATCTGTGTAAATGGAGCTAAAATGTAATGAATTGTGTTTTTCACCTGCAGGTTCTGTATTACTGCCCTGGCTTCAGAGAAGGGGTCAAGAACCTGTACGACCTTTCCAAAAGACCAGAAAAACCAAAGGATGAAACTGCTAAAAATGAAGAGGTTGGTTCAAAGCAAACTGTTAAAAAAAATATTTTTAGAATATTACACCATTTATCTGGATTTTAATATATATATACACACTTTCAGTGTTTTTCTAAAGCTATTGTGTGTTGCAACTAGAACATTTATTCAACAAACCTCCTGGGTCTTATTTCTTCAGCCTCAGAGTCAGCAGTCAGAGTGTGCGTCTGAGACTGTGCCGGCTCACATCGAGCTCCTTGGGAGCTTCAGCAGCCTGATGACCTCAGTGGAGCAGCTGCAGTCCAGCTTCCTGCTCAACCCTAATGGCTTCAGCGAGGGAGAGCTGGCCACGCCCCCTCGCAAAATACTTCACACCATCAGGTCCTGTCAGCCTGCTGCTGCTATTCAAAGGCTAACCTGAGAAAAAGTAGAACAGGATGATTGAAGTATTTGCACCAAAAAAAACAACAAATGTTGATCTGAATGAGTAAATTTAAACCAAATTTGTTGTTTTGATATTTAAATGCGTTTATAGTGAAAATACTTTGTGTGTTTTTGTGCTTTGCAGGCAGCTGAACCCTATGTATGAAGGCTATCTCCAGCATGATGCTCAGGAGGTTCTGCAATGCATCCTGGGATACATTCAGGAGGCCTGTGACACTATCAGAAAAGAGCAGGAGCTGGAGAGGAAGGAGGAGGACGACAGCGACGTTAAAAAGGAGACTGGCGTTCCCTCAGATTCCAGTTTCTCTGGGACGGAATCCAGAGCTTCCACGGACGAAGTCAGCGGAAAGAGGAAGAGCGACACAGAGGTGGGAAACGCCAAGAAGAAGACCAAGTCCAAGAAGTCTGAGTCCACTGAAGAAAATGTCTGTAGAAACAAACCCTTCACTCGCTCCAAGAGGAAGTCCTCCAGTGATATCACAGTGGATAGCGCTCAGAGTAAAGAGGGAGAGCAGGAGGAGGAGGAGAAGAAGAATCTGAATCCTGATGAAGAGAAAGATGAAAAAGCATCCAGTAAAGAGACAAGCGGGAAAAGAAAGAAGAGAGGTACTCTGGGTTGGCTGAGATCATCAGGGAAACAGCCGAGTATTTTCTCAAAGTTCTGCAGCGTCGGGAAGATCAGCTCTACAAATCCAAAACCTCAGAACAAATCCGAGCCAGAGAACAGACCGTCAGAGGAGCCAAAACAGAAAAGCACTCAACAGTCTGTAGCAAGGAAGTCAGCTACAGGTCAAATAGAGAAACAGCAAGGTAAGAGATGAGCAATGAAGGTAGAGGGAGTAATGTGGGAAAATGTAGTAAGTTTGAGTAATGCCTGTAAGGCAACACGCCGTCAAAAACTGATAACTGTTGGGGTAAAAATAGATTCAACTTCTGCCTTGAATCCAGTATGTTTGTCAGAGTTCTGATCATGATCCAGGTTTCTCTGTTTGCCTCAGACGTTCTGGGCCTGATGGAGAAACTGTTCCAGGGCCGACTGGTGCTGAGGACTCGTTGTCTGGAGTGTGAGAGCTTCACAGAGCGGAGAGAGGACTTCCAGGACATCAGCGTGCCGGTGCTGGACGACCAGCCGAAGAGTCCAGAAGATCTATCTGAAGGTGAGGCATTGAAAATATTGAATTGTGACAGAAAAGTAAAAACAGAAGAAGCTTTCCAAATTTTCACAGCTCCATAGGCATGCTGTGTGCCTCATCAGCCATTATCTCTTCACTGATTGTGTTTGTTGTAAAGTCAAGTTTAGCTTTTTGCATTTCTCAAGATTGCTTTATCGGAATAACAAAATTTCCCAAAAATAACTCTGCCATTAATTTGAGAAGTAGAATTTTGGTTATGTAGAGGAGATTTTTTAAACTACTACTTATGGTTACTTGTTAATGAAACTAATTTAATACAAAACAAGTAATATTGTTTATCTTTTCAGTCTCTCCAGACCCGAAGCCTGAGATGAAGACCTTGACGTGGGCCATTTCTCAGTTTGCCTCTGTGGAGCGCATCGTTGGTGAAGATAAATACTTCTGTGAAACCTGTCATCACTACACGGAGGCTGAAAGGAGTCTGCTGTTTGACAAAACTCCTGAAGTCATCACTATTCACCTTAAGCGCTTCTCTGCCAGCAGCTTGGAGTGAGTTCACAAACCGATCCTTTGTAAAAACCAAAACTCTTAAGGTTTGGTGACTAACCTGGTTTTCCTGGCAGGGTGGATCCGTACGCAGGCCTCTCTAAAGTCAACACTCCCTTACAGACGCCCCTCACCTTGTCTCTGAACGAGTGGTGCACAAAGCCATCGGCTGCTACAGGGCAGCAGTATGAACTGTTTGCTGTGGTCATGCACAGCGGTGTCACCATCAGCAGCGGCCACTACACCACCTACATCCGCATGTCCGATCTGAAGGACGCAAAGGTCTGGCTGCAGGACAAGAAAGAAAAAGTTACTGAGGAGGATGTAAAAGAAAGCAAAGAGGGAGCACAGACAGACGAAAACACAACCTTTGACGATGGCGAGGTGTCGGTCAGCCTGAGCACAAGGGGGCAGCGGCGAGCGGGTTTAGCTAGCACTAAATCAGGGAGCAAAAAGCTTTTGGAGGGAGGCGTTGGACTCCTGGGGGGACAGAGGAGTTTGCCCAATTGCGACCTGGGAAGCGGCAGCAAAGCAGCTAACCGTGACGCAGCGGAGGGATCTAAACGGAGAAAGACGCTAAGCAGCTCCAGCCAGAATGCTGGCGGACTCAAAAAGGAGCCGGAAGATGCGCCGATGGCTCCCCCTGGTGGGATGGAGGCAGCAGAGCAGCAAGCTTTAACCAGCCTGCTGGAGTATGAGGGGAAATGGCTGCTGTTTGATGACTCTGAAGTGCGTTTGTTTGTGGAGGAGGACTTCCTGCGAGCCTGTTCTCCTGAAACGTGCTCCTCATCCACACCCTACCTGCTGTTCTACAAAAGGATGCCCGAGCCCCGACACTAAAATAAGCACAAGACATAAATGTACACAGACATATATATCTGTAATTGTTGGTGCCAAAAACATTCATTGCCATTTAAACACATCGTCTAAAGTTTGTTTCTGCCTGCAGCAGTCTCCTCCTTTAGGACCAAGGCCAGTTGACTCTACTCTAAAGCAGGGGCTCACTATAAAAACTAGCTGAAAAATGTTTCCTCGTTATTTTCTTTGTACACGTCAGGGATGTTTAAGCCTTTTTTGTACAGATTTAGTTGTTTGTAGTGGTGTATTTTTGACACTGGCTTTCAAAAATAGTCTGTAAGGGTTGTTAGTGGCAAGAGTACTTTTCAGCACAGCTTTTATTTAGATCGAAGACTTTTTTTTTCTCTCCATGTGACAGAATTTGCAAAATACTTTTTCAATGCAGTGTTTTCTCAAACTGTCCCTTTATTTTTTTTTTTCTCAAATCTCCCATTTGTATGCTGTTTTTTTTTATTACTGTGCTTGGGCCGCCTTCAATAAGTAACACTTTTTTTTTTTTTGATGTATTGAAACATATTTACAATATATTTCTATTAGAAATACAAAAATAACCGTGTGCAATCTGTTTAGAAAACCAGGTTTTTATATCACATTTTATATGGTCAAAGTTTCAGTAATGTCCAGAATTTAAAACGCAACTCTTGATTTAAAATCCTTTATCTTTTATGCTTTTTACAGAGTTTAGTAGTAAATTGAGGGAAAGTAAATTGTTAAAGCTGCCCATTAGCCAGCCCCTTTTTTTGTGCAATGTTATGTTTAATTGATCACACATTCACTTCCTGTCTGAGAGAAAATAATTGAAATTATTTCTGGAGAGGCTATTTGATACTTTGAGAACTCCTGTAAAGTCCAAATGGTTCCTGCTGTATCACTCATAACAGTAATAACCACGGACAAAAATCTTTTATCCTAGATTTCTACAAAATACCTAATCACATTTTTTTTACAAACCATAGAAGGGAAAAGAAGCTACAAGAACTCCCAGACTCGACAATTTTTTCTGCAACCCTGAGAATGAGAAATCAGTTGCTTATGTGATAAATAAAAAAATGTAAGATTTGGGTCCACTCAACCTACCTCACTGCACCTTGGTCATAACATGGAAAAAGAAATTGAGGCTACTCCCATTGCACAAGTTGCTTTCTTTTATTAGTGTTTTCCCCTTAACAGCTCTAAGTGTCCCACATGTTCAGTTATATTTTTACCAAATTCAAATCTCCCCTGGGAAAAAGGATAAGAATTGTGTCATAATTGTCATATAATCCAGCAACCTTTTGACATCCTGTAGTTAATTGACTGTGAGACAAAACTTCATATTGTGAAGTATACTCTGTACTTTGCTTGAAGATTTTCTTCAGAAGATAAAAGCAACCTTGATAAGTGTGAAGCTGTAGACCATACCAGCTGTAATTACCTTTGGGTTGAAAGCAGACAAGCAATAAAGTTTTTACCTCCAGTTTTGCTTTATTGTCGTTTTCTCCTGCATAAAGCAGCTTAACTGGAATTTAGCTTAAGTAATACATACCCAAGTATATATAGGTACATGTCTAAGCATATCTGGGAAACATTTTATACCAGTACATAAAAATTAAATGGGTTTTATTTCTGGTTTGATTTAGTTTCTCAAATTTGAATATTATACAAGGTCAATAAAAATTTTATTTTTATAGCAAATGTTATAGATTGCTGACTTGACAATTATCAAACATCCTGGATAATAAAAAGTGCAGAAGAACTGTGTTCAGAGTGCTGCAACCAAACATATTAATAGATAGTTAAGCTGAACTGGTTGCTACTGAACCAAATGTCAAAAGTCACTTTAAAATGAAAGTTTTAGTAATTCAGATGAAAGTCGTAAGCCAGACCAAGTACAACTATTTTTGTAAAGCTATCTTATCTATTGTTTGTATTTTTATTGTAAGCCGTGATTAAAATGTACAGAAATAAGTGCTTGACACATGTCACTGTCTAATGAGTATATATGTCTCAGTTTTTGAATTAAATTACATTTTCAATGTTATTCCAAACTATTTACATAGGTTTGTACATTACAAGAAAAGAAATCCCACACCATCTGAACATTAAAATATTTATTTAGTAAAATATTCAAAGTAAAACAAAACTACATAAAATTATACAAGGATGTTTTAAGTACCTAATTTTAAAATGTTGCTTAAACATAAAATAATAATAAAGCATCATGATAAATACTGGTACAACTTTTTCCATGTTTAAATTTTTTTCTTCCTCGCCTCCCTCCAATACATAAACTTTCAAGTCATAAATGCATTGCTACGCTATAATAAAAAAAAGTGCACAAATGAAATTGAATACATTATTTTTTTGACACATCGTACAGAATTAAATAAACACCTTGACTTTTAAAGTGGTACCTTTTTCTGTGGATACTTGTAAAAACGTTGGTTGTAAAAAGGGGGGCAGGGGGTTTGGCACTTATCCGGGGCTCAGAGCACTCTTCGTATTCACTGGTTTACAGCTTGAAGGTTCTGTTGGTATCAAGTGTTTAAATGTGTGGGTTTCTTAAGGTAGCTGAGGGAAAATCATCCCCATAGCAACAAACAGCAACTCCTGATCCTCAAGATCTCCTTGTTCACTTTGCAGACTGTGTGACCGTTTGTCTAGAAACAAATTAAGACACTGGAATGACGTACCGAGCTCCTTCGCTTGTAACAAACACTCCTATTTACACTTCAAAATAAATTAATATTGCAAATTTCTGTAGTCTTTGTGTGGGTGACTGAGTGCAATCTCTCCATCTTCAAATGTCAAGCTTGCGAAGACTCAGTCTGCTGAAGGAATCTCTGCAAAATGAAAAAAAAAGGAATTCAGAGAATTTCCCGCTTTTTTTCCTGGATTACCTGCTCCTTTTAACTACTGATGAGCTGGATGATTTCATCTAAAGCTTGATTTGAGAGGTTAGGCAGCATTTTGCGACTTGCAAAAGTATTTACAACCCTTGAATATTTTTAAATATTAAATAAAATAAAATATTAAATAAAATACATTAGATGTATTTTATTTGGATTTTATACAATAGACCAGCACTAAATATACAACTGTGAAGTGGATGAAAAGAAACGCATGGTTTTCTTATTCCTTCTGAGAGCTCTTGCCACAGATTCTCGGTTGTGTTAAATGTAGGACTTTGACTAGGAACAGTGTTCTGCGGAAACTTATAACCAGAGTTTTTTGATCTTCATAGAACTGCAAGATTTATAAACACACAGGTGGACTCTGTATACTAATTAGGCAACTTGAAGAGAATTTTATTTAGCGAACAGGAGGGTGAACACAGATGTACACCACACTTTTCAGATTCAGTTGAAAACCACATATAATTTTCTTTCAATTTCACAGTTTTCCATTACTTTGTGTTGGCCTATAATATCAAATCTCAATCAAATCTATTGAAGTACGAGAATGAAATATGACATGTGTCAAAAAGTTCAAACAGTGTGAATACTTTGGCAAGGCACTTCATGTATCTGCTGTTAAAATATCAAAATCAAATGGCAGAAGTGTTAGTAATTGTGATTTTTTTTTTTTAACCAAATGCACAATAAAAGAACCATTCATATTTGGGTGTTTATGTGCAGCATCACTATTTCCATGTTAATCTCTGTTTTTAAAGGTGGCTGCAGTGCTGCAAACTGTTTTTTTTTTACTTGAGAAAACTCTAAAATCTCTAAATGACGACACAAAAACACAAGGTGTAGTTTCAGAGCTACCTTATCAAGCTGTCCGTTTGCTGCATGATTATTACAAAAACAAAACACTGTTTTAAAAAAAAACACCAAAACAAAGAAGTGAGCGCAGACAGGCAACATGTCTTCTCTCACCTGTGCGAGTTGACCTGCAGGACGGGTTTGTAAAGCTGTGGGATCTTCCTGTTGATGAGGGGCTGCAGCGCCTCCTTCAGTCTGTGGTAGTTCCGCTCCAGCTCCCTCTGGTACTCTTTCTGGTCCGGTCCGATCAGGCTCTTGTTCTTCCGGAGGGCGTCTTCGCACCTTTGGCAGGACAAACGTTGGAACGTAAAACTGAAATATCCTAACAAACAGAGTTTGGAAGCATAAAGTACCTCTTTGTGAAGTCCTTAAAGCACAGACGGAGCTTGTTGTGGTGTCGATACAGTTTTGGGTCACTTGGGATTTCTGACAGGAACACCTGAGCCACTTCCAACGGACCCTAAAATGGGTTTTCTATATGAGCATCAACAGATATAGAATCAAATAAAAAGAAGTGCTGTGTGTTTCGCTGATGTCTGACCTGGTTTACCGTTGTGCCCACAGATCCCTGCAGAACCATCTGCAGCATTTTGGCGTCAGCAGGGTCCTGGTGGGTGGCAAAAGCCAGCTCCTGCGTCTTCTTCTGCATATCCTCTATCGCCACCTCTATGGGTGTGGAAATAATCTGGAAATAGAAAAACATCCAGAGATTTCACTTACTGTAAGTAAAACAGTATTTTCTAATCTGTAATTGCCTATTTCTGTAAAGAAATTCCACAACAGAATGATAGTTGTTGTTTGTCATGGGTCACAGACTACAGTCATATCTAAAAAATTACAATACATGTTCCAATAAGCCTAGTTTGTCAGAAAAGTACCTTTTGGAAATAAACTTTAAGCAGTTAAATTTATGTATCAAGTTATGTATTAAACATCATTTTCCTTTTACCATTTTAACGTTTCACAATAACTCCTTCAAAAAATACTTGTTTACATAGTTGTTCATCTTTGTTCAGTTCTCAGCTTGTCCAAGTCTTTTCCAGTTATCTGCTTGTTAATTCATAGCCTACCTCCTCCTTGTGAATGATGTTGATCCTGGTCTTGATGTAAGGAAAGGCGTGTGATGTGGTAAGGATGGTCTTGCGTTTGAATTGCTCGTGCAGGTCCCCGTGGGCCCGGCCGTCCAAGGTGAAAGGAGTGCAGTACACAAAGCGCCTTAAGTTGTAGTTCTTGTCGAAGTAGGTGATGCGGTCTTTCATCTCGTAAGTGTCGAAGTACGGCTCCACGTACGTGATCTGGATGAAGGCCTGAACACAGTAAAATGTTGTCAAATGACCAGGCAGGTTTGCTGTGGATGAATTTGACATGGTGATGAGGCTTTGGAGCACCAACCTTATTGGGGTCAAGTTTGCACTTATCTACAGGGTTGGAGTCCTTAATGACTTCTACCTGCTCCTCCCCGAAGCGCTCCCCATAGAAGCTCTAAGAGAAAAGAGGGCGGGGCCTTTACACTTCTGCTAGGTATAAACATTTTAGATAGGTCATTCTTTTTAATTCAAAAGTTCAGGAGTTATTGAAGAGCGATGCTGTTTACCTCGAGCCTGTGGGAGATTTCGGCCAGCTTCGTGATGGCCGGCTCTTTATACACAAACTCCTGCTCATCCAAGTCGCCAAACTTTGAACCATAAAATCCCACTCTGAAGTACGTACCAAACATCCTCTTCCCGTCCTGTGAGCAGATAAAAACACCTGTCAGAGGACTGTCTTCAACTCTAAATAAATTAAAACTTTAGATAAAAATCAGAGTTCTCCACAATGTCGGAACCAAGATCGACTAAGACTTGTAAAAGAGTTCAAAGCCTTCACTTTAGGTACAACAGAAACAGGAGGTCTTTTCCAGAAGGCAACCTCCTCCCCTGGGAAGAGTTTGGATCAATGTGCAAAGATGTTCAATAATATTTAATTTCAAGAAGTACTCATCAAATGTAGATGCAGCAATGTATTAATATATTTGCAGATATATTAATATCTTTACAGTTTATTAATAGGCAGTTTTATCAATACATTCTGCCACAGCAGACCCTTTGAGAACATTTTTGATCTTGGTATGGCCCAAAATGAAAAAGAGTTTGACATTCTGGATTAAACATTCATCATCTGTGTCCTAAAATGTGTTCAAGAGTCTTATTGAAATAAAAATGGCCTAAAGTTCAAGTAACATGACCTATATACAGCATGTTGTGGTATTTAAATTGCAGTGTGTAATGGTTTATCTAGAGATTTTGAAAGTTAACAAGAGATGCACCAAGGAATGGGCTGGGAAGTGATTATTTATGTTTTGGACTGCTACTTGTCAGATGAAGATTGAAAAAAGAATGATAACAGCTCACAGAGTGGAGGTTTCTACTGAGTAAAGACAAGGTTACCTATTGTCAATTTCAGTGTAATTAATTCTGAGCAAAAACACTGAAAAAAAGTAAAGTGTGTTTTCCATAACACAGTGAGAAAAGTTAGTGGTTCATTTAGCCTGCAAGAGAGAGAGAGCAAGACATTCAGCAGATAACAGGAAGACTGAACATACTTCAGTCTTCCACTGTTTTATTCTTTTGATGTGGAACATTCTTGATTTGAAAATGTTGATACCAATTTGGAAAGCTAACACTTTGGGGAACAATCTGCATTTTCTAGGGAAACTACAGATTGTCTATAGTCAAATTAGATACTGTTGAATTAGGAATTTTTTTTACTGGTTTTAAAGTCATCGCAGAGCAAACACTCGAGTGCGCACAAGTTATTAGAATTGTTAAACTGCCAGGTTTTGGTGATGTAAGTACATTTTAAAAATGACTAAATATGAATACAGGAAGTCTTAGAGAGTTAAGAATTGGCTAAAGTAAGAATCAGCATATCAAAGACAAAAAAAAGAAAAAAAGAAAGTGTCTAGAAGAAGCCCAACAGCCTCCAGAAATGGTAACTTTCAACTGCTTTTCATTGAACAGTTCAAGTACAAACAAAGCAACAAAAAAAGTAGGGAAAACAGACAACAGACGCTTCTGACAATATAATATAAACTGTTGAATTCAAGCCATGAATCAAAGCAGCAGGAGGGCTTGCTGAATCAAAGCCTTACATTTTTATTTATAGTTAAAATTGAGAAAATTCTACCCTGAAGAACAACAAAAAAGAAGCAAGAGTCCAGAAGCTTAACAAGGAAAAGAAGACCAAAGGAGAACCGGCATGTTGTTTTAAATAGCACAGGTGTGTTTGTCAAAGTGTAACAAAATTTCCTTTGTAGGATATTACAATGTGATGGCTTGGTAGATTTTCAAAACATTTAACAATATTGCAACAAAAATGCGGTCAATACCCTTAAACTAATGCACTTACCACAAGACACAATTAAGTAAAGTGGGAGGGGAGGGTCAGCAACCAGGCAAATCAAAAAGGAGAAAACAGAACAAATTTTAATCAGGATGGAGTTGCCCCCCAGAATCAACAAAAACAACACAAACACAAGATCACAAGATCAAAAATATCTTCAGTGATTTGAAGAAAATGATTCCAGACCATGCGAGATGAAAGAAAAAGGGAAAAAAGTCAGAAATAAAGAACCTTAGCCCTTAAACACCACCATGCACCCTTCGTGCAACTCCAAAACAAAAAAAAAGACAACAGAATCTGAACCAACTCATGCAACAAACCACAAAAACTCACCCAGAGGTTAATAAAGTTAACACAATGAAAGGGTGGATGGAAAATAATAGTAATTAAAAGTCAGGGGTCGATTTAGTTTATATAATTAAAAGAAAAAGTCCATCATAATAGTAACTTCAAATCAATAGGAAAAATCAAGTAACTCAAAAAATACTGTTAGTTGAACCCTCACTGGAAAAAAAAAGACAGCTTACATAATCTGATTCCAGCTTCCACCTAATGTTTGCAACACCTCCATTAGAAAAGGTTTATAAAATTGAGTGAGGCAAGAAAGATCTGAGACCCTTCGTGTTTAAACAGTGTACTGAAATCGAGCCCTGTGAATGAAGATGAGGGTGAGATGAAGTGTGGCAGCAGGCGGTGTCAGTCGATGAGTGAGTGCTGACTGACACCAGCAGAGAGACAGAAGACGAGGGCGGATTAGGAGCGGATTGTGCTGGTGACGCATTCATGTCGACTTTTTAGTCATTAGTGTCATCTCGTGGCTGTCATGCACAGCCCGTCAACACTGCCACATTTGAAAAAAAAAAAACAACAAAAAAACCAAGTTCCTCCGGCACAAAATGAGGGAAGAGATATGAAGACAGGTGAGGGCTTTGGTGAATAAATACAGCAACATCCCCAGCAGGGCAGACGTTGGGAATGTCTGCAGCTGTTAATGGGCTGAATGAATGAAAATAAAGCGAAGAGCAACAGAGCGCTCGCAGCTGGCAAATAAAAAGATGGAGAGTAAATGAAAATATTTAAAATAAAGATAAACATGAGCAGGGCCAAGCAGGAACTATTTAACCACCTACCTCCCAGCCAGTACTCTGTGTAACAAAGAGAACAGGACATGTGAGGACAAGACATTCACAACCCCCACACACAGCGTGGTCCACACATGCACAGGATGATATAACCAAGAGAATTTCTCCTTCACAACTATTCCAGATTGGAGAAAATTCCATCTTATCTAGAACCAAATTAAGCAAATATAATTCAAGAAGAATCATTTTTGGTTACCACTAAAACTACACACCAAGTCACTAAACCAATGCTGACATTGGAATCTGATATTTCATGCATCCTTTATTTCTTAACAAAACAAATGAAATAAAGCATGCCAGGAGCCCGACATATAAAAAAATAAAAAAAAAACATACAGAAGATAAAATTATAAACGTGCAATATTGTGTCTGTGTGAAAGCCTGTTTCACTGCTGGGCTCCAACATGGTTCTGAATGAATCAAACAACCTTCATTCAATGAAATACTGGTTTTGAGCTTCTACACAGTTTTATTAATGTGACAGTTGATGGAAGTGATACACATTCATTAGAAGGTGAAGGCTGAGTTTGGACTTTTTCATTGTGTGTGCAGACTTTAAAAAAAGGCAACCCGCAGATGTTTAAAAAGTAGTTCTCACAAAACCTACATGTGCGGCAAAATAACTGTTGATCAAATCCAAATGACCTAATTTCCTTTATTAATAGCTAAATTAATATTTAACTTGACAACTTTAAACTGTAAACAATGCGAAACCTTCTTCCTTTGTTGTATATTTACCTGATGGACAATTTTGCTAAAAGCTTCCTGTAGTTTACCATGGATGGTGGCTAGCTTCTTTGCATCTCTGTTGGCTTCGTGGATTGGGATTAGCACCTTGTATACTTCATTCACTGCCTCATACATCCCGGCCTGGAGAGAAAGGAAACTTCAATAAAGTAGAATTATTCACTGAAACAACCAAAACTTCAGCATTAGTCCCAGAGAAATTAGCATGACTGGATTCCTGATAAGCTTGCTTCTTTTGTACAAAATGTTTTCATAGAAAGAATTTCTTTCCTGCTGTGATTCCCAATATGTACTCTGCCTGTTTGTCTGTTCCATAGAGATACAGTGAAAGGGTGTCTTTAGATTCACATCTCAATTATTATTTCACAATTATTATACAATAACCAAATTAGTTGGGTTTGGAATAGTTGTTTTGTTACTGTGATTGCTTCCTGTCGAATTAGATTATCATTTGACTGTATTTCATCATAATTTTGATTGAACTGAACTGTATATAACTGTATGTGAGTCCTAGAATATAATTGTATTGTATGAAATTAGCCTGATTTTAATTTAATCTGAACTAAATTAGCTTCTACATAACTGAAAATGAATTTTTGCTGAAAAGTAATTCGACCTTTGTTGTGAACATACCTCACAACACAATTTTGGGATTGTTATAAATATTAACCATTGCTGTCAATTTCCCGTTCAATGTCATAACTGAGTAACGACTTGATGAAAAATTGGACTTGACATTTGTTTTGGACTAAAAGGAAGTCCTCTCACCATGGAGAAGGAGGCAGCGGCCTGCTCCAAGAGGCCCACAAGACCGATTTCAGTAAAATATTTCCCAGAGCAGATACCCTCTTCATCTGGTGACACGACATCGTCAGAGACAGCCGATTCCTCCAGCACATTTGAAGAAATGTTCTGAAAATCATACAGTAAGGCATAAAAACCAAAATATATGGTAGCAAACTTGATCTCATTTCACCAGACCCGTCCTTGCCTGAAAGGTGACGCAGCCTACAGGAAGGTACTTGCGGTCCTCTAGCATGCTCAGGTATTCTGCTACAAGGGCAGCGCTGTGCACCAAACACTGTGCCGCCTCGGCGTGATTGCTCCTTTCGGAGTGTTTTCCCGCCATGTTCTGCAGCCACGTCAGACGCAGGTCTGGGGATGTCTGATATCCCTTCGCAATCCTAAAGGTTGGAACAAAAATAGTTAGAACAGAGAGAGAAAAACCAAAGAGGGATAAACTTATAGGTTCTTGGTTACTCGTGTTCGTTACCTGTACATAAGATCTACCAACATCTCAGGATCTTCTTGGTGTTCCTTCATCTTCACCGTGTCAGACAGGATCATGTGCAGATTAAACACAAGGTCTTGGACCTGGGAAGACAAAAAAAAAAAAACAACAACAACAAAGGAAAAAAATTAGGCTACATTTAATTTGCTCTACTAATATAAAAAGGAAGTTTGGTGCTAAAATGAAAAAGATTAAGTCATAATTATTAAAATTAATAAATATCTGATATAGATTTGTAAAATGAATACCTGATCTGGAAAGGTGGTCTCTCTGAGTTCTAGGTCTTCCTCTGCGTAGGTGAGGATTGTTTTCAACGAGCGACGGAGAAACTCTTCATTAAAATTCTGGGACGTTCCGACCAGCGAGGACAGAGACATGGTCACCTGCATTTTCACTCTTGCAAAGTTCTAAAAATTAAAGACAAATAAAAAAAAGGCGAGAAACAAGAATTTGTAACAAGTTTAAAACATGGATTGAAAATGACTTGCATACCATGCAGAGAAATTTGACTTTTAATCCACATGAATCATTTTTAAAGCCATCTAGGGTTTAACTTCTTTTGAGTTCTTGAAATGATGGCTTTAATTAAATCACAACAGTCATTCACCCACGTTTTAGTGAAGTGTGGGGCATTTTAAGCTCTGCAGCAAATTGGTTGATGTTAATGAAAATCGATTGCTTTTGCATACTAATTGTACCATTATATAACCTACATTGCAATGGATTTAAACTTCAAACACTAGAGAACAAATGCTGAGATCCAGCTATTTAGTGTTGGTAGCCTTTCAGTCTGCGGTTTTACTTACGTTACCAATCTCAAAGTTTTGCCTCATGAGGAGGTAGAGGGAAGCGCTGGCGTGGGATCTGATGGTGCTGATGCTACTGCTGCAGCTTCTCAGGAGTCGCAAACACAGATCCGCACACTGCTCTGTTTCCTCCTCAAACAGCAGCTCTGGAAACTAAACAAGAAGAATTCAGCAAAAAAGATTTATGAAGGACAAAGACTGAATAAAAAACAAACACATCAGCATTTAAGTATTCTTAAAAGTCTAAAAATCCAACCTTGGAAACCAGAGCTCTTTGTGTGGCAAAACAGTGCTGAAGGTAGAGGGCGCTCTGGTTGCAAGCCATGCTGTGAAGCAGCACCTTTAACACCCCACCCAGAATGCTCTCCTTAGATTCAGTCACTGATGCCGTCTACAAGATAAACGAAGGCAAAATTATTTGAGAAATAAAACAGATGCAGTATAAAAATATGAAAGTGTTTTCTCAATCTTTCAATTTGTATAAAATCCTGCACAAAAACGCAAGCAGTACTTGGGGCATTTGTTGCTGTGTGTTTGCCTGCTTACCTGTACAACAATCTCTAAAGTATCAAGAATAATTAAGTTGGCCTCTGTTGCTAGGTTCCCATCTATAAGTGCTTCATGTTCCAACTCCGCTCGCGTCCTATGATCACAAAAAAAAACAACAGAAAAGAATAAATTGTAATGGTAATATTGTGGCTTTAGTTTATAAAGTCCACACTTTCAACACATTTCACAATTAAAAACTGTTCAAGGGTTAAAACATATTTTTAATGGACAAGTTCTATTATTTTTGAGACTCATAGAATTGTACATAATGAAAACCTGTACATTTACTGTACATATTTCTATCAAAGTCCAGTTTAAAATAAAAAGAACACAATTTTTACTGAGAATACAAAAAACATTTTCTGGACACCCAAGGAAGGTTTTTTAAGTATTAGTGTAAATGTCAGTCAGTAATAAATACAACATAGAAAATTGAGGGTTGCACTGAAAGTTATATAATGATACAATTTGAGGCATTTCTGCAATCAATTTAAACTATTCCAATGGTGTCTTATTACTGAATTAATTCATTCTAATAAGCACGTTTACTTTTACAGAAACCAATATGTGTGTATGAATGCCTCTTTCCTTGCTTTAAACTAAATATAAACTTAAGGCTTATGTCCGAACCATCTGGAAACAAATCTGATGTTTGGTTCTGTAGCCTTTGCCTGCAGCTACCCTGCACTACCTGTTACAAGCAGATAAGTATAACCAAACAGCACAGATCAGGATCTTATTAAGACTAACACCAACATCTAAGTGCATTGAACGTGGGTGCGATCAAAAGCTTTTCAGGTAATATTTCAGATTAATTTGACTTTCTAAACACTAATGAAGAGAAACTTGTGAATTAGAACAGCTTGCACCCCTATTCGCAATGCAAATAAGGGAGAATTAAACTACTGAAAATAAGTTGGATAGAAATGCTGAGCAATGACAAAATATGCTAACTTAAGCATAAATTTACAACCTATAAATGTGGAGAAAGAACAAGGAGTAGTTCATGTTGGAACTAAATTTATGTATGAACCAAACTTGTCTAAACAGGAAATTTTCAAGTGCTAAATTATCTACATTGCCGCATATCAAAATAAAACATGTTGGGCTTTTAGTCATGTCACTCTTTTATTGTACCAAAAATTACATGAGTTCATGACAAATTAGCAGCAGCACCAGAGACACATAATACTGGACTTGTAGCATACTGGTTAAAAAGCCAAACACACCCACAGCAACCACTATCAATCCAAAAGCATACGATGTTACCGGGACAAAGGGAGTGGAGGGTCAAGGGATTCAGGGGTTCAGAACCAGGATCTGCAGGGTCTTTGTTTATGCCATCATGCCCATGTGAGACTTAAAATGTTAAAATGGAGAGCAAATGAGTAATGAAAACCTTGATGATTTCCCTGCATAATCAGCTACTTCTTGTCATAAGAAACACAAATAAATCAGAAAATTATTTACCGACTGGTCCAAAGTCCAGTACATCATGTTGTAACTGAAACAAACATTTCGTTTTCCACTTTAACTGGCTCACTTCCCACATGTATGACAAAACACCTTAAACGAGGCTCTAAAGCAGAGGGCAACTCAAAGCAGCACACGACAGATGTAGGCCATACAATACCTGACTGATCTGTGACTCCTACATAAACACACAGCGACATGAGAGAACACATGGAAATTAACACAAAAACAAAGCTGGAGGTAGACTTTAAAAAAGATGTGAAATGAAATGAAGACCAAGCAATAAAGGGAGATGTTTTGCTTACTGGATAAAAATTAAAAAAAAAAAAAAAAAGGTAAGTTTCTATATTAGATATAGTTTCATAAAAAAAAATTTAAAATCTGTGAACAAATAATCAGAAAAACAGCAATGGCTGCAAAACATGTCAGAGTCATCTTGACAAAAACTTGTCAGAATATAAAATATAATATTTAACATGCAATGCTTCAATCAGTCAAAATGATGGAGGTCTGTAACTGAAACATTGCATATTGAATTTCTCCAATTTTAATAATGTGCAGAAATTTATACTTCCTGATAAAATTTTGAGGTACCCCAGGTAAAACACAATCTTCCACTGAAAAATTGCTGCGGTTAATTTAGATTTTTTTTAAAATTGCCTCCTGTATTATACTTCTTACTATGCATAGTAGACATGCCTGATTTAAGAAATAATGTAATTATTGCTTTGACTCTAGATATGGGTTGGGCTATAGCAATTTCCTGATTTATGAGGACTGACAGACCTTAATTGAGTCACAGGGAACCAGATTAGTAAAGACATATTTCTATGTTAATTAATAGTGAAGAACACATCTGCAAAATATTCTGAAGTCATATGAAGTTGGATTTTTAAAAAGTACAATAATGTAAGGTTTTGCTTTTGCGATAAAATATCTATTTATTTTTAAGATTTTTTTGTCCAGCTTCAACAAAGGGATAAAAATGTGGACCGAAGCGCACATTCAAGGTTCCAATGTGGGGCATAACAGATTTATCAAGATTTTAAAAATAAATAAAAACAAATAATATCATAAAACTAGCAATTTCAGAAAAATAAACATGAAAGCTAACCAATAAGCTGCTTGTGAGAAAATAGCTTTCAAGTTTTGGGGCTTAGTTGAGAAGGGTGGGAAATATCTGAAAATAAATCAAATTAGGACTGGAAACTAAATTTACCTGAAAAATTCCCGGCTCCATCACATCCACTCACACATGCTCCTTGAATTCACTGTACATATTTGTTGTTGATGCTTTTTTAATTTACTTTGTGAGAAATGTGATTTGTGTCTGTTCTTTCAGATAAAAAAAATCCTGACACTCAGAGAAAATATAAGCAATAAATGAGAAAAGTTTAACACTTGGTTGATATAGGGTTCACTATATAAATGATCAGAGCCTTGCTAAGTTCAAACATTACTTAAATTTAACCAAAATTGTACAAAACCACACAACAAATATACACTGTCATTATTAATTTACATAAGATGTACTGACTAGGCTTTCTAGCAAATAAACTAAGTGGTAAGGAATAACTTTTAAGAGAACATACTTGTCCATCCTTTCACTGTTTTGTCTCCAGTGGGTCATGTCCTTCCTCCACCGGAGGTTTTCTTGACTGCCAAAAGCACTGCCAGATGGACTCCGCTCTAAATGATGGAGAAACATTATTTACTTTATTCAGTAGTGGCAAAAAAGGTTGTGTTTACCCTGGGAAATAACTTCTTTTGGCAGTAGCTTTATCTGATAATTGATAATAAAGTACACGTGTCTGTGGCTGTACACTGTAAGCTGTCTGTTAATTTCCATTTGAGCCAAGCACTCTGTTGCATTTTCTGAAGCTTAGCTGGTTTTTGTTTTTTTTGCAGGTCTTCCTACATGTGCATGTGACAAAGTGTGTAGCCCCACCTAGCTGTCCCCTGCTGCGTCGCACCATTTCCTGCCTGGCGCCGATGCTGCCCAGTATGGCTTCCTCCAGCTTGGCCTTCATGTCTTTGGACTTCTTAAACGTTAAGCTGTTCATGCGCTCGAATGCCTTCTTTCCCTGCATGGTGAACACAACATGGGCCTTGTTTCCATGGAGAGCACAGTGAGAGGACAGAGAGCACACAGTGCAGGAAGTTATTTGCAGAACAGAACCAGCAAGCAAAGCAAGTTAGTAGCTAAAGCACACAGAAAGAAGAGCAAGCAGCAAAGATACAGCACAGCAGGAAGTTTATCTAAAGCAAAACCAAAAACCAAATAGAAAACTGGAGCACAAAAAGCAGCAGATGATCATTTTAATCACCACAGCAGACAAAGCATGATGATGCGTTTGTTTATCATGTTTTGAAAAATGTACAACCATCTTTCACAAGAATACTGGAAAAGCAGCTATTGTCTAATGTTGCTTATAGTGTGGGATCTGTGTTGCACAAAATCGTACAAGTATTAGTGTGTCAAGTTAGACGTGGCACTAGTACTTTGTTTGGCGTGTGGGTTTAACCCAGACATTGGCGTACCGCTCAGTGGAAACAAGGCATCGGAATATATAGGATCATGAGCCCTTTGAATACCAGGATATTGAAAAAAAATTGGCTGGTTGTACGGTGATGAAATCTGGTTTTCATTCAGTATTTCCGCAGGACAATCAAAAAATTAACCTCATTCCATGGACATCTCAGCCCTCACACATAAATCCTACAGAAACCTTGAGGGGTGAGCTGGAGAGACACATGCACAAGAGAGGAACCAGGACTCTGAAATATCTAGAGAAATTGTGCAAACAGCAATGGTCAAAGATCTCTCTCTGTATGCTTTAAACTTGTGAAATTTTAGATTACATGGTGTCCTATTAGAAAAAGTGTGGTGTATAAAAAACTTGCAGCCGCAGCACCAACAAAAGTAACACTGGCCATTTTTGATAAGATATTTGTTTTCCCAACATGTTTTTTCCTGACCAAATAAATGTACTTGAATTACACTTTTCTAGATATTTCATTGCAAGTATATCCTACAGCAACAAAATAATCATTTGTTTCAAGGCTTTTCTTAACCATCTTTAGAAAAGTAAATCTATCCATCTCATCAGGGATGCTACCTTGTACTCAAAGCATGAGACACAGAGGTAGAGGAGATCCAGCAGGCGGTTGAGCTGAGATACAGACAGATCTGTAAACCATTTCTGCAGAACCAGCTCGTCGGCATTCTTCAAAACCCAGAGCAGACAGATCAGCAGACTGCGGCTGGACTCGGCCGAGAAGCTCCCATGCTGGCGACCCGTCTGGAGAGATTTCCCAGATCAAATCACAGGGAGGAAAAACGACAACAGATGGGCACGAAATGTGGTGAGACATTTTAATTAACTTATACTGACTCATTATGTCGCATAGCGAGCAGCAAACTACCTGCGAGTTCAGCAAAAAGCTACTTGGTCGGGACATTGGAGATGCGGTGGAGGTACCGGCTATTGCCATGGCAACAGTCTGACTGATCATACTGTTGCCCTCTCCTTCTGCTTCTTCTCCCCCGCTACCCACAGCCGTACCTTGGGGACAGCCGGGCCGACCCCACTGATTGTGCGACTCTAATGTTATAAAAAGAAAATAATTACAAATGATAAAAAAGTATCATATACAACAATACAGAAAAATCCATTATAATTCTAAAAACATAATTTAAAACCAAACGCACAATTTGCGTTAGACCTTGGTGGACGCAAAAGTACACAGTTTAAAAATAGCAAAAAACATAAGATAAGGAAGGTTAGAGATTAGCAGGGAACATGATGTCAGGGGGTGCTATGCTTTGAAACTCAACTGATAACCTTAAAGGGTGCAAGGTGGTGTTGCTATTTAAAGTCCAAATACAACAGTTAAAATTCTATAGGTAATTGGCATTTGTTCACATTCTGTTCCAAACAATTTAATTCGCCTGCAGGAAAAGGAGAACAATACAAATGTCAAACTTTCCAAAATGAATTGTTCCTTTCTAACTTTCTGGAAAGAGAAATCTGATTTTTTATTTTTTTTTAAAGTGAGCTAAGTGCCCATTGGTAACAGATTTCTCACATTTGACAAAAATAAATATGAAAATATTTTAGATTGATTAATATTCAGAAAGCCTGAAATGATCAAGCAGGATTAGTCCTGATTAGTCGAGTACTGACATAATCGTCAATTAATTTAGTAACTGATTAATCATTAACTAGAGTAGGCTCATAAAAAGGCCATAAACTGAATGAAAATAGGATATTCAGAGAAGTAATTAAGCCAAAATTATATGAAAAATCTGTACAATTTGAATTTAAGATTAAAAACACCTTTGTAAATATATTTTATCCAAAACTCAAGTGACCTAGTTTTAGCCAAAATGCTATAATATTACAATTCATGTAGTACGATAGCATTTTTCTTATTTATAAAGGGAATCAGAATAATCAATAGATTAATCGAATACTAAAATAATCGCTAGTTGCAGTTCAGACAGAGATCAGAACTGCACAATTTCTTAAAATACTGTAAATAGTTTTTTTTCCTGCTCATTAATGCAACTAAAAAATAAAAACTTCCACTATTTTGCTAAATGACCAACCAGGATTTGTGTAAGATAAATATCAAAGAACCTCCAGTACAAAAAGGTCAAAATCTGAATGAGCAGGTCAGACATCAAAGAAAACTGAAAAAAGCTGAAAGATTTGTTTCTAATTGTAAGAACACTGCTTTTTCTGTTTCATCCCTGCCACCTCAATCCTGGCAGAACTACTGTTAATTTGGAGAATGTTTCATGTCGTCATGAGTTCACATAATTACTCTTAAATGAAAACTCCTGAACTTTACCTGTAAAATCATGGAGCTGCGGCAGCGTTTCCATAACAATTCCAATAAGAGGCAGGTAGAGCATAGCGACCCGAGCCTTGACCTCTGTGTCAGCATAACGAGGGTCAGAGTCGTGGCTTGACAGGAGGTTGTGAACAACACTCACCACTTTCTTATGGAGACCAAACATTCTGAAGACAAACATTTAAACAAAGAGGACATGAATGTAGAGCATAAACAGAATCTATCCATTTTTATATCACCTTTACGAACATACTAACCCCTCATTGTCTGGGTCCAGTATAACAGAAAGCTCAGAGAGCACAAGCCCAGCCAGGTAATGTTGCTCTCTGAATGGGATAGAAAGCTCAAACATGTTGGCTATCTTTTGGTCTTGGACGTGAGTGGAAAACCCAGAGCTCTGCTTAAGTAAAAGCCAACAGTTATTATATGATTTGAGGTCAGTCAGACAGCAACTACCATAGTCTAAGTTTATGAAATTCAGAGTATCTGGCATTTGAGTGTTTCTGACTGACCTGTGAGGTTGCCGAGGACACTGATGGTGAAGGCGAGGCAGGTGGGGTTAACAGACTGCAGGGCAGATTCAGGGTAACGTAGTGTTCATGACTACAAACGATTCTTAGAAAATCCAGCCGTAAAGATTCCAGAGTTGGGTTCTGCAAAGCATAGAGCTTTGTCGACACCTAAACAAAGAAATTGAGAACAGGAATATAAGTCTTCCAGCATGTTGAAGTGCGTTATTTAAGATAAAAAGAATTGGAGCATATTTAGTCAAAAGTTCATGTAACATTTGGAGCTTGTGATCTTTTTCAGCTTAAAAAGGATCAGCTTAAAATATATTCAAAATGTGCAACAGCAATTTGATGGTCAGACTGTTTTCATGTTGGATTTTCATATGTTTCTGAATTTAAATTTCTAGTTCTCAAACTATTTTTAGCTGATTTTAAAGTAAAAACACAAACAAAATTATTCTGGATTTGTATATATTTCTACTACAGTCAGGCTTTAAAGCAGCAACCTGATGAATGCAGGAGACCATAAGGAAGAAAAGGGATGGATGGAAAAATGAACTGGGAGAGAGACAAATTGTTAAACAAGTGGCAAGCCAAATGCAGGAATTAATTGTTGGATGGACGGATAGATAGATGGGTGAAGTAATAATAGGCACCTGTTTCCAATATGTCTTGATTAATGTGAAGACAAAGCCTCGGTCCATGACTGACAGCAAATCATTGAGGAAGAAGGCCAGGCTAGTGTTTATCCTCTCCACCAACTCCAGATCCTGAAAACATGACAAGTACAAACATATTTTTTATCTTAATTCATAAACAGTTGTACGGTGTAATTATAGGGCCACCTACATTTGTTAGCAAAAAACCCAAACCAAACAAATATCAAAATTTCAATAATTATCTCTCTTACTTCCCAAACTGTTCTTGTGTAGGCAGGAAGTCTCTGAGTAACTAACTGTTGAAAAACAAAATCCTCCAAATCCCCTAGCTGATATCTCAAGAAACTCTACTTCTTGAGATATTAGCCGATATCACCAGAAGGTCTTCATTTACCTTCTGGAAACGAGAGACAATGTCTCCAGCAATGGTGCTGACCAGCGCTGT
Organism: Xiphophorus hellerii; assembly: GCF_003331165.1. Classification (NCBI taxonomy): domain Eukaryota; kingdom Metazoa; phylum Chordata; class Actinopteri; order Cyprinodontiformes; family Poeciliidae; genus Xiphophorus; species Xiphophorus hellerii. The sequence continues at coordinate 2,859,071 of NC_045680.1, forward strand.
GATGTCATCCATAAAGCGCTCGGGAAATCGGTTTTTCCTTGGTGACTCCAAGCGCTCGGTAAAGTAAAGGTGGTGGATAATGCTCTTTACCTGTAGTGTTGGTTTTTGATGAGATAACATATGACACTGTCATGTTTTTGCAAAAGGTAGCAATGAGAAAAAACAAGCCGTACACAAATAATCTCCTACCATCAGTTCAAAGAAGAACCAGGCCTGTTGCAGAGCCCCCTCCCGAACACTTCCACTACTCACCACCCACTGCAGGGCCAACTCCTCGTGAAAGAGCTGGGTGGCAAATTTGAAACATAAACATCGAGAGATGGAGGGGAGAGACAAGGACGGAGAAGGAAACAACAAGCAACAGAGCCAGAGGAAGACAAAAATAAGGACCCTGAAAAAGTACAGCAGTTTTTTCTGGCACAGATTTGTAGCGGAGCTACACCTGCAGTCCCTACTATAGCTCTAAACTGTATTCTAAAGTTTCTATTTAGTCTATAGCATTTTACAGTGAAACATGACAATGCTATTTAGTTTGAAAAGTTTTTATTGCTAACAAATTCCTACAAATAAATTTCCCCTACTGTAGATTCAACCCTAATATTCAGTGTAGTCTGGCTAACACACCAACTTTTGCCTGGCAAGTCTTCCCTAATTGTGTTCACAAAGACAAAAATGAGAAAGAAAATATACCGTAACTAATTGTCAAACCTAAGAAATGTTGGACTGTAGATTACACAACCTGACAGAATTTCTTTTCTTCCCAAACAGAAAAATAAAAAAAATCTTTGAGTATCAAACGACTTTAGAAAAGATTTTCTATACAATATTTATACATATTTATACATTTGCAAAAAAGAAGCAAAAACAAAATAATGCAGAATTTTTTCTGACTGGGAAGACTTCCCAGACAATGTGAACACCTCACAGTTAGCTTTAGCCAGACTGAAAAAAAATAGTAAAACATTCAAACCCTCTTAAAATATCAACAAGAGGCAAAAGTATTGGTATACAGCATTCAACGAAAACAACACAAAAACCAAATACGACATCAACCAATCCAGAGGCACACATCCACAGACAGAACAGGTGAGGAGGCGGAGACAAGGAGGGCGGGATTGGCTCCTCTCCCAGTGCAAGTGGCTCTACCTTTTTAGTGGGTAACCGTCCTGTTAAAGTTTGCAAGAAACTGGCGCTCTCAGTGTGCGAAGACATGCGATTGCCACAGCGCTCCATGGCCTATGGGTGGGATGAATGGAACGGTGACAGCAAGATTAGTGGAGGAGCAACAAAAGTGTGGGGCCATTCCTCAGCACATGAGCCGCTGGGACTGTATGCTGGGTCACGCATTCCCCACATATACATGCACAAAACACACTTTTTTTGTGATTGTGTTGCTTTTCAGACATGAGGACACAAAACAATTAAGACACGGGACGGGACCACAACACATAAATGTTGTGCCACTAAGCAAGAGGAACATTGGCTTGAATGCCCTACGGTAGAAATGCAAAATGGCTGCATACAAGTGTTTAAGTGATAGATTTTTCTGATGTAGTCATTATGATGATGCACCATTCTGCATCCCCGCAGGTTATTACAAGAATGAAGAGACATTAAAATGACAAACACTGATAGACTAGCCTACAATGTCTGGAGTTTATTTTACTTTAGCAGTGCATTTCAAAAGTAATCATGCCCCTTGTACTTTTCAACATTTGGTGACATTATAACCACAAACTTCAATTTATTTCTTTGCTTTTTATGTTACTGACCAACACAGAATAATGTGTAATTGTGACATGGAAGAAAATAATAAATAATTTTCAATATATCTAGTTAAAAAATTGAAAAGCATTATGCACATTTGCTTAATGTGCATAATGCACATTGAGCATTATTGCTTAATGTATTTAGACGCCTTGACTCTTAATAATTTGCTTTGATCTAAACAATTTTATGGTAGCTGTAACTGTATGTATAGGGGTTATTGCCTGCTAAAGTCTCAAGACTTCAGGAATGCCCAGTATTTATCACTATTCCCACATCATGATGCTGCCACCACCACCATGTTTCACAGTGGTAATTGTGTATTAAGGGTGATGTGCAGTGTTAATGGCCAATACTAACAACACAAGCCCTTAGACCAGGGGTTGGCAACCAATGGCTACGGAGCCACGTGTGGCTCTTTCATCCTTCTGTTGTGGCTCCCAGTGACTTTGGGAAATAGAATATTTTATTAAAATTAAATCATTACAAAAATTATAAATTAAAATCATTTTAAAATAAATTTTTAAATCTGAAGATTATGGTAAACTTGTAACATTAAAACAAAAGTTTTGAACATTTTTAGCACCCAAAATATACGTCATGTCCGCCGATGTGTGACAGGCATTCCTGGCAAAATGCGGTCTGGCAGACCGCATTTTTTTAGCGCACTGATTTATAGACTTTTTGACCCTTGCCTGGAAGATACATCATGAATAAATCCAAGAAAAGGAAACATTCTGAAGATGGCAGAACATTTAATGCTACGTGGACAGATCATTTTGCTTTCACCGCTGATGAAACTGGTTCAGATGAGACTGGCAAACAACAGGAAGTCAAATGTTGAAAGACATTTCGAGAACAAACACTCTGTCTTTGCTAAAAAATATCCCGAGGGAGAGGAGAGAAAAAAGGCCGTTTCGGAGCTGATGCGGAAGGCTGAAGCGAGCAGGAGTCACTTCAAGAAGTGGATTAAGACCGCAAATTCCACTACATGTGCCAGTTTCGTGGCTACTCAGGAAATAATCAAGCATGGTAAGCCATTTACAGATGGAGATTATCTACAAATATAAATACATAACTATATATTGTTAAGTGAAATAGTCTTTTTTTTTTTTTTTTAATTCAGGAGGACAGGTGACCGCACATAAGCGATGGGACACAGAAGCAGACTGCGCATTTTTTGGTTTGCTTGATTCGATCAGTGCAGGTGGATAATATTTGGATAAGTTTTGATTTTTATCTCCTGAATAAGAGGAGGACAGGTGACTGCATTCTGTTTCTATTTTTCCTTCAGTGCGGGTTGGGTAAGTATCGATTTTTATTTCTTAAATACAAGGACCCAAATAGACAGGGGGTATTTTGTTTGAAATTGAGCATCAACAAAGTGTAAAATGCGTTTTGTTACATGCAGAAATACAATTTTGTGTTCTCTGCAGCAGTTTGTTGATTTCATAAACGCAACATAGTATCGATTTTTGTACATAGCATATAGGTTTTATATATATGACGTCAAAATGGGTTGTGGCTCCAAGTGCTTTCTTTTTATTGGGAGGCGGTCCCAAATGGCTCTTTGAATAGAAAAGGTTGCCGACCCCTGCCTTAGACCATCCATCCATCCATCCATCCATTTTCTAACCCCCTTGTCCCTAGTGGGGTCAGGAGGGGTGCTGGTGCCTATCTCCAGCTAACGTTCCGGGCGAGAGGCGGGGTTCACCCTGGCCAGTCTGTCGCAGACAAGCCCTTAGACTGTATATTTAATTATACTTAATTATTAAGTAAATTAAATATATTTAATTTACAACCCTACTCTCAGTATGCATCTACCATCACAAGCCACAGCATCTGCTTTAACTGTTCACACAGCTGTGAAATTCTGTGTATCTCCATGTTTTATGGTTGCTTGCTCCTCTAGTCATTCCCGATTTCATTATTTGCTTCTTTAGCTTTTAGATATCCTCTACATCTGAGTATATTTAGTAAGCTATTTGCTTTGTTTGATGGTGCGTCTTTTCTTTTTGACTCATTTAGTCATTAGTCAAATGACTAAATGAATTTAGTCATTTGACAGATTTTTATTCTCATTTCTCAATTTTTTATGCTTTGCCTTTGTGAAGCACTTTTTAGTAACTTTATGTGAAAATTGCTAGAAAAAAATGTATTGACTTGAAGTGTTAGTTTTCCTGTACACATAGTGTTTTGCTATACATCTTCATTCACATGTTTATGAAAGCAAACCATCTGGAAAAAAAGTGCACCAAAGGACTTTCCTGGTGAACATTGCATTGTGTTTTTATGCTAGCAGTTTGTAATTAGTAAAGAAAAGCCACACAACTGATGGTCATTGCTTCATGGTTCATTTGGACAGAAATGATTGGGGCATAGACCTGGAAAGTAAACAAACTTGAAAGTCCTCGGTGCTGCATTTCTGTTGTGCACATTTGTGCTGTTTTTACAACTGCAAAACCATTATGAATGTCAAGAGCAGCTCATTTGTTTCACAATGTGATATTTCAAATTTTGGAATGACGTCAGCAAACATGAGCTACTAAGTGAAGGAGACCAGCCGTCGCCTTGATCCATTAGACAGCAGCTGGCAGCAGAATCGCAAAGCAGAAAACTGCAAATCAGGTACAATTCCAGCACAATTAGTACAAGCAGCTCTGCCTGAAGTCCAAAAAGATGTAAATTTCCTGTACTAGGTTGGATTGAAACTGGTCTGTATTCACAACAGAAGCAAGCCACACCAGAGCTCATTTGAGTTGAGTGTATTCACACCTACCCAAAAGGTCCAGACCAACGGGGAACATGACCTGTGGTCTTTTAAAGTAGACCAAATGTGTCAGGTGTGAATACACCATTGGCCACCTGGCAGGGGGCAGCACTGCATGGTGCTTCACTAACGCCTGCAAGGTCCATTGGATCACACCTCAAAACCCTACTCAAGTGTTGCATATGTTTGACAAAAGGGGCGAGTGCCAAGGCACCAGCAGAAGTCCAATTGGGGGCAGCTGCCCAATTGGCCCCATTTGTTCCACCAGTGTGTCGCTTTACATGGGCAGCCCTGTCTTTGTGGCATATTATTGGAATTTTGGATTATGGGTTCTTGGAATGTCTAAAGCTTGGGATATTGTTTTATAATCTAATAGTGCTTTAAAATATTTGTATGCGCTGGTCTGTCTGTTGTATACCTCAGTCTTCATGATGCTCTTTGGTCACTAATGCTTTCAAACAAATGTCTAAGGTATTTACAGAACAGCTGCATTTATACTGAGATTAAATTATATCCTGGTGGACAGGGGTTAAATAATTTGGTGACTACTGAAAGCAGGTGGTTGCACTGGGTTTTATTTTGGAGCATCAGAGTAAAGAGGGATGAAATACAGTGATGTTTGTGGTTGTATATGATAAATTGTGGAAAAGTTAAAGGGGTATGAATAATTTCCTGAGGCAAATTAGTGGGTAAAATAGAATACTTATAATTTCATAAACAAACACAATACTACCTTGGAGTCTTATTAGATGAATATTTTAAGTAACAATGCCTATGTCATAAAAAACTTAAAATGAAACAGGACTAAATCTTAAATGAAAATGTGTGGCAACAAGCTCACATGAGTTGATACACATTCACACTCACCAATACAAAAATCTTAATAGAGAAAGTGAATAGAAAATATAGGGTGAGTAGAGTCATGCAGGTGAAGGAAAGAAGACAGAGCGAACAACAAACTGGCATGACGATTGAGATAAATTCTAACACTACTCTTTTTCTTCCCCATCAAAAAAACAATGTGAATGAAATCTTTATAGTTGGAAGATCATGTTTCTGTTAAATGTTTGGGCAATGTCTAATTATTGTGATAAGACCTATGATGAAATATGAAAAGAGAGAAATGGAGAATTCTAGTCCCAAATCAAAACTGGCTTTTGGATATCTGAGTCTACATGATTTTCATGCAAGTAAAAGAAGAAAAAGAGAGGCATTAGATGTGAGAAGCAAAGGGTGTTGATATCTGAAACCTTTTTCATAATTGGCAGCAACATGAGTCTTCAGTGATCCAATCAGCAAAAATTATGAGAAATTAACTATTTGTCTCACTTATTATTGTTAGCCTTTTCTAAAATGAAAGGGTAAACAAAAAGAGTTCCTTCATATTTTTATTGGAATAATCCATACTTTCCAAATTAAAAAAAATAGTAAGTTTTCCTTTTTTACTTCATTAGTGGATGATAGTTTGCTCATTTTCAGCAAGCAGCACAAAAATTACAATCTTTATATCTAATATTTTGAACTTAATTTTTCATGTGGCAAACCATGGATAACAAGTACATGAATGCAAAAACTTTGTTAAAGTGAAATGTGTATATATGGAACACAAACATTTTCTGTTATAACAACCCAATGTAACCAGGGATATATAAAAATGTGTTTTATGTATCCAGTAAGATGTTAGTAGAGAATCTACATCATATCGATACAGCTAAAATAATCTCAACACCTTTGAATATGGTCTGATTTCAAGTTCTGAGATGTCAATTTATTGTCAGATCACTGAAAACAACTATCAATGCCATTTTTGAATAAGGTCTAGGATGAAAGGGAGGTCATGGAGGCGGCTGTGACTCCCATGAGTGAAATCATGGAAGGATTGTGGTTTAAAGATTAGGAAAATGCTGTAATATTCTAAAGTATTGGTCTTTTATGTCACTTTTAAACATTATACATGACTTTTTTATGGAGTGCCAAAAGTGTCACAATGTCGTAAATGAACATTCAAATGAGTAAATAATTTTAATTTCAATAAAAATAACAATCTTGAAAATAATAGATATATAAATAAAGATATTACAAATTGTGTAACTAATTCCATATAAAATAAATTCACTATAGTTAGAAACCATCCTATGTTTCTAGGCTACTGGTACAGTGAACCATGAAGGTCAGTGTGACTCTCATTTAGATTCTTCACATCTGATTTAGTCATTTGCACAGAATGTTAACTTTACACCAATTATATCTGACCAAAGCGGTACTGACTCATCCACTGCATTTGATGAGTAAAGCAGACATAAAAGTATTAATTCATAATGTCTTGTAATCCATGACCAAGAAATACTTACAGGGATTATGCAAGTTTCGAGATGTTTTACTGAGGTCTTTGAGTCAATTTTTAAGACCCTTTAAATTCTAGACCTACAGTATATGCCTCATATTATATTATCTAAAAAAATAATTAAATTATTTAGAATATGAATAAACTTTATAGGCCAAGCTTGTACACACAAACAAGGAATATGACTTGGGCTCCATGTTGCTCTCAATGTATGGACATTTTCAATATAAATATATAAAATTTCAAGGGAAATATTTTTTTTGTTTTGTTCTGTTCTTGTAAATCATACTAAATCATACTTGGATAACTATTTTCAATAAAACTAGATTGCTAAATTTACCTTTAAATTAACTATATATCTGTATTTGACTATAATGGTGGTAGTTGTGGGCGTTAGGGAACAGTACGTAAATAGCTAAAATCTGTAAAGACTTGACATCATCTCTAAGTCATAATCATATGACAGCCTATTTTAATATTTCAATCACCAAATATATGTTAATATGATTTAAAGCACACAGTGGAAACTGTCTTCACACTACTAAGCAAAAGCTAACATCCACAATCTGCCTTATCTTCGCTCTTGGACGTACAGCCAATCAGCACCAAGGAAAACAAATGGCGCACCTGGATTGGCTGCTTTGCAAAAGCCAGCTAATAATCTCCAGTAGCATTGCTGCAAGGTATTTTATTTTCTCCGGTTCTATTTTCTTTGGAATATTTTACACATGTTTTAGCTATTCATTAAATATGGCACTTTTGGACCTCTACAATTTTAGTCTCCTTAGTTTTGTCATATATAGTCAACAGTGGTTGACAATGAAAGTAATGTGACTTAAGAATATTGCAAGCATTTTATAACATAGTTTGAAACTACAATGTATTTATCAGCACTTTTCTGTGACCATCAGCAACAACAATAGACCAAAACTTCAAATATTCCAGTATCCATTCAGTGTGAATAAGGTTGTTCTTGTAGTGAGGCAAAGTGAAGGACGGGGCATTCATAAAACCACCTGCATGGTTTCTGGAGCGGACCCCGGGCTGGATCCCCAGGGGGCACTACAGCCCATGGTGTGCACCCACGAGTTGGAGCGGTCTAAGCCCTATGGGTGCCAAGGTCAAAGGACACAAGGCAGGCAGGAGGCAAGGGAACAAGCGAGCAGCACGGGGGGAAAGGAGGAGGGAAGGAATAATGACAAGTTAAAGACGTTCAAAAGTCATGACTGCCGGAAGATGCCAAAGGCCCCCCAAAAAGGTTAACTGTCAGTAAATTAAGATTAAAATCATCACCACAAAGAAGCAAGGCTGAAATGTTCTTCATATCCCTTTCACTATGAGCACAAATAAAATGAGGTTTAGTTAAATATTAGCAGAAAGGGGGAGATTTATCAATAAAGGGCTGCATCCATCATATAATGGTTACAAGAAAGCAAGACTGTTAAAAAAAAGCACATTCAATCATTCACTCACCGAGTAAAAAAAAGATTTAAAGTGGGAAATCTCAAATTATACGAGTCAAAATGCATGAGAACAGATAAATACAATGAAATAAAATACCAAAGAAATCCAATAAAAACATGAATGAAACCATTTGTCATTGTTTTAAAAATATGTCACTGACAATATTTACTGATTAGTGTGAAACCACTAATCAGTTTAAGCTTTTTAGATACGTCTGTCAGTGACAGGTTGATGTTACAACGGTTAGAGATAAGATGTTCAGTTTTATGTTTGCGAATTAGCCATACAGTTCACATGGTGGCAACATCCCAGCTGGGTCATGGTGCACATGGAGGCCTCAGCGTTATGTAGATTAAGAAGTATAGATCCCTTTCACCTACCTTTTGGGGTCAGGCTACTAGATTGTAAAAATGCTAAGTAATTAACCATAGTATTTAGCAGCAATGTAACATTTTTATTAATGGTTGTTCCTCTATACTGTCTATGAAACTTGACATATAAAAGAAGTTAAAGACATTTTTGACCCTCTTACCTTGCTTCCGATTATGGAGCGAACTTCATCGTCGGGAGAGGTGGGTGTACCGGATATGTCAGGGTTACTGTTGCTCAGGCTACGGGAGCGACTGAGGTTGAGGCTGGCTGGTCGAACAGCTGAGCGAGCCATGGTGGCATAGTGAACCGAACCGCCCAACCCTCCAGGACCTACGACATAGCACAAAGGGAGACATTGGATGTGACGAGTAGGGTGTGTGAGGAGGTGGCACCACAGCAAACCATAAGGTTGCAAGCCTATAAATTCTAATAAAGCTCGATAGACATTTTTCACGTCAATAATCCATATTTTCCATCACTTAAATCTACAAAGAAAAGGGGGTTTTATGCAAAATCAACTTATTTTGACACCGGGTGGAATTGCAAGTCTACTGGGATTATTATACAAACTACAGTGCAGAGCATTTGTCAACGGCATAGAGACGAATTGTTGTGATGATATGATGAAAGGGGAGTGTCAGAAAGGTTTGGAGGTTCTTAAAGAGTCAGAAGCCAATTTCAAGGAGTCAGGTACAGCTATGATATAATGCCCAATTTCTTTTAACTGTTTTAGATTTATACAGCAATTTTATAACAAGGTCACACTGATTGTGGTATAAAATGGCACCATTTGCTTGGAAAATACATAATACCCCCATTTAAAACATTTTAAATACAAGTACAGAAATTTCCCAATGAACCTATAGCACATATACATTTAAATATGAAAGAAAAACAATATTTCAATCTAAGTCGATCAGGAGGAAACTGTCAAAAACAAGTGGGTGGGGTGGATGGATTTTTCACTTTTTTTCCAGAGAACTTGATATGCAGCTGGATTTAAAAATGTGTCTTAAAAAATAGAAAAAAATTATCAAAATTAAAATAGTCTTAGGTGAAGAGATGACGATATTTATGTGGAAAACTGCATATTATAATGTAGAGTAATGGATCATATATACCTGTTAAAGATGAGTTGTTGTCTGTGTTGGGCAGGCAGAAGACAAAATGGATGTGGAAGGAGGGAAAAAAGTCAAAAGGTAAAAAAAAATAGAAATGGAAGAGAAATTAAGGCAGACGGGTCTGGTAAAAGATGAGCAGTGAGGGTGAGCTGGAAAATCAATCCAGTTAACAAAACAAGGTGAAAAAAAGATCAGGAATAAAGAAGGCGTAAAATTAAAAGTACTGGCTGTAAAATACCTGGTGATGGCGAGTTGGGATCTGTGCTGGGTAAGCGGAAGACGTAGTGGATGTAAGAGGACAACAGACTGTTGCGGCCGTGCATGTCCTGGCTGGTATCCAGGTACTTGTGGAGCCGGTTCACTACAGACGCCATTACCTCGAAGGATGCTTGACCTAGATTCACTGAAACACACAAAACATTAGAGCGTTCACTGTAAAACCGAATGCACCGGAACAGAAAAGTACCACACATTCAATGTGTCCATCTCTTTCATTGTTCAGTACACACTTTCCATTCTAGTCAGTGTAATCCAGAATCATACCGATCTGTCCAGCGATGACTGGCGGCCGAACTACGAGCAGCACCAATTTGTCAAGAAGAAGGTGAAGGAATCGAACCACCGGCTCCAGCTGAGCCGAGTTGAGTGCTGCGATGCTGGACTTGAGCTCAGGTCTCAAGGTTGTTTTCCATAATGCGCATATCTCCAATCCTCACCGGAAACACATGCTCATCCAGGGCATGCACCAAGGCAAAAAACTTATCCAGGTACTGGTCCTGGAAAAAGAGGATGAGAAATGTTTTGCTGATGTATTGGTAATAAATTGAGAAAAAAAGATAATGAAAAAAAGGAAAAAACTCATAGACTGGTTGACTTTTAATTTACTGTAAAAAAAAATTGTATAATATAATCTTTGGACTGTTTTTTTATGAATCATTGTTTCAATTCCACAATAAAGTAGAAATAAAGTATTTTGTTACTTATAAAAGAAAAAATAGGAAAGAAAATAGAATCGACAGGTCAGAGCTTTACAAACTTTCTGTTTAAAATTTCTGACTAGTGCTTCTCAAATTGCAACTGAAACAATTTAAATACAAGTTGTACAATAATCTCCATGTTTTAAAGTTGGCTGATCGAGTGAAAAATGAAAAACGAACTTTACCACAAGAACATTTGGGAATCTAACAACTCCAATCTCTCCCAAGAGCAGTGATTTATGAGCACATTAGCTGCAGTAAGGCTTCTAAGCCCCACAGTCAAGTCTCCAAACAGCAACTGATGCGGAGATGGAGTAGACCTCAGTAAATTGCTGGCAAGGTAACACTTAGCTATTATTAAAGTAGTATTGGGAAGGAAAAATGAAAAAACAAGACTTCAATTTCTTTTTAATTCAAAATGATTACCGATGCAAAAGCTATGCCAGCAAACAAAGAAGTAGTTCTTTATTCAGAGGAGTTACTTTGTAATTATTAATAACATCAAAATATAAGCAGATAAAACAAGCAAATGAGAGGGTGAGAGAGTTCATCTGAAAAAGTCACTAAACTGTACTAGATTTTCTGAAGGTGCAGCATGAAGTAATTTTACCTGTGTGTGGATAGTTGAAACAGCCGCAAGTTCCACATTAAAGACTCCTCTATGGTTGTCTACCCACTTCATTCCTGGAAGGGGAACCTGAAATATAACAGAGAAAATATTCGGATGGCAAAAAGTGAATGAATTAGATCTGTTCTTTCTATAAGAGATTATAACTGAAGACCAGTCAAAGGTACATAACAACAACCCAGCTAAAAATAAACTCTTGTTGGAGATGATTAGAGATCTGTATCATTTCTTTTTAAGGCATTTTAATATTCATGCACTTTTAATATGGGTTTCTCATGTTTTAAAGATTTACTCGTATTTAAAAACCCTCTGAAGAAAGAAGATATAAAATATCTATTAAAAAGGTTAAACTTTAACCTTTAATTGGAATTGGCTGACATCACATAGATTGTGTTCATTTAATGTCACACTCATTGTGAGACCTGTAAACATGCTATTAGATTTAACAGCACATTGCAAACAACCTTACTGTGTTTACCATATTTAAATGTAATAAATAACACACTATTTTAGCAGATCTTACATCTGGAGAGAGAACAGAGTAGGACTGTGGTGGCTTCTCAAGAGATACAGGCAGGCAGAAGTGTCCTGTTCTCAGACGGCCATTCTGTAACATTGGGATCCACTGGAGAAGGAAAACACACATAGATTTTTTTTTTTTTCCATCAGTAGGTGTAAACTTGCATCCGTTCAAGCATGAGATCCGTGTTTTTAAGAGCACTATTGTGGTTTCACCTACCGTGTACCCCACAGGGGTCTCCAGTGGCGTATTCTGCTTCTGCTGGCAGCTGACGTGGTAAAACGTGAAGAGAATGTGGTGGTGGTCTGACAGGGAGGCAGGCAACTTGATCTTCACCTCATCATGGAAGTCAGGGGATCTTCAGACATTAAGGACAAATGTTAAAATATCTTTAAAAATTGGTTTGTTGGACACTTGACATTGCCAACTCACAAAAATATTGTTAGTTGATCATTCATTCATTTTTGACATTTATAGTACTGCAGTACAGAGGCCCTTGTTTGTTGCATGAATACATTGATAAATTGCCCATACATCGAAAATCAACCGTCATGTTCAATAACACAAAACAAGAGTTAACAGCCTATTATGATGTTTGGCTGTAGCAGAAAGGACTTAGCAGGTTTTTCCAGGGGCCACTCACATTCTACTCTACATTACTGGTCAACCCACAAATGAATTTTCTTAAGAAATTTGTCATTTATATCTCAATCAATTTTATTTCAAGTCAACAAATAAATTGAGGTCGCTATGTGATGAAAAAGGTCTATTATATAACAAGTCACAATTAACTTCTGCAGAATTTTTTAAGGTCCCAAAGGAGGAAACTCTCTGCAGGCCCAAGCTCAGAACCAACCAAACACTACAACAAGCATTCAGTATCAACAAATACACTGGAACTGACAAGAAAGGAAATGTTTAAAAGAGGTCATAGCTGGGCTCTTATTTCTCATGGACAAAGTTATTTCAATTCAGAAAAAGAAGAAATTTACTGGAATTTTTATTTCTATTGAAAGTTACCGGGCAAAACTTAGGTCAAACAGGCTTAAATACAGTATTAATAGAGCAAACTTTTCAGATGTAATAATTCTTATTTAAAAGAACTGCACACTTCAGTTAAACAGTCTATTTCTATGTCTGCTCTTTTTTGGTAAGTACTTTTTCAGGCTGTCATGAAGACACTGGGAGCAAATTAATCATGCTACTGCAATTAAAAATAAAAGGTCCTGAATTTTTTGAGATTAACACACTCACCTGTTGTGGTACACAACTGCAGTGTAGGCCTCTTTATAAAAATCTGCACAACTTGACTTCCCAAATATGACCTGAAGGATAAGAAGCAATAATGTCACAACAATATGTATAAAAGCCAATAGTTTTGCCAAAAAGCAAAATTCCCAACTTAACAACACTTTTATAATTAATCAAATATAACATTCTCTGGAGTGGCTTAACTATTCCTTTTGGCATACCGGCATTGCATTGCTTGGATCCTCTCCATTCATAAATTGCACTTTGACTGTGATGTTGCGAGCAGAGCCCTGCCGGTTGGCAAAGTTAAGACTCTGAGGGTTAACATATAGCAGATTCCTGAAATGAAAGAATTCAGCACATTAGATAGTAATTTACACAAAGCCCAAGAGTCACCATACGACAAGTTTATTAAAGAAAAATGCATTTCAAGTAGGCAAGTTGTGCAAAAATGTTGGATAATTTTACTGTATTTGTTTTTTACAGTAAAATTATCTTAGTTTTATTTTAATTTCTCTATCCAAAAACAAAACCCTAAAGACAAACACAATCCAGTATTTAGTTTACACTATTAGCAAAGACCATTTAATTCAAAAAAGTGACAAGACTTTGTGCTAGCTTTTACTTTCAAGGAAAACAGGCATTTTTAAGGAGTGCTTGACCCATTTACCCTAAAATGTAACATCGGAATTCATGAAGTGATTGATTTAAGGTCAAAGGTCACACTGTTGCATAAGCCATGCTCTGATTGGCAAATACGGGAGGCTCAGCCAGTCAAAAAGTCAATGTACAGTAGACGACTAATCCTCAGGAAAACTATCATTCAGCTACATTTCTACAAAGCAGAAAATAAAATATTTAACCTGCATTTTTTTTTATTCTACATTTGTTAGCCTGGAAACTACTGTAATTTTCATTTTTTTTCTGCCTACTTGATAAAAAAAACAGCAAGTGGCAAAATATGTAACAATCACTGGAAGCAAAACTAAAGCTTCAGTTGAGTCACAACGGCTGGTTGTAACAGTGGGGGAGAAGAAGGCGGCCCCACTATAGGAAGTGTAAAATAGCTTGGGGTTTGCTGGCTGACCACAATCACGTAATCAGTCCTGGGGGGGCTCGACCCACAGAGACAACAGCTGGAACCACAACCAAGTAAGGAGTGTGGGAATCTCTGTCTCATAACTAGAATTTTACTTATTTTTCTCTAAAATATTTCTGGTATCTGAGCAACAGCCGTGGCTGCTTTGAAGTAGGTCATTGATCTCGAACTGCAGTAGACCTCGGCATAATTTTGCTGTGGCAAAGTTAAGCTATCAATAAGCACAAATAGAGGCAACCATGATTGGTCCATTCATCTCTTCAGATTCAGCTTAAGTTAATAAGTACACAAAGAAAAGTAAACTTTGCTTTGCCAGTACTTTTCGATGAAAGAAAAAAAAAATCAACATTTGAATTTGCAATGGAGCACAAGTGTGTGAACGGCTTGTCAGCTCCAGACACGAAGACTCCACTAGACCTACTTAAATTTAAGTTCTCAAGTCTTTTGTTATACTAATCTTCATGGTCCAGTGGAAAATAATAAACTAGAACCAGATTTGAGCTGATGAAACAGATTCCTGGCACATTTATCCAACTTTTGGTCGCCAGAAGAAGAAGAAAAAAAAGTTTTTAATCAATTCTTCATTACTGGGAACTAAGGTGATCCAGGCTCAAAATCACAAATAACACAAGAGCTCATCAAGATGGCTGTGCGGGATTTTAAGATGTACTGTCACTGCCAGAGTGCATAGCAGCAGAGCGCTCCAATAAATTAGTCAGTGCAGATAAACTATTTGGTTTGTTGCATCACTATGCCTGAGATTTAGGAATCCACCGCTGGGAGTGTTTACGATATGGGGCACAGAACTGTATTAATTTTTGCTCCAGCAGCTTGTGTCTGCACACTGAAGCTCCTCTGGAAACAGCTGCTTTTTGCTGAACGTTGCCTCCTAGCACCAAAGTGAATATAAAAAACTTTGACCACAGGGCGTGCCGTGGTGGCGTAGGGGTTAGCGCGACCCACATTTGGAGGCCTCCAGTCCTCGACGCGGCTGTCGCGGGTTCGACTCCCGGACCCGGCGACGTTTACCGCATGTCTTCCCCCCTCTCCCTCCCCCTTTCCTGTCAGCCTACTTTGTGAAAAGGGACTCTAGAGCCCACAAAAAGACCCCCTGGAGGGGTTACAAAAAAAAAAAAAAAAAAAAAAAAAAAAAAACTTTGACCACACAGTTATTGGTATGGGCAAAACTGCTTTCCACTCAGGGCACCATCTCATCAGGGGGTGGAATGCACAATGCTGTATTACTACAGTGTAAGCTCTGAAAAGAAATCTTTAAAATTTGTGAAACCTTTAATTTATTATGAGAGCCAAAAATTGGTTTTGAGCAAAAAGCTCAAAGTGCCAGCATTCCAAGATCAACAAGAAAAAGATTTTATCTCCTGCATTTTCTAAAAAAAAAAATGCTAGGTGCCAGTATAATCACAAGTACTCAATTCAGCAGTGTAAGTACTCAATTCAGCAGTATGGTAAAAGATGTTTGGCCATCTCAAGCTTTAATTGACCAAATCAACCAATGAAACCACTCAAAAAGAGCATAAGATTACCGTATTTTCCGCACTATAAGGTGCACCACATTATAAGGCGCACCTTCAATGAATGGCCTATTTTAAAACTTTTTTCATATATAAGGCGCACCACATTATAAGGCGCATAGAATAGACGCTACAGTAGAGGCAGGGGTTACGTTATGCATCCATTAGATGGAGCTGCGCTAAAGGGAATGTCAACAAAACAGTCAGATAGGTCAGTCAAACTTTATTAATAGATTACAAACCAGCGTTCTGACAACTCTGTTCATTCCCAAAATAAATAAACAGCTGTTTGATTATTTTCCCCGAGGTAAAGTAAATGACATGGTATTTTCGTGACACAGTTCATCTTTTAACAACAGCAAGGTATAACATATAGTGGAGGGGAACTTTTCCTCGATTCAATAAACATGTAAAAACAGTCTGATACTGTTACGGTAAATCAAACATTAGTGCAATCACAATATATATCCACTTCCGCGCCATTGATTCGTTCATGTTAAATTCTCTCGCTGCTGCTCTATTCCCGTGTTCTACTGTGTGACTGATCGCCTTGAGCTTAAACTCTGCGTCGTAAGCGTGTCTCTTAATAGGAGCCATTTTGGGGTCTTTACACAAAACCCAGCGTGCACCACGCGCTTTTTCTTCTACAGGGGAAAATGAAGTCGGCGGCTGCTTTCCCCCGTTTCTTCTTCTACAGGGGAAAATGAAGTCGGCGGCTGCTTGCCGTAGTTGAGAGACCTGTTGTGGCTCAATATTGGTCCATATATAAGGCGAACCGGATTATAAGGTGCACTGTCGGCTTTTGAGAAAATTGAAGGTTTTTAGGTGCGCCTTATAGTGCGAAAAATACGGTACACAATTTTCCTTTTACCATTTGCTATTTAAAAGTAAGCACACTGCATTGACCGTGGTGGAATTTTTTAAATAATAAAACCACTGTTCCCTGCAGACATATTCACTCCAAACAGGGACATCAACAGGCAGATGCAGCATCCCGAATCTAAGCATCTGTCATTAATTAGCAATGGGGGGGGGTTTGGTCTTCATGCTTGTATGTATACAAGCATAAGTGTGTCAGTGTGTAAGATAAATGAGTACTGCACATCACTTCTGATTACATTTTTTTCCCTTATACAAGGTTATTAAAAAAATGGTTTTCAAGCAACTAGCAGCATATTGGAATACATTTCACATGTGTATTCTAGGTTTTTGCTTAAGTAAATGTATTAAAGTCAAAATGTTTGACAACTATCATAGATAAAGGTAGTATAGAAAGCATACTAATAAAATCAAATATCTTAAAACTAAGGAACTTGGTTAACTTAAAGAGATTATTGCCAATTAATTTATAAAGTTCAAGATCAAGTGATAAAAAACAGAAGTATGATTTCAAAAGTAAAACTGTGCATACTGCTTTAAAATAAATGCATGGAGTAAAACTACAGAACAATTTGGATGAGTTGAAAAAATCCTCACCTATAAATCAATTCAAAACACTTCATAAGAATAAAAATGATTAAGTCTTACACACTTCTAAGACAATATTGAGAAGAATGACATGTTTTAAACTTATATTGTTAATTTAATGTATACAAGTACGAAAAAATATTTTGTAATTATTGAGAAAATGGCAGGTTTACAAAATACTTTTTATTCTTCTTGCTCCCACTCATATAGAAAGTGTTTTAAGAGAATGCATTTGTGAATTATTTTTTTTATTATTATTTATTTATTATTATTATAGCTGTAAAATACATTCTAGCACAAGCTAACTTTTAAATAAAATAAATTAGACCATAAAATTCCTACTTAATTTTTTTTTTCCACAAACAAAAATATCAAACTGTGGTGTTTTTTTACAAAGGTTATCATGCAGCTCTTACACCCAAGATTGTCCTAATTATATCCATTCTTGTGCACAAAATTTATTTAAAATGAAAATACAGACCACACAATAAAACCACAAATAAGTCTAGATGCCGTCCAAATTTTTCACACTAATTCATACCCAGAAGCACAGATGTAGAGTCTTCTCCCCTTGCAACAAAATAAAAAAGAGAGAAGCAGCAAAAGAGACAGAGAGAGAGTCTGGCTGGGCTGAATCAGCACCATACTAAATCAAACCTAGGAGAATTAATTACAAACAGCATTATCAATCTGAGCAAATAGTGTGCAGGGTTATAAGGTTTGAGATTGATTAGGCTGACGATCCATCAAAAACAGATAGCCATTGTTGGCTTCTGCTGATCAGCTAAAGTGCCGCACCACAGATGGAGAGTAGGGTAGGGTGTGGTAAACAGAGGGGATTGGGGTTAAATGGTTAGTAGAGAAGGGGTGGGGGGCACATGTCATTTGCACACTACTGTGATTTGTTTGTTTGAGAGAGGGAGGGCTCGAGGGGGATTTGGGAGGAGGTGGGAGACAAAGCTAAAAACATAGTAGGGTTTAATGATCAGCTAATCCCCCCGCCTCTACTGTGGGTATATAACGCAGCACCGCCTGCTGCTCTCTAATCATTTTTAACAGTAAAGGAAACTTGGTGGTAAGCACAGGGAGGAAGAATAGAGTTAAAAAGTAGTGAAAGCAACGTTAGGAACAGCTTTGACATTTAAGGATTGGAGGAGGAAAATCACAATGAAGCTGTTTTGCCTGTTTCTGCTGTTAGCTGGTTCGACTGCTGCGTACCATCTGGACACCTCGCCCAGGAGGGAGCCCCCCACCCTGCCCTCAGAGGTTCTCACCACAGAGGCGACTCCAACTGAAGCAAAATCTCGCTTCGCCATGCTGGATGACGTCCGCCTCCTGGCCAACGGGCTCCTCCAACTTGGCCAGAGTTTGCGAGAGTTTGTCCACAAGACCAAAGCCCAAATCAATGACATCTTCCAAAAGCTCAACATTTTCGACCGCTCCTTTTACCAGCTCTCGGTGGTCACATCCGAAATCAAAGAGGAAGAGGAGGAACTCAAGAAGACCACTAACATCTTGAAGGCCAACAATGAGGAGATCAGAAACCTATCCATGGAAATCAACACCAAGATAAACACCATCCTGCAGGAGCGCACGCAGCTGCAGAGCAAAGTGGGAAGCCTGGAGGAGAGGCTAAAGGGATTGTCAGAGAGCATGATCCCTGCAGACCAGCTCAGCGAAATCACAACCCTTAAGGTGAGGAGATGGAGATTATAAAACTCCATGAAATGCTAAATTAAAAGCCTTTCTCTACAACTGGTTTCATTGAAATACATGTTGTGATACTAATGCTGATGTTCCGTAAAACTTTATTGCGGAATGTTCAAAAGTAGGAAGTTGGTAAGGATTATGTATGAAGATATAACAGTAACAGTATACTATTCATAATGAAACTATTTTGGCATTGCTGTTTCACATTTCTCATACTTTTCCTCAAAGTATATCAGAATATCTGGGTTTTTTTGTTCAACAGTTGAACATCAAGGAACATTTTTTTAAATAACACATTCGAATTTTATTATTAATAATGTGGAAATTATGCATGAATCAAATATTTTCTAGGAGGTAATTGAAGCACAAGAGAAAACAATCACCAGCCTTCTAAATGCAGTGAAGGAGCAACATAATCAGCTGGACCACCAGAAAATCAAGATTAAAAATCTGGAGGAAAAGGTAGATATGGAATATATAGCAACCTACACACACATTGCACCTTGAAAAACATGATGTAGACAAATTCTTTCAAGATGGAAAATACTTGTGTTTTTTTCTCTGCAGCTTAGCTTCAACAGCTTCCAGCAAACTATTGATAAGTCAATGGATTCAGACCATTCAGCCACTGATATGTTTGAATATCTGCAAATAAACTCCACTGGAACAGAAACACGTGGTAACTGTCTAAAATATGTCATTAGATAAAAATATTGCTTAATTTTAGATCAATTGGTTATAATCTGTCTTCACTTGTGAATATGTTGCAGACCTTCCTGTAGACTGCAGTGAGTTATTTACCAGAGGAGAAACAAAGAGTGGAGTCTATGCTGTCAAACCAAACCAATCTGAGCCATTTTATGCTTACTGTGAAATGAGTTCAGGTAAGTAAAACAGAAAACTTATTTTTACCTTTTATAGAGACGTCTTAATATGATAGAAATTAATATGGAACTGCACATTTCTATTTTTCTTCTATAGATCAGGGTTTCACTGTCATTCAGCAAAGAGTGGATAGTACAGTGGATTTTGACCAAACATGGGAAATGTATCAAAAAGGCTTTGGAAACCTAGAGAGTGAGTACACTTGTAAAATCTGAGCAGTTAGCCAGTTCTGCAGCTTTCCTTGTCGCAATTAAGATCAATCATGCTGCATTTCAAAGTGTTTTACATTTCAGAGAAGTTTCTTTCACATATAAGCAGTTCAGAATGGATCAATTTGCTGATTGCTGTTTCCCACAGAGGACTTCTGGCTGGGTCTAAAGAAAATACACACCATCAGCCGACTGGGAAGTTACATCCTGCGAATTGACGTGGAAGACTGGAAGGAGGAAAAGCATTGGGCTGAGTACAGTTTTTCATTGGAAGGTCCCTCCGAGGACTACACCCTTCACGTCAGCCATTTTGCAGGGGACCTACCTGACGTGATGACCAACCTGACCGGATCGACATTCTCCACAAAAGACAAGAACAACGACAGCGGCTGCAGCTCTGACTGTACTACGCGCAACTGCACAGGTGCTGTATCTCTCATGGCAGAAATTGTAGAAATTAGTTGCAGAGTTTGTGTTGATACAACTGTTGTTTCATGTATTTGCAGGAGGTTGGTGGCAGAGTGCGTGCAGTGAAACCAACCTAAATGGAAAGTATTTCTCTTTGAGAACAAAAGGACGGTCTGTGAGGAGGAAGGGCATTCAATGGCGGCCTGGCACAGGACCTTCATATTCCCTTAAGATGAGCAAAATCAGCTTACGTGCATTAATAGGTAGCGGAAACTAACCTTACACCCCTCAAGTGTTTATATATAGTCTTGCTATTCTATGTCTTTACATAATGATCTACACTCAGTTAAAAGTTTCCACAGAAAGGGAAGCAAGATTGAGTTTGCCTTTTAACTTTTTGTTGGGTGAAATGTGTCATAATTTGGACTTACAGATATGATGCAATGGTTCAATAATGGCATGTAGGTTGTTAACCTATTGGATCTGATGCACCAAGGACACTAGAACAGTCATTACACAACATCTGCAATCAGTGGACCTATTGATCCATATCGCAGACAGATTCTGTTCCAGATACCCGGGGACTTACATGGGTTGAAAACTTCTCAATGAATTTCAATCATAAATTGTGCAATCAGATTAACCTAAATGCATTTCAGCTTCTAAACCAAGTATACTATTAGAAGTGTATCTTATCTTTATGATGCGAAACATGTTGTCTGAAGTAACAGGCAGAATAGCCATTGTCTTATTACATAATGCATACACATTGTAATATATAAGCTTCAATAGGAATTGTATTTGCTATAACTATAATGTGCAGGCTGCTTTTGTTTTACTCTTCTGTAGACATCCTAGATTTTTTTTATTGTTTTGTACTACCCCATCCTCTGATTTCAACCTCTCAGGTTTCTAGGTAAAGTAAGGTTTTGTCAGCAAACTATTGATCATTCAAACTTTGGCAGTGCACTGATTACCTTTTATCATTGTCAGGTCAGTTTTTTATTTTTATTCTGTATAGTATTTAAAATATGTTCATAAGATAATGATTAATGCTGTCATTGTTAGCTAACATTGTGTGTTTGAGTCTCCACTGTCATATTGGGTCATATTGACTCGCATCATTAGTGCAGCACAAATTTCTGTTTTGTAAATGTTTGTAAAACTTGGTGTCTTCCTGGCAAAAATGTTTATATGCTATCCAATCCTACTGTATTTATGAAAAAAGAAATAAAGAAATCAGAGTGTCAACATGTGTTTCTATATTCGACTAATCTTATTAAAACACTTTAAGAGAAGTTGTTCAAAGGAAATTAAAAATTCAGAAATTCAGCTACTACTACACTAATAAGACATTCTAATTATATTTTGGTCCTAATCAGAGGCCTGGAGTCGTAGCCTCAATTGGCTTCTTTGTATCTTCCACAAAGGCTCATAAGAACTTTGATTAACAAAGAAAAACTGTTTTTAATAGAGATATTTTTTTCTTTTTATTGGAATAATTGCACTAAATTTCCACTAAAGAATAAGCTGGGAACTCTGTGGTGTTTTTTTATTATTATTTTTCAAATAAATATCAGCATATCATAGAAGAAGATATATCTGTTCTCGCTCTAGCAAAAATACTTCATGTTTTTCCTTTAACTAAAAATTTTATTTCTTTTTTCAGAACATCATGTAACATATGGGGCTCTTCACTTGTTTTGTTTTGCTAGACTTAGGGCAAAATTGGCTCTTAAGATTGTAAAGCTTGAAGACCCCTTGTCTAAATTATTTTTAATTAAAGTACATCACTAAGTACAATTTAAATGGACATTTTTCTAGCACTAATTCAACTCACTTGATTAAAAAAAATAGTGATGCTACTTCTGTAAGGCTATTGCTATTGTCTTACCGCCCTGACATTGTACTAACATGCTTGTTTGCTCCAGACAAACAAACTTCTAAAACCTGTGCTTTTATAGAGGCAGTTACCTTTGATCAATGTCAACTATTTAAATACGTTTGATCGTCATTGACATGACTTTTTGAAGACATCCTGGGAAGTCAGCCATGTCGTATTTAGTCCTTTACATGTCCGACATGTCAGTCCTTTTGGATTTATTCTGTGATCATAAAATTATAATATGGTGAAATTTTGTGTTGTATGATTTGAAGATACTTTTAAAACATACTAATAAAAAAGGTCCACCCCGTCTTTCTCTCCCCCCTGAGAAACTGAAAAATTCTTTTAATCATAGAATGTGATAAATCAGTCTCTACTGGATGGAGATCGTTTTACATGCAAAACAGCAAGTCTGGCAACAGTGGGGCCCTATGGGCTGCTGTCTGGTAACATTTAGTTTTCTAAGTCACCTTGACAAAAATAGCCCTTATTCAGGTGGACAACGTCCACTATGTACACAGATCGAATCTGTCTGTGCATGGGGGTGCTGTCAGTGTGTGAAGGGTTCTGGCAACCATGACCTTCACAAAACAACAGGAATGAGATAAACAATTACAATCACAGCAGTGAACTGACCCAATTAATCAAGTCATTTTCAAAATAAAGTAAATGGATGAGAAGAGATTTAATTGGTCTCCTAAAATTGATGAGACAGACATAATTAAAGAAAACTCTTAAAGTAAAAACTATTTTTGTGTACCTGTACGTGGTGTTTGGCACATAGACGTCCTTGGCAGGAAATTCCAGGATCTCTCTGGTGGGGCGCACCCTGCTGTCTGGGTAAGGTTTAACCTGGGTAAGGTCAGGAGTCAGGCAATAATGGGGGTTCTCTGGAGCTGGAGAGATGTCCAACTTTAACTGGGCTATGGTGATAAAAGGTGGGAAAGAAAAGATAAATAATTAAACTGAACAATATTGTTCTGTTTTTCCAATGTCCTAAAAGGTGATACATCAAAGAGTTGTCAGAACCTGTTATGGGCCTGAGCCTCCTCAGGACTGAAGAAGGTCTCCTCATATCAGCCAGAAACTTAAACAAATCTTCATCACTGAGCCTGTCCCCTTCCTATCAGGAAGCATGAAAGCAAAGAAATTTATTAAAAGAAAAACACCATAATGAATGATAATGGGTTTTCTGAATAAACATGTACCTGTTTAAAGAAGTTAGTAATGGTAAGTGTTGCAGGCCTAAATCCTGTCAGACTGCATGATTCATCTCCGCTGGTGGTCCTTTCCAGGGAGCGCCTTCCCATGATGCTCGAGTTCCTCCGTTCTGACCATGAGCCTTTTCTCTCTTTAAACATTAAAGAAAAACTACATTTAGAATAAAAAACCTTTTAAACTTAGCTATTTTTTTAAAGTTTTTATTGGCTCTAGTGGCCTTTATTTGATAGTGAATTGACAGGAAAGCGTAATGAGAAAAGGGGGAGGACATGTGGCAAAGGTCGCTAGGCCGGGAATCGAACCTGCGACGGCTGCGTCAAGAACTAAGGCCTCCATATGTGGGTTGTGGTTTAACCCCTGCGCCACCACAGCACCCCAAACTTAGCTATTTCTAATCTGCCCAGCAACTAAGGCAGCTAAAAGAAAACATTGAATGGATGAAACATTGCATTGCACCACGTACATTGCAGGACCAAAGGCTGAACAAACAACTCAAAGTAACACTCCAAGGATCAATTTAGCTGCATGTTTTTGTTGGATGTTTATTTTCTCTGACTTTTCTTACTATTTGTTGTCAGAAAGTTTTTTTAGATAAAGATTTTAAAGGGTGGGAATGCACTGACAGGTCCAAAAGGCTCATGCATGGCTGCCAGCGCTTCTAACCCTCCCTGGACCCAGTTAAATGCATACCTGTAAACATTTTGTAGAATTGCAAGTCTATAGTTTTAATTTCAATGTTTGCTTGAGTTATACAGCTAATTCAGACCTGATAGGCTCATCTCTAATTCGGTATCTCTCTCCAGGCTGCCGGCGCTGTTGACAATGTTCATCAGGTGGATGGCAGTCCATGCGAAAGGCATCCTGTAGCGACCCAGACGCTGACAGAATTGCTCTGACTGACTTCGGAGCTTCTCCAGCTTCTCTTTGTTCTATAAAAAATATATTAAATTAAGCATACTTGCAATTTACTAATTAAAGAGCCATATCACAAATTATGGTCTATCCCTGAAGCACAACCTCGCTCCTATTAGTTAATTTAAATGCTGATACTGTATATTTTGATAAATGTCAAAACAAGCCATTAAAAAAAGAAATCCGGGTAACTATATGAATTGCCTGCACATTATGTCTTCAGTTTAGATATAAAATTTCTGCATTTATTTTTCGATCAAATTCCCACTGATCGTACCTTGGCTGCATCTGATTCCTTGAAGACCATGTAAGGCTCTGCACATTCTCCAATATCACCTTGCTGTAGTACCTTTTCTAGCTGTTCACAAAAGAAAAAAAACAGGTTAATGTGTAGCATATATATATATATATATATATATTTTTTTTTTTTTTCAGAAAAGGCTCCATCAACACAAACCTGTGTTGATGGAGAATATTCCCTTAAACATGCCAAACCTATAGCAGGTAACATTGTGCAAAGCTAAAATCTATATCAGCCAATCAGAATCCTTCAGAACAACCACTACTTCCTGTTACGAATTAAACATGGGGCCAGGAGATTCGTTTGTGTGGACAGATATATAAGTTGATATACTTTTAAATACCATATTAGAATATAAAGTTAATAAAACACAAGACTATGTCGATTGGGAATCGTGCCAAAGCAAGTATGGATATACTGGTACATTCTTTGCCACAGAATGTTTGTGTGCAAACCTACAACTAAGTTTTATTTTTATGTGAACCCAAAAACTATTTATGAAATCTCCACTGATAAATAATTGCTTTTAGTAATATCAAATATTGTGTGGATGAAAGGTCAAAACGCATAAAAATGTATGTTTTCCCAGAGATCCCAGAAAAACTTGTTTGTTATGAACTACTAAAACTTTAAAATACATTTTAATCATTTCCTTTAATTATTAGTGACTACACAGACCATCTAGTTAGTTGCAAATGTTGTTTTTCAAATATACTGTTTCTCCATCTCTGTTACAATCAACATAAAGTATTACCCATACTATTTTTAATTCTGAAGAATTAAAAGTAGCTAAGAATTTTTAAATTCATCACTGATGCAATCATAGCAAAGCTGCTTCACCTTGATGACCAGGAAGATATCCTGGGAAGGATAGGTGATGGAGAAAATGGCAGAGCGCGCCAGAGTGGAGATGGCTGCCGTCTGGATGTGCGGACGCAACATTCCTTTCATCTGCTCCGAATTTAAGTCGAAGAAAAAGTTTTCAGATATCTAAAGGGAACAGAAAATAAGTTATAATTTGATTATTTTAGACAAAATATGCATCCGTATGACAACAAATACACTACAATAATAATAACATTTTTTTTTTTTGCCAATGGCTTGGTAACTGCAACTTGATTTCTTGCACACAGTTGCTGACAAACATGGTAGTTTCAGAGAAAAATGAGCCCCTGGTGAATCAATAGAGCCCAGAAGCGAGGCAATATATATGAGAGAGCTACATCTCAAGGCCACTGCTACCCTCTAGTGTTTGTTACTGTAACATAATTCCAGTGTGTGATTTAACCACTGTAGATTCTTGAAACCTTAACAGAACACAGCATAAAATTTTACAGTCCACTCATCAGATTTCCTTTATCCTCCCAACAATTTTAATGGTTTGCAGAAGTGACCACACAACTCAGGGCCAGGAAAGGAACTGAGAAAAGCATAACAGCTTACCTTTCTCTTTTCCTTGACATCGTATAAGGCCAAACTAGCAAATATGGGTTCAATTTCGATCTCAAACCTTCAAAAGAAGGAGTAAAAACAAGTGAGTCAGCGAAAAGGAGCAGTTAAATATAACTAGAGAGGTTTTCTTTTTTCCTGAAAAAGTCTCTCCACCACTTACTTCAAGGACAAGCATTTGACGAGTAGCCTTTGGCCAAAGTGCTCTTTAGGTACTTCAGGCACACAGTGGCGCTCAATGGGCTCCTCCTGCACATGCACAAGGAAAGCACAGATGAACACCAGAAAATATACTTGTAGTCAGTCATTAAAACAAAAATCAAAGTCCTGTTTGGATTGAGTGATGAACAAAACTAAAAGCTATGAGAGACAAGATGTTAATTTGAGAATCAAAATGTTACCTCATCGAGAGCGGGGTGTAAAGCAAAGAGTTCGCGATGGCGGCTGGTCTTGCGCTGGTCTTCATTGTGCCGATCAATCTCCTCGTTGGGAGCACGGTCGAGGAGGTGAGGGAGAAGAGCGTCTGGGAGGGAATTCTTCAAGTCAAAGATGCTGCAGGCCCAGCTGCCGCGTGGAGTGTCATCTATAGACATTGATCGCCTCTTCAGATCATCCTAAAAAAACACCAAACACCAGTCAAAACCATAACTGTAGTCTACTGTATTTCCTAGTTTTGGAGCAGTCTCCGATACATTCGGCATTCACATATGCATTCGAAGCACACTCCAATTCACTTCAACTGAACCAAGACCTAGGTTTGTAGGCAGACCGCAGTTTGTTTTTTGGTCTGGATCAGAGTTCAATTGCACATTCACACCTACCTAAACAAACAGCTCTTTCTAGGCGCATGAACTACAGTGTGATTAAAGTGGACTAGTTGGGGCTGGTCTGAATGCACCCTAAAAACAAAGATCACATTTAGGAAACACTTATAATAAAACGTAAAGAACAAGACCAAAAGAAAGGACAGCTTGTGTGATTCACTGCATCTTGCCGATATGGAGAGCCAATAAAGAGCTACAGGGTGGCTGGAAGATGGTACCTGGTCATCCTGATAGCTGCTGCTGTCTGGCATCTCATCGGCCTCAAACACTTGCTTAGGTAAACCTTTCTGACGCTCCTTCTGCTTGTCCAGAGTGTTGGGGTTAAAACCTGTGCCAAGTTTATGATATCTGAAAGAGGAAGCAGCTGTTAACATACACAGTAAATCACCTGATATGGGAATGAAATGGTGCAAAGAGTTAATAAGGAAAGCCTTACTTTCTGTTAACAATGGCCCAGTCTTCTGTGTATGATCTGACACAATCTCTGACATGAGTGTCAGTGTCCCTGCAAACCGATCAGACAAGCATTATTTTAATATCAGTGTATAACTACAAACAAATACACAAAGACAGAAGCTATCCGACTAATTTCCAAGTTTTGTGTAACACCCCATAAAATATTGCGATGTAAGGGTACAATAGCTATGCATAAAAATGATGCAGCATTTACCATAAAACTTCTGAATATATCAATCTTCCATTAATTTGTTTGTTATAAACTTTACAAATGTTTTGATGTAAACAAAACATTTGTAAAGTTTTGTTTACAAATGTAAACAAAACTAATAAAAACATAATTGTTTTTACTTTCAGAAAAAAACAATTATGAAGTTATATGATTTCAACTCAATAGTGTGTTTTATCAGTTAACTATTTAATCTTATTCAAACTGTAAAAATATCAGGTAAAGGCGATAATTTAGAACAATAGTCAAAAGTTGAACTTCTCACATAATTGATACTTCTGCTCATGGTGTTAAAAAAACAATATCAGCAGACCATGTCAATTCAGTCCCACTAAATGAGGGCTTTTTTAAACAAATGTCTAATATGTTTATTAGACATAATAAGGTGATTTTCAGTTGTTTTTATGGATCATGTCCACCCTCTATAAAATGAACACTAATTGCAAATTTGGCACTTTATACTGAAATGTGTTGCTAAATAGCTTTTATTTACCCTTCTTCAGGGACAGCTGGTACAACGGTGCGACATTCCCTGGGTGTGTAGGTGACCTCGATGTCATCAGGGGGAAACTCAATCAGATCTCTGAGGGGACCGGACTCAACAATGGGGGGGTGTGTGATGAGATACTCCTCAAAGTCCACTGGTTCCACTGCCTCTGTGAGTGGAACCTGGTGGCCAGAGACAATGAGAAAAGTTTAGGGAAAAAAAGGAAGAATTATTTTACTTGTTGTTTATCACCATATATAGAGTGAAGGAACAACAAAATTAAAGTATGGAATCATTCTTTTGTTACTTTTGCTTTGTAGAGCACTTCTAGCTTTTGGATCAGCTCCATTTTTAGCAGAATGGCACCATGACATTAGCACAATTTGCTCCAGCCATTTTCCAGATGGTTGGAAAACTAAAAAATGCATTGGATTTTGATTATGGAACTCATCATCCCAAACCTCTCCAGGTTGAGAATAACAACACTGGACAGTTTAAGAAGACTTAAACTCATCTATTTTCAGTGCAATTAACATGTTTAAAGCATAAGTCGGAAGATTTTAGAGAAGCAAGAAGGGAACTTGTATTAACAGAGTGCATTAAATCTCTGTTTTATCTATTTTACTTTTAATCCCTATCCATCATGAACATGTAGACTTCAGCTGTAGTAACACTGGAATAGGAATCGAACCTGGGACAGCTGTGTCAAGGACTGCAGCCTCTCTATATGGTGGATTTGCTCTGCCACTGACCACCAGGTGCCCCAGCACTACACTTTTATCAAGCAAGCTGTCAGAGCTTAGGCAAGGCAGCAATAAAATTACTACAGCAGCAATAATATCAAAGTCATTCAATTGTCACTCCTTATCATAATAAATAGTGAAAGTGAAAGCCAACTCTTTCACATAATCATAACATTAGCTGAAGTGTATCACCTACACTGAATTACAATCTACTCTTTGTGTAGAAAAGCAAGCAGCTGAAAGCAGCTGGGTGGAAACAGCTTTACATCACTCACTGTGTTGCTAGATGTTGTTCCAACGTTAAGGTTTTTGAAGAGCTGCGGGGAACCGCCATACTGACCAGCTATCTGCTTCCTGACCTCTGCTGCCACAGTCCTGCAGAGAAGAACAGAGGAAAGATGGTCAACGTCAAAAAAGTGTACTTACAATTTCTGAACTCTGACTGTAATATTAACAAAGCACTTGAATACTCTTGTACCTTATTAGTTTTGTTAATTGTCTTTATCACTTCAGACATTTGAGAATAAAAAAGATTTAAATTACTTTGGAGCTGTTTTATATTTAAACAAATCTGTGTACAATATTTACTTGAATGTACCATAAAGGCACAGTTTTAAGGATATCATCATTTTGGACTGTTTGAATGCTGCAGGCAGTTGGACATTCACTTCAGCTGTTTTTCTCCAGTACCAATGTGGTTCATGATCAGTTTTTCCCAATCAGTCAACCATACTAAGCATTAGCGGGTGCAACTGACAACAACACTCTTAAAGTGTGGAAGCTGTTACTGACTAATGTTATGTGTTATGTTTATGTTTAACAGAAAACTATTTTTACCACCCCATGAAACATATCTGTGCCTCATTATATGCTGCAAAAGGGTGAAAGAGAACAAGACCTTTTTTTAAAAAAGATGTTGTTGAAGTAGAGGCCTTTAGTGACAGTAATCAGACAGGAGATGGAAAGAGGTTGAACAAGGAAGAAATGCAGGATTCAAGTTTGAGAATCAAACTCCAGATAGCTCAATCAAGGACTAATAGAACATTGCGCTACAGCAAGACTGAACGGAGCACAGCAAAGTGGCTCTCTTTGTTGTTCTTTTATCTTTTAACTCTGTTATAGAACATAACTATTTCTGGAAATGTCGGTAGCTTACATAAGGAGGCTACATTCTCCAAGATTACACAGAGCCTGCCGTTTTAGTCATGCTAACTATACAAACTGCACTTACTCCTGAGATAAACTAACAAAAGCTTAAAATATTAACTCAATCATTCTGATTTAAAGTATTTGTAAAACTCTATTCTACAGAAACTGCATTCAAACACTGTCAAACTGCCTCTGTTCCAAAAGATGATTTATGGCTACTCCTCTGCATTGACTGATCAAAGCTGTACAAAAGGCCAGGAAAGGAAATTGACAACAAATCTCAATTGGTGCATCTCTAATATTTATCAGTTTTATACAATTTTATTTCATTTTTATGTGAATGTATAAAACAATAAAAAGCAGCTGTGTGTGTGCCATATGTTTAAATTAAATTATTTAAATTTATTGGGACGAAAACAACTTCTTTACATAATATGGTTAAAAATCTAATTAGTTTGTTATTATGATGTAATCAAACTCAAACTACTAGAGTTCCTAAATGCCTTGGTTAGTTAACTGCCTCAAGCAAAGTTGAAAGCAGTTGGCTATTATATTACAGATTGGTAAAGCAAGTCAAGCCTCACATTTTAGCCCCACTTATTAGAGGGTTTTCTCTTCTGTCTCTGGTTTTTCAGCACAACACTTCCAACGAAATGACATGATAAACAGCCTGGTGATTCAAACAACGTTCTGATTACTCAACAGCTTTATCCTCTAAGTAATATACTGTACAGTAGGTCAGGGAGCTACCATAAACTCTGTTCTGTTTGCTGGAGACAACCTAATCATATCTATTCCATCATAGATAGAATGTAAACAACCAAGTGGCATTAGAAAGCTTGATAAAGCTGCCAAACAGAAGTCAAAATAAGCACTATGATCCAACGTGCCGGTCTTTATTCAGTAAACACTAGCTTTATGGCCACGATTTCTGGACATCACTAAAACCTAGAAATAACACATGAACTCACAGTAAACAAAGGTCACAGTACAAGAAGTTCAAGCGGATGATACATATTTAAGGAAATGCATTCAGTTTGTTTTTAGTGTCACACAATCAAAACTTTCACAAGCATCAACATGCCTTAGACGGATTTTTTTGTTATTCAGTAAGATGAATAAGATCAACCATTTAAACAGCCTTTACTTTGTCTTCTACAATGAAAGTAAAGTAAACAAAAGTTTGACTTGTATTTCTGTATTTTTGAGCATTTGCGATCACAAAAGTCAGGAAACTAAAAAGCAGACAAAACATGTTAGGACTCAGTTGGTAGATCTTAAATAGTAGAGGGTTGTTGTCACACAAAAAACACTTTTGTCTCCTGATCTAGTACAATTGAAAATATTAATTCTCATTGACACAATTTGTTATATTAAAACCACAAACATCGAAGTATTTTTTGGAATTTTATGTGGCAAGTCAACATAAAGTACCACATAAATATGAACTTGAAGTTAACGATTGATGATTTTCTCATGTTTTTATACAAATAAAGATCTGAAAGGTGAAGTAAGCAGGAAGATCAAGGAACACTGCTAAAAATAACTAAAACATAACTAAAAAGTATCCCAAACTGTATCAATCCACTATTCAGAATTAAAACTACTGGACAACTGCAGACCTGCCAAGACATGATTTTGTTTTTTTACCAAATGAAAGGAGTTTATTTGACTTAATGGCTTGTGATCATGCTTTGAAACCTTCTGTGTCCTTCATTAATGTTTTGAGGTTAAGCAAATGAACAGTTAATTTAAAAAATGCAGAAAAGATTAACATTATATTTAATTATTAAGTATGATTATAACAGGACATAACATTTTACACTGGTTGCAGTTCAGAATTAAAATTCTGATATTTTGAAGAGATCTAGTAATCTTTAACTCACAGTTGTGGTAATTGTGTTACAATTAACCTGGTAATTTTGTAGTGTGTACACTATATAATACTTAATACCGTTAATTACATTTTGGTTTTATTAGCAGATTTATCTTGACAACATCAATGCCAAATGTACACAATGATATAAAAGACAATTGATGATTTGATTCCTCTTTTTTTAAGAACATAAAGAGATGGCAGTTAGAATGTTATTCTTCCTCAATTTTCAGATTTCCTCATTCTTCATCAGATCTTATCGCACAGAATTCATAAACAGCAAACAAGTGGGCGTTTTCCTCTAACAAATGCATAGTGACTTGTCTGTCTGTGCATTAAGTCATCAGAAGAAGAAAAAAGGTGAAATGCGTCCATTTGGACTTCTGAAGTGTAGAATAGAAGGAATGGTGGCATTTGACAGCTTGCACAAAGCCCCTTTGTTAAGGAGATTACATTGATCTGTCTGAGGAGCCGAGAGCAGATTATCACAGCGTTTGGCTGCTCTTGGGAAAGGCATTTATTTCTAATCAAAGTTACACGTTTGTGATCTACAGACATCTTAAACACATAGCTGCACAAAGTTCTATGAGAGTCAGCAGCGGTTACAGTAGCTTCCCATCGTTAGCTACTGTAGACGAGACAGCTAACAGACCAGAATTAACGGTTTTCTTTTCATTATAGTTCAGCCTTTTTCAGGATGGGACAGCTATCGGAAATATTTTTTTCATGCCAAAATATATCCGTATACACATTCCCATCAACCATTTGTTTGCATTTAGTGTAGTTTGAAAGTAGTAGCTAGCAGTGCAGCTGTCTGTCTGGGTGGGTCTGAGCATCTTCTGCCGCTACAGCTAACGAGAGGTTAGCTAGGAGGAGCCAGGCTTACTGGGCCTCCTTTAGCAGGGTTTCCCTGCAGCGGTGGTCTGAGGGAGACCCACATGAAAGCAAAAAGAAAAGGGCGTTCAGAAGTGTTCATTTACAGCGCTCATTGCGGAGTCTCCGGTCTTTACCTGCTGATTTTTTGGGCGAATGCGCGGCGTTCAGCCATGGCAGTGGCCGCTGATGTGCTTTCAGAAAATTCCCAGGCAGGCACTCTGCTCTTCTCTCAGAAAAAACACGGCCACAGGGACAACGGGAGAATGGGATCATTACCGTAAAGGCTGGAGTAGTACGCAACAGAACACACCCAAGAATGAGCTTTCGCACTTCTCTATTTGACTGTAGCTTCAGTTGAACTAATATCACAATTTCAGCTACAATTACTAGTACGACTGTTGCTTTTAATTTTGTAGTCAAAATTATATATTATTATTATTATTATTATTATTATTGAAAACAAATGTATTCATGTGACTGAAACCACTAGTTATTATTATAATTATTATTACTTGTAGTAGCATTGAAGTAGTTGCTTTCTATTTATGTGTGTCAATAAGAAGTTCTAAAAGTTTTAAAAAATAACGTTCAAGGGTTGTGATTCCACTATTCTGGCATCTTCTTTTTGCTCAGAAAATTGTTTCTCTAATATTAGTGTACACCATTATAAAAGAGCCATCTGGAGTACGAAGTATTACTCATATTACTAACTCAAATTCCTAAAACATCTAGTACCATTTTTAATAAGGAATGAATCAGAATGAAGCATAAGTTACTGTAGATTTACAACAATGTATTTGCTTTGCAGTTTAAACACATGATGTTGCAACCTATTAACAGGTGATATGTCCTAATGTGTTCTGATTCAAATTGTTTAAAGTAGAAATATTGACTGTGAGCAAAAATATACAACGTACAAAGGTATTTTTTCTTCTTCTTCAAAACATTTTGGATCTCAGCAAGATCTTTCTCCAGATTTATAGAATAGAATAGAATAGAATTCAACTTTATTGTCATTGCACTGTCACAAGTACAAGCAACAAGATGTAGTTTGCATCTATCCAGAAGTGCTCTACGAGATATAATATTTATTTACAGATGTACAAGACTATGTATGTATGTATATGATACAAATCCAGAAAAATAGAAGAGAGGATAAATTACTAGGCCATAGCATTCAAGGTTTTTTCAATGAACTGAGGGTGAAACATCCTATTTGGACCTTTAACAAAGATTTAAAGTAGAGTGCAGACAAGCATTCTTTTTTTCTCAAAAGTAAATTCTAGATCTATATGACAGGCAATTTGTATGTATTTCATTGATGCTTGCAAATTTTTTGACTATATGTGAGTCATGAAAAGTTATCGTATAAGTTCATTACAAAGTATTTCCCAAATCTTTGGTGAGGATTTTGTCCTTTCAGTGAATCTCCCCTTTTTTATGAAAAACTTTGTCTTTTCTTCTCTTTAAAGTCTTCATGAATGATTTAATAGGGCTGATTAATGACTGTGGAACAGGATGTTCAGTTGTTATTGCCTTTTTTAGCCGCTTGACGCAAGCAGATGATCTAGTTATATATATTTTGTCCACATAGCGCTAGCCTCTGACAGTTATTGAGCATCTCCTCTTAATATTGCTTGGAATGTGACATAAATTAAGTTGTAAGGAGTAATTTAAGAAGGAGGGTTAATCATAAAACTAGTATTTCTTGACTTTTCTCTATCTGGTATTGATCTACGCTGGTGAAGTTTGCACTTTTTAATACATCTTCTTCTAGGTACCTTACCATTTCTTGATTTGTAAGAGAAAAAGCAGTATGTGCAAATCGACTATACACATTGCATGATGATAAGATGAAGCGCAAGCCAATGATTATAATATATTTTTCATGCAGTCTTTGTAGGTGTATGTGGAAGTTACCGCAAACAAGAAATTTGCAATTTCTCAGAGACTTTATTTTTAAAACGTGGAACCAGGGGGACCTTAGCTTACATGTAAATTTGGGACTGCTGTTATTTTTAAAGTCGGTCCTGGAGGGCCGGCATCCTGCATGTTTTAGTTTTCTCCCTGGTGGTAGTTACAACCATTTCAGTATGTCAGAGTTTTTCTTTAGCCTCTAATGAGCCATCATTTGATCCAGGTGTGTTAAACTAGGGAGAGAACTAAACCACGCAGGATACTGGCCCCTGAGTACCGACTTGTTACTCCTAGCTGAATACGTCCTCTTTAATACTACTCCTACTGACGTAGAGCGAAAACATTACATTCACTATATGCTTTTAACAGAATATGGCGGTTATTTTGTTAAAAAATAAATGTCAAAATATTTGATTGAAACTGAACTATTAAACTGAAAGCGTCTTAAACTCCGCCTGGTTGGGCTGCCCTGGTATGTAAATCGAGCCAACTCCCGTCCCCGCTCCACGAAAAACCGCGAGATCACCTGATTTTACAGCTTCCTTAAAGCGTAAACAGTGCTACTCTCAGGAGATCCCTAAGTTGTTTAAACGGGTTATGAAGGAAATGTTGCATGTTTTATGACACCATACCATGTTTGAACTTGAGGACAGAAATGCAGCGCGTCTGTGACAAGAGAGCATCATTATATTGATGAATCGTTGAGGTATGTGTTTTCTGCAAGCTGTCAGTTTATGTAGTACTTCGAAGTGAAGTGATACCCCAGCTTAATGCTGTGTGTATGTTTGTTGCCTTGCACAAAGGTCAGGTTGGCGTTGCTGTGTGGGCATGGGTGCTTTCCCTCGCTGGTCCAAATGGCGAATAAAGGGAGCGACGAGGTGGAAAAATTGAAGACAAAGTTCATGTCAATGTGGCACAATGTGAAGTACAGTAAGTGATTTTCTGCAGGCTCGCAGACCGATGTAGTACAATGCTTGTATGCATCTATGTAGTAGTCCTGTGCTGCAAATTATATGTCTTATTTTATATTTCATGAACTTCTGAAATATTCTTCTGTTTTATGAATACAGTGCTAATTGAGATTTCTCACTAAGATCCCAAATATTTTTTTTCTCAAAGATTCTGAGTAGTTGAGACATGCAGTTGTAAGTGTAAATTCGTCACTTATGAATTTACACGATTCGTGTACCAAGGCAGTCCAACCAGGCTGAATTTAAGACGTATTTTATTTTTTACAGAAAACGGCAGCATCTCATCACTTGCTGAAACGAGTTATTCGATATGACAAAAGTCAAAAGCTGGGTTTTTGTAGCAGCTTCACTGTGACTGAAAGAAACTTCACAAAAAAGCACCTAAATATAATTCTTGGAGCATGCTGCGGTTGAGTCACTACTGAAAATAGTTGAGATCTTTTCCTGGGAATAATTGCAACTTTAGTTTAACAGTTTTTCTGTTCCTGTTAACATGAATTCAACTCAAAATAGAGTGCTTACAAACTTTTAAGTTAGATGAAATGACTTTAGCAGGTAGGTAGCATGAAACTACAGTCACACAGAGTGGCAGTTATAAAGCAGGTTTCTCACTTAGCTGAGTAAATACAATCTTTTAGAGTCTCTTTCAAAGTAAATTACCCAAGCCCTGATATATGTTCTGTTCATTATGTATTCTAGGTTGGGCACTTAAATCCAAGACTCCATTCAGTAGAAACTCCCCAGCGTTTCTTCTGGGGAAGTGCTATCATTTTAAGGCAGAAGGTAAGTTACACAATATCATAAATTACATAAACTTACACTGATTTTGAAAATTTGACTTTAACTTATTGCAGTCATCTAAAACATAATCTTTTGATAATTGTTTTCCTAAGATGACGACTGTCCCTCTGAAGACTGGCATGAATTCTCTGATGAGAACCTCGTCATGGGGAACGTAGAGGCTTTCCGAAAGGATTTTACATCTCGTTTGTGGCTAACGTACCGGGAAGATTTCCCTCCGCTGCCAGGCAGCACTCTGACCTCAGACTGTGGCTGGGGCTGCATGCTGAGGGCCGGGCAGATGATGATGGCTCAGGCTCTTGTTCTGCATGTCTTGGGCAGAGGTGAGTTGAAAAATTAAAAACACAGTTAAGCTTGGATCGCTTGACATTTTAACTAGATAAATGTCTTTTTTTTTTTTTTTTAAATAAAAGTCCTAAGTTGACTAAAGTCTGACACTTTTACATGTTTTTAATGTTAAAAGCAGGAACTAAGATTGTTTTTCAATGAAACTGAAAGCTAGATTTAGTCTGAAGCACATTTCACCCCTTAAACATAATTTTTAACTCTCAGTCTTATATTTCTGTAGGGTTGCAGGGTTTCCCCCAGTGTATTATAAGCCTGGCGGCCCACCATGCTTTACTAGACCCCCCCAGGCTAAGTGTTGCTTTTATTTTTAGAAAAATTAACAATTGGAGGGGAAAGGGTCGCTTTTTTTCCTTTTATCTTAAAGCCGGATTGCAAGCGTCTCCGGTGTTCTGAGAGTTTCACTTGCGAAGCAGATTTATTTCTAAAAGATTTATAGGTTTATAGTTTATACATTTAAAGTTGGGAGCGGACCAATCACACAGCTCGCGCCTTTGCGCGTTGCCTCCCGCGCTATTGCTGCTTTATCTCAGCGCGGATCCCACTCTCCTCTTTTCACTCAAACTGGACACAGGCTGACCTGTATGGATATTTACACCAACCGCCAGTGAGAAATTATTATGTAATGGAGAACATCAAAGTAAGATTTTAAAAGGAACCGCGTTAGCTTTGGTTGCGCAGCTCTATATGAACCACAGAAATAACTTGTAGTCAGGCTTTCAGAGGTGCGCGTTGAGCGAGCGGTGAGAATGATTTATATTTGTGGACAAAACATTATGCGGCCTTTACATCTCAACACGCTGCCCAGCGTGTGGCTCTGTCTTCCCTGTAAAGTTTATGTATGGTCCCGGTTAGTGGTTAACGAACCAGCGCTAACCTCGTCATGCAGGTTCAGCCGGTGAGGAGCTTTCGCGCTCTCCTCGTAGTCGCGCTTCACGCTGGTTTTATATTATTTTATCATTATTTTTAGTATAATTTTTCCCGTTATACGATTCATCAAACCGTATCGAATACTTTGTCTATTTAGTCAGCCAGAGTTGAGGCTCGCGGAGATCAGAAAAACTCGAGCAACAAATTTGAGCAACCAGAACAGCTTCTGTGGCCCCTTATTAAAAACGCAATAGACAGAAATTGAAGAGCTACTAAAGCCACATTAGCAGCATTACATTAAATTCCCCGTTTGTTGCGCATCTCTGAGCGCAGTGCAGCGGATTTGACTAATCATGCAGGGTCGGTCCTACGCTTTATGAGGCCTGGAGCAGAATTTGACCTAGGGGCCCCTCTTCCTGCTAAAAACATCACCACCTCTAACAGCTTCTGTGTTGGGGAGAGGGGGAGTAGTTTAATTGACCAACCTAAAAAGCAGTAACTTATAAATAAGTTTACTAATTTGTATTTGAACAAACGGAGCTCAAACTCAAAGATTAAACTCACAGCATCAGACTGTAGCTATGGTAACAAAACAATCTAATTGTTAAGATTGTTCTTTGAACTTTTACAAAGTAAAGTTGCCAGTTCCTTACCTTCTTAAATTTAAATGTTAAATAATTTAAAATCTTTTAATTTATGTATGCTGAAACCATTAAATCAAATTTAGCAGCATTGATAATGTCAATAAACAAATGTTACATTTATGTATCTGTGGTCTGTGTTAAAATATTAGCATTTATGGGCCCCTGAAGCCCTGGGGAGCCTGAGGGAGCCTCTGACTTAATTTGGATTAAACAGAAGTGCAAATAGTTGATATACATTTTAATTGTATTTTTTGATTATTATTTTTTTTTAAGACTAGTTGTGGGTTTAAATGGTGTTTCACTGGCGATGTTTTCAAGTAACATATAATTATCCCGTAATATTTTTACTTTTCCTGTCAACTTAACATCTTTTAATACAAAAACATGGTGAGCCGCCTCGGTCCCCCTACCACCGGGCTTAGCAAGTTTTCTGGGGGAAACCCTGCAGGTTCAGTGCTGCACTGGTGTCTGTATATTTTGTGGAATAAGGGGAATGACATTACAGCCCTTAAAACATGACATTTTCTAATGCAGCTGTAAGCAATGTAATGCACAATTAAGTGTTCCAAAGTATGTCTTTTTTTTTTTTTTAATAGGACATTAAATTTTTTAATAAATTTATATAACTCGTATGATATTGTTTCTATTCTTTTTCTCAACTCTTCTGCCCAGAGTTTTTTCAGTTCAGTCTTTCAGTTTGGAGGGTTTTTAATCATAAATGGTTTGTTGATGTCAGAGAAATCGAAATGTTTTTTAAATGCATTAAGGCTGTTTCATTTGACTACCATACATTTTCCTTTAAAAGTTTAACACAATCTGTTGCAGAACTGTGTAGATGACGCTTGCATGCATAGTAAGTAATGCATGTCTTCATAGGTTGGATTAGATAGAACTGATCAGTGTCATATTTCTCAGTTTAATATTTTAACAATTTCCTGAAATAAGTACCAATGAGTAGAGAAATGGGATTGGGCTGGAAAAGTATTATAACTAGAGAATTCCTTATATTCTTTACAGTCTCACTGACTAATGAAGTAATTTAAAAATCTTTTCTTTTTTAAAATTTGCTCTAAAATCTGTCACTAATAAAACATTTCCCCATAAAGATATGAAAGTCCACTTCAGGGTATTAATGGATCAATTTTAAATTTGATTCACTTTGAATCAAGGTCATTTTGTTACTGCTTCTGACTTGATTCTGAGTTATTTTATTACCTGAGCTACTCCCATTCGCTCTATGTTCATCTCCCACCCTGTTTGTAAGGCTAAGGTAGTGTTAAAGTGAAATACTGGGACACTCAAACATAATTGAACCAAGTTATGACTAACCTGTTTCTGAAATGAGTAGAATTCAGGCTTCTTGAGCCAAGATGGCTTATTTTTAAGGTCTGCGTGAGTTTATATTTTTAATGCTCTAAAACTGAGGTTAGAAATGTAGAAAGATCAGGCTTATTTTTACACAGTTGATTAGGGCCTGGCCAAAAATAAACATCAATTCTTTTACATTGAGCACAACAGAAAATGAGTACTCTAAAAAAAATTTTTAAATGGTTCTGCCCAATATTGTCAAGTTTAGGTGCACTTTAAATGCCATCTTAAACACAGCTGAATAAGGAAATGTTTGAGAGTTGCTTGCATGAGGAAAATGTAATGTATTCATCAACAGTAATAGCTCAGGGTAATGTAGAATGTTGTCACAATTAGGGTCGTAAAAGTTTTAACAAGTTGGCTCCAGATTACTTTGACTATACAGAAATGGAACTCCTTAATAAAGAATACACCTACAGTTTATACGGCACTTATGAGGTTGATTTTAATTAATTAGCTGCAAAGGTTTACAGAATAAAATGCATTTTATTTGCATTGTAAATGATATTTGAGAGAGAATTTGGGGAACTCAAGGAATTTTGTAATTAACATAAATGCATGGAATTTTTTTTTCTAATTATACTAGATATAATTAGAATCTTAGAGGATTCTGACTCAACCTTATTCATTCATTAATTTTTCTGCAGACTGGTCTTGGCCAGAGGCGCTCACCCTCCAACCCTTAGATGTAGAAACGCGGACCACCACAGCAGCTAAGCGACTTGTCGCTTCTCTGCAGGGCAACCCCAGGATTTCTGAAAGCAGACAGTCTCTTGCACCTCAAGCCCAGGCGTCAGGATCAGCAGAGGAAGCAGATGCACATTTGAAGGAGATGGACCACAGAAATCTGGTGTCCTGGTTTGCGGACGTCTCCTCAGCTCCACTGGGTCTGCACAGTCTGGTCCGTTTAGGAATGATGATTGGAAAACAGGCAGGGGACTGGTATGGTCCAGCTATGGTAGCACACATCTTGAAGTAAGTTTGACCTTCACGTATGCACTATGCAGACAACTACTATTTTAAACATGCTAAAATACTAATACTCTGAAGTTACTATTAAAAAAATGTCCAAGTCTCAACTTTTATGGAGCATGGCATAATTCTATGCTCCAGGTCAAGTTAACACAACCTAACCTAAAAACTCACCTTGAATGAGTGAAATTTACAAATTATGAACATTTCAATCAGGAAACCACAACAAGACAAACATGTTGGAGGAGATAAAATCCATTAGAGGTTGGCATTTATTATATTTATCTTTTATTGTGTAAGATTTGTAATCATAAGGATTTTTATTTATTGTTGTCGTGATAAGTTTCAGTTATTGATTGTAAATAAACTTATAGTAGGATCATGTTGTGCTGTGGCTCTTTTTTGTTGTCATATGTGGAGGTGTACTGTTGACAAAACATTCTTCAACACAATTCAAAATAATGCTCCCTTTTCAGCATAAAAGTAATAATATCCCATATATTTTGTTAAATGTAAACTTGGCTTTCACCCTCAGTTTCTCTCCTTTTCTTACTTGCCTCTGTCTACTTTTCCTGTCTTTTTGTTTTAGGGAAGCTGTCAAGGAAGCGATGGAGCCTGGCTTGGCGAGTATAACTGTCTACGTCTCCCAGGACTGCACAGGTATAAAAGATGATGCTGCCATTGATAGTACAGGAAACTGGGCACGGCGCCCAAGTCGACTGCTCTTTTATTCCTCTGTCGTTCTGCTGCTGTGAGATCCCAGCTGCTAAAAGTGGGGGACAGGACTCTCTGTGTCTATTCCCCACAACAATCGCATCCATTTCAAATCTATAACATGCCGCCACGACCTCCTCTTAACCTCAATATCTCAGCTGATTCATGTTTGTCTTCTCAATAGCAGAAGATAGCTGTTTGTGTGAGTTGGTAGCTTTTTTTTTGTTAGTGCTAGTCACAGTGAGAAACAACATTAAAGCTTTTAATTTTTTTGGAAATCAGTCAGCATTTGTAAAATATTACTTTTCTTTAAAAGCTGAAAAAATCTTCTGTGAGGGAGGAGGGGAGTTGTGTTTTATGTCTGTAATTTCAAATCTGAACTGTTTCCTTGGTGAAACAGTTGATGCATATTTTTCTAATTCTGAAGAGTCTAACAATACATTTATTTCCATTCTACATACTTAACATGCTTTCTGGATGGAATAATAAGGACTGTTTAAAAAAAAAAAAAAAGAAGATATTTAAGAGAAAAATGTGTAAAACAGAATTTAAGGTTCCCACTCGCTCCAGAAAAGCGGAATTGGATACATTTTTGCAGGTCTGCAAACACTCTGTCTACACTTAGGATGATCAAGCCACCTTCTGATCCCGAATGCTCAGAACGACTCCATCTGACGCATTCTAACCTACTTTCTGATTTAGGCAATGATTATTTGACCTTATGGTGGTCCTCATAGACTGAAAATAAGTAAAGCACTTTTGTAAATGTTGTAAATGAATGAGTTTATTGAAGAAAAATCAAGATCGGTAAAAGGTTTAAGTGGCTTTTGTGTCGCAAACAACAAAATGGTATGAAATTCTCCAATAGTGCACAATATGCAGTTCATACAGTTGTGTGTCATATGGATAAAATGATGAGAATGTAAAGTAGCCTAATGTCTTAAAATTATATTTTTAAAAATACAATAGACTCAAGTTCTAAAAACAGAGACGTAACTCAATTGAACTTTTGTATTGTTGACCTTTTCTAGTGTACAATGAGGATGTCATGGACTGCCACAAGGCCCTGAAAGCAGGAGAAACCTCTGGTGAGGCAGCAGATAGTCCTCCTGTTGCACAAAAAAGTCAACTGTCAACGACCCCCACACTGCCAGAGAACCAAGCTGTCGTCATCCTCATCCCTGTGAGGCTCGGAGGAGAAAGGACAAACCCAGAGTATTTTGACTTTGCAAAAGTGAGTAATTCCATTTTTTCTGTAGTTTTTTTTTTTTTTTTTAAGATCTCATAGACGTCATAGGGTTAATGTTAAGTCTAAGTGATCTTGCCGTAGAAGTACAGTAATCATTGTTGTAAATTGCAAATTTAGAATGTCGGTTTTACATTTGAGAGATCGGTTTTGTGGATGATTTCAGGTCTCATTTTGTAAAGGTCTGACCTGTCGATATTGATTTATGTCAATTCTGCTTAAAAAGGAAAAAAACAAACTTAAATCAACATTAGTCAAAAAACTTGTTTTTAATTTTAATTATATTAGAAAAAAGAAATCATGAAATCTGTCAAATACAATTTCATAAATATATTTTTATGCCTTTTGTTCTTCCTGTGACTTTGTTTCAGAGCACCACAATAATATTGAAAATGTTTAACTTTAAATCTGCTTCCTTCTGTAGCAACTTTAATACTGAATAGTGTTGTTGTTAATGTGGTGTGGTGCATCCACTCAGCAGAAAAAGATCACAATTAGAGTTTTTACCTGTCACCAGGCAACAAAGTCATTTTCTACTGTTCAACTTAAAGATAATCTAGAGATTGTTCTGCTTTCATTTCATCAAAGTAAGAAAAAACAGTAAACACTGATCAGTGGTCAGACCCAGTCAAACTGAAAATTGACCTATTCGGGTCACAAGCTGACTTCTTGGTTCATCTCCAGAGTTAATTTAATTCCAGTGCATTATGTAATGAACAAAATGAAATCATTTGAGCTCTAATTCAGACATATGTG
This sequence comes from Xiphophorus hellerii, assembly GCF_003331165.1. NCBI lineage: Eukaryota > Metazoa > Chordata > Actinopteri > Cyprinodontiformes > Poeciliidae > Xiphophorus > Xiphophorus hellerii. The sequence goes on from NC_045680.1 coordinate 2,902,607, forward strand.
TGCTTCTCTGCTCATTTAGAGGCTATTGCGTCTGGAGTACTGCATAGGCATCATTGGAGGGAAGCTCAAGGAGGCCTGCTACTTTGTGGGATTTCAAGGTCAGTGCCAGCATAATGGAAAATGGAGAAAGATACATTCACGCAGAGGTTGGTGTGAATAACAAATTATTTTTGCATAATATACCCTTTGTATGTGTAGAGACAAAGTAAGTTAATATATTCATGTTTGTATGAGGAAAACGAAGAGGAGTAGAGATGAAACCGAGTGAAGCGGGGCTTACTTTATTCTCTCTGACCCATCAAAACCTCGCCCATTTATCACAAGTAAACCTCCCAAGTTGTAAACCATAATTGATTTCCATAGGCGGCATGCATTAAATTTCATCCGGGTGCCCAAAGTGAGCCACTCTTCATCACCTTCAGCAGCCAGGAGAAACCTTCAGTTGTACATCTTGGCAGTCAATATTTACGCATTTACATTTTACCCATTTGAAATACAGTGTTGGATGATGTCTAAATGACAAGCAATACATTCTCCCTGCCAGTGCACAGCTCAGCACTGCATTCATCATATGCAAAACGGTCGAATATAATTGCGTGTTTGTAAAAGTAATTCCCCCACACAAAAATTAAATGACAAGCTTTTTTCTTGCGGGTGTAAAAAATGTGCTTGTACAAACGCATCTGATTATGCAGAATTTAATCCACCCTGCTGGATATTAAAAAGCAACAGCCTTCTTGAAAGCACATTTGACGCACACAACCCCAACATGTAGGTCCGGCGGGTGACTTTGAGCTGCTCTGCATAGATATTGAGGAGAAGCACGATTTTTTTTTTTTTTTTTTTCCTGTAATAATCTGATGTTTTTGAATAACTTGTCTTTTGTTTTGTCCTTGCAGATGACAGCTTGATTTACATGGACCCTCATTACTGTCAGTCTTTTGTGAATGTCAGCACCAGCGATTTCCCTCTTCAGGTAACGTAAAATTACACAGACTGGCTGACTGAGGGCTCCAGTAAATGTGGATTTTATAGTTTCTGTGAGTACTTATAGGTGTGAGTCTTAAAGCAGCACTCAGCCCAATCACTGAGTCTGTATTGGCTGATTTATTTGCTGCTCAGGTAAGCGAAGCTGCCACCTAAGAGAAATACTGAAAATGCATGCTCTAGAAGATTTAACTGAAATTTTATAGATTCATTAGACATGGAGTGGTGTATTTCAAGTGTTTGGTTCTGTGGCAACTGTTTATGGTCTAAAGCAAATGAAAACCCAAATTTACTTCCTCAAACAGTAGAAAATTGCATAAGACTGGTAAAAAATGTTTTGTTTTGTTTTTTTTCTTTGTTTGGGGCTAATTTTACATGGGCTGCTGTATCATTACAGTATTGCATAATGTTGAACAGCCTGTGGCTCTGCTGAAATGTTGATTTAAAAGAACTGCAGCTGGTTTGCAGTTTTCCTAATGTTTATTCCAGATTAGAGGAGGATAGAATCTGAATCTTGCTCCTCTATGTCTGGTTCTGTTTCTGGAGATGGAGAGTTGACCAGAAACAGATCTAAGTGGTCTGGAAGGTTGATACAATGACAGTTGATTGAGAATACATTTGGTGCTTAGAGATTCAGCGATTCATTTAAAGAATGAATAACTGAAGTTGTGTAGCAATTTTAACCCATGTTCTGGATACATTTTTGTGTGATGGATATTAAAGGGGCAATATTATGTCATCTTTTTTAGCTCTACATCATATTTTAATATTACTCCCACATCAAGAATATACCTTCAATGTTGCATTGATTCTTTGATACACGTTTGAGAAATAATTTAATCTACCATGGTAACCAAAAAGCTTGGTGGGACGTAGCTCCACCTCCAAGCGCAGCTCCAAGCTTCTGAGCTTCCGCCACAGAGCAGCACTTCCCTGCGACTCCCCCACTCTGCTCCATCAGACTATCTAGCACACCTGGTGAAACTGCACATCTGTTGAGCTAATTATTCAAGCTACTTCTCAGTGCAATGCTGGTAAAAACTGAAAGATTAAAGATTAATTTCCAGGAGGCTGAGTTTCAGAAAGAGCAGGAGTTTCTAAACAAAGACTCAATTTCAAGACATTAAATCAGGAAGTAAAATTTCTTTTAAGTAACGGTTATGTAATTATGTTATAAAATAGCACTATATGCCTGAAAAATGCATAATACTGCCTCATTTAAAGCACTGATTCTTTTTTAAAATGAATACTAGGATGTATTTGTCTAAGTGTAGAGGAAAAGTGTGAGGAATATGAGTTTAATTTCTATAAGTTACTTGGACAAATGTACTTTTCAGTGATGTTTTTGTAAACTTTGCTGCTGTACCATACAACATTGCAATAGGCAAGATTAAAATGCATACACAGTGCAGATCAAGATTTTTTTAAATATTTTTTTTAAGTGATGAAGATTGTATTTGTTTTATATTCTAGACAGGCATGAATATTTACTTCATTTTGATGATTGTCTTTAGATTTTTAATTTTCCCTCTATTTTGTTTTGATTTTGCTAGTCATACCATTGCCCCTCACCAAAGAAGATGCCTTTCAGCAAGATGGATCCAAGCTGCACTATTGGTTTCTATTCTAGAAGTGCTCAAGATTATGAGAGAATCAGGGAAGAAGTGTCCAAGGTAAAGAAGCCTAACTCAGAACACCTTGAAATAACTTAATTAGTGAAGTAATTGTATTGCTAATTTTCCAGAAATGGTTTTTGATGGGGGTTTTGTTGGAAAAAATTTCTAGATTAATTTAATTTTGCTAGTCCTACATTAGTTGAGCAGTAGGTGGCAGCATTTAGCCACAAATCTAATTGAATTGTCATCCAGTCAATATGCTGTACAGCTGTTTCAAAAGCCCTGTTCCTGCCTATATCTGTTGTGTTTAATCTACTTATTTTACCATTTAAAATTAATTCAATTTGCATCAAGACACTTTCTTTGGAGTAGAAATACAAAATAAAAGTTGCTGCTCTGTTTTTTTGTTCCAGGTGCTGGAGCAGTCAATGAAGGAGAAATATCCGCCGTTTACTTTTTTGCAAGGTCGCAGCGCAGATTATGACCTGTCGGTGGGTCTGAGCACAGAGAAGCGGGAATGGCCCTTTATTAGGGAATCACGCAGAACCGTCACCACAGCTGGAGACTTTGTGCTTCTCTGACAGCCCAGTTTGACGGTACAGGAAATGTTCACTCATAACGATTCTAACTGTTGAAATTCACTGCATTATGTCTGTCAGTGTTTGTCTGGCAGTGCAAACTGTGGATTATTCTTTTTGGGAAGTTATTTGACATTATGTGTTCTACTGAATCTAAATTCATAACATTTTTTTTACATGTAGAATTAATAAGAAATTTGTATTTTGCATCACTATTTATATTTTTGTAGTCACTATGTTTATGTCAATGGTTCAGACATCTTAAGTTGTCAAAAGTTGGGTTTCATTTGTAAAAAAACAATCCAACTTTGGAAGGTCATAAAAAATATCTACAATAGAAATAAGCACAGCTTGCACTGCTCTTGATGGAACATTGTTTTGCATCTAAACTAGCTGAAGTCTGCAGTATGATTATTAAATTAAGTATGTAGGGAGTAAATTAACAGCCATAATGTTTTGAACAAAGCTATAAGTCATTTTTAAAATGTATTTTTTTCCCCCCAAATGAAACCCCAGGTTTAGTATTTGGTTGTATTTGTTTTGAAGATATATTTGTATAATTTTGACTCGGTCCTGATCTTTCAATACCAACAGTGTCAGGCAGATGTGTTTGGAATAGGATCTCCAGCTAGAGCAGCACTTTTTATAATCTGTGCTAGTAAATACTAATCGGTAAATACCAAGTCAGGTTGTGCCAACTTAAAACAGTAACGCAACCAAATTTGACTTGTTCAGTTTATGATTTATCAAACAAATACACAAAATTGTATCCAATGACACTACATAATTGGTGGAGGCATTTTCAAGTAAACAAAAAATCATAAAATGGTCCTAAAAGTCATAATTTCAAGAAAAATACAAACCCTGGCCTCAATATTTAGTGTTGGCAGCAGTAAGAAAAACTATCTGTTAAGTATTATAAACACATAATACTGGGCAGCCTCTTCTAGACAACATGTTACCACTTTTGACAAAATTTGATATGGTGGCAACTCATGATGTCAGTAATAAGTAGCCTGAGCTCTGAGCAAAGCATCTGCTTTTTAAACTTGGAACTAGAACATGATTAGTTGGGTTTGATGTTATACCCAGATCCAGGTTTCGACTTCATAGGTAAATAGACCACAGCATTAATAGCCGAAAAATATTTATTCCTGGCTCGCGGTTGTCCCAGTTATTTACCAGATGTTTTTTTTTTTTTTTTGAGAAAATTAAAGGCAGATTAATTTATTGAGTTATTATTCTTAAAGATATTCATTGTTATTACTCTAATAAGTGTTACTACTTTTGCAGTTTGAGATTCATGAATCTAGAGCTGTGATTCCTAAACTTTGTATGCTAGCTACACAGATGCATAATTTAAAGAACTTATGGCATTAACATTTAATTTATTTTTTTTAAACATCTTTTCTAGCTTTTACATCAAAAATGCATTTCACCATTTTTTTCTTGTATAGTTTGTTCTGTAAAAGGTTTTTAAGACTGCACACTGAGTGATTTGTAACACTGTGAGGTACCGAACCACTGATCTAGAGTATTTACAATGTGTTCCAGGTAAAGTGAACACCTTAAATATTATTTCACTTCAGCACTTTACGTGAAGTCCAAGTGCCATTTAAAGTATTTAAAGCGGGTAGAGGAACTATTTCAGTTTCTGTACTTTCTATTCTTAATCTAGATTAAACTGTGAAACACATGAAGGAAAAAATGCACACATTGAAGGAAGTTCTTCACAATTCAGCACAGAGTTCACTTAAGTTATAGTAGAGCTTTTTCTTTCTTTTTCAACAGTAATATATCAAAGTCTTGTGTGACACCATACCACCAATGTGCTTTGATTGCTTAACTGGAAGATTGCTGGTGTGAATCATCTATTTATGAACAGCATATTTCCATCAGCATGAATCAAAGTCAGAAAATTGCAATATAAAGACACATTTACTGTATGAATAAATATTACTTTTTATCTAAGGTGCATTTGACAGTCCTGCTGTAAATCTTTCAAATATTCTCTGATGCATTTCCACTTATTTCCCTCAGTTCCAACAGTAAATAAGTGAAATTCACTGCAATAATTACAGAATAATCTAAAATTAACATGAAGTACACTAGCTAATGTGTCCAAATGTCATTGTCACTTAAACATTATAAAATATTCTTGTGTTCTTTTCTACACAAAAAATGTTTTTCTGTGAATTTACTTCTGAAATGTTCAATAAAATGTTGAATAAAAGAGCTAAAAGTATTTTACTTGAATTAGTTTGCATTATTTCTTTATGTACTTGTTGAAAAATTCATAGCCACCCTAAAATAAAAGTTAAAAGGAAAATGAAATGTTTGCTTCATTTTCAGGACAGCATGCAAACCTCACCGATGTGTTGAAATAAATTCAATGCCTTTTCTCACCCAGTCAAATGTAGAAGATTAAAACTAATCGTACGTGCTAACCATCTCTACAGCCCATTAACCAGGAACCGGAAAAAAATGTGACCCAGTGACACTGGCAGCAATTGTGTTCCTCTGTGGAGGAAAAGAAAATATCCTTGTGTGCAAAGCTCTGTTGCCATAGATAATCTGTTGCCCTGTTGCTGTTTTCCCTGTACAATGCAAATTCTTGTATTATGATGAGCTGTGCTTTTTAAAGGAGGGAAATGTCCCTTCTGTGGGGAAGTTGGGCCAAGGGTGAGGATAGATGGAGAGACAGATTGAGAGTGCCTCATTTGTTCTCACCCTGGACACATAAAGGCACCGTTTAGATCCTCTGCCTGATCATGTCTGTCCTTTTTTTTTTTTTTTTTTTTTTTTTTTTCTTTCTTTTTTGGCCTAGCAACAGACTTTGCAGATAGAGCGTGGACATTAAATATCCAAAAGCATCTACAGAGACATTCCTCTGCTTGAGGGATATTTGTCCGAAACATAAAATGCTCATTTGTTCTCCAGGCCGCCTGGAGATTTGAACATTGACTTTGTTTGCATTGTACTTACAGGGATCTATGAATATTTGATGAGTTACAGGAGCAAGAGAATTGCAATAAATGAGTAGTGGGTTTTGTAAAACAAGCAAGATGCAAACATGGATTCTTTTTAGAAATCAATAAATTGGGAGGTTAATATTTTAGTTTAGGGTTCGAGTAAAGCATTGGCATGAAACTTTCATCTGGCGTCTTAACAAATGAGACCAGTTTAAATGAGTCCAGTTCTGATCATTCAGAGGCAATAATATGCAGTCTAATCCAAATTATAACACAATTGGCTATTCTTTTTTTGCTAATTTTATGCTAAATGGGGAAAAGTTGCGTAAGGAAGTCCAGCCAGTTTTATTGAGTCTTTAACTTTACAGCAGTCCTTCATTTAGATAAAGAATGTGATGGCAGTGGACAGGAATCTTCTTTTTACAATAAGAAACCTTCAGTGATGCCAGTAACCATCAATGAAAGGGACACAATTAAACACAGAGGTGCTGAAACGGGTGTAATTTCTGTAAGACAGAAAAACAAAAATTATACATTATATTGGAGTCAATAGCAAATTCTCCAATGAATGCATACAGGAAGTACAAGTAAATAAGCACAAGGTGTACTTTCTAAGGAAAGAAAATAAACATTGAGATATCTGGCAGTTCAGCCACAAATTAAAGATGAGATCTGGGACCAACAAAGACTAGCTGGGAATTTTATTTTGTGTTCTTAACCTCAAGAAATTTACATGTATAGATTAGAAAATTAGCATTGAAAAGTAAACAAAAAATATGTGGCTGTCTTGTTGCCAGGAATATAAAAAGTCCAAAATTTGCACTATTAAATGAGTGTGTGATGTAACGGAGTAAAACTTACCAGTCATTAATTACAATTCGCCTTACTTCCATGTTTTAAAGAGGAACTGCTAAGTGAGGTTCTCAGATTCTCCTCAATGTAAAATCAGACACTGATGGATCGCTTGAACAACATCCAGGTGAATTAGTTGCTACTAAAAAAGTAAAATTCTATGCCCACAGTGTGTATATGTGTGTGTCTATCGAGGAAAAAAGTGATGTCTTTTTTTCATTTTCCATTTCTAAGGAGCGTGTAAATTTATATAGATGAATGTGTAGTTTACACATGTACAGCTTCTGTGTTAGACATTCTAAATCTTAGGTGTCACACTCCCTCCCTGACTTCACACCAGGTGCAGGGGCGCTAGATTTATACCCAGTAGCCCTTGCCCACCCTTGTGGAATGCCATGCATCTTCAAACAGGTACTTCACTTTGAAATCTCATCTCGGCGTGATCTCTAGGCGGCTAAATATACCCAGCTCCCAGATCTTGCAGCCGTCGGAGCGTAAATACCGCCTGCGCTGCATCGGACTGCGTTCAGAGTCTTAAGTCTGCCCGTGCAACTGTCCACTTGTCTCCACCCGTCTCCTGCAACGCCCTCCACCCCCACACCCGCCAAACAGAAGCTCCTGGAGAAGTGCTGAGGCACTGCATGCCTAACACATCTCCTCTGGGCTGAAGCCAGACAAATGTCATGATGCTGTGATTAATCAGCACCACACAAGACAGCTTTAAGGGCGTTCTACCCCGTGAACATGACCTACAGCTCACAGGTCAAAGGTCCCTCACCTTTTTTCCCTCTCTGGTTAAAAATGTGCTTTGTGGCATAACCAGAGCTGAATATCTGGATCGTTTTGCACCAACAAAAAAACTGTATGGGGTTGGCGTCTGGGGCGTAAAGTGTTTATGTTTCAACTTTAGATAATTCTGGAAAAGAGCAAGGAATATGGTTGATGTTTTGCTGAGCTGACGAGTCAGAATATTTTATACTGAGAAGATCGTTAGATGACTTAAAATTATTAGGATTAACAAGAAACATTTTTGAAGGTAAAATGAACAAATTATAAGACTATATATTGTAAAAATAGCTAAATAATAAATTTCAGGACTGCTTTTACGGTCCTGATATGACTTCATTATTTTTTAAATCTTATGTCTTAACTTTATTGCTCTTATTTCCCCTGATTAATTTACAATTATTTTAAGAGATGTTTGTAACCTTGTGTGATATATTAGGATTTTTCAATGAAGTTTAAGGCAATCTTGGATTTTTGTCCCACATCTACTTTGTCCAAATTGAATAATTTATTTGACGCAGTACCTTAGATCCGTTATTTTTAGTGTTCATAAAATTTTACAATAAATAGATGTAGATGAGATAAGTACGTAGAATTATATATATATATATGACATGTAGACATATACTCCATCTTTGTGGTTAAGGAAAAGATAAGGGTGTTCCAAATGATGACAATCATTTGGGGGGTTTGAATTTAGACTGAGAAAATCCTAAGTTTAGAAAACTTAAGATGGTGTTTGGTTGCCTCAGCGAGTGCAATGTAAAATGTATGAGCTTTCACAAACCATGGAAATACAAACAAGTCAAGTTCTCCAATTTAGATGTCTTCTATATGTGTAATTGGACCTTTTTTTAATCTACTTTATTTTCTTAAAAATAATTGACTACTGTATATGTATGGGCTCTTCCTATGTTACAACAGGGAGAGGCTTCCTGTGGTGGGGCCCAAAGCAAAGCTTCACACCTACCGTTGGCTAACCTCACCAGGCTGTGACAACATAAAGGGCACTGGAGTTAACATTTAGATAACGGATGTGTGTACTGCTTTCGATTTCCATTCCTGGTGACAGAGAATCTTGGGAACACATTACGGGTTGTGTGTGAGGGGAGTCTGTGCAATCCCATGTTTCCTGCATCTCAGGGGTGATGTGGAGGAACATCGAAATTCCTCATTCTGCTGTTTTCTGAGGCATGGCCAGCCCTCTGTCAGCTTTTACTAACCGGATGCATCCGAAGCCGGTGCCGAGGCTGAAGGCGGGGGATATTGTCTGCTGTGTAGCTGTCGACTTGTTTCTTATTGCATGCCAGTGTTGAGCAGGGCGGCAAGTGTGTTGTGTGTACGTGTGAAAGCCGATGTTGGAGGTTAGGAGGTTGTCAGCCTGTCTTTGTGTCTAAAATGCATATGGCGGGACATGCTTTGAATAAAGGAGAGTGCATCATCCTCCACAAACCCTCTGTAACAGTCATACCTGACTTTTGGCATCAGTCTCTGCCATGCAGTAGGCAAGCAAGCTTTGCCTGGTTATCATTCCTTAGCATACACCTGGTTAATGACATACAGAGGCATGTGTGTGGGGGATTATGTGTTGGGAACAGACAACCATAAATCAGGAGGAAAAAAAAAAGAGTTTCTGATGTGAGCTTTTTTCACTCGGGTTTTATTCGATTGTGTGTGTGGATCTGGCTGCATGTGTGTGTGGGAGTGTGATCTGTTCCATCCTGTTAAATTTGTGTCTTTGTGTGCTACTTTGCAATCTCATCTCCATCCAAAACTCCTGCAGGCCCCGTGCTTCATTACTGCGCAGTTGCAATAAAACCCACAGTAATTAAAGGGGATCTGGTTGTAATTGCCTCAGTGAATCAACTTAATCAGCACCTGTGCTCACAGTCATTGTAATAGTCCAATCTAACCTTTTAATACCTCAGAAATTAGAACTGTAAAAAATTATACACATGATAATCATTCTGTATTTTGAAACTCTTGAGTGGACAATGATTCGACTATTGGCCAAGACAAATACTAAAGCTTCGTTATGCTGTGTGAACATGTCTGTTCACATCGAAAGTGTATAAAGAATTAAAAAATGTTAAAAAATTCTTTACAATACAGCAGGGATAACTGCAGCAGTGATAAAACGGAAATGTGTAGATCTTTTGCAATTTGTAGGTTTTGACATGGTGCAGTATCCTATTGAGGATATTCCGAAAGATCTAATGAGTTGAATGTGAGGGAGGAGCAATCAAACCATTTAAAATTTTAGAAGCGAATAATAGACTAAAAATACATCTAAAATTAGTTCTTGATATAGTGTATTTTGATGATTGAGCAATGACATTTTTGATTGAATTTTTACCATTTGTGTGTGTAAAGACTCAACAGATTTTAGTGTTCATCAACATTAACTCTGTCCCTTGCTGATAATACAGTAAGAAAAATCTGAAGTATTTAACAAATTAACTTTTTTTTTTTTTTTTTTTACGTTTCTTTAAAGTTAAAATTTGGATCTAAAAGTAAGTCAATATCAAAGTAAGCAATGTCATTTTCTTCACCTTTCATAAAAATATCAACATTAGAAAATTGCACAACTTAGAAAAAGACATACACCTTGTCAGATTGAACTAGTTACTCTTGTCTCTTATCAAGTGGCAACTTGAATTTACAGGGTCACCCTATAAATTTTGCTCAGCTAATTTAGGCCTGGCTCCCACAGCTTGGGGCATATCCACTGAAAAGTACTTGCAGCAAAACTAAATGTGATTTATTATATATATATTTCTTAATCAAATAAATTAGTTACAATACTCTTACATGCTAAATGGAGCAACTTGTCATTTTAACCAGTTGTATTTTTAAAATCACCTGTCCAAACCTGATGGTATGATATTTAAAAAGTTCCATTTTGGTCTCACTTACTGAGAGCACTTTCTTTGACATGTTTGCTGTTTGCATAACATGACTTCTTACAACTTCAGAAAAGATCTGCGCAAAAGTACCAGATGTTGCACAAAACAGTTATGTAGTCTCATTTCTATGGTGTTATTCAAAATATATGAGGTAAATGTACTATAATAGTTTTGCACAACAATTTAGATGTGAAACAGCCAGTATATACTGTTCAAGAAGAAGAAGAGGAAGAAAAAAATCTGGGATAACGACACAGCTAAAATCATGAATAAATTAGCACACCCATTACTCTCACACCACTGGGCCCATGGCCTTATTGAAATATAGGTCTTTTCAACACATATACCTAATATACTAAAAAAGAACATTTAAAATGATTCAGTGGCTTGTGTGAACACATTAATTTTCAGTACTAAAAATATATTTTTAAGCAGGTTTTGAGTCCTTCTTCTTCCTTGTGTGGAATGCATAATGGATTCCTGTGTAATCCATTATGGCTGCTGAGGAAACGGGAGATAAAGAGTCATCGGCAGCACCCACCCGGGGTTGTTCTTCTTTAAATGAAGTTTTAATAAAGAACGACAGAAAGGCTGTACAAGGTCAATTATCAGGCTTTGCCCACCCACTGAAGCCCTTCTCAGATCCTTGTGCTTAGTGCACCATAATACCTGTCCGTCATAGCCTGCTGATCTACATGTAAAAATGTCAGACGACCAGATGAAGGCTGAACCTATCTATCCAAAACCTCTGTCAGAGTGCGTTTACTGTTGACTATTTTTCGTCCTGACTGGCACATAAGGTCGCCACTGTCACAGACTGGCAAATCAGGAGAGCTGACTATGGTCGATGTTCATTTGTCAGCCCCCTCTTTGAGGGGGATATCTCTTTATGCATCAAGAATACGTTAAAAGTCACTAGGGGCACAAGTGGAGATATTAATTTTGTGTGTCTGGCTGCTCATTCAGCGTTGAAAGTTGAAAGGTCCCCCCTCCAAGCCCTCTCAAGCTGTGAGGTGGATTTAATGTACATGGTGCTTATGAATATACTTATGTATTCATTTGAGCAATAATCGCCAGGCTGGGTTCCACACAGAAAAACAAACTGCCTAGCTTCCGGCAGCCATTTTAATTAAATGCCATGGATTGTCAAATTTATTGATCTCCCTCCCCTTCCCTGACACAACCCTGAAGGATGTCCTGTGCCATTTCCATATCTTTAGTGGGTTTTCCTGCTAATGCGAGATGAGGGATGAAAGGAGATGGAGGTCTGCTCGGCTAAATTAGGCCTGGCTCCCACAGCTTGGAGCGAAGGGAGGGAGGTGAGGTGAAAATGGATGTAGATAGGCTAAAGTGGGGTTGCACATGTCCTGAGGCGATAGCCTGCGAGCTGCAGCGAGGCCTCACTCTCAATCCTGCTCTCTCAGAGCAGATCTGTGTGCAGATGGGTATCTGACAGGCCTACAGCTGTTCTCCTAATTGTTCATTAAGTGTTCTATTGATTCCCTTATTTCAAATACATGTGTCTTTCAGCCGCTGCTCTCCATGTGATGTGGCAGGCATGCATGCCACGCACACATATTTACACGTGCACACCGACACGCGCATTCCTGGCTTGGCCAAGATGACAAGGCTGGCTGATGCCGAAAATGTGAACTGCCACTTCTAATCCAGGATTCCTCTCTCAGTGGGGTCCGGCAGGGCCTGGGAAGCAGAACCTCATTCAACGTACCAGGCTTTTATTTTCCAAACTTTTAGCATCAATCAATTAAAGTGCTGGCAGCAGCGTAGAAAAAATGTTTAATTCCTTGTTAAGCGGCAGCAGCCTCAGATTGCACCTGGCTGATAAGGGAGTTTTCATGAGTCTATTAGGTCCTGGTACTCTTGCCTGATTACTCTGAGAGTGTGCAAGCTTTATTTAGGTAAAAAATGATAAAGCAAAAACAGGGAGAGGAGACGAGAAGGGAGGATACAAGAGGAGTCAAGAAGTTAGAAAGGAAAAAGGCTGCAGAAAAGATTAGAAAGTCGACAACACCTTCACGTTTGAGCAAGTTTTATCAGCTGGGGCAATCTTCAGCTTTCAGACTGATTCTCGGCTAATCTGCTTCCAGAGTTACTGAAAACAAAAAGCTATGCTTAGACAAGTGTTTTGGCACAAAAGCTATTGGTCTGAAAAGTTGTATAAATAGATTGTGTTTAGCAATACATTTGTCCATACTCTGGGTCGAATGGATGGAAGCATCTAATCTTTTTACTCATCCTTTAAATTAGCTATGCAGACCTTAAATGCTCTGATGTACAGTGCTGGTAAGAAGGTTATTTACACTCATTAGCATGAATAACATTAAGTTTGGGACTTGAAAAACAAATTTTTACTATTGTTTTTTAAATAAACATCCATTCACTGTCTACACCTGCGTGCAGCTGTCAATGGTCAAAAGGCGGGGTACGCCCTGGACAGGTCACCAGTCTGTCAAAGATACACACAGGACAAACAACCAACCAACTTTAAAGGGACACCGTTTCTCCTGTTCTGTTTAAGTTGAGCCAACTAGAACATGTGCAGATAAAGGCAATTTGTTTCAATGCTTTTGTGGTTTTCTAGAAAGAATAGTATTATGTAGACCGGTCAGAGATAAAGGGAGAAAAATCACCAGGCAAACTGTAACCATTTCTTTTTTTCCCACTTTGCTCTTAGCCTTACAATTTGGCTTTCAAATTGGACTTAGCGCTTCAGTGGGTCAAGTCATATACTTCCAGCCTGGGTGGTCGTCTCCATTTCCAGAGCAAGGAAATTCCATTGGCATTCCTGTGTTGAGTAGAGCGATAATGTTCTCTGTAAAACACAATCATTCACCTCCCTTCTCGCCGTTGTATAAAGCGCGAGGACCCCCCCCAATCAATACTGGCTGGCTGGGTGACTTATCATCGCTGCCTGGACGCAAAGCTGAAGAGAGTGCCGGGCAGCAGACAGTGGGCTGCATTCTGATGCAGACATGAGCCAACACCTGGTGGCTATGTCAGTGACCGATTTGTTATAAACCTGTCGTGCAATAGATCTGCTGCTTGTATAACTAAAACAGAGGACAAAAATGATAAATTTTTACAAAAAAATACATGTTTACAAAAAAATCTGAGGTGTGGTGTAGGATGACGAAGGAAATGGAGGCTAATGAAAAGCATGCCTAGTTTGATCATCTGTTTTATTAGATACATGCTTTTTTTCTTGAAATAAAACTTTCAAGAAATTGGTTGACATAAAATATTTGATACATTGCAAGAGGGTGTAAGAACACATCTTCCCACTTGACTGGGAAAATTACACATTCAGGCACAACAACAGTTTAAAAGTTTAGATTAGAGCACATCAATGTGCGAGGTTAAACCAGTGAAACGCTAGACCTAAATTCAATTAAGGTAATGTGGCAAGACAACAACTGTTCTTTATCCAATCACCCCCCCAAAAATTGTGTTGTTACTGAAGCAAGAGGTGGTTCTATTAAATATTTATTATATGACACATTTTTCATATTTTGTATTTCTATACAGTTGAAAGCCATATTTAATTTAACCCTACTTCAAAGTTATACAATTCTTTGCATTGGTCTGTTCTGTATAATCAAAAGTAATTGTGGTTGTGACATGAAAAAATGTGAACAAATTAAAGGGTTGTAATTTATTTTACATGGTACTGTGTACAGTTATTTTTCAATCATCCAGTAGCACTTTGGGAATATTATATATCTTCAGGTTTGTCACCCTCTACGTTATGCAATCTGCCTATCTGGTAGCTCCAATGCAGGTTCTTTTGGGAGACATCTTTCCTACCTGCCCTAAAAAAATAACCTTGTTTTTACCTCCGAGCTAATTTGTAAACATTTTCAAGATGACCAGCTGTCTAAAAACTCCCTGGGATTGTTTGAAACATTTCAACCCATTAATTGGAAAAAGTTAATAGCCCACCACTAAATATGCATCTGAGATTGTTAAATCTTGCCAACCATGGCGAACACATGTTTAAATGGTTGAGTCAATGATCGGCAAATGCCTGCCTACCTTTTTTCGCTTTTAGCATGCTGTGTGATGATATTTTCATAAGGAAAAATAGTAGTTCATGTTTAATCTTTGGAGTGTTTGATTTTACAGTGGTAGGCTCTGTTTTTTACGTCCCATCTGGACAACACCAAATAAGCAATTTACCTTTTAAGCTTAGGACACTTGCAGACTGAAGATGAACCAGCTGAATTTTAAGTTGGCTGACTGTTTACTAACATTTCATTTACTATGGGTCATCTGGTGAATAAATGGGCTGAAGGGATGCTGTTTGGAATTGTCTTTAACTTTGCTGATGTCTGCTGCTGAGAGAGCCTGTTAATGGTCTCTAATTGGGTTAGTGAAGAGAACGTGTTGACATTTCTTATGTGCTACCAGTCCAGGGTTTTGCTTCAGCCATTATGCTAATTCCACCATTATATATCTAGGGGTATTAATGAGACTGACACAAGTGATGTTGCAGGTAAAAGACAGTGAAATGGTCTGTAAACAGACAGAATTGATTCCAAGGCCGAGGTAATTGTCACCAGACTGCACTGAGATGAACAGATTCCCTCCTCCACTTCCTTTCAGCTCTGCTCTCTGTTCCTCCTCCTCCTCCTTTTTCTCCTCCTCCTTCTCTTCTTCTTCCCTGCACACCCCGTTTGCTCCTCCAGCCTTGTCCAGCCTTCCAAATAGTCTCTGACAGCATTCAGCAGAATCTGTCAAGGCCATCAAAAAGGTACCCAAACACAGCGTGAAGTGCCGTCTGCTTACAAAAATGAGACTTGATCAGAATCAATACAGTTTACCCCTCTTGCTCAACACCAGAGCACATCCATCCACCAGCACAGAATCAGTTACACTGTTACTACTGATCTTCAGGATGCTGGCTCTACAAGCATTGCCTCTCAACAGAGATGAGTAGAGTACCCAAAAATTGTATTAAAGTAAAAGAAGTGTTACTTCAACACATTTTTGTTCAAGTAAAAAGTAGTCATCTGAGTAATTACTCATATTTGATCAGAACATCTGATCAAAATTTTAAAATTGATGCAGTCAGACAAAAAGTATAGATTTGTGCAAATTATGGTACTTTAAAGAGTAAAATGAGAATAATTAAATAGATTTTGAGAGAAGAAACACTTTTCCCAACTCTTTTTTTAATGCAAAACGTTTGAAATTAGTACTTAAAGTAGGATATGTTAAAACAGGTTAACGTTCCAGTTACAGTAGATAGTGTTTACTGTATCTTCTTGATCTGCACATGGCACATACAGCTCAGCAAATGGAAAATAGCATTTAAACCACAAAGCTTTTGTAAAAATAAAATTGGTCAGCAGATACAAATAGGTTTGATTGCAGTAATGCCCCAAAAAAGCCTTTTTTATTGCTTTTGAGAAGGGTATAAATCCTTGTCAATGCATATACAAACACAGGGCATTTGCCATTTTATTTTTTTAAAATCAAACTTTGAAATTATATGTTACTCCTAATGCAGATTTTTAGAAACAAATTACATTTTCCTTTTTAATTTGAAATAGCAAGATATTCCAGGTAAATGTCTAAGTGAACAAGTCAGTTTGTTGTGTTCAAATTGCCTCTGTGCTAAGATCTAAAAGTCTAATTATATCCTCATTTTGAAACCCCAGATATTTTGTATATGAGGTAACCTAACAACATGGAGGAGGTGACCATTGCATATCAGGTTAATATCTTATCTGTGGTCATCCTCAAAGAGTGAAAACCAAGCTGTAAAACTGACTTTGTGCTACTATGAAGTAACTGAATTATATTACCATCAACTCTAGATTTCTTTACTGTTCTAAAATCTGCTGAAACTACAGAACCATCATTTAAATGCTGTTGCTTGAACAGCGATGAAAGTACAAAGTGAAAGCCTAACTGTACCTACTTTTTTTTTTTTCATTATAAAATCATTTGCAAGCCGCAGGGGTGTGTGTGGTTATCTCTCAATGGTGCAGGAGTTGACAGGGATATCAAATAAGACCTTGATAACAAGATCTGAACACAAATAAGAAGCAAATAATTATCAGCCTTCAGATGATGGGGTCAGGAGGAGGTGCTGCTTAATAAATCTTCTGGCTTCATGCAGAAAAAATTTCAGTTTTTCACTATTTTTTGCGATGGGGTCTGAATACGAAGCAGAGGCTAATAAAAGATTGGCCTGTCATAATGAATCAAGAGAGCCTGTGTCAAGTAGGCAGTGTGAGTCCATTCTCTCACATATCCATCTACTGAACTAGCCTCCCTGTGCCTGCGTAGCTGGAGAAAAAAAGACCAGTTGACACCCTATTTGGCTGTCTCTCCACTGAAATTAACATTAAGCCTGGGAGAAAGAGAGACAGTGTTTGGCACAGCATGGCTTCATTTTCTCCCGGAGTGAACACCAGGGCCCAAAGGGACACCAAGACAAATTTGCATGCCACTTGCTATTCTCTCCTTCCTGCTGCAAATTTATTATTGTGGCAAGTTGCTTCCCCAACAGCAACTTAGAGGACTTTTCAAATCTAAATGGTATCTGCAGGCGGTCAGGAGACATATAGAAATCCCTGGCGCGCACACACAAAGATAGGGGAAAAACTGCATCAAAAAAAGTAATCATGGAGATCAGAATACAGCTGTCAGCAGTGCCAAGCGGAGAGTGATGCCTCTGATGAAGTGTTGGAGTGTTTAGGAAACGAGGAAACTTTTCACACAGAACTTTGTTGCTTCAGATTAAGTCGAATAGTAGAACTATAATTGTGGTTCAGAGGGCTAGCATTCCCTACTTTGCAAAACTACTGATAACCTTTGAACTTATTTTTGGTCAATTCAAGATTGGATTTTGTGGACTAGACTGACAGCGAGTATGAAGAGGAAGGATAATCATACACAGTTTTTAAAAGATTTTGTTCAGAAAAATCTGAAAGGTTTGCATTTCTATTTAGCTCCTTTTAATCTCATATCACTAAATGTAGTCATGTAATTTCTTTTCTTCTTCGGGGAGAATGAAGGTTTTGGATGGGGCTGAATTCAGGCAATCCTGGAAAAAGAAAAGCTACAATAGACTTGAGACTAGAATGGAGGTTCACCTTAGACCAGGACAAATACCCTCAACATACAACCAGAGCCACAATGAAATCACAGTTATGTGCTAGAAGGATCCAGTTAAGGTCAACAAGTTAATTCTCTGAATGTGCAAAACTGGTAAAGACATAACCTCAAAAGACTTATAGTTGTAATTACAATGGAAGGTTCTGGTACTTGTTGACTGAAGGGAACTTAACACAAATGTATTCCAAACTCAAGATGATTCAGTATAGTTCTCAAAATACTACATACTAGAACAGGAACAGATTACAATGGACCCAGGCATATTCGCATTTAAATGTTCACAGATTTGTCCACTTAAAAGTATTTGCCGATTTTTTTTTTCTAAAAATATAAAGAAAAACTACACCTCAGCTGAAATACCTAGGCGCAATGCTTGTTGACACGCCATTGACTGCCGTTTGCAAAGCAGCCAATCTAGGCAAAACATTCATTTTCCTTGCTGTTGATTGGCTAAAACCCCAAACGTAGAGATAAGCAAGACAGTAGATTTTAATTGCTGTGGTAGTGCTAAGATGGTTTCCACTTTCATATTAATCCATATTATGGTATATTTGGTGTTTGAACTAGTAAAATAAGCCGTTCTAAATGTTTTATAGAGGGTCTCAATTATTCATGGATTTTGGTCATTCAAAGACAGCAATGTCCCTGAACCCCGCAAATACCACAAGTCCACTGTAGTATGCTATGAATTAAAATCCATCCAATAGAAAAGTAATGACACTGTAAAGATTTGTAAACATATTTGCCTGAACAAATATGTTTACAAACATTTGTTGCTTAAGTTTTTTTTTAAAGCAGCAGAAATTAGCTCATAAAACTATGAGAATGCACAGATAAGTAGTCAGCTTGAGGCACAATGATGTTAGGCAGCAGAAAGCTGGAGTTTTGAGTTACAAGACGACCCAGTCACAGTTGCACCTCAAATGCCCAACAAAACATCCCATTGTATCAGGAATATTTGTAAAGGTTAGGAACAGAAATGGAGATAATCTTGCAATTCCTTTATGTTCTATTCAAAACTTTCATCTACATAACCTTTTTTCTCTTTCATGTGTCGTGGTAAGAAAAATCTAATTGCAATCATTTAAAATTTGAATTGGCAATGCAACCTAACATACTAGAACAGTATTAGTATTTTCCAGGAAAATGTCTGATTGGTGCATCCGTAGTAAAAACAGACCTGGTGTTAGACTGCTTAAGCAGAACACAACATCTAACACTATGTGCCTCTGTCGACCTGTACTGAAACATTCTCAGAGGTCATGAAACAACCGGATGAAGAAATATGGTTGAAGTCAAGGTCACTGGCGCCAATTACCTTTCCCCTGTCCCCTACAAATGAGTATCATTCACCTGATTATCTATTATCATGTTATTGGACGTAAATTTAACAAGCTGTTGAGAGGACTGGAAAATCAATACCTTTTAAATGCTGTTTATGCGTGATTAACGGTTAATATCCTCACAAATTATTTAATATAATAAGGTCATTTGTCTTTCACATGAGCCTGGAACCCTGCAAAGAATAATAGAATAATAAATGAGGACACTACTGAAGAGGAGATTTCTGATGCTTTCTCCAGCTCCATTTTATTACCCATATCCTCTTAACAGCTACAAAGCTGCACTATGGTTATTTTATGCAAGTCATAAAATTAGGCTGAGATGGAATTAGCAGACTCGGGGCTCTTTATAGGTCAAGCCGGTAGTTTATGAGCCCACGACTCCCTAGCACTATTGTCAGGAGGCTAGTTAGAGGGGTCTTTAAGCATGATTTAATATGTCCCGGCCTTGGAAAATAGTTAAATAGCTAATTAAATGGAGGAGTTAATTTACATATTAATTGACCTTCCAGTAATATTTATATTGATGCCTACATGAGGATCCCTTGTCTTCATTGCCTTTCATCATAGTTAGTTTGAGCAAATATGGTGTAACTTTTTTTGTTTAAACTCAAGTTTCTTTTTATTGTCGCCAGAGAGGAGCTGTGTACTCCCCGTCAGAGCCAGCTGGGGTTTTGTGCATGGTGGGCTCCTTTTGTTGGCGCATAATGGAAGAAGCCCCATAAACAGAGATGGGAAGTGCTCCGGGGGGCCAGTGGAGGAGCTGGAGGACGGTGCCTGTGTCAAAACTGCTCTTAATTATATCTCTAATCACCAACCAACCTGCCAACAGAAAAGGACCCGGGGGCTCGACATTAGCCCAACCTGTACAGAATTAGCACAACATTTCACCTGCTAAGCTTTTCCAAATAGGCACTGAGGCAAAGACACATACATGTGCACGAGCATTGCTCAGCCAAGCTGCCTCTTCAGAGACATAAATCTGTTTGTTTGCTACTCTCCACACCAGCTATTATACTCCAGAAGAGATTTGTGCTGCATTTTCTATGATAATAATCTCTCTCCCTGATGTCGCCTCTGCATGTTGCATTGTCATGTTGATGTCCGCACGGCCATCGAGGGGTAATGATGACATGGATCAACGATGATAGATTGGAAGCACATTGTTTGTTTTCGACAGGGGGCGCGTCCATTCTGCGTGCAGTGTTGTTAGCATGGTAAGTGTGTCTTCCAGCCTATTATCTGCCTGATCATTTGTCACCAGCCCTGTCTTCACTTTGTCTCCCACATTCTTTCTGGATAATGACCCCTCAAATGAATCTGCATATGAGGCCTACATTCAACAATGGCAATCATAAATCGGTTTTATAAACTTGAAATGTGGCAACTTGGAGTAGTGCAGAAGTCATGACAGAGAGTAACATGATTGACATTTTTAAAACTAAAAATGTTTAAATATGTAAAATGACATAAGGTGTTAAAGTTATTTATGAATGTTGTATTTCATCATCAATCCTCCAGTGGCTTAATCTCCTGCTGATTTTGAAAATATGGCCGCCAGCCTGAACTCCCTGATCCAGCACCAAAAACCAGCAGCTGCCCAACAGACCCATGCAGCCATCAGCAACACCTCAGGGCCATCAGCGCCCATCACTCACCGAGGCTAAATACCCTGTCAAAGGGTGCTGTGGCAGCAAATTGAATATTGTTATGATCCATAAAATTTTCTCATCAGTGCTCTATGCATGCTCTTGTTGTTAACATGTTGATGTGAAACAGAACAGCTTGTGAGACAAGCTTAACATTAATTTGCTGGCGGAAAAAACTAAAGCTCCAGCAAAGACAAACATGCTTAATTCCTTTACTGATCAAATTTTGCTTAAAAATATACCAAAAGTAAAAAAAAAAAAAGGTAATTCTAATTCAGATTTTTTATGTGACCACATTTATGACAAATGTCATCTCATTTTACATCACAAGGTACATGGAGCCAATTAAATTACATTTACATGCTTTCAAATTTGGTCAAAAGTAGGTTTCAACACACTTTTAATACAATTACAGTGCATTTAGAAAGTATTCACAGTATTCCACTTTATCTACATTTTATGTTACAGCTTTTTTCCAAATTATATTAAACTAATCTCTTTTCACAAAATTGTTACAAAAAAACACCCTGTTACAACAATGTGACAATATTTTTTGGAAAGTCACTAAAAATAGAAAACCAAGAAATCACATTTACATAAGTGTTCACAACCTTTGACAGAAAGCTTAAATTGAGCTGTTTCCACTGATCATCTTTAAGATGTTTCAACAACTTAAGAGTTTAGCTGTGGCAAATTTAGTTGATTGGACTTGATTTGGGAGGTCCACACCTATCTATGTAAGGTTCCGAAGCATGAACTCAGATGAACTGCCTGTACAACGATCAGACAGGATTGGTCAGAAAAGCTGTGGAAGAATACAAAAATATTTCTGCTGTGTTGAAAGTTTCAATGAACTCAGCGGCCTCCATCATTCGTAAATGGGAGAAGTTTGGAACAACCCAGGTCTGAAAATGGCTGACAGATGTCTCCCATTCAACCTGATGGAGACTGAGAAAAACTGCAAAGAAGAATAGGAGAAACTGTCAAAAGATATGTTGTGTGCTAAGCTTGTGGCATCATAGACTTGAGGGTGTAATTGCTGCCAAAGGTGGATCAACAAAGTCTTAAGCAAAGGTTGTGAATATGTTGCATAAATGTGATCTCTCGGTTTTCTCTTATAAATAAATGAGCAAAAATCTGAAAATTTTTTCCACGTTTACATAATTTGCTGTTTGTGTGTAGAATTTTGTGAAAAGACAATTTAATGTAATTTGGAATGAGGTTATAAAATAAAATGTAGAAAAAGTGAAGTGCTGAATATTTTCTCAGGCACTGCACAAAATCTAATTCAGACCCAGTCTTTCGCAGTTCAATTCAATCCTGAACTCCAAATTTTTTGAGCTAAAAAACACACACTGTTCCAAGTCCTATCAAAAGATGATATTTTCTTTGACTTTTTAAAAATGTTTTCAGTTGGTATAAACACAAATAGAACATTTAAAGACATACATTTTCATTTCTGAGATATACAGTACAGACCAAAAGTTTGGACACACCTTTTAATTCAATGAGTTTCCTTTATTTTCATGACTATTGACATTGTAGATTCACACTGAAGGCATCAAAACTATGAATAACACATGTGGAAATATGCACTAAACAAAAAAGTGTAAAACAACTGAAAATACCCCTTATATTCTAGTTTCTTCAAAGTAGCAACCTTTTGCTGTGATTACTGCTTTGCACACACTCTGCATTTTCTTGATGAGCTTCAAGAGGTAGTCACCTGAAATGGTTTTCACTTCATAGGTGTGCCCTGTCAGGTTAATAAGTGGGATTTCTTGCCTTATAAATAGTCATGAAAATAAAGAAAACCCATTGAATTAGAAAGGTGTGTCCAAACTTTTGGTCTGTACTGTATATTTAATCAAAATCAATTCTGCCTGCACGGAGACGGCAATAGGAATTTAAAACTGTGAACTCCAGTGTGTCGTTCCATACACTGCCACCTACTGAACAGCCAGTGTGCAAAAGATAACAAATAAACAATTCTTCTGACTATTAAGCCATAAGTCACCGGTTATCTTTTGACTGCTACAAATTTTTTAAAAATCATACAAGCAGCGTTATTAAAACTACTTCAACAGCAGTTCTAGAACAAAGAGATGAATGAGGGATGAAGAGGTGAATTTATTTTTAGTAGATTAAGCAATATTAAAAATGGTAAAAAAAAAAAAGATGTAACATTAGTTTAATAGCGATATTTTCATACAATTGATTGTTTTTAACTTGGTAGTATTATTAATTTGTTTTGTCACATATGTATCTCAAAGTCTAAATCCTTGTTTGGGAAGATAAGTGAAAAAATAAAAATAAGCTTATTTTTTTAACATTTTTATTTATTTATTTATTTATTTATTTATTTATTTGTCCTTTATTTATACAGGTTGTCTCCCTGAGATCCAAGATCTCATTTACAAGAGATATAATATGTCCTGCTAAATCTACCAGCAGGACAAATAAAGACCAGGAACAGAACAACAAAAATTTCTACTTTGTGTTCATATTTTTTTTGTGTGTGCAGATTCGTATCTAAGTTGCCTCTTCTTTTGAAATTCTCCTCAAAAACTTGCTGTTGGTTTTATAAAGGCTAAAAGTTAGCTGAAGGCCGGTTTTGTGCATGGAGAGCCCGGAAGCTGCCAGCTGTGCTATGACTATAATCTACGCAGGCACTCCTTGCCATCCCAAGCCTTCGCCAGAGTGCAGCATTTCCAACTGAATAACTCTATAAAATGGACACCTGCCACAAGACCCTGCATGCATCACCAGTGCCAGAGTGCACAATCGCCCAGCAGTCACGGCCAGTTGCCTGCTGATATATCAGATGTGATCCCAGAGAAAGGGTTGAGTGCACCCCACCAAATGTTAAAGTTATTTGTTCTTGTCATTAAACTAAACTTTATTGTGACCCTCTCTTCCTGTTATTGCACTACTAGCAATTCTGCTGGACTGAACTTTATCATTGCAGCTGTCTATGAATCTCAAAGGCTCAACCACTGCAGATCAGTGAGCAATAATTCCTTGTTGACCTCTTTGCTCCGGGCACAAAAAGAGCGTAGAAGAAAAATAAGAAGAAACAAAATTCTAAATAATTTTACACATTGCCATCGATAAAAGAGACCAATTAAAAAAAGCGAAGTTCATAAAAATAAATGACTCTGGATGTTCACAATTGCCTGGTTAGCTTTATATTGTAGATTAAAAGAAAAACATTAAAAAAACAAAGAGACTAAAGACAAAATGTATTCTGATAACGTTTTATGCTGTAGGAAAGCAAATTTTAGACACTTTGGGCAAGATAGAATGAAATATAAAGAAATGATAAACATGAAATAGACAAATTTACAGACATTTATTTTAGTTTTAATAAACAAACATTATATATTACTTTAACTTTCTTTAACTTAAATTGATATGGTAATGCATTCTTGTATGCTTAAACCAACTTTTTTATATAGATATGGAAGAAGAAATAAAGAAATGCATCTATAAATAACATTTGAATGACTAAGTATTAATTTATTAATTAATTAATTAGTTTATTGCAAGTAAAAATGTCTCTCTGTATCTGTGTATATTTAGACTCTCCATACTGCATTTCCCTATTCAGATAAGTTTTGGCTGGAAATATTTTGGATTCCTCACTGCAAAAAACCAGTATCCATCCCATTAATCAGTTGGCACAGGGAAAGTCATTATTATTCTTTTTATTATGGAACTTTACATAAAAGTCTTGGTTTTAACATTTAAAGCTGATAGTGGGAAATGGAGGGATGCTGATAGTATTGTAATGAAAAGAGTTGTGATCCATGCGTGTTTGCCTTGCCTCAGTGTGCTTTATCACCAACTATAAAGGCCTTCGCTCACTAGCTTTACGCCATCTTAAGAATGTTTCATTTGTCATCTATTTTTTTAAGGATTCCACCCTCACTGACCCTAAATGTGTTGCTCAGAAAAGGAAAACATTTAAAACAATATTAGAAAGAAATATGTTATGCAGAAGTGTGTGTGGATCATTAAGAGACTCAAGCTGTTATACAAACATTAGCGTTTGAGAGGGACAATGCAGGGTGGCAGTTTTTACAGCTGGTGTGATTCCTAGGGTTCCTGAAAGAGACAATGCGGTCATAGAAAATATAAACTGCTGATAAATGATGGGACATAAAACTGCAGCCCATGTCCTGTCAAGCTCGGGTGGCTTCCAAATTTAAACTGCCTTAATTTTCGCCTCCTGTGAATAGTGCTAACATCCTCTTTCTCCTCTAGCATGAAGAAAGGGATATTTTTGCTGAACTTTAATGAGATAGTGTTATGCTTGATTTGTTGCCATTTTGCATTTCTAGACATAAATGTGTTGAACTTATGACACTATCTGTGGCAAAACAATAAGTCTAAGCCCAGGCGTAAAGTTGTGTTTCAGCTAAATTGGCCAAAAGTGTTTTTAGAAGCACGATTCGGGAACACTTCCATCCACTTTTTCCGTCTCCTAATGTTTTAGGCCTGAAAATCTTGAAATCTTTGTAGCAACTATCTACTACAGTACTTTAAGGTCCATGCAAAGTCTATGGAAAAATATTCACTCCCTGGTTTTCTTCCCTTTTTTTGCTTTTACAATTTTTAACAGAATCTGGCTTTTTTGACAAATTACCTAAAAAACCTTTGATGTCAAAGTGAAAACTGATTTCTACATAAAAATGACATTTAAATAAAAATATGAAACATAAAATATGCGGCTGCATAAATATTCACTCCCTTCAGGTCAGTCTGTGGCTAGGTCTCAGTCAGGTTTGCCCATCTGGATTCTACAATTTTCCTCCACTTTTCCTTTCAAAAACTTTTCAAGTCCACAAATTGAGGTCTGAGCTTTGACTAGACCACTTCAGGACATCCCCTTTGTTGTTTTCAAACTATTTCTATAGTCTCCCACATGCCTTTTGTCAAACTCTGCTAAAGCTTTGATTTGATTTTCTCTGAAACAGAACAACACAAAAGAATGAATGGAAAGACTTTGTAAAATTTCCAGATGTGCATCACCCAAATTTACCACCTGAATCTTAGAGGACTTCTATCACTTTTTGTTGTAAATGTCCTTATTATTTCTAAAAATTGTAAATTTTTTCTTTAAATTTTTCATTTTACAATATCAGAGATTTTTAATGTCAAAAATGTATATCGTCAATCATGGAAAATTGTCATTTTCTTCACTCAACTTTGAGAATTAAAAATAACAAAAAGTGGCAATTTCCAGGAAAAAAACAACACTTTTTTTGTGTACTCTGTGTCCAATTACTTTATTTCCTTAAATCTACATTGGTCATGTTACTTTATTGCACAAATAAAACCAAATAAACCAAATTATACATTTCCCTCCCAACCAAACCAAGCCTACTATACTGTCCTGCTGTGGAAGTTCCCCAAACTATATAAAGCCAATCATTTCTCAGAGAAAAATTCTCAGAGAAAATTGCTAGATGGAACATGATCACTTAGTCATAAACAGGCATTGAGGTAATTACAGTAACCAGCTGATGGGAGGAAGAAATATTAATTAGTTGCAGAGTTTGTCCGGTTGTAGCATGTCAATAGCAGCATTGGTCATAATAATGTTTAATGTTTTTAAATAACACATAAAACTGTACAACAGGTTAGGAAGTCAGAGGAACATTTACTAATTTGAGAAAGCTTCTCATCAGCGGTTCTGCTTGACAGGTTAATGTGAAAAGTCAAAAATAAAAGTGTTGATTACTTCACCTTCTAACTGGTCTCCAAAATCCATGGTTTTCCCAGTAATATAAAAAGGGCAAGTTTTTGCTCTTTGAAGATGATGGTAGATAACTTGTCCATGGAACATAAATGTGTCTGCTGGTTAGGCAAGATGAATGGATGATGACATGCATGCCTTAATAAAATGGTGTTTAAGACCTCATCCAGATCTTCTCACCAAGGAAGCATTGTATTAAAGCCAGGCAGGAAGCTGGGCTTGGTAACCGTAATGGATTGACAAGGAAGTTTAAAAGCACCAAGGGAGTAGGCCATTATGCAAAACAGGGCTCGCTCAAGTAATCTGAGCCTTGTCTCTCAGCTGCCAAAGACAAAGAACACATGCAGAGGCCTTGATTGCTTTGTAAGGAGCTCTCTTCGTAGCCATGATGGATTCTGGTATTTTGACTGTTAATATGTTTGAATGAAAATTATTTATACATTTTGGTGAGGCTGAGCGCCTCTCTCTGTGATTACTACATTTGAAAATGAGATCGGAGGAGCAGGAAATTTCCATGTCACTGAGGCCTGATGTATTCTCAGATTATGGGCTGATTGCACTTCAGATGAGCATCGGGTAGAATCATTTTCCACGCCTGTGACAACTCCCTGTTCCTGACAAGGCCTTTTAGTTTCCACAGTTATTGATGCATTCTGCACAGATGCAACCCTTGGATGTTCTCCGCTGTCGGATTATAGGTATGAAAGAGAAGCACTTTGTTGTGTGTGTGTGAATTGAATGAAAGCAGGTTGCTTAATGAAGTCAGTGGCAGGGAAACGAGCAGCAAGGAAAGCATCCTAAATGTTCTTTGTCCAACAGCCTACAGAAGAACTGATCAAAAACGAATTGAGGGGTCTCTGCGTGCATGATGATACTACCTGAGCAGACATTAATAAGACGTGCCGGTTCGATAGGGACAAGCATGATATGGAGAACAGAAGTCTTGACAAAAGAGATTTGTAATATACAAACAACAACAAGGTTGATGGAGGTTTAATGTGTGTGAAGGAGAACAGAATAGTTTATACACTTTATATAAATGGACATTTGTCCTGTTAATTTGCAAATGACCTCAGGTTAGTGTCTCTATCTAGCTAAGTTCCTGACCTCACTGCCAACGCTATTATGTGATTCTCTGTTGTCTTCAGCTTACCTTGTTTTTGTCTTTTCTGTTTGAAGTTTGCATGGATTTTTTTCTTCTTCTTCAGTCCAAAACCAATCATGTTAACTTCACTGAAAACTTAAAATTAACTCACAATGTTAATGTGATCATATCTCCTCATTATTCACTGTCGTAATTCTTTGATTAACTCCAGACTTCCCCAGGGTCTACCGTTTAAACTTTTTAAATATTACTCTGTAGATACGGGTAGATTTTATATAGTTGTTATTTTCCTGTAAACCATTTCCTTGCTTATGGAGATGAACACATAAGTAGCATATTCTCCTGTCTTTCCAATATAGAAGAGGTGTTTAGACAAAAGGACATTTGTGTGAGTAAGTCATGAATTAGTGACACACCAATCTACATAAAAATAGATATGAGAGATCCCCAATTCAGCAACAGCTTCAGAAGTGGGGTGAGAGACATTGTCCAATAGTGATGTTATTTGATCTAATTACTGACCTATATACTTTATTAAAGATTCCCAGTTTATAAACTGAAATTAAATTAAACATGGATGGATTCTACTCACTAAATTGCCAACTAGTAAAGATAGCTGGTTTCACTAAATATTAGAGCAAAGTATGTGGCAGCAAATGCGCAAGACATTTTTCAGATTTTGTTTTACTGTAAAGCAATTTTTTTTAAATTCAGCTTGGTATTAATTAACTGCATCAAAATTAAAATTACCTGTGGTTTTACAAAATACTATATAACCTGTTTTTAAAAATAAAGGTAACTGCATTGGTAAGACACTACAAAGACTTTCTATTACTATAAATGATTGGTTCACTTAAAGCAAAACAGTCCCCTGAGAATGGTTACTGAATTCAACATGGCATTAGTTAATGTTTCTTTTGTTGTACTTTTCAACAATATACATTTGGGATTCTCTTTTCTTTAAAAGAACAAAAACAATCTGTAAGAGTATTTTGAATCAGTGAAAATCTTTTCAGAAAGAAATAGTGGCTAAGAATGGATGGCGGACCAATGTCACCTTTAGATAAAAGAAAATAAGTTAAGAAATAAATAGGACTCTCCACAAAGACAGATGCGCACACACCTGAATGTTCATGTTCAGTCAGCGCCCCCAGGCTTGCTTGGGTTCAGTTGTCCCATCTCCGTCCCTCGTTTTTGTGGCCTGATTTGAATACAAGCCTTGTTTTATGGAGGACAGTAATTGGAAGTCTGTGATTTACTACAGTGTATACAGGGATTGCATCCAACAAAATATCTGGAAGCAGGGAATAATCACTTTGCAGCCTGCTGCTGAATTTATCTGGACACAGGTATATTTTCACCACCGGGTGTTGACAGTGTTGACTATTAGCTAGCAAATAAATTATTCAGTACTTACAAGAAGGGGAAAAAAATGGGGAAAATCTCCTTTCTAAGGCTTACAACAGGACAAAGAGGTGTGTTGTAGGAGAAAAAAAAGGCGGCAGTCATTTTTTCTTCAATTACAAAAGGCAAATATTTATTATTTATAAGTACTTGCCTTGTATGGGTTTAAATGTTATTTATGAACCTGTTGCATAGTGATTTCCAATGTAAGTCATTATTTTTCGCTGGAGGGTGTTGTAAAGGAGCAAGGATATATTTAATGACACTCTGCTAGTCGGTGCAATTACACTGTAATCATTATGTAAAATGTCCTATTAATTAAACCAATTTCTGCTAGGGGAACATTTTTTCCGCAGGGCCTGCGCCTCATCTTTCAGCCGCCTCCCTGCGTCCTGTTTTTCACCAGGTCCTTATTATGTTGCAGCTTCACTGCATGCATATTTATAACAGATTTTCTTTTTAAAATTGTCCCCAAGAATTCTGAACATCTTTACATTAATGAAGAAATTTGCTGCTGATGTATGAAATAAAACAAACTTACTGTATTTCCAGGCTTA
The DNA here is from genome assembly GCF_003331165.1 of Xiphophorus hellerii. NCBI lineage: Eukaryota > Metazoa > Chordata > Actinopteri > Cyprinodontiformes > Poeciliidae > Xiphophorus > Xiphophorus hellerii. Next base: position 2,932,269 of record NC_045680.1, read on the forward strand.
CACCTTTTGTAATTTGTAATTCTTTAATTTGATAAACAATAAACATGCACAGAGAATATCAATGTACCACACAGTAAATATGTAGGCAAATGTCTGCTGTTTTTTTTTTTTTTTGCATTGTGTCATCTTACTTTAAGGTTGAGATGAAAAATAAGCATAGGAATTAAAAAAAATAGGGGCAAACAAAACAGAAATCCAAATTTGACGTCTTTAGGAAAATGTTGGTGCAAGCAATCCCGGCAGGACGAAGTGGTTGACCCGTCTGGCTCTTTATCTGCTGTTCTGGCAGTCCTAATGTTGCTGCTGTGACCAGGGGTCAACAGCACTTCCAATGCTCTTCAGACACAATCTGTTTTCTTTACTTCTTGGCACAAAGGAAACGATTAAGAAAACAATTCGATAGTGCGCAAGAACACACAGCAACATCTACATTGCAAATAGAGGAAGTGGGATGTTTGCTATTCAGAAAGCATCTTTTGAAACAGGCCCTCTCTTTGCAAGAGTGCTTATACAAGAGGCTCACTCTGGAATACAATGTGTTTGCAATGAAAATCTAAGAGACAGAACAGATTTTGTGGCTATGGTGCATAGCAAGCAGCAAATAATTTCAGTTCAGTGGATTTAATGAAGAATTCAGCTCAATAATTCCAATAAACACCATTTCCCTAATAATGGAAAAATGCAGAGAGTAAAAGCTTTAAGGATTTGTTTGTACTGTCTTCCTCAACTCACATACTGTATGAAAAGATATCCTCTTTGTCTTGTTGTCTGACATTAAATCAGACTGAATTGTTCCCGTTTAAGCTCCACCAAATATATATCTGCATGCTAAATTCCAGAATAATTGGCAGGAATTTTTTTTAGGCATGAACAATACAGGAGAAAAATGATCTGATGTCCCAATGGCTACCTGTAGCACGCAATCAGCTCAAATCCTATAAACTTTATAAAGTGCAAGTCTGAGGAATCTCATTTGATGAGATTGGATTTTCCCCCAAAGTGCAGCTGCTGATCCTGCATATAGGTACAGCTGGAACATTTGTTTGTTGAAATATTAAAACAATTCCAAACTGATTTGGAAAACATTTTTGTCAAGATGCCAGGGGAGTGCGTGTGTATTTTCAGACTGCCAAAAGAGGGAGCAACAGAGCAGGATTTTCAGTTCCATCGGAGGGCGGGAATCTGCAGGTGTGCACACCTGCAATCAATCAGCTTTGTTTCCTAGAGGGAAAGAGGAGCTGGCTGACGGCACTTCAGTGTCTAAGTTTGCAACCAGTTATGATGAATCTGAGCCTTTCAGCAATTGTTCCTTATTTCAGGTACTGACCCTGACATGATTTCTACTATCAAAGATAAAAGTTATCTTTGTGCTGGACTTTAGATCTGTTAATTTATCCAGTCACTGGTTGTGCCTGCTTGTACTACTTTAATTACGAAACAACTAAAATCCAACAAAATTCCATTCAGTTCTATTGTATCCACCAGAGGAAGACATGCCAGATGAGCTGTGTTTCTTGGCTGCCTTTGAACACTTTGGAGGACCTGGCTAAAGTGGCTGGAGAGAGGCAAGTCATATTTGCTTGTATGATTTTGTCATTGTCCATTTGTTTGGAACTTCCTGGCGTATATCTTGAGATATTGCTTTAATATTTCTGCATAACAGTTTTTTTTTCATAATACCATCTTTTCTGAAGTACACCAGTACCTGTTTAAGCAAAAAGTTCTATGTTCTTTAGTTCTATTAGAAGAAAACTAACTCCAGATTGTGTTACCTCCACCATGTTTTATCATGTGTATATTTTGAAGATGGGCAGTGCTGTACAATGAGTTCTCTTTTACCCTTTGTAGAGTCAAGTAGATTTGACTCTACAAAACATTACAGTCTACATATAACCCAAATTAAGAAAAATATTAGGTTTGGTTCACACTAACTAGCTCTGAGGATATCTGGAAACTTTACCAGTTTTCCTTAACATTGTAGCTTATACTTTTGTAGCTAGAGATCATCTCAGTGTATAAAGTTGTTGCAGTTGACCATCGCAGCATATCAACCGTATATTCAAACTAAGAAAGCATTAAGAGACAAAGACCTGTATCTTATCAGGCTGGGCAGCTAAAGCTCGATGAGAGAGCGTGACTAAAGTGCTGAAAGACTGAGCAGCTTACAAAGACAAGCTGGAAAAGTCAAGACACCTGCTGCGAAAGACAAAGGGGATGATTGTCAACATGAAGATCAAAAAGAAAATAATGAAATATGATTAAACATTTTTATTATTCTGACATTAAAAGTTCTAGAACATTTATAACAGTATTTATTCATGAACATCCGTATGAACAGTCACCTCAACATGGCCGAAACAACACTTCAAGTGCTGGGAAACATCTGACACAAACATGATTTTCATTGTGTACATTTCGAATGCAGACAGTTCAGGCAATGAATAGAGCAGTAGGAACTAGAGTAGCAAATATCAGGTCCTTAATACAACAAGGAAAAGATGATCTCAGTGAGAAAAAATGTTAATGCTGTGTGCAGCAGAAAATCAATCCACTTTAAGGATTCAGGGTGAATTGTACAGGCAGGTAAATGTGGTGCTTTTTCTCATCACAAATCTGATAAAGGATTTTCCATTACCCTCAGGATATGTGATGTGCATTGGGTATGGTGGAATATAGCACAAACTGTGAGATAAAAGCATGTGTGAAGCTCTGTGTGTTCTGCCTCTTGGGTTATTCATTTTATTTTATTTTTTATTTTCTTGGGTTTGCACTGGGTTTCTAAATTTATATCCATTCTCAATAGATTATTAATCTGACAAAACATCAGCCTGCGAGTTTTGTCTGGCTGGGAATCTTTTTTTTCACTTATGTAATCTATTTATTTGTTTCGAAAACTGTAAATCTGGAGAAAGCACATTGTCATCTTGCATTCCAGTTCATTTGGGACATCAGCAAATAGATAGCATGGTTATTTCTCTTAGCACTCTGTGTGTTCTGTGCACAACCTCCAGCTAAATCGCAGCTTGGGCCTTTTTCTGTTATGTTAGATACATATTTTTTTTGTCATTCAGTTACCTTTTTTCATTTAATGTTTTAGATCTGCTTGCAGATCTAATTTGAGCCAAACCCTATCTATTAAAAAACTGTGGAATACAGAAAGAACTCAAGAACCTTTAAGTAAGGTGGAAAGCAAGCCCTACATTTATGGGCAGCAACAATTGCTTCTGCATTGTCATTGCCTCTGGTTTTTCTTCTTAAGATAAATTTGCATGTTCCACAGAGCTGACCACACTTGCTGATAATCAAATAATTAAATGCAGGTGAATGTAACTTCCATTCATCCATCTATTTTCTGTACACCCTTGTCCCTAGAAGGGTTAGGAGGGGTGCTGGTGTCTGTCTCCTGACTGTAACTTCCCTTTGAGATAAAATATATTTGAATTTGAATTGCAACTCTTAGCTGTCCTTTCTAAATCCCATAGATGCATCAAGAATGTGTGAAATAAAATACTAATGCATACGCCACCATTCCATTTGTTTTAAATAATGGGAAGATGGAATGTTCTGTGTGTGCTTTCAGCTCTTAAGGTTAGATTCCAACAATTTTAGGGCTTAGTAAAGAGTCAGTCATTTTTATTACGTTATTATACACTCAAAGAGGGTATATTATGGAGTACATACCCTCAAGAGGATGTACATTCAAGAGTATGTATGTTCGGGTAGTAAATACTGAGATATTAGTTAAGACTTTGCTGTTTTTTCTTCATTAAAGTTTCACAGAAATGTTCATGAAAATTACATTTAAATATGGACAGTTATGCATAAGGAATACATGTTTATCATTTCAACTTTTGCAGGTAATGATAATGATCCCATAAGCAAGAGTTGGCCATGAGTCGTACCACAGGTACAAATTTAAATATTTATATTGCATTTTTTACTTATGACTCATAGATAGATAGCATGGTTGCATTTTAATCCATTACACTGCAGCAGGGTGTCAAATTAGACCGCTTCATTAATACACTATCCACAAGTGAGAGAATGAAAGTGGAGGAAAAAAAGGAAGGAGGAGGATGAGGAGGGGAGGAAATGAACATGAGGGAAAGATTATTATTATTCCCTCTCTCAGAAATGAGAGCAAATTATAAGAACATACACCTTCTTCATCTGTTTGGATAAGTGGGGGTCCTGTACCTGATGGATGACTCTGTTTACAAATGAGGGTGATAATGTTAAGCAGAGGAGCAGTACATGCATTCCCACCAAGGAAGCTTTGCCTGGTCACACACAGCCAAACACGCAGACACAACACACACACACAATGAAGAAGCAGACTGATGATAAGAGTCCCTCGGCTACCGGATTAGGCAATCTTCCCAGCCGGCAGCAGATTGATAGAGTCACTGCTCCCAGACGCAATTGCAATGGGGAGGAATAAAGTTTGACCTGCTGGTATCATCTGTGCTTACCAACTTGGTAAGAATCTCTGAGGAAGGATGACCCCGGACACACTGCTTGCAGTTGAGCAGTTCACTGAACCTCCATTATATAGAAAATAGTGTGGTTTTCCATAGTGCAATATTTTAATTCAGAGCTTATTATTATGATTTACCAAATAACATTACCTGAAAAGTAATTTATTTACTTATTATTATTATTTACTTATTTACTTTATTTATTTAATTATTAATAAAAATAAAATAACTGTTTTACTGAAGATAATTGTCAGAGTCTAGTTCTGTCAGAATTTAGGTGTTATAATGTTATTTATGTAAAGCTCTATTAAAAATGCTAAAAGAACAAGAGAATATTTGTTCTGTTCAGGTGATGACTGCAAAAAAGCTGATTCAAACTTGGTCCTCGTCTCTGAATTGTGATTTTGAGTAAAGACAATTAAAATCCATGGCAAAAATAATCATCTCTCTTGAACTTTAACCTGGTCCTTCACTACAGTTTGAATCTGTTCTGCTACCTCTAATAAGGTTTATTTTAAGTGCCCTTTCCAGGGCACTGTGTAATGTTAGCTTTCTGCCACACATGGGCTCTAACAAGTAAAGTTTTGGTTTTATTTGACCAGACCATCTTCTTCCACATGTTTGCTGTACCCTCTATACGCGTCTTGGAAAACTCCCATCGTTTACAACAGAGCGTTTCTGATCTTCTCAGTTTTGTTAGAATTCAGAAAATTCGCAATTTCAAAGCAAATAACTTTCTGCTTTTATTACACTATTTTCTGTAATCCCAAGGAATATTTTGGTTTTTTTCTTTTTGCTCATTACTGCTCAGACTGTAAGGAAATTGTAAGGTTTTCAGTAGTGCTTTATGTAAAAAACTTCTTTGAGTTTCTTGTGCCACAGATTCAATCCACAGCACAATTTCTGACACACTGATAAACAAATGGCACTGATGGTTTCATCAGAAACCAGACTCAGACTAAACTGAATGAATGGAACAGACCAGGTAGGAGAGAGGTTAAATGTCTGAATTAGAATGTGTTTGTCCCTTGAGCATGTTAAAGACCCTTTCTTTCAGGCTTCCCCCCCATAACTCCACAAACCCCTAGCATGTCATCTTTCTCCAGGCTGTCACAGAAAATAGACTGATGAATCACTTCCTGATGTCACTGCGGTAGACTGGTGACAATCAGCGAAATGATAGTGTCTGCCTGCCTACACATATCTGTAATTGATAGCCCAAACCCCAAACACTCGCCTCTCTCCACTAGCTGTGATGAAACATTGGATTGAAATCATTCCCGATGAGGTGGGGTCTGGCCCATTTGTTATTTGCTTCCAGCTCGCCGCAGAGCAGCCCCCACCTCCTTCCACAACCCCTTACCACCACCTTGTCAACCCCCACCCCTCTCTCACACCCTTACTGGCAGGATTTTTGCCACAAGAACACATTATGGTAATCAGACAAAATGTGTGTACAGGAATCAATCAGCGGACAAGCCCATCGCAGGAATTATGACACAGCAAAGTCTGTTTGTAACTTTTGATTGATGGTCAGCTCTCCACTGTTTGTCTGTATGGATGGGGAAGCAGGACAACCTTATGGACCGGAGGGATCAACAGAGGTGGAGTTGGTATTCTTTGAACATCTGTGTAGTTGGTGAAGACTCAGCTCTAAGAGAGAAGATGTTGTTCCCAGGAAAAGCAGGGTTTAGCATATATTCTTGATAAAATACGTTGAACCTACTCAGAGGTGATGAATGCCATCTCAGATAACTCTCATCAGCATTACTGCCACCTTGGCAGTTCTTCCTGCCAGCCCTCTGCTTGCCTGATTTATAAAGTTGTTATGGCAATTCACTCTAATGTTATTTCCTGCCACATAAATACATACATCTCAGGTAGATATTATGAAGCCGGTAATGGAGGAGCATCATGGCTGCTCTGGGTATCTTTTTGGCAGGAAATTATTGGTTGCTCTGCCAGAAAAACTACATTATCATTAATCCTCAAGGTAAGAGACAAAAGGACTGTCTTATTAACACAAAGGTGTTTGTTGTAACCGCTGTGTTTTATTGCTCTCAAGAAAGTGAAAATCAGACTTCTTAATTCTTAACTCTCTCAATGCAATTGTACTCAGATTGCTTGCTTAGTATGTGGTGTAATTATTTTCTGTCTTATGAATTTAGAAAGTACAAAGAAACATTAGCATGAGAACTGACAGATCAAAATGGAAATTCATATTTTTATCTTCCACTGTGGCTACTTTTTTTCCAACCATAAAACATTACAGTGCACAATTTATTTTAAATCCACTTGTTTATGCTCAATAAGTTTAATTTGTATTTATTATTATTTAATAATCCCACAGATTTTTCAGGTTTCTATTTAATTTGAATTTGACTTTATCAACACTTTTGTGTTGATAAAATGTAGGTTCTTCATTAATATACAGTTTTTATATTGTTTTTAGATGGTTTTATATTCAAAGGGGTACTATAAAAAGGATTAAAATGTAACTGGAAAGTAATTTTATAGCATACATACTGTATGTATTAGTATATACTGTATTTATCTATGGGAAAGAAAGACTAGCAAAAAAAGAGCTCCATGTAGCCAAAGTATCTAAACTTACACACTGCAGTTTCTGACTTCTTTGAAAACTTAAACAAAAACAGTGTTTGATGGTGTTGCAACATGCTTCTAAATCATTCATCCTTTGTTCTCTTACAATTTCTGGAGACATTAGGGTTTGCAAATCAAAGGGGCAAATTGTTTTGGGAATCTCCATTATGCCCTTTTCTATTGTTGCCATTAGCAATCATCTCACTGGGAAAACAGGTTGGCGGGAGTTAGAGAAAAATCATTTGAACCTTTCGCCTCATCATGGATCTCTTGTCGCAGAGGGGGGTCAGGGGTGCTGGTGAGGGTGACAGCTTCAGTCAATACTCAGGAGCTGGCGGAGGATCCAGCAATGAGGTGTGAGTTTGGAGGGAGTCACGACAGGAGGAGCGGGAGTCGATCGCCCTCCTTGATAACCCAGTTTAAAGTTGAAGTCCGAGGAGTGAAGTGGAGACAAATTGTGCATGTATGAAATTTTGTGTGTGTCAGGTAAAAATCAGGGGTGGCGAAGTTGCAGTGATAGTTGCTGACGGTGCCAGCTCAGGCCAGAAGTCCACACTTGCATGCAAACTAATGACAGGCTGAACCGAGGTATTGAAAGGTGTGACAGCTTGTCAGGCTGCGTCCCTTCCTGTCCTCTGGTGCTAACCTGGTCCCCCCCTTCTGCCATGCAGAGGGCATCACACACTGAAGACTGATGCCTGAAATATTGAGTTATTGATGCAATGTCTGTGTGTGACAGTGTGTGTGTGTCATCATACAGCTGAGAGAGTTATTGATACCATGCCTGTTTAACATAGAAGTGTTGTGGGCTTTTATGTGCACAATGCCGACCTTTTTCATGCATATGAGTTGTCACTATGCGTGATAGAGCTATTGATGTTACAAATTTTGTTTTTGGAAAGAAGACAGCTGCATGGAAGTGTAGCATGGACCACCTCCTGAACTTTTCATGTACAAACACTTTCAGCTTTCCAAACCACTTCAAATGGTCTGTTAAACTTTATTTTGCAAACTAAATAAACCTTTATTTTAGCCAAAACAACTTATTTTTCTCCAAGTATTAAGCTTGCCTCCAAAATGCTTTTCTGACATTTCAAACTGTTGCTATATTGTCTTGTTTATACTATGAAAGATATCTGTACTTGTGCTCTCATATCAAATATGAGGAAAATATCATTTAAATTATTTCTTTAATTCTTCTTAAAATAATTCAAATTAAGTCAGACTGTTAATTTCTGAGTTAATTAAATGGTCATAATGACAAATTTAAGTCTTCAGGTGAGTAAGAGCAGGCGAACACAACCCCCTGTCTCCCCCCCCCCCAAAAAACCCAAACAGGATTACAGTTATCCATAATGAACATCATTATATTTGGATGAAATAGAGCTGCAAACACCTTTCCAACAGTGAAGTTGTGTTTCTGTGAGAGTGTGAGTATTTTAGCCCTTGTCTTGAGCCTGATTTTGCATTTGAGTCAGAAAATTACCACAGACCGTGACAGAAGTATGGGGTGGCAGCATCCTGTTATGTTGGTGCTTTGCTGCAGGAGGGACTGGTGCACTACCCAAAATAGATAATATCATAAGAAAAAGACATCTATATGGTATTATACAAGGAACATTGGGCATAATGACAAAGCTTGGGCACAATGTGTCTTTCAAGTGGACAAAGATCTTAAGCAAAAATGAAAATGTGAATCTTACCAAGATGGCCTACACTGGTACCAATTACACTGGTAATGTCTGGTGGAATGGGCCAAAATTACAGCAAACTGTTGTGAAATGCTTATTTTAAAAATTCCATTCTGGCATTTAGAAATCAACAATGATTTTGGCAATTTGTGTAAAGTTTAATATGATTCAATGTTATTTAATGTTAGACAAGAAAAAAAATCTATTTGCCATGTTATACAGTGAATGTAAACATCTGGCTTGAACTATGATCTGTGGTAAGCTGTCAGACTTCACCTTCAATAGAATGTCATAAAAATCTACAATTAGACTAAACCTTAAAGTTTAGTTTACTTTAAGGTCAGTAATTGAAACCTGTTCCCCTTCTACCAAATCTGTGTTGAAATTACTGTTAGTGGTTGGTGATATTCTTAACAAGAAGAGGGACCCCAATCAAATTCTGACCATAGCCAGCCCTAAATTTAAGTGTTTAAGTGTCTATACCTGCCTGAATGGGTTAAGTGATCATATTTAGGTAAAGTTAGCTTTACTGAAAAGTAATCTGATTGATTTGATTTTAATAACAAGTCAAAAGGTTCAGTTACTGATGTTAAATTCCTTCAAATTGGCAGATTAATTGGAAAAGTAAGACCCATCTGTTCTGATCTACTCGGCTAAAATGGAAGAAAAAAAATCTAAAGTTTTCTACAAAGACATCCAAGGACTTTGAAGATTTATGTCGCTAAAGCGAGTCGGTGAGCAGATGTGTTAACATTATAGGCTGATTTTATATGTACACAATTGATGACATTTGGGTGATAACATTTGCGTGCGGGCAAAGGAAAATGATGAAAAGAGGAATAAAAGAGATGCCAGTGGGTAATAGAAAAATCCAGAAGAGTGATGTCAGGTATGGATGTGTGATATAAAGACATTTTTTTTTTCCCAGGCCTATTTCAGCCAGACAGTAGGGGGCTATTTGGAATGGAGGAAAGTAATAACCTCCATTTGTTCCCCCTTGTCCCTCAGCTTATGAAAAACACCTTTACAACTTGCTTTAGCTTAACTGGGTTTTCAGGGGGATTTTTGAAGTTTGGCAACTTGTCACTAGAATTGGAGCAGGTGGAAATATGATGCTCAGGTCATGGCTTTTCCTGGAACCTCGATATGTTCCTGTGAGGCAAAGGGGACTTGTGCTATTAATAAAGCCCCCGGTGGCCTCTGATATGGCAGTTATTGTTTTCTGCTGCTGCTGTCAGAAAAATAAAGGAACAATTTTCTTCTTTAAAAAAGTTTGAAAATATAATTCTATCTGATTGATTAAATTTTCTGCAAGAAAAAGAAAAACAACAGAATCTGTTCCTTTTCTATTTGCCGCTCCTCAAGCCTCTGCAAACCTCGATCAGTTCAGCTACCCGCTTCCCCATCACTATCAATTGTCTTTGAACAGCTTCGATCATCACCTCAATTATCTGTTGTCCTGCCCACCTGATGGGTTTTTTGCCAACTATAACTTCTCAGCCGATGGACAGGGAATAATGACAGCTGAGGCCTGCGCTAAGGCAGCCGGGTGGAATGCAAACAGGCCGAATGGATGTAGATGTGTCTCGCCACCACCACACACACACACACACACACACACACACACACACCCCCACCGGCACAGACACACTTAAAAAGGATACAACAAAACATGAAGAAACACGCGTACGACATCGCAGACACACTAGACACTCACACAGTTCACAGACGTCGATGCAAACACACATCCACACAAACCCACAGCCCACCTCCCCCTGTAGAAAAGCCATTTACTGACCGAGCGGCGAGATGTCAAGCTCTAAAGTGAATCTAAGAACGTGCCTGATGTGTTCTCTCTCCCCACTCTCGCTCTTTCTGTCTCCCTCGCTCTTTTCGAGGCTGAGAGAAACTCATTTATCCTACAAATCCAAATACACAAGCAGAGTGGGGAAATGTATTCATACCACAGGTGATCTTATTATGGGAGCGGTAAACTGAGCAATGAGAACATCATCCACTGCAAAATGACACCTAAACACACATCAACATAGGTGGAAAAAAGTAATATCATCTGCATAATCAGAGAGAAGCAGTCAGAAAGCGTCATCTGGAAAATGGAATGCATCCAAAAGTTCAGTGCCAGAGAATCCCTCTGTTTATGCGCAGTAGTGATTCAATTTAAAACAAGAGCAGAATCTGCATGCTAGTGGTGTTCTTCCTATTAGTATAACAATAGACACACAGATGCACGATATACATACAATTCAAAACACACACAAATATAGCGGTAGATACAGATGAAATCCACATGAAATTATATAAGAACAGAAAAAGTTTGATGCCCAGTGACAAACCTACAAAGTAGGATATTTGTAACTACTTCACTGTTGTATTTATTTAAATAGATTATTGTTGTTGCTCAGCTTTCCATAATTTATTAAAGTTACTAGATCAAAGCATGCTGACTACTCCATAAAGAATATTATTCTAAACATGTATCTTTAAATTTCCTTTGTACCTGTTCTAAATTCCATGTTGCAATTAAGATAAGAAAAAAAACACTTGTTCGTAAACGAATCTTATCTTTATTGTTAGTGAAAGATGATGATACATGCTGTAGTTTTAGTTCCACTCCAAAATCACTATGGTTGTGATTTTGTTTGGAGTTTTTTTCTTTTCTGTTTGCATTTTTGGGTTTTCTCAGTGTACTCTGCTTTCTTAAAATAGTCCAAAAATATGCATGCAAAGTTAATTGGCAACTCTAATATAGCCTCAGGTGTGAGTTTGAAAGCTTATGTATTGCTTTGTTTGCCTTGCGCTTTAAAAGAGATCCAGAACTGCCTTAAAAGTCATTCACACATTTGGCCTCTTGGATCTGGTTTGAAAATGGCTTGTTGCACAACAATAGGTTTAGTTTGGCTATGAATAAAATTAGTCATTTTAACCAAAATTAACAAGTTTCGCACCATTTGATTATTAGGAATTATTAGCCAAACAGTTCTCAGTTTTTCTCAGTAATTGTTTTCAGAATACCTGCCTGGTGAGGTATGGTATTACAGAACAATAGATGGAGTGAATTTCCACACCTGTGTTCTCAAACACCTAACACAGCAGAACACAGAGTAAACAAATTTCTTCCAAAATAATTTATTAATAATTACTTCAATTTTCAGATAACATATTTTAGACAGAAAACTCCTAGAAAACATGGTGAGAGAAAATAATTGCCCCTTGAACCCTTCATTCATTATAAACCAGTCCAGCTAGTCATGTCCTGCAGTAATGTGTAGTTAGAAAATAAAACAACTTTATGGGACAAAGTGAGATTTGAGGCATAACTCTACCGCCTGCCGCCTTTCCTTTGTCTTAACCAAGAGAATTTTACTTCGTGTCGTGCTGACCTCAGAAACATGCACCACAGCCTCCTCTGCCCGTTTTCAGACATTTCTTTATTGTTGTTCTTATTTTTTGACTTTCTGTGGGCATCCAGAGGGAGGCTTCTGTTATGAGTTGTACAATTTGGGTTTGGTTAGCAGCTTAGGTTTTGAGTATTTTGCCAGCTTGTGTTAGTTTTGTATTTCTTGTGGAACGTTGTTTTTCATATTTATTGTTTTAGTTTATTTTCTTCTTTGTTTTAATTCTCCTGATTGCTCTGTTTACTGTGTTGTCCTCCTGCCATTTTTCAACTCTGTCTTCTTCTGTTCTCTGGCTACAACACACTGGGCCAGTAGCAGTCCGCCTTTCAAACTCGGTTGTTGTATAAAATACTCCTAGCTTCACAGTGCTTTGTTAAAGCTGACAAAATAGTTTTCTTAGCCATGGTCATAAAAATTGTTCTACCAAAAACACTTCTTACTCAAACTCTTGAGTAAATATGTTGTTAAGAAGCAATAATATTTTTCTGTAACATTTAAATTCTAGAATGTGTATGTGATCCTTTTGTTTGTGAAATGTTTGTTACCTTTTGGGTGTGTCCTTGTAGCGGCCATCTTGGAACCTACCAAAGAGGAGGCCCGCCTCAAACCCAGCTCTTTTATAGAAAGGCCCATGTTTGCCGGACTTTGATTGGCTGGGCAGTTAATTGAGAAGGTGGGGACAACAGTATATAAGAGGACTGTTGGCTGAGCCAAAAGGGGGGGAAGAAAGCTTGAGAAGATGTCATTTTGTCTTGTCTGTGAGCCATGCTGTGCTAAAGGAGGCCTAATAAACCACCTTTGTTTATGCTACAGCCAACTTTGAGGAGTTTTTTCTTCCACACCACACCTCTCAGTGTAACAGTGGTGTCAGAAGTGGGATGGTTTACGCCTGTGAATGAAGGAAGACGACAGGCTAAATGAGAGGAGTAGGACGTGGAAGAACTCGTGGGACAAAGAAAAGCCCCCTTTCTGAGATGGAAGAAGGACAAAGCGGAGGACCAGCAGAGCCGGATTCATTACCTGAAGGAGCCATGGCTGGTGAAGACATTTTTGAACCGGTTGTGCGGCCTAAGCAGACTACAGTTGGTGCTGTGAGTAAAGAACATTCTGAATCTGACATCTTTGATGAAATAAGAGAATTTATGCGACGTTCTAAACGTACAGAAGCAATACTGTTTGATCAGATTAAACAGTTGCGCAGTAACATGCCAAAACTGCGAAGTGATGTTTATGCTGAACATGAGCTGTCTATCGAGACTGGCATTTCTACAGAAGCAGCTTTCCCAAAGCGAGAGACTAGGACACTGTCTCAGCTGTCTGCAACAGAGGAAGTCCAAGGAGCCTCTGATTACCAAGCTGAACCTCATTCTCCATCTCAGCCCCAGCGGCATATAGCACAAGGAGCTCCAGCACAAAGAGTGGAACCAACCCGTGGAGGTGATCCGAGAATACCTGACTTTAAGGAGGGTGAGGATCCTGAAAGTTTTTTCATACGTTTTGAACGCATTGCTAAAACATGGGGATGGCAACCAGCTGATTGGGCTGCTAGAGTGGTCACATTATTGACTGGAAAAGCCCTTGAGGCATATGCTGGAATGGATGAGGACCAGTCTGACTCTTATGACGCTATTAAAGCTGCTGTGTTGTCTAAGTTTAATGTAACAGAAGAGACCTACAGATTCCGGTTTCGAAGCATCAGTGTTCCAGTGGGAGAGAGTGTACGTGAAACCTATGGTCGGATAAAGGGACTCTACAGGCGATGGATGCGGCCTGACAGTCGGAGTAAAGAAGAGATTGGGGAAACAATCATTTTGGAGCAGTATCTTCGTGTGCTTCAACCAGACGTCCGCACATGGGTGAAGGAGAACAATCCAAAGACTGGAGAAGAAGCGGCAGACCTGGCTGAACGTTACCTGGCTGCTCACAGAGAACCTTTTAAGTCAAGAGAGACTGAGAGACCAAGGTCTATGGAGGTAAAACCTCCAGGTGCAACTAATGCTGACAATTTGGACAAGAGGGGTGGTAAGAAGTATACACAGTCTGGACTAAAGTATGGTCTCATTTGTTACTATTGTCAGCAGCCTGGTCACAAAGCTTCTTTATGTCCATTAAGAAAAAGTAAGTCAGTAGAGTTATGTGTGGTACCTTCCAAAGAACATAATTATGAACTTTCTGATGACGTGATTCCACATAAACATGTAGTTGATGTGGTGATAAATGGCAAAGCTGTAAAAGCTCTTGCAGACACAGGTAGCTCACAAACTCTGGTGAAATCATCTTTGTTGAGTAATGTACTGCCTAACTTTAACAAACCGGTAAACATTACTTGTGTTCATGGATGTCAGAAAGAGTATCCAACTGCTGATGTCACTATTAATGTTAAAGGACATGTTTTTATGTTGACTGTTGGAGTTTTGAATCAGTTAGCATATGATGTTATCCTAGGAGAAGATTTACCAATCCTAGACAGTTTGGTTCAAGAAAACTCGGTGGCTTATTCCTGTGCTGTCACCACACGTTCCATGAAAAAGGGTTTAGAACCTCTGCCAGATGTAGATGATGATCTGTATGAAGTAGGAAATAAAATCAGGAAATCAAAACGACAGCGTAGACAGGAGAAAAATAGGAACAAAAGCAGGTCAAAACACCCTGAACCTGCATTGCCATTAACTCCATGTATTGATTTCCAGTGGAAAATTCCTAATAACTTTAAAGAGAGACAAGAAAACGATCCATCTTTGAAACCTCTCTTTAATAAAGCACATAAAGATGGTGGAAAAGAGAGTGCTGCTGAGTTTAAAAGTTTAGCAGGAGAGCCTTTCATTATAAGGGATAAACTTTTGTATCTAGCAGACATTGATGAACCCAGACTTGTTGTGCCAAAAGAATACCGTTCAGTAATTCTGCATTTGGGTCACACTATACCATGGTCAGGGCACTTAGGACAGGCAAAAACTTATAATCGTGTTGCCCAACGTTTTTATTGGCCAGGATTATATAAAGATGTAGTTGAATACTGCAAAACATGTCATGACTGTCAGTTGGTGGCCCCTACTAAAGTTTCAGACCGTGCCCAGTTGCAGACATTACCTATAATGAGTGTTCCTTACGAGAGAATCGCCATGGATATCATAGGTCCTTTACCTAAGAGCAGTAATGGCTATAAATATGCATTAGTCATCTGTGATTATGCAACCAGATATCCAGATGTTTATCCATTACGTTCTCTGCAGGTTAAACACATTGTTCGGTGTTTAGTGGACCTTTTCTCCAGAGTTGGTATCCCAAAGGAGATTCTGACAGATCAGGGTACCAATTTCATGTCACAAGTGATGAAAACTCTTTATGATCAACTGGGTGTAAAAGGTATTCGTACTACTCCATACCATCCAGAAACTGATGGTTTGGTAGAACGATTTAATGGTACATTAAAGCAAATGTTGAGAAAGTTTATTGATGATGCTGGCAAAAACTGGGATAAATGGTTGCCTTTCCTTTTGTTTGCTTACAGAGAAGTACCACAAGCCTCAACTGGTTTTTCTCCTTTTGAGTTGCTTTATGGAAGACAGGTTAGAGGCCCTTTGGATATGCTGAAGGAGAACTGGGTGGCTGGAGTGGCATCAGGGTCCAGTGAAGCGGCTTCACCAACAAACATCATCTCCTACATACTTCAGATGAGAGACAACCTGGAAAAGTACAGAGAACAAGTTAAAGATCATATGGAGAAGGCTCAACATAAGCAAAAGGTATGGTACGACAGACGTGCCCGTGAAAGAGAGCTGAAGACGGGCCAGAAAGTCTTAGTACTCTTGCCCAGTGGGCCAAGTAAGTTGCTTGCTAAATGGCAAGGACCCTACACTGTGGTTAGAAGAGCAGGACCAGTGACTTATGAAATTATCTGTCCAGAAAAACAAAAGTCAAAGCAACTGCTTCATGTAAATCTATTAAAGGAGTATCATGAAAGAAATGTTCCAGAAATGGATGTGAAGCAGATCCTGATGGTACAAGATGTTCAGCCAGAAGATAG
This sequence comes from Xiphophorus hellerii, assembly GCF_003331165.1. Classification (NCBI taxonomy): domain Eukaryota; kingdom Metazoa; phylum Chordata; class Actinopteri; order Cyprinodontiformes; family Poeciliidae; genus Xiphophorus; species Xiphophorus hellerii. Next base: position 2,948,485 of record NC_045680.1, read on the forward strand.
TGCTGTGTTGAAAGATGGGGAAGCTGAAATGAGTCCATGCAGAGAATTGACCAAATCTGAAAAGGCTCCTAAGCATCTGACTCCTGATCAGTGGCAACAGCTGGGTGAGATTAAACAGTCTTTTCCATCCCTGTTTGCAGATGTACCTGGGCGGACTGAAATTATAACACACAAAATAACTTTGAAAGATACAACACCTGTTCGTCTTAAGCCTTACCGGATTCCAGAAAGAATGATGGATCCACTGAAAAAAGAGGTCCAGATGATGCTGGAAATGGGAGTTATAGAGCCATCAAGAAGTGAGTGGTCAAATCCCATTGTGTTGGTTCCTAAAAAAGACTCAAATCAACTACGTTTTTGTTCTGACTTAAGAAAGTTAAACAGCATTTCCTGTTTTGATTCTTATCCCATGCCACGCATTGACGAGCTACTGGAAAGACTGGGGAAAGCCAAATACATCACAACATTAGATTTATGTAAGGGTTACTGGCAAGTGCCTTTAGATCCATCCTGTAAGGAATACACAGCCTTTCAGATTCCAGGAATGGGTTTATTTCATTACACGGTTCTACCATTTGGTCTTCATGGAGCACCAGCTACCTTTCAAAGGTTGATGGACATTATTCTTAGTGACTGTTCCACGTTTGCTGCCGCCTACCTGGATGATGTTGTGATCTACAGTGAAACTTGGGAGAATCATCTACAACATCTAAAGGTGGTAATGGCAAGGATCCAGAATGCTGGTCTCACTCTGAATGTGAACAAGTGTGCATGGGCACAAGAAGAAGTAAAATATCTGGGCTACCTTGTTGGCCATGGACAGATAAAGCCACAACTTGAAAAAATAAGAGCCATTCAAACAATTCCCAGACCTCAAACAAAGAAGCAAGTGAGATCATTTTTGGGCTTAGTTGGGTGGTATAGAAGATTTATACCCCATTTTTCAACTTTGGCAGCCCCTCTGACTGAGTTGACAAAAAAGTCTACTTCTAAAATTATGTGGAAGGAGGACTGTGAACATGCATTTCAATCTTTAAAGAAACTGATTTGTCAAGCTCCTGTTTTACAGAGTCCTAACTTTTCCAAGCCGTTTATTGTTCAAGTGGACGCTTCAAATGTTGGTCTTGGAGCAGTGCTAGCTCAGGGAGAAGCTGGTGAAGAGAAACCTGTCCTTTTCTTAAGTAAAAAGCTTTTTGACCGGGAGAAAAAGTACTCCACAGTAGAAAAGGAAGGACTTGCAATAAAGTGGGCTTTGGACTCTTTAAAATATTATCTCCTAGGAAGGGAGTTTACTCTGCAAACTGATCACAGACCTCTGAAGTGGATGCATTCCAAGCAGCATCAGAATGCCCGTATATTACGTTGGTGCCTCGCCCTTCAGCCATACCAGTTCACCATACAGCATTGTCCAGGTAAGAAAAATCTTATTGCTGACTACCTTTCTCGTTTACCTGAGTTTTGTAAACCAGAGGGGGAAGAAGTGAGTAAATGTTAAGAAGCAATAATATTTTTCTGTAACATTTAAATTCTAGAATGTGTATGTGATCCTTTTGTTTGTGAAATGTTTGTTACCTTTTGGGTGTGTCCTTGTAGCGGCCATCTTGGAACCTACCAAAGAGGAGGCCCGCCTCAAACCCAGCTCTTTTATAGAAAGGCCCATGTTTGCCGGACTTTGATTGGCTGGGCAGTTAATTGAGAAGGTGGGGACAACAGTATATAAGAGGACTGTTGGCTGAGCCAAAAGGGGGGGAAGAAAGCTTGAGAAGATGTCATTTTGTCTTGTCTGTGAGCCATGCTGTGCTAAAGGAGGCCTAATAAACCACCTTTGTTTATGCTACAGCCAACTTTGAGGAGTTTTTTCTTCCACACCACACCTCTCAGTGTAACATATGTTCACTTTTATTTAAACAAAGATGTACACGATGCAGGCCAACATTAACTTGAAGTAATCACATTAACATGAAGGCATGATTTATAGAAAACCACAGTGAAAATGAATGCTTTGTCATATATTGCCATTATTCCATCTTTTAGAAATCATGAGTGCTGATACAGGGATAGAGATTCCATTGTAAATTTCTGCAAAGATTATAGCAGGCCTATATTGGTACATTTTTATTCAGCAATGCCTCAGGGAAATCCAGCCAGGTACCTGAGCTATTAGCATTTTCCTCTCTGTTCCCATCTATAAACATTTTTGTTGTCCTGAAGGGTCATCTCTGTATTCTTCCATCTCTCCTTTCCGTTGTAATGAATGAGTGTAATTACCAGGCCTGATTGGTTGGAAGGTCATTGGGAATCCTGTAATTTTTCACTTATGTTAAGCTTGTGTTTGTGATGAATGTACCCAACCTTTCTGCATCCCACCTTAGATTACTTTAGGAACAGGAAAACGCATCCACAAATTAAGCTGTTCATTGAACACTGTTCCTGACTGGCCATGAGTACGTTTATACAGATAAACAAATGGAAAGAGGTGCTGTGGTGGTTTCTAATTCCTGGCCCACTGCAAAGGAGGGATTTCTGTTTCTTTTTTGTTTTCTTCTGCTTATCTTAAATAGTTAATACAGTTGCCTGTGAAAACTTAGAATAGTTTAAAGTATAACAATTTATTGTGAAAGTATCAGCAGTGTATATTTTTAGAGCCCAATATAGAGTAGAGACTTCAATAATTGTATTATGTTGAAAAAAATTAATATTGTCAAATATATTAAAAAAGATTAATGCTTTACTGAGTGACTTTTTAATAAACAGTAAATATCCCCAAATTACAACAAAATTGAATGCACACATTATTATTCTTTAAAATAAAACATTGAAATTTAGCTCTGAGCTAAAAGTATTAAAGTGAATTAATTTAAAAGGGAATATTTTACTCATTGTTTTAGAATTTTTTGGACCTTTCATCTATTTAGTAGAGGTATGCGATACTGCATATTTTGGTATCTATCAATTAAATACAGGGCCAATATTGCCAATGACGATTGTAATGGCAAAAGCAATACAAATACTTATTATTTAAGGTTTACATGTCATCAGTCGTCTGTTTTCCATGTTTTTTTCTTTTGAATTATTTTGTTAAAACCTAGGACAGAATTTAAATAAAGTTTGTGTTTACAAAATACTTTGATAACATGTTATTACGATTAACAAAAACAGCAGAAATACAAGTTTGTGAAAGGAGCAAAGTTAAAAAAACTATTTGAAAACAAATCACAACAAAATCATTGTTCAGGTGGAGTTGAGAAATTACAATGCAAAAATAATCCAACACTGATTGATATCAATATCAATATTTTTGATCAATCTGCCCACCTCTAATTCAGTTAGAGTATTAACTAAATACTGAATCCATATCTGTACATGCACACTGTTTATGTATGATATGTAAACACAATTCACATATAATGCTCGTGTAACATTGTAGTAGGAACATGTCTTGTTCCTTACATAAACCAAACTTAAAGCTTAATTAGCAATTTTTTTTAGTTAACTTAATAAAACACTAATTAAAGTAAAATGATAAGTTTTGTTTGGACAATGAATCATTTTGGTAATTTTTTTCCTCCATTTTCTAAACTTTTTTAGAGTGTTAGGTTTTGGTTTCTCCTCTGCTGGATGAATTAGTGGCCTGTCAGAGGTGCTTCTGCTGCAAGGTGTTGGCAGCTGCCCCACTCACTCCATGGCCTGTCAGCCTCTCACCCAGCTGTCCATGAAGGAGCTATAGAAGGACAGAGGGATCATTGGAAAGAAGGAAAGAACAGTTAAGCCAAAAGGTGGAGAGATGGGGTGATGAACACAGGAGAGAGAGATAAGTTCTTGATTGGATAAAATAAGTGCAGCAGCATGGTTGAAGAAAGGAGGGATGAAAACGGAGGAGATAATCTACCCAGGAGACCTGTGGCTGGAAGCCAGTGGATGGATGCAGAGGCCATGTTCTCCTTGTCTTCCTCTCTTTCTCTCTTCCTGTTTCTTGCTCTCCCCGTTTCCCTTACAATTGCCTTCCTGGTTGACTCCTGGGCTTTCTCCTCTCTTTCTCTCTCTTTTCTTCCACAATCAGCCCACTGACAGGCAGACTGGGGCCATGATGGACGATGCCCTCTCCGAGTCCGACAACATTTTCTCTCAGTCCCCAAAGCAAGATCGGGCAGTATCAGACGTAGATCGGCGCTGGCCCCTTTCAGTGTTTGTGAGGTCCAATTGCTGTGTTCAGTCACCCCTCTCATGACCCCCATATCAGCTGCGCAGGGTTTGTGCAAACTGGAGCTGACCACACGGCCCTGCCTTCTCAAAATCTGCACAGTAGCCATGCCACAGTGAGCGGGCAACATTTAACCACACTTCAACTGTAAGACTATTGTTTCTCTGTTTGTCACAAACACCTAAATAGATTTACATGTCCAAAAGAATCGAAATGTCAGATGATTACTTATTTTATCAATGCCTGTATTTTACATTTTGTAATATTGATCTGCTTAAATATAAATAGAACTGTTTTAGGTAGGCCTGGATATCAATAAATCATTTAGTGTTAATTTTTTTTAACCTCATATCACTAAACATTACATAATCCATCTCATAATGTATCATAAATTGATCGAACAAATCCAACAAATGTTAAAAGAAATGAAAACTTTACATTTATTCCAACAATCCCATTGATAGCACAAAATAAAATAATGTGTTTATTATAATCGTAATTAACTTTAAGTACTAACTTTAATTGTCAAACAAAGATTATGGATTACTTGTAAATTTTAGAAAAACTGCAGTTGTGGGATTTTCTGCCTACAAAATTTGTGGCAAAGCAGAAAAAAAAGGAGTGGGGGATCACCACAACTTCATTCAATCTCATTAATTTGATAATGCTTAATCAATGAGCCCAGCAGTGTCAAAAGGTCTAGTTCAAACATTGATTACTGTCTTTCAATTCTCCCTCAACAATAAGCCAGGGGGGAGGCCACCCATCATTAATGTCCTGAAAATGCTTTAATCTGTTCTTCCTGAAGCATCTTTATGTTGCAAAAATTGGTTTTGGTTGTTAGGGGAGAGACTTGTTATTGCTGTAATATATAACTTAGCACCCCCCATACTTACACTCTCATTGTGTTGGTCCACCCCCCAGCTGCCCACCAGCTTCTCCAATCATCAACCTTACCCAGTTCCCAGCCTTAATCCAATTTGTTCAGTCCCCACTGTCTCCTGCTGGCACAAAATTAAAGGCCGGCTCCCACAAAAACACTTCACATTTCCAAGGTATTGGCTAGCCCGCAAGACGAGAAACTTCATTTATTCTGGCTAACTTCTCAATTATCTTCCCAGTAGTGGAGACGTGTAAAAAGTACAAAAATCAATAGGATTCCATTCCCCTTGTATTGGAAAGGGGGAAATTAATGAGATAGGACACTCTCTTAATCAGAAATAAATGTTTTAATTCAGATAATGACATAGTTTTCCCTTGCAGAAGGATGACAAATGCCGAGGTGCTGGGAGCCCCACCAAGAAGCTGTTTCAATTTTATTGTAAATATAAAAGGTATTGATCTGAGAGATGTACAAACCCTATTGCTTACAAAAGCCATTCAGGGGGACTGGGAAAACTATTAAGAGCTGGGTCAGAAATCAATAAACAACACTAAGAGGTGGCTGTGCCTGCCCTCTCCAGCAGATCTGTGGAAAGCCAAACGCAGAGTTAGTGACAGCCAGCTTGGCGGTAGAGCAATGTTAAGGATGATAGGGTCAGCTGGTTAATGTGGTGAGGGCCCTGACAGGTTGGTGGCCCACCTCAGAGCTGGAGGCCTGACAAGCCGCCATTTAAAGAGACACTGACTCATCAACCTGTCGTAACAGTTAGTGTTTCACCACAGCGGGCCTCAGCTGACAGCCATCCTGCTCTTGCTCTCTCTTTTTTTTTTTTACTTGGTTTCTGTCTAATTTGCTTGCATTCTCTTTGTTCATCTTTCTACTCTCCATGTTTCCTATCCTTTTATTCCAAACCGTTCTTTCCACTACTATTCCACTAGCATGATGTAATTGTGTCTGCTTCCTCAGATTCTTTGCATCTACTTTAGATCAGGCGGGGAGCAGTCGTTACTTATGCATGTCTGATGTCGGAATAAACCACTAAGTCCAAAGAAGGTGTTTGCTTTAGGTTAGATGCATAAAGTCAATATGCTGACAGTACAGAGTCTTGCTGCTTCAGAACAGATAAAGACTATGGTAACACAGGGTGAAGACACCAAATCAAGGAATTTTTACTAGAAGTTAAAAAGTTCATTTATGGACAAATGTTTAATTTCTTTGTATTTGTGGTCTGGATGAGTTATCACTAACATCTAGTAAGAATTTCATGCCAGATGCACCTTTAGACATTATGTATATGAGGATGTGTTTAATTCTTGTTCTACTCCCTTTATATGTTTTCCTATGAGGAGTAAAATTGGGATTCCTACACTTTTTACTTCGTGAAATGTTAAAACGTTTCACAACCCCATATTAAAAAGCTCTCAGTTCATTTCGGTCTCATTTTTTGTGAAACCATAAATATACAAAATCTGAACTTTTTGCAGAAATGTTTATACTGGTAATTCTTTAAAAATAGAATGTGTAAGAAGCAATAAACTGTTGAAATGTATGTATGGATGGATGAATTCAGAAAAACTGGTTGAAATGTTGGTAACTATGTGGATCTCTTGTTTAAAACCAATATAAAAAGTTTAGTGCTTAAGCCACATTACTTTTGAAAATCCCTTCAATGTTTATTAGGTACTGCAGAATACTATAGAATAATGGCTGGACATAAACTTTTTCTATACTCTATTTTTGTTTTATCCAGACCTGGAAAATATGTAAATTCATATTTTTGCTAGACTATTTACTAAACTTGTAAATGACTAAAAACATTTTTTTATATAGAACAAAACGCCACAACCAACCAAAAACCTTGTAATGTCTCGTATTGATAAATCGAAGTGAATTCGACAGATGGACTGTGGAAGACCAATAGGCAGAGGTTATGTCAGAGCAGAGAGGTGATGGTGGGTGTGAGGGATGGATTTGTGTTGACTTACAAGCAAGAAAAGGAAAAACTTTGGTTTTCTGAGCAGTAATTATGGGCAAAAAAACTGGTGACTGACCAGCCAGTCAGGTCAGATGACTTAACCCAAGATCTATGCACTGTATTGGACTGTTAGAAGGTCAGAAATCCTTGGCAACTCCTCACCTGCTTCAAAGTCAGAAAGAAAGATTTTGTCCTGTAGATCAAAAACTATGCTGTATCATTACTATAATGATCAATTTTAGCTTTACACAAAATTTGGAAACATGACGACACAAGGTGACACTTGTGTGACAGCACAACGACTGAGGAACATGTGACACATTGTCGCCCATTGAGCAACTGGGAGGCCACAGTAAAGCTACCCTAACAAACATTGTAAATTGATAAATCATTGAAGGACGCAGAGGGACTGTATCTGCAGGAAGATGCTAAGCAGGCTTAAGGGGGGGATCAGTCTGTGAGTATTGCCATCTTCAGCAAGCGACATGTGCTACATCCGCCAGACAGATAGATAGATAAATAAATCTCAGTGTATGTGTCTGTATACAAATGAGTGAGCCCGTAACAGAGCCGGAGGCAGCGGCTGAGAGTCCGAATGGGGAAAAAAAGGGGGGTAGAGGTATGGAAGGGGATGTCAGCGAAAATCCCACTTATCTCCTCCTACGTTCAGTACGACGATGATGAGATTTAGGAAGGGTCAACGGCACCTATCAGTAGGTGAAGTGTTTAGTGGGAGTGTTTCTCCACCCCCTCCTTTTTGAGTGTCATCCCATGTCACTCTCATCTCCCCAAGCTGATGATGAGGGGGCTGAGGGGACCCGAGGTGCTCGCTGCCTCCCCGGTTGTGGGTCATTTGACCTCCCTGTGTAATTCCTGCCTAATGCCCCTCATACGAACAAAGCCTGCATCCCTGGCACACTATGACCTCACTTGACCCCCGCAGCCCAACACAATGCAATTGGCCGTGTCATTATATCAGGGTTGCTCTGTCCCATCTCTCCTTACATACAACGCAGGACTGTATAAATTGATTTCCAGCTGGCAGTGAAGCACCTTTGCATCTCTTCCCGCCTGAGAGGGGGGAAATGAGAAAAAAAATGACAAGGCAGAAAAGGTCATCTGATATCTTAGATGATATCCAGGGAAAAATGGGTCTAAACAGTCAGGGAAAAAATATTTATCTACAGCTCCATCTGAATTTCCATTTAACGCCAGCAGCAGCAGGAAAATGGTGTTTATCCACGGAGGCTTTAGCAGACTGCTACTACAAACCAATGCAAATAAAACTAGGATACCAGGAATACATTTGAATACAATTTAGGGTCCATGTTGCTCTTTTCTGGGCAGTGATATTCCTGCATTGAATTGTTTATTTTATCTACCAACTAAATTTAGCATTCTCTAATAATTTCAAGCCAAAATGCCATTATGACAACGTTTAGCAACAATTACACCTAAAATACTCATTTGCAGGTAGAAAACTTTAGCATTTTGGCTTCATTTAACAGCAGAACAAACTCCCCATTTTTCATGCCTGTGATGTATACTGTGACCGAAAGTAGTCCATAACTCAGGCTGAAGAACACGGCCACTTTACCCACTTTGTTGTCTCACCAAAGAGAAGACCTTGCGCGGCATTGCGCGGCATGGCACGGCACAGCGTGCGGCTAGGGGGAGAGACAATTTATGATCCAGTGACACCAGCAGAGGGGTGATTTATAGTTTAATTTGCTGTGGTAATGGACAGAAGATAATAACATGTAAAATATTAATCAATGTGTAGCAACAGCAGATATCATTTGCTAAGCTTGTTATCTGCTGGTCTGCCCCTGACAGTGAACAATTAAAGTGACATGAGAAAAACAAGGAGTCGAGCTTTCAGACAAGGGCCGAATCCTGTAGGACGGGGGGGGGGGGGATGCTCAGAGTCTGGGTCAAGACCTACAATGGGACATAATACCAGTGGTCCTCTTGCTGTGTTCTGTATCACACATTGTTCTCGTATTGCAAACAGCTGATCAGACATTTTTTCATCTGGTCTTTGGTAAAGTAAACATATAAATGACAATGCATTCAGCTTTTTTGAAACAAAACATTTTGGAAAACTTTATCACAGTTTCAGTCAGTGGTTTATAAACAGTAATCGTTGGCATGAATGTCACATTAAATTGCCGCTTCTGATGAAATGACCTCTTTCCACTATGCGTTGATTTTTGCAAAAACTTAATTGATTCTTAAGAACAAAAACTGTGTGAACAAGAAAAAAAAATGTAGCTCTGAGAATGTATAGAGCAAGAGAAAAATATCATCTTCATAAGACCTTCAGGCATTACTGAACTTTGCAGCTGGTCACATGAAGAAGTCTAATGCCATCAGGGGAAAGGTTTTATGGTCAGAAAAGACAAATGTTGAGCTATGAGAAAGACTGTTGGTGAACGAAATTTCTCATTACGGGCAGCTAAACTTTGTAACAGTCTTCCTTTGAGTGTAAGACAAGCATGTTCTGTAGATGTTTCTAAAGCAAAGCCAACGACTCACTTGTGTTAGTGTCCTAGTTAGTTGTGCATGTGTGTCTATGCATTGCCCTGTGATGGACTGGCAACCTCTCTGTGTTGTGCTCCGCTTCTTGCCCAATGACCGATGGAGAAAGGCACCAGCTCCCATGCGATCCTGACTGGATAAACAGGAATAGACAATGGATAGAAAGATGTTTTAAATCTGCAGGTTGCAAGCTACAAGCAATAGTGTGTTACACAGCTGACAGCAAGTTGGCAAGCAAAATATAAATGACATTGATAATATAATTATAAGCAATTCTGTCATTTAATACATTTTGTTCAACATATTTTCCCTTCAACAATAGCATTTTTACTCCACAATATCACAAACTCACGTCCTAACAGGTTTTGCAGTTGATAAAGCAGACTATCTTTACCATATTGAAAATACATGGGCTCATGAAAACTCCACTATTTCTGATAAGAAAAGTGGTCAACTATTCAGACAGACAATTGAAAAAAATAAAAATAAAAAACATAAATCGGCAGCTACTAAAAGTGTGTAGTCTTTCTTCAGGTTACAAAAACGCATTTTTCCAAATGTTATTTCAGGTGTATGCATACATTTGAGCCGATGTATTTTTATATGTCCCTGGATGGATTGTGATTGTATTTAAGATCAGAACTGCTTACAATTAAAAAAGAAAACTTTGAAATTGTCTAGATAAATACTCTGTAGTCATGCTTCCCTCTCCATAAAAGACATATCCCTATTTCGAAAAAAAAAAAAAAGCTTCACGTTAATTTGTTACTGAAATGTGTTTCCTTAAAAAAGCTATGTGTGGAATGAAGTGCAGTAAGCAGAAAACAGATTATCTGAAATCAGGTCCCAGCCAGTTGACCTTTTGTTTTTGTGGTTTCTCGTGAGACGGTCACACAACTGACAAATGAGCTCTCCGAAGTGCGTGGTCCGGAGCCTTGTGAGTTTTGAGTGATGTCTACATAATTAACGTGCAGGGGTTTAGCCCCGGTGATGAAGTGTGTGTATGATTAGGGCTGTTAAGGAGATTCATCTCACCTTGCTGGAGCTTTGGTGAGATAATAGTAAAATTCCCCCTTTGCTGCAGTCAAACAGCAGTAAATGATGGATTAAATTCTTACTTTATTCTAACTACTGGAAAAATTCAGGTTAGCAATGGAATGTATTTACCAGATAAAATCCTCAAACATTATCATGGGGAAAAATATTTGCTAAGCTAAAAAAGATAGATGTCCGGCAGAAATATAGTTTATCAATAAATGTCAAAACAACACTTATTCAAACAAATAAAATTCACATTTCTCTTAAAATAGTGTTTTCTATTTTTTTGCAACGTAAATAAAAATAAACCTTTCACAATAAGAGTATTGATTAAAATGGAGAATTACATCTTTTTTCCTCAACAAGATTTCCCTCATATTTATGTGTGTTGTCCATGTGGTGGGGGGTGGCAGACAGTCTTTGGCATTAGATGTATGTAAGGTCATGGTGGGAGATGAGCCCCTGGACCACAGTAGCACCTTAACAAGAAACCCCTCTCAAAAATTCAATTACAGCACACACCGAAATTAATAAATCCCCCCTTTTTTTTCTGTTGGTAGGAACAAAAATTTGTCAACCTGTCCATTTTCCCCGCATCTCCCCCTGACCCTGGTCAATTACATTGCTTGTAAATAGTTTTTATACATGTTCAAATAATTGCTCATCCTAATGTGCAGTGATCTGTATTCGTCATGCTCCATGGCGCCGAGCCCATCACTCGACTCCGCCACCCGGAGCCATTTTGCTGCCGCGGCTGTAAGTGAAATTGAAATTGAAGTTATAATTGATATCGGGGCCCATCACCATAATGGGTTCATCATAGCGCCATCTAAAATATTAATTTTCTAATTATGGATAAATGATCAGACAAGCTGAGCCGGCACTGGCTGCGGAGCCCCTGGGAGCTGGAGCGATGCGGATGGGAGGACAGGGCCTTGTAAAACCCACAAATCTTCTCTAATCCTCTCCCGCACAGCGCCTGGGCTCCATTCCCCCCATAATGGATAAATAATAGTTAAGAATCAGGCTGTTAAGCTCAATTTTCTCCCAATGTGCTCTCTCTTTCTTTCCTTTTATTCTCTCCCTTTTTATGTTTGTATGAGCTGCCAGTGCATTGTTCGAGTGCCTTGGTTGGTCCTTTTCTCACATTTTCCAACTCTGCCTTCTGTCTTTGCAGATCCTTCAACTAACACACACACACACACACCCACGCACGCACGCAGTGTGGCGGTGTCAGTGGGGGGGCTCTGCAACACAATTTAATTACAATCACTTACCAAACCAATGAGGCTACTTAACTATACATCTATTTACACAGCAGAAACCAACGATTTTGCTCTACACAAAGAGGTTCCGTTTTACTCAGCAATTATAAGCATATTAAAAAAAAATTCCTAAAGTCAGCTTAATCACATAGCTACTAAATTTTCATATTTATTCACAAATTCAGACTAAACTGTTAAAATTAACCTTTTCACTTGGCAGGTGAGAGGCGATGGGAAATGTCCCTTTTATGTGGATATTTAGAATAGAACAGCACACGCACATCTAGGAATTAAATATGCTTTGGCAGAACGTAAATTTCCGTTTTATGTGGCAATACTTTCTGCTAATTGTTTCCCTGCACCTTGATCCCATAATTAGGCCTTTACTGATTACCTAATTACCCAGCAGCAGAAGGGCAGGTTGACGGCAACATTTCAGCCATCGTTCAAAGGCTCATTATCCCTCTGAAAGTCACTCTCTCTACCTCTGCCCCCCTTTCTTTCCTACCTCATCTCCTCTCCTCTCATTCCTCCATTCCTTATCCTCTCCTTGCATCACATCGCCCGCTTTCCACTTGCACAATGCACTGAGGGTAGCAGGGAGGAGGTACACAATGTGGACAACAATGCTCTGCCACCCTTCTGCATTTGTCAAACTGTCTGTTACAATGGCAAGTTTTCCACATCGCAACTGCCCCTCTGACAGGCAAGTTTATATTGCAATGGGAAGCTGAATGTTGAGTGGTGCCGCACGGGGATGAGATGAGGGAGGGTAACATGCAAAAAAAGTGGGACCGCGGTGGGGCGAGGGTGGGGGACAGGAGGTGGAAGATGTAGGGAGAAAGAGCTAAAGGGGGAATGAAAGAGGTAATTTATAGGTGGTGGGTTTGATTTGCACTGGCGCTCTTGTCTCACGGCAAGATATATTTCAGTGGTGGCTCAGAGGATGGAGGGGTGTAGGGAGGGGAGGACTCTGCTCAGGCTCTTCCACTGCCTCAGGCCCCTCGTGGGCTTGCTCAGGTGCAGAGAGCTATTCTCATTACAGTGCACAGTGGGGCCTCTAGACATGGCACTGCTAAGAGCCCGAGGGACAACCCCATACCTTGCTGCTCCACTATCCTTCGTTCAATCTTTCCTCTGTCTCCCTGTCCCCTTTTAACCTCTACGTCTGCACCGTGGCATCCCTTCCCAGCATGGTGTTGGGCCAAAAAAACCAAGCACTGGGCAATTTGTGTCACCAAAGCCATTTGACTCCATGCAGGACAACATGGTTAACCGCTAATCCAATTTTGGGGGCATGTGTGTGTCGACAAAGCATTTTCTGTGCTCTTGTCACACTTCATTAGGGACCATTAAAGGCCATCTTACTTTTTTGTCTGCGGGTTAATGTTCTCGGTGACACATTGAACACCTTGGGGGCAGCTAGAGGAGACAGCAGAGGGGGCTAGAGAGATGTATGGAGCTCGAACAGCAACTTTTTACTTAGTTGCTGTGGATTTTTGTCAATTTTAAGAAAACTTGTGTAGACTTTGCCTTTGATTTGGGGCTAAATTGAAGGTACCTAGTTTGAAGTAATTTGGGTTCATCTTATAAAAATCTGAATGTTATCGGAAGGTTGATTTATTTTGATAATTGCATTTAAACATTCAACTATAAGATGCAGATTTCACATGCGCATTTATCTCTAACCTTTATTTTTGGTATTCAAATTAAGACTTTCCTAGATCAAGCCAGATCACTGCACCATCACATTGTGATACAATTGGTCTGTAAGCCAGGTAATAATATTTTTGGTAATATGAGGAGGTTCCAAGTTCTAGTGAAAAATAAAGCCAGCATCTTCATAAAGCTTCTCATCAGAGGAAAGCATGAAGCACTCTCAAATTCCCTGAGAGACGACTGTTCCTACTTTGGATTTGATAAAACACAGTGGACCACCACCAGCAGATAAGAATCACAATTCTTCTCTGGCTGAAGAAACTTCACACCAGACATCAACCACTTTGGATTCTGGGCCTCTTTTCTCTTCCTCTAGACTCTGGGATCTTGATTTCCAAATGAAATGCAAGATTTTTGCTCTTGAAACGCTGACTTCAGCCACAGACCTTGTGGCACTTTGTGAAATTCTTCCAATCCAACAATTTGTGGCATACCCTGAGTTTTCTATCTAAATATATAAAACACGTCATATAATTTCTGTCTTTAAATTAATTTTTCTTTGGTTTTTGAGAGTAAGTCCTAATCATTGAAATTAAGAGAAGGCTTGAAATGGAGCACTCGTGTATTTAATCTATGTATTATATGTTTGCTTTTTTTGAGTACTGATCTAGACTCGTATAGTTGATTTAAAGCACATTTCTACATTTCTGGCCTTATTTAACGGATAATATTTTTCCTTGAAGCATTTTTGCATCTTCATTGGAATATTTTATCTGGATTAAATCTAAAAAAAAAATAAAAAAAGAACATTTCTCATTTCTTTGTGTCTCACTCCTCATTGTTCTACCGGCCTGCCATTCCAGCACAGGCTGTTTATCCTCTGCGACTATATCATAGAGTCTAATTGGCATGAAAAGAGCCACACAGAGCTTCAGCTTACAAGGCAGGCCGTCCTATTATCCCCACGGACATCTCATTTAGGGGGACTCATGTTGAGAACCCGAGCACCGACTTGCATGGGTTAGCATCTTTGACAGGAACATGTCCCTCTGAATGCTGCTTTAGTGATGCTTATTCAAAGAGCAGTCAGGCATGCAGAGAGGGGAGGATATATATTTACAGAGACATATTCACTAAAAGCTTTGTTTTTTATAGGGAGGATTTAGTTCAACAGTATTATGAGACATTCTAAACAATATAAAGAAACTTACAATCAATTTAATGTGTAAAATACCTTGTGAATTTGAACATGAAAAGCACATAGTTGCAGCTGTGAAATATCTGTACATAAGGAAAAGCACTCAGGAGCCATGGTAACCAAAAAAAAAAAAGAATAGAAACAGGGAAAAACGTAGACCATAAGAATAAACAGAATGCCCAAATGAAACAGGACCATCACACAGAAACCGAAGGTACACTAAACCATAAAATGAACACAAAGCCCCTCAAATGACAAATTTTTTACAAATTTTCTCTAAAGCACACAACACGAGCATTGGGTATAATGGTTGACTGAATCATTATTAAATTTTAATCAAAATGTTTTAGTAGGATTTCTTATTGGAACTTTAATGCTGTAAGAAATTAAATATTGTTGAATATCATTACAACAGAGAAGTTTGATTAAAATGCTTTGAATTCATAATATTTTATATAATCCAGCCATCCTTTTCATTGTGCACATTACTCTTTTCAGATTTATGGTAATTATGAAACACCAGAATTTTGTTTCAGGATGCCAGTTGTTTACATTTTATAAATGTCAATATAGTTATTTTTCTTTTGTAAAAGTTTACTTGAAGCTGCAGCAAGGAGCACTGAGAAAACCTTAGCCTGAAAATTTTAAATGCGTTAACACAAGAAATTGGTAGTTGTCCTGTAATGTTAGGTTGTTTCTTTGCCATTTGCACGGCTGTAGTAAACCAGCAATCTTGAGCTTAAATAACAGTACATGCTGAACGGGGGAAGGGTCTGAGCAGTGCATACACAAGCTTAAGTGACGCTTCTAATGTGCCATTCCTCTTGGCTCTGATTGGTTGTTTGTCACTGGGAGCGATGTATTTCTGCAGATGGCAGTAGGACCACTGGCAGGAAGCAGAGGAAGAGGCTTTTTTCACAGATTATCTGTCTCATACCCTAGTGCCAGGAAATAGTCGCAGTTTTAACTAATATGTAAAAAAAATGCATTTTTGTAAAAGTTACCAGATGCAGCTTGTAGCTATTGTTGCCAAGTGTAGAGTATTGAGAATCTTGAATTGAAAATACTAATTTTCTTGAGCTGCAAATATACACTGCCTTTGTTTAATTAAATCAGCAAAATAGTCAGGTGAAACTTAAAGCATTTGTTTATGTAGTATAATGAACTACAGCTCAGTTTACATTTGCATGCACATGCACTGCCAGTACCTATTTCTGCTTGCATTTCTAGCTGTTTACTTTCTTGTTTACCTTTAAGCCCTCACACTTTAACTCCATGTCTTTTGGGGTTTTTTTCTGTGTCCATATCCCACGAAGCTAGCCTCCCTGCACAATGTCTTGCACTACTTTAGCACTCTGCCTCATTACCATGTGTAAATAAAGACGAATGGCTGGCAATATTCTTACAAATTTGTTTCCCATTACAAAGGGGTCAATGGTAATTGTGGCTGGCGCCAAGCTCCCCCGTGTGTGCGTACAGTTACATTCATATTACAGTTAATGAACAAGGGGATAACAAATTGTCCTGTAACACCTACACCCCCTCCTGGAGCCCCACTGGACATTCATCTTGGTGGTCAACTTTGCTAGCAGCAGTGAAAGTGAAGGAGATCCCATCTGGGCTGATTTCTCCCTCTTTTCTCTTTCTATTGCTCTATTACTCCTGAGTGGGCCACGCAGTCTATTTAGCCTATGCAGGCCCCAGGCGCTGTGTCTTTATGTGTTGAATTCAGTGTGATAAATGTGAGAACCTGCATGTGTGCAATCTACACTATTTAAATAAATTAATATGTGGCACAGTGTTATTTAAATGCACTAACTGAAGTGTGCTTCTCTTTTATGATATGCAACCATATTCAAGAATCATTGGGTTATTCTTTGTAGCTGTATAATTTCAAGATTTTAAACAGTCTTAGTTGATTATTTTTCCCAGTTATGATATTCTGCTCAGGCATTCTTTCCTTTAGTTCACCTCACTATTTTTTTGTCATAACTCCTTAGTTAATTCCACTCGGCTTTTCAGTCTCACCCGTTTCTTGTTCAACTAATCACCAGTCTAGTTAGATATGCACTGATCAGATATTTGTGGCAGATTTCCACTTTTTGTAAAGCTTTGACCTGCCATTTTTGATTATAGCCAATTCCAGAGGGTATAACATTCTTTAAACTTTGTTGCAATTAGTATAAGATAATCCTCGAAAAACACAGTATTTTAATCTTATTTTAACAAAGAAAATATGTTTCTAGAGATCATATTGTTCATAACTTAGCAATTAAACATGTGATTAATATGGTTAGCTTTACTAACTGAAAACACCAGTCAACACCAGAATCCACGTTCAGAAAGAAAGTGGATTCTTAACTCTGAGATTACTAGAGGCTACTGCAATCTGCAAATTTAGCATCTTCCTGACTGTTACAGGTTTAAATTTAAAAGGATGAAACAGATTAACTTTGCTACACTCTTGTGTGCCTTCTTGTTTTCTGCTGAATGTCCTTCTCTTTATCTCTCGCAGCTTGAATTTTTATAAGTCAGGAAATGGTAAGAAAATACAGTTCGATGAATTTTTTTTAAAATTGAACTTAACTGTAACAGGAACAAACAAGGCAGGAGGAGCTCACTGTGGACAGTGAGAAGAATCATGGCTGTGTCATAAAAATTAGCAGTGAAAAGTAGGGAAAAATATATAAGTAATAATTAAGTGACATCTATTTTTATTTTGCAAGTTTAGAAAAAACATAGGAACATGTGAGACCACTGCGGTGAACAGGTTTTTGTTTGAGTCAAAAAATGGTGGTATTTGTTTCCCCATCAGGGAGCAGTTGCTTCACTTGCTCAGTGTTTCAGGGGCTTACAAAAAGGATAAGAGAAAGTAAAAATATCTCCAAAACACAGTTGGAGAACTGCGGCAAAGAGTGGCATCTTGTGGTTCCAAAGTTTCCCTAACAACTATTTATTTTAACATCTAGTGACAATAATTGCGGTCTCTGCGTGTGTACTTTCTAAAACCCCATGTTGAACGTATGGGCAAATCTTTTCCATGTTACTTCTTTTACGATCTCTCATATTTCTCCTCAGTAATGAATCATGAGAAATTGTGAGTTCATTTCTGTAAAGATGTGATTAACTGATTATGACTTATTGCTGGATCTTCTGCCAGGGGCTTCCCGCTGTATTTTAATCACAGCTAGCAACACGAGCACTCACAGACCTGAAATAAACTTGGTAATCTTCCATATTCAATAAATACAACTCCACTGTCAACACCTTGAATCTAACACCCCAAAGACACTCAACACCTGTGTGAATAAACAAACATTAATAGCCAGAAAAGCAAAGCAGTGCCATGAAATGTTCTGTTTTTCTTTTAATTTTACTAAAACATGAAGATTGATAACTGCTGCTGGTGGAAACCATGTGAAGAAGCTCTTTCTGTTTTTGTATGCTCCTTCAAGCCTCCATGAGCCATTAGGGAGGCTGAGGATGAATGAATGAGCACAGCACCTAGAGAGAGTTCAGCAATGGTTTCTTCAGCTCCCACCTTATTGATTTCTGCAGGAAATATAGAACTCTGGGCACGAAGGAAGGAGAGGGAGGACCACACTGATATTAAGTCGTTTTCCCATCCTCTCCAAAAATCTTTAATCAAAGTTTAAGTGAAATACTAACATGCCACCTGACGTGACCTTTCAGTCCCGTTATGAATCACCTGTTTTTAAGTCGAGAGGGCTAAGAGAGGTTAGAGACGTTTCCTAATCACAAATCGCTGTGAGAAAAAGAACAAGTTCAGCGGCAAAGTTAAATGGCCACCGAAGGGCTTGTTTGCTGTTGACCTTTGACAAATGCTAGACAACAAATCTATGTTTAAAGCACTCGCCTGACTGGATTCCTTTATAGCCCTAAGTGACTCCTGGGAAGGGCAAAGCCTTAAAAGTGACTCCAGCCAAAGCAAAGAAAGCCCTGCTGCACCAAAACAATGGAAAATACAACGCGCTTCTTGAACAAATATGGCTCTATGAAGGATGATTTACTACATGATGAAAGGATGCATGTCTACAGGGGGGAGGCCAACAGCACGATTTGTGAGCATAGGAGTGCTTGGCATGTAATGACAAATATGAAATCAATATACCGACCTTAATTTGCCCAAAGCATAACTGTGATGTAGTACATGGTGTTTCGATTAAACGAAGTATAAAAAGATGCTGTCTGCGCGCCGTGAGGGCATGAAGGCCGTGCCCTTTTGAACTCTGGCGCTCACAGCAAGTGTGGCAGCCATAAAAGGAACAACCAGTCCTGTTTGGTCATTGAATAGGTTCCTTATGGCTGATGGGTAATAACGTCACGCCTCAAGACGTTTCTTAAAAAGAGCTAGCAAATGATAGCTACCAATGTGTTCCGCACCACCGGCAACATTATGGCAGCAGAGGAGAAAATATAATAGCTTAAATATGCTATGAATAACAAAAGCTGTCAATACTCACCTCTAGAAGAAAATGCTGATCAGACATAGTTCTCTATGAAACGTGTTGATGTGCGTGTGCCTGTGTGTGTAGGGGGGGATTTATGGGATGTGACTGTGAAAGGAGCTTTTATAGTTCTTTCATATATGTCAGTCAGATTTCTTCACATCTGGGAATTCAGATTTTTACAGTTGGACATTTTAAAATGTTTCCATTTTTAAAAAAAATCAAGGCTAAACATTTATAAAGCATCTAACTTTATAAGTGTAGCTTGTGGCTAGATGTCTTAATGGTACAATCTATTGTGAGCATATTTTATGTTTTATTACAAGGATGCTGATTCGTCACCTGAAGCGATATCTGTGGTCAACCTGAATGCAAGAACATTTTCTTGAACCATGGTTCTCAAACTTGTATCACAAATGCTTCTAGCTTTTAGTGCTAGCTCGAAGAAATGTTATTAGTTATTTGCAAGGTAAATATAAAGGAATTAACTATGATGTTAAGCTATTACATGTCAACCAAACTTCTCAGCACAGTCGAAGGTTTCAAGAACTTCCTTTCTGCAGCAGACCACGCTATACCAGAAACAAAGTAGAATCCATAAGATCAGTGTGTATACGATTTGAGTTTGCTTTAGTTATTACTTGATTAAATATGCAAAGTAGACATAATAAGATATGTCTATTTTGTTGGGAATCTTCCCTATTTGAAGTCTGACCCCTTGAGGAAATTCTAAAACTTGGAAATTTCAACTTATGAGTTAAAAATATTAGAACCGGTAAATTCATGTCATAAATATATTAACTGCATGGATTTAGTGTTTTTAAATTTGTTTTAATATTTCCTGGAAATCATCTTGTATGTCTATTTCATAAAATGCTAAAGAGGAAATTAGTCAGTTGATAAAATCCTCTCTTGTGATATTAATTTGCCTGTGCACAATCTTGAGCAAATTATGTAAATATTACAGGGTAAATTAAGCCTGAAAAAAAAATTAACTTTCACAATATCACACAAAAAATTGACATTTTTAAGTAAACAAGGGGAGCTATAATACCAAAGAGAAAATGCTAACTGTAGGTTTCTGTAGGTTGTGGTAATATAAATTTAGATTATTTGCAAAAAGTTAAATGTAAACAAGTATATTCTTGTAATAAAACCATTTAAAGGTGTAAAAGCACAAACAAATGCAAAACAGAATAAGTTATTGTCAGTCTGAATTTAAAGCTGCACAATAGTTAATAATTTCATTTAAAATTATTCATGAATCAAGTTCAAAGCACAACATAATGCAATTATTAAGGGAAACTGCAGAACACCGACATCAAATTTACAGGTTAAAAAGGTAATTTAAAATTGTTATTATTATTCTTTTGGATTGTGAACTCTTCTTGAGGAGTTTTAAGCCAAAGTTGGCTTGTAACTGAGTAACTCAGGGCACCATTTAAGCCGTACACCGCTGAGTTAATCATAAAGCCTGTAAATGAGCCCATCTTGTTAGGCTCGGTCCCTGGGCAGCAAGGAGCCACGGGCAGAATGGCTCTCACAATGAAGCCATTCGGTTTGGGCTTAGCCCTTAAAACAACACGCCACTCAATGATCCCAATGATCCTCCTGGAAAACAATGCCAAAGCACATCAGTCAGGCCTGCGTAGGAGGCAGGGTGGCGAGGGGACAATGGTAGCTCCCATGCTGCTGTTCCGTAGGGAATGTCTTCCCAAAGGAATGTCTCTTTTCAGTGTCTGGACAGCAAGAGGACAGCTCCATCAGGGCAGGGGGTAGGTCTTCTCAACTTAATATTTTCAATTTCTGTTAAAGCTGTTTGCTTTTGTTTCAGAAAAAAGTAAGATTCTGTTATTCTCTTATTTTCTCTATTAGCAATTTGTACTGATAAAGAAAAATTCCTCAAAATATTCTAATAAGTCATAATCCAAGTGACATAATAATTTGAAACACAGATTTTGCTATACAATTAATAGAGCAAACACAATGGAAAATAAAGTTATTTTGTGTGTATCACCTGTTAATGATGTAAATCATTTTAAGTCAATTATTGGTTGAAAATACAATTATGATTTTTTTGTGCATAAGGCATTCTAACAAATTAAGAGTATTAATGCAATCATTGTTGTCTTTTTGTCCTTGGGGTCAAACGTTTTACAAAGGGAGTAAAGTCATGGGACAAAATGGAACTGAGGTGGACAGAGATAAAACAGAAGCCCCCTCCCGTAAGCCATAAATACCATAAGGCCTGCAGCATATTACCCAGCGCCAGGCCAATCTCTGTTCATTACAGCTCCACGCCACTCAACTCTTAATTTAAAACTTGCATTCCTCTAATTAACACACACTGCTGGATACAGATGAGACTTTACAGAGTCTCGTCTGTAAGTCCTTTATTTTACCTACCAACTGAACTATCCATTTCTGTCAAGACATTATATTTATCCTTTACATTTTTTATTTAATAGTACAGTAAATCAATTTAGACACTATTCAGATTTTTTGTAGTCTTGTAATGGCTTATAACGATTAGCAGAAAACATTGCTCCATCAGGATATGAAAAACAGTTTGTCCAGTAAATTGGATGTGTTAAATGTTGGTTCATTCATCACATCAAAGAATTGCACATGGACAGAATTAGCTCTATTAAGAGTAAAAAAACACAAGTATTTAAATAGAGAAGATAGCACAAACAATTTTTTCTTGTTGTTTTTAAATCTTAGCAGAAGTTTATACATTAAATGGCTTCAATGTCAAATGATTCCAGTAGAACCACACACTGCAATCTGCATGATAAATGCACAAAGCAGACTTTAAATTTAGTTTTTATAATGTCTTTGGTTTTTTAAGACAAAAGAAAAAACAGTCATTTATCTGAGCTCATTTTGCTTCTTCGCTTGCTGTTATTAAAGGAGTCTTCTGTGCAGCCTTAAGTAAATGATTCTGCCTCTATCACAGGCGCTTACGCGCATCAGATGATGAGTCTGCTGATAGCTTTGTAATGGACTTTTCCTGTTCATTAACTGAGTTATAGCACTTGGATTTTATGCTTTGTGGTTCTAAATTGAATAATACATCTCCAATGTTTAAAGTAATATTAATATTTTCAAAATCAATGTTAGTAAAATTTTATGTACACAGTTGTATTTGTTGATGGCCAGCCTCCTGCAAATAAAGACGAGATTTATGAAGGCTACTGTCGTCTGTTTCTCTCTCTCTCTGTAGTATTATCACAAGAGAAATGCTGACCATAAAAAAAAATTTAATTAAAATTTTAATTAACACAGGTAATCAATAGGGTGTAACATAACATCTCGCATATTCTCAGTGGCATGAAGGAAAATGCAATCAAACAAATTCAGAGGGACCAAATAAGATGATTTTATGGCCCAATAAGTCCAAGGTAAAAATGGCTGACATAGTGGAAAATCTCTCCGTCTAATTTTTAACCACATATTGTTTGTTGATGGGCTTCAGTCAAAACAACATCTTTATGTTTAGATTGCTTTTAGTTGAAAACAGAACATAAAACAGTGTAACAATAGGCTCTTTAATTAAAAACTAATTTACTGGCCCAGTTTCTGGTTTTGCTTTTGACAAGTTAAACAAATAGAGTTAAAACCAGTAGTAAAATAAAATGAGAAGCACACATGCAGAATATTCACAGCAGGTAAATAATATATAAAACAAAGAAAACAGCTGGAAAGTGTAGGCCTAGATTTATCTTTAAAGCAGTTGTTTCATCTGGGAGTTGAAAACTCAAAAGATGTGGTCAAAAAACGCCCGTTATGTTGGAAACTGAAGGGGAGGATTATTTTTTTTTTGGCAGTGTGTCTTCCTACCCAACTGAAATGAGAGGCTGATACACAACACAGTGACTGGGAACAAATCTTCAAAATCAGAAGTTCACATACAGAATGATTATATTTAAGCAAAGAAGAAACACACAGATGATGATGTCATGGATTTGGAAACTTCTGATAGGTTATCAGACAACTTTCAATTTATTGGAAGCACGCCTGCAACACACTGCATTCCTGTTAGACATGATTGAGAAGTAAAAAGAAATCAGCCAAGATATCAGGAAGAATTCAGCTGCACAAGTCTGGTTCATCCTTGGGAACAATTTCCAGATGCTTGAAGGGGCTGCGGTCACCTATTCAAATAATACGCAAATATGGAAAGGATCAGAATATCCAACCATCATATTGCTCAAGAAAGAGATAGGTTCTGTGTCCCAAATAAGAAAGTGTTTTTGTCCAAAATGCAGAAATCGACCCCAAACCAAAGTCAAAGACCTTGTGAAGAAACTAAAGTGGAACAATTTGGTCATAATGACGATTGCTACACATAGAGGAAAAATGGAGTTTGTAAGCCTGGGAACACCATACCAACTGTGAGAGTGGCAGCATAATGTTGTAGGGCTGTTATGCTGCCGGAGGACTTGATTCACTTCATAAAATAGATGGCATCATGAGGAAAGATCTTTAGGTGGAAATAATGACTAAGCATACAGCCACAGTGATTACAAAGTGACTTAAGAAGTTTCTGTAGTTATACCTACGACTTTTATAATTACCTCTAGTTTCCCTAATAGTAATAAAAACGTTAGCTGAAGCTTTTCTCAGAGCTTTCATTACTTTATTTCTTAAAGTAATAAACATGTTTGTCAAAGTCCAATTAAGTATATCTAAATATATTCATCCATGACAGGTCCATAGTGGTTTTATAAGCTGTAAAGAACATCTCAATTTTCAAAGGACAAGATTACCAGGTGAGTAATGTAAGACTTAATTTAGCAAATTGTGTGTCTGTGAGGATTAAACCAAACAACAACTTTAACTTAAGTGTATTACAGGTTTAAGCTGGTAGTCCAACCTTTAAATTTGCTTACTTTCTGAATTAGTATCCACTCTTAATTCTTATTTTAGCAATGGTGTTATCTCAAAGGAAAACAGACTTTCAACTTGTCTTTCCCCAGTGTCAAATCCAGTAACCATTTTTTGTAATAAACTGATTTTTTTGCTGTTCTTATCTTATAAATATTTAGGATTGCCTCAGTGAAACGATGCAAACACAAATGAAATGTATTTAATGGGCATCCTGTCCACTGGAGGAGTTTCAATAGGGCACCGCTGAGGTGTGAAATAGCTACAACAGGCAACATAACACTCACATGGTGTCTCTCATGCTCTCTGTGTCACGCTCCCAAACACACACGTACACACAAAAGGGGGGAAGAAAAAGCACCTAATATTTTCTGTCAGCAGGATTGTGCATACCCCCAACCTTCAAATAATTTACTGCTGTGTGTCTACTGAGTGTCTGGAGCAAAAGTGCCACTAAATCTCAGCCCTCAAAGTCAAACGTCAGGTAAACCACAGAGAAATAATGTTTATTTTCCCTCAACCCTGGCCCTGTTCTTAACCATGCTGTCAGTATATCGGTGGCTCGTACAGTATATCTCACAAATTCTCTCCTGATCGGAAGAAGCACCCACAATACATTCTATTATATATGACTTGTACGTCCTGAGAACAACTTTTATCTTGTTAGCGGTCATGGTAACTTAACGATTTGAATTACCGGATGGATTAGTGATATACATGGCAAAAAGGACTGTTTAAACATGTACAAACTGTATGTTTCTCCATAAAATGACAGGATGAGCCAACTCCTGCTGATATTGTTGTCTATATTTCATATACATTGTTTATTCTAGGCATGTAACCATAAATGGAAGACTAGGAAATTACTGTGATTGGATATTAAGCAGGTCCTGATAGTGGATTTCCAAGTCATGAACGGATGGTACGAATCCTCCCATGGGTGACAACATTTTGTGCTTTGCTGTTTTGGTTGTTTAGAGCCAATGACCAGGACCCTTTACAAAACCATCCCAATGTACTCTGCAGAAAACAAAATAATAGAAATAATAAAGAGTTAAAAAATTCAACAGGGACACCAGAAGGATAGGTAAAGGAACCTCAGGAGCCAGACCCACTCTTATATCATAAATACTTGTTTTCCCCCTCAAAGATTCCCAAAGAGTCATTTTCTAATAACAAATCATTTCTTTCTCAGTATGCTTTTTAATCTGGCTGTGCTTGACAGGGCCCATCCTTTTCGCTGAAGCCAAAGACCACTTAGAGGCCAGCCCAATGAGGCCCCATAGCCCTGTGGTCTGACTGGGGTGATTTGTCAGGGCCCTCATATGCACCTGTGTTGGCCACACCAATGAATTTATCCAAAGGTAAATGGAGATAGCCAGTGTTGGCTGCAAGGCCCGCGCTCTGATTACCGACCCTTTCTTCCAGTTGCATTGATAGATGCTGCTTGTGTTTATCTATTTACAATGCTACTAAATCTCTGAATATGATACAGGGAGAAGGGGTATGACTCTGAGCGAGAGAGCGGTAACAAAACCAGCATGGTTTGATTTATGCTATGCTATGCAGAGCGATAGAGAGACAGCACAGATGAAGGGCCTGGGATGAAAAAGCTCGGTGGGGCAAAGGTTGTTGTTTTGCATCAGGGTTGGAAGGGCACAAGGATGAATCTCATGCATTTCTTACTCCCTGCTGATATCCACCATACCAGAAGAATAACAAACATGCTATGAAAGGAAAGAGAGGGAGCCTTTCAGGACCACAGGGAGGAAACAGAATATACTTTTATGACAACAACAGCGAGCCAATCCGGGACTCACTATGAGCATCTATTCTATCAGTCCACCATAGACAATAATGATCAATTAAACTCAACCAGGAACAATTGCTTGGGCCAGTCTAGTTTTCATCAGGTTAGTTTTTTCTTCTTTTTTCAATGATTTCATTTTTTATATATTCATGTTTGAATTAAATCATTGCAGTTTGTCGTGTATTACTCAGTTCCTCCAGGATTTCACATTTATTTTTGAGATTGGTTTTTTTTGCAATCAAAATAATTGATTTTGTGCCACTATTTTGGACATACTTGTGCTTATGTATGAAAGTAAGTGTGACTTTTCGTTACTCGCCATCTCGATCACGGACTATAACTTGACGTCAAGTCAAGACTGAGGGAGCAGTGTGGTAGAAGTGAAAAAACTCAGTGCTGGGTGGCTCTTGACACTCTTGAGTCATGTCTTTCTCTTATCTCTCCTTCTTATTTCATGTCTATTTACAATAAAGGCTACAAGAACCTAAGAATCCTAAAAAAAAAAAAGTATCAAGAAATACCAAGTCACCCAGTCACTTTCTAAAGAGAAACATATTTTTCTGACCAGCACAGACATCTTTTATTTGCAATAAATCTCCATCAAGCAGTTTGGTAAACATTCTTCCTCACATATTTCAAAAACATCTAGGAACATGAAACATCTTTTTTCCATTCATACAATGAGTGGAAAATATAATTTTTCCACTCATATAATGCAGGTGGGCCAAACAGAGACCCCCCCTCGCCTACCAAGTGCACATAAAATGTGCAAAGTCTGCTCTTTTTAGCAATGAACAGAGTTTTTTGACACTATAGCATTAGCAGACTTGGCACTTACCTTTTGCAGCTTTAGTTTAAAGATGCTAGCTATGGTGGTACTTTATATAGTAATATAGCGTTATGTACAGTTATAGATATAGCCCAGTTTAACATATTTATTTTGCATTGTCATTGTGTTTTATACATTTTATGAGATGAATAAGCAACCCGCCCCTACAAGCATTTCCATTTCACTGAAATACTGTTTATCTAACGTATACATCAAAGCGCGCAAGATTGAAGAATAACAGACTGACATTAGTTCTCTTTAAATATGATTTTATGATGATATATTTCTGGTCATAGTGACATTAATTAGTATTTTTAGTCATACAGAGTAAAGTTGCACCCAAGGAAGGATGTGGATGCAAATGTTGCATCCACATCCTGTAGTTGTCTGAAGACAACACATTTTTAGTTGTCTTCAGCGAGTTGATAACCAGAAAAAGAAATCTAAACTTTTCAGCTGCAGGACAGTGTGTGTAAGTATAGCTCTTCCAAATGAATGGAGGGATAACAAAATCCACCTGCCTGAGCATATCTTTAAGATATTTATAGAGATATTATTTTCCATGTTGCCACTATAACTTTACAGATAGTTTGACAGATATCTACTTATTGTCATTCAGCTACAGCAATATTGTAAGGCAGACTTCAGCTTCGCTAGAACTATGTGATTAAATAATATTTTGTGTTAGAGTGACATTGTCATCAGCATCTCTCTCATTATTCAATCATCCTCTCAACTGGCCTGACTACTTTAAGCTAGCATCTCCTTTCACAGCATTGCGTCCTCCACTATACACACCCATAAACCATAACAATCCCCCTTTTGCCCCAACCTCTTGGAAAGCTTACATACGATTTCTCATTGTTTCCTCAGCCTATTGAGCTAAAGATAACTGTGTGATGTTAGAGAGCTGAGTGATTATACATCAGTAAAATCACAGGGGGTATATATCACTGCCACGGAGACACACCCACTGGAATGAATTGGGTCAAATGAGAGCAGTGCATCAGGCAGGGCTCACTGACAGTTACTAATGCACCTCCTATGGCCACTAATAGGAGTCTACAAATTGCTAGAGGTTTGTAAACTTTGGCTGTTTGGGGCAGAAGCATTCAGGGTTTGCTGGTAGCATAGCTGTTGTGGTGTGAGATTGTGACTAAATCAACACTTCAGAGGTTGGTTTGATTGAAGAGGGTAGACTAGAAGAACCGCTACGGAAGTTTATCCTATTAAGTGATGAAGCACCCATAACACAGGTAAAAGGGCTTAAGACATAAAATAGAATCAACGTCGGGTGCTTTTAATGAATGCAGATGAGCACAATGATGAAGGCTTCGTTCACACCACGTCTTGATGCTCAACTGTCTGTTGGTCTTTAATCCTATTAATTAAACTTGACTACAATGACACTTCTGTGTGAACAGTATACGTTCCCCAAACTGACCTGTGTGCACAGAAAAATAACGTTGACATCACACAGCAATGTATTGTTTACGGGAGTAATAGTGTATGGAGATGTTTATTCAGCAATGAGATCTGACAGGGTTGTCACAAGTTCATAACACAAAGGAATCTAATAAACCCAGTTTGAGAATATTAGGCATTTAAGCAATGCTTCTTTTCTATCCACACATTCATTGTCTTATGCTTGAGCAAAATTAAGCCATGGAAGTAACAGGTACCAGGCGGGAAACCAAGACATCCGTCTCCTCAGCGACACAGCTTAATTTATTCTGGGATATCCCAATACATTTCCCAGCCCTCCAGCCAGTTTTGGATCTGCTGCAGGATTTCCTCCCAGTGGGGCGTACCTGGAAATCCTCCATGATGGAGCTTCTCAGCCTATTTCTAAGAACATGCTACGCCACCCTATGGCGTAGCATGTTCTCCTATGGGAGAAGTTTTTTCAGCTGTTTGCATTCAGGATATTCTTTTTGCCATAATCCATATCACATGACATTAAGTAAGGGCCAGAAATAGAATGGATTGGTGAATGGAGAGTTTTGCTTTTTGGCTAATTTCTCTCTTCCTGCGATGCAACACATGAAGTCTATTAGCATAACCAAGTGCGACAGGATAAAGAAGGACATTCAGAATCACACCTGTCTGCTGCAGTTTGCACTGAGGCGAAGGGAGGCACAACAGGCATGCAGTGTCTGCACACGGCTGTGCACCTGGAGAAAAACACACATACATAGAATACCAACACATAGAGGTGAGGTTTTGAATGCCATGCAGCTGTTTCCGTTACAGCAACATCAACATTTTGAATATTTTAGCAAACCTATATGACAATACATTCACTGGAGGCCCAACATTGAATGAGAGAATATTACTTTAAATGCTGAGTTATAGATTTTTTTCTTTAAAATGTAATCACAATATAAAAACACATAGTTTATTATAAAACAAAAATTTATATTTGCTTGCAAATAAATGTTTGTACTACT
The DNA here is from genome assembly GCF_003331165.1 of Xiphophorus hellerii. Lineage (NCBI taxonomy): Eukaryota > Metazoa > Chordata > Actinopteri > Cyprinodontiformes > Poeciliidae > Xiphophorus > Xiphophorus hellerii. The sequence goes on from NC_045680.1 coordinate 2,977,693, forward strand.
TTGTATTTTTAATGAGTATAAAAAGACTCTTGCTTTAATATCCTACAGGATTTTAATTATGTTGTTTGGTACTTTAGAAAATGCATTAGTGAAATATGCAGTAAAAATATTAGAGTTCTCCTTATTCTATTTCTGTGTTAAGAAATGTACCAATAATGTGAGACTTGACCTATGACCTCTTTGCAGTGAACTCTAAAGCCTTCTTATGTGTGTGTATGCGTGCGTGTGGGGGTGTATGTGTGTGTGTCCATGTGACGCTATTTGACCTCAGATGTGTACAACACCTGTGTCCACTGAGCTTCAGATGTTCTGCAGCTGCAAAAAAAACCCTCTCTTTCCTCTCCTGTCTCAGAGTTTGTCATAACCTGGTTTCACACATAGACACACAATCACCTTTACATGCACATCCAAAAACTGTCCTACTTGATGTACATTAAATAAATAATGTCTTTCCATCTCTGAAGCACACACTTTCACTGCCTCTCTCTCACACTCACCTTCTTGCTCTCTGCAGGATTATGACATATTATTAATTGCCATCATTACTGGCGACATCTTGCCCAAGATGCAGGTCTTTCTCTAGGGGTGTGAGGCCCAGCATTGACGTAAAGAAAATAAATGAAAGGCGGGGAAAAAAACAGAAAGAGACACAAAAAGGAAAAGGATACACTGAAGGAATGACTGAGTGATGGAGGAAAGGGAGAAAAGGGGGTAATGCTTCACACAGTGCAATGCAACAATCTGCCCAAAAGGGATTGTGGGACGTTGAATAATTTATCAGAAAACATTTTTCTTGGTCCTTTCCACAGACCAACAAATCCTCCCTGGGCTCTCTTTACAGGGGGATCGAAATAATGCTCTCTGTGTGTGAGTGTGAGTGTATCTGAATGCTTTAGTTACATGTTCTGATGCAGACAACAACTTTGGTTGAGGTACAACTGCACAGATGTTGAAATGGACCAACATGATCCAAATGTCCCTGGCAGCAATGCAAAACCTGGCTCATCGAGTTTCTATGAAGCCAAAATGTTATTGGAAAGAGAAGATCATGATTATAGTCATCTTGTCATCACATTTTCTGCAGGGAATACATATATTTTATTAAAAATGTCATCAAGGTACTAAAGATGCTTAATTTATTGACAGAAATCTCTAAATCTCATAATGCATTGTGGCTTGTCTGTAGCGTCTCGTCTGATTAAAACTTTGCAGGAGAATATTACTGTCAACTGCAACCTGGCATCAGCTCACCCAGCCCATTCATCTGTAGCAGCAGAGAAAACAGTTACATGAACTGTCACACCCAACTCTACTGTTAATTTAAGGTAATTAGTGAGCGAGCGATTCCCAATACATCATGGCGGAACTGGCAGACTCCACAATATTTCACAGCCAATCTGTTACCTCTGCAGCCCCGCCTCTCCATCCCTAACCCCCTCCCAATTCGCCTGTTGTTTCCAGAAACCACGAAAGAAAAAAACAGATGAATCCAGCCAGACATGCAGACTGAGAAAGATTGGTATTTCTGAATAGAAAAGGTTCTTATTGGTGATATATGAACAAAGAAAACAACAATTTAGCTTCTTTTCAGGGTTTTATATTACTGATCGTTTTTAGACAATTATGTTTATACATGACATACAGTACAGACCAACAGTTTGGACACACCTTTCTAATTCAATGGGTTTTCTTTATTTTCATGACTATTTATAAGGCAAGAAATCCCACTTATTAACCTGACAGGGCACACCTATGAAGTGAAAACCATTTCAGGTGACTACCTCTTGAAGCTCATCAAGAAAATGCAGAGTGTGTGCAAAGCAGTAATCATAGCAAAAGGTTGCTACTTTGAAGAAACTAGAATATAAGGGGTATTTTCAGTTGTTTTACACTTTTTTGTTTACTGCATATTTCCACATGTGTTATTCATTGTTTTGATGCCTTCAGTGTGAATCTACAATGTCAATAGTCATGAAAATAAAGGAAACTCATTGAATTAAAAGGTGTGTCCAAACTTTTGAACTTTTGGTCTGTACTGTATATGTTGAAACAAACAAAGAATCAGCTTGTAATATATTGTTTACTAAAGTAGCTACAGCTAGCACAACTAGCACAAGAGCTAATGTAAAATCAAAATCAAAATTAAGATAATAAATGGATGCTTAAAAAGACAATGAAACATCTTTAAGTCTTTGTAAAACACAATTTCTAAAATATTTTGATCAAAATATTTTAGAAAATATTTTGATCAAAATGCTTACCATAAACAGCTTGAGTTTAAATTGGAGCTCTTTGCAATCCACTTTCCAGTTCACATTTCCAGGCAGCAGCAGCACAAACTCCAGCTTTTTCGCACAACTTTCTCTGCTTTATCTGTTTAGTCCTCCTTATTTTCATTTCCCTTTATCATTTCTGTATAACCTTCTATTTCAATGTGCACTATTCTATTCTAACTTACAGCACCTACTACTTCAAACTGAAAGGACTGTAAGTTAGTTGTTACATAAAAAATACTGTTTTGGCTGGTTAGCTCCATAGCACCTAGAATACTACCCATGATGCATTGCAGTATCACCAACATGGAGTCATCAGTGTGATATTTTATTTAAATTTATAAAAACTAAACAGCCTACTGAATTTTTACTATATTATTTTTGCATCTGAAACTTTAGCTTTAATAACTAAAGTTTTAAAAAGCTACATCATTTTTAAAGTTTAATCAGTAATAATTTTATAACAAATTTATGTCAGATCATGATTTCTTGGTTAATGTCAAGTTGTCAAAACGAAGACATTTTGAGTAATGTCAACTTTGTTTTAAAAGTGTCATGATTTACAGAATGACGCTTTATGACAACAGTCATAAATATTCATGAAGACTCACTCATGTTTATGACAGGTGTTATATCATGTTTATGACAATGTCATAACAGTCTTATTCACGACCTGTCAAATAAAGTGTTACCATAAAGTCTATTGCTACAACTAATCGTGGATCCCTTGAGGAGTACCAGAATTTTTTTTTTTTACTTCTTAGAATTTTCATTTCTTATTTTACTCATTACGAATGGAATAATGTGTAGAAAACTGTAATGTTCAATGCTTTTGCACATCAGTTTTACTATATTTTAGAAAACACAAACAAAAAGGGAACACGCATGTTGTAGCTGTTGAGATTTTAACCCATGACATGATTTGGAGAGAAAGATGAGAAAATCCATGAGAGGAAGGAGAAAAACCCACATCTGAAAGTTGTTTGAACATGCAAAAAGGTGGCGAAATAACAGCTGCATGCACCAAGGCATCCAGCTCATTTCTGACAAAACAAACAGATCTCACATGTGTACGAAACATACCATTCCTCAGCCACAAAGTCTTTCAACTCCCAGTGTTCAAAGACGATCTGGAAGGTAGATACATTTGGTTTACTTTTTCCTGTCTGAAAGTGTTTGTTTTCAGTCTGTTTATTCCTTAATTTGTGTTTGAGAGAGTCAGTGAGTATACACACAACTGCAAAAACTGTTGATAAAGAGTGCTGTAATCTTTTTTTAAAATGTCTCTAACCTAAATAAGATACAAATAGGCTACCCAGAATTGGCCCAGTGCAGCAGTCGTAGAGTTACAAAGTAAGAATCTGTTCAGACTTAAGGATGTTGCTGTGTTACTTCGCTGTTAACAATTAATATGATCTTCTTTGCAATAACGATCTTATAATTACAATTACCTTTATGTCACACCGGAAAAATTATTTGTCAGAACAAAAAATTAAATTCATATTTCTTTTTGATGGCAGCAATTGGCATTATGTTTGTATTCATTGTATTCGTTGTATACTTTTGTATTTTTGTATTGTATTTTAATAATGCTCATCTTACACACAAACACAATTTTGCACATATACAATTTTAGATTTTTTGTTCATATTTTGCTTTGGACAGATACTGTATGGCCTGATTCTTCTAAAGCGATTTCCAAATGTATTTATTGTAATTCACAACTTTCAGTGTAAACACAATGTGAAACAAAAGCCAATTTATGTTTTTTCAAAATAGGAAAGATGAGGAGACATGCCACTCATGAATTGCAGATGAGTGTTGTGCCTCATAAATTAGGAAAAGTCTACAAGAAAGTAACATTTTCTCTGAAATTGGTCATGCTTACAGTTAGAATAATAATAGAAAAACAAATAAAATGCATGGAGGCGTGACAAGTAAGACTTCATGAAGACTTGATGACTTGTGCTTCTTTGACTAGAATCACATTTAGGAAAATAGTAAAAGTGATACAAAATATATAAATGTGGAAAATGCAGTGTTGGCCTTAAAGTAACAAGATGCATCCAGCTGGAGTAAATTTACTTTTCATGATGCGCTCTGCAAGATGACATGAAGCTGTTTTCACGTAAGTTAATCATACTCCTGAATCCATAAATTGCATTGATTGACTCAGTGCTGATTCACATGTCGCTGTTGTTGTTAAATGTTTTGTCAGTAAAGCATTTCTCTTAGACAGGAAGTGAAATTATAATTTTCCTAATTATTTAAATAAATCATTTTCCTTTCCCTTTCTATTCTTCTCTCTGTTCTTTGACATAGAATTTTTTAAACTTATTTATGTTTTTTTCCTTTTTGTTTGCTCTGTTTTTGTTTATTTCCAATCTCTTTTTTTGGGATGGATGGGGGCTTCTTTATTATCTTTGTGGTGGGAGGCCTTCAAACGACTCTGATTTTGTTGGTGAATGGTAGTGTGTGTTTGTGCATGGGTGTGTAATCAAGTCTACCTTACTGTGTGGTGAACAAAGACAAACAGGAAGAACACCATAAACATTCAGCCTCTTTTGCATCTTTATGTTCTGAGTCAGAGTAAAACAAGGGGTACTTTTAAGGACGGTTTTCCAAGAAAAAAAACTGCATTTCTTTCTTTTAAATCGAGGCTCTCAATCAGGAAATTTTGACAGAACAGACACAATTAAAGAACACATAGTGTTCAGTCAGTATGCTCATTTTGGGCTTTGACTTCATCCAGTTTTCTAAGCAGTTCTCTAAATGATATGTGGTGCAAGTTAGGTCTGTTTGAAAGTTCCAGCCCTTTCTACTTTCAACATCAACCACAGTCATTTTCTTGTGCCTCCTAACTTTCCTTTAAAGACAGGCATAGCCTTCTGTGCGACCTTGGGACAACTAGTGGGCCTCTCAGAGCCTTGGTGTCAAAGCTGCCTTTCGTTCCAGTTTACACTGCCTTGCAAAAATGTCTGCTGTTAAAGCTTTTCAGATTTTGTCACTTTACAGCCACAAGGTTTAGTGTATTTATTGGCTATTTATTGGTTACAGACTAACATAAAGTAGTGCTTTATTGTGAGGTAGAAGGAAAGTGATGCTTTACCAATTTAAATCATGCAGACCCCTGAATTGATACTTGAAGTGTTGCCACAGATTCTTAATTAATTTAGATCTGGACTTTGAATTGGCCAATTCCATTTTAGCTGGATGTTCAAAATTGTAAACCTGCTGGAAGGTGAACCTTTGCCTCAGTCTCAAATCTTTAGTTGACTCTAACCGGTTTTATTCTAGATTTTCATATTTTTAGCACAAATCCAGCCACTTATACTTTGACCAACGTTTTTGTTCCTTCTGGACCAATAAAATGGTTCGGGATGGTTCGCTAAGGAGATGTGCAGCTGTGTCACACATGCTGTTTTACTTGTACTAGGCCAAAATGTTTGGTTTCTTGTGATCAAAGTACCCTGAGAGGGTTGTTCAGAACAGCTATATTTGTACTATTTTCACATTTTACACTGATAAACTCTGTATGTTAAGTGACTTGGACTTTGGGTACCAGAGTTAAGGGGGCTCACTACACTCACCATAGAGACTGTTACTTTTTAAAGAATTTGATGTCATTTCACACTGATGGGCTAGTTTATATTGATCAATCACATTATTTTGACACAATTTTAAATGTTTTACTTTTGTTTGTTTTATGATCAACTGTTTGAAAACCTTGGTACAAAATATAGTGACACAGACAACATGCAAATACGGGATGACGGCCATGAAAAAGCAACATAGCAAACCAGCTCCTTGGCAGGCTCAGTGTGTGAGGGGAATGAGAGATGATTAGATTCAGGGATTCTTATCAACAGCATCTCTGTGGACAAAAAGCAAAGGGATGGAGCAGTTTTAATGCAATTTGTTTTCCTCTGCTATCCTCTGTGGGCCCTTTATCCATCTCTCTCTCTCTGTTTGCATTGTCTGTATATGTGAAAAGGCGAGCACGTTCCTTGTGGAGACATGTAACATCCAGGTTGTTTTGGTTGTTCCGCTGTCTTCTTTCACACATTTTTTCTTTCTGTCTCTCTGGCTGCACAGTCGGGGTTTCTGCGCCTGGCAGATGAGCAGAGCCGCTAGCCGGCAGGAGCAGCAGCAGCCGTGAGCATTTATCAAAGCCTTGCTCCGTAATGACCACTCAGCAGTGGGGAAATTGAGCTGACCCTGAGGCCAAAGCTGTTAGAGGGGACTGGTGGGAAGGCCAGTGGGGTCAGGCCATCCTTGTCCCACCCACTTAGTGGGCAGTTAGCGCTGAACCATTAGTTTACTGTTTGGAGGCCTCACAGCAATCCCTTGCACAGTATAGTCTCACATAGTGTGAACAACAACCCTTCTAACAAATCTCAAATCCTTCAATGTTTACCTGACACAAGTTGTAAAAAGCAAAAGAGTCAAAGAAACCAGAGAGATAAACTTTGTTGGCTGCCAGTAAATCCTTAGATGAGGAATGATCAGAAACCATTTCTGTTGTTATGTGTGAAATGAAAGAAAGTCCAACGATATGTGGGGAGTAAATATCTCTCCAGTTTACATTTTCTGCAAAACACCTGGATAAAACTTCAAATTAAAACAAATGCACCAGAATAAAAGCCATGACACATTTTTAAATGTTACTTTTTGCTAAATGTGTGCTCTTTTTTTCCAGGCAAAGTTTTCTAAAAGAATTACTTTTATATAATTTTTTTTAGGTGAATTAATTTTATTTTGCACTAAAGTAAAAGTCACTTGCGTTTTTATTTTAACATTTAATTAGTCGAAATAAAGCAATAAACAAATTCAGCACTGTTAAGAGCCAACAAGATGGGCAATAAATTGGGAAAAAGTATAATAAAATTTTAGGGGAAACAAAATATTTGTGGAAAACTTTATGATTGATCTCAGTGAGCTCAGACTGAAATTAATAAATTGAGCTTGCAGAAGGCCTGGAGGACAACCGATGTAGTTCACAAATATTAAGCATGAGCTAAAAAGAGTCTCAAAAGTTACAAAAATTTGAGATTTATTTGAGAAATTTGTGAGATCTTTTGTGAAACTTAAAATAAGGCTCATTTGAGACTTTTAACATCTGAGAAAACATTAGCTAGAGGATCAAAGAGCCACTGACTCATTTTGATTTCAGAAACCTCTCACTGTTGTCTAGAAGAAATAAGTGAATCACAAATTTCTGATTTTCTTTTCCTCTTCATAGTTTCAGCCTGTTTTTGTTTTTTCAAAGTAATACATTTTAGAGTAAATTAACTTTTTGTTGTTATGGGTCCTCTTGTTAATTTTGTGTTAAACTGTTTGCATTATGTGTCTCTTAAAGTCTGCCACACCTGGCCTGGAGTTCTGATTATCACAGCTGCATTACTCTCGTCACTATAAAGAAGCTGGTTTCTTTTCTTAACATTTCATTCCTCAACTGTATCATACAAGATAAGACTCACAGTTTTCAATTTAATGAAAGTTTTTATCTAAATCACCCAATTAATTCAACATACAGACAAATAAATACACACATCCCCATAAATATCTGATTAAATGTCTTTTGCAGGTTGCAGAGTAACAACCATTTGTAGCCATCAGCAAAATCCTAAAAATCTTCTTGATGGCTATATGGCCACTCTTCCTGGCTCTTTTATTTATTTTTTTGTTTGTTTATTTTGCATGGACTATGCTTAAGCAAAGCTGAGTTCATGTTTCCTCACTAAGGTTTAGGTGTTATACTTCTAGTCACCTTTGGTCCTTGGGTATTTTTTCTTACTACCCTATTTTTTTTTTTATTTGGAGTACAATGCAACTCTTGCTTTAGCAGATTATTCAAGCATCCGTACACCAACATTTACATTAGTGATTTACTGACTACCATATCCCATTTTAGTCAGTACTCTTCTTTTTTTTTTTACTAAATTTACTCTTCGTTATTTACTAAAATAAACATTACTTAATACATTTTACCATTGTCTCTCCATCTTTTCTTTGAGCCAGGTCATATAAATTTTAAGTAGCCATCCTTTTTCAGTTTTTTTCTAAGTGTAATAAATGTTGACATTTAACATGCTGAACTAGGTCTGCAGTCAGCTATGTAATTCTTTTCTATTTGCAATTTCTAACCATTGGTTGGTTTTTAGAGTAAATTGGTCAGATGTTTACTTGTAGGAAGCTCGCCAATGCTTATTCTTTCCACTTGAAAAAAATCCTTGTCACAGATGCAGACTTAAAATATTTACATTTATAACCACTCCCAGATTGACAAGCAGCAGCAATTGCTTCTCTGAGGTCATTGTTTATGTCTCTCTGTCATGGCATTGTTTTAGCACACATATACTCTGCTTTTTATCAGTTTTAATAAAATTTGAGTATTGGCACCTGGTTGCCACTTTCCCTCCTAAATCCCATTGGAATCAAATTGCATTCCCATGACTGTGTTCAGTCTCACACTCATACGCCCCTTTCTAAACAAACTGAACACTTTCACTAAATTCAGACTATGATTAGTATTCCAGTTGTGTAAAAAGAGACTATTTGACTAAATTGACAAAAGTGCAACTCATTTATCAAATCATCGCCCCACTATTTACTTTCTTGCATAAACACAGCTTTGTCACACATGCAGTGTAAATGAATTGTGTGTGTAGTCACTCAGTTTTCAAATCTCCTTACCTTTTTATTCCTGTCTGGCATAATCTTCAGGGAAGAAAATAGAGACAGTGCAATAAGTATCCAATTATAATAAATGCAATAAATCTATACATCTACAAAGCAACGTGTGATCATCTCGATTTGCACATTTGACCTTTGTTGGTCTTGTCACAGACATTGTGGAGACATGATAATTGCCAGAGCTTGTTAACGCTGGAAAGTCACATTGAGACGGATTACTGGCGTTAGTTAGCGTTATTTAACTCGGCTATGTCTTCAGGCTCTGGCTGATAAAAGTCCATGGACCGCTACGGGGGCAAAAAAAAAACCACAGGGGAGCTGCACACATAGGCAATCAATATGGACACAGATGGGAAGAGAGGTAGAAGTGGAGAGAAAAAAAGAGCTGCAATAGTCATTCTCGCTTGAGAGACGCTCCCTTGAAAGCCATGAAATAAAAATTTGAACTTTAAAATTGATAAGGATTGATTTCGCTGACATGAGATCATAACATACACCCCTTTGGAGACTGGCGGCGTGAGGGCTTACAGATGCCGAGCGCATAAAGGAGAATAGGGAGGGACGTAAATCTGACTACAGCAAAGCAATTAGCCTTTTACTGTGGAAAAGATATGGAGAATCTTTACTGTTTCATCAAACGGCATTAGGCATGCTCCAGGCCTGGAGGGATCTTTCAGAAGACAAATGTTAGAATAAACTTGTTTGGACAGATGGATTGGGTGGAATTCTTCACAAAGTTCACTATTTTTCCTCACAAATCCATACAGATCATGGATAAATGTTTACTTCATTATGCAGCTTCTATTAGCTGTCACACAGTGTTTGAGCAACAATTACAGACACAAGCTCACTCAAGCACTCACTCCAAACAACATTTTTAACAATGTTTTCAAAGACAAATCGGCGTCAGATATGTTTTGGGAAAGATTTTCTCAGTAGCTGAATTCAAGATAAAGAGTCAGTAGAAAAACAGGAGAATTACATCCATATAACAAAGGAATCTCCTCAGTGATTTAATGGAAATGCATTTGTTAGCCCCGTCATCTTATTGTGAATTAGAAACCAACATTTTTTGTCCTGTCATTCCACCAAAAAACAAAAGATCAATCTCCAATGCAAATGCATTCTTATTCAAATTAGCACTGTGTAATGCAAAAACACTATTACAGTGTTGGAGAAATAACTTGGCTTCAGTTCTAACTCGGATGAGTGATTAGGATAAATGAACATGGAGGTCTTCATCAAAGCTAACATTGTAGGCTAACATTGTACTGTATGCTGGTGAACAGATGGTGAGTCATAAATCCTCACACAGACTCTGTGACACATATTAGCATGTAGTTAGCGGCACGCAGCTTGCCAGCCATTTAGGTAATATCTCCATCAGATCACTTTGGAAATGGTGATGGAGTGAGTTTGGGGGATTTTAATGACTTTCATGACTGTATTGTGCTTTGTTACACAGAGCTCCGGCTCTGCATGTGTTGACAAATATGCTCATCACTTCCCCATGAAGTAAATTCACATAATGCAGATTTTACTGAGTAAGACAATTCTTATTCTTCTGTACTTTGCTTTCAGTGTGCCACTTTCTCCTGCAATACTGACAAATACGTAAGTAGAGATGATTTTTACATGACTATTTTTTTGGTCCATTCCTAGCATATCTAAGTGTGTGTACGATGTGTAATGCACTTGGCAAATGTTTCAATTGTTGATTTTTGTGTTTTCGTGATGTAAATCACTTTGAACTGCTTTGTTGCTGAAATGTGCTACGCAAATAAACTTGACTGATTTAAACCCAAAATAATAAAAAAGATGTTCGGTGATGAGTTCCAAGTCTTTGAAATTGGAGGGCCTCCTTTCATCCTAGTCTTTATATAATAAATACATTGACAAATGTAAAAACGTAAAAAATATATTTTAATATAAAAACTTGAATATTTGGCTTCTTTTAACATGTTGTGAAGCTCTAAAAATCTTGTGAGATGGATGACAAACACTACGTGAAAGTGATGTCATCTTTAAGTAGGTAAACATATGGCAAAACCTTATACATTAAAAACCCGCTGGGCTGCTTCCTTCACCCAGATGTTTGTTTTATGCTGTTGAGAAAATGTTTTGTGCTCAGTTTCACTATTTAGTGTACATACTTTGATTTGTGTTTTAGAAATCTTTAGGAATGTATTAAAAAAAACCACATAAAATTGCCTATTTCATTTTCACACCTATCACAAAAATGTTAATAAATGCATCAGCTTAATATCATCCAATACATTTATTTGACCAGCATAAAAAAAGTCTCATCTAAACTTTGTTATACAGATATTACCCCTACTACAAAGTGATGCAGATTCCTGTCATAAATAGATTTTTTTTTATCCATGCAAGCTTTTTTCAGACATGAGTTCAAATCCTTTTCCTAATTTAAAAATATATTTAGTCAATCTTTTATTTCAAACAATTTTTATTAGTAGGGCCCAAATATGATTTTGTTTTTCCATAGGCCTGAAATATTTCTAGTGTCTTACTTATTTAGATGTCACATTACTCAGATGCCACCAGCTCCAGTGTCACAGCCCATCATCTGGTTTATGGTGGGAGACTTCTCCTTTGGTTTATTCTTGGTTTATGACTTTGGCATCACATTAGAGTATCTTTGCTTTCTCAGATTAGAAAAATCAACTACTTTTTCAATAGTTCCAGGAATTGTGTGCTTGTGAAACAAAAAAAATGCATTGCAACAAAAACCGTAAGAAATGCTGTAAACGTTGAGCATAAAGAGTAAACGACTCAGCTACGTGGATTGGATTGCGCTACGAGCTGATGGTGAAAGGGTAGCCGCAGCGAGAAAGAGCCAGAGAAAGTGAAAACTATGTGAGGACGCCTCTGAGTGTGAGTCCTCGCACGGGCGTCCACATGAGCATGTGTATGTGGGGTTAATTGTAGTTCAGGCGTGATGAACAGCTGAGAGACCTCATATATGGTACCAGGGAACAAGCATGGTGACAGGCGACTTGACAACACAACCTGTTTTATGGTGACAAGTGTCGGCGTGTGTGTGCGTGTGTGTGTGTGTGTGTGTGGCTCACAGAAAGAGAGAGAGTGACTGACTCAGGGCAAAGGAAAGTGTGAGAAAGAAGAGTGCTAAAGAAAGGCAGGTGAGCTGTAAAGTACCAGTATGCCCACCCAGCATGTTCACACGACTCCTTTAAGAATACTAAAGAGTCTTGTAAGCAATTTTTATAAAGGACTTGCTGATGGAGTGAACTGTGTTACTAAGCGTGCAGGGGTGAGCATCAGTGTGTTTCTGACTCATATAAATTAAAGAGAAAAGAGAAAATCACATCTTAAATTTCCCCTGAATTGCAAGCATGAGGGTTTGCAGAATGAACTCTTCTCTGAGGGTTTTATACAGAAGAAGGCAGCAAAGTGTGTGTTTGCATGACTTTGTGTGTGGTGCTCCCTTTAGTCAAGCTGAGTGAATTTGCATTAGCACAAGGTTCAAATCATCAAGGCAGCTCTCCTCAGCTCGGTTTTCAGTGAACAGCTAAAGGTTAGGTTTATGTGTTGCTACTTGCAGTAACACAGTGAGGGTGCTTTACACAGGATCATTACCACTACTCCAGTCATCTGTCAGTCACACTAAATCAGTCAAAGGGGTGAAGTCCAAAAGCACTATTTAAAAGATGTCATATTTTTATTCTGCAGAAAATATGTAGTGTGTTGTGCATACATTTTCTGCAAAGTTGTATTTTTTAATCATAGTAACTACCAGAAACTGGTATATTTACTTACTAGTTATTCTAAATATAATGTATGATATATCTAAGACTGAAATGATAACAATAGATTAATCAATAACTAAAATAATTGTTAATTACAGACCTAAATGGATTAGATTTTGTTTCATTATGCTGTTTCAGTTCATGTCTATTCAACTCCAATCCTATATATACGAATATAAAGGGATATATGTCAAACAGCTGTGGATGTAATTTATAACTCTATAACTGACTCCAAATGTTAAAGGGACACTATAAAGATGCCAAACATATAGCAATTATAACTGTATAGGGTTTTCATCTGGAATATACTTTGTTTTCACCAAAATAGAGTAAATAGTAAAAACAATGAGCTCTTGGAGCCTGACTGCATAACTTCACATCCTGGCACACAATCACATGCCAGCATACCGCCTTGACCAAGAGTTTTAACTTTGCAATATTTTCACTGACAATTTAATAGTGGCACTTAAATTGGACAAAATACTAGTGCTAAAATAAATAAAAAAGCATACCTTCAAGAGAAGCAACAAGTAACATTTTGCAACTCTTCTGTAACTTGTAATAATGTTAACTAACATGATTGCTAAACTTAAAAATAAAAACATGCGTGTGGCAGCCTGTCTGATTAAAATAATATTAAGTTCAACAAATCAATTACAGACAGCTAGTTAGCAATTGCATACGGAAAAGTAGTTTAAAAACTAAAATTTTCAGCAGCAATTTTTTAGAAAAACTTCTTTAAATTCAGCTTCAAAATATCAGTGTGCAGTCCTGAATAAACAACTTGCAGTCTCGATGTGTGTTTTGACCAGAAATAGAGCCTGTGACCCATCATAGGGTCACCAGCCATGGCTCAAAAGACGCTGACTGCCAGTGGCTTTGAGACACTTTTAAACGCTCTTTCATACAACTGGCGGCTCCAGTGTGCAAGAGGATGCAAGTCAGAGGTTAAAATACGGCCCTGCAAACCTGCATATCTACAGTTAAATTTATGATTCACCTAAGATTAACATTGTGGAACAGTCTAGTCGACTACAAAGAGGAGTTTCAACATCAATGTCTCCCAAAAATATTGCATGCATTGATAGCTAAATAGACAACAAAGGCCTTGCACTAATTAGAAAATGGGAATTTTGATACAGTTTTTTCAAAACAGTATAACTTTTCTTTGGGATGTTTTTGAGCTCATCACTGAATTTTAAAGAAATTCATCACGGGAATAAAGTAATGCTTTACGATTTAACTTTAATAAGACAATTGGGAATTATTTAGTTAAGCTTGTAGTTTACACTGACGGATCACTGAAAGTGCAGACTGACAGTAAGCAACTGTCACAGACTGGATTCAAAGCGACATCGTTGTGGTATGCGTCCCAGCATGCTGAGCCACCAGGACGCCAGATCGTGGTCCTTGAAGCGGCTGCGGGTTCCCTGAGGCCAAAGGAGCAGTAGCCGTGGGGTATCATATGTGTTAGAGCTGCCCCACTAATAAGATAAGTGGGCCAATGGTAGCACTAGAGCTTTGCCACTCATCTCAATCTGTCGTGTTTAACAGTCTCAAAGGACCCGCTCTCAAATTTAAATACAGGATGGCTGTTGATGGAGTGAAGGAGCAAGGAGTTGGTGTTAGTGTCTGAGTGTGACTTGGAGCAGTGAGAGTGTGTGTTAGTGAGGAGCGAGCGTGGGTGAAAGCAATCTAAGACGCTGGCAAAGTCTTATGGAACATAAGTTGACACTAGAAAAATACAGCTGCCAATAAATCTCTGACAACAGTCGCAGACTCGCGTTTCACTCGATGATTTATCAGTTGTTCTTTTTAGACTTGCCATTTAGAATCCATGCAAAAATCAGCATAGGTTGTTTGTGCCGTCTGTGTTGAAATCATTCGTATTACACACATATAGTGAGAAGAAAGATTTTTTTTTTTTTTAAAGTTGGATGTATTCACGGCTGTTTTTATTTTTTCCCATGTTCTTTATTCCATCTCCAACAAACGGTTTGGTCAAAAAGTAAAAAATTGTCTCAACCAATCAATGATTAATTTTGGGCTGTTTATATTTAACCACTGATGCACCCTGCAGCTGTAGTGAAAATGCCATGTGTCTGCTTGAAAACTGGGCCTAATTGAAATATGTGTGTTTTAAGGTGAGAGCTATTACTCTCATTCAGTCTGTATTGATCTGGAGTTCAAGTGCTGATGAGTTCCTCCCAGCGTTTGCCCGCCTCAGAAGGAGCTGCTGAGACATAACATCTGTTTTCTTTGATAAACTTCATTTCAAAATCGTGCCCTGTGATGTGCTCTATTGGTTCCCTATGCCATAGACGTGATATTTTACAAATACTAAGTAAAGAAAATGTTATCCTCGACAATCTATATCAGGAGGTATATCATTTTAGAAACAGAATTTGGCCTGAGATTCTGAACATGCTTTGCTTTCACTGAATACATTCTGGCAACAAACTGTGTGTTGATACATCATTACTCTAATTATAAACGGCCTCTTCTATTACATCATTCATGACCGAAACATCTTCGTAGACAAACAGGTGTTTAGACCCAAACAACAAGAAAAACAAGAATAAAAATACTATTGTGAGTTCATCTTAGTTTAAAATTTGATTCAGATTATTTTTTATATTCAAATTAATCTGATAATCTTGAAAACCTTGAATACTTCTTTTATTGATTTTTGAATTTTATACAACATTGTATGTTTTTGTTGATATTGCACAATATTTTTTATGTTTGCTACATTCTAGTAAGGAAAGAAATTCAGAAAAAGTAGCCTAACATGAAAGGCTTACATTGGATTTGTAAGACACTCATTAGCTGATGCGCTATTTGAACACCAAAACCCCTTTAACTTAATGTGGAAAAAAAACTATTACCAATCACTGTCAGGTGAAATCACTCAATCAGGTTTTTTTCATAAATTGTGCACAATACAGAGAGTTCATAAATAATGAAGCAGTTCTGGGTGAAAAGCTCTGCCAGGCAGTGACAACATGAGTTTTATACCAAGGATACGGATCCAGAACAAGGGGCGAGACAGTCTGGTTCCCTTGTAGCTGCAGCAAAACAACTCCCCACCTTGTGTGTGTAGCCCAAACGGGTTCTTTTGGTGAGACTTCACAAGCATTTAATATAACATTATCAGCAGATGTTAACTTATAGTAATTTTCCACCACACTTAATTATTCTTTTATTCCAAAAGAAAACACTCAAAATTAAAATTCCAACCTGTTTGAACATTGTTTCTGTGGATGGGGTCACACGTTAAAATTATTGCAATTATTGGAGTCTTTAATAGTAATATCAATGTTTATGAAGTAGTATTTTTTCTTCATTGATCATACTGTCTTTGATTTTAAGTAATCCTCAGTTTCCTGTCGCCTGGTTTTTAAATAAAACATCCATCTCTGTTAGTCCCTCTTCAAGGGAACATTCCCTTCCAGTAGGGCAGATGTTCATTTGCCTTCATAAGTCAGAAAACGGTTATTTGAAAAACAACTTTCCAATATCTAAAGCACAGCAGTAATTAAAAAGCCTCAGATAAGTGAGATTGTAATAAACTGGCTGGATTTATTTGAATTTATCTTCCAGTCACATGCAGTGAGCAGGAGGGAAAGAGGTAAAAAAAAATATCTGCAAAGCTCACTGTTAGAAAACTGTATTGAGAAAATGATATCTTTGAATCTTAACAATAATTCATTAGATGCTGTTGTTTTCTTTTTATTTCTTTTGACTTTCTTTACCAAAGACCACACAAACATTCTCAACACATTTGAATTCCTGCCATCACACTTCCTGTCTGAGATAATCTAGAAACCAAAGCACAAGTCTGACAATGCTGTGACTCCATCGTTACCGGCCCAGTCACAAATATTACCAATCCCAGCAAAAGGCATCGCTCACGCTGGTGTCTGTTTTTCTCATTAGCTGCAGTGTTGTGGTCACCAGAGGACAAGACAGAAAGACTGAAGAGAGACAGGGACAGCAGTTTGTAGAGATAGGAACGTGCTTGTGTAAGTGTCTACCCTCTAAATCTTGACCCACCCCGTCTTCCCTTAAATATCCTGTCGCCTTCGGTGTTTCTTTCTTGCTGTTCCTTGGTATCTTGTCTCCGTGCCCTTTGCAAAACCTTAAGAACCTAATCGTCTCAAATTCAGCCCACAGAAATAATTAAGGGGTTGCATGCCGCCAAAAATAAGAGTGTGTGTATTTTTGAAGAGGGGAGTGGACATATGTTTGGAGTCTTGAGATGCCGGGATGCCTCCAGCTAGGTTCAACTTGTTAGGAAAACTGAGTATTGGCTTACACTTCCGATGACATGACGGCAGTATCAGTGGTCAGAGTGTTTTAGTTGTCAGCCACTTCTCAGCTGACCCGTCCTGAAGGGATGTGCATGTTTACAGACGTGTCCTCACAAACATTTTCCCAGCTCAGCACAACACACCGACGGCATTACCAGGAATACGTGTTTCAAGTTTTCTTTAATTTTGTTCATTAGGAAACGCAAACAATGCAGCTGCACACAGCTTACTAAGTGTAAGATGAAAAGATGTGCACGTTGTTGAATATTTTTGGCAAAATTTAAGATTTTCAAAAGGTGAACTTATGTAGAATAGAAATTTTAAGGTTCTGTCAAAACTGATTAAATCTTAATGTTTTGTGTTTTGAGCCATAGCTCAATCAGTTTTAAGTTATGGTAGATGCAACAGTTTGCTATTCAATCTGCATGTTTACTCCGTCTTTGTCCTATTTTGAAATTACATTTAAGTCTGGACTTTGATTAGGTCATTCTAACACATGAATATGCTTAGGTGTGTTGCCCTGCTAGAAAGTCAAAATCTACTCCAGTATCAAGTCTTGTTGCCTCCAGGAAGTTATTTTCTAGGATTATCTTATGTATTTCTCTGTCATCCCACAAACTCTAATCAGTTTCTCTGTCCCTCCTGAGGAAAAGCATGCCCAACGAATAATGCTGCCAATATGTTTTATAATAATGTTACTTTACATCGGTCTCTCACTTAGAATATTAATTAAAATATATTTAAATTTGTATTTGATATTCTTCCAAAAGTAAAAAAGATCAAGGGATTAAAAAAAAAAAAAAAAATGTATCTTGAAGCTTTTTAGCAAGTACCTCCTACAGATTTGAATCTTCAAGAGTAATTTGTGCCTGTAAAAAGTTTAACATTAATTAGTTGGGCTCATAAATTCATAAATATTGGGGTTTCTTTTAAATTTAAGCTTATACAATTTCACACGGTCAGAAAATACCTGACAAAGAGACAAAATACTTGAAATTGTTGCCTTGCAGCGAGAAGGTCCTGGGTTCGATTCCCGGCCGGGGTCTTTCTGCATGGAGTTTGCATGTTCTCTCCGTGCATGCGTGGGTTCTCTTCGGGTACTCCGGCTTCCTCCCACAGTCCAAAAACATGACTGTCAGGTTAATTGGTCTCTAAATTCTCCCTAGGTGTGTGTGTGAATGTTTGTTTGTCCTGTATGTCTCTGTGTTGCCCTGCGATAGACTGGCGACCTGTCCAGGGTGAACCCCGCCTCTCGCCCGGAACGTAGCTGGAGATAGGCACCAGCACCCCTCCCGACCCCATTAGGGACAAAGGGTGAACAGAAAATGGATGGATGGATGGAAATGGTTTGGTAATCCACTTAAATAAAAGTGCTCCAGTTGAAAAACTGTGAAGAACCAATTGAGAGTGTGTTCATCTTTAAAAAATAATGATAAATGAATATAAAAATATACTTAGAGCAGAAAACACAACATATGTTCCAGTTTAGTGCCCAGTTCAGTGCTTACAATCTGGAGCGTGCATACAAAAACACAAATGTGTCAACACAAACAAGTTTTCAGCCAATGTCAGATCATGAAATTGAAGTAAAGACCAGAAGGTAATACCAAACTTATTTAAATGTCCATTTTAGATCCTTGTTCACTGAAATGAAAAACATTAGAGGACTCAGAGCTGAACAGTGAATAGATAAACAGATGCATTTCAGACATAAGAAACAAATGTACTTGCAGTTCATAAGCATGCAGACTGGCGAGCAGGCGTCCTTTTGTTGGAGGGAAAATGGGAAGTGTGAAGGACGTGACGAGGGAGATAAGTGTCCTCCAGGGCCCTGAGGTTACCCTAATGGTGTCATACATCACCACTCACAAAGCCATGCAGAGCAAAGTTGTCAATGCATGAATGCTGCACTATTACTATCAGCCATTTTAATCATGGCAGCTGTCACTGCGCTAATCAACACCATAACTTCACACTGGAAATCACTCAGAAAAACCTCTCTCATGTTGCTGCGTACTAAGAACTGTATACAACGTAGGTAGTAAGTTATCCAGAGGAGACTTTGAGCTGGATGTTGTCCACTATGCCGAGCGGCTGTGACTTTGTAGCGCATCATTGGTCTTGTTTAATGGAGGCTTGGCTTCTCTTAAGGAGTTGTTGTGACAATGCTAAATGTTGCCTTTATGAACGTGCTAAAAGGGTTTGCCTTACTGTCAGCAGTAACCCCATCCACAAAGTACACACACAGCCAGACCGTAAAATCATGTCACCTAAAACATGAAGAACAAATTCTGCTTGCTGGAACATGGACTTCAATGTGCACAAATACAGGTAGTAAAAATTATGTTTACATTTGAGGTTGCTACTATGCCCTTTAAAAAGGACTTGATAAACGTGTTTGTGACTCTGACGTTACTTTAAATAATAAAAAATAGGATTAGGGTGCAAACCTATAAAAACAACAATACTTCCTACAAAATGCTGACATCATTTTTATTTAGTTTTCATTGGCTAAATGCATTCCAATAACTGGCATATTGTAAACCAGTGTTAAAAAAAATAATCTTCTGTTAAAATGTATGTTTGATTTTAAAATAATGTCAACGACTTTTCTTTTTTGAAAAGTTAAACCATTCAAATTTTTGAGAATAAATTATAATAAACTCTTTGAATACTTTAGCTTAAGCATTATTAACTTGGTTATTTTTCATGCCTTGATGAATAAAATACCTTCTTTTGCTTCCCACAAAATACAATAAAAAAAAAAAAACATCAGAGCAATTACAGGAAAAACAATTGTAAAAACACTAGTACATAAAAGCACTTGAGTGAGTCCTAAACCTCACTGAAACGGTTTAGGACCAAATTTTATGTGGTCCTAAACTTTTGACCACATAAAATTTGTTTCAATTTGTCCAATTTCAAAGTGAGAAAAATAGCAAATGCACAAGAAACCACAAAAGATGGCTCTGTAATGTCTCATTCAAAGTAATTAGTTTGTTAAGCAAAAAATTGGAACTCAACACTCAAATTTAAATTTTGTTTTACATAATTTCACTAGAAACCTTATTATCTGCTTTCATTCAGAACTATCACATTTAGAAATAATTCTGGGCAAACCTATGATTGCAAAAGCCAGTCTTTATCAGGTTTTACATAAGTTGTAAAAGCCATTTTTGTAAATTTTGTGTCGGTAACTTGTGTACTCACTAAAGAGGTGCTTAACTGAGAAATATTTAAAAATGATGAGAATCAGCTTTTAGTCTCACCTTCCCTCTGTTATATTTTATAAATCTTATCCAGTTTTCTATTTTGAAAGTAAGTGAAACAAACTTGAGTTTGAATCCTTATTACCATCATTGGTTGTATCTGCTGTGTTAAGCAAATCATTAAGAAGTCTACGTTGGCTATTGAGGTACGGCTTTAATGCATAAATATAATATGTCATATTTGAACATGACTGGAAAACTGGTCATTTTAGCTGCACTTGGAGTCCTCATGAAACCTTTGTTGACTAATGAGACGCATTATCATTAATCACCAACTCATTAGGAGTGATGTGTTAAACGGAGATGAGGCGATGGAAAACGTGCACATGTTCACAGCTGATCAGTGATTTACACATAATTAGCTTACTTTGGTAATTCAGTGATTTCATCTTCAAGATCTTTGGCACTTTTGCACTTTACAAACATAAAATACAATGATTACAGTTTTCTTGCTCAAGCATACAATTATTTCACACAGCAAAAGACTGTCAGCATATCAAACTTCAAGCTCCAACGCAGCTTAGGAGCTCCTTTTCCCCCAAAGGTCTCTTGCCCTCCTTTTCCTATCAGGCAACTATTAGAGGCTCATTTTAAAGCAGAATGATGGACCTTCTCACAGGGTTATCTGGTCCACCTTTTAATCACAAATGAGCCCCCTTCCTCTCCTTCCTTCCCGTCTTTATCCTTACCACTTACATCCCTACTCCCCAACCCCTCTGAGGGCTAGGGCAAGTGCTGTCTCAGCACTCTCCCACTTTCTCCCCCGACTCCTCCACCCTTTCCTTCTCTGTCTTTTCCAGCCCATCGCTGATCAGAAGCATCAGTTCCACAGACTTGGCTCCTCCATTCCCTCTTAGGAGCTACAGGAGAGCACATAGGCTTAGGGGTATAAAGAGGAAAGTGGAGTGTCACGACAATGACAGGGGCCCTCTAAAGGCCTCTTGAAAGTTTTTAGAGTGGAAGAACTTTGGCTGGTAAAGTTGTGAAACTCTCTTAAAACATTATCTTTATCCAGGAGCAAAAAGCGACACTTTATTATCCCTGCACTCTTAGCGGTTGCTCAAGAAAAAAAACTACTTTTACTCTTTTACAGACTGTTAAATTTAAGCACAACAAGGCAATTAATTTTGCAAAGAGCACTGGCAAAGTTTCTACAGAGCCGCCTTGAAAAATGTGATGATGCTTTCTTACCTGCAGGCTTTAGAAGTGATTTTCAGTCTTCATTGCTATTCACACAAACCAGAACCTCAGTGCTCCCTTGCCTTCAGTCACTGTCTGTCCTGCAGGGGGTAAACGTCAAACTCTCCAAATTAGATGAAACATTATGGGAAATATTATGAGGCAGCCTGCTGGTGTGATGGCTAGGGGTTTCTGGTTAATTGAGTTGTTACCTCTGCTGCATACTGAACAGGATCTGTACATGGCAGACACTTTATTTTTTATCTTAATTGTTTCACGTTTGCAGCGAAGATAAGAAAGAAAAAATTGTAGACATAGAGTGCCTTGCAATATTATGTAACAACCACAGTCTTTGGTGAGTTTTATTGGGATTTTATATGGAAGACCAACCCAAAGTATAGAAAATGTGTTATTGTGAAGCCAAGAAAGTTAATTTATAGCTTTATATTTTTACAAATGGAGAGAAGCATTTATATTTACTTTCCTGAGTCATTACTTACAGGATCCCATTTCGATGGAGGTACAGCTGTAAAGACCTTTGTGATGTGTTTCTACCAGCTTTGTCAGAGTATTTTTTTGTCTTCTTTTTAACATACTGGTAGTTTAAAATCGCACAAATCAGATGACATAATGTGATCTACAAGCAAAATAAATCACTAAAATATCCTGTTTTTCACATAAGGAAAAAAGGCAGGAAAAATTAGAAAAGTTTTTGGAGGGCTATAAATACTTTTGCAAACCATAATATTACCTTGTATGCTAATAATAGCCTGTTTTGAATATTGTGAGGTGAACTCTAATTTATCAAGAGCATACTCAGAGTCCAACGCCAACTACGCCTCCAACAGTTTTCCTGACAGTAATATTTCCCTTCTCCAAGTGTGACGCATTCACTTTTTTTCCCATAATATTAGTCAGTAGAGGAAGACGAGCAGAAACAGAATCTGAGGTCAGACAAAAAGAAAACCTAAACTAAAAGAAGTACCTTTGATTATTGTTGCAGCCAGAGTAAGAAGTAACATTTAGTCATTAATGTCAAAGCATATTTATGTCTTAGAGTTTATAGATTAGCATTAAGAGAAGCCTATTAGTAATGTGGTTCATCTTTAATTTGGGTCATCGCCAGTAAGTAATAACCTTATGCAAATATGTTTCACTAGGGAATTTTCTGATGATTACTATATGCAGATTCATCCTAATCTTTTCAACTGGGCCTGAAATGAGAAAAAATTAGAGACATCCTCACATTGTTCAGGGCTATTCCACATTAAGGTGAGCCAATTTATGGACTATATTTTATGTCATCAAAAGATATGGCTTACTTTTGACTACCAAAGGTCTATTTGCGTTTAGCCCAAGCCAAGAGGATGTGTAATTACAATAGAAACTTCCCTGCCAAGAGTGTTGAATTGTTAAAATGTACAATGTTCAATACATTAACATGATGACAGTACACAAAGACAACCTAACTACTGCAAATTGGCTGAAACTCATGTTTGGTGGACCCACTGCTCCACATGAAAACCTCCTTGAATCCTGCAAAGAGCGTCCATGTTCCGGGGTGTGAAGAAGGTCTTAGAGCAGGGGTGTCAAACTCCAGTCCTCAAGGGCCAGTGTCCTGCAACGTTTAGATGTGCCTCTGCAGCACCACCTGAATAGAATAATTAGGTCATTAGCAAGGCTCTGGAGAACTGATCTACACAAAGAGGAGGTAATTAAGCCATTTCATTTCAGTGGTTTGTACCTGTGGCACATCTAAAAACTGCAGGACACCGGCCCTTGAGGACTGGAGTTTGACACCTGTGTCTTAGAGCAACAATGCAACAAAACCATTGTAAAATGCAATATATTGAATAATTAAATTAATAATTTTAAATCTGTTTAAAATCTCTTTCAAAATAATACATTAAAACACATTTTAGCTTTAAGATCTATAAAACGAAACTGTTTCCCTTCATGGTGATCTCTAACTGCATCACTGTCAAGCTTGTTCTATTAGATTTCGGACATGTTCAGTTTATTTTAAATTTAAGATAAAACTGATAACTTGCAAATGATAGTAGTGATCCAGCAAACTTCAGACAGCTACTTCATCAATGGTGGATCAGTGTCCTTCGTTGGCAGAGTACATCAATTCAGAGGGGACATCGATCACAGCCGCCTCTTGTCACATTGACCAGCTCATTAGCTGAAGTTAATCTACACTGAAGGAGCTCTGAGCCCTGTGGGTCAGTTTTGAGCTCTGTATGAAGTTAGCTCAAGGATGAGAATAAGTGGGATGCAACAGGACAATAAAAAAGTATATCGTCTGTAAGACAATAGATTTGAGTTACACTGAAATCAGTTTGGCCATTAAAACAATTTTAAAGATGAAAGAATCAGTGAATAATTATTCACTGATTGTGTCTAGTATTACAATGGTTTTACTTATTAATGTTTCTTTAAACTAAAACCTACAAGCTGGCTTTTTCTTCATTTTTATGGTCTCTAAATGCTGTGTTTTTAATGACCCCTCTAGGTTAAAACAATGCTTCCTCCCACTGATGTAAACATCCACTCTCCAGAGCAAACCAGAGAGCCCCAGCTGAGTGCTCGCCTTGTCAAGCCAGCCTACTCTCAGATGAGGGCCACATTGTGACCATTGTCTGGTTAAGTGCTGGTTTCTGACAGAAGAAACAGGGAGAAACTTGTGTAAACAAGCTAGAGCTTTAGCATCTCAATGTCACTGCATGCGTTGTTCCTGCTGGCATCATGCATTCTCACCTGGACAAACTTAGATCTCCCCAGTGTCTGCCCTAATAAATAAATAAACTGTTTACTGTGGATTCCCCACAAAGGTCAAAGACCATTTTATAATTTAATTTCTGTCATGTTTAAACTTTTTATATGTTTAAGTTGGTCATTTTAATGTTTCTTTCATTGTATGTGATGCATCACATTTTTGATGTGTATTTTTTATGACTTTGTTGTTTATGCTGTGTATTTTCTAGGGTTCTTTGTTTTCCTATTGAGCACTTTAACTTGTCTTGTGTATGAAAACTGCTCTATAAGCGTTCCTTACCTAAACTGATATTACAGTCAGCATCCAAAGATGCAGACTATAATGTTGGCATTAATGTTAGCATGCAAAGTTTAACAGAAAAATACAAGTTGGGAAACTGAAAATTTCTTTAGTCGGTGCAAAGGTTGTTTATCTGTACATGTATATATCTAAAATGTTTAGATTAGCAATGTTCCCAGCATTGTATTAACCATTTATACTCAGATAGGAAGAATTTTTTGTGTTTATGTTCTATTATATTAAGGCCACAAATTGCATATGATGTTCCCCAGGAATACAAGTGATTTACCCGTGAAATCTAGAAAATGCATGTGAAACACATGTGAAACTCCTGGGAATACATATAATGCCTATTTGTAACCTCTGTAATTAGGATGACTTTTGGTGTCAGTTGACTGCATAAAAACAACAACAAAAAAAAGAAATTGAATTTGATTTGCTGTTAGTGGTTACTTGGTAAATACTTCTGTTTATTGATATGGTTTTGTAATGCTGCCATGCAACATGTTATTGCCGTCTAATTAAATATCAATGACATCATTGCATCATTTCTTCTTAATTGAGAATTAAAAAGCTACTAATGATAGATTTAGTGTATTAATGTAAATAAGACTCTGCGTTGCTGGGCATGTTCATCTGCAGTCCTTGTATTATCAGATAATCTGAGTTTATCAGATAATCTGAGTTTAATTTTTTATTTTTTTATAAAGATCTATAGTTTTACGATGCTTGTTTTAAAACCTTTATAATGCTTTTTTTCCCTGTGATGCTACATTGTCCACATCTTCTGTATTATATCTGTGACAGCTCCTCTTAAATTTCCTCTCCTCCCACACCCCGCTGATCAGAGCCCCATAAGGGACTAAAGAGGGAATGCTAATAAAAAAGAAGGTCCATTCCTGCTGAACTGACCCCCCACTGCAGCTGCAGATTGTAAGACTTGCCTTTCACCCCCCCCACCCCCATTACCTCAACTCTGTGACACCCTAAGATCTGCTAGGTTGTAACAAAGCATGATAACAGGGCAGCTTTGTTTTTAATTTGGCAAACAGGAAGTTTCTACCCTGGAGGCTAAAGTGAAGACGGACACCAACAGAAGTGGTCACCATGTTGAAATCCCCTTTAGTGATGTGACCCCTGACCCAGCCTCAGAGAAGGTCAGGGAAAACTTATCTCACAATGAATAAACTGGCCTCTTTTAGAAGATGGCATGTTGACTGGACATTTATTTTTATGCACATGCAGAGGTTTTTCACAGTTTGTGAAGTTACAACAAATTCCAATGTATTTTATCACGATTTTGGTGACAGACAAGCTCAAATCTGCACATAGTTTTGAAGTGAACAAACGGACTCAAAACAGTTGAGGAGCAGAGCAAACAACTCTGGAATAAATTTTTAGAGAAGTATAAAGCAGAGTAAGGTTACAAAGCAAACTGCCAAGTCTTGAACATTCTGCATAGTTCAAGCTATCTTTCAAAAATGGAAACTTAATTTCACAGCTGCAAACCTGCTAAGACTAAACCAAGAGACTGTCCACCTAAACTGACCAGGCAGGCGGGAAGAGAATTAGATAGGAAAAAAGCAACAAGTCTCAATGTAACTCTGAAAGGGCTACAAAGATGAGAAGCACAACCATGCACTACTCTGTCGTTTTTTGACATTTTTAATATGGAAGGCACTGTGTATAACTTTACAAATCAATTTGCTCTCTCTGGTTTTTTGATAGAGAAAACATTTTATATTTTCCAATGACGTTAAGCAATAAAACCTATGCTTAGCATAAAGTACTACAAAAACGTTCAATCAAAAAAAAGGACTTCGTGATAACTCAAAACTTTTACACAGTACCATTGTACATATGCATGGAGTCATTTTGAAATTTCCAGCATTACAGAACTGAAAATTAGTGAAAAGATTGGGTTGTCAAAATAAAAGAATAAAAATCTTTCCAAATCAACTGAAACTCTATGACAAAGGGTTTGAAATAGACTTTTTTCTTCTGCACAATTTGTAAAGTTTCTTTGTAAATTAACTACAAAAGCAATGCTATATTCTGGATAAAGTTACGATAAAACCAGAATCTGTCATTGAGTAAGGATTGCTATATCAAATCATCCCATATAACAGAGTTTTGCAAAATGTACAAACAAATTAAGGAGGTTTATATTTGGAACCATGGAAGCTTTTTTGAGCTTTGGAGCTTCACAAAAACACTTAAACTACCCTCTCTGATGATGCCTCCTCATTTAAGCAGAATCCAACCATCATGTAAACCAAGAGAGGAAAGCAGAAGAAGCACATGAATGTTTTCCACTCAGTAATGAAAGCCAAACTCACCAGGGCACTTGGATGCAATACACAGACTGTAGTCATTAAAAAGCAATTGGGGTGTCTGGTGCGTAAACAAATAGCTATGATTATTCCAACCTGTCTTCCTGTGACAACACTAAAACATCCTTCAATTAGGTTCCCATGAAAGATACTCAAAAGTCTAAACAGATCTCTCTGTCACGTACCACCACTCCCACTGTGTTCACCATGAATCTGCACACCTTTCTCTCATCTTGATGTGTCAACTGTTTGCTGGACAGGGAGCAAAGACTGCCAGCAGTTTGACCCAAGCCAAACAGGCAATGGCAAAGTAGACACACAAGCTTTATTGTTTGTTGGCTGGATCAATGAAATCACAAAAAGACCGTAGAGTCTTTTTGTGAACTCTTTTTGTCTTTTTGTGAACTCTGGCCACACAGCTGGGTGGGTTGGGTTTGTGGCACAGATTAAGATTGTCATAGTAAAAAAAGAGCATGCCCGGTTGCTTTGAACCAGTTTTTTTCCTGCCTTTTCCAAATGGTTTGTTTATTTTAGGCTTAGAATCACAAAGCTGATGTTTAATATAATAATTAAGAGACAATCATATGAAGGAGGACGTTAATGTGACTCCTGATAGAGTTAGAAGGAAAACTAACACTCCTTGCATAAGATAAATGAATATGCAAATCTTTGCATAAGATTTATGAGTAAAAGTGACACCCAGGTGTTGAACATGTGACTACCTAATAAAGTAGTAGTGCTGAACATTTATTGGTCAACTTGGAGGGTAATCGGGAGACAACCTGGATTACAAAGTTGCTTGTTAATAAACTAGAGTTCTGGGATAAAATCTGTTAGACAGATGTATCCAAAGTAAAGCTCTTTGGTCATGATATACAGCAGCCCATTTTGCAAAAACTCAGCACAATACAACAGCACAAACACATCAAACATGGTGGAGGAGGGGTGATGACTCGGGTTTGCTTTGAAGTCACAAGACCAGAGAAACTTGTGGTCATCAGGTCACCCACGAATAACTGAGGTCATCTGTCCGACAGCAGAAGGTTGTTTGGTCAATGATCCCAAATGATTCTGCAGCAAAACAACTGAAAAGGAGCAAATTGGGATGCGGCAATAGCCATGTTAAAGTCCAGACAAGAAACTTGACTGAGATACTTCTGTGCGTGTACACCGTGTTCCAAATTGTTATGCAAATTGGATTAAAGTGTCATAAAGATAACATTTTTTGTTGTGCTATTAAATTTATAGATGATATTGTGTGCCAGGGCTCTTTGAATCACTATAATTAATTTCAGAGAGCTGGGTTGATTAGTTTGTCTGGTGAGCTCAATTAAAGAAAATCTACTTAAGAAGGATGTTCCACATTATTAAGCAGGCCACAGGTTTCAAACAATATGGGAAAGTGAAAGGATCTCTCTGCTGACGAAAATCATCAGATAGTGTAGTGCCGTATGACAAGGTATGAAAACATTAGATATTTAACAAAAACTGAAGCGTTATCATCGTACTGTGGAGATTTGTGGCTGATTCAGAACAAAGATGGGTTTGTGCAGATAAAGGCTGAATGAAGAAGGTTTCTGTTAGACAAATTCATCGGTTTAAAAGAGTAGCTGTTGAAATTCCCTTACAAAGCAGCAAACAGTTATTTGAAGCTGCTGGTGCCTCTGGAACCTCAAGGTGGAGGATCCTCCAGAGGCTTGAGGCGCATGAAGCCACTATTCGGCCACCCCTAACCAGAGCTCACAAGCAGAAACGGTCGCAGTGGGCCCAGCTGTACGTTGAGGGGTTTTTTTATGGAAAAGGAAAAGAGTTAATCTATTTGAAGATTAATTTTCAAATAGACTTGTTCACTGATGACTGCTGTGCAACCCTGGATGGTCCAGATGAACGCAGTAGTGGATTGGTGGTGCATGGCCACCACGTCCCAACACAGCTGTGACATCAGCAAGGAGGTGGTGGAGTCATTTTTTGGGCCGAAATCATGGGGAGAGAGCTGGTCAGCCCCTTCAGAGTCCTCGGCGAGTCCTCAACAAAGTATTTTTTACTTTCTGACTGATCACTTTCTTTCATGGTTCAAAAAGACGAGCCATACCTTCAGTAGCAAAATCATCCTCATGCATGACAATGCCCCATCTCATGCTGCAAGGAATACCACTGTGTCATTGGCTGCTATGTGCATAAAAGGGGAGAAACTCATGGTGTGGTCACCATCCTCCTCTGACCTCAACCAGGTCAGAGGTCCTCAAGCAGAACCTTCTCCAAAGGTTCTGCTTGAACCTTTGGAGAACCTTTGGAGTTTCCTCATGTAGAAGATCTGAGGGTGGAATGCAGTTCATATCAAAACAGCAGCTCTGGGAAGGTATTCTGACATCCTGCAGAGAAATTCAAGCAGAAACTTTCCACAAACTCACAAGTTCAATGGATGCAAGAATTGTGCAGGTGATATCAAAGAAAGGGTCCTATGATAACAAGTAACTTGGTCTGTTAAGATGTTTTTTATTGAAATAGCTTTTGATTTTAGTACATGTGACCACTTAATGCTGCACATTCAAAGAATGACCGTTTGCAGTTCTTTATAATCCATAAAATGTTTAGAAAATCTGCTGTGCATAATAATTTGGAACAGTGCATTTTGAGTCTTTTATTTTTGAAAAAAATACTGTTCTCATGGGGAGCTTTGTTCAGTAAAATTTGATTTATACTGTAATAGTTCATGACTTGAAAATTATACTGACCATCATTTGCATTGACCATTTAAGAAAATCTGAGAAAATATCACTTGCATAATAATTTAGAACACAATGTAAAATTAATGCTCCCAAAATCAGAATAAACCCCAGAAATGTTGTTTAAGAAGTGTGTTTCAAAGTTCATTCACTCTGAAGTGACAGTCTGATTTGATTATAGCATCTTTTCAAGTTACTGGTGTTTCAGCTACCTGTTGAATCAAGGCATTTCTTTACTTTACTTAATCCTGATTAACTCAATGACAGTTCCCATTTTTATTCCAAATCAAATCAATAGCAGATGGAATATTGAGGTTTTTTTATGGAAAAGCAAAAGCATAGAATTGCTTTGTTAATTTTTATTTTAGTTAATAGTAAATAAGCAAAACAAATACATTTTGATCAAGAGAGGACTCTGTGACATTACAAACATAAGATGAGTTTTTCTTAGTTGCTTCAAGTGAATCTGATATATCAGATAAAATTAAATAATTATACCTAAGATGTATAAGATGAAGATGAAGTACCAGCCAATTGATTTCTATTAGTTCCTCATTCAACTCACTAAGCCTACTAGCTCTAAAATTATGTTACAACTCACTTTTTTCTCCCTGTTTCTTAAGCCTTAATCAAATCTTAAACTTATTTATTTTTTAAAGTTGATTCATGCACTTTGTGAAACATGTGACATGTCCACAAGTGGTAACCGGCCTCCCTTCAAACCACACTTCTCAGTTTCCTCAACATCACAGACCAAGCTCAGAGTAATCCAATTAATTATCATCAACCAATCAGTGCATGTGGTTGAATGTTAGTCCAAATCCAATATATGTGGTATTTTCTCAAGAAATGAGCCTTTTTTAAGTAAAAGTGCATCTTAAAGTGACACAAACTCAAGTGGCACTATTTCCAAGTTAGAGGGGTTAGTAGTTTGATTTGTTTAGAACTCTGTTTTTGTTTATGAAAGATGCAAACAACTTTTTACTTAATAAAACTGGATACTTTGAATCAGAAGATATGCAAGAAAAAAAGTCTGAAATATGTTGTGCAACAATATTTTGGGACAATTCAAGACTTTGAGTGCAGGTTTGAAACGTTCAAGGTATTATTCAGTCTGATTTTTAATTGACATTTAGAGCTTTGAAATGAAATGCAACTAGTTTTTTATTATTTCAGCCTCTCTTAAATTGGACTACCCCGTCCAGGTACCTCCATCACTTTAACCTTTGACTGATGTCAATCAAATTTGAAAAATAAAAATAATAAAATTTATTTCTGATGATCTGAAAAAGACTCTGACTAAAGATGCTGTAGCTCTATTACAGGCTCATGAAGAGGTTGCTAAGTCTTACCAATATCTTACTGTAACAGAAAGTTGGATGAAAATGTGAAACTCATTATTTGTCCACCATTTTACAATGTTAATGTCTGAGATATCAATCTGTCTTTGCTAGTGAGAATCTGAGCTGATGTAAAGACTGTTTATTTGAACTTTAGATTTTTAGTAGTACATCGTGTTCACTTGTTTTTTGTTCAGCATCTATTCTTATAGCAGTTTTACATCAGAAAATATGTGATTCATGGCCTGAGAACTGCTGGAATTGATAAAGGTCATTGCAACTCAATACTGATGGCAGACATTATCTTAAAATAAGAAAACTTCTCAAAGATTGTAAAATATCAGTTTCAAAATGTGGCTTGAATTTTGAAAAAAGAAGCATACCTCCAGTCTTAACTGTGACACATTTAAGATTTATTTTCAGTTTACCATTTGAACTGTAACTAAATTACAGACTACATTTATAAAAATGTATTTTTACACACTCTTCAACAACAGCTGTCAGCATGTATATTGAGTCATAAGAGTGGTAACATATTGCTCTTCATCCATATCATTAGGAAATATAGAAAAATGTATTGCTTAAATCAATTATAAGTCAGCTGGAAGGAAGGCATTGCAGGATGTCAAATAAAACCCATGTGCTTCTCATCTGTGAACTTTGTAGCAGACAAATAATTACAGAATGAAGTCAGTGTATATGTTTTGTGGGTTATTGAGATACACACTGCAGCACAGAGAGAAATAGCTGGCATAAATTTGCCCTACTTTAAAGATTTGTGTCGCAGTAGAGCAGCATGGGACCACACAGAACTTTCTGAGTTACTCCATGCAAAATTCTGTTCACACTGGATCTCAGATGTTCACATATCTGTTGACGTGGCTAAACTTTATATTCCTCATTCACAAACATTGTGCTGCTCATCTACTCCAATTCATAGAGTCATAACAGCAGACGTAATGTGCATTGTGAAAGTAGCCATACACTTTTTCAGTTTCCTTAAATTACAACAACAATGTCTTTTATGAGAATTTTATGTCATAGGTGGAGGAATAAGATACATATAATTTCTAACTTTTCTATCATTAAAAATTTGAAAAGTGAGGGTTTCATTTGTATTCTGCCCCCTTTGTTCTGGTGCTTCCAAATAAAATCCAGTGCAGCCAAACTGCACTTTTAATTAATAAATAGCATCAGGAAAAGGAATAAGCAGGTTATAGTTAAAACTGTGTAATTTAGAGCAATGTGAAGTTCTAAAATAATATCTTAAACTAAAAAGGATAAAATGCCTGTTTTTTCCTCTAAATACAAGCAACAATTCAGGGTAATGTGAGCAGACTGAAATAGTAAGGAGAAACAGAATTTGTTAGGTACCTAGATTTTATGTGCAAAATATCCCTTAGCAAAAGTTTTGAGAATTGGAATGAAATGTAGTTTCCCATATTTTGTGTCTGAAATTGTGCTATGCTTTAATGAATCGAGTTAAGTTTGTCTTTTATAAAGTTTTATGTCTTTTATAAAGTTAGAGGTGTAGAGTTGCCAACTTTGAAAGTCCTACAATATACTTCACTAACCACTTCACTGCATCTCTGACAGAACTAGAGTAGTGGTTGTCCTTCTGAATACCTTATTATTAGTTTTGATATCAACTGTCCATTTGTAAGCCATATAAGCACATGAATTCAACTGTGCATGAGCAGGTAAAGTTATGGGATCCTTTGTATCAGCTAGACATGACTCAAAATAAGTAGCTTAACCCCCCTACCTAAGCAGCCTACTTAAACAGTCCTTTAGATTCGAAATCACAAAGATGCTCATGAGCCATACATTAATTTGCTACTTGGGCGATGTGCCAAACTGGCTTGACAGAGTAACCAAACATTTCCTGGTGGATGAGAGCTAGCAAATGTGTTGTGACAGCCAGAAGTGTTTCTTGCAAAACACCAAACACACAGAAGACAACAGAGAAGCACACATTCATGAGACGTACTTTACGCAGTGACAAATGTGTATAGACACCTGTGGTGCACAGACATGCACACCTGTTCAGACGGTCTCAGGTCTCACATCCCTCAGTGCTTCCTTTCTCTTTGTGTGTAAAGAAATTACAGGGAAGACAATGAAAAATGTTCACTGCTCAGAGCTGTATTGGATTAAGCTAATTGAATTTGAAGAAAAAAATTTGCAGAACATCTCAGAAAAACATATCGATTATGAAGATGTATTAGCAATTAAATTTATTTGAGTTTTAATTTACTGGTTTTCTTTCTCTGTCTCAATTTTGTCATTTCATTTTCATGTGTTCAGAGATGCTACTTTGAGCTAGCGAACTGTTCTCATTTTTAAGCCACTTGCTAATTCACAGTAATGTGCAAAAAAAAATAAAAAAAATTCAAAGGTCACAAAATAGGCAGTGTTTCAAATCTTATTTTGCATTCCTTATGCAAAATAAATCACTTTAACTCACTGAACGTGATTTGAGGAAACAGTGCTTTACAGTAATTGAATAACTAACAGGATGCTTCAATGCAACTGAAACAACCTTCGCCCTGCAGCGGGCTAAAGGCTCATTTTGATTGACAGCTAGGATACTCCCTATCTATTAACGCATTCAAGACAAGTGAGAAATGGGAAGTTTTGGACTTACAATAAGTAAGTGTCAACACAGAGGGCACAGTGTTGTGAAGAAGACGGCTACAGGAAGCTGAACATTTGCATTGAGCTGCTCTTTTGGCTCCCGAGACCTTGACCTCTCCTTAGGTCAGAAGCTTCTCACATCCCAAATGGGATGAATGGATCTTACATTCAGCTGGATGAGGACATGTCTGTTCTTCAGGTAGAGTGTCTTGTAAAAAGTAATTTGAGATTTTTTACTTATTTCTTTTGTGAAGAGAGGGGAAAATAAGAGACGGCTTTCTAAAAGTTTCTATGGACAAAAATGAACTTTTCACTCTGAAACCCTGAAATGAAATCTAGTGCAACCAAAACTCAACTTATTTAACAGAGACCGACTGTATGTAATTTAATCTCTGTTGTAAAAACAACAGGTTTATGAGAGAACAAATCCTGAATCAAACAGGGTGCCAAGTGTATTCTTTTGATACAAAGGATTTAGCTGACATGTTATTCACTACTTGTTGTAGGTCTATCACACAATTAGTTTATGGTTGGAACAATGTGTAAAGGTTCCAACAGGTGTGAATATTTTTGCAATGCATTGTAAATTACAATAGTGCATACGAGAGGGCTTTATTGTAGTAGGAAGAAGGTAGTCAAACCCGCATCCATCTAAAATTCTTTCAGTGGTATAACATGACAAAACTCAATCCGTCTCAAGCGCCCTGACTTGACATCTGGGATAAAGTGACAGATCTTAAGTCAAACCCCCATAATCCTCCAATGGCTGAAAAAGACCAAATCCCTGGAGCTATGCTCTAAATGTTATGGAAAATCTTTCCAAGAAGGAGAGGAGATCAAGTCTTACATATAAATGTAATGTTTGCTGGTAAGAATATGTTTTCTAATATTAAAGATAGATGATTTTAAATGCAAAGATATTCTCATTTTTGTCATTGGAAACAAGCCTTCTTTACTTTAGCTTTATTTCTTTATTTTGTGTTTATCTCCACTGACTCACTGAGCAATCCATCATCCCATTTGGCTCCAACTCTGCTTTAAACACAAGACTAAAAGGAACAAAACGTCAATGTTCTTTTAACTACCTTTAAGGCAAACTAGTAATTCTTTGATTTATAGTCACTGTATTGCTAACAGGCCTTACTTCTTCACCGTTGCCTCTTTGAGCAGCTCACAAGTATAAACAGCCGCAGTCTGTAAAGAAGGTTTCAGGGACAAGGCCAGCATTTCGAAAAAGGCTTGATCAACACGTAAGTGGGCTGAACATTTGCAATAACAGTGCTAATCTATGCAAACTTTCCCTAGCCTTGTTGCAACGTTGAATGCCTGACCGGCCGTGCAAAGGCGTATGGTAAAATACACTCTGTAAAAATGGGACAAAGACAGACTTCTCGTCCAGCCTACAAAGGATTCCAAGTTTCGCCATCCTGCCCAGCTGCCTAGAATAGACAACACAGACTCTTTTGTCAGGGTGAGTCAATCTGTGTGGGTGTGAATGCATTAGCCCTTCACAACAGAATCCTGCCCTGGACTCCCCCGCTTTTGCTTTTAAATATTCTGTGATGGGTTCCCGCGGTCACATTTAGATCACTTCCGGATGATGAGTTGCTATAATAGAGAATGAATGGTGACTATTGATGTGCAGAATAATTATACATGGACCTGCATGTTGGGGAGAACACAACCCTCAAAGGGCAGTATGACAAACATGTTTTTCGGCCCCTGGTGACAAAGAGTGTGTTTTGATGTGACTGGGCATAAACCCTGATGAGGGTCATGCGATGAGGTTATCGATGCTGTGCGTGGGCCTTCAGTAGCTCTGTTTGTCCATTTCTTCACTTTGCTGTTTACCATCTGACTAATAGATTTCTGCATGTGTGCCTGTGTATATGTATGTGTGGTTGGTAATACTGGCATGCACAGACTCATTTTCAACAGTATACAGTCTGTGTGTGCCTGTTTTTGTCACTAAAGCCCGAGGAAAGGAATGGACCACAGCAGCAGACTCACACCGTCAGTCCTCTCTGAAGTCATCTTTTCCAACAGTGAGCAGACCACTGGTCATTATCTCACACACACATACATACCATCTGTGCAAATGTGAGTTTTCATGAAGGTCTATTATGTATCAAACACAATTAAATCATTTTTGAATGGCCAGCAGGGACCAAATGGACTTTTCTTTCTTGCAGAAGCTCTGGAATTATAGTCAAAGAAAAAAATCTATCTGCATGATTTGTGTTGCATTACACAGTTTGAATGGAAGGTCTGCTTTAACTTTTTATTTTTTATTTTGTGTGAGCCAAGGTTTTGTAGAATTTTCCAAAAAGTTTCAATGCTCCAAAAGAAATCACTACTGACATAGCTGCCTAAGAAAATCAAAAGCATCAATCAATCCAATTTTTTTTTCTGTCATCCAGGCTCTGACTCGAGTGCACCGCTACTGACCTCTGGACTTGGTTATGTTGCAAGGATTTTGTACTATTCTAGTCATTTGGTGCAGAGTTTTCACACCATCTATGTACATGACAGTTTTCTCCCATCCCTTTATGTTATGTTAATTAGAAAATGTATGCAACCCATGCTTACTGGTTCTGTGTCTCTGGAATTTATTGGCAACCATGCTGGAGAACAATCTTTTTGCTTGTTGACTGCAGGCTCCTGTGACCCTAAATTGGATGAAATACCCATAGAGAAGGAGTAAGAGAAAACAGTCATTGAAACAGCAACTTTGGTGTGATGTGCTACTTATTTGAGAATTATTATTGCTTTGCTATATTTAGCTACTTTTGGTTGTCGGTATTTCTAAATTTTTTAAAAATGCTTCCATTTTTAAAGTTTTCTAGAAAACGTGTAACTGTCCAGGAAAATTGAATGCTTTTTCAGGTCACATCTTTCCTCAACCAGCATACACACAAACACACTCACACAAATCTCCCGGCCTTCCTTATTTATACACACATATGCAGACAGGCGATTAACACAAGTACATTGCATACACACAGCTTGGCCCATTAGCTGTGACATGTGACGTTTCGACGGGGCAAATGAAGCTCAACAATTGATGTCAGAGCCTTACAAATTAAACAAATGGGGGACCGCCATGGTGTATTAGGCACCCCAAACCCCCTGATGAACACAGGCGAGGCACACGCCAGCAGGACAACATTGTATCGCTCTCCACTCCTCCCCTGAAGAAGGCTTGAGAATGTGACTGATAATGCCACACACACACACGCAAACACACTGAGAGTCATGTGCAAAATTAAACTAACTGCATATTGATTGCCAATTGAGCCCTTTGACAAGCAAATAAACAGCACCGATTCTGGAGATCAATGTGATTGATATGTCATTCAGTTGTTGGTGTAGCATCTGTCTGTAGTGTCTGTACACAGACTGGCAAATGCCTGTAGGTCAAAGAAAATATGTCAATGAGTGAGTATTAGGCAGGCAAAGTGTTTAGCAATATTTAGTATTTCAAATAGAATAATGTTGAATTTGTGTTTTCTTTTTCGTTTGTTTTGCAAATATAGTTTCAAGCATCCGAAGCCACTTCAGCTTTGATTCGGATAAAACAAAAACAATTGATGATTAATTTCAGAATTGTGCATTTGGTATTTACATTCATTCTTTAAAAGAAATTTTATGTACAAGATTGAGTATTGCGTGTGAACAAAAAGAGGCCAGAATCTACATAAACGGTCAAGCAGGTATTGTCTAAAAATTAAAATCCCAAACTCATCAAAGTCAACTAAAGGTTCCGCAATTAAACTAAAACATTGAGTAATGTACAATTAATATTTCATTTTGTGTGGTGATAGCATTTTACAGTTAAGTCCAAAATCATTCGTACTCATGGCAGATTTAGATGATGTAGAACACAAAGAGTATAGGTAGTATTTGCTAATTACACCTTCAACTTTTTTACATTCAATAACTGCCTAAAAGACATGTAGGAGCATTTTCACACATACATGGCAGGTCTCTGGGGAAAATTGGAGATTCCCAGGGGCCACAACAAGGAGTTCAGCCTTACTCCTAACCAACTAAACTTTCTATTAACACAATCATCTAGTAATTAAAGACTTATTTAAACATTGATTAACATAATTAAACACAGCATGAGGAGAACTATGGTCCCCAAAGTGCTGAGATACTAGAATAGCACTATCTATGGAAAGCAAGCCTGGTTCAAATTCCCATAATTTACTGTCTAATGGACTTAATGCAAATGTCCGAGTACTAAACATCCCAAGTCACAATTCTTTTAGGTCATACCTTTGCTAAGCAAACGCATTTAGATGGAGATTGTTTACATGATCAATGTTAGCGAGTAGTCATAATCTTAAGGCTGTATGATGTGTGTACATGCTGTGCATATTGTTTACCGTCACATGATGATGGGTGTGTGTATCTGTCGGAGCATTTGTTAATCCATACGCAAACACACTGTCCATCGACAGACCTTCTGAGGGGTGAAGCATCCTGGGAGCGATGGCGGTGAGTCATGATCAGGAGCGCCACGATTCACAGCACCTGCACACACTGCGTGCCAGATGCAATCACATCCAATCAAACTCAATCCCACACACACATGCACACACACCAACAAAATACAGAGAATTAACAGCTGTAGGGGTGTAGAAAAAAAGTCCAATAATGCCCCTCAGTATCACCAGTAACAGATATAATGGTTTACAACAGACACCTGTAAAGAATACGAAGCAGCTACAGAAACACACATGCTGGCAAACACAATCACACATGTACACAGGTGTGGCAGGTCCATTTTGTTTTCACTAACCCCCATACCCTTTGTACAATCCCCAGCAAATAGGACTGATGTTAGCCGGCAGATATAGGTGTTCACTTTCTTGTTTGGCTTTGTAAAAACATGCTGTAATGGCAGTGAGAAATTGTGTTGGGAATAAATGCATCACCTCTATTTGGGAGGGATGGCTCATCATAAGCCATCAGCCTGTATATGTGTTTGTGTGTGTGTGTGTGTGTGTCTGTGTCTGTGTGTCGCTGCATAAAGGAGGAGAGGAGAGAGATGGAATACCTAAAAGGGGTTAAGTGCCAGGGTTAGCCATCCAAGGAGCATTAAATGAAGGCTCTCACTTTGATGGACACCGGCACCAGGTTCCCTGATGTCCCAAAATATTAGGTTTCTCTTCTAATAATGTTGGAAATATTGCCTACTGTCATGATTAATCTGGCCGGCTGCTGGAGCTGATTGCAGGTGACGCGGTCACAGCACAGTGCCTGTGTTAGTTTCCACACACCGTCAGCTTCGCTCCACACAGAGCAGCAGCCAGGAGTGGGGCTGATAGCAGCCATTGCAGCCGCCGCTAATGCAATGTGACAGCAGAGAAGGAAACCTTTATTTTAATTCAAACAACAAAAGCCAAACAGCCAAACTTATCTGCGTGCCCAACATTTTCCCCTCAACACAATCAGTTCTTTTCAATGCTCTTTTTTCCTATCATTTTTTTTTTAATGGGTGAGGTAAATCTTTTGGAAGCAAGTATTTGCTGAAACTTTGGCAAAGAATGAGAGGAAGAGAAGAAGGGAGCATTTCAGTGGAGGTATTTGCAGATGAGGAGAAAGACACAAAAGCATTTGTCAAATCAAAAGCTTGAATTATTGCACATACTTGGGTCAGTTTCACATGTCACTTAGAAATCTCATTGTCGAGACGCTAAACAAGACCCCCTTTATCCGACAAGCTTGAAAAACAACGTTAGCCCTCCTCATAATCAAATCTGTGGATCCCAACAGGCCAGCAGGCCCTGCCACTTGGAATTCTTTGCATTGGCCATGGTCAGGATACGCCGTTTGGCCCCAACAATGGCAACATTGATTTTAGCGCCATGAGAATTTTGGTTGAGCTGTAAAAACTGGGACTGGGGGGAAACACCGATCTTCGCCTTTCCCAGGAGGGTGTGTGCGGTGCTGATGGGGGGAAGGTGAGTCACTCTTGGGCTCCAGGGCTCTGACCCACTGAACCTCTGGCCTAATTCAATCAGCCCAGCATCATTAGTCCACCATTATCAGACATTATCTCCCAGGCTAAGCAGGATAGTTATCTCGTGCCAGTGTAGGAGAAAAAAAAGTGCAAGACACACACTTCCTGTTCATTTTTGTGAGCCTGTGGAATAAAAATTGGAGCCTAATTGTTTTGCCACAATTGCTCCTTGTATACATGCATCGTTTTGAGAGTGTGCAAGATGGTTTTGTGGGGGAACTGATGTTGCATTGATGCCTTGTTGCTACGGGCTCAGGCCGTGGCAAAGACACGACCTTCCTGTTTTCCAGCGCAGTAACTTACTGCGTTCATACAAATTACCCCACTTTTCTTTTTACTGATTTAGCTGCTACTCAGTGGGCAGGGGTCAAACTGAGCTCTTTCATATGGGGACATCTTTTGAAGTGGCAGCAGACTACTGTGAGACTTAAGCACCAGGAGGAGGGACTGGGAAGGGGGGACTCATTGAACAATGGGGCCTCCTCAGAAAAGCCTCCAAATCTCTGTGGCTAACTTCAAACAGAGCCCCCGGTGTCAACGCCTGTGTTGTGGCTAGAGCTGAACATGCTGTTTCCTTGGATATAAATGTTTTATTAGAAGACACACCTCCTCAAGATCACCCTGCTGGAGTCAGAGGTAGGAAGAACAAGGGGAAACTGTGAGTCCCTCTGAGTGACACCAAACATAGGACTCTTTTCTGTTCTTATTTGTCCAACAATTTTATGTGTGGACTTTCTTTACACCCATTCAAATACTTTTCTTTCAATGAAGAAAATTATTACCTTTGCATGTAAAGCAAATGCATCCATATGCACAAGTTGTCACAGTACAGCCAGAAACTCCATTGTACTTTATTGGGATTAAATGTGATATCACAGGACGAAGTAGCACATAACACAGTTTTCAGTAAAATAAATATATATTTTTTTTATTTTACCTCCATCTAATCCTATGTCAAATAAAGTGTATAACTACTCCAACTACTGTTGAAATTCACTGTTCTAACTTCATCGTGTGCTTTTATCCCTTTATCTTACACTTGCACTTAGATAAAAATAGCTTTCACAGTAACTTTTCAACAAGATATATAAGCTTGTTTTAAAACAATAATTATTGTAAATGTGCCACAAATAACTCTTAGATTTTTTTTGTCACTTAAAACAGGAAGTATGTCTTGTTATAAGTGAAAAAATCTACTGAAAAGTTACTTTTAAATTAGTACTGTCTTCTTTCAATTGTAAGAGATTTGCACTAGAAACTAGACAAAGATACCTGGTAAAATGTTATGTTTTTGCAGTGTACAATTCTTGCATTGTACATACAAGAAGACAACTACTATTGAAAAAATGCCATAGCAAGCCCTTCTTGCAGTTTGTCATAAGCCATGATGGGGGCACAGCGTACATGGAAGAATGCGATCATGATGGCAGTATCATGCTGTGGAGATGCTTTTCTTCAGCTGCAACAGGAAAGCTGGTCAGAGTGGGTAGGAGAATGAAGGGTGCCAAACGTCCTGCAAGATAATTCTCTCACCTTTGCAGAAGTTTACCTTGAAGAACAACTAATCCTAAGCAGTCAAAGCAACACCTTTGAACAGAGTAGGCATTAACAACACTGTTTGTTCACTGTCATGCTCTAACTCTCTTTTGAAGTCTTCGCACAGATGTACTTCGTTTAAAAACTAGGTGATATCTGTTGGGAGTTGGCTGCACTGCTTTTCAGGTTTTTATTTATGAATAAAACAAACATAAATCGTTTTCTTTTCACTTCCTATTATGCACTACTTTATGTGGGACTGTCATGTCAAGACCCAATCAAATACACTGAGGCTTCTGTTTGTAAAATGGGAAAATGTGGATTAATTTGGTGTGAACAGTTTTGCAAGGCAGCATCCCTATACTTCAAATTATTTGAGTAATGAATGTCATTCACTGCCTTGTTGTGTAAATAACTCCGTCCAATTTTAACTTTGCTACACTCAGACAAATAAAACAATTTCCAAAAATTGTACATAATTCATCACTGATCTGTGTGGCCTCCCGTTGCTGACTCCTGTGATGTACCAGAGGAAGATAAATGTGAGAGCTGAGCCCTTTGAGATCCAGATGGTACCTTCCCAACAATAAGATTTAGGCTTCCACTTGGAAAATGATCTTTTTCCTTTGTCTGATGCTAATGTATCATCATCAAGCTGATAATGAGATGCCCTGAAATTAAAATCTTTGAAATATAGTTTCTGTCTGTCCTGATGATTCTTAGGTGTTTCTTTTGTCTCATCTTTATGAATTTATAAAAAATCTGATAGATAATGTGATGCAAAAATAGCCCTTTATAGATACAAAAACATTAAGGTAACATTAAAACAAAATGTGAATTTATTTGCAAGGAACTGCCAGTACTTTGCATGATCGTTGCCTACAGTATGCCATTTATCAAAATGTTTTTCTGTACAAATATAATTAGCAGTGAGAGGAATGTAAGGCATTTCTTTTTTTTACATTTTTATTTGCTTTGATCCTCCTAACAATGTCTCCTTGTCTCTTGGCTCTGCTGTTGCTCCATTGACGTTTGACATCCAGTCTGCCAAGCTTTGATTATGTTAATCAGAACCTCACATAGCCCCTGTTACACATCAGATTTTTGGTTTTATGAAATTATATCACATGATGATACAGCCGTTCTAAAAATCAGACAAATTACTGCTTCCCTAACATAACACACCTACTCATAGCAGGTTTCTACTTCGGCAGAACCGTTTCCAAATGTTGCTCTCTGTTCAAAAAGGGACCAGTTTCTGGGCCCCTATTACGCATTCTCAACCAAACGTCACAGAACAGGGAAGAGGTTTTAATTTGTTGACTATTGCTGCCGATCTCCTTTAAACTGCTTTTAATTGATAACGGCAAAGGAGAGCTGTGAACTTTAAATAGACATTCTAATTATCGGCTTTAAGAAGCAGGGGCTTTTTGGGAAATGTTATGGCATTTGGAATGGGATTAATGGGCGAGAGAGGCGCTGGCCACCCCGCAGCTAAATGACATTAAAGAGGGAGATGAGTGGTGCTGCTGAAGGGAGAAAACCCACTAGTCACAGGAGCCAGGGCTCCCACTGCCTTGGGCACGCACACTGTGGGGTAACGTGCAGGGGGGAGGAGAAGGGAAATGGGGCTACTACATTATCTCCACATAAAAAGATGTTCTGGCACAGTTAGGAATTTTCTTCACTAATGTGATACTCATGCTGATGACGAAAAGGGCATTGTAGTTCAGTATTTTATATATGGAGGCATATTTTGATCCCCAGACCAAATTTCATATATATCTAATTGGTTTGAAGGTTGTGTTAGAGTGTGAAGTTCTGACTCAAGTTCTTGTTATTGACAGAGTTCTACAGTTTTTTGAAGAGTTGTTCAGTAAATTAAGCCTTCGTGAAAGGAAGAGACATTGATGAGTGAATGAAAGTCTAGGAGCAGCAAGATATGAAATCTAACACAAACCTTTTATCATGTTCGTCTGCATAATAAGATTTCAACTGAAACTGCAGACAAACATCTTTCATTCATCTTTCTAGTTGGAATTTCTGGCCTTTGAGGCTTAAGACTTGGATTTGGTTTGGGGGTTCAAGAAAATTTGTAGTGATCTTAAAATATATTTGTTAATTCTTAACTCCAGCTACAAGGCATTCTTTAGTTAGGATTTAATGAAGACCTCAAATAGTGTAATAGGCCTAACTAATTCAGCTTGCTTGGGCCTCAATGGGTCTCGGTGGTCTTGCTGTGTGTTCTAGACGGAGAATCCGATCCCCCGTGGTGTTAGACTGGACGCCTGGGTCTGAAGGAGCTGCAGACTGACCAGCATGTCTGATGGATCAGCTGACGGCCGGACTGTAAGGGACTGAGCCAGAGCCTCAGGGTTAAGGATGATGAAAGGCTCGGCAGTAAACAAGGCAGTAAAGTGACACTGCTTCACATAAAAGACATTCTCATGTAGCAGTTGATGGGCGATGTTAACCTATATTAATGTATATAAATGATCAATTTCCTAGTAATCCAGCTAAGAAATCTGTCTGCAGGATGATTTTTTTTCCATGCTCAGTGAGCAGTTGTCATTACAGCGGTAAAGAAACAAGAAAATTGTTTAAATATTTCACATATTAATATTAAGCTATCAATTAAATTAGTTACACACAATGGGGGTTTATAATTATTATTAATAACAAGATCAATTTTATGATAATTTTATTAAGTAAAAATAAACACAAAACCAATAAAGACATAAAATGCTAAAATTAATGCTACACAAAAACATAAAAAATTTTGTGTAGTATGACCAATGACCATGATCAATGACCCCTGCTTAAAAATCTGTCTTCTCCACGGGCCAGTACTGCCTAGTGCCTTATACTAAATTGTGGAGAGGGAGGAGTTTTGAGGAAGAAAAGAATGAGACAAAAAAGTTTTAAACAATCTTTGGATTAGTTGGTTTCCACAACCAGAACACCTTGATTCTGTTTCAGTAAATTGGATATTCTGTGTGTTTCTTCACTGTGGCGTACGATCT
The DNA here is from genome assembly GCF_003331165.1 of Xiphophorus hellerii. NCBI lineage: Eukaryota > Metazoa > Chordata > Actinopteri > Cyprinodontiformes > Poeciliidae > Xiphophorus > Xiphophorus hellerii. The sequence continues at coordinate 3,021,898 of NC_045680.1, forward strand.
GCTCATCGCAACATGGCCTTGATGAAAGCAGACTTCTTAAAAATCTCCAGGACATATTCTTTTACCCGTACATTGTCTATGCCTAATTTTTCTTGTAAGGTCAGAGTGGGAGGACACAGAACAACCAACCAAGCAGGCACACACTCATATGGGAAGTTTGTATGCCTCATTTGGATTTGGGGAACTCATGGATACATGGAGAGATTATGCAAACTCCAGGACAGAACAGATAAAATATTAACTTCTTATAACATAGAATTTCTTTTTAAATTTTCTGAACTATCCTTTTAGAATCTGGCTTTTAAACATAGCAATGAAATTTTAGTTTAAAAAAAAGCTTTTATTCTATGCTTTAACAAACTAAAAACTGTACATTGTGAACATGCCTGATTGTTATGATGGGAGATATTCAGAGATTTCCAAGCTTTCTAAAGACAACCACCTTACAAAGTTTGACTCTGTTATATTTGTTCTTTTCTAAATCTGTTATACATTTTTAAAACATGTAACTTAAATAGGTTAAATACAACATTTATTTGCTGTTCTTATATTCCAGGATGTTAAAGTTATACAACCAACAATAACAAAGAAAACTGTAACTTACAGTAAGAACTTATGTAACAACTTATTTTGTAAAACACTTTAAACTACCTTGTTGCTAAAACGTGGTATACAAAACAATTTATTTCTTGATTATAGATTAAATGGAAACATAATTTTAATTTTAGTGCCTCTAAATAATTTGGATTTGATTGATCTAGGCATGAATTGACCTTTTCATCTTATAAAAAGTAACTTTAAACTGCACTTCTTATGGCGTGGCACAACATAAATAAGATGTCAGATGTTGTAAGTTACTTATGAGTGCGTATATTACTAATGCTTTGGTAGAAAGTCACAATGAAGTAACAATTAATTCCATAACAAGCATGAAATGGAAATAAATTGCAAACTACTGTAAGTTACAAGCAAGACAATCTCTTTTCTTGAATGTAATATCATTTTCATGACTGACCAATAGTGTTTCATTCACAGGGGCCTTAACCAAGGGTCCAGACTTGGCATGTGGACCTCTCTTTGGCTGGCCCCAGGCTAGAGGATGAGACCTGGGGAGAGTTGAGATGAGGCTGTCACACTTCCTACAGATCCATCATTATCACTAATCCAGTCACAGCACTGGGATCAGCACCAGGCCCATTCATCTAGAACCGTCATTAAAGAGCTAAATGAGAGCGGCCTCTGCTAATGAGGTAATGAGAATTTCTGTGTGTGTGTGGGCGTGCGTGTGTGTGTGTAAGACAGCAAAAGACAGGCAAGACAGACAGCGAAAGAGAAATTGCAAGGACAGAGACAGATTTAAATCAGCAAAAGGAGGGATGAAGTAAGCAGTCATATAGGAAACAGATGACAGTACAGTTCAGACACAAATTCGAACCCCCTTCTGCATGAGCCACGTTTTTCAGCGATCCCATGAGAGAGACCTTATCATTGGGCCACCTCAACCAGCTTTGTTTATTGCTCTCTAAACAAAAGCCAGTGTTGTACTTGTTTGTGATCACTCTTTAATTCGACACAGCCTTGGGTGTCTGGACGCAACTGTTTTCTTCTGGTAATTGCAATACCACCAGGGTAAACATTATTGTCCTCTCAGTTCTACTCCAGCCCAAAACAAAGCCTGGCTGAAGTCGTGTGAAGTGGGGATATCGGCCTTTGCTGTGTGACATAAATCAATTATTTATGCGTATGATGGTTCAAAATATTTATCTTGCTCCATGTTATACGAGGCCAAGTGCTCGGAAAACAAATAGATGTCTGTATCAAAGGAGCACGAAAGGTAAACAGCTGACGTTAAAGACAATGTGTGACCATCAGCAGAGGTGGAAGAACTTTGGGAAAAAAGCTTCTCAATGATTGTCAAAAGCACACCAAACAAACAGCACTAAACTATTACAGGAGTTTCATAGGTTTCTGTTTTTAAAATAATTCAAATAAAAGTGAAAATCTCTAACAATTAATTGTTCACTTTATGTACAACATTGTATTTCTGGTGAACTTATGATGACATGAAGGATGAAGTTGAATATGATGACCCAAAGAAGGATCTGTATGGATTGACACGTAAATGACTGTATAAAAGATAAATGCACTCAAATCAAAGACAGTACAAGCTCAAAAAGTTTAATTTCAGTCCAAATGCATTTTTGGAAGAAAGACAGAAAGAAAAAGAGCTTCTTAATTCAACAAAGTAGCATCTCTTAAAGCAACAGTTTTGGTACATGATAGATTCCAAGAATAATACATTATTGGTAAAGGAGACAAATGAGCATTTTTTTTTAGGATTTTAAAAGCTATATTAATTTCTCCTCTCTTATATTACCTACAATGCACTACACACTGATCTCTCAACTAATTGTTTGCCCCAAATGACATTGTGAAATCTTACAGATTTTCCTGACCCAAGCAACCTCTTCCCTCAAAAACATTTGCAAAGAAAACAAATATTTATATCTCCAATTGCATTCTTAGTGAATCAATCAATATTGAATCTGATATTTGTTTTAACGCTGATTTGGAGAAATTGTCATGATCTATGTTTTTCTGTGTTTATTTCTGAGTTTTCAGTGTCCTTGAGTCTCTTCGTTGCAGTGTTGTATAAAGTACTGAAATCTCAGAGTCAAGTAAAAGTACAAGTACCTCTCCAAAATATGACTTTGGTAAAAGTCGAAGTCACTGACTGAAATGTTACTTGAGTAAAAGTCTTAAAGTATTTGAAACTTCTTGTACTTAAGTATGGAAATTACTGTAAAAATGGATGTACTCAAGTAATGTAATGAAAAGTACAAGTAAAAAGTAAAACAAAGCAAATGCAGTTTGAATGACATTTTTTATATTTTGGTAAACTTGTCAAATACACTTAAAATAATGTACCCAACCAAGTGCAGGCAAAATTAAACCTGCTAATAGATATACCTGCAGGCATCATTTAGTTAAGAAAATTAGGTGCTTTACCTATAGCACAAGGTTAACTTAACCTGCTTTACAACTGAACCAGCTTCTTAGTATACCCTCCAGGACAGAAAATACAAAGTTTTTGTAAGCCTTAAGTTTTCCCTTCAAGTAAGGTCAGTGCTGAAAATGAGAAAAATAAATAGTACAGAAAATGCGGCCAACATGAAGAAAAAGAGCTGTTACGATTACTCTACTTCACAAATCAGTGAATCAGTCAATGCTACAGTCAGTAGGTGGTGCACACAACTGGTCATTATGCAAAAGAAAAAAAGAATTGGGAGGGAAATGCAGCTTATTGGCATCTGTAAACCTGGTTTTGAACTTGCATGCCTTTCCTATATTCGTTACATTTAGTCTAAATTGCTATCGCTATGGCTTCTGTCCCCCCTTGAACAGAGGAGTCTAGGTAGCCTGCTACAGTCAACATTAGGCCTAAGCTAAATACACCACGTGTGGAACTGAAACAATGCCAAACAAAGTTCATTTATGGTCAACGTTTCACAATACAGTAGTGCCTAGTGACCAAGCTATAGTTACTGAAACAGGAGGATTATAACCATTTCATAAGAAGTTACCTCGATGTGTTTCTTCAAGTTGGACGGGGAGTTTTTGTAAGATAGAATTTCCATGTGACTGCTACTGATTGCGAGACTTGCTTTGTGTTTAATGGGAGAAGCGAAACAGGTGTATCCTAATTAAAAGTAAAGAAATCAAGAAATGGCAAAAAATGTGGAATGAAGATAAGAAAGGAAGAAGATTATATGAAGTACAAAAGTCAGTTTGAATTCGAAGCATTAATGAACGAAACAGAAGAGAAGAAATAATAATTAGTAGATTAAGAGTAGGTCATACCTACTTAAATGACATGCTTTATAAAATAGGGAGGAAAAATAATGATAAATGTGAGAGATGTGGAGAGAAAGAAAATGTAGAACACATATTGATGAACTGTAAGTCAAATGAACTCGAAAGGGAAGAATTAAAGAGAATAGTTAGAAATATGGGGCATGAATGGAATCTTAAAGGTATATTAGGAAATGAAGGAAACATAACAGATATTCACAAATTAAGGAAAGCATTGTTTATTTATCTTAAGAATACAAAATTAAAAAGTAGAATTTAATAGATATGAAGTAATGCTTCTACACACTCATGTACAGTAGGTGGCGGTATGCACCTTAAAGTTGCTTGTGATCCGCCATAATAGAAAAGAAGAAGAAGAAGAAGTATCCTATTGGTGGTGATGAACAAGCCCAGGCAAGCAGGCTACAGACTTTGTTCGGTAGCCTGCTTGCTACTTGCTAATCAGTAGGTGGGGTCAAAACACTTGCGTTTCTCTCTCTCGCTTTTTTGTAACGAGTAACTAAACCACACATTGAAAATGTATCGGAGTAAAAGTACGCAATTAAGTTCGGAAATATAGTGAAGTAAAAGTGAAAGTCATCAAAAATTTTCATACTCCAGGAAAGTATGAAGTACTCCAAAATATACTTAAGTAAAGTAGTGAAGTATTTTTACTTCGTTACTATACAACACTGCTTCGTTGTCCTGTCTCCCCTCGATTACTCCCAGGTGTGTCTCGTTCCCTGATTACCTCCTGTGTATTTAGTGTCACCTGTGTGTCTGTGTCTTTGTCGGGTCCTCATCTCATTTTGGCTTCTGTTCTGCCGTGTGTCGCGTTAGTCCATTCGTGCTCTCTGTTGCTACCTGTGTTGAGCCTCAGCTTCCGCTCAGCAGTGCTGCCAGGGATTTGGACTGTTTGTGTGCATTATTTCATCATTAAATCTACCATATCTCTCTTATCTGGGTCTCCTAGCGTTTTGCCTTACCACTCATCCACACCACTTTATGACAGAAATCTGTCTTTTGATGGGTTGATGATCACAAAGGCTCTCATTTTTGAGTTTCTCCTCTAATCTCAAAGTTTTGAACTCATAGTAAACCAATAAATCCGAAACTAACAGAATGAAAAGCTCCCACTTCTTTTCAGTGCTGATTAAATTAACTATGCAAAAAGCTAACCAGTCTGTTAGCAAGACAGAAATCAGGTTACTGTGGGGCAAACAGAAGGCAACACGATCAATAACTACACTTATGCCATTGCAATCAATGTACTTTAAGCATGTCCATTAAAATTTTCCCAACTATGGTGCATATTATGAGGCAGTGATACCATTTTAATGAGTGGATTTTAAAATTATGATCTGCTTTGAAAAACAATGAACTGGCTAATTATGACGTTTCATCTAAGATAATGTTTCATCCTTTCAACATGTATAGGTTTTTTGACTAATGGTGCATTCACACCTGCGCTGTATATAGTCCACTTTAATCAAACTCTGGTTCATATGTCTAGAATTTCCGGGAACGCTCCAAAAGCAGGGTGTGGACAATAGAGCAGGGCATTCTGGGTAAACATAACAAAAACAAGCATGAGAGTCTGATGCTAGTGGGAAAAATTACTCATGCTCTTTCACCAAAGACAAGAATAAAATAAAAAAATCCTTCAACTTCTAAAATCTGACGCAGCTCCATTGTTTACATTTTGTGAAGAAGGAAATTTCCCTCATGTTTTCTTTAGAGGTTTTTGTGTTATTTCCTTCAGCAGTTCTTGGTGCAGCATCACCATAGGTTTTCCAATTAGTTTGGATTGTGAATGCAATGTGAAAGGAAACTGCAGCAGCTGTACATAAAACAAATTATGCAATTTTGCACCCCAATCCAACCCATTCTACCAGACTATCAAGTGTGAAAACACCCTAAAATGCATGTGCCCCTTAACAGCCTCTTATAACAATCTTTGATAATCGCTCTATATATTCTTTAAAACAACAGGTGGCAATAGCTTCCTCTAACTTTGTTTCAGGGATCACGCGTGCATACATGCACTGGTGATCATGCCCCTCTCATCCTTTCACCTGCCTCCTGTCATCTCATATCAGCTAAATGAAAAGAGGACTTGACCTTGCGCTTCATTGCCATGCTAAGTGTTTACAAATTGTTTCAGTCCCACTTGTGGGGGATGCTGCGGAGGCAGCGAGTGGTCAGAATGGGCTGTCGTACGAATTCTGCTGATCTCTGCATGACTCGCCACCCTTATGGTGTTGCACATTGCCCTCCATTAATAAACAAATAAAGGGATCACCCTGGAGGTCATTGGAGCTCAGCTGGTCCATTTGCCACGGCAATGCCTCGGCTCACGGGGATCCAAAATGGCCACCCGCCGCGTCTCCCTGTCAGACGGCTGCTAACCTTGTCTTTGGTGATGGGCAGAAGGGCAGGAGGCGGGGTGTCAGAGGGGGGGTTGGGTGGGACATGCACCCTCCCACTTTTTTCCCCAAATGCTGATTAGTGTGAGTGACAAAGTGGTGCAGAGAGTCCACTCAGGCCTTCATAATAAATCTATCAGGGAGTAATAGAATTCCATCAATCCTTGCTGCTCAGTCTTATTCCTGCCCTCCCTCCTGCTCCCCACCCCTCAAGGGGTCACCATGTCTGTGTGGTGTTGGTGGGAATGTGAAGAGGGGGCGCAATCCTCTGAGATTGTACAACTGTTATTATTCAATTACACTCCCTTTTCTTCTCAGTTAAAAGACCGTGATATCATTATCACTTAATGAATATATATAATTGGATCTTGGCTGACGCTTCCTCTTGCTCTGATGAATACCACTCACTATTCATTCGACCCCCTGCTCATCCTCTGCTACAGCAGGCTGTGGAGTTGATGATGATGATGATGATGGTAGATTTACGTTATTTTCCCTATGCTTCTTGGATTTTTAAATGTTCAATGAAAAGTATTGTAAAGATTAAACCTGGATGTGTCTGAATATGTTTTGTGTAAAAGTTGTTAACCAGGTTCACGGATCTAAGAGCAATAAAGTAAATAAACCATTTTGTTTGAAGGAAATTCAAAAACTGATAAAAATAAAAACTAGTTCAGGACAAATTTAAAATGACAAATCAGAAAAAAAACACAGGGAAACAGACTGGTGACAATACTAGGATGATGTGACACTGAGGTCTTGTACACACATAGTAAGAGTCTTTTTTTTTTTTTTTTTTTAAAGGACATCTCCTCACATCATTTAAAAAAATCATAGTACACACAGGATCAGTTTCAGAAAAGTTTTCATACACATGAACCAGCACAAATACACCCCGGAGCGTTGTTTTAAACATAACAAACCTATAGGGGGCAGTGCAGTGGAAATCTAAAACCTATGTCAGCCAATCAGATTGCTTCAAACCTAACACGACTTTTTGTTACGAATTAAACATGGTGCAAGGAGACTCAGATATGTGGACAGATATATAGGTTGAACCACTTGTAAATATCATAATAGAATTCAAAGTTAAAAAACACAAAACAATGTCAACTGGGAATCATGTCAAAGCAAGTACGGTATATATTGACGTATTATTTGTTGTAGACTTTAGTGCTCTAAATCTTTGTTTTCCCATGTTCACACACAACAAATATGGAGTTTTTAAATCTCTGCTTTGGTATAGTTTTCAAAAGTAATTGTTTTTAGCAATGCAAATCAGTTTTAGTGTGGATGAAAGGCCAAATGCATAAATATGACTTCATTCTCCCAGATATCCAGCTATGGATGGATTGCATCTCAGAGCAGAAAAATACATATGAGATACTAAAATACAGAACAAAAGCACAAGGAATGTTAAAACTAAGAAAATAACTGAATAAATCCTAAATATATCAAAACACAATACTGAAGTGCCACAGATTACAATGATTTTATTGTAAATCATTGTACCTAATTAAGCAGTAGATCAACATATCATATACATGTCCAATTAGCACATTTTGGAGAAATTGTATATAACAGCTGTATTTTACGGAAGGAAATACACCTCTGGCTTTGTTTTACTAATCAGCCATTTCATGTTGAAACAATAACTGCTTTCATCGTCAAATTATTGCAATTTCTATGTTTTTTTCCCTAATAACCTCATGACAATTTGAAGGGAAATGACTTACAGAAAGTCATTAGGTTCATAAGGTATCTGTATTTCATCTCTGCACATGAAGAAATTATGTGTAGCATCAACATTATCATACACTGAAGAAAGGTAGATGATGGAAATACCTCATAGCTCATGGATTGCTTTTATTGCAATGTGACTTCTGGTTGGTGTGAGTGTGGATAATCCCAGAGGACATCAGGAGAAAAGCAGGGATCTAGGGAGGGCTTACATCACTGCCGTCATGACAGTAATGACCATCAATATTCTTACAATCTGTTGGGGGGGGGGAAGGAAAGAATGGATAAAGATGGTGAGGAGCAACATTAAAAACATTGATTTAGCATTTGTCCACTTCATTTGAAATGAGACAATGGGGCAACAGGGAGTGAAGGGGCCGGGGCTTTTCAAGGAGCCAAAATCAGGGAGTGTTTAGACACCTCCCATTCAGATGTTGCCCTCCTGTTGGAAAGCAAAAGCAACTGTCCCTCCCCTCCGCATTGTTGAGGGTAAATGTGGCATAGCAGGGGCTGAGTATGTCTGTGTAAATCAGACATGGGAGAGCGTGTGAGGCGCTGGGAGCGTGTGCATGTGTGTGCTGTCCTGTTCACACATAATAGAGGCCTGATCGCTCGTTGTCATTAATCCTGCTTAAAGTAGACAGTGTTGGCAGAGTTGCAGCACCCCAATCCAGCTGCTCTCCCCACTGAGACATGTTAGACACCCCCAACACACACCCTCCCATCACCCCACCCGTCACCCGCTCATCCACAGCTCTCCATCTCCAAATTCTCCACCTTGTTCCGCACAAGTCCATTTCCCGTCTCAAATCCCTGTCTTTGCACCCCAAACCAAGAAGCCCAGTCTATCTCATTCACCCATCTTCACCATACATCACTCCAAATTAAATTTACATTAGGCCTTCCTTTATCAGAGAAGCTGAAAGAGCTGCAGAGAGGGAATGAGATCGGGGCTGACATCATTCCCCGGCAGCAAAGCACATGACCATCATCCATTAAGCCTCCTTTATACACATGTCTAAGGATTCCACAAAAGTTCATGCATACCTAAGTGAAAGTTTATGTTAAAAATTAAACGCTCTTTTAGGAGGACAAAGGAGTTTCTGAACTGTTGACTTTGAGAGGGGCTTCATTACCCCTAACCATGAATGTCTAGCATCGCAATGGACAGCCCCCATTTTCTCCCCTCTTCTCATTTTCTTCTTTTTTCTTCCACCTTTGCTCCGGCTGCCTCGTCTCTTCTGCAAAAGTATTTTTTCTCAGTCTTGTGTTAGCCATTTTGGGTGTTATCTCACCCCCTACAGTGATATAATATCAGACCTACAGTCTCTTTCAAAAGTTTTGCTACATTTTCCCACTTTTCAGCGGAATTATTCTTTATGGGTTTATGTCTCCTCCAGCTTTGCACTAATAGAGATTGAACATTTTTGCCTGTTTTGCAAAATTGTTTAAGCATGGTCAAACTGGGTCAAAGACCTCTATAAACGGCAATTTCTAAGTCATGACACAAATTATCAATTGGATTTAGATCTGGCCCATAATGACATATTGAAATGATTTGATCTAAATTATTCCAGTGTCTATTTAGAGTCCTTGCCCAGCTGGAAGGCAAATCTCCATCCCATGTCTTTGTGATGACACTAACAGATTTTCTTTCAGGGTTACCTTGTGTTTAAGGCAATCCATCTATCCATAAACACTGATTTGTCAAAGTATAACCCCACAGGATAAAACTACCAACACTACTCTTTCCTATAAGGATAATGTGTTCAAGGTGTGGTTTTGGATAGTTTTCTCAATTTGGCAAAGAAGTTACATTTGAGTCTCATCTTACTTTCACATCTTTACTGTGTCCCCTACATTGCTTAAACTGCAAACAGGACTTCTTATGACTTTCCTTTTGTCTCTTTTTATAATCTAACTCTGCTTTTAATTTATCCATAACTTTACCATAGCAGTTTATTACTTGTAGTGTGCTGAATACACATGCATTCCCCACAAACTTTTGAAAACTTTGTTTTCTTTTGCCTCGTGATTAAACTGCTTGTACAATTGAAATGAAAACAGTTATGTTTATGGTTGTAAAAATAAAAAATTGCAAAATCATCAAATAAGCCTATATATATAAATCATCATCATAATATATATATATATATGTTAATGAGTATGAGCTCATTGCTATATATACAATTTTGTCTCTCTCTCTATATATATATGTATTATTTATTTTAAAATTTTTATATAATATGAACGGAAAAAAACATTAAAAAATATATGATTTTTGCTTTTTCACATGTTTTTTGTTTTGTACATTTGGGCCAAAAGTACATGTAGGTTAAGGATTTCAGGAACACACAGTTTTTTTCCCTTTTCATTAAGTTTCATTTCATCCAAAATTAAAGAATTTAAAATGGGTGTCTACTTACCATAAACATAAGAAGCTGAAGAAGAATTTTAAAAAAAAGTGCTAGAGTGTCTTAAAGCTACATTTCATTATTCCTATGATGAGCCAGTTAGCTCTGCTGTATTTTTTTCTGTGTTACTTTCTGTGATGGAACGTCATGTTCTCCATCTTGCCACGTCCTGTTGTGTCAGACTGTGTAGTGCTTTGTCACTTTGCATTACGCTGCAGCATGTCATGTTGAGTCCTCTCATCTCAGTCAATATCTGTGATGCATTAGGACAGCGAGTTATCTCCCCTCACCTTTGGGGATATATTTGCACCAGAGTGCCTGAAAGCAGCTGGAGTGAACCAGCTCAGTAAAGGCACCTGAGTGCTAGGCGCTTACTCTTTAATTGCTTCATTATCGTCTATGCTAATCCCTCTATAATTTCGACACTCATTTTCCACACTAATTTGTCCCGGTCCCTCTCCAGCTTTCTCCTCTCACAGTCTGCAGCGCTATGGCACCTATTTGCTTTCCAAGGCAACGATAACAATTAATGCAGCAGTTGGCGGCGCTTGTTTCCTATAAACCTGTTGTAGCCGACCAAACAAGAGACTGCTGATAAACAGACTCTGGAGCCAAGGCACAGAGCTTCACAGCACCATTTGTCTCTCTAATTATACTTTAATTACAACTGTGTATGCTAATACACTAAACATTTGCATAGAACATCCAGACAACTTTCCGCGTCCTCTTCAGGAGTGCTGCAGAAGGAGAACAACAGCAGCAGAGCTTATTAGAGGAGGTTCACACTGTGTGAAATCACACGTGGGAGTTGTTTAGAACCCAAAACAACGTCACTGAGCTCGCTAACAAACTGTTTATGTTTTATTGTGGTGTAACAGCAAAATCTGAGTGATCACAAAATTAGGAAGCAATTCATTTATGTGCTATGAAAGCTTCTCATACATTTTCAGCTCTGTTTCTAAATGATTATGAAAGCGATGCATGGTGATAGTGTTTCTTTCCCAAACCATTATCTCTAGATTCAAGTTACTTTGCAGCAGGATGAACATCTGAGTTATTTTTGACTAGGATATGACACTTTAATCCAATACTAAACAGGTTTCTACGATTTGCTTATTTCACTCTGGAATACTGATCAAAATTAGAAATATCTTGTCTAGGAATGACGCTGCAAGTAGTCCAGCATTTGTTGCATCAAATGCTGGACTTTTGTCTTTCTCTACTATCAGGAAGTCCACAAAATTCAGCTGATTATATCTCAATTTTCCAAAATATAAAACCTGTCAATCTTCTTTTATGCATCTCCTGCACTCCAGGTCTCCACTTGATAATTATCACACCTGCCTTTATCTAATCCTGTTGTTTTTCTCTTTATTTAGCTCAATGTCCTTCATTTACTAGATCATTCTCACTGATTACTTGTTTTTCTGTTTTGTGTAGCCTTTCGGCCTTTCTCTTATTTACTAGGATAGTGCTGTCGTTTTCTCTCATTTCAGTGTTTCAGGTTTTCCTTCTCCACAAAGGACCACAGCTATGATTCTCAACACTACAGTTAACAAGTCATTTAAAACTAAGAACAGTTTTAAAAACAATATGAATCTTTAGAACAAGTCATATGATTCTCAACTTCTCTGTAATTCTTCTCTTTTCTATTTTATTCAATGCCTTTGACTTTGTTGCCCCTCAAAGCGAGGCATTCAGCTAAACCACTAATTTAACCATATCATTAAATTATTACCATATAAACGACCCAAGATCTTGCATGTGATCAAGCTCTCCAAATGCCACCAAATGCTAAGGAACTCCCATTTACAGACAAGTAACCCAGACAGTCTTGTTGAGTAATTCCTTACTGAGCCATTTTGGGTAAAATAAAGACATGGATTGGCCATAAGAAGATAGACCTCTGACAGTTAAGGGTACCAGCAGAGGTGAGGATGATAATGGTGGCAGATCAGTGTTAAACAAGGTCTTACACTGAGAGGAAATATATGTGAATCTGCTGAGGTGGCAAAGGCAACACATGGCCTATTCATTTGTAATTAGGGCAGTGATTTCACTCTGTAAAATGATCTCGTAGGCAGCGATTGACTCAGTCCCTCATTAAGAGTACAGTCACATGATTTTCTATTTCTGGTTTAAAAAACTGATGCTAAAAATTACATTTTACAGTATGTCTGTTAATGTTTTACCTGAATAGATCAGTTGAATATGCCTACATATTTGTCACTCATCTGCAGCAAGCAAGTCAAGTCAAAGTAGAACTTTTTAAATGGATTCACTTTTTTGCAAGGGTTAATTGTCACCATACAAATTATTGACAAGAAAAGTCAAACAGGGTGAGAGAAATTAAGTTAAACTCCTAATTGCATAACTATGAGTCAAACAGTTGTGTCTTGGTTCATGTTTTGTTCCTGTCATAAAGAATTGAGACAGCAACACAGAGAAGAGTCAGCAGTGAAAACAGGACAGATCATGTTTCTCTCGCAGATCATTTATCTGACAGAAGGCAGCAAAAGAGCAAGTGAAATGGAAGAAAAAAAAAAGAGGAAAAATTTTTGACTACCCCGCCAATCTTTCATCCTCTCTGAACTCATCCATCTTGGATGCACCTCTTAATTTGGTTCTGCCGAAGAGTGGCCAACAGAATCCTTCAGCCATTGAAAACAAATGACCTGGGTAGGGAGGGGCAACAACTCACTGCTTACTGTGCAACACAACTCAACATCTGTGGTTTACTTTGTGTTAACTGAAGATTTAAAACCTTCTTGGTGAGTCAAGTCCTTCTGCAAAAATGTTTTACGAACCAGAACAGAATTATGCTGACTCCCCAATTGCAGATATAATCAAATGAACTTGAGATCTGAACTTAAACAAGAGTGGTTTTGATTTTGTTGTCCTTAAGCCCATTTACACTAGCATATCAGTACACATATGGTCATTGTCCACTTGAAAGACCTGTTTATATTTATTCTTATGTCACAATATTACATAAGTGCAGATGTTTATAAATGTAAACTTATATATGTAGTTGTAGATGTAAAACAATAAAGTCATCTAAAATCAGTAAATATTTTTGTTTACTTTGAGAAATTATCACCCATTTCATTTATTTCCAAATCTCTATGTGACCACGTAGAACCCATTTGACTCTCTAAACTGTCAAAAGATAGATAACACAACCTAAGGTACATGCAATGTTCCAAATGATCAAAACAGATAAAAAGCTGTCTGAAGTCCGAACATAAATCATTAAAATTTATGACCGAAATGAAACAAAGAATTAATTTTGACCAATCCGAGATGTTTTCACCAATGACAGACAATGACAGGCATGCAGCTAAGACAGGGCAAAGGCTGTGGTCGAGTCTCGTTAAAGTAACTTCTGTGTCGTGAAGTGAAAAACAAAGTGGCCACATGGTGACATTTGTGACTCCATCGATGTCAAACTAATTTTACTGTGAAACCAGATGCCCTGTGTCATCCTCATGTGAGAGTTGAGTAAGAGGCCTAGAATACATTAGGGAGATGATACCCCACTCACACACAAACACAAAATGCAATCAGCTGTGTAAGACATATCAAAATGATGAAATGAACACAGGAAAAATTTGAGTTTTCACACAAGTTGCATCAGAAGACATGGCACATACAGTATAAATTAACAGTGATAAAACTCCATCTTTGAAAAACCAGACAAACACAAGCACAGGGCAAACTGTGTGACTCTGCGGGACCATTGGACAGATGCCTCTGAATGTCAGTATATTTGGAGTGAAGATCCATGAGTCCCTAGCGGACAGGGAAGCTATTTCTACATGCTGACACCTTCTTTATTTATTTCTTTATCTTTGTATATTATGTATATACACATAACCTGCATCTTAACTCGAGTCGAGCAAATCTCAATCTCATTGTAATCTGTTGATGACAATGACAAATAAATCTTATCTTATCTTTCCTCTGCTTATGTGATTCCAGTTTTGAATGGCACAGAGCCCAAGTGGTGCCACATTTAAAAATGTAAGTATAGATTGCCAGTGAATTTGTTTTACATTTTGTCACATTACAGTCACAAACTTCAGTGTACTTTAAACACAAACTTTATGTGACAGACCAACAAAAGTGGAGCATGATTGTAAAGTTTAAGAAACATAATACATAGTTTATCTTTTATTTTTTTGCAAATACATTTTTTCTCATGACATGAATCACGTAATCAACAACCGGATGTTGCCAGCGGTGCAAACCATGAAGAAGAAGACGACAGGGAGTAAGTGAAAGATAATTTTACTTTTAATTGGTTTATTTGGTAGGGACAGACATACAGCGACATAGACAAACTGAACAAAACAGCAGTCCCATGTTTACGTCATAGAGCAATAGCAACAGCTAATTCGCAGCACTTGTCCCTAGATGGGCTTTTTGCACATCATGTTTTTCAATGACTTATTCAATGACGATTTTAATTGTATTTCTTATTTAATGGAAATGGTGCAATTGTAAAATTGTGTTTTTTGACATTAGCAGAATATAAACAAAGTTTTGTACACATTTGTAATGGAAACACAATTTACCCATCTTTGTTTTGAAAATCTAGTTTAACCTCAGTCAGAGTGGATGGAACAGAATCAGTGACAAAGGACATCCACTCCAACACTCACCATCCTCAAAAGTAAATCTTTTTTTTTTCACTTTTTGTACAGTATAGAGTTTTACATTTTTCATCCACCTCTCAGTGTGTTTCTTTGATTTAGGTCACATTCACTGCCACAATTATGTAACTTCCACATGCTTGCTGTATCTGCTGGCTGGTTGAAAAACATACAAGGATTTAAAAAGGTTTCCTTTCAACAATTAAACTATCCTCCATAAATGTCAGTATATTGAGTTTACAGCAGTAGTCATCCTGTGGACAGATTCAACCACCTGAGCTATAGATCTCTGCAGCTCCTCCATGGTCGCCATGGGCCTGTTGACTGCTCTTACCTTACTGCTTAGCCAGTGATAAATAAGTTAGGTTGTAAATTGAACATATCATTCTAAAACGCCCCTGATCTGCAAACACAACATGCTCACTCACTCATGTCAGATGATCATTTTGAGTCAAAGCCACTGACCTCTTAGATGCTACTGGCGATGGAGAGAATTGCCATCAGATGACTTTGGTTTTGGGCTAATACAATTTGTAGCGATGAGCCACATCTTTGAAATTGATCAAATGTTTACAAAGCAATTAATTTGATAAATTAAGGGGAATCGTGAGGTAGTAGGAATAGGTCATGGAATTTGTGCACAGTGAACTCATTGTAGACACTCCTGAAGTCGGATATGTGACGTTTGTAATTATCAGTCATTAAATTTCCTGGACATAAAGCAGAGTGCCAGCCCCACTTATGGCTTTTTACTGTTTTCAAACATTTTACTACAAAATGTTTGAATATCTGTACTTCCTAGTATGACAATTTCAAACATTTTGCTTTTCTTATTACATGAACATCATTGGAAGGATGCAGTTTAAAGAAATAAATTTACCACACTTACAAGGCGGTGTTGGGTGACTCTGTCATCTAGGGACTGTGATTGGTTTATACGAAACAAAATAAGACATCAAACAAACAAGTATCTCCCAGTAATCAGTTGAGAGAAATGAACCAATTATTGACTCTATACTGGATTAAGAAAAGTGTTTAAGAAACTATACAAAATCAAATTAATTGCCATGTGGCATTAAAATGTTTGATCGCAAAATATTTACATCATAATTTTGATTTGTCACAGCTTCTCGCAGTGCTATTCATTTTACTACGTCACGTATTGATAGTAATGTGGACGCTCATCTGTCAGAAATTTACTATAATTGTCTGCTTGGATGAAGTTGTTTGATCAGGTGAAATGACCAGCAAAAGGGGGAAGTAAAGAAGCAAAAACGAAGCAGAACAGAGGAGCATATGAATAACTTCTATCTAACTGAAATAAAAGAAAAATTGTGAAATTCTAAGATTTTAAGACTTTGCTTTGATGGATTGGTGACATAAAGTATAAATTATAAAACAGCCGTGTAAAACAATAATTATAAATACATATGACAATTAGAGAATCATAAATGTTTTTGTTTGTTTGTTTGTTTTAAATCAATATCATCAGAACCAAAAGTCTGCTATGTTCTTATTATAATGATGATACAAAATCATGTTTTTCTCACAAGAACAATAGACAGACTCTAAAATATTTTGAATGAGAACACCCTGGTTGTCTAAAATCAGATTTTTGCCTTTATTATCTATTGTTAATTGTTAACCGTGCATGGAGAGCGTTCATAGTTTCCCTCTCTTTGTATTCACTTGACATTCCTGGTGGGGAAAATCCAGAATTCCTAATGAGCAAAACATTACACATGCAAGGAGAAATTTTGGATGGCTTGCAGCTAGTTTCACAGTATTTCCCCCGCATGGACTGGTACTGAGCAAAAGAGCATGAAACAGAGATGACATAAGTTACGAAACTTGAAATGTATGCTACTTCCTCAATATTATCCTTTGACTGGCTTGCTTTGTTTCTAATGTGTTTCCAAACCATGTACACAGATGAATGAACCAGCAAAGGAATTCCTGCCACATCTCAATGAAATGGCTTGTGCAGGGCAACTTTAATATGTGGTTTTGGGCAGACAATGCAGGGGTCTCAGCAGATCTGCCTTGCCCTGGAGCTGGATGATGAAGAAAAGCAACTTGGAGGAGAATGTGGCCTTTGTGAGATTCCAAATGTTTGGTGGCAAGTTACCCTGACCCAGGAGAATCAGTCAGGGTAAGAAAGAGTGATGTGTAATTAATACATGAGCACAATATATTTCAAATAACCAAAGAGTAGAAGAAAATTCAACTGAATCACTATTGTGCATTTCACAATCATATCTTCTTGGATTTTTTTCTTGTAGCTTGTCACATTGCAGTCAGAAATGTTTGTGTTTTTCGGTGGATTCTATGGAACAAACCAACAAAAACACTGACCATATTTGTGAAGATGAATCAAAATGATACATCCTTTTCCAACTACCATACAACACAACAGCAAAGTACGGTAGTAGCGGCATCATTTACTTTAACACCACAAGGAAGATTCTTTGGTTCCTTGGGAACATGGATGGTGCTGGAAGAAAAAGCATTAGAGGCTGGAAAAGACTGGGAACTGGGAGCTACTGTACAATATAATGCATTTTCATGTCTCAGATTCATCCATTAAATTCAACTTGAAAATGTGGCAAGGATTCTGAATTAATGTTCAGATACAGTCTCCATTTGAGCTACTTTGAAATGAAAAACTGGCAAAGATTTTAGATTATTTATGTAAAGCTGGTTGATATATGACCTAAGGGCTTGGACCGCTAATTGTGGTGAAAGTTGTTTCAGTGACGTATTGCCTCTGGGGGCTGAATATAAATGCATACTACAATTGTTTGTTCTGCCACAAAAATATTCAAATTAAATACATTAAGGTTTGTGGTTATAAGATGAAAAGATGTGAGAAGGTTTAGGGAATACTGTTGAATGTTTCTACAAGGCACTATAGGTTTACTATTACATTGCATCATTGAAATAGTTTTTGTAGAATTGGACATATTAGTTTATTTTTTCTGCATATTAGCTGTTTATTTGTCATTCGTGTCCAAATCATAATTTCATTTCTATGACTTCCTAAACCGTACCTTGAGATTAAAAAGTTTTAAGTAACCATGGGTTTTCTATAACTGACCAAAATCATTTCTGCACATTCCAAGTCAAAGCACAGGTGTTTTTTTAACCAACTGAAGACTTAAAAGAGTGAAGAAACAATCTTTCATTGTCTACTCAGAGACATCCTGCCTAAATGTTGTGTTTTGTTAAGTTTCTTAAATTAAATTTTTGTTACTTTTAATACACCACCAAGCCAATTTAGAAAATCACTGCTCAATGCTGTTGCCGGCAGAGAATAACCAGCCACTTCCCCGATTGCATTTTCGCACATTAAGTTCTTTTGTAAACATTTGATAACATTCAAAGCAGGCGTTAGAATTTTCCAAATGGCATTAGGCCACTAACATGAGTCATCTGACAGGAATACCTCTAATTACTAGAATAGATTGTTTTTGTGCAAAATTCTAACATGATAATTAAATTTGCTGTTCTGAGCAACTTTTTCAAGTCCAGTCACATGGCCCTATTAGTCATTTAAGTTGCCTTTAGTTCTTGAGTTAGAGCATTATTGACCAAGAAGAAGCCAGCCAAATAACTATTTACTGCATCACTTTGATTGTAACATGTTTAAATAGGCACGATTGATTTGATTCTCGACGAGCTGCTTCCTTGAGCCAAAACCTACTGGCCGAAAAGAAGTCAGAAACCAAGGCCCACTATCATAAGGATTTCTGGTGCAAAAACTTTTGTGGCCAAAATTCCTAGCATTTTCAAAGAACAGTGACCAGATACTTCTAAAGAGTAAATACATTTTATTAGGTTATCAAAAGAACTCCTGTTAAGAAAAATCTGAATGGCTCTAAAAAGTGCATTTGAAAGTGCATATTTCTACAAATTTACTCATATGAGGCAACTATAAAGTTCTTACTTAATATTATGCACTATATTGTGGTTTATCTCTTCTGTTGGCAAACTGTAGGAGTTAAGAAATGACTGACTGTTTTTTGGTTTTACCTCCACAGAAACAAAACCCTTACTTTCAACACAAGATTACTAATCAACGTTTTTCAGACCAAGCCCTTCAGTTTGCAGTTTTTCATTTTAATCATGAAGATTTCACACATGAAAACTATTCCAGTGACCTCTTCAGGTTTCCCCTCACTAAATGAGAGCACTATATCATCTGCAAAAGCTGAGATCCAAATCTGAAGTCAACTGCATGGGAAACATTTCAAGGCGTTTCTCTTGATACAAAGACGGCCAGCAGACTTGATCACAAAAAAAGAAAGTCGATAAGCAAATAGAAAGAGACGTTTAGTAAACAAATCTCTCATTTCATTTCAGTACTTTGTCCTAATGGAAAATGCTTACAAAAAATTTTTTTTCTGATTCAACAACTTGCTAATTGCGCAAACTTCCATGATTCCCCAATTGTCCAGTCCTGGACCTGCATCCAGTTCTGGACTGGAAAATTGATGGTAAAAAGTCAAATTTGTGCTTATTTGAAGCTTTAATTCTATTTTCCTTAATTATATATAATATTAAATCCTTTATTCCAAACTCTGTTTAGTGTCTGACATTGCCCTTTTGTCTATTTGGACTTCATCAACAACTTCATAGATAATTAAAGCAGGGTATCATGTAAATTTAACACCTCCTAATATGACCCATCTCACGGTTTAGCCCATGTTCCCTTCCGATTGGTCAATCAACTCACCCTATCATCTCTTCCTCAGATGTTTGACCTCCTCCTGGGATGATTCGAGACTAAACTTTAGAACACAAGGATCTCAAAATATAGACCTGATCAATCTTTAAACATTTAGTTGTAAAAATTATTTTCTTTTCTTCATACACCATGATGTGTTTGTCTAATTTTTAATAAAGTGCTGCAAGAGTCCATCTACTTTGCATGTTTATACAGAGCAACATCCTTTAAGGGCATTTCTCTATATTTCCAACTGATTCCCTAATCCAAAGTTGAGTACCATCAAGACATTCAAAAACATGTTGAAAGAATCAAAACCAGGACTAAAACTCCTTCTTCCAGACTAGATCAATTAACCCTTTAAATAAATAATTCTTTAAATGTTTGGTTCCCTAATATCCTAAAACTTCCACTTAGTCCGTACTTGGACAGAAAAATTACTGTAATATCTTTTCACTAATAATGTCTGTTTGTGTTAATCATTTTTAAATAGATCTGAGTTTGATGAATAACAAATATAATTCACAATTGCAGGGATCACTAGATCCCATTGATTCACCTGTTAGACATTAACTAAAGTGATTCATCTTATCACTTTAGTTAAAGGCACCTATTAAGTCTAAATAGGTCCTAATCCTGAAATGATATACAGATACATCCTGGTGGTTCCTCTTAGAAATAATCTTCTTTACTATTCTGCAGCAAATCCTACTTGTGCTGCACAGACTAAATGTCTCATGCTTATTCCCACAGAATCTTGTCACTGATTGAAAATAAGGATGATAAAGGGACATCAGTTCCATAGCTTTAAATTTCACATCAAGTTTAATGTATTCAGAATTTTAAGGAGTCTGCAGAGGTATTTATCAGGTCACAGTGGCCCACAGCTGTGCATGCAGAGGGTTGACGGTACATTTTGACACCCATTCATACACAGACCATAGATGATTTTTTTTTAAACATCCAACAACACTCTGAGCATTGTAGGCTCTGTGAAACATATTCCAAACAGACCCCCACACACTTTGCATCTCTGCCAGCTCTGAGTCACCCTCACATCCAAGCAGATAAAAAAGTGTCTCAGCTTCCTCTGACAACAGTATCTGCTTGTGATCTGCCTGGTCAAACTGTCTCTGCATGCGTGGCAAATGTGTCCTCAGTGTGTGGTGGGGGGTGAAACCATCCCTTTGTGCAGCAGCTCCTGGACCAGCCGAGGTGTCCTCTCAGTCACATCAAAAGAGCTTCCTCTGGCACCGTGGAGGAGCCCACCGCCTCTGGACCTGCTCGTTATTACATGCGAGGGGGGACTTGTGATCTTTTTAATTATTCTGCACTTCATTTCTATCCCACCATTCAAAAACGCAACATGGGAATTGATTGCCTTACAGATCCATCTTTATAATCTCCCCCTGGTCCATAAATTATCCAACTTTGGAGCAGAGTAGGGGAGCTGTGCAGACTCAGGCAGATCCTGTTCAGAGCAGAGCAGAGCCGTTGGTAGCGATGTGGAATGAGGGTGGGGGGTGCAACACTGAATGAGGCTGCTCTTTTGCTCGTGAGGGGGGAAAAAAAGTACACTTGTTATCTTGTGAACCCTCAAACATGTAAGATAGGAATCTCTTGAATGTCAGCGACAGAAATGGAATTAACAAGAGATCTTTTTATTGTCTCAGAAGGTCATTAGGCTGCCAATCGGGGTAATTATGGAAATGATCTCCCCAGCTCTTTGGAATGTTTTTCTGCTTCCATAAGGACTTGAAAGTGTCCAATCAGCCTCTCTCGTGGGAAAGTTCAGCCATAACTGCAAGTGTACCAGCAAAATCAAATTAAGCAAAGAGATTTCATTAGTATTTATAGCCCTGAGGCATTTGTAAAAGTATGGCTCAGTGGAGTGATGTGGAACTGTGGAAGGGAGAATTATTGCCTAACGACAAAGGCCATACCTAGAAGACATACACA
The DNA here is from genome assembly GCF_003331165.1 of Xiphophorus hellerii. Classification (NCBI taxonomy): domain Eukaryota; kingdom Metazoa; phylum Chordata; class Actinopteri; order Cyprinodontiformes; family Poeciliidae; genus Xiphophorus; species Xiphophorus hellerii. Next base: position 3,043,670 of record NC_045680.1, read on the forward strand.
TGGATAATGAATAGGAGGCATTGATTGCATCTGCAATGGGGATTCTTGAGAGATTGTAAAATATTGATGCTTGTGTAGCTGACTTTGGACTACGAGCTCTGGTTTCAGGGCACTAACTTTCTTTGAGTGTTAACCATGTTTACATTCTTAACTTTGCCATGTATGTATGTCGCATTTAAATGGGTATATGAACTAAATAAGCAGTTAAAGCAATGCAAAGTAAAGATCTAAGTTAAAAGCCATCTTAAATATAGTTATACTTAACTTAGTTTTGTTATTCTAAATACTAATCACATGTAATGAAACAAATACATGTATAATCACTGAAATGTTAGCTGTAGCTATGGTTTAACAACTAAAGAAGAAAAGCTGATACTTAAATGTATGCACACCTTTGAAGTACATTTTAATTCAAACTAAAATAATAATAATAATAATAATAATAATAATAATAAGTACATGACCCTTTAATGAATTACTGTCAAGTCTAGCCAGTGTGCATAGGTATATAGAAAATAAACATAGAACTACTAACCTAATATGTGAAAGAAGGTATAATGGCTGGATGTAGCAAAGTAAATGTTTGGTGTTCATGCAGAACACCATGTGTGGTGGAAAATAGACACTGATCAGAATACACCATGTCCAACATCAAACATTATGTGTTTTTGGCAAGACAAGGAAACTGGTTCATAGGAAAATAGATGGAACTAGTTAAATGGGTGAATTTAACAAAAAAAACTGTAAAAGGCTGGAGAAAGCTTGAGACTGAAGTGAAGATTTATCTTCCAGTAGGACAGCAATCCAAAACATACAGTCTGTGCTACAATGGAAGGGTTTAAATTAAAGTATTTTCATGACTTGGATCTAAAACTATTTCAGAATCTCTGTCATTGCTTGAAAATTGATGTTCATTCAAGAACATCATTTTTCTTGATGTTCTTGAACATCAAGAAAAGGTTGACTGAGCTTGGAATATTTTTGAAAAAATTGTCTTGCATAGATGTACTGACACATAATTCAGACAGCACGTCAGATTCATATTTGTAAATAAATAAATATAATGGAAATCAAGTATATTTTTTTCTTCCTTTTCACCACTATGCACTACTTCATGTTGGTCTGTCACAGTTCTGGACAACTGAACAATTTCTTAAAAATGGAGATGAACCATATATTTCCTCAAATAAATATTTTCCCTGCAGATAAGTTATAAATAAGTGCAGATATCAGGGTTAAAGAGAGGATCCAAACAGAAAATAAAAGAAAGTTCACCCTGATTGTCCCATAGTGCACAAAATGATGTGCATATGACATGTATTATTGCATTATGCTTCATGATTCAAATGGAAAACCAAAACAAATCAGTATATGAATGATCAGTTAACATTAAAAGACATTGTGGGATGCCAGTTCACCTTTTAAAAGCATATCGCATTTAAGACTGATGCAATTATTTCCATTTGACGGTTATTATGCTAAACAAGTACAATGGTTCTGGATATATTTCATGATCCAAAAATTACTGTTCATAATAAGCCTAAACAAAACACTTAGAAGATTAAAAAAGCAGCATTTATAAGTAGCATGAAAAACTGGGCAATATAGAAAGGATCTGTTTCAATTTTATTCACCTATTGTGTAAAATAAAGGCACTTCATTGTCAGTGCTCTGTGAAATGAAACCAGAGAGTGATGTGCAATAAATTGTACCACCTGATTTGAATCATTGAGTCTATTCAGTCTACTTAACCTCTGTGTAATTGACAATTTAGAGGTGCTGTCTCTAATTTCAAGAGACAGCACCATGACTTTGATAAGGCTGTGCACTTCCCCACTGCAATAATAGACAAGGACACTTTTATAAAGCAAATATGAGATAGTGTAGAAAATGTTGCTTTAATAAAAAAAAAAAAAAAGTCTGCATGAAAATACTATTTGTAATGTGAGAACAGTATTTTCTGGAATATTTCTGCTTTTAGCATAATATTACCAATAAAGAAGCCTCTGAATCCAAACATGTTTCTCTGCCAAGCCAAAACCTTTTGCCTCTTCCTCATCTTCTGCAATAATTGGGTTCGACAAGAGGTAAAGTGTCTCAGAGTGGAACCTGACAGATTAGGTGGAGGAACATTATTATGGGTACAGGGCAGGCGAATGCAGAAGGTAATTTACTGTGATGTTATATATAAATGTATGCATCAATAGGCAGAGGATATTGAGTTCAAGGGTCATGCTGAATGAAAGGTCCCTTTCAACCTGGTTCATATGCAAACATGAATATCTGCAGGTTTTACATTTTCATCCGGTAACCTTCCTGAGGAAGATTATTTTTGTTTGGGGTGTTTCATTTATTTATTTTGTTTAAAATATAAACTTTCCTCCAAGTATCAGTGAAGAAGAATTGACTTTCCACAAATTGTTGCAAAAATAAACATTTATTGTGATTTCATGTAACAATTTTACTCTTTTTTTTATCATTAATCCATATAAGCAAATTATATCATTGTTCGATCAGTCTCGGGTGTGTTATTAAGTCAAAGTTTACCCCCCTTTTCACGAACGCAACGCGCTGAACTGCGCGTGTTTTAACTGCGCATAAAAGGCCAGAAGTGGGACCAATTCCCAACTGTTTGCGGCCTTGATCTGCCTCATGCGTGCGCTCACACAACGAGGCAATATTCTGATGCGTAACTTTCAGCCACCCTCTGAATGACAAAGAGTTACAAACTGAGTGACACCTTAAGTATTTAACAAGTACACATTGGCATGGTAATCCCCCGCTGCATTTAGCTGGAGGTGTCATTTTCCCAGCAGCAGTAGCGGCATCAGCGGATGAAAATCCTCAAAGTTTGATGCAGGTCTGTCCCCTCCCAGTGGCCTTCTCGCTGCCGGGATGTCAGGATTTGTCCTGGTATGATGGACAGGTGGCGAGACATTTTTTTTTTAACTAAAAAGCAGACAAATGAATAACAACAGGTATTGTCTGGCGTAAAATGTAACTATTTTATATGAGAATCAAATCCCCCCAAAAATATTTTATTTTCCTTCAAGAATAGTCTTTCAAAGTTCATACAATTGTATTTTTGACAAATTAAAAAATCACATGTAACTTCATTTTTTTATTAATTAGTGTAGCATTTCAGCAATATATACTGTAAAATAGCAATTAAAGGAATGCATGAAAATGTATTAAGAAGAAAAAGCAAGGAAGTAAATATTTCATCTTTTTAACTAAGACTGCAGTTGGAGAAACGTGACAATTTCTACAGAATTTGTGAAAGCTTGTTGTTTTCTTGTGGTCTATTGTCAAACATTAAACTTTTTCAGCGTTATTGATTTATGCTGTTATTGGCACAAGTCAACCCACTGAAAGCCTGCATTTATTGAAGAGGATAAAAAAATAACAATTGTCTAAGCTCACTTTCTAGATACGTATTGTAAAAGTATGAGAACTGAAGAAAAATCTGTAGGCTTTTGTTAATATTGCCACTAAATTATTCCCTAAACCACGAATGTGCTCGGTACAAAAACTATAAACACGAGGAGCACATGAGATGCGTCAGGTGGAGAAAATACAAATTTGCGGCGTTTCAGTAGATATACAAACATTTTTATAAAACGGGGCCTCCCGACTAACAGAAATTCAGGCGCGCGCAGAGGCGCTTGAGACACCGCGTGGCTCAGTGTTGGGTCTTACGTCTGTACTCTGAGTGCCGCACATCCAGCAGGAGGAGGGCTTAAAGATGAGCTCCGTCATATTGTTTGACACAAACTCGCAGCTTGATGGAGTGGCCTCTTTGGGAGAAACTGAAAATTGTGATTTCCAAAAAAATAAAAAGCAGATAAAAGCGGAGAAAAAAGAGGAAAAAAAAAACTACCCTACCTTCATCTCTCTGATGAGATACACACTGTCCGATGTGAAACATTCAATTCTTGGGACAAAAATAAATTCCATTACATCTCGCTTCCATTTTTTGTTAACAGCTGCTTGAGATTTTCACTTGTTATTAAATCTGACAGGGTGAAGATTTTGCTTCTGGTATGAAATAATTAGCATAATTACAGACGCGCCAACAATGCATTAATTTATCATATCTGTGTAATAAAGCGGCGGCCCTCAGATGCACTCTAACCTAATTAATTGAGCTGAGTATGTTCAGGAATGCCTTGCACTTTGCATATTGTAAAAAAAAAAAAAAAAAAAAAAAGATGAGCCACAGAATCCAGTTGTAAAGAGATATAGAAAAACATTTAAAATCCTACACAAAATTGCGAACAAGTTTTTCAAAAGTTGTGTTTGTGTGGCCGACTGCAGAACAGCTTTAAAAACATCCTGTAGGCTATATAGCTCCAAAGAAGCTAAAATTTAGAATGAGCCTTTTTTTTTAACCTTTATTGAGCCTAAATGCCTCTGAACAAACCGAAACGCTCTTATAGCTTCCGCAGGTGACCCTGACCTCTGACTCCAGCTGCAACGGGTATAACCTGAAGGGAGCGGAAAAAAATCTATTCATCAGAGTTCACCGGAGCAGCACATTATTATGATCACAATTATTTGTTATACCAGCGACCTTGGTGGTAGTTTTTCCAACGCTGTTTCCATCACCTGAGCTGCTGCTGCGTCTCTTCTGTATCCCTCCCAACGGTTTCATTCAGGAGCAAGATGGCTTATTATACTAAAAGGTTTTGGTCGCGCTAAGCCGTGCATGTGTGCTTAAAACGTACATTTCATTAACAAACTGCGGAGGTATAAAAGCGGATTTATGAGGCTTCAAAAGATCACAAGAAGGACGGGTTAGAAAGCCCCCCTCACTCCGTGCTTGTTGTAGTGAGCTTTTATCAGCGGGTAACTACGCTGCGTATACAGAGCCAAGCCAATACTTTATATGGCCCTGGGCCTTTGGGCCCCAATTCACATTATTTATTGAATAACAGCAGAGAAAAGGGAGGGAAAAGTGAAATTTAAGTTGGGTGGGGAATGGAGGGGTTTTTCTGTTGATTGATTAGCTTGAATTTGACTAAACTGTAAGTACAAAAATATATATTGAAATAGTTACATTACATTAAACTGTAAAATGCATGATTTTTTTATACTGATAATTCTTTAAATGTTGAAGCTAAATCTAGTTAAGCTTCAAATCATTTTTTTTATTTTTGTTATATTTTATTTGTATTAATTTATTTGAAATTCTTAAAGCAAATTAGAAAATTAACAGATTTTTCAACATTTAGGCACAATTTGAAGAGCCTTAGATCTACATCTGTGTGAGAGGTCGAGCAGCTCAGTGGGACTGCAGAGTGGTCCTGAGTAGGAGTGTAGCTTGCATATGCCTAGGGCTGGCTGTGTTAGGTGCACCTGCAGATTCAAAGACAAAACAGGAATCAGTGAAAGATAGCTCACTCATTAAAAAAAAAAATTCAAACGTATGAATAATACGTTTTAAAAAAGTAGATTATTTGAACTTCTTGTTTTACTTCTATAAAACAATAATCTTTTTAGCATTGATGCTTTATGCTCCCCTAAATGCATAAAGTAGTGCTAAAAATCAACTTTACAACAAACAGAGAAAAACAAGTATGTTGTTTTAAGCACTTCCAGAGAAAAAAAAAGAATAAAGTTCTTCAAGGTGCTTTTTTCATTTAGGAAAGCAGCAGCTAAATGAGCGATTCCCTAAACACACACACACACACACACACACACACATGGGCGACACGGATGAGCAGGATGAAAGTTGACGCGGACTCTGGTTTCATCTGCTAAGTAGTCCATATTGACGGACCTTCGTATCTCACAGGTCAGCCGAAGATTAAACGGGAGGCCAGGCTAATCGGAAGCCGGGTTTCCGTCCCTTTGACCCGAACGCGCGTTATTAATGATAGCGTCTGATTAATCCTCGCTTTTATCCCGGACTGCAGAGCAGCAAAGGTGTGACAGGGAGAAGCGCCTCTGCGCAGCGCTGATCAGATGTCGACCAAACAACAGCCAAAGAGAAATATTTAATTAAAAAACTGATTTTAAGAGAAAAAGAAAATAAATTTTTGCTTAAGCTTCTTCTGTTTTTGTAAGTTAAATTCCGTAAGTAATTAATTAACACGAATTACCTGATAAACAAAAGTAAATTTGATGTAAAAAATAATTATTATAAGAATTCTAACAATAATAAAATAAATAAATTAGGCAAATCCTCTGTACGCATAACAAACTTAAAACGAGCATTTAGCTACAATGTCAGCATTTAAATTCCCTTTATATTAAATTAAAAAGATATAATGTCCTTGATTTTAATTCCTTAAGCTGCGGTGCAAACTTTCTATATTTTATTTCTAGTTCTACACATTTCTCTTCAGCATGCAAAGTCTGCGTCAATTATTCGAAATATTAGCGCCGAAACAAAAGGATCTCGCTCTTTTCCCAAACCCAACCTTCAGCCTTTAGCGCTCACCTCCAAGCCTGTGAATAAAAAAATGCTTCCTTTGCATTCACCCGCTGTCTACATTTCCTAGATTTATTTTTTTTTTTTCAAATGCAAACACATGCAATGATCGGGGTCGTTTGCACCTCTTCCAAACTCTTAAGGAAATGCGTTCCTCTCCCCCAACATTCATGGTCGATTCCGCTGCAGCTGCTTCCTCGCGCTCTTCCCACTAATCCTGCAGGAATAAATAGACTTGGAAATCATGTTTTGTGTTCACACATTGAAGTTTCACAGCGGGATCCATAATAATGCAAACATAAAGTGGTGCATCTCAGCCGAGACAAGAAAAAGATTAAGCAGTAGAATTCACAAATGGGGGGAAAAAAAAAAAACCTTCTCATGCACAATTTCACAGTTTAAAAGGTAAAACACACTCAAAACTCAATCAAGCAGATTCCTTTAACTTAGCTGTCGCTGTTACCGCTCTGCAGCTGTCAACACAGTTCGAATTAGCAAAAGTTAAAGGTTGTTTTTGCGCAGCCACGTTAGAGCGCTTCAGATCTTTCAATCATGCAGGCCAATTTTCTCCCCCTGCTCCTCCTCCTCCCTCCGCCACCGTTAAATGGTCTATGACGGACGAACACAGAAAATCAGCGGAAAGCAGCGCTGCTGATGTCCCATTGTTGACAAATCCAAGAAACAACTCCAGTTTGCATGGTTTAACGGAGAGCGGAGAGAGCAAAGCTTTGGAAGCGAAGGAGAGATGAGAGGTGGGGGGTGTGGCGTCACCGAACCACGTGTCCAGCTCTGATAGTATATCTTATACAAGGGGGGAAAGTAATCTATCAGTCAGTCCGGTTAAAAAGCTCCGGCCTTTTTTCCAAAAGCAGAATGTGTCAGTTCGACTCAGCTCGCCAAATATCGCTGGTTTAGGACGCGCGCCGCCGCTCAGGAGAGACGCCGGAGCGCAAACGGCAAAAAAAAAAAAAAAAAAGTTGCGCTTTCTCTCAAAACAACTTCTGAGGCAAAAACGCACCGCTCTGCAGGCCCCGCTAACTTCCAGCGTGGGGAATATTTCTTGAAGTTTGAAGTTTTTCTGCACACCTTCAGATCGTTGGAGACCTCCGATTTTTGTCCAGCAGACCCCCGGTGTGCGCGCACTGGCCGCTGCACAGCTGTTTCCACTCCTGTGAGTTTCTTCTTCTCCCATTCTTTTTTTTTTTTTTACATTAAAGTGTGAGTAAGCCGTGAGATGACCCTCTCTGGAGGCAGCGATCGAGCCAGCGACATGTCCGGCCAAACTGTGCTCACAGCCGAGGACGTGGATATCGACGTGGTGGGCGAGGGAGACGATGAGGGAATGGAGAGGGTGGACAGCGACTGCGACAGCCCGGGGGGAGGCAGCATCCTGCACGGCTTTCGAGGAGAGCCGGCCGACGATGACTTGGAGGACGAGATCGAGGTGGAGAAGGAGGAGATGAGGTCCGGAGGAGGGAGCCCATGCTGCGAGAGCTCCGGGGAAGGAGAGCCGGGCGCAGGGAAAGGAGAGGGTCACGACCAGAGCGCAGCGACGGGAGGAGCGATCCAGAAGCCCAAGAGCAGCTTGGTGAAACCGCCTTACTCCTACATCGCTCTCATCACCATGGCGATCCTCCAGAGCCCGCAGAAGAAGCTCACCCTCAGCGGGATCTGCGAGTTCATCAGCAACCGCTTCCCCTACTACCGGGAGAAGTTCCCGGCGTGGCAGAACTCCATCCGGCACAACTTGTCTCTGAACGACTGCTTCGTGAAAATCCCCCGGGAGCCCGGCAACCCAGGAAAGGGCAACTACTGGACCCTGGACCCGGCTTCAGAGGACATGTTCGACAACGGAAGTTTCCTTAGGAGGAGGAAAAGGTTCAAGAGAGTTCAGCCGGACGTGCTCAGGGATCAGACCGCACTCATGATGCAGAGTTTCGGGGCGTACAGCCTCGGAGGCCCCTACGGGAGGCACTACGGTATCCACCCGGCTGCGTATTCCCACCCGGCGGCTTTGCAGTACCCGTACATCCCACCTGTGGGGCCCATGCTCCCGCCGGGCGTCCCCCTGCTGCCCTCGGCGGAGCTCAACAGAAAGGCGTTCAACTCTCAGCTGAGCCCGAGCCTCCAGCTGCAGCTCAACAGCCTGAGCACGGCGTCAATGATCAAATCCGAGCCGTCGAACAGGCCGTCCTTCAGCATAGAGAACATCATCGGGGTGTCCAGCTCGTCGTCCGTGACGCCGGGCGCAGCGCAGGCTTTCCTCCGGCCTCCGGTCACCGTTCAGTCGGCCCTGCTGAGCGCGCAGTCCCTCTCTCTGACCCGGACCTCTGCCGCGATCGCTCCCATCCTCAGCGTCCCTTCAAATATTATTTCTGGACACGTTTTACCTTCAGCGACGGCGGCAGCGGTCTCCAAATGGCCCTCACAGTGACTGAAGAGCAAGAAAAAAAAAAACCCTCTTATTTTTATATAGAGACTTTATCGCTGGGAGGCGTGAAGAGCACAAATCAATAGGCAGCACTGGACTGTAAAGCCATGAAAAAGACTCTTGAAATACAAGAGAAATGAAAAAAAAATGAAAAGAAAAGGAAAGTATTTCTGTACAGGTAACATTTGTAAATATTTGTAAAAAAAAGGGAGAATAATTTTACCCGTCTGACTTTTATCTGTCCTTTGTTCCTGTTTGAGATCTGTGATAATTATTTTGATTTTTCTTTTTTTCTATTGGAGGCTCGACTTGACACATTTCATACAAGACACGATCAAGTGCAAAAAGACTGTTTATAATAATATTATTATTAATAATAATAAAAAAATCAAATATATGTAATTCTATGTAGTTATCTGGTGTTGTAAGCTGAAATTATTTGTAAATAAATTTATGAAAAAGTTAAAACTATTTTCATTTCTTTTAAACGTTTAAAATAATCTGACATGTGTTTAAGACATTAGGAGTAAATATCCGTATTGGTTTATTAAAAAAATAACAATTGCAATGAATTTACAAAAAATACCTATATGTTTTAGAAATAACAATTTTAACATTTTATTTTTAATGTTCGTCAAAACTTATTATGCTCATAATTCATAATTTGCCAGCTAATAAAAAGAAATGGAATAGCAATAACAAGAGAACCTTTTTTTTTATCAATTTTGTCAGCTATAAATTTTTCAACTATTTGTTTTCATATATTATCAAATGATTTTTGCAAAACCCTCAATAATTAAAATTACACTCATATATCAGTCAGATGTGTTATAGAAGAGGATTAATGCAGATAAATAATTTTGGCGCTAAGTATCAACCGTAAATCAAAATAAAATAAATAACAAACACGGGGGGGGGGACGAAGCTTTTAAATGTTTAGAATATGTTTTGGATATAAATTTATAGCACATAATTATATGAAACTAAAAGGGTTTTCCAGTCAATGATCCCGGCTTGAGGTCACAGTTTAGACACATTTTCATCTCCCATCACATCACAGCCGGATCATCTTACAGAATATTCTGCGGCTTGGCCACCATAAAGGTAACAGTTTCGCAGTTGTGTCTGGCTAATCGCTTCTACACAAACAGCAAATGGCGAGTGTGTGTGAGAGAGTGTGTGTGAGAGAGTGTGTGTGAGAGGGCTTTCAGGTACTATATTTATCCGATCCCCATGGGAAAGGACTTCTGTTTCTGCCTCTGTTCCTCCTCAGACAGTCAAGATGGTGCTGCTGATGAAAAGAGTCTCATCAAATTGTTTCCGCTGACGGATTTCATTCGCTCTTTTTTCTTTACATTTATACATGTGACAATATTACCTCACTAAATATGTATGTTGTGTAAAATTTATTCCGGTTGCTGATCGATTCGAATCACGAAACCAATTATGGCAAAAAAAAATAATAATAATAAAGAAAAGGGAAGAAATATAATTTGAAATTTTTTGTTAAATAATTTGCCCGCTAGTCCTACCATAAAATTAGATTTAAAAAAGCAGTAAATAAAATAAACAAATAAATAAATAAATCTTATTTCAGGGTCTAGAACTGTAAAAAAAAAAAAGAAAAAACAATTCCAAAATGGATTTTAAGATATCAATGTTTTTTTTAGATTTAGATATTTTTTTTTTACAAATCAAACAAAAAATACAACATCGGCAGTTCAGGCATTTGCTCTGTTTCGCCTGTGATTCGGAGGCCGGGGTGGGAGAAGGCGTATTTTTGCTAGTAAGGCAAACTCAGCCTCTTCAGAGAGAAACAAAAAAGTTCTCGTCTTTATAGTAGGGGAGAATGTCCGCATAAAAATCATATCCAATAATTGAAGTGGGACGTCGCACCAATGATGCTGCAGGCTGGAAACGCTTCAGCAGAGATTAAACCCCTAGATGGCGCTGATCAGCACCTAGAACTCCCAATTAAGGAAATAACAGAAATGTTCATGAGATCTTATTTAGTAAGATCTCACTCACCATGTGATTAATCAGTTATGTTACTCTCCCATACTACAAACAAATTCAACGACGTAATATGTTTTACTAATAAAAATCCAAACAGTTTTGTGTGCATTTGTGTTCAACCCTCTTCATTCTGGCACCACTAAATGAAATACAGTGTCTCCAGCTCAAAGAAGATAACATTTTTCTGCAAAGACCGATGTTTATGACGAGGTTATATTATTTAATAATATTACAAGTACAGAGTACTTTTCAATCCCTTAACCAAAATGGCACATATGCAAATCTAACAGAATATGGCTGTCCACTTAAATTGACAGGCTGGTCAAGTAGAATAAAAACAATTATTTGTTGTGTTTTACTCGAATCTGGCTTTTATGCAAGAGCAGCAAGAAAAAAAAACATGTGAAAAAAAAAAAGCTTTGAACACACAAATTCTACGGTGAAACGTGGTCGTAGCAGAATCATGCTGTTCTTTAGCAGAGACAGAGAAGCTAAGAGGCTGCAGAAGATTTTTGACTGAGAAAGAGATTCTCCTTCCAGCAGGACAACAAAAATTTAACCAGTACTTCAATAGAATGAGGTAGATCAGGGTTGTCCAAAGTCCAGCCTGGGGGCATTTGTTATGAATTTATGTGCCAATTGCACAAATTTGACTGACCATCAAAGTCAAGTCAAGACAGGTTTATATGCATGGCACATTTCAGCTCAGTTCAGTTCAGAGTGTTTTACATAATAAAAACATACAATCACCAATTAGAAACAAGCAATAAACATTGCATATTGTCAAAAGCCATCATCAAATCAATACAAATCAATATGTCAATGTTCCACTAAATACTAATCAAAAGCAAATATAAACAGGTGGGTTGTTAGCCTTTGTTTAAAGGAACTCAGTGTTTCAGCTGTTTTGCAATTTTCTGAAAATTTGTTCCAGATTTGTGGTGAATAGAAGGTGGATGCTGCTCCTCTATCTTTTGTTCTGGTTCTGGGGATGCAGAGCAGAGCAGAAGACCTGAGCGGACTGGAAGGCTAAAACAATAACAAGAGATCTTTAATGTATTTTGGTGCTATGCCATTCAGTGATTTATAAACTAACAGAATTATTTTAAAGTCTACTCTTTGAGTCTCAGGCTATTCTCACAGGTAACTAATGAGTCGTAGCAAGCATTTTTGAAAAAAAAGTGAACCTTACCTTGTTCCTGTTGCTAAGACAATTAACTCTCAAATGTCAGAAATTATTTCTTTTTAATAAGTGCAAGACCCTATATGAGTCCATTTCCTACAAAAAAAAATTGTCACTTTGTTTCTGTCAATAAAGTATTCCATGTTTAGTTTATTGTTGAGCACATAACAATAAAAAAATCACAATGAGACAAACATTTATGCTTGAATTTTTAGTTTTTGTTGTCACATGGCAAAACATTTGGGCCCCATTGAGATAGATTTAAGCACATCCATGAGTTGGAATGTCCCAGTCAAAGTCCAGATATGAATCCAATTGAAAATTGCTTTTTCAGTTCCTCCCCATTTGATCTTGGTGAGCTATTTTGTTGAGAATAATGTAGGCAAGTAAGAAATGTCAATCTCTAAATGGGCAATGATGGCAGAATGCCAAAATAAAAGACTTTAAATTGTAATTATATGAAAGTATTGACTTAGGCAACACAATAAAAATGCATTGACTAATCAGGTCAATCTTGATTGACATACAATAACATACAATAACAACCTAGTTATTGTATGTTGATCAGAATCTAACAAGCTTCTTGGATCACACATCCAAAAATAGTCTGCATAACCACTGATACTGCTGCACATGAAACTTTAAGGCAGATTTAGGATTAAGACCTTTACATTTGACTACACATACAATTAACTCCACCAAATGTTTTGGCCGTTTTAACAGCCGGTGGTGAGCCTTTTATAATGACTTAACATTCAGTTTATCAGTCCAAACTTTCCAGTTTGGTGTTTTAAACAACGATGTAGCCTTAGCCTACCTGCTCTTTTGATCTGCCACACTGTTTTGTTTTATATGAACGTGGAGGTCTCAGCTGTATGGCAGCTGGGACAACAGCCCATCAACAAAATAGCACTGGAAACATACAAAAAGCTGGGGAGCAATTATAAGATGGACTTGATTGCTTTAATGCCAAAAAACATTTTTACACTGATTATTAAGATTTTTATTAGTTGTTTTAGACATTTCACTTTTTATTCAAATGTGCATACACATGGATAAAATATAACTTTTTTACACCGATTCCTCTTTTTTTTTTAACTATTTAGAGGGGCCTGTCTCAATGTTCTACCAAAAGCAAACTAATTTTAAATCTAAATCTACAAGTGTTACAAATAATTTTAGATTTTGCTAAGTATTAATGTTGTCTATCCATGTATTTAAATTTAGTTTTATTTCAGTTTATAAAAGTAGCACAAATTTACAATACGTGTCATTGGAAGTCACATTAAAAGACAAAGAAATTCAATTTATATAAAAATAAATTCTATAGTTAAATCCATTTAATCATCTAGATAGATTAATATCCTATTACAAACATTCAATCTTACAGTAATACAGTGAAATTCAATTTATTGCATAAATTGGTAAAAAGGTATTCTATCAAAAAAAATCCCTGAGACAACTATAGTGATAAACTTTGCAGCAACCAGTCCACTTGAATGAGAAGTGTTGACAGGAGATAGTTGCTTGCATAGAATTGTTACCTTCATAGCAATTCCTCATATTAAATATGCTTGTGGTGACAGTGAAAATGAACAACTTCATTTAGTTGTTAGAGTAACCTGCAGCAAAACCCAGCTCACTGTGAGCGGTCATCTGCTTTGACCAACTAGGGATTTGAGAAGACAGAGCAGATAGACAAAAAAAAAAACGCAGAAGCACTGGCCCTGGAGTACTTTCTATGTTAAACAAAAATGTTTATAGAGCTAATGACTGAAGTAGCACTTTTATTGGTTTTAGCTCAAAGAGAGAGACATGTTGAGAGAATTATTATTTTTATTACAATATAGAGCATGCTAAATTAAGCACTTATGAAATAATTAAGCTCTGAGCCAACCATGCAGAATATTACTTTATCATCATTCTGTCGTTGTGCTTTTTGGAGTCACACATGTCAAGTTGATATTAGCTTGTTAATTAGTAAAGTCATATGCTCCATTCTTACATTAAAATGACTTTAAACTGCTAGAAGGGTAAAAAAAAAAAAAGTGGTGGTTTTAAAACAGCAAGTTTTCAAACAGTTGACACAAGTAACCCACCCATGCCAATGCTGCTGTGCAAACAGCAAAACCTTGGCTTACCATCTTTATCACGTCATCCTCCACCAGATGCTACAGTCCTTTTCTGGGCAGAGAACACAGACAGTAAACGTAGATACATCAGTTGCTGAATATTTAAAAAGGCATAGAGATGAAGCAATAAATGACAAAGTAAAGCTGGCGTGGCCAGGCATTAATAACTAATAGGTAGCACTGAGTTATAGGCTGCTGCCGTCGGAATGAAAGTGTCATTGCAAATCAGCAGTTGTGCGAGGTTATTATTATTTATGCATAATTGATGGCTGAACCACAAGGAACATGTCACACCCAACAAATCCTAACACCTTGGGAACAAGGATGATGGTGTCAACAGAAGAAAAGGTCACAAGGAGGAGGAAATGGCCCTGCAGGCTGGGATTTACATTGTGAGGGGAAGATGTACCGTAGCATAGCGTCTGTGTACAGAGGGTGTCTGATACTAAACATACAAGGCAGCTAATATTTTCACTGCAATATAACATAAAAAGAGTTAATTTGAAGAGGTTTAAATTTTAGCCATTAACACAATATGTTTGCTTTTAAATTGAGAGTTGAGATTTTAAAACTTTGTAAGATGTAATTACAGCTTCTTAGTTCTTTAAATTCTACACTTCCCTTTATATCATTTACAGTCAATATACTGTGCAAGTCTCAAAAATATACATACACCCCAATTAATGTTGCCTTAAATTCCCTTTGGCTCAGAAAACACACCTCTATGGCTGAATATTTGCAGTTTCTGTGCAAATAGAGACTGTTAGCTTTCAAGTTAACAGTCTTTGTCAGCTTTAAAGCTAACAATTTTTAATTGTTAAGTTTAAAATGTTGACTGCGTTTCTAAACATAGTGGCCAAATTTTTATGAGAGCTGAGATTTGGGCTTTGAGAAGAACATTTCAGAAGACTGAAGTTAGCCTGTTTCATCCATGCCAAAGCCAATTTTAAAGTGTGTTTCGGATTTTCGCCCAGCTGAAACCCTGATGCTTTAACCATCCGGCTGTTGCACTGAGGTGAAAGTTAAAGAACTTAGAGTTAGTTCTCCTTCTTCAATATTCTATCCACTTTGTGCAATTCACCAATACTACAGACAGTAAAACAGAGCATAATATCCCACAGCATAATGCTACCGCCAACATGTTTAATAGCAGGAACAGTGTTCTTAGGTTGCAAAACCTGATTTTGACTTGTCCAAAAGTTCCAAAATTTATTTTTGTCACTGTGACTAATTACCTCAGTCGGTCTTGTTTGGGTATTCCTCCAGTTGATCTTAAGCTCAGTAATAAGGTAAGTTTTTTATGTTTAAAAAAAATACTGTGTGTCTCAATGGAAGAGCAGGAACTCTATAGTCTGAGATTTGATTGTTGATCCTGGGTCATGTACAGCATTTCTTCCCCTTCTCTCTCTGTTCTTTTTCCCGTCCAGCTGCTGATGAACAAAACCTACAAAAACTCTAAAAAATATATCACATCATATCTTTTATAAAACAAACCACACAGTAAGCAGTGTTTTATCATTTTTGATAAGACACTATCATTAAGAATTTGAAAGATAAGTCAAGAGAAGAAAGTTAACTGCTCAAAAGCCACATTTTATACATAATATACTACATTTTTTTCTTATTATGACTAGAGGAACAAGTTCTGATTTGTTCTGAAAAATAAACAACAGACAGTAAGCTAAACCACACCTTTAAAACAAATGTATCCAAAACATCTCATAATGTGGGAAATTTTAACAACTAGGCTATATCTAAAAAACTAACACAAAGAAAATGTGTTTAAATATTTAACAGACTCCTGTTGGCTGACTTAAGTCAGCAAACAATCATGTAACTCTCTGCAGATCACTGATTGTCATGGAGTTGGAGTTGAAAACGCCATCACTTGCTTCAACAAACCTACTTAAGGAGTATAAATTCATCGATGTTCATCTGGACAACAGACATGCAACAATAAAGCCCTCAACAGGAAGGGACAGAGTAGGACGTACTTCTTGAGGAAGCTTAGGTCTTTTGGTGTTTGCAACAAAATTTTACATATTTTCTGTCGGTCTGTTGCAGGGGGTGTAATCTCTACCATCATTTGTTGGGGGTAGCAGTATCAGAGTCAGGAATTAAAACTTTAAAAAAAAATTAAAAAGACTAGCCAGCCTGATAAATCAGGCTGGTTTGTTCTGCTGACCATTGTGGAATCACTGCAGATGAAAATCAAGAAACTCATCTACTGCATGTTTTACAACAACACAGTGTCTTGAGTCAGAGACTTCTTCAGACCGTTGTAATAAAGACCACTACAGGAGACCCCTCCTGCCCACAGCCATCAGCATCTACTACAATTTTGAAAAATCTTGGATAATATGAGTTACATCAACATTTAATTTCCCTTTGGGATCAATTAGGCATTTTTGAATTTTGATTTTCAGTATTTTTGCACTACTGTGTATAATAAAATCCTAGTAAGACATTTTGAAATCTTTGGTTGTAACATGACATGATGTAAAAAACATTTAAGTGGCATAAGTATTTTTTACGTATAGTTTGTGTTCAACTTATTTGAGAGCAATGTCGGAACTCATGCAAAACGTAAAATAAGTTGCAGTTTATTGATACTTATTGAAATCGCAAATTTCAAGCTTAAAATTAAACGAATAATTTATTTATTTATATATTTATTTTTCTTTTTGGATAATTCCCTGATCTTTTGAGAAGTTGACGTACATTCCTACTGTAATATTATCAAAATAAAATGTTCTGCTAACTTTTTAGTTTCTAATAGTTAGAAAAATGCTGGGGTATTTACTATAAATCGCGTACTGTTAAATGGTGCATTCAAAGGAGTATCAGATTTTGCATATGCACTGGTTAACATTATATATGACAACCACTGAAAGACTTAGACTCTAAAACGATCTTTAAGATTTTCTGTTACCAAAAATTTGAGGGGGAAAAACTGTCGTGATTAACGTTTTCTTGTCTTAATATTTGAGCGACAGTTTTCTGTATCTCTGTTAATTCCAGGTTTTATAACGCCTCGTTGTACTTCCTCCTCGCGTCAGAACTCTCTGACCAATGAGCGCGTGAAACGTAGCCTTTGTTGGATGACGTATACGGAAAACGGACTCCTGAAGAGGAGTCTGAATGAAGCTGTTTTTGTCCCTTGTTTCTAAAACAAAGTCCCGTTTTTGTCGCTTAGAGTTATGCAAACGTGGAGTTTAGTATCGATTAGCGTTTTGCTCGCTGTTTTGGTAAGATGGGGCGTGTCGTTAAACTCATATTCAGGTAGGGAGCGTGTGAACCTGCATGTTAACTACACTAAGTTGTCTGGATTGTTTTAGTGCAGCTGTTTTGATCGTTTAGAAACTACCAGGAAGATGTGCAGTATACTACGCTTTAAAAGAGTAAACTAGCTGACTTGCATTACTGGCGATTGTTTGTGTTTTTTTTTTTTTATTTCTTTATTTCATCAGTAGAAGTTAACATTTGCTGACAGCACAATGATTTCTGTACAGGTGCAGGAAAACCTCCCATGTTTGGTGACTATGAAGCCCAAAGACACTGGCAAGAAGTGACATACAACCTCCCTCTTCAACAGTGGCAAGTCTGACACCGTTCTGGTGATCATCGGACCAGATCCCTGATTTGCTAAAGCCAAATCCTTGTTCCTTTAGTAACAGTTTTATTTTTCTACAGGTACTTTAACACCTCTGACAATGACTTGAACTATTGGGGTCTTGACTACCCTCCTCTCACCGCCTACCACAGCTGGCTCTGTGCTTATGTGTGAGTAATTTTAATAATCTAGGCATAGAAACTTACTTTTTTTTTTGGGTGGGGGTGGTGGGGAGGGATCATAGTTTTTATATATAAAATAATTGTATACATCAAGATCACAGATCACAGCTTTTTTAAAAATACATAATTGCCTTCTTTATTGAAAAAGATAGCTAACAAAAAATATATGTGCTTCAAATTACACTTAAGTTTTTGTAACAGTAACAATTTTTATATTTTATTTCAATTTCCTATGTTTAAGCTGATCAAAAATAAGGAACACATACTGAGTATATGGGGTGCCTCCTTAAATCATTGTCCACCTGTCAGTGATTTTAGTTCCTTAAGTCAGTAGCTGTTAATAACACGATTGTTAAATTTTTTTGTATGCTACCAAAGGTTAGCTATTTATTAGTCCACAGGCAGAATCTGGCCATTGTGATTATAGCATCTTGTATGCACATGTGTAATGCTAACTGTGGCTATTGTGCATTTCCTTTTCTGTTTGCAGAGCAAATATTCTAAACCCTGACTGGGTTGAGCTGCACAGATCCAGAGGCTATGAAAGTCCTGCCCACAAGTTATTTATGAGAACTACAGGTATAGTTACATCAAAATCTTCTGCAATGTTTCCATCTTAATTCTGTCTGCAAATAATTGTGTTAATATTACATACTAAAGAAATTTCTTTTTCATCAAGAGGGTAAAGATTTTTAATGAAAACTATTTTGTCATAATTTTCTGTACGTATTAAATAAATATGCACTGATACACATTTGAATTTATAGGGTTGTATTAAATTTATGATTCTTCTTGTCTATTTTAGCTTTTGTGGTTTTTTTAAGATTCTAACAAACTTTGTCTAAGAGCTTTTTTAGCTAAAGCAACATTTTGTTGGCAGACACTAAAAGCTTTAGTCTGCCTTTCTTTGTTACTGGTTTCTTAAATTATTTTAATCTTGTTGTTTTCTGTTTTTTAGTCCTGGTGACAGATGTGTTGATATACATTCCTGCAGTTGTTTTATACTGTTTATACCTGACTGATGGCTCTGCTAAGAGAAGGGTAATGGTTGTACCTAAATGTCTATATCGCAATGTACTCTGAAAACCCAAATGTAGTCATTTGTTTTTTGAATTTGTCTTTCTAGGTTTCCATTCTTCTCAGCATTCTTCTTTACCCAGGACTAATTCTCATAGACTATGGCCATTTTCAGTATCCTTTACATGCAAATGTATTTTATTTATTTGTAAATTTATTGCAGTAAAGTTTTCAGTACTTTGATTTGTTTAAATGAAATATAGTCTGACTTTTAAGAGCAGCTGTGAAACAGCATGGTAAAGTATTACAATTAACATAAAGTATCACTCAAGTCAGGTAGACCTTTTTCATTGCGTCTCAAAAAAATTGTTGAATTGAATTTGACAGTCCATGTTACTGTTAGAACACAAAAATAGTGTTATAATCTTTTTTCATAAATGTTGCAAAAATAAACCTTAAACATAAGCAGTTAAAACTATGCAGCTTCACCTAGTATCATTCATCCTCCATCATGTTGAAGCTAATGCTAACGTTAAAACATTGCCATGCCTCCAGTGAAGCATTTGGTTCCTCTGGCACTAGAAACCTGATGTATGTTAAAAGAAAAGATGCACTCAGTCAAACATTAGGACATTCTTGGAAAATACCTCTTGCTGTCCATTAGACAGCTGAATATTAGATGTCATTAGACCTTCAAAAAGGACAAGGATACTGAGTTTACCTCCAGTCCACTAGGGCTGGGTTCCAGAAGAAATCTTGGAGGATACTGAAGGAGTCATCATGCTTGACTGACTAGAACTGAATGGACATTCCTCAGGAATGCTACCAGCAGTTGGTGTCAGAGTATGAGTTACATTTTCAACAGCTCAAAACAGCTAAAGGGTTTTGTGTTATGTTCTAAAGATGAATATCACGAAGAAGTTGAATAATTTTAAATATTTAATCTGAAGAAACCACTTGTGATAATAGTTATGTTGAAATATTTAAGTTGTTCTTGGATTAGATTAAATTACACTTTATTAATTCCAGAAGAAAAATATATTTTTGTTTATTGCAAACAGATGTTTATATATTTTGACAATGGACCTTTACCGTCTATACTGTTTTTTATATTCTTTAAAAATGTCCTAATTGAAACTTTTTCCACCTGTTTTCTTTTGTTTGTTGCTTAGACATTAGTAATTTTGCCTGTGAAAATAGTAATTTGTAAAAGCCTTGACTGTGTCGGGTATAATGGAGTAAGCCTGGGCTTTGCCCTATGGGGGATTCTGGCTCTGGGGCTGGGCTGGAACTCGTTGGGCTCCCTGGCCTTCTCTCTGGCTCTCAACTACAAACAGATGGAGCTGTACCATGCACTGCCCTTCTTCTGTTACCTTCTTGGAAAGTGCATCAAAGCTGGGCTAATTGGGCGTGGGTAAGCGTTATTGCTTTACATGTGCACTTTGTTACTTTTTATGTAACTTTATTATTATTGGTAGCAATGCTACCTTGGAGCAAGCAGGTGCTGGGTCACAATCCCAGCCTTCGGTCTTTCTGTTTGGAGTTTGCATGTTCTTCTCGTTTATGTGTCTGGATACTCCATTATCTTTCTACAACCCAAAAACATGACTTTTTACACAAGTTTCCCTTAGATACGAGTGTGTGGTTTATTCGTCCTGTGTGGACTGGCGACCAGCCCACAGTGTTTCCTGCCTCCCACCCAATAACCACAGGAGCACCAGCACTACCCCCTACCTCCTTTAACAATTGATGGAATTGGATAGATAGTATACCTCAGAGGCTACAAACATCATCTCAAACTGGGATACAAATAACTGTTTTTTTTTTTTATCTGAAAATCCAAGCCAAATCCAAGGCTGTCAAATGTGTAAACCAAACTCTAAAAATACTGAAAGAACAGTTGTTCAGAAAACCCAAAGAGAAACTAGTTTTTCTTATAATTGGGGAAATGGAGGGTGATTGCAAAAATGGATTGGTGCTATGCTTTGGGAAATATTAAATAATACATTTAGAAATGTTATATCTTCATAAAATACATATTTAAATATTATGTCAAAAATTAGTTGGATTAATTTTTCAGTATTCTTTCTCTGTTGATGTTTTGTTAAACTTTGTTTCTATGCCCAAACACCTCCAAGGAAACGCCAATCTATAAGATAATTTAAATTGATCCCTGTGATAACATGGTTATTGAAGAGTGCATTTGTTGATTATATTGTTTTGTCAGTGTGCATGAATGTGTCAGCTGCAAGCCCACACTCGTAATGTGAGCCTGTAAGAGAGCAGTGTCTTCCTGGGAGTCACAGAATGACTGAGGTAATCAGATTGGATGCTATTACCAGTGTGTCCAGTGTCTGTTTATCTAGTAACAACGTACCAAGGGCATTTAGTAGCAAATGGAGTGCCGGATTAGGCCCCTGGGAAGATATGTCCAGATGACACTCTCGCCATGCCCAAACTCCTCAGCTATGCCTGTGTGTGCAACTTAACCAGCAGCTTCACAGTTACAGCTGACAAGCTACTCTGAACCCCACTGGGGACTTTCAGCTGATGCATGGCTTTCACTACATTCCTCAGCAGGAGGGTCAAACCCCAAATTTAGGACTTGCAGACAGTTTGTGCTAATTGTCTAGGGAAACCCTATAGAAAAACTAAATACCCCAACAGGTATTTATTTTTTTTATTTTTTTTAATTTAGTTGATATAATTTTACTGCCCACAATTAAAGATGTTGTTTGTCTTTCACATAGGTTCATCCTGTTGGTGAAAATTACTGCCACAGTGTTGGTGACTTTTGGCCTCTGCTGGCTGCCCTTCCTTCCTGACCCCAGTCAGGTCTTGCAGGTGGTCAGGAGGATCTTTCCCGTGGCTCGTGGCTTGTTTGAGGTACAGTGCAGTATGTTGAATCTAAACTCTGTCAAGACGGATAGATAATTTATTAAAATGGCAGTCATACACAAACAAATTAAAGGTGCCTTATAGTAAATAAGGAAACAAAGGTAAAGAAAAATATCTTAACAAGAATTTCTATATAATGATGACAGCCATTAAGACATGTTGAAAGATTTGTTAAAATGCAAACTAAAATAAAAACAAAAAAATAATTTCATGGAGAAATGCATTAAACAGTAATGTTTTAGTCCTAAATTAATATTATGACACAATATGACCCATGTTTCTGGTGTTAGTCATAACTCCAACAGCTGCATTTCAGTTGAGCTGCCTTGTATATTTATGTTACTTTTTGTGTTGTTCAGAGACCAGTAACAATGATCTAAGCAATTTTTTCTGCATATTATGGAAGCCTTCAACTTTGGATAATTTTTTAGAGTGGAAACAGGCAAATTATTCTTGAGATGTCTGTAAGGACACCTAGGTTTCTTTTCAGTGGAATTGAGTCTTGATCTCAATGCATTTATGGGACCAAAAGAATGATTTATGTCTTCTCTGCATTAGGTTGGAAGAAATTCTAAATCATCCAGTCAGTGGTATGGATACACTTAATTAGTGGCATTTAATTACTATTGTCAAGTGGGGCAGTGAAATTTTCAGTTTTGTGTCATCATCACACATAGGTTAGAGATGTTTAATCTGAGCATTTAGGCATTGAAAAAAAGTGGCTCAAGAATAGTGCCTTGAGGAACTCCACATTTGATTATTGCTTAGATTTGTATTTACTAAAACTGCATCATAGATGTGTAAGGTGAACACATATTGGGAATTTAAATTGGTCAGGTATCGGTTAAAAACTTGGTGATCAGTACTCCATCCAGCGTCTGGGATCAGATCAAAATATCTCTAATAATTATTTCAATGTGATGTTTATTATTAAATCACTTAACCAATCAACAGACAATATTTCATCTTTTCTTTAAAGTAATGTAATATCTCTGAAAGCTGGAGGCTGTTTCACATTTTGACCAGTAAAAGAATGATTTTAAACTGAAATTCCTCTTCATTTTTGATTTTTCTGTTTAGGATTTTTTTTTTTTTTTTGGATTAGTCAGGAGTTGCAGTTTTATAGCCTGTGACATTCAACAGTTTATGCTAATTTTAAAATAGTTTGACACCAAGTTATAGCAACAAAGCTGTGACTGATGCTTTCATTGATGTCATACGCAACCCATGAGGCATGCCTCGTTCCCTACACGATGTTCCCAACTTTTAGCATAGTGAATAGCTTTCCAGCCCTTCCAGTGCTTAGTTGGCTGGAAACCGATACCCTGCCGGATCAAAGAAAACAGTGGAATAAAATGGTGAAAGGTCAAGAGATCGGTTTCACCCTATCCCTGGGAGGTGTTGGGATTCATGATGTACAGTAGGAGGATGCAGATAAATCTAACTAATTTATGGCCGGATTGTTTTCAGCACTTCATAGCTCAGCCGTGTTCCAGCCATATGGACCGATGAGAGGGGCGAGTGATACACTTAAAGGCATATCAGAGCACATCGGACAGCTGGTGTCCCACTGCTGACGGCATCTTTGGAAAAAAAAACACAAACACATATGTGCTTGAGTGTTTCAAACACTTATTTCGTACTGTGACTGCTCAGTTAAATAGGAAGTCACTGGTACATGATGGAGAAAAAGAAAACTTAAAACACTTCCGAAATTCCGGTGTTGAAAGGTGTCATAGAAGAAACGGGGTTAAAATGACCGTGTATGCCTCTGTTTGAATATTTAGGTGACAGCTCAGAGGCCAAGGTTTGCAGCTCTAGTTTCTGAAACCTTGTAACCCTGAAAGTTCTAGTCCCGGTCCCCGAGGCGACACTTACTACAAGTTGTCAAGGATATGTGGCGTAATTAGATGTTGTGCTGTCGGAGCAGGATGCATCGGGACAGTATTTGTTCAGCAAAATGATTCAAACATATAACTTGGGCTTTGATGACAGCATTGAAAGGCGTCCTGTTACATATGAAATCACGCACTGCAAGCAGAAAGCCCGAGTGGGGAAGACGACGACTGCTGAGCGGTGGTCCTGTCGACTTCTGGGAGGGAGCGGTTGTAAGTTTACCCATTGAACTGCATTCTGCTGTCTCATGTTGCTGCCTGCTCACAAAAATGGCACCAAACGCTTCTCCCTGTGAAATTCCTTTGTGGCTTCAAGACTCGCATTTGCCAGTGGGCTTCTGCCTTCAACTTGGTGTCCAGGAACATTCCCGCAGTGGTTGTTTGATGTTGAGAATGAGAGGGGAAAAAGGAAAGGATGGGGCTGTGAAAACACAACCCTAGACAATTTGGTGCTACTGAAGAGGATACCATTAAGAGCCATACAGTTGTGTAGTAAAGCAGCTGTAGAACGGAGAGGAGGCCAGGAATAGATTTTCTCGATAGGATCACACTTAAACACAGCTACAGAGGAAATATTTAGTTGATCTAAACGTGTGATATCATGGGCACACTGGTGGCTCGGATCTTATTTTAAGTGATCCCTTAGCGTCCGCCTAAGCACTTGACCTCCTCATTTGATCTTAACTACAGCAACCACACAGCTGTCATGACGTTTGTAGCATACTTTCTCTCTGCCAAAAAAAAAATTCAGATTCTGTAGTGTTAAGCTACAATAAACTATATTATGTTCATTAAATAATCACACACAATATTTATTGTAATTTATCCAAAATTTTTCTGATGAATAAATTACTTATTTTACCATAGAACAATCAACTTAATTAGACCTGCCTAAAAATAATAATAAAAAATACTTTTAGTTGTAATTTCTTTATAATTAACACTGTGGTCTATTTTCTCATATTTGCCAGGCAGGAGAAAAATAATCAAAATACAAATTGGGAAGGGAAAATAAACACACTCTGCTGTTAGAGGGGGAAAAAGGAGAAAACTTAAGAAAAACACAACCCAATATTTTCTCTGATAACTCTCTAACTTAATTAAGGCTTAATTTTCTACCTACCTCTGACTAATTTAAAGTTACTTTCCATCATCAGCTTCCAACACCAAAACTGCCACTAAAGAAAACATGTAGTGCCTTACTGCAGCCCAGAATCAGCTTTGAGCATGAAGGCTCACTTGCATCTAATTAATTAATTTATTGCCACTCCCATAGTTCCATTTTGAAGTTTAGCCCAGGTGGAAATATTGACACAACACCTCTGGTTCTGAGTGAATGGTTTGTTCTGGTTGTTTGTTTGAATGCCTTAGTGCAGTGGTCTTCAAATCCAGGCCTAGAGGTCTGGCGTCCTGCTACTTCTAGACGTGTATCAGCTTCAACACACCTGAGTCAAAGACTCTAGAGCAGTGGTCCCCAACCACCGGTCCGCTAACCAATTGGTACCGGGCCGCGCAAGAAATAATGAACTACTTCCGGATGTTTTATTTTGAAAATCCGGTTACATCTTGCGCGTCAATAACAAAACATTGGAGTACTGCCGCGCAACCCCCCCCCCACCCCCCCTCCCCCCCTCCCAACGACAGCATCGGTCTCGATACTTACCACGGGCACCCCCCACCCCCCACCCCCCAGTCCGCAGTAAAATTGCGAAGGGCTGACCGGTCCGCGCGACTAAAAAGGTTGGGGACCGCTGCTCTAGAGAACTTGGCTGCATACTGAGGAGCTAATTTGCCTATTTGATTCATGTGTGCTGGCCTAAGGACACATCTAAAAGTTTCACGACAGTGGACCCCCAGGCCTGGATTTGAGGACCCCTATCTTTGTGGATGCACACTGTGGATTTGAGATCGGGTGACACACACACAAAAAAACCCAAACCAAATTCTTCACCGGAACTTCACACAAAGAGTCAAGAATAGCAAAACGTTCGATCGAAAGTAAAATATTTCTTACAAGCTGATGATGCTTATTATTGACTTGTCTGACAAATCTTATTGGTTTTGGTTGTGTTGCGTCTGTAGACTAAGTCAGAAGCATGTATAAAAAAAAATCTGAATTTGGGTTTCACATTGATAATCATGAGGATAAATTAATTGATAAATTTGTATTATTATCCTGAATTGTTAGTTCTGGTCATTTTAAGTTTCTTTTGATTTATATTTTCATATGTTAGAATTTCCTGATTTGCCTTATGCTCATTTAAAGATGAATATTTTAAAATTCTATGGTTTATGTGGATTATATGTTAATACATTTTCGTCTATAGTAAGATTCCTTTTGGAATAATCCACATTATTTAGTCTGTTTTGTTTAAATCAAGTCCGTTTAAGAAAAAAACTGTTATAATGACTAAAATATGTTGCTGTGTTACACCGTGAACACAATCATTAACATTCATTTTGTGGAAGAGAATTAATGTGCATAATCAATTAAAAGTATTCAATGCTAAAACAGAAAATTTACATAAGAAAAAGTAACAGTTGATTGCTTTTTGTCTCTAATGGTAATCTGAGATAAAATCACCACTCAAACATTTGTTCCTAATGTTGATTTTGTTTTCTGGCCGTGTGTGTGTGTGTGCGTGTGTGTGTGTGTGTGTGTAGGATAAGGTGGCTAACACATGGTGCAGCCTGAACACCGTGATAAAGATCAGATCCATTCTGACAAGCGACTCTCAGCTTTACCTCAGGTAATCCTTTTATCTGTGAAACAACTTCATTTTTATTCCACATTTGTCCTCCTGACATCTCTTTGTGTTTTCACTGTCATTTTTCTAACTTATTGCTCCAAAATCCCTTTTCCATTTTACGGGAAAGCAGAGCTTGCTCTTGGAAATAAAAGCGGGTTCGAGGGAATCAAAGCAGATAATCCCCGAAGCAAAGCACTCATGAGAAATTTTGAACAAGCTACATTTGTTTTTCCAAATGTTGAAATTCCAAAAGGTTATCATAAAAACAAAGACTAATTCTGCAATTGTCTCTCATGAATCATGTTTTTGCTAAAAGCTGAAACCCTGCACACTTGGCGTAATGAACTCGGCCCAAAAGTTACGACATGGCGGAACCTGCTTAAATAACCCAGCAGGCTAATTTTAGGAGTGATGGACACGTTTCTTCTAGACTGCTAAGATCAGGGATTAAGTTGGACCTCTTTTATTATTGGGTATTTCAAACAAATGTGTGTTTGTTGGTAAATAGATTGGAGTACTAAATACACTGTGATTATGCAGTTTATGTTGAGCAAATCAGCTGTGAAAATGTGACTCGCATATTTTTGTAACCCAAAAGCCTGTTCTGAAGAAAATCATGTATACTAAACTTACTGTTGTACATCTTATCATATGTACTGATTATATTACTTTTAAAACCTTTTTGTTTTTCTCTGCTGTGTTTGGATCTCTTTATTTCAATAACCTATGATTTGTAGTACGAGCACATTGTTGCCGTCTCGCATAACTAACCCTTGACCTCTCTGCACATTTATACACATTCACTCTGACACATAAGTCTGTCTCTTCTGGTCCCTGTATCCCCAGCAGGTGACAATTGAGGGGTTAAACTAATACTGACTAACCTTCAAGAACAATTATTATTTGGTCAGTTCTTACATGTCAAGAGGTCTTAGTTTCAGAGCAGGTGCTGTCCTAGAAAGATATGCACACAGCGGCATGTACAAGAGTGTTTTTGTCATTTGTTCATTTAGATTTACATTTTAATAATTATTTTCCTACTTTATCTGTTTCAGTTTGGCTTTCACTCTCCTAGCAGCACTTCCATCCTCTATCAAACTGCTGATGAAGCCCACTTTCTGGAACTTTAAACTGGCTTTGGTGAGTGCACTTTGGTAGCAATAGCATGTCTTACAGAATTATTTATACCCCTTAAATGTTATTTATTTTTTCAATGTTACAGCCACAAACTTCAATGTATTTTGCGGTTTTGTGTAATTGACACAAATCATCATAAATTTAACAGGGAAAAGAAGGGGACTTTAAAGCCGAGTTGGGTTATAAACCAAAATCCCAAGCTATGTATAGCTCTCATAGCAATCCTAGAACCAAAACAGTATTGCACAGCTGCAAACCTACAAAGCCACATACATTAATTTATTGCCATGTTTTGTTGTACTATTATAATAACAATAAAGGTTAAAATAAAAAACTATTATTTTTTTTTAGGTAGCTATATGGCTGTGAATGTGTGACACAGCACTCAAACACAAACATTGTTCTTGAAAACATTCCCCTTTAAAATAGGCTTCTTCAGGATGCCACTTACTAAAAAATTGTGTGATTAATATCACTGAACTGCACACAGTAGCTCCATTTAACCATGTTTTCGAATTTATTGATGTTTAGATAGTGATGTTGGAGACAGTGAAGAAAATAGGAGGTAGCATCATGCTTGGGGATTTTCTTTTTCATCATAAACAGAGAAGCTGCTCCTTTTCCAGGTTATATATTGGAAAAACCTGAGACCTATTTAGAGGTTTACTCTTCGGTAGGCTAAATTCAGCCAGAGCTACAATTGAATTGTTTAGATCAAAACATATGCATGTGTTAGGATGGCCCAGTCAAAGCCCAGGATTAAACCCTATTGAGCATCTGTGGTTAAACCTTGAATGAAGATTTTCCTCAGATGTTCTAATCTGACTTAGCTTAACATGCCTTCTTTGTGTGCAAACCTGGTGAAAAGCATCCCTAAATTCTTGCCATAAGCATGTCAGTTGCAGTGGAGGATTGATTCAAAGGTGCTACGACACTTCCATTAGACACTTTTCAGATTATTTGCAGAATATTTTAAATATTGCATATAATTTTCCTTTCATTTTACAATTATGCACTACTATGTGTGGTTTACTCTAAGAAATTCCTATAACATTGTGAAATGAACCCTTTTGCAAGGCATGTATAGTTAGCCTTTTTATGCAATGTTTTGCCAATTTATTCTTTTTGTACATGTTTTAATTAAGTTTTTAATGATTCTCTGCTCTCAGATCAACTCATCTCTGGCCTTTTTCCTGTTCTCCTATCAAGTTCATGAGAAGTCCATTCTGTTGGCTGCCCTGTAAGTTGTTGTATCTGAGTTGTTTACCCTGGTTACCACCCTCATGTCACAGGAGGAAGGTCCTTGGTGGAACTCTTAAGTTAAACCAGACTGGAGTTTGCCTTCTCTTCTTATCTATTCTTGACTTTTCTGTCTGGTGACATCAGTGAATAAAGTTTTCTCACAAACGATCAATTTTAGAAAAATGTCAAAGTGAGATAATTCCTGTGCTGATGTTAACCTCAAACTAATGTTCAATTTATGCCCAGGCTTGCTACATTATCCACTCCTGTCTTTATACTTCTAGTCCAAGCAACCATTCTCATGATATGCACTGTGTAATTGTAGAGGTGGGTCATGCGATAGTTTCAGAGCTTGGACATGTGGCTTAAAATGTGTTTTGTACATTATTGTTTACACTCGTACTTATAAAGCTGTAGACAGAGAGTGAAACCTGGGATAGACTTTACGGCGTGGGATTTAGTTCCTGAATCTGGGCTCATCTATTAATCTAGATCAGTGTAGATTGTTGCTTTATTAACTATTGAGTTATATCTCCCACCTGTCCCCTTGAATCAATCAGTAATGCATGCCCAGAGATTAGGAGAGAATAGTAGGCAGCAGCTCGGGGTGTTGTTTGCGCAGGATCAATTATTGGGCTGTAACAGGATCAGCAAAGAGCGCTGACTGTAATTATGGGCTCAGGGACCGTTGGAAGGTTCCTCTGTTGGAGAACAGTGTAGAACTGAAGCTGGTAGCTTGCTTCAGTTATAAACAGGTTATAAATAGATTTATATACGGACACACAGATTTTCTCTTTGTTGCCACAGCTGTTTTTACATCTTGAAATTTAATAAATAGTCATTAGCAATCAAAGATGTGAAATTATTTCTCAACAAAGTACACATACTAAGTGTCTTGTTACAGCTTACACTCAATTCATGGTTTTTGATAGCCTTTATCTTATTTATCCACTTAGCTTATATCTAATTTATTTTCATTTGCTATGTTAGTACTTGAGAATCAGCTTAAAAGTGTGTGCAATCACCTTTTTTTTTTTTCTTCAGCCCAGTCTGCCTCCTTCTGAATGAATTTCCACTCATGTGCATTTGGTTTCTGCAGGCCTCAACATTCAGGTAAAGAAACTTTCACCAGCAGAAAGCAAATTAAACCTTAAAGTTGCATCTTATTTTCGTTGTTACCATTTTATTATAGATAGTTAATTTTTTTTTAAATTGTCAATTCTTGTCATACCGGCCATTCAAAACTTTTTACAATGGAGCCACATTTACCAAGTATTGAGAAACTGTGAGGCTTGTGGGCCTGTTTACTTTTCAAAGATGTTAAAGTGAATTTGCTAAATATAAACATTTTAAAGTACAAAATCTGATACACCTCACTAGAAAACAGAAATGTTTTGGAATTGGTTGTTGTAGCAAGATAATGATCCAAAATATATGGCCAAAATAAGTGTCAGAGGATTCTGTTAATAATTCAATTGGACAATATGTAATTGGTCTAAAAGCTGAATCAGACTGCAGTGATTTGAATGAATCTTGACTGGTTTTTATACAATTAGGTGTGATTTGAAATTGTTTGTCCTGTAAGGTGCAAACCCTAGAACTCTCTAAAAAGATGGCTGATATGGGCCAAGATGAGAACTCCATGAATGGAAAAAGAGAAATCGCAGTGCAAATGCTGCAACTAACTTTCACCAGCTGTTGTTAAATTCTTCCGGCAGGGCTAATTGTTGTGCGTGTGGTTTAGGATAAGGATATGTGGGGCTTACACAACATACTCTGCATGCCTGGTGTCCGAGTGTGCTGTGTAGGATCCGGAGCTCCGTCTGGAGCTGTTCATAGTACAGTCTGACTTGGGCTTTCACATTATCTCTCCAGACTCTTTCATTTAAAAAAAATACATCTTTTGTTTATATAATTGGCTGATGGAATGCTCGAACAGTGGCTATTTTATGGGTGAATGAACCCAGTCTGCTCACATCGAGGAAGTATGTATTTCTTAAATGTTAAACATTTAGCTGCTGAATGGAACTTTTTAGTTTGAATAAGTAGATTGTTGTGCAGAGAGGTTTTTCTAAGCTGGGTGTTGTGCATTTACTATGAGGCAACTGTTGTTCTTGCTTCTGCCCTGCTGCTAAACTGAGATAAGCTCTGCATGAATGTCATAACCGTCTCTCCTCAGGGGACGCTCTGCTCGTAAAGGCCTGCAGGAGAAAAATGTTTTGATTGCCGTTGCTTTTCTTTAATCAAGTATGGTGCTGAAATGAATCAGTTTCTGTTGGAAATGGTCAAGTTTTGTGTAGCTGTTGCAATTTTTTTTTTGCAAATTTGTTTGCATCTCAAGTTGTAGATAGTACTCGTCAGGTAAAGGCTAGACTATAAACCCTCATTGTTTCTTTCCTTCTGTCAAGCATGCTCCCTCTTTTCCTGAAAGACGGCCTGCTGGTTCCCTACACTGTCGCCTTCCTGGGGTTTCCCTTCCTCACTGTCTACTTATTGTCCGCTCTGGATGACTGTTCAGAGGATGAGTTGAAACTTGGTACCTGTGGGAAGCTCTTTTCCTTTCTACCCAAAATGCACCTGGCTTGTATAATGAAATGGAAGGTAAGTGTGGCCTATGATTGAAAAAATTTACAAATGTTTATTGCTTTTCTCAATGGCCTAAAGTCTTATGGAGGATTTTTATCAACACATTCACTTACACTGAACTGACCACAGTGAAGGAGAAAATGTACCAAATAATTAGTAAAAGATGTAAATATTAAAGTATTTTTAATCATTATTTTGTGCAATCATTTGGTTGCATGTTTAATTGGCAGTTTAAACAAAGATCATACTGAATATTTTATACCTTTATAGCTTTAAAAAAAAGAAATAGGTTGTTTCTATCTGCTGTTTGTGTGCAAACAGCAGATAAAATCTCTGATACAGCTTAATAAACTCAGTGAAATAGTAGGCATTGCTTTAAAGCAAGTATTCAATCTTTCAGAAAATATTTCTATACATGTATCCAGTAACATTTAAGCTGGCTTGACTGTAAAAAGAAGGGTGCTGATTCGAGGATCCCAGGTGCCTTGTATTTCTAAAATGCCTCCAGACCTAAATTGCAACGTTGTCAGAAGATACAGTATGTCCAACTGTATAAATAAATATCATCTGCTGGTGTAAGCTTTGTAAGCTGTCCTGGGGCGACCGCTGCTGCCAGCCTTAGAATTATTTATCACTTATTTGAGTTTCCACAGCATCTGAAGTGGCTTTGCCGCCAACTCCTTAGCGACAGCGGTACCGGTAGGGTGTCAGAGATTAAGAGAAGGTGTCTTTTTATAGGACATGTCATAAACACAGGTTTGCCTAGATATATTTATTTACACAAGCAGCATAAATAGTAAGCCCTGACGATGGAGATAAGGTTTCATGGGTTTTGGGTGATGGAGAAGAGAGGGCATGAGATGATTCCTCTATAATAATCACAGACTTTTTTTTTGCATCACAAAGCAAAAACAAACACAAGTACTCTAGCTCCTAGAATCCCATATGTTACTAGTAACTTTGTTTGACAATAAAGAAAAGTACATGGACAAATAGTGATTAGTGGACAATATGTAATTAATGGTATAATTACATTTTATATTTAGAGTTTTATCAATGTATTGCCATTCACCCAATTTCACATTTTAAATGTTTTCCCAAAAACCTTTTTTGAAATCAGGATTCATAAGTTTGCTGTTATTGATTCCTCTAAGACAAATGCCAATAGTTTGTTCATCAACAGAGGTGAATAGCCAGATAATTATTTAATGTTCCTCAACTTATTCATCACTTACTTCAAATTCTGGGATTGGTCTCTTCAGGTAGGAGACAGAAACATCCTGAAGTTCAACTTTTAAGCTTCTGATCAGCAAAATAATTTTAAAATCTAGTTTTCAAATAAAAAAGAAACAAGAAACAGTCCCTTGAGATAGAAATTGATCATTGTAATAAAAAATATATACATTTTCTAGCGTAATTCATTTGGACTGGAATTATCAACTATCTATATTAATCTGTTGACTCATAATAGAATAAATTCTTCTAAAGAAAAAGTTTTTTGCTAAAAAAAATTTTCACGCCACAAATGAAAATGATTTATTTATTTGTATATAAAACAATCCTGAATATTCATAATTGTCAAGTATGATGAGATTGACCAAAGAGACTTCATTCTTAAAGGCAGGAATGAAGACAACAATGTTGTAATGACGAGTTAAAGGTGGGAAAATGTACATTGACAGTCAAAAGGACACTGGCACAATCGCTTCCCCAGTTTTGTCTTGTGTAAATGAGCAAGCAATGTCTTAATTTAGAATATGATTTAATCAAAAAGAATCATTCAGTCTCTCCTTGAAAATATTATTTCCACTTTATTCTCGACATATTGGTTTTATTCTTAAGCTTGTTTTCAATTTACATTATTCTTGAAGCTACATTTTTTCACAAACATTTCAAGTTTTTCTCAATACTCTGACTTAATTTTTGCAATCAAATACTCACTTTATTCTCAATATTTCAATTTCATTACATACATATTTCAAAAGAAAAGCATGTTGTTG
Organism: Xiphophorus hellerii; assembly: GCF_003331165.1. Taxonomy (NCBI): domain Eukaryota; kingdom Metazoa; phylum Chordata; class Actinopteri; order Cyprinodontiformes; family Poeciliidae; genus Xiphophorus; species Xiphophorus hellerii. The sequence continues at coordinate 3,077,188 of NC_045680.1, forward strand.
TTTTTTTTTGTTGTTGTTGCTCCAGTGACCTTCATACTCCTGCGTGTAAGTAACTTCAAAGGACAAGAACATAATTAACTTTGTAACGGAGGCCGTAAAATGTCTATTTAACTTAAAATAACTAGTATTTATTGTAAGTATGCATTATGTGTGTGTGTGTGGTTTAAATCAGATTAATTTAAATAATATAAATTTGATTGAAATTGGAGGTTGCAAAATTGACACATGAAGTTGTACAAACTGCCCACTTCAACACACATCAAGTAGTTTTGATCAAAGATGTGTTCATAAACACTTGGGTAAAGGACCCAGACTGACACTGCATCCAGCACAAAGAATTGTAAAGAATTTTGTATTGTCTAAAAATCCTAATGTTGATGGATTATGATAGTTAACATCGATCATATTGAAAAGTAATTAGAATCATTACATTAATTATTAATATTATCAATACATAATATTGTTTCCGTTATGTAGCTCTATGTCCTCCGTGTTCATGATAATTTGACCACTGATGCATCTTTGTGTAATCCTTGCAACATTTTATTGTCATTTCATGTTTTTGACACATCCATTCTGTCTGTGTCGTTGATAGTTCTACATCAGCATTGCTCTTATGGCTGTTTTGAGCGTCCTGAGTGTAGCTATGGACCCACCGCCACATCTACCAGACTTGTTTCCTGTCCTGGTGTCAACGACCGCATTCATGCACTTCTTGGGAGTATTTCTACATTTTAATATTGTTCAGTTCATGGACCCACCCAGAAAAAAGAGCCGAAAGAAAAATAACTAAGCTATTTTTTTCAGGAAACTCAGTGTTACACTGTGAGGCTATATTGGCTCTGACCACTTAGACTGTACATGAGGCTTTTCTGACTCTCAAATAGAAAAATGAGACGAGTTTGTGTGAAAAGTATCTATATTAATAACAGCAGATCAAAGAAAGTTGTGAGATCAAGTTAAAGGAAAGAGTATTGGTGTTTTTCCTCTGTGGACCAACAGTGCATGTGAAATATTTCTAATTAATTGATTTTCTGAAAGGGTAACAGCAATAATGTGAGTAATGATAAAGATTTACAAAAGGAGATGCTCCTAAGTATGAGACTTTCAAAAGCCATGTCAATAAAAACTTGTAATAATTATGTTGGAAACATAAAAGATGTTGATGTAGTTGTGCTGTTACTGTTCATTTTGCCTCTTCTCTTGGACTCTGTAGGGATTGTGATGAATGCATGTTGACCAGTTTTGTATTCATGCAAACTTTCCTTTTTCTACTGTGGATTTCTATTCATCATTAAAGATATTTTGTACAAACATAGTTTTCATAAAAATGAATTCATATTTCTCGCTGTGCTGAAGCGAACATCATTTTTAGTGGCGTGTTATTAAATAATTAAATTCAAACCGGCTTCATATAAATTGTCTACATTAGCCAAGTAGTGCGCTAAAATCACCCTCAAAGCCCTGGTGGAGACGGAGCTCATAATTAGACGGAAATTATATCTTTCCAAGCTTTTATTCAACATCATTAAATATTAATTATGAGCCCTTGATGCTACAAGGGTCCTCCACAAAAGACCTGCACATTTAAAACAAAACCAGAGACAGGAGAGGCCTTAAAAGGTTTGATGGAAGGTGACATATCTGAGCATAATGCTATAAAGTTGAAATACCACACAAAAAAAGGTACAAGCAATTTCTTTCTCCAATCTCTGTGCGAGTTAATGACGGGCATAAAAAAATCCATTACAACTATAAATGTTATCGGGTCAGCGATGGGGACATGTGGATGGAGAGACCAGCCGGCTGCTGGTAATGTGCTGCAGGGATAAATAGAAAGCCTACATCTGAGTTAACTGTTGCAACAGAGGCAGGAACACAGAGGGACACTTGTGCATCTGCAAAGTTTAAAAAGACAAATTGTAAATGTAGTTATTTTTAAAAAAAATTATGCTAAACAAGAAATCATTCTAACATCTTTTGATAAATGAAATTTATCAAATGAAATGATAAATGCTACTCGTAGGATCACTATTCAGAACATTAAATCTTGATAGGGTGGCTCTGACTTTTGGACTAAGTGACTACAGGCAGCTAACAGCCTGTAAATTTTGTAGCTATTATATGTAGCTTCATCCACTAGCTCACATTTGCCTTATTAAAAGAAGAGTTTTTAGTTTCATATGTTAACTTATAACAAAAAAAACCTATATATTATCAAGTGTTCTGATGGTAAGAAGTTATTCAAGCCATCACGGGCCCCTGCAAAGGGAGACCTGTATCAAAACATTAGTTTTATTTATGGGCATGCTTGCTTTGTCCTTCACGTGGCCTCTAAGGGCGATAAAGTGAGAGTTACACGATCCACCTTGGGCAGAAATAGGAAATGTTGCTGTGAACACCAGCTGTTACTTAGGTCGACTGGGGCAGCGAGAGGCCTCGGCCTTCCCAGGCAGGCGCTGCCAAATAAAGACCCTACAGTGCTGCGTAAGACAGTTTCCTCACTGCACATTTCCTTTCCAAAAGCTGTTAAACTGCGCAGGTGGGGGAGGATGGTGCGGCTTTAGTCATAAAGGGGATCAGGGTTGCCATCTTAAAGAACATTATTTGCACAGCGTACCTGCATTGTGTTTAATGTAGAATCAACATTTGTCAGCTGCCAGATTGACGCTTCGCTGGGAGGGATGGGGGTCTAGAATGTCAGGCCGTTCTCTCCTGCCATCTCCAGACACCTCTCTCAGAAATGAATGACGTCCTCCATGACTGTTCAGCCCCAAGACTGACAGAACAGATTCCTCATTCATCTTCTGCCTTATCTCCTTGGGATCATACGCACAAGTGCTGAAGAGCAATTCTATTACCTGTCAACAGCTGAGATCCCTCGCTAACAAAAACCGGGGGAATATGTGGGAGAAAAACATGATTGTAACCCCTCTGGCAACAAATGATATTCCACACGCGCTGCATTCACTGTCAAGACTGAAGGCTTATGAAAAAAGGAGACCTTTTTGCATAAAGCTGCACTACCTGTTTGCAAAATGCATTCCAATACATTTCATTCATAATTTGTCAGAGGATTATTATACCAGCAATCCCTCCTACTGACACCACATACAAAGAAAAGTACATTCATACATAAGTCTGACAAGTCTGTACTTCCCTTTCACAATACTTGTTTTAATGATGCGAAAAAATATAAGCCAGGTGAAGTATTTTGGAACTTTTTCCAACTATAAAGCTGCATATTTCTTGTACAATTCAGTGAAATTAGAAAAAATTACTTGTTTATCTCTTCTATTTAGTTCTGAACACTGATCCGGCCATTAATTTTCTTCTGGAAAAGCCGTTCTGTCATTTATTTATGAATTCCTGGATTCAAAGCAGTGCTAAAAAATAAAATTCTTCTTTATTCTCAACTTTCTAGCAAACAGCTGAAGGTTTGCGGTCAAAATCACCTGATATTTAGAGTTTATGAATTCAGCTACTTCAACAAATACCCTAGATCCATCTGGAAAAAAAAAGTAATCGCAGACTCCACTGACTTAAACAGAAATATGTTTCACTGAAATTACAGCAGGCAGTTTTTATGGCTTATATCTGCTCAGCTTTACATCTCAAGAAACTAAAAGCTTTAACCAGATTGGATGGAGAGCTGCTGTGAATATTTACAGTACTTTCCAATCTACAAGTCTTGCCTCAGTCTTATTTGTATCAAAGTCTGGACTTTGACTGGGGCATTCTAACATCATTATTTGCTTTCACCTGGACCTAGTCTTTTGCAGATGCTCAATAGATTTTCTTGCACAATTGCCCTTTAGCTCCATCCATATTCCCATCAACCCTGACTGGTGTCCCTGTTCCTGCTAAAGAAAAGCATTTCCATGGAATGATGGTTCCACTGGTCTTTCACTGTGGGAATGGCATCTTCAGAGAGATGTTATATTGCTTTTCCTTCACACATAGTGTTTTACAAAAACAAAAAGTTTTATAAAGGCCAGGTAAGGTGGACAAGGATGTATTTCTAGGTTTCCAGATTTGTTTTTGGACTATGGATTAAGCGGTTCTCCATTTTCTTTTATAAGCTCTGCTTGAAACACTTCCAACTCTTTATCTCTGACCTATCTGCTGTATTGATGCTGTGCTCCTTGGTCTCCATGATGCGGTCTGCTCACTAATGTTCTCCAAAAGGCCTTCATGGAGTCTGAATTTATCCTGAGATTAAATTAAACACATCTAGACCCTATTCACTAATTTAGGGACTTCTGAAGGAAGTTGGGGGCTCTATACATATGCACTTCCATGGTTTAAATTTGAAAAATATTGTTTCAATTTTGAATTATACTCTTTATGGTACTGTATATGCTGGACATGTCTGTTGCTTGTTTCATTATTAGTTCAATCAAACATGGAGGTATGAGGTTTCTTTGGGTCTGAAGAAAAATTTAATGGCATTAACTAAATCAGAAATCATATCTGAAAACATTGCAAACTTGGTTATACACGATGCCGATCGATATCTTTCGAGTTCACTTTGATCAAAGCCATCAAATATAAAACTCTCCCCTTTAATTACAACCACAAGTCCAATCATAAAACACACAGACTAGGTGGCATCTGTCTATGAGCATCCACCCCTCTCTAAAATTGATGTGCTCGAGTGTTTCAGATTCCTAAGCTGACGGCTGCATGGCCAGCGACACTGTCCCATCACTTTTATGACATCTTAAGGAATCTTTTTAATACAGTCCATTACTGCAGCCATACAAATCTTCCCCAATGTGGCTCCATCTATGGCCTGATCAATTTTTACTCTGCTGAGCTGTACTCTTTACCCTCATTTTGTCATCTCAGAATTAATATTATATGGGATTTCCTTATGAGAAAAACTGCAATAAAAGTATGTTACCACTCTGATGATGTGCACAAGTCAGTACCTGACTCTACCTAAAAAGTCTTTCCAGGAGACAGAATTTGTTTCTGCAGTAAGCAGAACTGTTTAAATGTTATTTATTTTCACATTCCTAAGAAAATATATTGTGAAGTGCAGCATTGATTTAGAACATAACCATGTCTTGATACGGCTTGGAGGGGTTGAATTTATGAATCCTTTGCACAACTCCTTTAATTGAATTTTCCAAATCTCTCACCCCACACAAATAATCAATACGCACTGCTGAGAGAAACTTGCCTCAGAATTATTAGGGCCCTTCTTTTTCAATTTTGTAGTCATCAGCAAATGCAGGCATTGGGGGTATTTGTGATGCCGTGACTATACCTGGAGGATTTATGCTCGCCCTAAGCCTGATTGCTCACCTAAAGTGACTTTTTTTTTAGAATTCTTACTGAAACTTTTGTTAACCTTAAAGGGGTAGTATTATGTATTTTCTTGGCACATGGTGCTACTTTATAGCACAATTAAGTAGCCATGTTACCTTCAGTTGTGGTAAAAAACTTGACTTTGCAATTTAACGCCTAGAAATTGGGCCTCTGTCTCTTTAAGAAGCTCACTCTCTTTCAGCTCCCAGTCAGTGTAAATGTTTCTGTAAACAGAACCATGGAGATGAAAGTATTTCTGAAACATACATGAAAGAAACAAATCAACCCTCCAGGTATGTTTTTGATGAGGGAAGAACCTCATAACATAATGTAAAACTGAAAAAGTCAAATTTACAAAATTTTGCTCCTTTATCGTTTTTGAACGTTACAGTCTCGCTCTAAAGAAAGATGCAGTGTAACAACCACATAATAAAGGTGGAAAAAGGAATAAAAAACAGAACATTGAGCAAGAAGAATTACCTTAGATTAGTTCAGTTGTTTTGCAGAATTGTTTAAACTATTGAAAAAAAATAGGACACCTTACAACAGTAGGTGTGTTTATCTAACATATTTGGACATTTAAATCCATCCATCCTTTCTGTAAAATGTAATAAAAATTGTATTTATGTTGAGAAATAAACTAGAACAACCACATATTCAGTCCAAAATGAAAATTACACACAACTGTATCACATCAAGTGCACATGATCACCTCTGACATTTTAGTTTGGTGTGTTTCTAACTGCTGATGTGACTGAACAACATAGTGTTCACTCACACCGTGTTATCTCATGCAATTCATACATCAAATAAGGGACTGGTCAGTGGCATAAATAACTTATGCATCACTTAAGTTATATGAGCCAACACTGTTAGGGGATAGAATATTGTACAATGTTCATTTTTGCTGATATCCTTTGCTTGATGTGTAAATCAATTTGAAATGTATCTTCTTGAGTCAAAAAAGAAGATTTTTCAGTGAAGAACTGAATTTTAATGGGGTTTCCCAATTGAGTTCCCATAAGTTTAGGTTGCTAGTGGGTGATCTCATTGGCTAAAAGAACTGAGCAGTCATCATTATGTTTAGTTGATACAAAAATTGTTGCGCTTCTTTGTTTTATGGTACTTCAACATCACATATCAATGAGTTGCAATAACATGCATATTCTGTACTTAGCATTTCAGACCTCACTGAAAACTGCAACAAAGAGTGATTTCCTGGAGCCACCCAGTCTTCATTAGAACATTAGAAGGCTTTTGCACACATCTTAATATTCTACTCCACAAAATGAAAGTGCATGACTATTCTGTTTAGATGTCAACTATCTTTTCCTCTGGAGTCTCTGAGGATTTCTTAGACATTCAGTACGTGAGCCCAAAGCCTAAAGAGCATATCAGCCATCTGAACAAACACTTTACACTAGTGGACACTCATGCATCAAGATACCATCACCATCATCTGTTCGGATTTCATGCTCTCAGCAGATATAGGCCAGAGCTATCCAGCAGCTTTGAATAACAGTTTGTTTACTTAAAATGTGTGTCTTAGTGTGCATAGAAGGCTAATTCTATCTGCATTGACTCTGTGAGGTCTGTTGTTATAAGGAGGTTTATGCAAAGCTGATAAATTTCACGGCTCCACCATGTGACAGAAATGTGACATTCCTGGGGTGTGGACCCACAATGTATCACGTATGTTTGGTCCCTTTACTGGAACGAATTTAAAGTAATTTTTAACAACCTTATCAGAAAACAAGCTCGCCTCCCGACAATGCCCCCTATTCATTTTCCACAAGTCCCCATTGTATGATTGAATCACAAGAATTGCTCCGCTGCAGGCACAATATGTGCCTAAAATAATCAAATTAATTCTTTCCTTAGGAAATCTACTCATTGACTTGTTTGTTCAACCATAACAAAATGTTGTTTTTCACCAAAGGTCGCACGACACACAACTCAAACAAGCATCCATTGATGCCGAAGTTAAGTAGCACAGAAGATACAAGGGAAAAGATAATCAAATAGTGAAATATTAGCACACGGGGATCTCCAAAAGAATGAAACAACCTTGTGACTGTATTTTCTTCTAATCATAAAGTCAGCCAAACAATTGGAGGATTTTTTTTCCCAACACAAAGTAGAGTGTGTCATAGATTCAATGTACAAAAAATTATAGATTTGATAAAAATCATTTATAGTAGACCAGAAATGCTGGACTAGTAAAAAGTATAACCATATACTGTACTGTGCACTGTTTAGTTGATTAAGATTTCTTCTGCAAGAATTCATGGAAGTGATCAGACTACAGCTGAGGTCCAGTTGGCTTTGGTGTCCCAGATAATTATCTCATAGATTCTGCATGATGCTTAGGAGCCCAATAAAACAGATACTGATACTACTTTACAGCAGAGGAAGGCATGAAGCTACTCTGACTTTGGATTTGATTAAACACAGTGAACAGTCTGTAGAAGTTGGTATGAATACCAGAGTCATCAAATTTTACTTTGGATTTCAAGTGACATGGATTCTGTGGCTCTCCCCTCTTTATCTAGACTGTGGGACCTTAATTTCCAAATAAAATGCAAAATTTTCATTCAGCAGAAAAGAGGAGCTTACATCACTGAGCAAGAGCCCAGCACAGGTCAGCTGCTTCTTTTAATCTGATACAGGAGTAGCTTAAGCCTTGACTCCAGCTGCCTTACATGTTTTGTAAATCTCCTCCAAACTTTTAAATGGGCTTTGCTTTACCATCCTTTCAAATCTGTGGTTTCCATATGTACTATAGCAACTTTCCATTGTCATTGTAAACCATTTTAAGAAATCTACAGTTACGTTTTAAGATTGTTATTAGAGTAATAATAGTAAAACCAGGGTGCCATTATGAACATGGTTTACATTTATCACAGGAGGCTTTGTTTTCTTTCCATGCTGAAAAATCCCCTGATGTTGGAAACATAATCTCATTAAAGTTACGTAGAAAGCCAGAAAGAATATTGAGATTCTAAAGTTTGACTGATACTTAAGGGCTATCTTCACAACCAGTGTCCTATTTATTTTGCTCTCTTGTGACAGTAAAGATAGGATGACTTCAACAATAAATGTCATTAAGGTCTTACCATACATGTTTTATGATCTCCTTCAAATCAAGAGAAGAATGCACTTGTTCGCTGCTGCCCTCTGGTGATTTACTACAAAATGGAAACATTAAGGCAAATAGAACATAAACGTGGAGAGGTTGCATTGGAATAGGACCAGAAAAATCCTCTAGTCACACAAGCATCCATTCTAATACAACACAAAAGTAAGAAGTGACTATTCAGTTGGTAAAGGAACACTAGTGACACCATATCTCTGTTCCTCAGAAGGATACTGATGAGTTTTCCAGCAGAGCTTTCTTTGCTCCACAGACCGGTGATTGTTATACAGATTGCATAAAAATTACAAAAAAGATTTGCTTTTATTTTAGTGAAATATGTTTTTGATCTCCTAGAATCCAGCCAGAATTTTGCTTCCGACTGACTGGATATGTGTCAAAGTGACACACAAGATCACAATCAATCATTTATTTGTAGGTAACCCTGAACTAAACTCCTCGTTCAACTAAAGCCCACCTGTCCACAGAACCAATTCATTCGATTTCAACTTCTTTGTCAATAAAAGCAAGACCAAACAGCTGTCAGCTGACATCTACCATAGGACACTAGATCTGCACAAGGTGTTGGTGGACTACAGCAAGGACTTGGGTAACAACTCATGGTGCTACTGTACAGAATTGGAGTAAAAAGGTCTGGAGTTTCATGCAAAAGTATTGCCTCAGGGGGTAAAGATGAGGTATCAGCTTACAACATCACTCAAAGAGTTTCTTTGTGAAACGAAAACAGTTGAGACCAGAATTATTTAGAATTTCCATCTCTATGCTATGAAAGGGTTACAAGCCCATCTTAGGTTTTCCAGTAAAATTACAAATAATGGCTTGGACTAAAATCAAGCTCTCTGGTGTCAACTTGATACACAATGAAATTTAGCCAGGAATTTCATCCTCACAGTCAAGAACAGAGATGGAAACATTATGCTATGGGGCATGTTTTTTGTGCTAAGGGTACAAGTGCACTTCTCTCCATTGAAATGAAAAATAATAAGCAGCATATTCATTATCTTGTACAAGAACCGTCATACTTCAACCACAACACTGATAATAATATGTGAATGGTTTTCCTAGCATGTAAATGACCTAAAACATTTCATCATGACAACAAAAGAGTTTCTAAGGAAACACGTTAAAGTCACTTAGTGACTTGGAAAGTCTCCAGACCTTCATAATATAAAATATATATATATTAAAAAAATCTACCCACTGCACTAGGAGACCCAAAGGATTTGAAGTTTTTTGTAAACAAAGATGGACAAAATCCCTCTGGAGATTTTTGCAAACCCAGTGAAACATTTTATTGTCGTATGCACCAATAAATATTTCTATGCTGTGCTATGTTTTGATGAAAGGTTCAAAAAAATTGAAAATCTTTTTTCACTTAATGTCCTCTGGATCATTTTTTTTTTAGATAATGTACTCTTTGTACTTTGTCCCTATTAAAATAAAACTACTATTGGAATTACAGACAACTGATTCTATAAATCAATAAATTTTTCAGCTTCTAAATTAATGCATAGTCTGGCCATTTAATATGTGTGTTAATTTATCTTTTTTTTCAAAGTTTTTTCCTATCTTGTTGATCTGTCTCTGTTTATGCATTGACATTTAAGGTGTTCAGTTTTTTACACATTTCAAAGTAATGTCCTTGGATTGCTGCTGTCCTCAGAGTTACCTTAAGATGCCAAAATCAACCATGTGTTATGAATTCTTTGTAGATTGATTTTGTGTAACTATAAAATTCTAAACTAATCCTTGTTTTGATAGATAGTTCAGACTCAAATTGTCTGCCTCAGCTAAGGAAATGGTTCTTGTCTTAAGTGACTCTTACACAACTATTTTTAGTGCTATGTAAATCACTGATAATTTGGCCAGTGATGGATCTCCGTCATTTCATGTCTCCTGTCATTAAACTCTGATTTGTCATTTTGACCATCAGAAGAGTATGACAGTTGAAATATAGACACTCATAAAACACAGCTTTCTGTAACTCAGTACTTATTACAGACTTTGGCACATAATATGTTGGCATTTTAGAAAAACCTTCAACTTCTTTGAAATTATAATACTTCATTCATTTTGAAGCACCATTTTTGTGTAAAAATTGGAATGGATAAAAGACAGAACTCAAGCTGAACTTGAACTCTCATAGACCACACAGAGAGCTAGACTATACATTTGAAGAAAAAGAATATATGTTTTTGAACAAATAAAAACCTTTTTTTATTACAAAAAATTTTAAGATGTGGTGTGCATTGGCAAACAGCCCAATGGCTCCAAGACTCCTAAATAAAACTCAGAGCAATTTATAACCTTCAAAAGTCTTAATAGTAAAGTCCTTACAATCTCAGCTTAATTAAAATTTAGATTTGACATTGTGGCAGCCATTCACCTTCCTGGAGAAAGACAAGCCTTAACATACTGCGAGATCTGCACTGGAATTCTTTAGGCAAAAGCATATTCATGTATTATTCTTGCATAGTCAAAGTCCAGACTTAAATTCAATTGAGAATTTAAGGCGAGACCTAAAATTGTTGAACACGTCTCTCTCCAACCTGTCTATAAACTTGAGATGTTCTTTTTTTTTTTTTTTTTTTTTTTAGAAAGATAGGGACAATTTCCATATCTGTTGGGAACAGGGGGTTTTGGTCCTCTTTTGTGGGGGGTTTCTGTTGCCTGCTGCTTCCCTCTCCTTCCACTATGATTCCAAGACGCTGCTCCCTCTGGAGAGCGTGACTGGGTCCTACACACCTGTGATTCATCATCTAATCATCTAGGAGTATATGAGGAGCAGGCTGCTAGCACTTCGACGCCTGAGTGTTTGCCAGTAATGGTACTCTGCGCCCTTCCGAGCTTGCTCTCAGGGTTTTTTTCTGAAGTTGCTTCTAGTAATATATTCTTATTACCTCTCTCTCAGGTGTTTTCTTGTGACGCTCTGGAAATACCTCCGTGAAGCCCGAGCTCCTGGTTTCCCGGATTTCTCTCCTCGTGACGCCATGGATAGTTACCCACTGGTTGCCCGAGTCCCTTCTTCGCCTCTGCAGATAAACCATAAATCATTCCTGGATTCCCAGCTGGCAGTCGGTTCGCTCCTCGTTCCTCCTCACCTGACCTTACTTGTCCGCCCTCTACCGCAGTCTCCACCATCTACCAAAGAACTCACCCCGTCGAAACGCCACTCTGGAACCCTGACCTCTTCGAGGACCTCCACAAGGAGACCAAATCCCGGAAACCACTGTATTACCTCCCTGGTGGAAGATAATCTTAATTTCAAGTAAGATCAGTCTAATTCTTCCTGAAGCTCCACTTTCCGACTTCCTCAAACTCACCATCTATCTCATTGCTCTTCAGAGTACGGACGACCCCGGTTGCCATCCTCAAGAACAAGAACCACACATTCTCATTTTTAATCATTGTTAAAATAAACTTTATTCATCTGATTGTCTGTTCTGTATGTGGGAAAAGAAACTAGGACCCATCATGACAATATCTATGTATTCAGAATTATTAGACACGTACTGTAAGACATTAAAAAAATCAACATGCATAACTATTTTTATTTACATTTTTTTAAGAATGTACTTGTAAAAATGAAACCCATTTAATTTGAGGCTGTAATATGAGAAAAGTGAAAATCTGTCAGACTATACGCTAATTTTTAACCGGTCATTAATTCATATTTCAAATAGCAGGTTTGTAGCACTGCGACAGACTGGTGACCTGTCCAGGGTGTATCCCGCTACTCGCCCGAAACGTTCCCTGGAGAAAGGCATCCTTCCCGACCCCACTGGGGATAAGGGTGTACAGAAAATGGATGGATGGGTTTGTTGTACCACAAATAGTTCCAGAAATAACAAGCTATTTTGGTGACGTATGACATTTCATGCTTTTATTAATCTATTTTTTTCTAAAATCTGTGGATAATTTTACCACAGTGGAATTTAATTTTGGTTTATTTTGTGAAAGACACTGCATTTCATTAGGTTTAGCAACGTAAGAGGAACGTTTTCTTTTTAGTTGTTTCCACCGGGTCCTGTTTGATGCGAACCGTCGAGATTTTGTTTCCTTAGCAACAGTCCCCGCGATAGCAACAATGTATCACACCTATCAACGAAAGGGCAAATGCAACAATTCAAACTTTTAGTTGGCGGTCTGCTCCCTATTCCCCCATAGACATAGCGAATCGTTGCCATATTGTTTTTTTTTTCCTTACAAAATGTCTTCTCAGGAATCAACTCGTCCCTCCGATGATGAGGTTTTCTACATGCAGTGTCGAGCTGCTTATCTTGCTGTGTTCCGATCAAGTTTGTCTAATATATCTTCAAAACAACAGTTGTGTCGGGGTAAGAACCGCCTTTAAACCACTTGCTAATTTGCTACAGAACGCTGTGTGATTTTTAACTTGTGAAAATCTCACTTTGCCTTGATTCACGTGAAAGCACAAGTTTTACGTAGAAGTCAACATAAATGCGTCTTTGGTAGAATAGGACAAAATGTAAAGTGTCACTGAACATTGCAAATCGCTGATTTAGGTCAACCATCTTAATTTTTCCATGATGTAGCCCACATAAGTCTCAAGTTTATAAGAATACCTCGATTTGTAATCAGGAAAACTACAAAAATGTCAAAGGCAGGAATAAAGATAAATCGATTAAGTGCACATAGTTATTAGTGAAAAGTAATAACATACAGTTCTGAATCAACTAGCTCCCTTGAGTAATATTACAGAAAGTAGCTGTAGTTTTGAAGACAAACTGGTATAAGAATTTAAAAACAGTATTAAACTTTTAATCACATCAGCTTTCGATTTCTCTTGTAGTTACAAGAAGCATTGGTGGTTCTCAGTCTTCATTGAGTGTTCTTCAGAGTAAATTAGTTTGCTTTTACCTATTTAATAATTAAATGCCAAACTGTCGTAAAATGCATTTTTGATGGAGGCAAACTTTTTTAAAAGATGTTTGTTTTCCACACTCCTTGTTCCATCGTTGCTTTCTGTTTTTAGTGACAATCATGTGAATATCATGTTTCTTATTTATCTTTAGTTCTACAGCAGGCTGGTAGGAATCCGTCCCACGCGATTCTCAATAAATACTGGACTTCTAGAACATCTAAGCTAAACTTTGATGACTTCTGTGAGATTCTGAAATGCGAACGGAAAACCGATGAGGCTGAACTAATGAGAGCTTTCAGAAAACTGGATGTAAACTGTGACGGCTACATCACGCACAGCGTTCTGGAGAAGGCTCTAACATCTGTAAGTAAAATGTTTTTTTAGAATCTTATGAAATATATTTTCCACAAAATGCAGAATATTTTCTTAACTTTAGCTTCTTATTTGGTGGTTTAATTTTTGATGGTTACGGTTGTTTAGGATAGGGATCTTCAACCTGTGACTTGGTTTTGCAAAATGATCCATTGTTAAAACATTTTTATTTAATGCACCAATTTGAAAGGCTAATTTTAGCTATTATTCCATCTCTTTTCATTCAGTAACTACTCATAAAATTAGTGTCACAAGAGAATGACACTAATTTTGAATGGAATAGCTGGAATCAGGATCATTGTCATTAGGCTGCTAACTATTCACTTTATTTCTGATTTTTTTTTTACTCATTTTTATTTAAAACAAATGTGTGTGTACAACTCAAGAAGTTGGATTCAGTTTTTTGTTGATGACTTTATTCTTGGAACATCAAAGCTAAACTTTGATCACTAGTCAGCATCTAAGTATTTGGAAAAGAAACTGTATTTTTTTTTATTCTCCACCAATTGTCAAAAAATTTAATCCATTCATCCATTTTGTCTGGATTAAAAACTGAGAACTCTGGGAAATTAAGAGTTAAAAACTATGGAATTTCACTATTAGAAATGTTTAGTAGTAGCAAAGGTCAACTGGGAGCCCCAGTCTTGACTTTTCATTCAAAAGATCATGAAACTCTTTTGAATTCATTGAACTGAAGATATACGCTGCCTGGCCAAAAAAAAAGTCGCCACCAAAAAAATGGTCACACTCTCTAATATTTTGTTGGACTGCCTTTAGCTTTGATTACAGCCCGCATTCGCTGTGGCATTGTTTCAATAAGCTTCTGCAGTGTCACAAGATTTATTTCCATCCAGTGTTGCATTAATCTTTCACCAAGATCTTGTATTGATGATGGGAGAGTCTGACCACTGCGCAAAGCCTTCTCCATCACATCCCAAAGATTCTCAATGGGGTTAAGGTCTGGACTCTGTGGTGGCCAATCCATGTGTGAAAAAGATGTCTCATGCTCCCTGAACCACTCTTTCACAATGTGAGCCCGATGAATCCTGGCATTGTCATCTTGGAATATGCCCGTTCCATTTGGGAAGACAAAATCCATTGATGGAATAACCTGGTCATTCAGGTAGTCAGCTGACCTCATTCTTTGGGTACACAATGTTGCTGAACCTAGACCTGACCAACTGCAGCAACCCCAGATCATAGCACTGCCCAAACAGGCTTGTACAGTAGGCACTAGGCATGATGGGTGCATCACTTCACCTGCCTCTCTTCTTACCCTGATGCTCCCATCACTCTGGAACAGGGTAAATCTGGACTCATCAGACCACATGACCCTTTTCCATTCCTCCAGAGTCCAATCTTTATGCTCCCTAGCAAACTGAAGCCTTTTTTTCTGGTTAGCCTTACTGATTAGAGGTTTTCTTACGGCTACACAGCTGTTCAATCCCAACCCCTTGAGTTCCCTTCGCATTGTGCGTGTGGAAATGCTTTTGCGTTCACAATTAAACATACTCCTGAGTTCTGCTGTTGTTTTTCTTCGATTTGATTTGACCAAACGTTTAAGTAATCGCCGATCACGATCATTCAGGATTTTTTTTCCGACCACATTTCTTCCTGGAAGACGATGGTTCCCCACCATCCTTCCAGTTTTTAATGATGCGTTCGACAGTTCTTAACCCAATTCTAGTAGTTTCTGCAATCTCCTTAGATGTTTTCTCTGCTTGATGCATGCCAATGATTTGACCCTTCTTAAACAGACTAACGTCTTTTCCACGACCACAGGATGTGTCTTTTGCCATGGTTGTTTAAGAAATGAGGAGTTACTCATTGCATCAGCTGGGGTTAAATAACTTGTTGCCAGCTGAAAGATAATCGCCTATGCAGTACTTATCCAATAGGAGGCTTGTACCTATTTGCTTAGTTAAATCCAGGTGGCGACTTTTTTTTTTGGCCAGGCAGTGTATCTGCATCATGATCGGTCAGGATATTATTTGAAATTGTCTTTGTTGTTGCAGAGCGGTGACAAGATGACAGCTGAGGAGGTAAATGCTGTTTGTTCATTGGCAGAGATTAACAAGGATGGCAAACTGGACTGTGCTGAGGTATGCTCACGCAAGCTAACTAAATAATTCCATCCAAAAGATATTCTTTTGAACTTTTTAAATTTCTGTGCTGATTTTAAAAAAAAGAAATTTATTGGGGCCTGCCATGCAAAGCAATGGCAGGAACCTATTGCTATTCTCCCAAGAAAAGTTTCTTTATTGGGGCCTGCCATGCAAAGCAATGGCAGGAACCTATTGTTATTGTCGGAGAAAGTGTTTCTTTATTGGGGCCTGCCATGCAAAGCAATGGCAGGAACCTATTACTATTGTCGGAGAGAAGCGTCTCTTTAAGTATTATAATTCTTTATTTTTCTTCCGTAACCGTTAATGCGGCTCATACCGCTTGGTGCACACCTACAAATGAGGTATCAAAACGTGCAGAAAATTCACGCCATTGGAGCTATTATTTGTGGTGGGATTTGGGGTTAACGTGGCGACATAATTCGCAAAAAACTACGAAAAAAACCCCATTATAACTCAATGGGAAAAATCCTAGAAATACCCTATTTTTGAGGATTTGCTGTGTCGTCACAAATTCACCTAGAAATGCCATTCAAATTTCATTTTGTAGATACGTCTGTGATCTCTTCGAAAGTGAAGACGGCTCGTCGATACCAGTTATGGTTTGTCCACAATTTGCCTCTAAGCGACCCAAAGTTTCTCATTTTTGCTCAAATTACAGTGACAGCTGATCTAGGTTCAGATCTGGGCACAACATTTCTTTCTCTCATCACTGTAAATGCTCTGAGTGAGGTACAGATATGAATCTCGGGACTATCGCAGAAGACACATTGAACTGTCATACGCTGCAAACGCTTTTCGAATATGTATTACGGTTCCCGAACAAGAAGGATTTGTTTCCAATGCTTTTTTGTCAGTAAAACGTGTTTGCTCAAACACACAATTGTGTGTTTGAGCATGTATGACTCACAGCTCACACCTGCTGAGACCATTATTTACCATAGCAACGGAACTCAAGAGGCTATTGGCTGCTGATTTGGACTACGAATACGCATCGCTGTAGTTCTATCTATCCTCAGTTAAAACAGATCAGGACTGAGAACTGGCCTTTAGAACTAATTGCTATAATGGGCTGTATATAACTGATTTAACTCAGTAACTGTTACACATGGGATTAGTTTGGAACTTTAAAATTAAGCATATTGAAAATTTCAAAATAAAAGCCCTGAATATTTTTACATCATGTAATTGCTCTTTTTGACTTTATTTGACTTTTTCATCCAAAGCACTGTTACACATGGGATTAGTTTGGCCCTTTGAAATGAAGCATACTGAAAATTTCAAAATAAAAGCCTTGAATATTTTTACATCATGTAATTGCTCTTTTTGGCTTTATATGACTTTTTCATTCAAAGTACTGTTACACATGGGATTAGTTCGGACCTTTAAAATGGAGCATAATAATAATTTCAAAATAAAAGCCTTGAATATTTTTACATCAGGTAATTGCTGTTTTTGGCTTTGTATGACTTTTTCATCCAAAGCACTGTTACACATGGGATTAGTTTGGAACTTTAAAATGAAGCATACTGAAAGTTTCAAAATAAAAGCCTTGAATATTTTTACATCATGTAATTGCTCTTTTTGGCTTTATTTGACTTTTTCATCCAAAGCACTGTTACACATGGTATTAGTTTGGCCCTTTGAAATGAAGCATACTGCAAATTTCAAAATAAAAGCCTTGAATATTTTTACATCAGGTAATTGCGCTTTTTGGCTTTATATGAATTTTCATCCAAAGCACTGTTACACATGGGATTCGTTCGGAACTTTAAAATGGAGCATAATAATAATTTCAAAATAAAAGCCTTGAATATTTTTACATCAGGTAATTGCTCTTTTTGGCTTTATTTGACTTTTTCATCCAAAGCGCTGTTACACATGGGATTAGTTTGGAACTTTAAAATTAAGCATACTGAAAATTTCAAAATAAAAGCCTTGAATATTTTTACATCATGTAATTGCTCTTTTTGGCTTTATTTGACTTTTTCATCCAAAGCACTGTTACACATGGTATTAGTTTGGCCCTTTGAAATGAAGCATACTAAAAATTTCAAAATAAAAGCCTTGAATATTTTTACAACATGTAATTGCTCTTTTTGGCTTTATTTGACTTTTTCATCCAAAGCACTGTTACACGTGGTATTAGTTCGGAACTTTGAAATGAAGCATACTGAAAATTTCAAAATAAAAGCCTTGAATATTTTTACATCAGCTACTTGTGTTTTGAGCAATATATAACTATTTTAACCCAAGGACTATTACGCATGGGATTAGTTTGGCCCTTTGAAATGAAGTTTAACAAAACTTCCAAAATAAAAGCCTTGACAACATTTTAAATCGTACCGAATGGTGCACGTCCGCCTCACTTAACGTTCTTGCGGTTCTCCGCGTGCCACTGATTACGTCGCGGCGTTCTTTAGCTTCGACGCCAATTTGTGGCGTGACGACGCCGGGCCCAAGCCCGACGGGCGCGCCTTGGCAGGCCCCGGCTAAATTTCTTCAGAAATTTTGTTTTTCTAGTTGGGGCCTGCCATGCAAAGCAATGGCAGGAACCTATTACTCTACACCCAACAAAGTGTCTCTTTATTATAATTCTTTATTTTTCTTCCGTCACCGTTAATGCGGCTCATACCGCTGGGTGCAC
The DNA here is from genome assembly GCF_003331165.1 of Xiphophorus hellerii. Lineage (NCBI taxonomy): Eukaryota > Metazoa > Chordata > Actinopteri > Cyprinodontiformes > Poeciliidae > Xiphophorus > Xiphophorus hellerii. The sequence goes on from NC_045680.1 coordinate 3,095,685, forward strand.
ACCTACAAATGAGGTATCAAAACGTGCAGAAAATTCACGCCATTGGAGCTATTATTTGTGGTGGGATTTGGGGTTAACGTGGCGACATAATTCGCAAAAAACTACGAAAAAAAAACCATTATAAGTCAATGGGAAGAATCCTGGAAATACCCTATTTTTGAGGATTTTCTGTGTCGTCACAAATTCACCTAGAAATGCCATTCAAATTTCATTTTGTTGATACGTCTGTGATCTCTTCGAAAGTGAAGACGGCTCGTCGATACCAGTTACGGTTTGTCCACAATTTGCCTCTAAGCGACCCAAAGTTTCTCATTTTTCCTAAAGTTAGAGTGCTTCTCTCGCTGATTAGAGTGAGAGATCAAGACAACTTTTTCAACCCAAATCATTTTTGAAATCGCCATCACGGCCACAAATATCGCACGATTAGTATCAAAATCGGTCCTCACATTGATACGCCTGTCTGCTCCGGTAAAATGTTTTCGAAATTTATCTAGACCGTACGGTTTTCTGTCACGGTGCTTCAGAGCAAAGTCATGCGACAGGATTTTCTGAGGCTCTCAGGCTGTTTCACTAACACTTCACACCTTGGTGTGAAACTTATTTAACATAGCAACGGATCTCAAGAGGCTATTGGCTGCTGATTTGGACTACAAATACGCATCATTGTAGTTCTAACTATCCTCAGTTGAAACAGATCAGGACTGAGAACTGGCCTTTAGAACTACGTGCTGCTATGGGCTGTATATAACTGATTTAACTCAGTAACTGTTACACATGGGATTAGTTTGGAACTTTAAAATTAAGCATATTGAAAATTTCAAAATAAAAGCCGAAATGAAGCATACTGAAAATTTCAAAATAAAAGCCTTGAATATTTTTACATCATGTAATTGCTGTTTTTGGCTTTGTATGACTTTTTCATCCAAAGCACTGTTACACATGGGATTAGTTTTGAACTTTAAAATGAAGCTTAACAAAAATTTCACAATAAAAGCCTTGAATATTTTTACATCATGTAATTGCTCTTTTTGGCTTTATTTGACTTTTTCATCCAAAGCACTGTTACACATGGTATTAGTTTGGCCCTTTGAAATGAAGCTTAACAAAAATTTCAAAATAAAAGCCTTGAATATTTTTACATCAGAAAATTGCTCTTTTGAGCTTTATATAACTGATTTAACCCAGCAATTGTTACACATGGTATTAGTGTGGCAATTTAAAATTAAGCTTGATGAAAATTTCAAAATAAAAGCCTTGAATATTTTTACATCAGGTAATTGCTGTTTTTGGCTTTATTTGACTTTTTCATCCAAAGCACTGTTACACATGGTATTAGTTTGGCCCTTTGAAATGAAGCTTAACAAAAATTTCAAAATAATAGCCTTGAATATTTTTACATCATGTAATTGCTCTTTTTGGCTTTATTTGACTTTTTCATCCAAAGCACTGTTACACATGGTATTAGTTTGGCCCTTTGAAATGAAGCATACTGAAAATTTCAAAATAAAAGCCTTGAATATTTTTACATCAACTACTTGCGTTTTCAGCATTATATAACTGATTTAACCCAATGACTATTACACATGGGATTAAAATAGACTGTTTTGCATGAGCAGCAGATAGATCCTCTATTGCACATGTGTCAAACTCAAGGCCCGCGGGCCACATGTGGCCCGCTACGTCATTTTATGTCGCCCTCTCCCCCCTACCACCGTTTTACAGCCCCATTGATTGACTTAAAATAGGTTTTGAGCACGAATTGACTACAACCTACATATCCCATAATGCCTTCCGATTCTTACCAACCAACATTACGGCTTCTCGCCACTAGAGTGCAGCAGAGTCACCTCAAGCTGATCATTAATTTTCCCAGCGAATAAAACTGAAACATCGACAAGCTAACAAGCTAAAGAGCGAAGTCCCGTGATGTTTCAATCGAGGACTTTTACCGTCTCCTGCCCCCTGATTTGATGCCACAGCTTCGACTCCATGCAGCTCGTGTTTTGTCCACGTTTGGAAGCACCTATCTGTGCGAACAGATGTTTTCAATAATGACTTTAAACAAGACCAAGACCAGATCGCGCATTACTGACGAAAACCTACACGCCGTTTTGCGGATTGCCACAGAATAGAACTAAAACCAGACATCGACGAACTGACCAGGGGAAAACGGTGCCAGACATCCGGCCAGAAAACATTGGTAAGCACGAACAAACTACATTTAAATAGAATGGATGTAAAACCAAAACTCAGTATACTGGAATATGCATATAGTTTATTGATTTTGCTTGTGTTTTGTTTATTTACAGAACACAACGCAATTTTTAAACTGAGCAGTAATTTTACATCCATGCAAACTCAAATGTAATATTTAAAACTTGAATACATAAAATCAGTTATTTAACAATATGAGGTGTTGTTTAAAAATAAAAAAGATAGCAATTTCTTTTTATTGCAGAGACATTAGATTCTTAAATTTATGGTATTCTTTAAATGTTGTAATTTTGGTTCATTGTAAACTTTACCTGTAAAAAGTTTGTAGAAATCTTTAACATAAGGTCAATATATATTTTTAAACTGTAATATGTTGTGTGTGTGTGCGTTATTGAAAATTTATATTTGTGACAATCATTAGGTAAATGCTAATGAACTGCCTTCCTGCAGTTTATGAGCATTGAACTGTTACTAAACAGTTCAATGCAAGGTTCATTAGCGTTAGCATTTTAGCTTCAATAAGCTATTAGCTATTTATTTTACTTTTTAGCAATGTTTAGTATACTGAATGGAGTAAATCAATTACAGAAAATATCCTAGTGATTTCCCACATACTGATGAAAGCAATGACGCTAACATTAGCGTTTCTGCTGATTTTAGCTGATATACTTACTTTATAATACTGAATGGTGCACGTCCGCCTCGCTTAACGTTCTTGCGGTTCTCCGCGTGCCACTGATTACGTTGCGGCGTTCTTTAGCGTCGACGCCGATTTGTGGCGTGACGACGCCGGGCCCATGCCCGACGGGCGCGCCTTGGCAGGCCCCGGCTAAATTTCTTCCGAAATTTTCTAGTTGGGGCCTGCCATGCAAAGCAATGGCAGGAACCTATTACTATTGTCGGAGAGAAGCGTCTCTTTAATATTCTTCTTCTTTATTTTTCTTCCGTCACCGTTAATGCGGCTCATACCGCTGGGTGCACACCTACAAATGAGGTATCAAAACGTGCAGAAAATTCACGCCATTGGAGCTATTATTTTTGGTGGGATTTGGGGTTAACGTGGCGACATAATTCGCAAAAAACTACGAAAAAAAACCCATTATAAGTCAATGGGAAAAATCCTGGAAATACCCTATTTTTGAGGATTTTCTGTGTCGTCACAAATTCACCTAGAAATGCCATTCAAATTTCATTTTGTAGATACGTCTGTGATCTCTTCGAAAGTGAAGACGGCTCGTCGATACCAGTTACGGTTTGTCCACAATTTGTCTCTAAGCGACCCAAAGTTTCTCATTTTTCCTAAAGTTAGAGTGCGTCTCTGGCTGCTTAGAGTGAGAGATCAAGACAACTTTTTCAGCCCAAATCATTTTTGAAATCGCCATCACGCCCACAAATATCGCACGATTGGTATCAAAATCGGTCCTCACATTGATACGCCTGTCTGCTCCGGTAAAATGTTTTCGAAATTTATCTAGACCGTACGGTTTTCTGTCACGGTGCTTCAGAGCAAAGTCATGCGACAGGATTTTCTGAGGCTCTCAGGCTCTTTCACTAACACTTCACACCTTGGTGTGAAACTTATTTAACATAGCAACGGAACTCAAGAGGCTATTGGCTGGTGATTTGGACTACAAATACGCATCATTGTAGTTCTATCTATCCTCAGTTGAAACAGATCAGGACTGAGAACTGGCCTTTAGAACTACTTGCTGCTATGGGCTGTATATAACTGATTTAACTCAGTAACTGTTACACATGGGATTAGTTTGGAACTTTAAAATTAAGCATATTGAAAATTTCAAAATAAAAGCCCTGAATATTTTTACATGACGTAATTGCTCTTTTTGGCTTTATTTGACTTTTCCATCCAAAGCACTGTTACACATGGGATTAGTTTGGAACTTTAAAATTAAGCATACTGAAAATTTCAAAATAAAAGCCTTGAATATTTTACATGACGTAATTGCTCTTTTTGGCCGTATATGACTTTTTCATCCAAAGCAATGTTACACATGGGATTAGTTCGGAACTTTAAAATGGAGCATAATAATAATTTCAAAATAAAAGCCTTGAATATTTTTACATCAGGTAATTGCTGTTTTTGGCTTTATGTGACTTTTTCATCCAAAGCACTGTTACACGTGGTATTAGTTTGGCCCTCTGAAATGAAGCATACTGAAAATTTCAAAATAAAAGCCTTGAATATTTTTACATCATGTAATTGCTTTTTTTGGCCGTATATGACTTTTTCATGCAAAGCACTGTTACACATGGGATTAGTTCGGAACTTTAAAATGGAGCATAATAATAGATTCAAAATAAAAGCCTTGAATATTTTTACATCATGTAATTGCTCTTTTTGGCTTTATTTGACTTTTTCATCCAAAGCACTGTTACACATGGTATTAGTTTGGCCCTTTGAAATGAAGCATACAGAAAATTTCAAAATAAAAGCCTTGAATATTTTTTACATGAAGTAATTGCTCTTTTTGGCTTTATTTGACTTTTTCATCCAAAGCACTGTTACACGTGGTATTAGTTCGGAACTTTGAAATGAAGCATACTGAAAATTTCAAAATAAAAGCCTTGAATATTTTTACATTACGTAATTGCTCTTTTTGGCTTTATTTGACTTTTTCATCCAAAGCACTGTTACACATGGTATTAGTTTGGCCCTTTGAAATGAAGCATACTGAAAATTTCAAAATAAAAGCCTTGAATATTTTTACATCATGTAATTGCTCTTTTTGGCTTTATTTGACTTTTTCATCCAAAGCACTGTTACACATGGTATTAGCTTGGCCCTTTGAAATGAAGCATACTTGAAAATTTCAAAATAAAAGCCTTGAATAGTTTTACATCAGGTAATTGCTGTTTTTGGCTTTATTTGACTTTTTCATCCAAAGCACTGTTACACATGGTATTAGTTTGGCCCTTTAAAATTAAGCATACTGAAAATTTCAAAATAAAAGCCTTGAATATTTTTACATCAGGTAATTGCTGTTTTTGGCTTTATATGACTTTTTCATCCAAAGCACTCTTACACGTGGAATTAGTTCAGAACTTTAAAATGAAGCATACTGAAAATTTCAAAATAAAAGCCTTGAATATTTTTACATCAGGTAATTGCTGTTTTTGGCTTTATATGACTTTTTCATCCAAAGCACTCTTACATGTGGTATTAGTTCAGAACTTTAAAATGAAGCATACTGAAAATTTCAAAATAAAAGCCTTAAATATTTTTACATCAGCTACTTGTGTTTTGAGCATTATATAACTATTTTATCCCAAGGACTATTACGCATGGGATTAGTTTGGCCCTTTAAAATGAAGTTTAACAAAACTTCCAAAATAAAAGCCTTGACAACATTTTAAATCGTACTGAATGGTGCACGTCCGCCTTACTTAACGTTCTTGCGGTTCTCCGCGTGCCACTGATTACGTTGCGGCGTTCTTAAGCGTCGATGCCAATTTGTAGCGTGACGACGCCGGGCCCGAACCCCACGGGCGCGCCTTGGCAGGCCCCTGCTAAATTTCTTCCGAAATTTTCTAGTTGGGGCCTGCCATGCAAAGCAATGGCAGGAACCTATTACTCTACACCCAACAAAGTGTCTCTTTATTATAATTCTTTATTTTTCTTCCGTCACCGTTAATGCGGCTCATACCGCTGGGTGCACACCTACAAATGAGGTATCAAAACGTGCAGAAAATTCACGCCATTGGAGCTATTATTTGTGGTGGGATTTGGGCTTAACGTGGCGACATAATTCGCAAAAAACTACGAAAAAAAACCCATTATAAGTCAATGGGAAAAATCCTGGAAATACCCTATTTTTGAGGATTTTCTGTGTCGTCACAAATTCACCTAGAAATGCCATTCAAATTTCATTTTGTAGATACGTCTGTGATCTCTTCGAAAGTGAAGACGGCTTGTCGATACCAGTTACGGTTTGTCCACAATTTGCCTCTAAGCGACCCAAAGTTTCTCATTTTTCCTAAAGTTAGAGGGCTTCTCTCGCTGATTAGAGTGAGAGATCAAGACAACTTTTTCCACCCAAATCATTTTTGAAATCGCCATCACGGCCACAAATATCGCACGATTAGTATCAAAATCGGTCCTGACATTGATACGCCTGTCTGCTCCGGTAAAATGTTTTCGAAATTTATCTAGACCGTACGGTTTTCTGTCACGGTGCTTCAGAGCAAAGTCATGCGACAGGATTTTCTGAGGCTCTCAGGCTCTTTCACTAACACTTCACACCTTGGTGTGAAACTTATTTAACATAGCAACGGATCTCAAGAGGCTATTGGCTGCTGATTTGGACTACAGATACGCATCACTGTAGTTCTATCTATCCTCAGTTGAAACAGATCAGGACTTAACTGGCCTTTATAACTAATTGCTGCTATGGGCTGTATATAACTGATTTAACTCAGTAACTGTTACACATGGGATTAGTTTTGAACTTTAAAATGAAGCTTAACAAAAATTTCACAATAAAAGCCTTGAATATTTTTACATCATGTAATTGCTCTTTTTGGCTTTATTTGACTTTTTCATCCAAAGCACTGTTACACATGGTATTAGTTTGGCCCTTTGAAATGAAGCTTAACAAAAATTTCAAAATAAAAGCCTTGAATATTTTTACATCAGAAAATTGCTCTTTTGAGCTGTATATAACTTATTTAACCCAGCAATTGTTACACATGGGATTAGTGTGGCAATTTAAAATTAAGCTTGATGAAAATTTCAAAATAAAAGCCTTGAATATTTTTACATCAGGTAATTGCTGTTTTTGGCTTTATTTCACTTTTTCATCCAAAGCACTGTTACACATGGTATTAGTTTGGCCCTCTGAAATGAAGCTTAACAAAAATTTCAAAATAAAAGCCTTGAATATTTTTACATCATGTAATTGCTCTTTTTGGCTTTATTTGACTTTTTCATCCAAAGCACTGTTACACATGGTATTAGTTTGGCCCTTTGAAATGAAGCATACTGAAAATTTCAAAATAAAAGCCTTGAATATTTTTACATCAACTACTTGCGTTTTCAGCATTATATAACTGATTTAACCCAATGACTATTACACATGGGATTAAAATAGACTGTTTTGCATGAGCAGCAGATAGATCCTCTATTGCACATGTGTCAAACTCAAGGCCCGCGGGCCACATGTGGCCCGCTACGTCATTTTATGTGGCCCTCTCCCCCCTACCACCGTTTTACAGCCCCATTGATTGACTTAAAATAGGTTTTGAGCACGAATTGACTACAAACTACATATCCCATAATGCCTTCCGATTCTTACCAACCAACATTACGGCTTCTCGCCACTAGAGTGCAGCAGAGTCACCTCAAGCTGATTATTAATTTTCCCAGCGAATAAAACTGAACATCGACAAGCTAAGAAGCTAAAGAGCGAAGTCCCGTGATGTTTCAATCGAGGACTTTTACTTTTACCGTCTACTGCCCCCTGATTTGATGCCACAGCTTCGACTCCATGCAGCTCGTGTTTTGTCCACGTTTGGAAGCACCTATCTGTGCGAAGAGATGTTTTCAATAATGACTTTAAACAAGACCAAGCACAGATCGCGCATTACTGACGAAAACCTACACGCCGTTTTGCGGATTGCCACAGAATAGAACTAAAACCAGACATCGACGAACTGACCAGGGGAAAACGGTGCCTGACATCCGGCCAGAAAACATTGGTAAGCACAAACAAACTACATTTAAATAGAATGAATGTAAAACCAAAACTCAGTATACTGGAATATGCATATAGTTTATTGATTTTGCTTGTGTTTTGTTTATTTACAGAACACAACACAATGAGGATGTGTGTGAGTTGGTGACAGGGTGAAGAGGGATCAGCGTTGTGTTCAAGGACAGGCAACGTCACCTCATTGTTTTGTTCTTATGTGAAATGCATGTTCGTTGCGTAATAAATAACGAAAAAGTTTTGTGAATGAAGTTGAGAGTTAATATCAAAACTTGTTTTTTATTATTTGTCTGCTTATCTTCAAAGCAGACAAAGAATAATTTTCCCAGCGAATAAAACTGAAACATCGACAAGCTAACGAGCTAAAGAGCGTAGTTTAGCTGAGCAGTTTAAAAATACTGAGCATATTTTTAAACTGCTCAGTTTAAAAATACTGTAATTTTTAAACTGAGCAGTAATTTTACATCCATGCAAACTCAAATGTAATATTTAAAACTTGAATACATAAAATCAGTTATTTAACAATATGAGGTGTTGTTTAAAAATAAAAAAGATAGCAATTTCTTTTTATTGCAGAGACATTAGATTCTTAAATTTATGGTATTCTTTAAATGTTGTAATTTTGGTTCATTGTAAACTTTACCTGTAAAAAGTTTGTAGAAATCTTTAACATAAGGTCAATATATATTTTTAAACTGTAATATGTTGTGTGTGTGCGTTATTGAAAATTTATATTTGTGACAATCATTAGGTAAATGCTAATTAACTGCCTTCCTGCAGTTTATGAGCATTGAACTGTTACTAAACAGTTCAATGCAAGGTTCATTAGCGTTAGCATTTTAGCTTCAATAAGCTATTAGCTATTTATTTTACTTTTTAGCAATGTTTAGTATACTGAATGGAGTAAATCAATTATAGAAAATATCCTAGTGATTTCCCACATACTGATGAAAGCAATGACGCTAACATTAGCGTTTCTGCTGATTTTAGCTGATATACTTACTTTATAATACTGAATGGTGCACGTCCGCCTTACTTAACGTTCTTGCGGTTCTCCACATGCCACTGATTACGTTGCGGCGTTCTTTAGCATCGAGGCCAATTTGTAGCGTGACAACGCCGGGCCCAAACCCCACAGGCGCGCCTTGGCAGGCCCCGGCTAAATTTCTTCCGAAATTTTCTAGTCTTCTTTATTTTTCTTCCGTCACCGTTAATGCGGCTCATACCGCTGGGTGCACACCTACAAATGAGGTATCAAAACGTGCAGAAAATTCACGCCATTGGAGCTATTATTTTTGGTGGGATTTGGGCTTAACGTGGCGACATAATTCGCAAAAAACTGCGAAAAAAACCCCATTATAAGTCAATGGGAAAAATCCTGGAAATACCCTATTTTTGAGGATTTGCTGTGTCGTCACAAATTCACCTAGAAATGCCATTCAAATTTCATTTTGTAGATACGTCTGTGATCTCTTCGAAAGTGAAGACGGCTCGTCGATACCAATTACGGTTTCTCCACAATTTGCCTCTAAGCGACCCAAACTTTCTCATTTTTGCTCAAATTACAGTGACAGCCGATCTCGGTTCAGATCTGGGCACAACATTTCTTTCTCTCATCACTGTAAATGTTCTGAGTGAGGTACAGATATGAATCTCGGGACTATCGCAGAAGACACATTGAACTGTCATACGCTTAAAACGCTTTTCGAATATGTATTACGGTTCCCGAACAAGAAGGATTTGTTTCCAATGCTTTTTGTCAGTAAAACGTGTTTGCTCTCAAACACACAATTGTGTGTTTGAGAGCTCAGAGCTCACAGCTCACACCTGCTGAGACCATTATTTGCCATAGCAACGGATCTCAAGAGGCTATTGGCTGCTGATTTGGACTACGAATACGCATCGCTGTAGTTCTATCTATCCTCAGTTGAAACAGATCAGGACTGAGAACTGGCCTTTAGAACTACCCGCTGCTATGGGCTGTATATAACTGATTTAACTCAGTAACTGTTACACATGGGATTAGTTTGGAACTTTAAAATTAAGCATACTGAAAATTTCAAAATAAAAGCCTTGAATATTTTACATGACGTAATTGCTCTTTTTGGCCGTATATGACTTTTTCATCCAAAGCAATGTTACACATGGGATTAGTTCGGAACTTTAAAATGGAGCATAATAATAATTTCAAAATAAAAGCCTTGAATATTTTTACATCAGGTAATTGCTGTTTTTGGCTTTATGTGACTTTTTCATCCAAAGCACTGTTACACATGGGATTAGTTTGGAACTTTAAAATTAAGCATACTGAAAATTTCAAAATAAAAGCCTTGAATATTTTACATGACGTAATTGCTCTTTTTGGCCGTATATGACTTTTTTATCTAAAGCAATGTTACATACACATGGGATTAGTTCGGAACTTTAAAATGGAGCATAATAATAATTTCAAAATAAAAGCCTTGAATATTTTTACATGACGTCATTGCTCTTTTTGGCTTTATTTGACTTTTTCATCCAAAGCACTGTTACACATGGTATTAGTTTGGCCCTTTGAAATGAAGCTTAACAAAAATTTCAAAATAAAAGCCTTGAATATTTTTACATCATGTAATTGCTCTTTTTGGCTTTATTTGACTTTTTCATCCAAAGCACTGTTACACATGGTATTAGTTTGGCCCTTTAAAATGAAGCTTAACAAAAATTTCAAAATAATAGCCTTGAATATTTTTACATGACGTAATTGCTCTTTTTGGCTTTATTTGACTTTTTCATCCAAAGCACTCTTACACGTGGTATTACTTCAGAACTTTAAAATGAAGCATACTGAAAATTTCAAAATAAAAGCCTTGAATATTTTACGTGAAGTAATTGCTCTTTTTGGCCGTATATGACTTTTTCATCCAAAGCAATGTTACACATGGGATTAGTTCGGAACTTTAAAATGGAGCATAATAATAATTTCAAAATAAAAGCCTTGAATATTTTTACATCAGGTAATTGCTGTTTTTGGCTTTATGTGACTTTTTCATCCAAAGCACTGTTACACGTGGTATTAGTTTGGCCCTCTGAAATGAAGCATACTGAAAATTTCAAAATAAAAGCCTTGAATATTTTTACATCAACTACTTGTGTTTTGAGCATTATATAACTATTTTAACCCAATGACTATTACGCAGGGGATTAGTTTGGCCCTTTGAAATGAAGTTTAACAAAAATTTCAAAATAAAAGCCTTGAATATTTTTACATGACGTAATTGCTCTTTTTGGGTTTCTTTGACTTTTTCATCCAAAGCACTGTTACACATGGTATTAGTTTGGCCCTTTGAAATGAAGCATACTGAAAATTTCAAAATAAAAGCCTTGACATATTTTAGATCAGATAATTGCTCTTTTGAGCAATAAATAACTGATTTAACCCAATGACTATTACACATGGGATTAGTTTGGACCTTTGAAATTAAGCTTAACAAAAATTTCAAAATAAAAGCCTCAACATGCCCCTGAGGTTAGTGCACCGCCGCAGGCAGTGCAATAATATTATTCTGCATTATCTGTTTCTCTCAGGTTAGGGAACTGCCTTGCGCAGCAAGGCAGTTCATTAGCATTAGCATTTTAGCTTAAATAAGCTATTAGCTATTTATTGGACTTATTAGCCATGTTTAGTATACTGAATGGAGTAAGTCCATTATAGAGAACATCCTAGTGATGTCCCACATGCTAGTGACAGCAATGATGCTAACATTAGCATTTTGCTAACTACTTGCGTTTTCAGCATTATATAACTGATTTAACCCAATGACTGTTATACATGGAATTAGTTTGGACCTTTGGATTGAAGTTTAACAAAAATTCCAAAATAAAAGCCTTGACATATTTTACATCAGATAATTGCTCTTTTGAGCAATAAATAACTGATTTAACCCAATGACTATTACACATGGGATTAGGTTGGCCCTTTGAAATGAAGTTTAACAAAAATTCCAAAATAAAAGCCTTTAATATTTTTACATCAACTACTTGCGTTTTCAGCATTATATAACTGATTTAACCCAATGACTGTTATACATGGAATTAGTTTGGACCTTTGAATTGAAGTTTAACAAAAATTCCAAAATAAAAGCCTTGAATATTTTTACACCAGCCACTTGTGTTTTGAGCATTATATAACTATTTTAACCCAAGGACTATTACGCATGGGATTAGTTTGGCCCTTTGAAATGAAGTTTAACAAAACTTCCAAAATAAAAGCCTTGAGAAAATTTTAAATCGTACTGAATGGTGCACGTCCGCCTCGCTTAACGTTCTTGCGGTTCTCCGCGTGCCACTGATTACGTTGCGGCGTTCTTTGGCGTCGATGCCGATTTGTGGCGTGACAACGCCGGGCCCAAAACCCCACGGGCGCGCCTTGGCAGGCCCCGGCTAAATTTCTTCAGAAATTTTCTAGTTGGGGCCTGCCATGCAAAGCAATGGCAGGAACCTATTACTATTGTCGGAGAGAAGCGTCTCTTTAAGTATTATTATTATTATTCTTTATTTTTCTTCCGTAACCGTTAATGCGGCTCATACCGCTTGGTGCACACCTACAAATGAGGTATCAAAACGTGCAGAAAATTCACGCCATTGGAGCTATTACTTGTGGTGGGATTTGGGCTTAACGTGGCGACATAATTCGCAAAAAACGACGAAAAAAACCCCATTATAAGTCAATGGGAAAAATCCTAGAAATACCCTATTTTTGAGGATTTGCTGTGTCGTCACAAATTCACCTAGAAATGCCATTCAAATTTCATTTTGTAGATACGTCTCTGATCTCTTCGAAAGTGAAGACGGCTCGTCGATACCAGTTACGGTTTGTCCACAATTTGCCTCTAAGCGACCCAAACTTTCTCATTTTTGCTCAAATTAGAGTGACAACCGATGTAGGTTCAGACCTGGGCACAACATTTCTTTCTCTCATCGCTGTAAATGTTCTGAGTGAGGTACAGATATGAATCTCGGGACTATCGCAGAAGACACATTGAACTGTCATACGCTGCAAACGCTTTTCGAATATGTATTACGGTTCCCGAACAAGAAGGATTTGTTTACAATGCTTTTTTGTCAGTAAAATGTGTTTGCTCAAACACACAATTGTGTGTTTGACAGCTCAGCGCTCAGAGCTCACACCTGCTGAGACCATTATTTGCCATAGCAACGGAACTCAAGAGGCTATTGGCTGCTGATTTGGACTACAGATACGCATCATTGTAGTTCTATCTATCCTCAGTTGAAACAGATCAGGACTGAGAACTGGCCTTTAGAACTACCTGCTGCTATGGGCTGTATATAACTGATTTAACTCAGTAACTGTTACACATGGGATTAGTTTGGAACTTTAAAATTGAGCATACTGAAAATTTCAAAATAAAAGCCTTGAATATTTTACATGACGTAATTGCTCTTTTTGGCCGTATATGACTTTTTCATCCAAAGCAATGTTACACATGGGATTAGTTTGGAACTTTAAAATGGAGCATAATAATAATTTCAAAATAAAAGCCTTGAATATTTTACATGACGTAATTGCTCTTATTGGCCGTATATGACTTTTTCATCCAAAGCAATGTTACACATGGGATTAGTTCGGAACTTTAAAATGGAGCATAATAATAATTTCAAAATAAAAGCCTTGAATATTTTTACATAATGTAATTGCTTTTTTTGGCCGTATATGACGTTTTCATCCAAAGCACTGTTACACATGGGATTAGTTTTGAACTTTAAAATGAAGCTTAACAAAAATTTCAAAATAAAAGCCTTGAATATTTTTACATCATGTAATTGCTCTTTTGAGCTTTATTTGACTTTTTCATCCAAAGCAATGTTACACATGGGATTAGTTCGGAACTTTAAAATGGAGCATAATAATAATTTCAAAATAAAAGCCTTGAATATTTTTACATCATGCAATTGCTGTTTTTGGCTTTGTGTGACTTTTTCATCCAAAGCACTGTTACACATGGGATTAGTTCGGAACTTTAAAATGGAGCATAATAATAATTTCAAAATAAAAGCCTTGAATATTTTTACATCATGTAATTGCTCTTTTTGGCCGTATATGACTTTTTCATCCAAAGCAATGTTACACATGGGATTAGTTCGGAACTTTAAAATGGAGCATAATAATAATTTCAAAATAAAAGCCTTCAATGTTGTTACATCAGGTAATTGCTGTTTTTGGCTTTATGTGACTTTTTCATCCAAAGCACTGTTACACATGGTATTAGTTCGGAACTTTAAAATGGAGCATAATAATAATTTCAAAATAAAAGCCTTGAATATTTTTACATCATGCAATTGCTGTTTTTGGCTTTGTATGACTTTTTCATCCAAAGCAATGTTACACATGGGATTAGTTCGGAACTTTAAAATGGAGCATAATAATAATTTCAAAATAAAAGCCTTGAATGTTGTTACATCAGGTAATTGCTGTTTTTGGCTTTATGTGACTTTTTTATCCAAAGCACTGTTACACAATGGAATAGTTTGGCCCTCTGAAATGAAGCATACTGAAAATTTCAAAATAAAAGCCTTGAATATTTTTACATCATGTAATTGCTCTTTTTGGCCGTATATGACTTTTTCATCCAAAGCACTGTTACACATGGGATTAGTTCGGAACTTTGAAATGGAGCATAATAATAATTTCAAAATAAAAGCCTTGAATATTTTTACATCAGGTAATTGCTCTTTTTGGCTTTATTTGACTTTTTCATCCAAAGCACTGTTACACGTGGTATTAGTTTGGCCCTTTTGAAATGAAGCATACTGAAAATTCCAAAATAAAAGCCTTGAATATTTTTACATCAGCTACTTGTGTTTTGAGCATTATATAACTATTTTAACCCAAGGACTATTACGCATGGGATTAGTTTGGCCCTTTGAAATGAAGCATACTGAAACTTCCAAAATAAAAGCCTTGACAACATTTTAAATCGTACCGAATGGTGCACGTCCGCCTCGCTTAACGTTCTTGCGGTTCTCCGCGTGCCACTGGTTACGTCGCGGCGTTCTTTGGCGTCGACGTCGATTTGTGGCGTGACGACGCCGGGCCCGAACCCCACGGGCGCGCCTTGGCAGGCCCCGTCTAAATTTCTTCCGAAATTTTCTAGTTCTTCTTTATTTTTCTTCCGTAACCGTTAATGCGGCTCATACCGCTTGGTGCACACCTACAAATGAGGTATCAAAACCTGCAGAAAATTCACGCCATTCCAGCTATTACTTCTGCTGGGATTTGGGCTTAACGTGGCGACATAATTCGCAAAAAACTGCGAAAAAAACCCCATTATAAGTCAATGGGAAAAATCCTGGAAATACCCTATTTTTGAGGATTTTCTGTGTCGTCACAAATTCACCTAGAAATGCCATTCAAATTTCATTTTGTAGATACGTCTGTGATCTCTTCCAAAGTGAAGACGGCTCGTCGATACCAGTTACGGTTTGTCCACAATTTGCCTCTAAGCGACCCAAAGTTTCTCATTTTTCCTAAAGTTAGAGTGCTTCTCTCGCGGATTAGAGTGAGAGATCAAGAGAACTTTTTCAACCCAAATCATTTTTGAAATCGCCATCACGCCCACAAATATCGCACGATTAGTATCAAAATCGGCCCAGACATTGATACGCCTGTCTGCTCCGGTAAAATCTTTTCGAAATTTATCTAGATCGTACGGTTTTCTGTCACGGTGCTTCAGAGCAAAGTCATGCGACAGGATTTTCTGAGGCTGTCTGAGGCTCTCTCCCATGTATTTGAATAGAATTTCAGATCTGGGCACAACATTTCTTTCTCTCATCGCTGTAAATGTTCTGAGTGAGGTACAGATATGAATCTCAGGACTATCGCAGAAGACACATAGGCCTCTGATACGCTTTAAACGCTTTTCGAATATGTATTACGGTTCCCGAACAAGAAGGATTTGTTTCCAATGTTTTTTTTCAGTAAAACGTGTTGGCTCAAACACACAATTGTGTGTTTGAGCATGTATGACTCACAGCTCACACCTGCTGAGACCATTATTTACCATGGCAACGGAACTCAAGAGGCTATTGGCTGGTGGTTAGGACTACAAATACGCGTCGTTGTAGTTCTATCTATCCTCAGTTGAAACAGATCAGGACTGAGAACTGGCCTTTACAACTACTTGCTGCTATGGGCTGTATATAACTGATTTAACTCAGTAACTGTTACACATGGGATTAGTTTGGAACTTTAAAATTAAGCATATTGAAAATTTCAAAATAAAAGCCCTGAATATTTTTACATGACGTAATTGCTCTTTTTGGCTTTATTTGACTTTTCCATCCAAAGCACTGTTACACATGGGATTAGTTTGGAACTTTAAAATTAAGCATACTGAAAATTTCAAAATAAAAGCCTTGAATATTTTACATGACGTAATTGCTCTTTTTGGCCGTATATGACTTTTTCATCCAAAGCAATGTTACACATGGGATTAGTTCGGAACTTTAAAATGGAGCATAATAATAATTTCAAAATAAAAGCCTTGAATATTTTTACATCAGGTAATTGCTGTTTTTCGCTTTATGTGACTTTTTCATCCAAAGCACTGTTACACATGGGATTAGTTTGGAACTTTAAAATGGAGCATAATAATAATTTCAAAATAAAAGCCCTGAATATTTTTACATGACGTAATTGCTCTTTTTTGGCTTTATTTGACTTTTTCATCCAAAGCACTGTTACACGTGGTATTAGTTTGGCCCTCTGAAATGAAGCATACTGAAAATTTCAAAATAAAAGCCTTGAATATTTTTACATCATGTAATTGCTTTTTTTGGCCGTATATCACTTTTTCATCCACAGCACTGTTACACATGGGATTAGTTTGGAACTTTAAAATGGAGCATAATAATAATTTCAAAATAAAAGCCTTGAATATTTTTACATCATGCAATTGCTGTTTTTGGCTTTGTATGACTTTTTCATCCAAAGCACTGTTACACATGGTATTAGTTTGGCCCTTTGAAATGAAGCATACTGAAAATTTCAAAATAAAAGCCTTGAATATTTTTACACGACGTAATTGCTCTTTTTGGCCGTATATGACTTTTTCATCCAAAGCAATGTTACACATGGGATTAGTTCGGAACTTTAAAATGGAGCATAATAATAATTTCAAAATAAAAGCCTTGAATATTTTACATGACGTAATTGCTCTTTTTGGCCGTATATGACTTTTTCATCCAAAGCACTGTTACACGTGGTATTAGTTTGGCCCTCTGAAATGAAGCATACTGAAAATTTCAAAATAAAAGCCTTGAATATTTTTACATCATGTAATTGCTTTTTTTGGCCGTATATGACTTTTTCATCCAAAGCACTGTTACACATGGGATTAGTTTGGAACTTTAAAATGGAGCATAATAATAATTTCAAAATAAAAGCCTTGAATATTTTTACATCATGTAATTGCTCTTTTTGGCTTTATTTGACTTTTTCATCCAAAGCACTGTTACACATGGTATTAGTTTGGCCCTTTGAAATGAAGCTTAACAAAAATTTCAAAATAAAAGCCTTGAATATTTTTACATCAGAAAATTGCTCTTTTGAGCATTATATAACTGATTTAACCCAGCAATTGTTACACATGGGATTAGTGTGGCAATTTAAAATTAAACTTGATGAAAATTTCAAAATAAAAGCCTTGAATATTTTTACATCAGGTAATTGCTCTTTTTGGCTTTATATGACTTTTTCATCCAAAGCACTGTTACACATGGGATTAGTTCGGAACTCTGAAATGAAGCATACTGCAAATTTCAAAATAAAAGCCTTGAATATTTTTACACGACGTAATTGCTCTTTTTGGCCGTATATGACTTTTTCATCCAAAGCAATGTTACACATGGGATTAGTTCGGAACTTTAAAATGGAGCATAATAATAATTTCAAAATAAAAGCCTTGAATATTTTACATGACGTAATTGCTCTTTTTGGCCGTATATGACTTTTTCATCCAAAGCACTGTTACACGTGGTATTAGTTTGGCCCTCTGAAATGAAGCATACTGAAAATTTCAAAATAAAAGCCTTGAATATTTTTACATCATGTAATTGCTTTTTTTGGCCGTATATGACTTTTTCATCCAAAGCACTGTTACACATGGGATTAGTTTGGAACTTTAAAATGGAGCATAATAATAATTTCAAAATAAAAGCCTTGAATATTTTTACATCATGTAATTGCTCTTTTTGGCTTTATTTGACTTTTTCATCCAAAGCACTGTTACACATGGTATTAGTTTGGCCCTTTGAAATGAAGCTTAACAAAAATTTCAAAATAAAAGCCTTGAATATTTTTACATCAGAAAATTGCTCTTTTGAGCATTATATAACTGATTTAACCCAGCAATTGTTACACATGGGATTAGTGTGGCAATTTAAAATTAAACTTGATGAAAATTTCAAAATAAAAGCCTTGAATATTTTTACATCAGGTAATTGCTCTTTTTGGCTTTATATGACTTTTTCATCCAAAGCACTGTTACACATGGGATTAGTTCGGAACTCTGAAATGAAGCATACTGCAAATTTCAAAATAAAAGCCTTGAATATTTTTAAATCAGATAATTGCTCTGTTGAGCATTATATAACTGATTTAACCCAATGACTATTACGCATGGGATTAGTTTGGCCCTTTGAAATGAAGTTTAACAAAACTTCCAAAATAAAAGCCTTGACAAAAATTTTAAATCATACTGAATGGTGCACGTCCGCCTTACTTAATGTTCTTGCGATTCTCCGCGTGCCACTGATTACGTCGCGGCGTTCTTTAGCGTCGATGCCAATTTGTAGCGTGACGACGCCGGGCCCATACCCCACGGGCGCGCCTTGGCAGGCCCCGGCTAAATTTCTTCAGAAATTTTGTTTTTCTAGTTATTATTATTATAATTCTTTATTTTTCATCCGTAACCGTTAATGCGGCTCATACCGCTGCGTGCACACCTACAAAAGAGGTATCAAAACCTGCAGAAAATTCACGCCATTCCAGCTATTACTTTTGGTGGGATTCGGGATGAACATGGCGACATAATTCGCAAAAAACTACGAAAAAAACCCCATTATAAGTCAATGGGGAAAATCCATTGAAAACCCTAATACCCTACTGGCTAAAACAGAGAATTGTCTCCCCCAGCTGGCTCAAATGAAGTATTGTAAGTCTGAAAAGCGAAAAGAGCAAGTATGAAAAAAAAAAAGATTGTGCCTTGGATATACTGGATTAAACAAAACTTTAAATTTGATTGGTAAACATCCAACAGGTAGATGTGAGTGTGGTATGGATATGGAAACAGTAGAACATGTAATAATTAATTGTGGAAAATATAAAGCAAGTAGAGAGAAGCTAAAACAATAAATTAGGAAATATGATATACAGACATTTAAACTTAATAAGATATTAATTAAACACAAAATAAATAAAGCGGTTATTACATTTTTGAAGGTAACAGGATTATATGTAAGAATTTAGATTGGGGGAGATGCTGTCGTACACACTCCAGCACAGTAGATGGCGATAATACATATTAACGTTAGATGTCACCCGCCGCTAAAATCACAAAGAAGCAGAAGAAGCTTAACGGTAAGAAGTGTTTGTGTTCTGTCCATAAAATATACTATTTCATTTAATTAGTATATTATTAGAACTGCTTACAGTTGTTAAATGTAATGTGTTCTTTAAGAAATGTGATTGATTTTACAAGTTTGACTGCTGTGGGATATTTTGTTGTGGCTCTGATAGCGTAGCTGCTAGCTTGATGGAATATTTTTTCCACGACAAAAACCGGAATCACAATTTGTTCACATGTTAGCAATTTGCTAACTGGCTTTCGTGAAAGCCAGTTATTGATTACATTGAAGCGTTCTTTAGCATCGATGCTAATTTGTAGCGTGACAACGCCGGGCCGAACCGACGGGCAAGCTTTGGCAGGCCCCTGCTAAATTTCTTCAGAAATTTTCTAGTTGTTTGTTGCAAATCTGTCTAGATTTGTAGTACATTCAAAAACAAAAAATGAAGTCATTTATGCTGCTCTTTGTTGGCTCCAAACATTGCTCATGTATCATTCTCTTATTACTTTTTCCCCTGCTGCTGTCAGTTCTGCAGGCAGCTTGTGTCTACAGCAGAGCAGTGTCAAACGGCTGCTCTGGAGAAGCTAGAAGCTGACGCTAAGCTAAAGAGGCAGAACTTTGGCAGCCAGTTGTACAGCCCTCCTAAAAGCTCAGTGGCATCAGCATCATCTGCATCACCAGCTCAACATGGGGAATCAGACTCCACTGCCAAAAAAGGTATTGAACAAAGGCTTTAGAGCAGGCTTACCCCAAATCTCCGCAGTGCACTTCATGATCCGTTTTGATTAATGAGTAATAGCTGTTTTATTGATCAATTTTTCATCACCAATGTGACAAATCACCCCATTAAGGCAGTCTATGTTTCATAATAGCCAAACAACTAGGGCAGCTTGTTTAGAGGGAGGAGACATCAAAGTGTTTTGATTCTGGTACTGCCATTAGAAAATTGATAATAAAAAAAAAACTACTTTGGTTTGAAACCACTTAGATTCAGTCAGCTGCATATTTTCAGTAAGGAATCTGTAGATTCTGTCACTTCTCCTTTGTAAGTTTGCTTTTTAAAATTTAGAACCCAACTGTTGAAGAAAGGATTGGAAGGGCGGAGCTCTGGGATGATAAGGAGAGTGAGGGGCCAACATTGGGAAGATGGATGGGGTTGATTTAAGTGGTCAGTCCATGTTCTTGTTATTGATTCGGGGAGGATTCCACCACTTCTCACTTGGGAGGTGATGAGGGATTAGAGAGGAGGAGCAGTCAACCACCACTGCAAAAACAAATGAGCTCCCACGCAGTAGTCTGGATTATCACGTTATTGTGCCTCTCCCATGTATTGATTTCTACCTGTTGTGCTTTAACAAGGCTTTGACCTGAGTTGCTATGCGATCACACACGTCAAATGGGTTGTTTTCTGTAGCCTCTAATGTTTTGATGTAGGTTTTGCTTTCATTCAAGTGGTAATTTTACTGATTTGTTTGAAAAAAAAAACTTTCAGAGCTTTATTTTAACAACATAAATCTAAAGGAGGATTACAGTGGGTTTATTTATTTCTGTATCTAACTGATTACTCACACTTCTAATCGTCCTGATTTTCTGAGATTGGTAACAATCCGCCCCTTTGAAAAAATTCTACCCTCAGTTTATCTTCAAGGAATAATGTTATGCAAGAAAATGATTTTGAAGGAGTGCCTTTAGTGATTTCCTCTGGCAATGTAATTACAGGGAGCTAGATCTCGAGATTACACTTTCTCAGAACAAAAAGCAGTCTGCATTGTTGCTTGAACTGTGCAAAGAGACTTCCAAGAAGGCAGACTATCGACTGAATTTCATCACCCAGCTAATTTTACTATTGGAAAACTGTGTACTGTTTCCATAGATTACTGATCTGCCTGTAATTTGCCAAAGTCATAAATTAATCTTTTTTAAAACTGAGTATTTTGCTAACTGTGTTTCTCAGACAGCCAGTCCTCCTCTCATCCTCCTTCTGCTCGCAGCAGACGGTCGTCCCTGTCAAACTCAGTCACAATGGCATCCAGCAGCAGTAAGGCAGGCAAAGTTCAGGAACCGTCAGGTTTACAGGTAACGGAAGCTGTTGGAACATGGTGCACTTGTCCTAAATGTTTGGAAATGTCCTGAAATGACATCAAGTCCTGCTTTCTATATGAAGCAACATTTATGATAACCCCTTGGTGTTTCTATGTCCATACTAATGAGCACTGGTAGTTCTTTAACACATTTTTTCCTTCCACTAAATTTTTTTTATTGATATGCTTGCATAGAGCACTGTGAAAACAGCCGCCTTCTTTAGCAATAATATTTTGTGGCAATATAACGTATAACACAATAACGTAATATTTCTGTAATGAAATCCATTTTTATTTATGTAATGATCAAATTTTCTGGGATGCCGTATTTGTGGCAGTTCGTCAGTTGTAATCATAAAAATGAATGTTTAACATAAATTGCATGGCTCTAAATACTTATAAGGCCTCGTTGTTTCTTTGTCCATACCTAATGATCAGTGTACTCTCTTGGTTCTTTAGTGCATTTTTTCCTTACTTTAAACTTTTTATTGATATGCTTGGATAGAGCACTTCTATCCACCTTCTTGAGCAATTATATTTTGTGACAATAACTTAATATTTCTGCAACAAAACCCAATTTAATAAGTTTATGTAATGATATAATTTTCTGAGAAACCATTCATGGGATATTTTATGAAAATAAATTCTTAACATGCAGCAGAAGTTACTAAACACTGTTAGTACAATTTTTTAGCTAAATTATTGAAATGAATGAGTAATTCAATTGTATTCCTATTTCTTAAGCTCCATCTGTACATACAGTACTATTAACTATATGGTTTATTGTAAAGGCCAAATCTGTACGTTTGGTAAATAACTGGATATCTTTTTGTGTTTGTATGGAGTACGGCGTTATAAGGAGGACCCAGCGTGTCGTGCAGCCGCTCGGATGGCTGAACGTAGCCTGGGGTGGATAGATATACACTGTATTGATCTGGCGCTCTTTGTTTTCACTCTTTTTGGCTTAACCATGGCTGGTTTGCTTTACAGCAAAACGAGAAAAAAAAAAGTAAATAAATAAACAGAAGAGAACAGGTCTAAGCACTGTGTTGAGATTGGAAACGGCCAGACATCATTAAGGGTAACAGAATGTGTGTCCAGAGAGCACCTCGAAGGGGAACTTCTGCTCCCTGGATTGGCTTCCTATATAGCCACAGGCTAATAACTACAGCTGATGGAGGATGGACGTGTAGCTGCATCAGTATGTAGATATTGTTGCATCTTCTGAGACACAAATATCTCCTTGTACACAGAAATCTACATGGCAATCATTAGTTTTCTGTTTTCCTATAGTTTTTTATGTGTAGATAAGAGCAGAAAGAGATTAAAGGAGGTTTAATAGACTGTGGGTGTGTGTGGCTGGTTTGGTATCCTGCGACCCTGTGAAACAGTAAATCAGACCTGTGGCTGGAGCAGGTGACAGAGCCTGTATTAGTCTGCAGGCTGACCCTCTCTCTATGGAGGCATTAATTCTGATGTCCTTAACCAGTGGATGGGTGCCCATGGCATTTTCCCTCATTTAATATTGTCTGGACAAACCACCGAAGTGTTATGGTTTGATCTTTTATGCCTCTCACAGCCCAAGATAAATACTCAGAGAAAATGGCTTTTCTCTAAAGGAGTGGCATGCTCCGTCTTTATGGCACTTTTCTTTGTTTAACTTGGTGATTTATTTGTCAACTAAAAGGATATATGGCCTATTCTAGCCTTGCTTGGCCCTCAATGTGCTTTTTACTGTGTGTCCACGTCAACTGTGTTTTCATTTAATGTGTCTCCAATGAGGGGAATGAAAACTTCGCTGTGTTGATGTTCCTGTTCAATTTCAAATTATTACCTAATTTCGGTTGTGTAGCCAGACAAAGCAACAACAGGATTGCAAAATGGAAGAATTATTAGAATTCATAAATATCACCAAAGTAGCCCCTGGACGCTTTTGAATGACCGCTCGCTCAAGATTGAAGAGGCCATATTTATCAAGGTTAAATGGACTCCAATTTGCCCCAATCAGGTCCAGAAGGGAGACTTTCCCCAGCCCTCTTCAGACCCATGGTGTGACACTCCTGCCCTCTTCTGGCCAGCACTAGAGTAGCATCTGTTTCATGTCAATGAGTTAATATATATATTAAAAAAAAATGTTGCAATGAATTTTTCCGCTGAAGATTCGAGTGGTAATTATAACTGTGGCAGCCTTTGTTAATCAACTGAGCTTCTTCAGCTTATTTATGCCAAACTATACATCCCCTGTCACAAGATCCATCCTGCTTTAAATAGGAAGTCCTAATTAGTTTTGGTTTCTGTTGACTGAATAAATGAATTTTGTTGTGTAATAGTGTCAGGATCTAAGCTGAAGCCACACACATAAACATGTCTAGATACATAAAGCAGAATTGAATCCATTATAAGTATTATAAAGGCCTTCTAGCAGAGGTAACCATATTTTTATGATTGTTCTCCTGACTTGCCATCCAGACAACCATTGGATATGTAAAGCAGGAGTGTTTTCTGTCATTGCAGGATTGGCATCACTGCTTTTTGAAAGGCTGCTTCTTTGTGGACGATAACAGCAGCATTAGCTCTCTGCAGTACCACCTTCATATTCCTCAAAAAACCAGTGTATATCTAACCATCCAGCCGCTGAGCCTCAGCCACAGACCTGGTTAGTTTCAACATTTTCTTGAAAGACAAATGTGCAAAACTGTAGCGTACACAGCTAAACGTTGTAGCTTGGCGAAACCCTTTGCAAGTTTTTTTTTTTTTACAATTGGTAAAATATTGTATAAAGTTGCCTGCAAAATGCCTTTTATAGAAATTATAGTAGTACTTTACACTTTGCTTCAAGAAGCAAGGTTTTATCTGACATTTTTAAATTAGACTTCAGCAATTTTGATTAAGGATTTGTTTGGGTCAGAAGCAATTTTTAGGGCATCTAAAATTCCAACATAAAATAGGATCATTACCTTTCATGGGCCTGTTGAGCTCATTAAATTTAATTTAGTATGATGGATCTGCCATAGGGCTGCATGTTGGTGCAGTTGATGGCTCTTGTAGCAAGAAGGTCCATGATCTGAATGGAGTTTCCTGTAGGTCCTCACTCTACGATTTTATTTGTCATAATTTTCATAATTCATAGAAAATACATAATGTATGTTACTCATTTTAAAAATAATTTGTGATTAAAAAAAAAAAAAACTTTTTCTGTTCTTCTTTTCAGATAAGCCTCCAGCATGGATGAACGTGGACACGGCTGTTTTTGTCATGACAGCAGGTGAAACCAAAGAGGACTCCACTTTAGTATGTTTCACCGAATCAAAAGACAAAGAAGTATGTTTAATGTAAACAGGTCCTTTCATCACCAGATTCATTTGTGTTCTAAATCTATCATACATAGAATCAAATAAAATATCAGTGTTCCGACATGCTGTTGTAATTCCTGCATGTCTGCACTTGTGAGATTATTTGTTGATGTTTTTTGTTCTTGTAGAAGTATGTTTGGAAAGGAGAACTAAATGCTGGGACTTACCGCCTGCTTCCCTTCACCAGTGGCTGCAGATTAAAGAAACAAAACAAAAGTAACTTTTCGGATAAATCTGTCAAACTTGTCTACAAGACAGACACAGGAGAACCAGACCTCACCAGCGAGCTGAGGTAAACCTCTGATGTTTATCTGTTGCTGCCACAGAGTTTGAATGGAAAATGCTCTTATGAACACGTGTTTTATAGGAAAAGATGATGCGAGTCATTTATCTGTAATATCCTATTTTTGCCACAGGGAGGTGCTGTCTGAAATCTTTGAGATGATTGACCTGGATGGGAATGGTTTGCTAAGCCTGGATGAGTACAACCTGTTTGAGCTGAGGACCAGTGGGGAGAAGTGTGACCGGGATGCCTGGGCAGTGTGTAAAGGTAGTCACTAACCAAAGCAATTTAACGTGAAGAGTGCACCCAGGTTTTTATTGTTGTTTTTGGTTTTGTGGGGCCAGAAAACTTTGATATGAGGAAAAACCAGCTGACCCGGCAGGGTTTTATGGAGCTGAACCTGATGGAGGCCACAGAGAAAGATGGAGACCCCACAGATCTGTGGGTGACCCTGGAATCTATGGGTTACAATCATATGCTGGAGTTAGTAGAGGTAGGTGAGGTTGTGATATGATTAACTAATTCATAGAAGTTCACTCATTTGGTTTTGTGGCGTAGGATGAATTTCAACCAGTTAAACAAACCTTTCCTCCTGCTCTGTAAGGCATGTCCATTCCAAATAGATGTGCACTGTGAAGGCACTCAGCCATCCATGCAGCCACTTTGCTTGGACTCAGGCACCAAGCTTTTGAACCAAGCCCTCCAGAAGTCCATCACCTCGAGGTTTGGGGCCAAAGCACTTCGAGGGCATGACAATGTTTTCATCTACACCTACAGAGGAGACCACCGGATTTCCTCCCTCATAGTCAACAAGGTGGACCAAAAACTTGTTTACTCTTATCAAGCTTTGAGGGTAACAATTAAGTTTTCAACACTTATTAGAGGCATGAATTTTAGATTATCTGGGGCTTTTATTGGTTCATTTAAATCGTTCATCCTATTTTTTATTTTTTCTCAAGCTTGCAGATATGCATACACCCCAGCAACATTTGTTGGAATGTCTTTTAGCATGTTGCAGACAAATCACAGTTTTTGTCAATATCAACAAGGTGCTGGCATGATTCTCACTGTGTGTTTGACCACACTCTTGGCAGAAATGATGGAGCTTATCTAAAATAAAGTTTACTTTCAGAGAATAAACTACAGTCACACTCGGTTGGAACATCCATTTGTGTCTAGTTTCCAAGCTTTCACCCTCAGATGGAAGAACATTCATTTGAAAAGTCTGAGCTGTTTGTCCACAATAAGAAGTTTGGAAAAACTAACTTGAGGTTTTTAACATCAGAACATTGTAGCAGCTGTTAAACATGTCAGTGGTAGTATCGTGCTGAGGGTCTGTTTCAGTGCCAGTTGCAAAGCGGATGGGTTGAGAGGAATATAAACTACATTTCCCAGGACCTTGGCCAACACAATCAGTAGTTCTTATTCAATTCAGGATCATTGACATGCAGGAGGAGTGTCCATTCTCTTGGCAACAAAAGCTACACTTAAAGACTGGCTGTAGGGCTCAGAACAACTGAGGAGATAAAGTTGTTTAGATTTTTACCATGACTTAATGGTATGCAAAGACAGATTTGTGTAAACCTTTTTATTCTTTTTATCCTACTTACCTGTTTAAACTACATTCTGTGTTTTCATAGATTTAAACTGGAGAAAGTTAAGCTCTGCTTTCTGTTCTGCAGGCCAATCAGAAGGTGACGGTTCATGTAAACAATGAGCAGAGCAGGAACTGGTGCAGCAGCAGAGGGATGGCTGTGTTTGCTGTTGAAGTTCCAGCCAGGACCAAAATGGTAAAAAAAAAAAAAAAAATTCACCGTTTTACTAGTAAAGCCGGTGTTCTCTCCAACCTCGTGCGTCTGTTGTTGTGAACGTTTTGTTAGCAGTATGACAGTAGCAAGCTTGAGTATTTTTTAGGATATTCACTCTGTAGAAATATCTGCCATAGATTCATTTGGAACTTCTGTATTTTTAAAATGGGCTAAAGGAGATTGAGAATTCAGGAAATTTAAATTGGGAAAAGTAAGAAATTTTATGTGTGAAAATGTGAACCCCTGACTATACCTACTGAAAACAGAGAAAAAATAAAAGTAAACTAGCTCTGGTGTTATGATGGCTTAATATTGTACCACAACACATTGAATGATTATATTTAAGCTTAGATTCTAATACAAACATGTATTTCTTTTACCTGTAGGTGTGCCAACATGTGCTACCCATTAATGAAAAGCAGGAATGGGTCTATAACTGCGTGGAAACCAGTTTACCCAGCACATAAAGCTGAAACTACTGAACATATTGCAATCATAAGAAGGTTATACTCTAGGAAGACTCTCTGAAGTCTGTGTTGGAAGGTTCTACTTCTGGTAATCCATTTCAGTTCTGAGGATTGTTGTATTTTATTTTAAATTTAGCAAAGTTAAATGACATATTTTATTATGTCAGCTTTTGTCAACTTGTTATGCATTGTTTGAGAAAACTGAGAACTTCTTCATTGGTCATATTCATTAGCTCCATCAGTAAGAATCATGCAACTTAGTACAACCACAAGGTAATAGCTAATAAAAGACAGTTTTCCCTTTGTTAAATTAGTTTACTCCATGTTGGTTGAGTTTTTTTTAATTTTTTTTTATTGAATCCTGATTTTAATATTGAAGTTACAAAAACACTAAGACCATTCTGTAAACTGCATATCAAATTACCGTATTCAGATGAGAATGAAACATTGGTGCTAACATGGATTTCAGTGACAGCAGATGCCTCTCATTCAAAACTTGGTCTGTAAATTGACAATTTTAATTTTTTACAGTGAAATGTACTCGAAACTCTGTAATTTTCCTAGCGTGGTTGTGTCAGGATGTGTCGTTTGCAGTGAAATGCATTCCTCTGGACTGCACTCAGATCTAAACTTTACTTGGCCTCGACCTTTCCAGTGCGATCCTGACCTCCTATTTTTGTCTCTTGGGCCATTCTGCCCTTTGACTTTCACTGCTGAAACAGTAGAGACAGCTGACTTAAATGTCACATGGCATATGAGATGTATTTAATAACCTGAGCCTGTCTGCTCTTCTTTTCCCAACACAGTAGTATCACTCTGTGCTCTGCACTGTAGTTTCAGTTGTTTAACCACAGTGATTGTCTCAATAAGGCAGTCTGTGGTATTTCAGAGCAAAACATTCAAAAATAACAGATGAAAAGACAAAAAACATGATCGTCCACCTCGGCAAGGAAAGAAGAAATCAGAGAAGCAACCATTAATTTTCTTACTTTCATTATATCGTAATACTATCTGTTGCAGGAAATTATCAATGTACATCACTCCGAAAATACCTTTCCTACTGAAATCAAATCGTGTCATAGAGTGGCCCAGTCAAAGTCCAGACACAAATATAATTAAGGATCTATAGCAAAAACTTCAGAAAATTAGGAAATTTATCAATTTGTAGGGAATGCGAGGCTAAAACCAAAAAAACTTTCAAAAAGAGGGTTTTACGAAGTATTCTCAGTTGTGTTGGATAAAAATGCATGCAACACTTTCACACATGTTTTATTTGTAAAGAAAAAATGGAAAAAAGAAAACCTTTTTTCTTCAAGTTTATAAAAATGCACTACTTTGTGCAAATCTATCCCATAAAATCCACTAAAGCTTGTGGTAACAAAAGATAAGGTTTATGAACACCAAAGTGTAACCCACTTGAGTTTTAAAGAAAAAAAGGGGTCCTATTGACCAAGCAGTGTGATGCAACAGGCAAACTGTTGTGGCAAGTTTTGAACTATTTCCCAACAATTTTGTTTCATAATTCACACTTTAAAATTGACACTTTAAAACTGAAACTGACAGTGTATATGGACAGCTTTATTAACGGTTTGTTTAAAAACCAATTGTTTTTGCACTTAAAAAAAAAAAAAATTAACTTTCTGTTTCTATATTTCCACTTATATGCTTTGAGGGTCACTGACCTTCCAGAGTACATAACTGGACACCAGGGTGACAAAGGTCTGAAATGTAGGTGGTGGTCAATCTAAATTTGTTAAATCGCTTTTTTCCACATATTTCTCAACTAACAGTGTTGAGCAGTACATGAATCTATTAATGAATGCATAGACAAATAATGGAATAAAAGTTATTATTTAAATTCTGTTTTTACCAAGTTTTGTTTTAAAGTACTAAGTATTTAATTATATTTTATTTAGTTGTAGCACCAATTCACAGCAGATGTACTCTCAAGTCACTTTCCAAGTCAAAACAGGTCCAAATCATATAAAATCAAATCTATTCCAATACAAAGCAGTGATTCAAAAGGCAGAAACATTTAGTAATTTTAGATCTTGAAAGGTGACATATAAATAAAATTGTGAATTCATGATTTTGTCCTGAAAGGAGATGCAGCTAAACACAGAATCACTGAACCATGAGTACTTTCAATGCAAAAACACTAAATCTTACCAAGTATTTTTTCTAGTGCAAACATCATAATACACTTGAAATTGACATAATTAATTTACAAGTAACTTTTCAGCAATATATAGGAGCTTATTTTAAGCAAATAAGTCTTGATAAAAGGTACTAGGTAAACTGACAGATTTTTTTTTCACTTACAACATCATAAAATTTTATTAAGTTATTTTACTTATTTCAAAAATATTTGAACAAAAATCTAGACCAAAAGTACTTCGTAAGATGTGTTTTTGCAGTGTAAAAAACCACATAAGTACTTGAGTGCTTTACTATTTCAATGGCATTGTTGAAGAAATGCCACAATCATTGGACCTGGGGTACTTTCAATAGAAAGAAAACAAGGAGACAGAACAGGAAAATTAATAGCATAAATACTTATGTTATGTCAATGAGCCCTTTTAGGTAGAGAGTGAGACATATATATTTGAAATTGTCTTATGACTGTATTATACAGAACATGTACAATTTACGTTTGTTTTACTACTAAATTGATGGTTGAGCCATAAAAGCACTAAATATCTTATGTTGCATTTGACTTTCATTTAACACGTGTTTTAAATTAATGTTACTTTAACCAATGTCTTAAAATGTTTAAGAGTTATCTCGCTGCTGGGTGTGAGGAAATCCTCCTAGGTCCCCACTTGCCCTTTAAACAGACAGGGCGGGTTTGTGTGTGAAGAGGTCGGGGTAGCTGCCTACGTGTAGCCGCTTTGCTCCTGCAGTCGCTCGGACCACACTGCGGATCACACGGGTTGCTCTCTGGGTGTCAATAATGGTGAAAATAACGACCGTCAAGACCAAGCCGTACACGGACCAGAAGCCCGGGACGAGCGGCCTGAGGAAACGGGTGACGGTGTTCCAGCAGAACCAGCACTATGCGGAAAACTTCATCCAGAGCATTATCTCCGTCATCGACCCAGCCGAGCGACAGACGGCCACTCTGGTGGTGGGAGGAGATGGGAGGTTTTTCATGAAGGACGCGATTCAGCTCATTGTTCAGATTGCAGCAGCCAACGGGGTCAGTTGGAGAAAATAAATGATGAAAACTGCTGCCATTTGCCCTGTGTGGTGAGCTAATGTAGCACGTCTGCTAGCAAGTGTAAATTTAGCTAGCTGTCAAGGTTGCTGGCTATTTTATTCTTACACTCCACTGTACTTTCAGTAGATATAACACTACGTTACTTCATTTTGATTAATTGTAATGCTTATTGTATTTTATGTTTAAATATAGCTAATATTACCCCAATAAGCTTTTTGCGAGAGTAAAAAGTATGCTTCAGTTCAGTTAATAAGCTAATACGTGATGCAACTGATGTTATCAAGCTGT
Organism: Xiphophorus hellerii; assembly: GCF_003331165.1. Lineage (NCBI taxonomy): Eukaryota > Metazoa > Chordata > Actinopteri > Cyprinodontiformes > Poeciliidae > Xiphophorus > Xiphophorus hellerii. Next base: position 3,126,750 of record NC_045680.1, read on the forward strand.
CGATTGTCCCCAAAGGTTGCAATATAACCCTGCAAACCAAAGCAAGCTCTCTCCATTCGCTTGGTTGAAGCAACAACAGCATTCCTGCCTTCACTTGTCAGGCTCTAATTATTACACGAATTTGTTTCAGAGCCCTAAAGAGTGAACTACTCTTGTATGCTGTCCATACCCTCTGTGTACTTACCAACCACCTACATGATAGCAGAGGTCCTTCATATGAGGTGCGGAAGGGAACTTTATGGCAAGCACTTGTAAGATATAATCAAACCTCAATCCGTGTTTAGTAGTTTGTTTTTGTTTTTTAACTATTTCGAAGATGGCGATAAGAAACAAACTAAATACAATTATCATAATTTACAACAACTTAGGAAAAACTATCATGATGTTTACATTAATTTGATCCTTCTCCCCCTGCCCCAAACCAGTAGTTGCATATAATTGTCACTATTCTGATGCAGCAGCAGCAAAGTGACAGGCAGTTGAAACATGTAGCCTCATACAAAAATAAGAATTGAAAATACATATATAAAAACTGAGTTAAGAATAACATTGAAAGTAGCTTTCTCCTATCTAAAGGAATGTGCATGTGAGTAGGGTCTTTAAAAAAGCACAAGACGTTAATCAAGTTTATTTGTATAGCACATTTCAGCAACAAGTCAGTTTAAAGAGCTTTCCATTATAAAAGCACAAAATTAAAAGTTATAAAAAAACACCACATAGTCAACAATTGAGAAACCAGTGACAAACATTACATTTTGATAAATGCCATCATCAAAATTACCAATACACATCAAATGTTGGTCAAATGGCCAAATATCATCGGATCTCATTGGATGTGAACTACAGTACCAGTCGCCACTCCACCATATGCTGAACCATTATGTGTCATAAAATGACATCAAACAACATTTATTACATTGAGAAATACAACTTGCAATTAAAACACCAATAAATCAATGTAGATTGTGACAATAATGTCTCTATATATTTGCTTTTATCTGATTTAAGTTTGGACATTGATTTAGCTGCACCTTTAAGATATTCCATCATTTTACACCACAAATTCTTTGGGTCATCCAAATACGCTGAATATTATAGATTTATTGTTTCCCTTAAACATTCCTTTCCCACTCTATCACAGAAAACTGCTCCATTGTCAATAGCAAAACACTGGAACTAGAGCTACACAGTAAGCCAATTTGCAGTCCTCATGTGTGCAATGACTGTGGCAGGGCATATATCACATATTTCAAGTGTTTGAAAACTTCTTGAATTTTCCTTCCTTGATGAAACCAATTTTTTTTGTATTATTATGATATTCAAAACAATATCCCAATGCGATTTTTTTCTTTTGAAAGACACATGATTCAGACGTCCACAGAACTCATTTCAATTGGGCGGAATTTAATTATTTTAAATCTGGCTTACTATTAAATAGTAAAATAGCTTGCCACATAAACCATTACCTTTGACATTTGCGCACTAACGCGGCAGCATTTTTCGGCTTGAAGGGTTGAAACGTTTTTACTGGCTTACTACTGAGTTGCCGCTTGCGTAGTTTTAGAAAAAGATATGTAAAACAATTGGAAAGATAAATAAAGATATGTTTACGTGTTGATTCAGAGAATAGGCAGAGAGATACTTCCGCGGGTGGGGGGCGTGACATGCGTGCAGCTAGTCACGTTGCTCTGCATAGGCCTGCAGCCTTGGAAGCAGGCAGCTGTGTCCTAAGCTGCAAATATGCATCACTGTTTGTGGTTTTAATTCGGACTTTAAGGCATTTAATCACCAGAGCCTTGTGTTGAAGAGCGGACAGTTAACAGGTGACCTTATCTTTGCCTGAAAGCAAAGCGATATGCGCAAAATCCACCTGTATTTGTGTCATATTTGGCATTTTTAGCAATTTCTGGTTGACGTTAGGAAATGACTTGTTGGGTAATGGTGATGTGGACTAAGCAGCAGAGAAAGGTTCAGATGTTTACACAAAACATACCAAGATGGAGATAGTGGCATTATTTCAAAACTAAAATAAGCAAAGGAGCTCTATTTTTGACTTACCTTCCATGCAGCTACAGTAAAGTACCAACAGGCATCAGCATGAACACAAGTTACTGGAAGTAGAATAGGTTGTACTGTTTGTGATGATTGCTGAACTGAATATGACCTAATGGATGTTCAAAATTGCTTCAAAATAGGACATTAACAATATGCTAAAAGATGACTAGTTTGCAGCAACATATTACATTAACCTTCCAGTGTATTTACTTAGTGCTTGGATCGGAGAACTTATCCAGACTGGGGTTAATCTATGGATGTGCATTGTTTTGCAGATTAATCACCTTGTAATTGGTCAGAATGGCATAATGTCCACCCCAGCAGTCTCCTGTGTGATCCGCAAGATAAAGGCTGTGGGCGGCATCATCCTCACAGCCAGTCACAACCCAGGAGGCCCCAGTGGAGACTTTGGCATCAAGTACAACATTTCCAGTGGAGGTGAACAGAGATTATAAACAATCACTGTGGAGAAATGGTTATATTTTTCTACAATTTATGCGTAATTAACGCAGTATTTCTGTAAATGATGGTTTTCTTCAAACTGTTTTTCTCCAGGACCTGCCCCCGAAGGCATCACAAATAAAATCTTTGAGATCAGCAAAGGCCTTCAGGAGTATCAGATCTGCCCTGAGCTGAAAGTGGATCTGGGTACAATTGGAAAGCAGACCTTTGAAGTAGACACTTTTAAGCAATTTATAGGTAAACTCTGTCTTTAATTTGAAATTAGTGGCAAGAAATTTCATTAAATTCATGTTTGCCTCATCAAATCTTTATTTCTAGCACAGCATTTAGACCAGGGGTCTCCAATCTTTACTGTCTAAACAGTCATTTTTACTCTCAATCTAACCAAATAAAACTTGTCTAGAGCCACAAATGTCCCACGACTGTGGGGACTGTCACTTTAGATAAGTATCTACTATAAGAAATGTCCTGAAATTTTTAAAGAATCATAATTTTACTCCTGTTTTTATAATTTCAAATACAGATAAACACAACATTTAGCAAAAAGACAATGGATTTTTTTCTGTGGCATGGAAAATGATGTAAAAAAAACAAAAACACATGGAATTCAACCTAATCACATGAAAGAACAGATAAAAAAAACAAAACTAAAAGAAGTACTTTTAGTTTTACTTGTACTTTTGGTGACTTTCTTTGTGAAAATTTAATGTATAAATGGAAGGAATAAACGGAAAAACTGTTAAAAACATGCTGCAGGGTCACATGTTTTCTGCTTTAGACGTTTGATTTAATATTTATTTAATTTGAAATGTATTGACTCAAGCTACTAATGTCCACGTCTTCAGAGTTTCTGGTCTAAAATGCTCATATTTTGCCCTTAGTGGAGATTGTTGACTCAGTTGAAGCCTACGCTGAGATGTTAAGGGGCATCTTTGATTTTGCTGCGTTGAAGGATCTTCTTTCTGGCTCTAACCACATTAATGTGCGACTGGATGCGATGCACGGAGGTATGAAGCCGCCATGAAACTCGTATAACATCATAAACTTGTATGAACATATTACCTGTTATTTATTGATGTTTTCTCCCCCTAGTGGTGGGTCCTTATATTAAGAAGATAGTCTGTGAAGAGCTGGGTTCTCCCGCCAACTCTGCTGTCAACTGCGTCCCCCAGGAGGACTTTGGTGGTCATCATCCTGACCCCAACTTGACCTACGCCGCTGACCTGGTCAACACCATGAAAAGTGGAGAGTATGATTTTGGAGCCGCCTTTGACGGCGATGGTGTAAGTTGCTACATATTTTTGGGGGAATTACTTTTACAGCTATAAATTTAGCAGAGTGTTTGGGTGTTGCGTTATTAGTTGATGATGTCAATGCTAATAAAATGACTTTATTAAACACTGTTTTTATTGGGTTATAGTTTTTTTTTTCTTTTGTAGACTGGATTGGAGTATTCAAATCATTGCTTCCATCTTGTTTTCTTCTCAGCTTTTATTCTTGACACTTATCTCATGTTTTATTAACATGTTTCATTAAATAAATAGAATCTACTACATTTTATGACTGTAAAAACTAAAAAGAAGCAGCATATTGACTATGTTCATCATTAGATTTCTTATGAGATTTCAATTCAGTTTAAAAATATGTATATTCAAATGATTCTTTAATTTTTTTAAAAAACCTATTGATACCTATTGATATTTATATTTCTAGTTTCAGATTTCCTTCATGTTTAAATTAATTTTACAGATGAATATTTAACAACAACAGCAGAAAAAGGATCAACTTGAAAGAAAAAGGAATAGTTGTAAATAAAATAAGGTCTTGACAGAGTTATGACTGGTTTTTTTTTTTTCAAAATTATATTTTAATAAAGTTCAAGACTGTTCCAAACACTGATACGCTGGATTTTATGAAGTAATGTTTGAGTTTGGTGTTAACATTTTTATTGAAGGGAAAAGTGTAACAGAAAATGGAGGAGAAGGCAGCAGTCATCCATCAAAATAATGTCATACTGACCAGAAGAGAACCGGCTGACATCCCAGTGAGTTTTACATGACGAACATTCACTCCTGATCTCTGGATCCCTGTTTAGGATCGAAACATGGTGCTGGGCAAACATGGCTTCTTTGTGAACCCTTCCGATTCCGTGGCTGTGATTGGTGCCAACATCACCTGCATCCCATACTTCAAAAAGACTGGCGTCAAAGGCCTGGCCCGCAGCATGCCTACCAGTGGAGCTTTGGACAAGTAAAAAACGAACACATTCTATAAATGTTAATCTTAATTTTATGTCATAGATCCATTATGTGGTTTATTATGTGCTCCTATTTGTTCCAGTGTGGCCAAAGCTCTGAAGATGCAGTTGTATGAGACTCCGACGGGCTGGAAGTTCTTTGGGAACTTGATGGATGCTGGTAAACTCTCACTGTGTGGAGAGGAGAGCTTTGGCACTGGTGAGAGAAAGTCTGCCTCTCTTAGGAGAAAACACCTTTACCAATTTTCACACCCATCCACAACCTCTGTGTTTTACCCTCACAGGGTCGGATCATATCCGTGAGAAGGACGGCCTCTGGGCCGTGCTAGCATGGTTGTCCATCTTGGCCAGCAGGAAGCAGAGTGTGGAAGAGATCATGAAGGATCACTGGCAAAAGTTTGGCAGGAACTTTTTCACAAGGTCAGAAATAGTACAAGCTTCAATTGTTTCTTTCTTAGAAAGTCATTAATGAAAGTTAGTTTTCTAGTTTGTTTTGTAGCACCATGTGGTGGAAGAAAAGGGAACTGCAGCACACAGAACATAAAATTATCTTCTTGCCATTTATTTCATTTTAATTCCCCCCTTTGTTTGTAGATATATGCAGAACTCATGCAGGTGATTGAAATCCTTGAAAATGAGGTGTTTTCAAGGTTAGGAAAGTGCTTGATTTCTGTATAAAGTTTGTGAAAGTGCTTGATACTCAAACTGCACTGTTTGGTTTAAAAAAAAAAGGGCAATCTAACGTTTGATTAAAAACCTACATTTGGAAAACATTATTTACAGTTGAAGTCAGATATTTACACACTTCTTATAAAAATACAAATTTTTTTCACACTGTCTAAAGTTAAATCAGACTAAACTTTTCATGTTTTAGGTCAGTTAGAATTTCCAAAATGATTTCTATTTGCTAAGAGCCAGAAGACTTGGTGAGAACATTTTTTAGAGATTTATTTTGTAACTTTCTTTGTATATTGTGTTTAAGTATTTCATTTGAACTGGCTGGTCTTTGACCTATCTGAAATTTGTTTGTTAAATTATTGTTTTGTTCCCCGACCAGTCAGGTATATAGCAACTTATCCCTGCTGTAGAACGTAGAATACTTTCATAAGATGTAATCATAAATTGAAACTATCTTTTTAGTTCATTTACATCATTTTTAACTCCATGTGGTGCTAGAAAAAATTCAAGACTTACATTAAAATGCTTGAAAAGTGCTTGAATTTTATTGGGAAAGTGTACAAACCCTTTATGTGCAAACTTTCCATTCCCGTCTCTTTCACTTATAGGAAAAGTATCATAACACATTAGCAACCATATTCGGCCTTTATTCTACTCTGTGTTTTTATCATATTTGTTTCATCTAGGTACGACTACGAGGAGGTCGACTCAGATGCCGCAAACAAGATGATGAAGGATCTGGAGACACAGATGTCCGACCCGTCATTTATTGGGAAGCAATTCTCATCGGGCGACAAGACGTATGCGGTGGCCGTTGCTGACAACTTTGCCTACACGGACCCTGTGGATGGAAGTGTGTCCAAAAACCAGGTAGGAATCCTGCAGAACTGGATGTTCTCCTCATTTTCCTGCTGTTATTAACCTTCCTAATGTTGCCATGTTAGTACCACAAATCACTTTATACTTTATTAGAAATGTGTATCTGTTTTTAAAAAAAATTTTAAGCCCATAGTTTTCAAATAAAGAAAATTAAGTGTGATGGTAATTTGTAGTTCCATCCATCCATCCATCCATCCATTTTCTTCCTCTTTATCCGATTTCGGGTCGGGGGGGTAGCAGCTTGTAGTTAACCCTGCTTATTTTGTTTACAGCCTTTCCATGGCATAATGCTGCCTTGACCATGTTTTGCTGTTTATAATGTCTGTTATGTTGTCAGGGTGACTGCAGCATTTCTTGCTGACCAAAAAGTTTTATGTTGGTCTCATCAGACCAGAGCATAAGTGTTTTTTTTGGGTCACAAATCTCAATAAAACACATTAAAGGTTGTAAGGCACCATGATGAAATGTGAAAAAGGTTCTCCTACTTGTATCTCTGAGGTCATTTAATATTTTATACTGAACCTATATTGCTTGATTTATTATGACTTCTATTAATCAGAAATTGGCTTGACGCTCGATTAAGTCATCAGTTCAGTTTCGTAATCCCACCATTATCGTCCTGATTTCCACACCTGGACATGGTTTTTGTTCAGCATCTATTTTCTTTTATCAGTTTTGGCCCGCCTCTCGTTACCTCTCCTTTGCTCCCTCAGGGCCTCCGGATCATCTTCATCGACGGTTCCAGGATCATTTTCCGTCTCAGCGGCACAGGGAGCGCGGGAGCAACCGTCCGGCTCTACATAGACAGCTACGAGAACGACGGCCAGAAAATCCTCCAGGATCCACAGGTCAGGACATCCAGCAGTGATCTCAGCTGATAAGAAAATTAGAGGGAAAAGACGTATTCATTTCTTTGTCACAGCCCACTCCACCCAGATTCCAGCAGGAGTGCCAGAACTGGACTCCTCTGTGGTTTTTGCCAGCTCTCAGTGGGTGGAGGTCTTCAAAAAAACAAGCATGAGACATTTTATTCAACATGAGAGCCTATGATGGAGATGTTTGGCAAAGTTTCGAGTTCTGACAGCTTATCAGGGCATGTAGGAAGAGAGAGAAACACGGCACACAGGGAAAAGAAATAGAGAGCACATGTTCCAGCTGACACTTTATAAAGTGGTTCTGACTGGTGTGGACAGGGAGGTGATGCAGTACAAGAAGGAGAGAACGTGGAAAACAGTTCCTCCCCTGGTTCCCCATTTTTCCTTTGAGGTTATGGAGCGTGGATAAAGCATTAAGCAGAAACACGCCGCTGCAGATTCTTAACTTGACAGGAAAATATTCCCAGAGGAATGATTCAGTTGGCTGATCTTGGCAAGATGTGATTTGCAGACCCAAAAGAAGAAGAAGAAAGCAGTTTGTACAAAAAAAAAAAAAAATCTAAATTCAGGATTTAATTTTCCCCACTGAGTATTCAAATATTACTTCCCAACTAAATATGGCCATTTATCTGTATGCAAGGTTTTGGGCTAATTCTTACTGCCAGATTAAGGTCAATAAATGCAATTCTTCAACTTTTCAAATTAAAATGTTAAATTTATTTCAAAATATATTCAACGATATATGAATTAAGTAGATTTTTACACGGTTCATGTGGGGTCTTTACATTTTCTGGAAAATTTCATTGATGCATTTTCCAGATCTGGAAAAGTATTGGAAAATATTTGTGTTTCCAGACTTTAGTTTTTTGTTCAATTATCTAAAAGTTGGCTTTATTTGTTTATCCATCCACTCATTCATCCGTCTGTCTGTCAATTTATCAATTTTTCCCTCTGATCATCTATCCATTCACCCAATCATTTGTTCTGTTATCTGTTCATTTGTCTATTTATCAGTTTTTCCACTCATTCATCTGTAAATTTATTCATCTTTACAATTTACCCATTCATCCATTACTTGATTAATTTGTCCATATATTCATTTATCTATCCATCTATGCCTCCAAGTGATTAGTGCAATATTAAAAATTTCACATATTTTGTTTGTGTCGTCAATGAAAATGTAGCATCTCAGATTCTCCACTGAACAGAAATTTTTGAGCCACTAAAAAGCTCAAAGTTTTAAATGTAGCTGTATTTAAAATATCATAAGTGTTTAAGTAAGGCTTTGTGGAAACTCCTTAGTCTGAAGACAGAAGTTGTTAAAGTAATCCTCTACTTCAAGCAGCTCTGGGGATTTGGTCAGTCTTTGCATATCAGAATCGTCTGTTTTTATTTATGATTACTTTTCTTCTAACGTCTCAGTTTTCTCAAACTGCTTGGGTTCTAGTAGAGGCTCTATTCAAGCCCGACGGAAAAGCCACAGCTGTCTCAGGTTTAGGCAAGTGTCCACTTCAGCATCGACACTTCTCTCTGAACTTTAAATATGTATTTTAAAGCCAGTATAAAAGGTCAACGGTATCTTCTTTGTTCAAAAAATAAGATAACATTTAGTTATGTGCTGTTTTTCAACTTTTCCTCCACATTTTACACAATGAAAAATAATTTATTCTTCCACCAGATGAAGAGTAAATGAACACATTGTTGCGGATATGTTCATGTGTTAGTTTTTCTTTGTTTATGATGTCTGATATATTGTGTTTTTATGGAAGGCATCAGACAGGTTATGTAAACCGAATTTCCATTTTTATGAACAATAAAGTCTTTATCTTATCTTAATCCTTGTTATAACTTGGCACACAGTTATGTTTTTGATCCAAGCAGCAGAAATAGAAACAAAAAAAAAAACGGTTTGCATCACAGAAAAACAGATTAAAAAAAATTGATTCCAAAAGTGAAGGAAACTGATGAAGGAAAATCTATGCCGAGGCAAAGTGAAATTTGTTGGTCAAATGGAAATGTAGCGTATCGTTTGGATGTCTGTCATTTTGTGTGGTGGTTACACATTAACTTACTTTAAAGCATTAGTTAAAATAGAGAACATGTCTGTACTTTTAAAGTAACACTGCCTTTAGAAAGAGTCATCTGAGTCTGCTGCTGCAACACCTTTAAGACTATGAAATCACCACTAGATGTCACTACAGCTTACACACCATAAGAGGTAGTAAAATCTTAGTAAGCAATGGTGGGATTTTTTTGTTCTTTATATTTAGTATAACACAGCTTGGTCTCTCCTTTACCAGTCACCAAGACATTTTTTACTATGCATGTAGCATGGTTGCTAAACTGAACAGGAAGTCTGTTCCATTTATTTCCTTTTGCTGTGTCCGTGTCCAGGTGATGCTGGGCCCTCTGGTGGACATCGCCCTGAAGGTCTCCCAGCTCCATGACCGGACCGGACGCACCGGCCCCACTGTTATCACATGATTCAGCAACACAATACCTCTATCCCATTTAGTGGGGTTAAGCTGCCCCTGAATGCTGTCACAGCCTTCCTAAAGCTAGAGATAGTTTCAAATAAAGGGAAACACAGGATGAAAAGAAGAAAATACACAAGGAGTTTTTTGACATATTCACTGCCTTCTTTTTGTATTAAGCCTCAGTGATGTATCAGACTGTTTAGGTCTAAATGGGACAGCTAAGTGTCCTAACACATTTCAATCATCTGCCTGACCTAAACGCACGTTAGCATATGTTTTCACTTGTGATTACATAAAAAAAAAACAAATGCACTGGAGCTCGCCTCGTTTCCTCTCTGGAAACGTATTTAGTCCAGGAAATGTTTTTGTTCGACTCTGATGCACAGCAAAATCATGTAAATCAGATCCTGCTAAACTGAGCATAAATCAGCTTTTCTGGGCAGCCTTACCCCTTGTGTCGTCACTTCTCCCTGTGATGCTGTTGGGTCTTCCTTTTTCTGTGTCTGTCCAAGCTACCGACATCGCCTTTAAACCTGAGCCACAGCTGTAGTATCAAGAATTAACAAACCGATCATGAATAAAAAGAGCCTTGTGGGAAAGAACTGTGGTCAGATTTGATTTTTAGTGTTTTCAGCATAGATATTCTTTTGAGTTTACTGTTGGACCTTAGTAAATTAGAATATAATAACAAAAATTAATCTGTAATTTAAAATAAAAAAAAAATTAATGGATGATTAATTACATGCAAAGTGATATATCTTAATTATTTGTAACAGAATAAGACATAGACCAATAAAGCTTGTCAGCAAAGTGTAGAAAAAAATTTTCTACAGTGCTCTTCCTTCCACTTAACTTTCCCTTAATATGTTTGTTAAAAGAAAGTTTAATAAACTTTCCTTTAACCAGCTGTTTTCTGGCTTGCTCTTTCTATGGAGGGTGTCATTTACTACTAAGCAAACATCAGCTTATAATGTAAGTATGTAATTTCTTTATTAAAATTAATTTTTTCATTGGTGTTATGAAATTCAGAGAAATTGAATTATGGTTTTAAATTAGCTGTAAGCCTTACTTGTAAAAATATGCAGAAATAAATGCTTAGACTTAGGTCCTACTGTAATTAATATACATAATGAGTTAAATTTTCTAAACTGAGTTGATATTCTAATTTCTTAAGATGCCCTGTAATATTTAGTCTGCTACACATTTATGTGTCAACTTTCCTTTGAGAAATAATTTCCTGAACAAACCAGGATAAAAACCCTGAACGTTCACAAGAGAAGATTGTGTTTAGTGCTGATAAGGAACTTTTCTTCGCTGAGCTGAAAAATTACTGTAGATAAACGTAGACATCCTGTTGGAGGAGGAGCGAGCCAAGTGCTTCAGTATCCCTCCAAAAACAATCCTGAAGAAGACAGAAAATTATAAACATTATTCCTGTCCCTCCTCAATCTTTTTTTTTTGTAATGAGAGACACTGTATTTATAATAAAAAATTACACTTATAAAGTTTCAGGATGTTGAGAATCCCTCAAACTTTATCTAAGTTAAGCTGATGGGGTTTTATTTTCTTTCCTTTTTTTGTAAGAGAATGTGAAATTTTAGAAGGCCAGCAAGCAGCTTGGATCATTTTAGATTGAGGTGCTGGATTAGTTTAAGCCTTTTCCTCAAAGACCTCAGTTATTTTTGGAAAATTGGTCGCAATTTAGTTAATTTGACACTTGGGTGGAAAATCAGGTGAACTTTGGCAAGCAGGAGTATCAATTCTCTTTTCTTGGATTGCAGTATGGAAAACTTGCCTCTGTCACACATTATACTGCATTTATTTAGGTATCATGCTCGTCCAGATCAACCAAATAAACAATGTTAATATTTATGCACTAATGGTTAACTTTAGTGAGCTAAAGTTTTTCATGCAGCTATCTATGATGACAGTACAACCCACAGTTTCATCAGACATTCATGTCCTGTCTGTTAACTTGTGGGTGCTCTAAGACACATTTTGCATGGCGTTGTTGGCTTTAGATCTGAGTGAGAGTGTCCGATCTTTTTTTGTCCATGTTCACATTAAGTTTGCAGATAAGGTCTTTATGGCTGGCTGCAGCTCTTCAAAGTTAGAAAATGGAGCTTCTGGGCTCTACATCTGCAGCAAGTTCCTTTTTATTCCACAAGGAATCAGGGCAGAGTGGAATTTTTTTCCGTGCAGCATTGTTTAAACCTTGTCAAGCTGATATACTGCAATGTATAACATGTTCTTTTTGTTTGCTTCATAATAGCACACAGACTTTATTTGGATTGGCTGTCATTACATAGGTAATCAATGAGAGGCTTACATTAAACTGGCCTAGTCTCCAGCTATTAAATGTCCAAATAACTCTTTTTTTGTTGTGGAACTGGGTGATTTTAGAATAGCCTCCTGCTGGAAAAGGGCAATACAGGACAAAGACGTCATTCTGAAAGCACAGTAATAAGGCCAAGTGAAGAAATGAGGTCTCTTCTTGTCTGTTTGAAATGTTTCATCTGTTTCTGCACACTTGATGAAGTACGACAGGAAGACCATGATGACACAGTATTTTATTCCAGTTTCTTTTGAACTGTAATGAATAGTTATGTTTTTTCTTTTTTTTTTGTCTTAGTTCATTTTCAACAGAATAAAATGACCTCTAATCTGGTCATCTTAAGTCTTAAATTCAAGTGAGCACAAAGTCCAATGAATAGCAGTACATTGTATTCTTTTTTTCTATGAGGGAAAGATTATAAAGCATTCAAATTCTGCGATTTTATTAAACTTTGGATGCATTTTATAAATGAATTACCCTTAGCTTGAGCTACTTTGTCACTCAAAGCCATAAAATGTTTGATAGAATCAAGAGCTTAAGCTCATTTGTGGAAGCATCATGCTTATGGATTTGTTTAGCTGTTACTGAAACTTGTGAATTACACAAAAGGTGACAGACAGGAACCACTTAGAGGTGGTCTCTAGTTCCGTAAACCCTAATCATGACATTGTTTGTCTGACAAATGTCTTGACTGTATTTTATTTTTAACAAATGAGAACTTATTTTTCTTGCATGAAACTTTTCGGAAACTTAAAATATTTTCCAATAGTTTGAATAGCTTATTTGTGAAATGGAAATTACACATGTTCATCACGACAATAAATTTTGAATGTAATTTTCAGGTTTGGGTGATTATACAAAAATAAATTTAAGCGCTATACAAAATTAAAAAAAAATACAGTAACTAATTATGAAACGAGCAATAAACATTACATTTTGTCCAATAACATCAACAAAATCATTAAGAAAATGTATATCAAAAATGTTGATCAATGTTACTAGAAAGTAAAGCCAACTTTAAACAGGTAGAATTTTTTTTTTTTTTTTTTTTACCCCTCCAGGGGTCTTTTTGTGGGCTCTAGTGTCCCCTTATATCACAGTAGGCTGACAGGAAACGGGGAAGGAGAGGGGGGAAGACATGCGGCAAATGTCGTCGGGTCCGGGAGTCGAACCCGCGAAGGCCGCGTCGAGGACTCAAGGCCTCCAAATACGGGTCGCGCTAACCCCTACGCCACCACGGCACGCCCAACAGGTAGAATTTTAACCTTCATTGTGTTTCAGCATCTTTGCAGTTTTCTGGAAGTTTGTTCCAGATTAGTGGCACATGAAAACTGAATGCTGCTTCTTCATATTCAGGTTCTGGGGATGCAGAGCAGACCAGAACCAGGAGACCTGAGTGGTCTGGAAGGCTGATACAACAGCAACAGGTGTTTAATGTACAGTATTCTGGTGCTGAGCCTTTCAGTGATTTATAAACATGCAGAAGTATTTTAAAGTTTATGCTCTTGAGTTACAGTGTAAGGACTTTAGAACTATAATGAACATAAATAAACAAAATTGGATGCAAAAATTTGAACTTGAGGATTTACCTCAACCCATACTTGATCAAAATTGGATGGTAAAACAACAGCTTTGAAGTGTAGCCTATAAATATTCATTAGGGTTGAATTCAGGTCCTGTCCAGACATGGAGTGTTGACCTATCTGCTTCATTCTGTACAGTTTTGAAGTTTGCTTAGGATAGCTGTCTTGTTAGAACAGGCAACTGTTCAACTAATCTAACCAAATGTCACCTCAAATGAAAGGAAATTTGTCTGGACTTTCCAAAACAAACTAGAAACCATAAAAGGTCCCAGCCAGTTATAAACCAGTATAAACTTGAGTACCAGTATCCCTGTCCAACTGGTGAAACCAGTTCCACCGACTCCAAAATCAACACCTTCATGTTTGACTGATTTACATATGCCAACATGCGTTTAATAAATGTTTTATGGTCAAATAATAGAAAGATTGATCTGTTTGGCCACAAAACTACAACTGTTTTTGGAGGGATCAAACAGCCTTTCCAGTGAATGGTGATGGTAACATTGCCCTGAAGGCCTGATTTAGTTCCAGTGTAATAGCCAAATATCTTCCCAGAATAAATCAAAGTCATCATTGATTGGTACATGCAATGAATGGATCAATGGAAGGATCAGTTTGGTTTTATTTGTGTATTTGAATATGGAATTCTGACCCTTACTGGATTACAAAAATATCCACAAACATGTGCATCCAAGAGTTTAGCTTGCATATTTCATTATCTGTCCCAAAAATTATCAGCCAGTAAAAAAAAATCCCAAAGAGATGACATTAATGTAACTGATGAGAACATGAGCATTTCTGGAGCTGTAACAGAAATAAAAGCAGTGGGGAGAAAAGTAAAGTATTGCCCATTATTTATTAAATTAATAGACTGTTAAATCATCTCTACACCAGTACCTTTAGAATTTAATCTTTGCTTAATGTGTTGTCTGACATCATCCCCAACAGTTTTTCATATCATGCCAAACAAAAAAAGTTTCACAATCTTGCAGAAAGTGAGCACATAAAAGGCTTCTAGATATGAGGCATTTATAACCTGTGCATTTTGCCAGCATTCTGCAAACATTGAGCATTGCTACCAATCATTTTGTGCTGGCTCCATGCTGCTTGCCAGCTATATTTCATCACATGAAAGCTGCGTTCTTATGTATTTAAACAGACCAATGTAATTGTAAGATTTGCTGTAATTGTGTCTTTAAATAGGGCCACAACCCCGTGCAAGAAAAGGGACGTTTCCCCACCGTTGTGTGTTTTCACAAGATCGACAATATTCTCTGCCACATTACTTTCCATTTATTGTTTAACTAAAAATTAGCAAGCCTAAAAAGCAAGTGAGAAACCAAAGCAACTCCGCTTAGCTGAAGAAGTGAACAAGCTTTTCATAGGGTGTGTGAGGTTAGCCAAGTCTCAGAGAATCCGAAAATAAAGGTTGACACTAATAGATGCAGAGGCACCATATGAATCATCAGTTTTACCGTCTCAGTTTTCCGGGTCTGGAGCCAAGTGTACAGGATGATGTGTGAGGCCATTAAAAACTGTAAGTAACGGTCCAAGATGAGCTGGAACGTTTCTGACCACTCAGTAAAACTGAGTCGTGTGGAACAGAGGCTGGATTTTGTCCAGAGTTCTCACAGAATCTTCTACTTTCACTAAATCAAGAGGAAAATAAATACTCCACAAGACACTACACTTATATGGTTCATTGTCCTGTGTAGTGTGTGTCAGACCGAGACTACTGGACCTTTTATCGCAGTAAAGATGAAAGAAAATCAGGTAGTGGGGATTTAATTTCTACCACGATTATTTAAGGCAGACTGTTTAAAATGTCGTTATAGTTTTCTTCTTTAGAAGTATAAATAGTAGAAAAAAAATTTAAGCCCACAATCAAACTCTCCCTCACTCTGGTTTCCTCCCACAGTCCAGACTGGTTAATTTGTTAATTTAAACAATCATACAAGGACTGGTGACCTGTCCAGAGTGTACCTTGCCTCTTGCCCAATGACCACTAAAGACACAAGAAACCCTCCAAGATAAGCAAGTACAGACATTGATTGATGTCTCTATCTCCAGGCTGATTGTTTCTTCAATTCTTTGTAGAATGTCAAAAGTTTGATCAGATTGAACAGAGAGCAATAGAGAAAACATCATTTTTCAAGTCGTACAGCTCATTCTCAGTGTGTCTGGACCACAGTTGACTTGTTCTAATAGATAAGTATGGCTTAATCTAAGCCATCCTATTTTGGCTCTGACTTAAGTTTAGTTTAATTTTTCTGGACTGACTGTTCCACCTTAATCCTCCTGTAACTTTTACATGCATCCTTGCTCAAACATACCTGAACCAAATAGCTTAATTTCCTCACCAGCAAACATTCAGCTCTGCAGAGGTCCAGCAATATGCATCTCTCTTGATTCAGGCGTGTTGGAGAAGGAATGCATGTGAAAGTTGCCGAATAGTAGCTCTCGAGGACCAGACTTGAGCACCCCTGATTTAAACCATTATCTAGTGTAGTCCTCTGGCTTTAACTTAGGATTGTCCTCCATGTTTTCTGTGCCAGTACTGCTCTGTATTGGAGATGGTGACACCTTCTTCCACATATTTGCTGTGTCTTTTTTCATGGCTTGAGGCAAGCTGTAAAGAGGACTTCTTTTGGCTTTCGTCTTGAAACTGTTGCCATAAGTAGCTGTCCTGTCGACAGATTCTCCCAGCGGATATTTGGATCCACACAGCTAATACAGAGTTATCACCTGCTTCTTGTTTGCCTCTCTGATTAACAATCTTATATTCTGGCAATTTCAGAAGACAGCAGTTGTGCCATACTGTTTGCAGTTTTTGGATGATGAACTGAAAAATGTTCTGTTAGATTTCAAAGCTTGATATATCATTTTATAATCTAACCCTGCTTTAAAGTTCTCCACAACTTTCTCCCTAACTTATCTGCTGTGTTACTTTGTCTTCATGATCCCGTTTGTTCTTTAACAAATATCAGAGTTCTTCACAGAACAGCTGGAATTATTCTAAGATTAAATTACACACAGATGGGCTCGATTCCCTAATTAGGTGACTTGCACACCACATGTTGTAATGTGACAAAGTGAAAAAGAGGTATGAACACTTATGCATATTAAGACAGACCTAACAGCATTCATCAGAGAGTTTTGACATGTCCGTTGGCCATTAAAGAGCGTTTCATCCCAGCTGTATCTCTGAATGGTCTTCAGATATTACAATAAAAGCTCAACTTTTAGATTTCATCAGAATATTGAATAGAAAACTTGGGAAAGCAAAAGGATGTCAGAGATATGTTGAAATAATTATCATTATCATTCTTTCAGTCTTATTTATTGACTGAGACATCCCTGCTAGCTGTGGAACAAAGCGCCTCCCTGTGCATGTCGTTTAGTTGCAGCAGAGAGTCGCAGCCTCTGGCATCTGCTCTCAAAGAGACCTTTTGAACCCTCATCCCCCTCCCTTTATTAAAGGAAGATGACTTTCACCATGCATGGTTGCAATTTTAATAATCTTATCTTATTATGAGGCAGGATTACATTGATATAGATCAAGGAAAAAGAAACAGGGCAGATGTGTCAGAAGTAATTTCACGTCATGATTGGCCCCAGAAGTGAAGCGTTGACATCTGAATTCAAACCACCTAAAGCACACTGGATGAAAATAATTTGGTTGTTTGTCCTATAAATGGCTCAGGAGTGAGACATGACTTACATAACGAATGTCATCTCACACATTTCCTCTTACTGTAATTAGCCTCGTCGGATTTTTATTTTGCTGGTATTTGCTCGACACATGATTTGACTGGAACACAAGAGCTTTCTGTTGTGTTCACAGGAATCTTATGTGAAATGATGCACTCAGACATTATCTATACGTCCATTTTTCTGTCTCTCAAAGTAGCTCAGAAGCTAGATGAGTGTCTGGAAAAAACTGAGCAAAGTTTGAGAAAGTTCAAACTAACAGTAGAAAAGATTTATGTTTAGACTCAATCGAGAAATTTAAATATTAAAAGTTCCTAGTTCAAAAATCCCTAGGAGGATTTATCACTGCTCTCCTAAAAAAAATATATACCTACTGGTCTATGGAATGATGTGCACGGACAATTTGGCACTGTGGAAATCAGATAACATGTATGGGAGGGGTCTTTCACTTTTACTGGGATTCCTGGTAAAGTTTTTAATATCAACAGACAAAGTTGCTGCTGAACCATAATCGCTTTTTTAAACTTTAGTGAAAAGCTTTTTACATTAAAAAAAAGCTTTTTTTTTCTCCGAAGAATTTTTGCGGCGCTAGTGGCTCGTATTTTTTTTCTACAGTAGGCAGACAGGAAGGAGGGTGAGGAGAAGACATGCGGCAAAGGTCGTCGGGACCGGGAGTCGAACCCGCGACGTCCGCGTCGAGGACTAAGGCCTCCAAACGTGGGGCGTTCTAACCCCTTGCGCCACCATAGCACACCCCAAAAAAAAGCTTTTTAATGTTCATTTGTTCATCACAACTCTTATTTGTTTGTTTTTTTTAAAACCATTTAACTAGAGAAATATAAGGAAACCTTGAACTGTCCGTCCTGTGTCACTCACATTTTGAAGAGAGTCCAAGAGGTGCTGGTTGGATGATGGTTTCGTACTGGTTGGAGGATGGTTTCATGCTGGTTGGATGATGGTTTCGTACTGGTTGGATGATGGTTTCATGCTGGTTGGATGATGGTTTCGTACTGGTTGGATGATGGTTTCGTACTGGTTGGATGATGGTTTCGTACTGGTTGGATGATGGTTTCGTACTGGTTGGATGATGGTTTCGTGCTGGTTGGATGATGGTTTCGTACTGGTTGGATGATGGTTTCGTACTGGTTGGATGATGATTTCATGCTGGTTGGATGATGGTTTCATGCTGCGGCATGTTCCTTCTTCCCAATGTCAATAAGCAGTAGCACCTCCAACTGCAGTTTAGACATACACATCTGCATTAAAACGTTTCACACAGACAAACATGCATACACCAGTGACATCAGGGATGTCTCCCATGACCTTAGGGACTTTGCTGGTGTTGTAGGGGAACGCTGAGTGGGGGATGGTATGGTGGGATTACACTGTGCTCTCCCTCCAACAGTCATTCTGAATTTTGCCCAGCAGGTTTGGAGTAGTGGGGTGGAGCTGGGGTCCACAAAGTCTACAGCTTTACTGGAATCCAGAAGACAATCGGAACAGAAATGTACACAGCTTTACCCTATCTCATCCCTTACAGGAAACTTGGACAGTGTTATCTCCACCCTTTAGTTAACAGCAGCTCTGCAGGGAGGATTCTGTGGGTAGATTAAAAGATAAAAGGGAGGGATGCTTTATGCTACCCATGGCTTTCTATAGTTACATAGAATCTGATTCAATCCTTTTGCTCTGTAGATGGCAATAAGCCATTCCAGACAATAATTGTTGCATGTTTTTTTTTCTGCAAGAGTTAAATCAAAACCTGCCTCAGAGAAGCTGATGTTCCTCTCTAATGAGGGTGTGCTGTGGTCTAACCAGGGATGCTAAATTGTTACCATTCTTCTGACAGTAAAGTGTGTGATGAAAACACAAGCGGGGTCAAAATCTGTGTCAAAGAAGAGCCAAATGAAACTAGGTTTGGGGTTACGGAGAAGAAGTGATATGTTAACAGTATTGTAATGCCTCTTAGATAAGCCTGTTAAGGTGATTGTGTGGCATGTCGACTGGCACAAGAGGCCTTTGTCTTTTCCCCACACTTCCTCCCTCCGACATTCATCCTCGTCTGTCTTTGTCAAAAAAAATGCATGACCACGAAGTAAATCTGTGAGCTAAGTATTAGAATGCGGTTTTAATGCATTAGGTAATTTATCTTGTTGGTATGAAACGGTACACTAAACAACACCAGGTGGGTCATTATCAGAGAGCTTCATGTACAGTTTACTCATTCACATTACTCAGATCTGCGTTTTATTAGATACTTGCCTTATTAACAGGCAAGTATTTATAGGAATTGCAGTTCCTAGAAAAAATTCTACTTTCTGACTTTATGTCTTGTTTTCTCATTCATCCATTTTTTTGAAGCTGCTTTGGTCTGTTCACCAGGAGCTAACGTCCATCCCAAACTGGGGCCAACATGACCATACATCCAGTTACTTCTTGGGTCAGTTTAACAATTCATTGCTTGTCAGTTTAACAATTCAGTTTCACAAATAACCTAACATGCATGGTCTTAGACTGGATTGTCGGAGAAAGCCAAGCTGTACAGACAGAACACATGCATGCAAATGGGGAACATGCTAACATCACAAAAAGACCCCTTCTCATCCGCTGGGGGCCAACCAGAGACTCACCTACTGTGAGGCGACAAAGGCAACCAACTGCAGCCTAACAGTGTTGTTATTCTACAGTAAAAAGTTGTGGCCTTAATAAATTCACCACAGACCTGTTATATTTAAGTATTTGTGCGTTTTCTCATCAATTTGTAAACAAAAAAAAATGTTTTCCCAGATCAAAGAGCTTATTGTATGTAACAGTTAAAATGTATATACCTTTAAATTTGAATAGTTAAAATTCTTTTAATGTAATTGTTCTTTGTTTATAGATTTTGATGTCTGTTGTAATTCTCTTAGGCAAATCAGGTCAGACTATCAAAAATATTCATCAGTACAACAATTAGCTTTGCTATGAGATTATGCTAACAAGAAATGTTTTAACTAGAACTTTCTGCCTTTCATTAGCTTTTCTTTGTTTGAACTATAGAGCTTTAAGGTTTTTCATGTTAAAATCTGAAGCACAAACAACCAAGGATACGCTCACAATCATACACAAGGGCAGTTTAGGACTATTGTGCAGCCTTCAAAAAAGCTAACCTTGTGAACCTTTAGGACTTTCATCATTTATCAGACATCTAAAGATGTGCTGCAGGTTGTTCGATAGAGGCAACTGATTTGAACCCTAGTAAAAATGAAGCAAGATTATCTCTATGTTTATTAAAACCTAGCCTGTAACTAACCTTTATCTGATTTTTCCTGGACCAAAAATAATTTATCAAATATAACAAGACTGGTTGATGTGTTTTCAGTGATTCCCCTGAAAATACGGGTTCTGCAGTCAAACATTTATAATTAAAATCTTTATTTAGCTGTTTGAACAGTAACCTAATAGTACTTTAAAATAGGTAATGAAAATGAAAATTTTCTAGAAATAAAAATATAATTCTGAAAACATAGTAATGTCATTTTTATGGAAATAGAGAAGCCTCGGTTCGTTCCGTTGTTTTTCCTGTAGTGAACGCACGGTGGCGACACGTGTCTAAACACAACCATGTGGTTCCTTTGGGGCACAATTCTGATTACTCAAGTTTGTTGGAAGAAGTTTGTGCTCATTTGGAGCGAGACACACACACAGTTAGGGCTCCAAAGAGAGAAGAAGGAAAAGACGCGACTTTCTCCTTCATTTTTTTTATCCAGGTAACCCAGTGCGCTTTTTTAATTTTTTTTTTTTTTCTGAAGGAAAGCGCAAACAACAAACCTTAAGGCAGCGCGCCGCTGAATTTGGAGACGCATTTTGGGGGGGAAGAGAACTCAACGATCCCGCTCGGATTTGGATGTGAAAAGCGGCTAAGGGTGTTAGACAGAGCCAGAGGAATGTATCAAAATCGGGCCGCGGTGCGGGAACGTCTGTGGAGATGTCCAGCCTGCGCTCTGTGGATCTCCCTGCTGCTCCAAGGCGTGCTGGACCTGAGCGCGTCCGGTGAGTTTCTACAGCTTTCCTCTTCCACTGGGAATCCTTCCTGTCTCTCCTCAGCGTTTCTGTTGGCTCTGCTCTTTGCGGTTATGCCCCATTCATCTATGTGCCAATCTGCAGAAAAACTTAACTGCACTCCAACGTGTACTTATTACAATTAAACCACTTTTTAGAGACGGTTCAAGTCCTTTACAAGCGTATTTATATTTTAAAGACTCTTTTCTTTGTTTCCACGAGAGATAATCTCTCTCGCATGTAGATGAAGCAGATCTGTTTGCTATCACTCAGCTTCTCTCTTGCGAAAGAGCTTCGGGTTTTAGATTAAAGTCCCTTTGTGATTCTGAAGCCTCGGCACGGGGAGAGACTTCAACCCATTGATAGACATGAGGAGGACTCTTAACGTGGCTGTTGTGCGCCCCGCCACCCCCTGAAAATGTAGATTCATTAAAGATAAGGATGGATGAGAGCCATTTCCACTGCCTTTACTACTAATAGCTGTTGACGGCAATAAGATGACCTTTTGTGAAGTACTGCAGCGTTTGACTTCTTATGAAAACGAGTTGCCCATATCTGTGTTTGCAATGCTTTGCTAAATCTTTTTACATTTTATTAATTTTGTTTTGGATTTCAAATAATGTAATGCATAAATATGACATGGAAAGAATAGGATACCTAGTTTTTCAGTGTTTCTGGAGCTAAAAGTATAAGAAGATTTGAACTGTATTCAGCCCCTTTGACTCTAGAACCTTCTTCATTGCAGTTAGAGCTGCAAGTCCTTTAGGGTAAGTGAGTGTTGCCCTTGAATCTTAAAAAAAAAAAACAAAGCTCACTCAATTTGAATGGAGAGGTTGAATATCTTTATTTTAGCCTCAGATTCTCAATTGAATATCAGTCTGAACTTTGACTAGGTCATTTCAAATGATTAACTTTTAGCTTTGGTTGTATGTTCAGAGTTTTTGCCCTCCTAAGAGGATAACTGCTACCACACAAAGCATCTCCACAGCATGATACTCTGAGCCTGTTTCACAAGCAGTGATGGTGTGTTCAGGGTCATTTGCTGTGTTAGCTTTTACAGTAGAATGGAAAGTTTAATTTTGATCTCATCTGATCGGATCCTTTTTTCCCCCCCCACATGTATGCTCTACATGACTCGTGGTAAACGTCTTCTAGCTAATTTTTCAACAATTCAATTCTTGTCTCTCTTCAATGGCTTGCATAGTTTCCTATGAGATGTTTGAAGCTTGGGAAATGTTTTGATAACCTAACCTTGCTTTAAATTTCTCCAGAGCTTTTCCCATAAGCTGTCCGCTGTGTTCCTTGGTCTTCATGATGCTGTTTGTTCGCTAATCTTTTTGAACAAACCTCAGGGGCCTTTACAGAACAGCTGGATTTGTACTGACATTAAATTACACCAGTGGACTCTGTTTACTGATTAGACTTGTAAGGGCAGCTAGTTGCACTGGGACAACTACCTGCCCAGTGTAGTTAGTTGGGGGCAGACCACAATCTAAGCCACATTTTATATTTTTTAAATGAAAAGTATGCATCATTTTCCTCTCACTAAACAATTATGTGTTGCTCTATCAAGTTTGAGTTTGTGATGTGGCAAAATGTGTGAAAGGTTCAAAGGGTATGAACATTTTTGAAAAGCACTTTACCTTTACGGCCTTTGTTGTTTAGGTTTGGTTGATATCCCTAATGGCTGTTGAGGCAATAGGATGACTACTCCTTTGACTTCCAAGACAGAATAATTCCTTGATTTGTGGGTGAACCATATTTAGTACTAAAGGCTACTCTTGTCTTGTCAGTCCTGAGTTTTACTGCTTTCTCACCCCCTCCTGCCTCCACACAGCTCTGCGTGTTTGTGTGAGATCCTAAAGGAAAAGATGGCAGATGGCCTCATGCTGGATGTATGTATGTAACTGCTTGACTAATATAAGTATGATTGATTTTAGTTTGATTTAGATATGAATTGTTTATGAAGCTGCTCAGGGAAGGCATTTTAAAATAGTTTTTGTCCTGGCCTTTTTGAGTGTGTTGTAAGTATCTAACAGCCCTCCCGATCCAGAAAGGTAGTTATGAATTATCTCCGGAAGATTTTCTGGGTTTGTTTGGATTACCTCTGTCCTCCCCTAAATGCTCTGGGTGGTTATTTACGATGACACTGTGCAGCATATGCTATGTTGAGCTTAAAGCTTTTATGTGATAGTCCTTCTTTTTCCTGTCCCTTTCTGTATCTTCTGGCCTTTTTCTCTTGCTGGGAGACAGTGAGGAATGTTAATCCACATTACTTAGCAGGATGAGTTGGCTCTGACTTATTCAAATGGAGTTTGATGGTGGAATATGGAGAGAAAAGGCATTAAGACCCTGATTCTCCCCCTATTTTATATCTGGACAAAGGAGTTTTGACAAGAAATCCAAAAATCCAACAGTTAAATTTTGTATTGTTACACTACAGTTGCATCAATCAAACTAAGTATTTGCACTAATTTTGCTTTTATAAACACATTAACAAACAACATATTCCCTTTCTTTGTTAAAATTAGATCAAGATTAGGGATAAAACCCATTAAATTATTTTAAGATAATATCCTTAAGTTGTTTAAGTAACGTTGGCATATGCTGCATGGTTTAAAGTTTCTCCCAAATACTAACATTACCATGACATGTTTTGTTAATTTTCATGGATCAAAACATTCTGACCAGATGGGTTGCCACAAATGCATTTTTGTACATCTGCAGCACTGCTATGCTGAGTTATGTGCCAACTTAGTAAGATAACAGCTCAGTTTATTTTGATTTTGGTGCAGGTAAGTATCTTTAAAAATATTTTTTGAAATAGAGTGAAACTAAGTATTTCTTGATTTAACAACTCCAAGTCTTAGCTTAAAAATATCAGAACCATTAATAAGATCAGACGAGACCTTTAAGAAATTGGAAATCAGTATTGCCCAAGAAAAGTCCAATACATCTTCACCTAGTACTTTGCTTTGCATTTGCAAACTAAACCAGTCAGTTTCGCCTGTTGACAGGCAACTATTGTCCAAACCAGGTTTATAGCTATTAACAAGCATTTCTACTTGAAGAATCTTTTCTCTTTTAGCAACAGCCTCTTCACCATTTGTTAGTTGCTGGAGTTTTGTCTCCTTTCGAGCTCGCAGTCTGAGAGGGATAACAACGACAACAATGTGGTTCAGCTGTAATCAATTGTGAAGAGAATGGTGCGGCGCCTGTGATCTGTGGCCTTGTTACGGCCGCTCTGTGGAAACGTCTCAGCACATGTGGCCAAGAAGAAAGGGAAGAGCGTCGTTATCTACTTTTATTTGCGGCCGTCTGGTTTGTTGGTCACTCTGCGAGCTTCCAGTCAGGGGTCGGAGGTCGCAGGTCTGTCGGTGTAGTATAAATGCCTGCGTTTTTAGGAACAATTAGGGTTTCCCCAGCTTCAACAAGGGAATTTTGATGATATGTCGGAAAATACACGAGTTAGTTGTAAAAACAAACACACACATGCAGTTTATGTTTTTTAGAGAGCTGCATTTGCTGCAAATTCTTCTCAATGCCCAGGAAAGTGAGTCAGGAGGTCATGAAAGGAATTTGGTATGATTACTACTGGACAGGAGATTATCGCCCTTTTCAATGGCCACACACGCTGAAGTCAAAATCTGATTTTTAGGTGCAGATCTAATCCTATAGGTTTTAATTCACGTTACACAAGCTTCCCTTCATGGTCTGTGAAACTTACACAAGTATCAGCAGACCTTGTATTTTATATATGCCTTGTAGTTCTCAGATTTCAGCATAAATCTGTCTGTCTGATTTATTTTTATTTACTCTGAAGTTAAAGTCAGGTTTTGCAGCTAATGAGGTTCTAAAAATAGAGAATGGTTACAGCCCAACTTGTGGGCTTTTGGGAACGCATAAAAACAAAGCAGTTTTATTGTCAAATAGTGACAGTTGTTCCTCTACTGCCTTTTGGCTGTAAGTAATAATATGTGACACTTTCATTAGGTTAAAGTATTAGCTGTGTTTTCATGGTGCTATTTCTACAAAAACCATCGAAGTGTTCCTGACTGTAGAGCATTCACCTCTGAATGTTAAAGGTCATTATAAAATTTATTCATTGTGGCATTTAGCCTTTTAGTGTGACCCGCAAAGTCTTTAAATAGCTTCAGTCGACTATCGAAGAAAGTTGATTTTAAATGACCTTCTATGCATATAGTTACCAGTCTCTCTTAGTCTGACTCTTTACTATCCATCTACTGTCCATTTCCTACACTATTTACTGAGAAGATAATGAAACTGAATATAAGTGATGTCAAAATATAGATCATTATAGTTTATTTTTAGAAATTAGGACAGCTTGCTGCTGATACTGTGTCCTTCATGATATTTGCCTCTTACCTGTTAAAATGTTTATTTAAAGCTCTAGGAGATTCTTATGCAGTATAAATGAGGTAAACCTACGCTTTAAGTTTAGTATGCTGGTTTAGTAGGGAAATAAATACCATGTAAAGAAATAATTATATGCATAATAGTTAGATTATCAGATTAACTGGACTCAGACTTGTGTAAAACATTTTGTCTTGTTGAGCTCAGTTTTGGACTAATTTAGGTTTCTGAGTAAAAACTAAAATTTAAGAAGGTATAAGAAAAGCGTACAAAATATTTTCTACAACCCATCCTATTATATTGACCATTGTTCATATTGATACCAGAAAACATGAGTTAGAGTTCAAAACAATGAGGAGATGAATACTAGTTTTTACACTGGCTTTGGCATCCTATATTAGCTATTATTGTTGTTAGCACTGCTAGCATTGCTGAAACAGCAGTCTTGGTGTGTTTTCCCTTGAGAATGCAACTCCCTGCCCCTAAACAATCCCATTTCCAAAAAGCTGTAAACAAATCCATTTTCAACATACTCCATATGTCATAGGTTAAAAAAAAGAAACAGCCTTCCAGTTATATAGAGAAAATCCTTCTCGCTCACATTCTGAATCTTTGCAAAACTGTTATACCCAACTTACACTAGTTATGACTAAATTTAACTCTTCTTGGCTAAATAACATCATCCACATTGTGTCTGTATCAAACTTGATATGGTACGTTGTGTTTTATAAACCTGCATTAATTGCAATTGTCAATGTAACTGAATTATTACTGTAATATATTCCTTTTTAAGTCAATCAGACTGTCTGGAAAAGTTTATTTAGTGATACATAGCTTCTTGCTTACATGGCGTACCAAAGGTAGCTGCTCATTAAAAGTTGCCTATATCTGGTCAGAGCAGTAACTAAAATGTCTTTTTAGGAATTTCTGGCCAATAACTGTAAAATATGTATACAAAAGCAAAGCACTGATTTGTCTGAGATCTAAGGTATTTGCTAGATGGGGGCAAATACACTATCTTGATTGTGCTACATTTAATTGGAAAGTCATCATAAACACGCCTATAAACGTGCACATTTTCACTTAAAAAGTAATGTTTCCTGTTTAACCAATGAAAATGTCAAGGCAATGAAACATGAGATATAAGGTCTTCCCATTCTTCCTGACAAATATTACACCTTTCTTTCAGCTTCCTTTGAGATCCATGGGTGCTTTGGTGAAAAAGGCCCTCCTGCTGGGAAAGCCTCCTCAGTCATGGGAAATGCTTTGAGGGGAAAAAAGGGCACAGTGTTCTGCCCACAGATGTGCCTGCCTTTAATCATCTTAGTGTGCTCAGGTGTGGCCAACAATGCATATTGAAAAAAAAAAACATGCAGAAGTCAACTCTAATCATCCACCCACAAAAATTCAAAGTTTTTATTCCCGCTTACTAATTTGATCATGCTTGCACCTCTAATAGCTCCTCTGTGGTTTCCTTCCGATTGTTGTTTCATCCAGACAGGAAATGCTGGACTCTGTCCTGGTCCGAGTGGTGCATCTCTTTCTCTTTCCGATCAAAAGCTTTCGCACACTACACCACCACATAGCATAGGGCACTGTGCGTCTCCCTAAATACCTTTTCCAGGCACAGAAAAATGTGGCTGGAGCTGTATGTGTGAAACAGATGTAGTTGGTTCCTTTTTTTTTGAGGAGCAAGGGAGAACTGACTGTTTTTGAGACAGCTTGACTCCTATTTGAGTGTTCAAAATGAGGAGAAAATCATAGGCTTTAATTTAATCAGCACATAGTCATAAATCACACACAGACTCTGTTTTATGCCCCTGATTTAAATCATTGGTGTGTAAACTATACATCGTACTCAGCCGATTTCTTACTTCCTACTCCTTATTAAGCACATGTGTGTTGCCAAAGCTGAGTGTGCCTCAGAGTTGCCAAACTGCTTGGAGAATATAGTGTGCTAATTGTTTAACTGGTGTATAGTTAGCAGACAGCATGTTCTAAATTATATGTATAAAGAAAACCAAGATATTCAGGAACTTCTTACGTTTCCAGTTTTTATTGCTTGTGTTGAGTGTTATATTAAATCGCTCTCTTTCTGTTGTTTCTGTGCTAATAGCCTCATTGAACACTATTGGTGATGCAAAAAACCCAAGAATCTTTGTTGTGGTGCTGGTTTGGCTGGCAGAAGTGCTGGAAAAATGACCTTCTCTTGAAGGTCATTTTTTAAAAAGAAACAAAACAAAACTGAGGCTTTTCTATGCACAATAAAAGGGCCTAAATTTACAGTGTTTGGAAAATCAAAGGAAACTGAGCTTAGTAAAAAAAAAAAAAGGCCAGGTAAATTTTGATTCTTAAATCCTGGAATTTCATTTCATTCATTTACTTTAATTCAAACATACCACCTCTACCTAAACAATCTGCACAAATCTATTTAAAAAAGAGATTGGGATCAGACATGAAAAGCCTGATTGGTGCATCTCTGATTTCCACTAATTAAGCTCTTAACTTTTTTTTCATTTTGGTCAGAGGTAACATTTAATCAAAGTCTGCAGCGTCATTCATTCGTATCCTCCTTCTTGATGCTTGATAATGTTTCTGCCACTGCAAACTGTGGCCAAGCATGAAAACCTTTTTCCTGCAATTTACTGTCTGCTTAAGAGGTGAGTGGCGAGTGGTTGGATAGAGGAAGCTGTGTGTGTGTGGAGGGTTTATGGAAATTCAGTGTTGGATGAAGAGAAGGAATGAAATGCAGTGGTTTATGCTTTTAGTGCTAAAGTTCAGAAGTCAATGTGGCTACTTGAGATGTTTCGAATGCTTTAAAAAAAAAAAAGAATTGCAGAAAGATTGTGATGTTTCTCTCCAGATTCTGATATCTTCAACCAGCCCCGGCTCCAGACGAGTTTAACAGGGGGGGCATCGGCTTATTTTTTTGGGGGGGGGGCAAAATCAATCTACGTAGCTGAACATGGACAACAACACCAGTAGCTTAACGTGCTGTATTGGTATTAGCTAGTCACTCAACTCATTCGG
Organism: Xiphophorus hellerii; assembly: GCF_003331165.1. Classification (NCBI taxonomy): domain Eukaryota; kingdom Metazoa; phylum Chordata; class Actinopteri; order Cyprinodontiformes; family Poeciliidae; genus Xiphophorus; species Xiphophorus hellerii. Next base: position 3,155,507 of record NC_045680.1, read on the forward strand.
TTGGTTTCAGGGAAAAACTGTGAAAAGTTCTTTGCGTTTTGTTGGTTTGCTGCCATGATTCTAACACAAACCCGAGCAGCTCTGCACAGCAGCAGATCTCCTTCACTGCCTCAGGTGTAAACCGAGCGCGAGCAACTTGGCGCTCATGTTGCGTTTAACGGCGGCTCGGAAAAACAGGTTACGACGTGTTAACAACAACGGATTAAACAGTTTTAGCTTCTGAAAAAAGTGACAGAGGGCACAGATACGGGAAGTGTGGAAGCCCCTACTGTATCAAACCGATATAGGAATAACAGAGAGTTGGCCACTCATAGGTAAAAACAACAAGCAGCTTCCAGTCCAGGGAGTCACAGCTATCTCTGTTAGCGGGCAATGCCCCCCAATGCCCACCCATGCTGCCGGGCCTGTCTTCAACCGTGCTCTGCTGGTCTGCTGATGTCTTTTTAATCAGCTTCAAAGAGGAAAAAAAGGTTGCTACCTACATGAAGCCTTTATGCTGGTCTATGACTCAAAGCCGCTCTTCAAAATGGGAAAAACAGGAGAGTATATAATTAGACAAATTAGACTTGATCTCAGTAAGTTGGGAAATGTTGATTAAACAGAAGCCACTAAGCTAAATTTGCCGATATTCACAATCAGAGCAATAAATAATAACTCTAAAATAAGGCTGGGCTCAAGGTTGCCAAAGAGGTTTCTGAACTCACGGTTGGAGTGAAGAGTGGCAACTTGGGGTTAACAGGAAAGCTGTATGATTGCAAGATTTGTTGAAATACAGAATCAAGTATAGTAGTTCAGTATTCAAGCTCTAAAGTTCTTTTCTAGACAAAACAGCGACAGAAAGCTCCTGTTGATTTAGATCCCTAAATGTTGTGTTCAGCGCTTTCTGTGTTGAGGTCTTTCAACTCAGCCTGGATGACAAATTGCTGTTGCCACATTAGGAAAATGTTCCCCGCTGTACTTTATGCGCACAATACAATGAGTCCTTTACTGCAGCCCAGTAGGAGAAGCTGAAAGTGTGAGACTATGCTGATGATAAAATGAGTCTAATGGAATAAGGCACACATTCTGCATATCGGAATCCTATATGGATTTGAAGTCATTAAATGTGGAGCAGCACGTGGAGAAAAGGAGCTGTAAATTGTACATTATAGTTAATGTTTTATCAAGTTAGTGCATCTAGAGCATCCGTCATGGTGAACTGCCTAAAATGTGAACATCATGCAGGGGGGTAGGATGAAACATGGCTTTTTAAGTTCCCCTATACATGTCAGAGTAAATCTTTATAAACCTTGTTTGCTTTGCATTAAGGACCTCAGAAACTCACTCTCCATGCAGGCAGGCTGATAGCTGTTCACCCACAATTAGGTCTTTGTAAGACACCACACCTCCTCCCAGGGTATTAAATACAGCAAACTTTATGGGCTCCTGCCAAATACACATGCATTTATCTTTTTTTAAGAAACGTTCGCTTTATTGTTTTACTACCATAGGTTTTTCTAATTTATGCCTTTTTAAAAATTAAAATATGTCCACCGCTATGAGAAATTGAATTGAGTGTAGAGTTGCAGTTTAGTGTTTTTAAAGGCAGTTAATCAGAATTTTCTTTTAGGTCTGGATATGTATGGGGGGGGGGGGAAAGTTTGGAAAAGCTTTTTACCTGTCTCAGATTATAATTGTATAACTTTAAATATACTACTCTTTCACAGCATTCCTACAAAATATTTAAAACAAACATAATGCCATTATGTTTGAGCAAAAAGAGCAAGAAGTATTCCCATCGTTGCAAAGCAACATAGGAAACAGATTAATAGTAATTATATTGTTCCCATTTATTGCTTTAGTTTTTATATATACACACACACACACACACACACTAAAACTAACTTATAAAGATGGTAGACTATTACTTCATGTTGAATGTGCATCAACATGCTTTAGGGATGCACATGTGAGATCTTGGCTTTAACTAATTCATGACAGTAATCTACAAGCGGCCTGTGTGGACACCACACCAAGAATTCAAAGTATTTATTTTTACATTTTTAAAGGAACAAAGGTTATAAACTGTTGTTTAAAGAATGTGTGTGAAGTGTTATTCAGTTCTGATTTGATCTAAGACGATCCTGAGGCCAAAAAATGTTACTTTGCTGTGGAGATAGATGTAGCTGAGTTGGACAAAAAATCAGGTTTGGGCCGTATGCAATTGATAGCAGTCTCTAAGTGGTAAAATTGAACTCTCAGAATCTTTCAAGGTTCTGTAGAAAAGTTGCTCGTTTGTTTTCAGTGACTCTCTCAGGCCTACTTTCTGCTCGGCTGGACATGAGAAAACACTCAGCTCCTCTGTCATCCCACCTCCATGATGGGAATGACATCCAAACTCCTTGGCACGCCTCTTATCTGACTGGCAAACAAACACTGAGACTAATGCTGGCACTTTTCTCGCAGTTTTCCTTTTGCCCTTACTTTCACACCGCCTTCCAAGGACTTCTTTCTCCCACTCAGACACACATGCACTCTGTGTCTATCCCCCTCTCTGCACATGCAGCTCCTTTTGGCTGCTCAGTGGCTCCTCCACTTGGCCCTTCTGGCCCATCTGACTGACACGCTTGTCTGAACTCAGGCGTCTGTTTACTTAACAATAACTAAAGTCAGAGTGGCTCCTACGCTCCGCAGGGACACAAGCATAACAAGTTGAATAGCTTTTGGCATTCTGCTGTCAGTTTTAGATGTCTTAAAATTCAATAAGATATATCTTGATAAAATTAAAGTAGGCTCTTATACTGTAATTCTTCTATTTAGAATTAGGGATGTTTTATCCAATAAAAGATGCCCGATAATGACCTTGATGAACATTTAAGGCTTAGTATTCAGCAGTTTTTTTTTCCTTGTACGTGGTTGCGGTTAAACAGCAAAAGCATTAGACCATCAGCTCCTGGGGCATTTGTATAAACATGGCCTTCTGCAGTTATTATTAATACGTCATCGCATGTGTTTTCTTCCATCCCATTTTTTTGTTTTCTTCTTTCTGTTTTTTCACGCTCGCATGTATAAACACAAATGTTGTATTGTGTAATGTGCAAATTCACCCCTCCTGGAAATGCAGTCATTAAACAAAACATGCCTGGACTCCAGGAAATCAAATTTTACGGGCCATCTAATGATTTGTGTTTGGGGTGAAGTAACTCTGTTCTTCTGTTTTCGATTTCCTTGTTATTAGTTTGGGTTTTTTGACCTTGCAATGTAGATATTTGAGAGGTTTCTAATAGCGCAGAAGAAACGGAAAGGAGTGTGTTTTTTGTCCTTTGGATTTTATTGCTTTGTAAATACAGGTAGTGGTCACAGAGACGGGTGTTTAAGCCTGTTGTAGTCTTAGGTTGACTGCAAGAATTTTCTCCTTTTGAAGATTAGTTCCTTCAAATGGGTTTTAGTTTAAAGCTGCCAGTTAAATTATGTAGGCTACTTGCCCAGCAAGCAGATTCAGAGATCTGCTAAAATAATAATGCTGAAAATGCCTAAGCTATTTTTTCACCACCACAAAATATAAGCAAGTTTGGACTTCACAGCTGCAAGTTAATGAACTTCATTTGAAGACTATATTCAGAAAGTTGGTAAAATTCCTATATGATTTAGCTCGACAATCTGTATCTTCATTACTTTAGGTGTTCTTGATATATTGTGAATATTATGGGTACGGAGGGGTTTTAAGTTGGTTAGTGTGTATAAACGTTTCACATATAGCGTCATAATCTACCCTATTAAAGGAAAAGTGTCATGTAAAATTTACATTTTAAAACTTTTTATTCATGTCATAATGTTATATCATCAAAACACACTTGGAGTGTTGCTCTTGAGTTTTTTGTGTATGTTTGAGAAATCCTTGAAGAGCTGATGATGGTCCTGCTTCTTCTTCTTCTTCAGAATCACTGAAGCTTAAGAAGTCTGCTTCCTATAGAATGCTGCTTTCATTACAAGTCAAAAACTACTGGCTGAGATTTTGTGCCTTCTCACATGTGAAGGCACTGAAGACGACAAGCTTAAGTTGTGCAGTTATGCATGATATAGAAAAGGTGCAAAAGGCACGTATGCCAGAAGGGAATCAACTTGAAAAGAACAACATGAAAGACAATGAAGCCTTTTTATGACCCTCATCAGAATACTTGTGGCTAAATAAATATTTGTCCACAAATGACTAATTGATCATTTGGATCAGTTTCATACCACACCCTTTCATATTTGCGTATTAACTTTCCAAGAGAGAGTGTAAACAAATCTCCTTCAAATTTCTGACTCTGACATTTCCATATAGCAGACCAATAAAATGAACTTAAAAGGATTCTTATATAAACAAGCCAAGAATTTTGGGGAAGTCTGCTATCACACTTGCAATTTCACACAAATCCGTTGTGGTTTGACGGTCTCACCACAAGGTAGCTTTCCTAATGGAAGAGCAATTGAGGTCTTAACAATTTCGATTTTTGGTGTTTTAAACAGAAAGAAGAGAGTTAAAGGAATGGAATGGAATGAAACAGTCAGAGTCTCCAGATGGGCTTAAGAGTTTGAAGAGCCACCATGTCTTGTGTAATGTCTGAGCATTTGTGGTGCGGTTGCAATCTGCCGGAATGATAATGGAAGGTTTTGGAATGGTCACAGAGCTGGAATCTGCCTTTGTAATACCTTCTTCACTTGTGACTGGCATCATTTAGGATGCCAGTCGGTCCCACTGTGAGCAAAAAAAAAAAAATAATGAAATAAAAAAATAAGGATCAGCATTACTCCATTATTGAGTTTTGCCTCTAAAGCAGTCCCCTGTTCATATTTTCACTTTCACCAGTGATTCTGCTCCTCAGATGTTTATCAAAGCTGACACTGACTTGGAACCACCACGGTTTAGATTTACCGACTGTTGAGATCGTCTCCTGTGTGCCCATGGTTCCCTCACACCAACTTTTATTTTCTTGTCTCTCTCTATATTTGTCTCTCTTTCCCTGAGTCCCCGGCACTCCATCCCTCCTCCTTTCAAAGAGCATTAATTTCAGCCAGGCAGGAAATGAAACTACATTGCCCTGCGACTCCAGCAGAAGAGGGGGAACCTGGAGGGGGAAGCGGTGGAGGTCCATGGAGTATATGAAGCACAATAGTCGTTCTTGAAAACCAGATGAAAAGATTGCTAGTTGGAAGAGGTGAGCGAGGATCGGGAGGGTCCTAGCTCAGTTAAGAGAAAGACGAGAAGGTCAGGAATGGTACTGATCTGAAAAAATATTTTCATATAACACTTTGAGTGACAACAGCCCTTAAATTAACTTTCATATAGTTGTGCATGTCCAGAATTTGAAATATTTGACTCTGGAACTTCCAAGGATTACTAGAGCAAAGGAGAACTTTGTAGGACCTGTTGGCCTCTTTATCGTTCACATCTCCTCAACTCCATCCTGCTATCAAAAGTCAATGATCTTCTCCTCAGAGGGGCCTATATAAGAGGCTTAGACCCGCGTGATTCCACTGCGTGTTTGTTTAACCTCTGCATGGCTCCCTCTACTGTGCTAAGCTTTACCCAAAGAAACTCATTACCTCTCGCCGTTCTGTCTACCACCATTTTGTTCAACCATTATACTCATAGTAGAATAAAATAATTTTTTGTATAGTAATAAAACCTATCCATTGATGCACAAAAAATTATGAAGAGAACAGACAGACTAAACCTGCAGAGTAAACCTTCATAGAATATTTACTGATCTTTTTGTTGAATGGTTCACCTTAGTCTAACTCCGTTTTAATATATCAGAAATTTATTGAAAAGTGGATTTATTATAATTTAAATTAAATAAATGACATGTATATTATATATATTTCAGAATGTTAAAATCCTATATAAGATAGGCAGGACTGGACAATATTCATTTCATATCGGTTGATATAACTATTGATTAGTTTTTAGTCTTAAATATCTAAAATACTGCCAAACTTGTGATGTGACCTTTCCTCTTTTATGCACAGTTTTCAATCCACGTTGTTGTGTTTTTATTTTTAAGTCATTATGAGCCACGGTGGCAAAATTTTAAAGCTGCTACTGCTCAAGTAACTCAACAGGTTGTTGCTAGGCAACCAAAGAGTGAGACAGTTGATGCCACCCGCCTTTCTTAGCTGTGCTGAGAGAGATTGACTGTCTAAGGCCTTTCCTCTGCCTACATTCTGGATTAGAGTTCAGTTGAATTATTGAATATTCTATTGGACATGTTATCTGTTGATATTGATCATGTATCTATTGCAATAGATATTGTTAATGTTATTGGCATTATGTTTTTACAAAAGGTCCACAACATGTTTTGAATATAGACATTTTATGTTGCGACCAACACAGTCATTGGGGAAAATTGCTGACTTTAAAGCATATTTCTGCTGGAAAGCTTAGTAGAAAAAAGAAGTGTGGTAGATAAAGGTGCTCAACCAACAGGGATGACTACAGCCTCAACAGGATTGTGATTTAAAGAGTGTGGACTGCAACTGTGTCAAGCTTTTCATGAACCAGCAGATACAAATATATTAAGGACACAGGCTACATCACGCTGCTTGAATTTTAAACCACTCCTGCTCCATGATACACAAACAACAAGGGGGGAAATTTGCTAGATTAAATTAGTTCAAACTTACCTTTTTAGATCAAAATAAACTTTGTATTCCATTTGGAAATCAAGGTTGCAGAGTCTGGAAAAAGAGCACAGAGCCACAGACAAAATTTCCCAAGGTCTACATTAAGGTTTTCACAGTCAGCGATGATTTGGGGAGCCTGGTCATCTGCTGCTGTCGGTCATGGGAGCCATTTACGAGGGGATTTTAGAGCTCTTCATGCATCCCTCAGCTGACAAGCTTTGTTTAGACGTTGATTTCATTTTCCAGCAGGACCTGGCACCTACCCCACTGTCAAAATGCTCCTTGATGGGCCAGCAAATCTGTCTGATCTAAACCCTTTGAGAAGCTGTGGAGTATTGTCATACCTTTCTGTAAGCTGACATTTCTGTATTACAAAACCTTTTTGAAAAAAAATCTGTCTCAAGTAATGTTCTAATTTTAGGTAGGAATTTGAATGTTGGGTTATTTATTTATTTTTTGTTTATTTCTTTTATTTAACCAGGTAACCCCCATTGAGATCTGGATCTCATTTTCAAGAGGGACCTGGGCAGAAGTCTGCAATACACAGCAGCCTGGTTACAAAATAAAACTAATTCATACATATGCACAAGTGTAAAACAATAGAAAACAATTTAAAAGCAGTGACACTGTTTAATAGAATCATGTTGCCTGTTTTTAAGAACTGCTAGAAATAAATCCAATGAAATCAATTTTGACATCTTGAGTTCAGACTGGAGCTGATTCCATCACACTGAAAGATTGCTTCCCCTTTTCAGTTTGAACACATGGAACATCCATCCACCCATCCGTCCATCCATCCATCCAGGATGGATGGAGAATGGGAAATAACAGATCTATGTAAGAGAGAAGTTAAGTATGCTGGAGCCGAGCCGAGTAGAGATTTATAAATCAGGATCATCAGGAGATTGTTTCTCCGTACGCTTAAAGGAGGGCCATTCAGCTTTTGCATACAACTCACAATGATGTGTAAGACGTCTGCTACCGGTTACAAACCTTAAAGCACAATGATACACAGTATTCAATGATTGAAGGCATTTGGTCGAAGCATTCGTATATAAAACATCTCCATAATCCAGAAGTGGCAGGAATGTTGCTGCTACCAATTTACTTCTAGCTTAGAGAGAGAAACAAGATCCATTTTGGTAATAAAACCCAATCTTCATTTTCAATGTTTGTAACAAATTTCCTATGTGATTTTTTAAAAGAAAGCTCTTTATCTAGAATAAAGCCAAGGTATTTATAATTACTGACAAACTCAATTTGTGCACCTACAGCATTTAGCTATAAGCTAACTATATGCACAGAAATACTTGTTTTAAGTGTTTATTTAATATCTGAAATTGATGTACTTTTCCATCATATCTTAGTTTACTGAGATGCAGAGGCACATAATGTAAAGTGATGTTTTGCAACCAGCTCCGTCTCTGTAGATGCAGACTCTTTCCAGAGAATTTGCATTGTGATACATTTTTCCTGACATGCTCAGCTGACTCTCTGATAAAAGCTGTGCTGCTGCTGATAATTTTCACCAAGTTGGATTGCTGTTGGTATGATGCATTGCTAATGGTATGAGAGTTTTAAACAGTTGTGGTGTCAGAATTTTCCACTGCTGCAACAGTTTAACAGTTTGTAGTTAAACTAAAGTTTGTTTCAACTCCTCCTCCTTTCCTTTCACTTTTCCTCTTTGACTTGATGTCTTCCTGTCCTTTTTGGGACTTCTGCCCTTTTAATGAGAATTTCTTGTGTTTCAGTTTTATCCTGTTCATGACCTGTTCCAGCTAAATAACAGAAATTGTTATTTCTTGACTTGTTCCTCTCTTAGCCATGCAGATTGACCCATTGTCCCCATGCTGGCCTCGCTTTGCACCCTTAGATTTGTTTTTTTTGTTTAGTCTTTACTTTAAATCTGATTTATCTCCAGCCAGCTGGCCAGCTAAAGCTCTTCATGATTACCCAAACCAGAAAACAACATTGTCCTTTGTTTGAAAAGTTGCTTCTTATGCAAGGATAACTTTTCAAGTTGTTGAATTCAGATTACAGCTGCTAAAATCAACCTTTTAGCACATTCTTAGCTCTGTGACAGTTTTTTTTTTTTTTTTGATCAAGTGACTGCTGTGTGATCAGACTTGCGGGCAAAAGAGTCGAGATTTAGATTTTAATAATAATGCTATTATTTCATAGTAACACGCAAAACTATTTGCGTGTTTTAAGCCCAGAGCAGTGGAAAAGAGATAAAATCTTTTTGATGTGTGCTTGTTTTCATACAGTCAAGATGTTTTGCTGTGTTTGTTGCATGGCTGTGAGATAAGTGAAAGGCTGGAGAAACTTGGGTAATTTGTGTTTGTGCTGGCTCCCTATTTGCTACGGACATGTAGGATAATTTAAGGAAGAGACAAATTTCCTGCCCATTGGCCTCCATGTTTAATGGGTACAAACAGCTCACTTCTAATGAGTGCCGTGTAAACTCGTAAATGTGTTTAGGAAATCCCAACACTCTAAGGCTTGCTGAATGAGCTGCCTTACTGTTATTGTACATATTGGGATTCTCTAGCAAAGTGGAACTGATCAAGTTCTTATTGGTTCAGTAAAAAGAAAAACGGTTTGGTTTTCCAGAGCCAGAAAGCCAGTTTTACGCCTCATTTCTTCCCTAAAACATGTCTTTGGATTCATTCATCCAAACGGATATAAAATATTCATTGGAAAAAGTTCTTGCCTCTTTAAAAAAGCGGGTCAAGATATGCGTCGTAACATAAAATCATTGTGTTACACTGTGATGGACCGAGTTAAAAACAGGAGGAGTCACAGGACATATTAGAAAAATAGGGTTTTTTATTTTAACCCAAAGATTATAAATAACAAAAGATAAACTGAGCTCATAAAAGAGGTCAAAGAAACAAAACTGAACTCAGGCAAAAAATGTAAACAAACTGGCTGCACAAACAAACATAACTGACCTAACAAAGAAATGACACACAGGGGTTTATATACTGGCTGATCAGACCAATTAAGACACAATAGGGGTAACTAAACAGAATACAACTACAAATAACACAAAACAAATAACAGTACAGCTAAGTTTGGCTAAACTAAAGACCCAAAACTGAAAATCAAAAATATTAAACTTTAAATACTAATATTTACTTAAATACAAAACTTATCTAAAGAAAGAAACTACAAATTCCCCCTGCCAGCAGGAACTAGTGGTTCAGTCCAATCAGCATGTAAGCCTGCTGAGCCCTGGCCCCCATCCTCTGTCTGGCAACTCCAAGGCAGGTAAGTACCGGAGGGAAAAACAAACAGAATTAATCTTAAGCAAACCAAATTAATTTTAAGTTGATATAAATACATATGTTAACTAAATGTGCGCGCTAACAAATAGAACAAACGCATTCAAATCAACTAATAAATGTTTTTATTGAAACTAAAGTGTTGTGTTTGTATGAAAAATGAACTGTGCATAAAAAGAGTTACCGACATCAGAGTGTGGCCATGGATTTGGCCATCACACACTCCCCCACTTCCTGGTCTTCACTCTGGCACCGAGAAAGGTAATCAGCAGTGGTGTTGTCTTTGCCGGGGATGTAGTGAACCTTAAACCGAAATGGCTGCATAGCAAGATACCATCTGGTGATTCTCCCATTAGTGTCCTTCATCCTTTCTAGCCACTGGAGGGCTCTATGATCAGTCTGAAGGGTGAATTCTCTTCCGAGCAAATAATATTTAAATGAGTCAAGGGCCCATTTAATAGCCAAGGCTTCCTTCTCCACAGTTGCATATCTTCTCTCTCTTGGCAGCAGCTTGCGGCTGATGTAGGCAACTGGATGTTGGTCCTCTGGTGGTCCCTGCAGAAGCACTGCCCCAAGACCCCTTTCAGAAGCATCAGTTTGCAACAAAAAGTCTTTTGTAAAATCTGGTGAATGCAAAACTGGATTTTTACTCAGGGATTGGCTAATGTCCTTAAAAGCTGCAACGGCATCTGTTGTCCACTGAATTTTGGTGGGACTTCTGGAACCCGTCATGTCTGTTAGAGAGGCTGCTCTAGCTGAGAAATTGGGGATGAATCTGTGGTAGAATGCAGCCATGCCTAGAAAAGATCGTAGCTGTTTCCTGGTTTGTGGGAGCGGACAGGATGCTATAGCATTGATTTTATCAACTTGAGGTTTAAGAATGCCACCTCCAATAGTGAACCCAAGATACTGTATTTCTGTCTTAGCAAGAGCACACTTTGCTGGGTTGATGGTAAGGCCTGCAGAACGCAGCCGATCCAGGACCTCCTTTAGATGATCAACATGCTCTTCCCAGGTTCTACTAAAAACCACAACATCATCAAGGTATGCACAGGTGAATGCTGAGAGCCCACAGAGTACCTGATCCATTAGTCTTTGAAATGTTGCTGGGGCCCCATGCAGACCAAATGGCAGGACTGTGAACTCAAACAATCCCCAAGGGGTGCGGAATGCTGTCAGCTCCTGGGACTGTTTGGTGAGAGGCACCTGCCAGTAGCCTTTAGACAGATCAATAGTTGTTAAATATCTTGCTTCCCCCAGGTGCTCAATGAGGTCATCAATACGTGGCATTGGGTAGGAGTCAAATTTTGATATGGAGTTGAGGTACCTGAAGTCGATGCAAAATCTTATTTTGCCATCCTTTTTCGGAACCAAAACAACTGGGTTACACCACTCACTTGTTGAAGATTGAATGATTCCTAAAGACAGCATGAGGTCCATCTCCTCCTTCAGCTCCACCCGGAAGCGTTCTGGTATCCTGTAACTCATACGCTTTATAACAGCATCCGGTTTTAGAACAATGCTGTGCTCCACCAGAGTGGTGCGACCTGGGCACTCTTGAAATATGTCAGAAGTAATAAGAGGTGTTACCTGAGACTGTTGCTCACTGGTGAGATGGCTTAGGTCCAGCACAGAGGATGTTACTGAAGGCAAATAGTCATTAACTTCTTCCTCCTCATCCACTCTGTGAATAAGCAACACTTCTGTTTCATTCTCCTTCCGTGGAACCCACTCCTTCAGAAGATTAACATGGAGCACTCGACTCCCTCGTTGGAAACCTGGTGTGGAGACTTGGTAGGTAGTAGGTCCAGTTTTCCTCAGTACTTCAAAGGGTCCCTGCCACTTCGCAAGCAACTTGCTGTCAGAAGTTGGCAACATAACCAAAACCTTTTGACCAGGAACAAAACTTCTGTGGCGAGCTTTTTTATCAAACCAAACCTTTTGATATTTCTGTGCAGCTGCCATGTGACTCTGAGCTAACTCACTCATCTGCTGCAGTTTATCCCTCATATGGAGGACAAATGAAATAATATTAACAGGATCCTCTTTACTTTGGTCTCCCTCCCATGCATCTCTCAGCAGGGTCAGAGGGCCCCTCACATTATGGCCATAAAGGAGCTCAAATGGGGAGAAACCTGTGGAAGCCTGAGGAACCTCCCTGTAGGCAAAAAGGAGGTATGGCAACCACTGATCCCAATCAGAGCCTGTATCATTAACAAACTTACGAAGCATTTGTTTTAAAGTTTGATTAAAACGCTCCGTCAGGCCATCCGTCTGTGGGTGGTATGGTGTCGTCCTCATGCTCCTGATGCCCAACAGCTTGTAGACCTGTTTCAATAGTGTGGACATAAAGTTAGTGCCTTGATCAGTTAGAATTTCCTGTGGAAATCCAACCCTTGAGAAAAGTTGAATCAGTGAGGAAGCTACATGTTTTGCTTTAACAGTCTTTAATGGAAAAACTTCAGGATATCTGGTCGCATAGTCTGTAATGACTAGCATAAAGCGATTTCCAGATTTACTTTTTTCCACAGGGCCAACTATGTCCATCCCAAGACGTAGAAAAGGTGTGCCAATGATGGGCAGGGGTTGAAGTGGTGCTTTGGTAGGGACTCTAATTGAGGTTTTCTGACACTCAGGGCAGCTTCTGCAAAATAGAGCAACATCTGATCTCAAACCAGGCCAGAAAAAATACCGCTTAATGCGAGCAGTGGTCTTATACTTCCCAAGGTGGCCAGCCCAGGGAATAGAGTGTCCCAAAGTCAGCACTGTCTCACGAGCCTTCTTAGGGACAACTAACTGCTTAAACTGGCCATGTTGATGGTATAAAATGCCATCCTGCAGTATATACTGCTCTTTATTTGTGTCAGACCCTACAGAGGCCTCCCCCCTAGCCTTCAGCAACAGGGCAGACAAAGTTGGATCATTCTGCTGCATTTGTCTGATGTTTGTGGGTATTGAAAAACCCAGTGGCATATCTGGAGCCACTTCAATTGAAGTCTCACCCAGTGTATGTTGAAATTTCTCCTGCCTTCTTTGACTGCGTGGCTTCCGTGATTTCCCAGGTTCTGTCTGCAGCTCAGCCTCAAAAAAAGGTAAAGCACTGAGTGTTGCAAAATGCTCATCTTGATTTTTAGCTTGGGACCTGGTTACAGCCACATTACAGCTCTGCACATCCCTCAATAAATCATAAATAACAGGCAGATCCTTCCCAAGAACTACAGGATAGGGTAGGTTATCAGCTACCCCAACCTTCAACAAATAGGGAGCCCCCTGCACCTCAACAAACATATCAGCAGTGGGGTATGATTTCTCATCACCATGTATACAGCAAACTGATATTGTTTCAGAAGGGCATATACAATTAGTTGGCACATGGTTCTTGTGCACTAGAGTCTGTGTGCTGCCAGTATCTATTAAAGCATTCATTTCATGTCCAGCAATCTTCACTAGGATGATTTTATTTGACTGCTTTATTTCAGGTTTAATACCCATATTCTGGTGAGGCACAAAACACATTTGAGTTAGCTTACTTTGATTCTTGGGGCACATGGGCTTGGTGTGACCTTCTTGTCCACAGAGGTAACACACTGGTGGTCTTTTTCCTGTCTTGAAAGGCTGATTTTCTCTTAAAAAAGGCTTACCCACACCTGTTGCTAACTTTTGATGAGGTTGAGAGGGTTGTAGCCGACGTGAGTCTTTAGCAGCTCTCCATGCACTGTTGCTCCAAGGCTAACTCCTACTTCTGGCAGCTACAAACACATCTGCCAGAGTAGCAGCTTCTGCAGCAGATTTTGGATTGTGCTCCTTGATCCAGACCTGAAGCTCAGGACACAGCATTCTCAAAAATTGTTCCAGAATAATCAATTCACCAACTTGTTTCACAGATTTATCTTTAGGCTGAATCCACTTCTCATAAAGTTCTTTGAGTCTTGAATACAATTCCTTTGGACTCTCATCAAGACTATCAAGGCAGCGAAATCTTTGTCGGTACGTTTCTGGATTTATATCATATTTTTGTAAAATGGCAGCTTTTACCTTTTCATATTCCAGGGAATCATCCACATCCATGTTAACATAGGCGCTGCGAGCCTTACCCGTCAGAAGAGGAATGAGATGAAAAATCCAGTCCAACTTTGGCCAACAATAAGCAGCTGCAATTCTCTCAAAAGTGGTCAGAAAGTGTTCAATATCATCTTCAACAGTTAATTTTTCTAATTTAGGATGATGAATGTGCACAGACTGACCTATTGAGCTGGAAGCTGAATCCTCAGGTTGAGATGTTGCTTGAATCTGATGATCAGTTTGAATTTCAACAGGCTGTGGATCAATTGATGTGGGCTCAGGGGGCGGGGTTGTCCTGGCATGCATTTCCATTTGCAAAAGCCGAAACTGGTGTTGCAAACACTTGAAGCGCTGTTCTTGCTGTGCAGAAACCTCTCTCTGCTTTTTCTCCCGAACTTCCTGTTGTCCCATGAAGGCCTGAAGAATTCCAGCAATATCATGCAGAGTTGGTTCTCTGGTCTCATCATGCTCAGTGTCTCCAGCTGCTGCTGAAGCTCCTCCTTCCATTTCCTCCCTCTCTGACTGCTGGGAAACCTCTTTGGTCTCAACCTTGTTTCCTTTTCTTGGGCGCACACCATTCTGCATGGCTCAAAAAATTTGTTGGAGGGGGTTAGTAAAAAAATTACTCACAAAATCAAAAAATAGAAAAAAAATCCTGCCTCCTCAACTCAAAATCCTCACTTCTGACACCACATGTGATGGACCGAGTTAAAAACAGGAGGAGTCACAGGACATATTAGAAAAATAGGGTTTTTTATTTTAACCCAAAGATTATAAATAACAAAAGATAAACTGAGCTCATAAAAGAGGTCAAAGAAACAAAACTGAACTCAGGCAAAAAATGTAAACAAACTGGCTGCACAAACAAACATAACTGACCTAACAAAGAAATGACACACAGGGGTTTATATACTGGCTGATCAGACCAATTAAGACACAATAGGGGTAACTAAACAGAATACAACTACAAATAACACAAAACAAATAACAGTACAGCTAAGTTTGGCTAAACTAAAGACCCAAAACTGAAAATCAAAAATATTAAACTTTAAATACTAATATTTACTTAAATACAAAACTTATCTAAAGAAAGAAACTACAAATTCCCCCTGCCAGCAGGAACTAGTGGTTCAGTCCAATCAGCATGTAAGCCTGCTGAGCCCTGGCCCCCATCCTCTGTCTGGCAACTCCAAGGCAGGTAAGTACCGGAGGGAAAAACAAACAGAATTAATCTTAAGCAAACCAAATTAATTTTAAGTTGATATAAATACATATGTTAACTAAATGTGCGCGCTAACAAATAGAACAAACGCATTCAAATCAACTAATAAATGTTTTTATTGAAACTAAAGTGTTGTGTTTGTATGAAAAATGAACTGTGCATAAAAAGAGTTACCGACATCAGAGTGTGGCCATGGATTTGGCCATCACATACACATTATTTCAAGTGTCTTTTTCTCTCTCATTGTCTTGTTTATCCGCTCTACCTGAAAGAGTCTCCAATCAATCAGCTTCAAAAGAAATTAATTTCTGACTTCTTAATGACTTTTGACACTTTTGACTTGAAAAATCAAAAGTGGTCCACAGACGTCTGCTGTCTAAATATGTTTGAAAGATCACTGGGGTTTATCTAATGGTTTACACATACCTGAATCTCAGTGTCATTATTTAGGCTAAAGTTTGACCTGCCCACCAGTTTGCAAAAAAATTTAATAATTTTAAATGGTTGAATAAAAACAATTCAGCCAATGTCCAGTCCATGAACATAGAAAGATGGACATGGATTGTTTGGAGAGTTGGCACCACAAGTTAGCGATGGTTACAATACCACTGCAATAATCCTAAAAGAAAAGTTTAAATTATCAAGATGTGATAACAATGAACTTGCAAAGAAACATGAATAACAAGTGTAACTCTAATTTTGACTTGTTGTTATTACTCAACATGTTGTTACCTGTGGTTTGTGCTTACATGCTCATGCAGCTGGTTTGATTGGCTTGTTTGCAATTGTGCACACCCCTCTTCTGAGTGTTGGTGGTCTTGGAAAGCCACCAAGATCACCCGGCTGCTCCATAATGTGAAAGCAATTAGCAGCCAGTGGTTTTACGCCGGGCCGATTTTGTGTGGAATAACAAAAGGTAATGTAGGTCAGAAGGGAGCGATAGGTAAGCTATGTGGCTACTGCTTCACCTTGGACAGTGTCTGTTTACGTAAGCATTTAAGCAATTGTAATTCTGCACTTACTTCAGCTGCTTAATGTTTTACTAAAACAGTATTTTCTTATTAGATCACACCACAGAACATTCAAATTCTTAAAAAGGTCAAATTTATCATAAATGTCAACATTTGATGCTCTAAAAAACTTGCATGCGAGTTGTTTCTGTATCTTTTCTTCTCTTGTGCAGGTTCATAATCAAATCTGACATAAACGGGTTGTTTTAAGTTTAAACCCAGATTTATTCTGCTTCCTGCAGACCTCTTTGATGTATTTTTTTGCCCTTTACATCATCTGACATTCATTCTAATGAGACGGACCTGCCCGCGATAGAGATCTGCCCACAGCTCCCAGTGGGAATATCCGAAAAATGTTGCCATGCATTCATTCACATTGGCTTAGCTGGACTCTGTTGTGCATGTACATTTTTTGTGTGTTAGGTGTATGGTTAAGGTCCATGCCCCCCGTCACGTCTGGCTGTTTGTGGTTTTTTTCATGAACTGCTAAATGAGGGGAAAAATACTCGCAGCTGCATCCAGGAAAACTCACCTGGTGCTGGTGTTTTCATTTTTTTTCTTTTTCCTCTTTCGCATTTTGGTATTCACATTGTTTTCTATCAACCTTTTTACAGCCCCTCTCAGGATGTGCCTGGATCTGTATTTAGACCAGCTATGCCATCATTAAAGCTTACAGCTTACAGCCTTAAAGATCCATTTACTCCTAATTAGGATACTTTCGCCCCAACATAACCTCAGAAGTCATATTAAGACAAGACGGGAAAGACAGTTTGGCAAGGATATATGTAGACTTCAGCCTCCTCACATGGTAAAGTAATTTTCACCTTGTCCTCTGTGGGAAGTAGGAGTCCAGGAGCAGTGTCGACCCCACCCACACATCATCCCAAACCCCTAGTGGCAAATTCTGGCTTTTTGAAGGTAGCAGAGCAGAGATGAATCAACCGTCCGTGCAGAGCTGTAGCTTTTGTCACAAATGATTCCTCTGAGACCTTTGCCTACCCTCTCCATCAGCAAATCATAAAGTATAAAGACTAACTAAAAACACAGGCGTCAAAACAAGAAATAGAAGTTCTACCAAAAGAGTTGTTGCCGACTGTAACTAAAATGATATTTTTTACATTGATGTGTGCATACCATATTTAAAATTAGCAGGATATCAGCATATTAAATGAACAACAGCGGTGGAATTCTGAACTCTGCACTGCGTTTAATATCTTTAGTTTCCTATGATAAGCTCCACATGGTAAACTGTTGGTGCCTGCATTTTGGAGTGCACCAGTCAGCATTATTTGTTGCAAATGAAAAGCCTATTCAGCAGCAGGTAGTTATCGGCTTTTTATAGTTCGCAATTTTTGTTATTTCCTCTTTTGTGGTTGCCTCTAATAAATTAACTGTGTGTTTCATGGCCTGAAATATTTTAGGGGAAAAAATGTCTTGTAACCAAGAGAAAAGTGTAAGAACCTTTTTACAGTGAGTTAACCGACAGTTCCCAGGAAGGATCGGACAGCAGTGCATTGCTTTATGGCAAAATGTCCAATCCTGTCTGTACTTTACATGACAGATCATTTAAAGCAGTCTAATCCATAGAAACATTGTGATATAAAATTATAATGGTTTTGAAACTTTAACTTTTTAGAATTTTATGTACATTGCCACCAATAACAGGTCCATGTCTATATCTCTAGGTTGTTATTCTCTTTACACAAAATCCTACCATTTTTTGTGCCTAGGCAAGCACAAAGCTGTCTCCGGCCATTAGTAATTTCAGTAACTTTCACGTCTGTCAAAGCAAGGCTCAAAAGAGACTTTATAGTCTTGCCGCCTTTCACTCTTTAACCATAGATTTCTCACACTTTTTATATGCTGAATAAAAAAAGAAAATGCTGCTGCATGGAGACGTTTAAATTTCGTTGTTCTTGTGACAATGACAATAAAGATTTATCTTACGTCAGACAATGGGGAGTCTGGGACTCTGTCCACATGGGCTGCTGCTGACAGTGAGCATGTAAAACTTCAAATTTCAGGCTCTGTAGTCACATATGGGACATTTAACAGTAACCAGATATCAGATTTACGTCATTCTGGTGTTTAAATTTAAAAAGAGTAATGTTGAAAAACATGTTTTATTATACTTGTGAAATTGCATTAAAATACATGACAGATGTTTTTTTTGTTGGAGGGCATGGGGATGATCTACAGGAAGTTTTGTAAACCTTGGTCTAGTAGCTGTTAGCATGTGTTTTTTTGTTTGTTTGTTTGTTTGCTAAATTAGCACAAAAGAAGTATATACCAATTAAAATTTGTCATGCAACAGGATTCTGGTACCTGTTAGAAAATAGATGAACATTAACAAAGTGTTGGACAAGGCAAGAATGTTTTAAAAACTGCACTTCTTTGCAATGTTGACCTTAGCATCTCACTTTTAAGTCAATGTTAAACCACCAAGTATGCCCTCTGGTCTCTTCTCAAATTATTTTTTTCTGCCTATGTATTTAAAATACAAGTTCCAATTTATGAAGCCTTTCATTAATTTGTGAAAATGCAAAAAAGATGATTTTGTGGCTGTTTTGGCTAAAATTAGCATGTGATTGCAAGCGTCAGAAAAGGGGCAAACTTCACTCTTTAAAGAAATGTATGCACAATATTCTCTGATTTTCAGCTTAAATACTTATACTGGTCAAGGGCTAACTGCATGATTTGCAGTGTTGCTGGAAATAAAGTAACCTGCAATACTAGGAGAAAGATGAACAAATGAGATAAGTGGGAAAAATACTCTCAAGTGAGTTCAGTGTATGTATCAGCAATTCATAACTTATCAATGTGATGAGATGAGAATGAGACCCACTGTATCACTTCTGGCCTGTGCTAAAGAACCTGTGTTGGTAAATTTATGCCTTTCATGTGTTCATAACTCAGACAGTGAACGCCTACCAGACCTCTGAGAAATCATTATGAACTGAAGCTCCACTCTGATGTCCTCTCAGAGTTTAGAAAATGGAAAATGAATGCCCCTTCTGGGATATATAAAGTATGCCATGCAGATCGGTACACTTCCTCCAAATCTTGCAGCCCAGTCCCATAAGTGCTGCTGGACCACCAGTATTGGCAGACAGACCTGCTCTTTGGACGTGCTTCCATTCCAAAAAATAATTACAGTGCGGATGCATTTTCTCTGGAGCGGAAATCCTTTGACTGGAGCCTTGCTTGTCTACCTCTGATGTTCATATCTTGAAATGATTTATAGTTTACATATTTCAGTAAATGTGGTCATATTTGATTACATCAAGACATGTATAAGAGAGCATTTGCAACAGTCAAAATGATAAGAAAGTTGAAAAATGGCAAATGTAAACTCTCAATATCTTATCATTTTTAAATTTGGCTAAATAACTAGGGCTACTACTAAAACTAGGGCTACCTGACTGAAAACAAAATAACTAGGTAAAATCTGGATAAAGGAATAAAACAGGATTAAAAAAATTACAAAGATATTAAGTATTTAGTTCCATAAAAACAGAAATAATAATTATGGCCATTCTTTTGTGGAGTACCTATGTAGTTTCCTTTAGTAATATTTTATTGTGAAGAAAAAAGCAGACACAGTCATTGTCGAGTGATTTATCTCTTCTTCAAAATTTCTGCACCTCTGATGCTGGTACAGAATCTGCACACGTTACCAGGGTGAGGGACCTCCATAAGGAATAAAAAAAAGCTTTGTGACATTAAAAACCCTAAGCTGAACTTGAAATTACCTCGCTAAGCCATTAATCCTATTTTTCAGTACAGGCTCAGGCTAACAGTGATGGTTCCAGCTCAATATTTGAAGAGAGTTGATAAATAAAAAGAACAAATAAGGCCAGAAGAGTGTTAGAAAGGACACAGATGGAAAAAGGAGAAAAACACGACATGGAAGCCAAGTCTAAGAAGGTACTTTAGAAATCATCTTGCATAGAGGAATCTGGTTGTGTTGCTGCAAGTTTCCCCAAATGACAGCAGATGACTGGGAGCAGATCTTATGCGAAGGAGTTCATTGAAAGGAGTAAGTGGGAAAAAGAGAATATGTGAATGAAGGAGGGAGACTGAGCAAAGCAGAGAATAAAAGAGAGACAGGCAGACCTTTTATGATGCATAGAAAGCGGTGTGAAAGGAGGAGTTAATGCCTGCAGTTGGTTTGAATAGAAGGACCCCATGTCCTCCGTACTGTTAAATGAATAACTCCTGACCTGATAGAGGCTTTTAGTTAGTAGGACCACCAGTTCGGTGCTCGGAAAGCTGTATTGTGGGAAAGTACTGTATTAAATTGTACTGAATGTGTTCAATCCTAAGATGACCATCAGCCACACGGTGCTAAGCACATCTTTTGGTGAAACTCAACAACTTGGTTACAAATCTAAATTAAACCAAAATGAAATCAAATCTACATTAGGAAATGATATTGCAACAACACTTTGGGGTTTCGATGGCTGATTAATATATGTGACCTCTAGTGAAAACAACTGCATGCAAAGAGTAAAAAAAATAGTATTCTTTATTTTGACTGTGGTACCGAACATATTTCTTAATTTTATGTTTTTAACTATAACTTAGGAGTTTTGTTTCAACTTGTTTGGTTTTGAGTCAGTTTGTCATTTGCGACATCTCCTCCCGAATATGTTCTGTGTTTTATTTAAGCTCTTATTTTATATCCTTTGTAATTTAGTCAAGTAGTACTCCTTCCAAGTATAGCTATACAACAGTATTTATTGACAACGTATATTTGCTTTATAAGCGCAATACTTGGAAACACCTTCCAGATAATTGGAAGGTCATTTTAACTGCTGAAGTTGTGAGATATGTAGTTTCTTTTTCCACTTGTATGGTGCATCAGGAGCAAATATTTTTGATTTGTAGAGGGTGTAGACTTCTGGGGGTTTTTTTTTATTTAGATTTGGGCCATGACAGTTGGTGGATTTTGTTTTTCAACACTTTAAAATTTTGATTAACTGATCTAAAATAATTAGCAAACCCTTCTGACATTGTTTTGGCTGCACTCACAATTTCTTTGCAAATAAAATCTAAAAATGCTTCTGGCTTTCTTTTACCACAAACAGGTCACTAGTCAGAGTGGTGCAAAAGGGAAAGTTGGCAGACTCGAGTCCTTAGCCAATCTCACTCTGTATCAATAAAAAACAGTAAATACTGTGAAGTTATGCTTCACTGAATTTTGTTTTAGATTGTTACAAATTTGTTGTTACATTCAGGTAAAAGCAAGCCAATGTGGGAAACAGCAAAACTGGTAATTCCCAGCACCCTATCCAGTAGCACAGTGACAGAAACTTGGAGGTGTGCTGTGACGATTCTTCTCAGAAGCCATGTGCCTGGGCTGTTTGTCATCTGCTTTTTTATTACCACATGGAAACGTGCTCTTTAGATAAATCCCATATGCTAAAGTCAAGGTTGCTCCACCTCTAAAGTCTCCTACTTCTTGCCTCAGTATTGTTTCAAAAAGGAAAATAAAAAAATGCTCTGCAACAACAGAGGTATTTATAGCATGTTAATCTAATTACTTCTAGAGTTACAGAAAAATATTTAAACTTTTAATCAGTTCAGTCAAGTAGTACTCCTTCCAAGTTTTAGCCATACAACATCATTTATTGACATCATATATTTGCTTTGTCATATACTTTCACTTACCATTCTTTGCAAGCAAATCCTTTAAACTCAGTCACTCATGCATCTTTAGTAAGCTGAGGCGACTCATAGCCGCCCACAATATTGAAAAGATGGCCTTGTAATTATAAAACATTCTAATATCACAGGTTCTAATACAGGTTAAACTTTACCTCTATTGAACGATTTACTTCCAACAGAAAACAGAAGCTCATGATTTTAATTCTATTATAGTTGAAGTTCATAGAAAATACTGAGTGTAGAGTTTAAACTTAATTTGCATAACCTCTGTCATTCATGGAAGTTTTGACAAGATGAGAAACATCTGTTCAATAAGGTTGAGCAAAGTGAATGAAAAGTTTATTTACTTTGTTTATTATTATTTACTTAGTTTATTATTCTTGCGCTAGATTATGCTGAATTTGTAAATGTTGGCAACCTATTTGTAATGTTGGAGTTAGAGTAAAACTCTAGAGAATACACACAAAGACAGGTTTAGTAATGCTAGCCACCGTGACCATGTTAATTTGTAAGACCGTGTTTATAATATAAACTATGATGCCATATGACCATCATGCCATGATTACATGGCATGATGCCACCTTACTATTAATCTATAGAGTTAATAACTTCTTATGGCCAGAAGAAACATTTTTAATGCTGTATGGTAACGAATATACAAACCAAATTGGTATTAGCATCGGAAAGCTAAAAGAGCAAGGAAATATGTCACAAAATTGAAATTGTACTTTAACTTCAGATGACTAAAAGGTGATCCTTAGAAAATTTTACCAATCACAAATGTTTACCCCTGTCGCTTCTCACAGCTCTATCTCAAAAGGATTTAGCTAATGTCAGCAGTACTATGTCACTACTTTGGCCATTTTCCTGTGTAAATTTTTGTCTGGTTATTCTGCTTTTACTCCTATGCAGTGGAAACAGACAGTTTAAAGCAGTTCTTCCTACAAAATTCAAAAGGTTCCTGAAAAAAGGTTTCTAAACATGCCTTCCTATTTGTTTTGATTTGGGCACTTGTTGCATTTCCTTATAAACTGTGACTTGATTAAATGGATTTAATTTCCTCAACAGGTTTGTTTTCATTGCAAATATTGAGTGCAAATGTTTGTCCCCACTTTGGGCAATTTTGCAGCAAACGATTTCAGATACTTGAGCCAAAATAATCCACTTAAAGCCTCTCGAAGTGAGCAAAAGAAAGTCACTGAGGTTTTAATTCCCAGTATTACTGCCTGTAATAGCATTTACTCAATGGTGCTCAAAGTGGCTTGTTGTAAGGCGCCTACGTTTGACTAAGAGGTCTTGGTTGTTTTGGAAGAGAAAAATCCTTGGATAGATGACCATGTGGAAGAATGATAGATTAGGACTGCTGGGGTAGGTGGAGAGAAGATGGTTGAAAGAAGCAGCTTAAGCAGAAAGAGAAGGAAAGGGGTTAAGTGGAGGCAGGTGTTCCATGACAAACCTTACAACCCCCACTTCTTCTCTTGCTTTAGTTCACTTCACTACCAGAAGTCCACTGAGAGTTCAGAAAACCAGACCAAGAACAGATAGTTGATAGCCACTTCCCTCTTCCTCTTTTACCTTCTTTGTTAGCTCTTATTCAATCACCTTATCCTCCTGATCTAATCTATCTGACCAAATTGTAGCCTTTTCTTTTTATCCCGGGTTTCTTTCCATTGCCTCCCTTGGGTGCTTTCTGTTGCGGCGGGACCACCTGGCCTTGTGGTTTAAAATCGCATCAAATTCTTGTCACTTGGAACAGATGAAAACCGTTCTCTCTGCTTCACACTGCGTGACCCAGCTGGCAAATTCATTTAGATCGGATTGGATTTGAAAAAAAAAAACAAATACAGCAAAAAACTGTGTTCTCTCATCGAGTTCCAGAGGTTATTAAAATCTGAGCTTACCACTGGAGATTTAAAGTACACAAATCTAATTCTGATTGGTGGGAAAAATGGGAAGCACATGATTTATGGAGATGGTAATTTTGTTAAATGAAATAAAATCAGGCTGTGATTACGCAGATTACCCTTTCAGACTGAATCTCTTCCAATTGTTTTAAATTTTTGGTGCACTTTCTTTACAATTTCAGTAAACTGAGTTTTTAAACGGACATTCCTTTTTCAAGCTTACACTGTCATCGCACAAAATATTTTAGACATCACTAAGTGGATTTTGAGGCAATGCTTGAAAGAAATATTCTCCATTTTTTAGATAACATCTTAGCCAGTATTGGTTTCTGAAGGATTATAAGGTGCATCTTTATAAGCCTGAATTTTATCAAGAAGTTCATTCATTTGAGCAATTTAATTTCAGCAGGTGCATAGCTCTGATTGCTATTTATGAATTTTTTTGTTGCATATATGCAGTAAGAGAAAATCCACCACACTTTTTCCTTTCACTCAACTTTCCTTTAATATTGCTCTGAAACAGCTCCAAAGAGATCTTATGTGGGATTTTTAAAATTTGCTATAAGCTGTACACTAATATGAATAAATTATTAAAATATATCACTTTTTGTGTTGAATCTGAGTTTCACTTTTGTACTTTTGGTTATTAATCAAAACAGAACTCTAAAATATATTCTAATTTTCTGATATGAACCTACATGTTTTCATAGAGATGGAAATTTTCAAGAGTTATGGCATGGAAATGTTTGAGTTGAGACATGAGTCCAGAGGGGTTCTTAATTGCAGACAGATTTTATTTGGTCTTTCTCAAAGTGTGGCTCACAGAGCTTATATTGTTTGAGTGATGTGTGGGTACATTCAGCGTCACTGGAATGTTGGATGACAGATTGTTATGACAAGTGTGTATCTTAAGGTCTGCTGACATGGTGTGTGGGGGTGCGTGTGTGTGTGTGTGCGTGTGCTCAGACAGGGATGGGTGGACCTTTAGTCTTTGAAAGTCTGTTGATTCAAGCCTCGCAGTGACAGATTCTTGTGTCCTTGAACAATGTGAAACAGGCGTCAAGAGTCAGCGAGACATCTGGAAGCAAAACAGGGATTCCCTTTATTGGACTAACTGTTGAAATCGGTACAAAAATATCCACCTGCTGTGTTACTCTCTTCTTTCTTCTTTCATAATTGTCTTGAGTGCTAATTGTTGGTTAGATTTAGTTTAATTTTAGAAAGTTTTGCAGTGGGGTTAAAATATGCAGCGGGTGAGCTGGGATCCAGGGTTACCACGAGGACTGCCAACCCTGCAACTGAGCAGAGCAGTGCTGATAGACACACAAGGATAAGAGTCTGACCCAGAATAGAAACAACCACAACATTTTACTAAGCTGGTGCTCATTATAAACACAAGGAATCCAAACCGTTTGCTGCTATTGTGTGTTTCTATTATGTTGACATGAATCATCGTTGAGCTCCAGCTTCTGTTAGATTATTTTATTAAAGCACCATGTAATCATATTTAACTGAATTGCATTTATTATTGTATAAGTCTCCCATCCTCATATTGCTGCTAAAGCAAAATGCCTTTCTACTTGAATGCAAATCAGACCGTCGATAGCAAAGTTGCAACTTCATGGCTGCCCCATTATCTTAACTGGTGTCCATTTGTGATAATGGCTGGACATTTGAGATGCTGGACATTTCCTCTCACCCACAGGAAAAGAGGCTACATGTCAGCCAGCAGCAGTCAGAAATAAAAAGAGCGGCACAACTTCCAAAATTTATAGATAATGCCCAACTATAGTTTTATAATATTCATGTTATCTTTGTTGTCAGTTGTCATGTGATTATTTTTTTTTAGCTGGACAACTATTTAAACACCAAGGGTATTGAGAAAGTCTCCTCAAAAGTTTGTCTCTTCAAAATGGATCATAATATCTACCACTGTTTGTAGTATTTTCTAGCCAATCTAGATGTCTCCATATTTGACCATAATTGAAATGTTCAATTTGCACCCCGCCAACAACTGCAGTCTTGCCGTGGAATGAAAATGGTGGTCGAGATGTTGTTGATGTAAAACCACAGGCCAGTCAATAAATGCAGTCTGCTGCCAATCAAATTGCTTGCATGCAATACCTAGTTAGGTCCGGCTTGTACCACCCCCAACGTGACTTCAAAAGACGGGGGAGAACCATGAACCAACAGGGATGATTGGAGAAGAGCCAGTTAAATCCATGCTCATGGAGAACGGGCTAAAGGACTTGGCTAACGTTAGCATGTTTACCCCTCTCTTGATTTATTGATAATTTGGCTCATAATATCTTTTAGTGCAGTTTCAGTTACTCATTGAAACTGAACAACAAAACACACATGAAAAGCTATTGGCTGCCTCATAGCTTGCTCTTTGCTACAACGGTATAAAGTTTAATGAGTAGGGTTTCAACTACTGTCTGCTTAGCTCCATCCTGCACCACCAACTTTGTTATAAATAACAAAATAGGTTTGTTATTTATAACTTTGTTATGCATAATAAAGTTACCTTAGGATGTATTTTCTCTTTAAGCAGTTGCTACAACATTTTAAACTTCAAAGCGAAATGTCAACTTCAATATACAGTTAAAAGTTTGTGTACCTCATCGTTTAACTCATGTCGTTGTTTTCTCTTACTATTTACATGACAATGGACAGTCGATGTGGAGACATAAGTATAGTCTCTCTTCCACCTACCAGAAAATAAAGGGAAAATGTGTTTATAGAAAGATTTTTTATGTTCTTGATGTTATATCTATGATGTATTTGTATATGCTTTCACTATGTGGCTGTTTGATCTTGTGAGTCAGTCAATAAATAATGTTGCGTGATGCAGTAAAATGGGATCACTTGAAGAGAACATATGAGAATGAAGGCTAGCTCTGTAACTGATCGTAATTCAGAGTTTGAAGTGAAAAAACAAAGAGCAGTAGGTTACTGGTTTGGTCCAGAAATGACTTTCATGACTCCTTTCATGGCTTCCTTAGCCTGGGTTTATCCTCTGTTTATGCTCAGGCGAAGGGCTGCTGATTTGGCAGCCTGGTATTCACCTGATTAAAATGACCTTCTTATGTAAACTAATCTGGCGGCCTGAGACCAGAGTGCACACATGGACCCTTTTGGAGCCTGGACATTGTATGAAGGATTCTGTCAGGGTAATTAGTACACATGCTTGTTGATAGCACTGTGTTCACACTACCGGTAATCCATTTTGGTATTGAAATGAACAGATTAACCTTTCATGAAAGAATACTGAGAAATTTCAAGACGTTATTAGTATTAATAGTTTTAATAGCAGCATTGTGGAAAGTACGAGGTATTGTGTTTGTAGTACTGTTGACAATTTTGCAAGCAAATGCATGTAAAAATGAACACTCAAACTCTTTTGTGTACTTTGTTTGAGCCCAAACTCCTTCTCTTATCATCATACTGCTTTTCTTCTTTACATTGTTTGGATTTATACAGTTTGCCTTTTCCTTTCTATCAGTTCCATTCCTTACAGTTCCCTTTTCCCTTTTGTCCTATTTTTATGCCTGTTTTATGAGTTCAGGTCAAGTAGTGTGGATACACACTGATTTCAGTCCCAGTTTGATCATAAAATGAAGCCCGCCCTTGCTCTCTATGCCAGAGTAACATGTGCTTTTCAGGTTTTTTGAAAGCCTGTGTGCTTCTTTTGCTGAGCCCAAGTGAATCACGTGTTTGATAAATCAATGTTGGCAGCTGTCATATGGTTAAAATGCAGCATTTTCTCAAGAGCAGATGTTCCGTATACCAGTGTGCTTCTAATTTCCTCTGCTGCTGTAAATTCTGCTCTATCTGAACCTAGATAGATGTCATATTTGGCATTGACTTATAATTGTGTACAGAAATTGTATTGATATCAGCCTTGGTTTTACAAAGGGATACATTGAACCTTTTTTATTCAATTTATTTTAAAATAGTTGCACAGGTGCATCACTGTGTGCATAAAACTTGATTATTATTTTTTATTCTTTGAATACATTTTTTAATGAATGTCTTTTATTGCAGTAATTCAATAAAAAATGAATTTATATATTGATTCATTGCATAGCCTTTTTGCAAATCACTCAAAATATAGTTTATATATATATATATATATATTATAAATAAATATAAATGTAATAAAGTTCCTCTGAAAATTAGAACATTACGGTGTTATATTTATCAAATATTGATGCTTCTGGGTGGCATGGAAAATAGACGCCTGATTCTCTGTCTACCTCTATTGGAGCTTCAAGCATGGACACTACACCAATAACAAGGACTGAGAAATAAAAGATAATCAACAGTGTAATTTTCCTCCTGCGACCCTGCAAGGATAAGCAGGTATAACCAATGCATCAATAGCTAGATGATTGAAAAAATCTTCTAAAAGCTATGTCGATCTTTAGCGTGTTGAAGAGTTTTCAGATCTGAGGTCTGACTTCTGGAAATGCTTAACATTAAGTAGTTTATTTAATCAGACTTAAAGTTTTACTAAGAAGGGAAAATTAAAATGATTTAAAAAAACGACTGCAGGCAAATAGTTGGATGTGATATAAAAATATGCAGCAGCAAAGTCTGTGATTTCACAGTAATTTCCCTCGCCGCTTATTGAGGTGGATGTTAGCATTTATTTATTTTTAGGCGCATGCTTATATGAAGGTGGGTCCAATTAGTGAGCTATGAAGTGTTTTGCTTGGTAAAGATTACTCCATTGTATTTCAAAAATGCCTGAAATAACCTTTTAGCAGCTCTAGAATTTGATGTGATGTGCGGTTTTTAAAGCCAAATATGAGTAGAACTACCAGAAACCGATGGGGCATGTTGACTAAACTTTTAATCTAAGTTAAATATAAACACAGAAATTGGAGTAATAGGATTAGCACATGGCTGTAACAATATACTGACCTCTCCTGCAGGGGCCCAGCAGCATGGAGAGCAGATAAACCCCCGTGCTCTGTTTGCATTTGTGACTGTATCAGTTAACTCACCCCTGTGTAAAACCTCACAACAGGTAGCCGGCAGTGTAAAACAGACTTCAGATAAAAGCTACCTTCAAGGCCATTTCTGGAATTTGAATTCCACTTTTACATGTGGAAGCAGCTCAGATTCCGTAGTTTTAGTAGTAGCTGAATGTGGTCAACACATTTAGATAAAATATTCTCTCCCTCTGTTAAAGACTTCGTTTTTTGTGTGTGTTGGGTGCAGAGCTGTAGATGACACTGGGAGGAGTGGGAATGTCAAGACAAAGGCTACCAGTAGAGAAGGAATGCTGGTGTCCTGCTGAGCTAATCCCAGTTTGAAGAAAGGAGAAAATGTGGAACTGCATAGGAGAAGAGGGAGGAGACAAAAAGATGGCAAAGGAGGGTCCCAGGGTCTGGGCAAAAATGGAAAGCGTTGCTTGGAAAAAAAGACCTTCCCCATCATTCACCTGCTTTCTTTCTGAGCAACAAGAGTGTTATCTTCTGCTGGTGGTTCAATGGGTCTCTCTTTGGTTATCGAGGAATTCAGAGTTAATGAGACAGATGGACTATTTGAGAGGTGATCATCTTAGCCTAGGGCTAACGGTTTAATTAGTAATGCCAGGTTCACCCTCAAGGGCCATTTGTGTTGAAACAAATGTCTACACAGGACAGATGATACTAAAGATGAGATCTTTTTCTTTTTTAATGACCTACCGATCGGGCTCTTCTGACTGATTCAGATTTCCAGTTTTCTTTGACGCTTGACCTGTGCTATGTTTTTCTAAGAGATTTTAAAAAAGGAATTTTTCTGATTCTTTGATAGAGGTGGTTGTGAAAAAATCAAGAGTTTTCGAGATCACCCCCATTTATGTAACATGAAAAGGTTTGAAATTTTTGAAATTTGAGTTAGCATAGAATTAAAAGTTTTTCAGTTTTGTGAATCTGCTTATTTTAGTAAATAAAACCATTATTTATAGCATGTTTAGATTTAGCAGATTTTGTTGAAGATATTGGTGCAATGGTTAATTCGCCCTGATTTTATTACTTTTGGGTGGTTGGTGATCTTCCAATACTTGCATGTGAAATCAATCTTATCCACTTTTACTATAGTCTAAAAATCAGCCACTGTTCTCTTTTGCTCCACCGTGAGAGCAGACTGACAGACCCACCCACCAGGTCACATTTACACTTGCACTGTGTGCACTTTATTTTTGATAAGAGGCTAAAAGCAGAGCTGTAGTCTAACTTGTTATGCAAGTTTTGTTTTATTTTTAAAATAAAAAAATATAACACTAGAAAAACTGATTTTAGTAGTTTGAACAATAATTCTATAAACTTTTAAGTTATATTTGTGAGTAATTTAACTCTTGTTTAAACGAGTCTTATAAGAGAATTATCCTCAGCCCCCTGAATGGTTAGGAGCCTTTTTTATTGTACTTTTTATTCTTTTGTTATATTTGTTTTCTTTTTTATGTAATTTGGACTTTGACTATCTGTCTGTCTGTCTGTCTAATTCTTCAGGTCAAGTTTGTATTGTTTTACAGGTATTATTTGATGTCTGGAACATTGAAGGTGTATTGTGACGTAATAACACTTGAAAGTGTCAGTTATATATAAAAAAAAGTTGGTATAGGCCAAACTCATAATCAGCAGGTCAAGCATTTTAAAAATCGGTGATCGTCCAGAAAACTGCAATCGGTGCACCCCTAGTCGGAGATTCTAAATCATGTCCATACATCAGCATATTTTACTTGTCAAAATTTTTTCTAGTGAGAATTTTTTCAGTTGTGATCATGGGAGCATAAAAAGTTTCTAAATATGTTTGTGGACAGTTATACTGCCGTGCTGGCAAATGAGCATGAACACTTATGTTTTCAATCCAAGCATGACAAGAGACTGGGAGAGTCTCGGCCTTTTGATTTAAAGCAGATCTTCAAAGCCTGTGTATGAATGCAGGTTGGGGGCTGCACCATCAGATTGACCCCCAAGATAAGAACCAGACCACTGGGAGCTTAGGCAACATGGACTCAGAATTAGAATGCCCCAAAGGAAACTAATGGCAGACAAAAACACACAGTGCATTTTTTTTTTGTTTTGACTCTTACTGCCATACCCTTACGTATAGTTTTAAGTTTGGCGTTTAGTGGGATTGCCATTGTAAATATGTCATTCTTCTAGATGCCAGCATGCTGCCTCAGCGGCTGAATCCAAACCATTTCCTGTCCAACCTCCTGCGCCAGGCCTCCTGGTTTTGTCCTGTCTGGTCCAAGCTTGAAGCAATTACAAGCGGCTCTGGGGAAATCACCTCCCTTTTACAATGTGCTCTGGCTCATTTTTCACAACACCACAGCTCTTTTAAAGTGTTGACAGAGACATTAAACACGAAGGCCTCCATCACTGACAAGTTAGTTTGGGAGGAAGTTGAGAGTATATGAAGTAAGAGGTTTTGAAAAAGGAAGGATTGAGATGTGCAGAAATGTACATATTTAGGAAAAGAAGGTGTCAGGAAATATGCTAATTTAACTTTCAGATTGACATTATTATCCATATCATCAGCATAAAATGACATCAATTGTATAATATGAGCTTTCGCCATGCCTGCTTAATTTTATGTGCAGTTATAAAATGCATTTAATACAGTATATGCTTTAGGAAGAATAATCTTTCAACAAGTTGTTAGTTGAGGAATGTTATTCGTGGATATTTCAGCATTTTCTGTGCGGTGACTGGTCCAGACGGATTTCCACAGCGGATGCAGACTGTAGACAGGACTCTTTTTTTTTTTACATTTTTTTTTTATGATTTTGCTACTTTCACTCCTCACAACTCATCGCACACTCACAGAGGTCAGCATTTCCCTGTCATTTCTGCCTCTGCTTTTCTTCCTTCTGCTTTTTGCAGGTCTTTTTTTTTTTCTTCAAAAAATTCAGCTTCCCTTTCCATTTTTCTTTCTGCTTTACAGCCCAGGAAATTCGTCTTACTCGATTCCAGAAGGCTAGATGATTTAAAGGGCCCTCCTTTCTTTGTGCCAAAAGCATGCTTAATGTCTTGTTTCTGATAACTTGCATGCAGGAAAGAGGAAGAGTTCATTATGTGAAAGATTTCCTTTAAGCAAAAATGGAACCTTTTGCCTTTGGGCTTGTCTTTGGGAGTGAAAGCTGACAGATTAAGCTCTAAATATTGTCAATTCCTTTACAAAACTCACATTTTAGTCATAGGAAATATCAGAAGAAAAAGCCAAAGAACGGAGGGGGGCAAAGGGAGAAGGGTTGTTAAAAGGTTGGGAAAGGCTGTTGGAGACATGGATTTCATTAGAGCTCCCTGTGTGAGGGTGCCTCCTCCAGGAGAGAGGGCATTGTTCTGCTCTCTGCCCCTGGCTCAGAGTTCCTGCCATGGGTTAGACTTGTTAGAGAGACAGCCTCCTGTTGAGGCGGCTGGACAAGGGTTATCAAAGGACAAAGAAGCCTTTTGGTGTGCTGACAGGCGGACAGGTCAGACGCCGTGGTGTGTGCGTCAATCAGGGAGCGGGTGTGTGATGATGTGAGTGTCGGTGCTCTGGCACAAGAGAATCCCTCTCTTGTGTGTGTGTGTGTGTGTGTGTGTGTGTGTGTTTTTTTTTTTACAAGTTTGTTCACAGCAGCACTGGCAGCGTGAATAAGAACGACTGTAGGAAATGTTTAAGCAGGAGTTTTACTTGCTTTTCTGGCAGCTAAAACAACTGTACAAATCCGTTGTGTTTAAAAAGTTGTTGAAATGTTTACTTTTGGATTTTACTCCGGGAGCCAAACTATTTTCCTGTTTCAGATAAATGCCAAAGAACAGCTGTAACCTTTCAGTGTCACTAAAACGTGCAGCAACAAAAGATGATTGTACAGAGTGAAGCTTTAATTTTTACTTCAGTTCAACCAGTATGAAAATCTATCTGCCATTGAATTAAAATATAAAGATACATTATCTGTGCTTATCAGTTGACCAAACTTCATCTTTACACAAAATTGTTTATATTGCTTTTGGATTGGCAGTGATGGATTCACTTTCATTTTTTATTAAGAAGTATATGTTATCCCTTGTTCAAATAGTTAAGATTTGTACATTTTTACCTGGGAAATTAAGAAAATATTAATTACAGCATTATCACAGTACAATTATTTTAATATGTCAGTACGTTCTGCAGGAGTGACTTTTCTCATTTTACTGTAAAGGTTTTGCAGTGTATGTTAATGTCGATGCTTAGGAATATGTCAATCATAATTTTACTTTTTAATGACCGAACAAATTAAAATTATGAACATCTCTCAGCTGATTTCTCAAAATCCCTCATCTCAACCATATATATTAAGAGAGTTACTGGTGGTGACAGGAGGAACTCCTGCTTGGTCTGTCTCAGTTGTTGTGTTCTTTGGCAAGACACGTCGGTGTATTTGCATTTCATTTTGTTTCTTTAAGTACTGATCTTTTTTTATATTTGTAATTCATTCATTCATCCTCTCTTTGCTTTTAGTGTTAAGATGGTTTGTCAAAAAAACTCCTTTGCTTTAAAATTTAAACCCCTAAAATTGCAGGGGGATTATTTATTATAATCACAAGTCAAATTCACAACCTTCTCTGTTCTTTATACTGCCTAATCTGCAAAGCCTTCATTTTGCTGTTTCAGTAAATGCACCTCTAGTGGTTGAAGTCCCTCAGAGCTTCATGCGAGGGCACCTTGATGGATTAAGTATGTTATTAGGCTAGACAAGCGGTGTTGACCCTCCAACCCCTTTCACAACATATGTTTGAGCTTCAGACTGCTTATATGTACATGAAACAGCCATGATTTCATCCTGTCACAAGTTGTGCTCATTTCTGCAAAATGGATCCTTCGAGTCATGTTGAAAAGATTAAGTAAATCTAAAGAAGCCTGCTGCAATCTGTATCAAATATGTATTTGTGGATAGCTGTGTCTTTGTACAAACATTCCCAGCATGTCCCTTTTCCTTTTCTATACTATTCCTTTGGAAGTTGTTTTGGTCATGACACAATGTTGCAACCACAAGTATTTTCCTAGCATTCTAATTGCTCTCTTTTTTAGAAGGGTCAATTTCAATAAAATACATGGAAAAAGAGGAAAAAATGCTAAACAAAAATGAATGTAAGTTAAAGAGGTCTGAGCAGCTGCCTTTTGGGATGTCATCAAAGGCAATCGCAAAAAAAAAAAAAAATCCCATTGAATTTTGTTTTTATGTGGCTAACTGTCTGAAGTGAGTGTGATTTACTTTACAAAATAGTCTGGCATGTGCCTTTAATAATATATTTGCTTTATGCTCTGTCTTACAGTAGCGCAGTTCCTTATTGCTTCTGCTTAAAGAGTTTTGGAGAAACTTGATGTTTTAAAAATGAAAAAGGATCAAATCAAATCCTTCCTCCTGAACGCTTAAAGGTCATGTGTGTGGCTCAAAGTTTTGCATGTTTGCAGAAGGTTAGTCCAAGGTCGAGTGCCTGCAGTGATGTGAACTGAACTTAAAGTCGAGGTGAAAATCCTTCCTATGCTGCGGAAACTGTGTGTAGTTGTTATAACCCTGAGGAAAATATTTGACTGAGAGGCACATGCATTAGAAACACGTTGACATGTAAAGTACAAGGACGTTTTGACTCTCCAAGAGAAAAGCATTATAAACTTCTACTAGAAGACTAGAAGAAACAAAATGGACCACCCAAAGTCTAAACTCTGCCTGTTTCTGTGGGGCCATACCGAGAATTTTCTCTTTTGGCATTCATACACACACACACACACGCACACACACACACCCACACACACGCGCGCGCACACACACGCCTGCTCTTCAACTGTGGCACTTCTTCAGATGAGCACACACACACCCTGATAATCAAGGCAGAGTCCCATGTGTAGTCACAGACATGTGCAATGTGTCTGTTCACACTTACATGACAGGAAACCAAAATACAACATCATCAACATGCAGTCACGTATAAACACCTTGTTCTATATTTGTCTTTCAGTAGACTGCTGATTTCCAACTAAGAACAAAGACGGACTGCAATGGTTAAAAAAAAAAAAATCATTTGAATGCCTGCATAGTCCCTTGAAGTTTACTTTACTCTCTAAAATAGTGAGATAACAGTAGAAATTAAACTAAGTGGATCTCAAATGCTACTTCTGCTTCATTGGCAGCTACAGGCAGGAATCTTGGGCCCCATGACAAAAAATTTAATTGGGCCCCCCCACGCAGCTGCTATTACAATTTTTTGAGTCTATCTGGCCTATCAAAAGCGTCACAATTTTAAAGGCTTGCAACTGCCTTGCTTTCTCTGGTCCAATACTGATAACTAGCACAATATTTACTGCTCATGAATTTTACATGCAACAGTCCACATACGGTATGCAAGTAGGTTGCTTAAATTTTTTCTATTGGTTTTAGATTACTGAAATGTCTCTCCCCACAAGCAACAGTCATAGGCAAGATGCAAAATATACATGAAGCAATCCAGACTTATCAAAAAAGGCTATGTAGTTGCATTTTATTCAAGCTGCAGTATATAACTTTAATAAAAAATATGTTTGTTAAAGCTGTCACCATGTCAGATAATCAGTGAAAACAATCAATCTCCTACTATTACTGGCTAAAGTAATGCAACGTTCCGACCAAAACAACCAATCAGAACCAGTATTAGGGTTTTAGCGCTGTCAGTCAACCTCATTCACTCACTGCTAAATGTGCTAATGGTGGAAAGACAATTTATCATTACAGGAAAAATGTGTATCTGCTGTCATTGGTAGTCTATGCTAACTAGACTGGGCATTAACAACAGGCTGCGTTAGCTGCAGCATAGGGATGAGCAGCCACATGAGATTGTGATTGACAGCACTAAAACTCTCCTGTCTCTGATTAGTTGTTTCTAGATATCAGTGGGAGAAGGCAGAGGAAATAGATTATTCACAGATTATCTCTCATGCCTTACTGTCACAACATAATAAGAGTTTTAACAAGTATGTAACAATTTTTTTTAATAAAAGTTACATACTGCAGCTTTAATTTCTCTTCGGAGAGGGCTGGTCAGGAGGGATGTGGGTTAGAGCTGCTGCTGACTGACTCATCTGTTAAGTGTGGGAAAAGGTACAGGTACAAGTTCAATATATGAAAATGTTGGTAATTTCTTTCCTTAATTTATTAAGGAAAGGAAAAAATAGTGAAATGGAGGCAAACAAATAGTCTGTAGCTAAGCTAACTATGCTGAATGGTTGATAATCTCACACAGTCTATCCACCTCTCGGAGAAAAACTGGGTTACAAATTGACACTTTTACCTTTTTCTCTCTCTGTCTCTCTATTTGTTGAAAACCTACTTTAATATTTTTCTTAGCAACATAGTAACAGCCACAGTTGTTCTTGTCTTGTACCAATTGCTGCTGAACACTGTCACCATCAAGCGCTCCAAGTAGGAACGAACCAATTCATGCAGATCCAAAGGGGTGTTCAGGGAAAATGTCTGCTTTTTGGTCTGGGAGGGGTAACATTTAATTTTTACTGCTACAAACAATTTTTAGAAAACACAATATAATTAATTTTGTTATTGACAGAGCCCCATTTTTTTTACAATTTCTATGAAGAACCATAGCAAAAAACAGACAAACCAAAAAAAATTGTGGAGGGCCCCCTGTTGATCAGGAGCCCTTGGAATTGTCATAACTCTCTCTAAATTATTTAGGGGAATCTAAAATAATTTAGATTCCCCTAAATTATTTTTTTAGGACAACTACTATACCATTAATTTACTTAGCTGTTTTGCAAGAATTTCATTGAATAAACTTTGAAATCTTTGTTGAAGTTTTGGTTATCAGCTGTTTGGAAATCATCAAATAGTTAGGCATTTATATTCATGCTCTTATTTAGAAGTGGGTGAAAACTGTTTACACAGCAGTTCCTCTCTTCATGTTTTCTCCCCCCCACTCCTCCTGCCCAGTAACTTTATTTCAAACAACCAACATACAGGAACAAAGTAAAAGTCTGGCAGTAGAAAACATTATATAAACATAAATGTTTAAGAGCATTATAAAACATGTTAATTATGTCAAAATTTAATTGACGCTTAAGGGCAGATATAATTTGAATTGAAGTTAGCGCTTTTGTATCAACTTCTGCTAAATGAAGTGCTGGTGTAGAGCATTAGCTTTAGTACAAGTAACTCTTTAGCTTGCAGTACTCACCACTATGTCACAATAAAAGTGGGATCATTTTTTCCATAGTAAATATTTATCTTTGTAACAGTGGCATGTACTCTTAGAGCCTTTGTTAATTTATGCTGCAGTTGAATGGAAAGAAGAGAAGTAAGGAAGCCACTTCTCCTCGATCTCTTTTGTTTTTGCAGATTTCTACACATTACTAAATCGAAAGAGCTTTACATACGCTCTTATTCATCCAGCTAGCTTTTCTAAATATCTAGCCGCCTTTTGTTTTTTCTTTAGATGCCTGTTACCATGACTGTAAACCTTAAAGATTTGTGTGTTTTAGCAGTCAACCAGAGTGCCTGTCGTATCATCACACTGCTTGGCAAATAAACTTAATAGACCAACATGTGGACTCCACATGGCGTAATAATACCTTATGTCCCATCTTGGCGTCAAACCTCATTTATTTCAGTCTCTTTGTCATAACCTTGCTCTTTCATCTCTGATCAAAAAAAAACTTTCATCTGTGTTTCTAAAGCTGCCATTATGACCACGTTATCCCTAATAAAATGCATTCGTTTCTTCTTAATGTAAACCATAAGAAGAAAATGATGAGCAGTTGGTTTACTAACACACACGGATCAGTTCTAGTCAAAATACGGGACAGTTGGCTTCTCCATCATGATTATCGGACCACTGGGAGGGAAATGTAAGGCCATCATTGTTTTAGTAAATGTTTTTGCATTCCACCACATTTAGATCATTTACAGGTGTTTCACACATGGCTGAGGATTTAATGCTTTATTATTTATTTCTTTTTCAATTAAACAAAGGATCTCCGTCTGCTGCTGATTGCGTAATGAGCTCCTCCTGAACATCTCCAGTGTTTTTTAAATGTTTTTGCCATTCCAGGAACATCTTCAAAGTCCGACTTGAGCTGCTTTCAACATATTCTTCCATCCTCATTTATCTTCATCTAGTGTGCAGCCCTATTGTGAATAGAGTCCCCCTTTTTCCATGTATTTGCTGTTTGGTCTTCCATGTAAGTGGTGATTTTATGGCAAATTGTGGTAAAGGAATCTGGAAGAATCTGATGACTGAGCTTTTCATTGACCTCAATAGACGCATACTATGAAATGCTAAAAACTGGAAAACATTTAAGAGAAGAGGCTGAATAACCTATTATTTCAAGTGAAATGGACCATATTAAAGTTTGAACTGTTTCCTTATGAATCAGCAAACAACTTTTTTTTTTTTAACTTTTTGACCAACTAATTACCAAGCAGAACTTACTAAAGAAAAATGGTCCAATTTCCATGATTAAAGAAGAACTTTGCAGCTGAATTTTTATGTTTTGACAATATTATTAGAACAACCTAAGATTAAGTCTCTTACAGCTGTATTAATTTCAGTCTTCCGCCTTGCGTTTTCCTTAGCTTACCACCTTACCAATCTTGTACGTGGCAGAAATCCGTCTAGTTTTTTTTTAGTCTTATCATCAACCTTCTCTAAATAAAGACCAAACAATTCTAAGTTTCACTTTCGTTCTCTTTTGTCCTCTTTTGATAAGATTTTTTATTCAAATCATATTTACATAATAAGGCACATCTCTCTAACACCTCAACTAAAAGTGTTTCTGAATACACACTGCATTCTTTAACTACTCTATCAGCTAATGTTGTTATATAGAGCTAAATATAACATAAATTTAAAAAGCCCAGTCCTGTTACCTTGCTCTTGCATAGGAACATGCACCAAACCATAGATTCAATCTGAGCTTTCTCTGTTTGGTTTTGCACGGTCTCAGTTTATTGACATTACTGTGCATG
This sequence comes from Xiphophorus hellerii, assembly GCF_003331165.1. Lineage (NCBI taxonomy): Eukaryota > Metazoa > Chordata > Actinopteri > Cyprinodontiformes > Poeciliidae > Xiphophorus > Xiphophorus hellerii. Next base: position 3,194,290 of record NC_045680.1, read on the forward strand.
CCTTATGCAGTGCAGTCTGCTGCACATACGTACACACACTGCTGTTTTTGTTGGACCCAGCAGAGGTAGACCTGCAGTGTGTCACTCTACCGTCAGAGGGAGGGGATACTGGACCAGGTGTATTGTGTCCCTGACCTTGTTTATATGTGTGTGTATTCCAGTTTCTATCCAGATCGGACAGCATACTGAGACCTCAAGTGACCGTTGGACAGTGTTTGAGTTATTGTTTGGTCAGGACTGGAGAAATAAGACTGGCATTAATTTACTGTTGCGGCGTACTGCTTTATGTCCCTCTCAGCTTTGTCATGCTCACGAACAGGGGCCTGCAGGCTGTGCAGAGCCAAGCATGCTCTCAGAGAAGAATGCTGTTATTGTGTTTCTTCAGACAGAGTGTGATGTAAAATAAGTGAAGGGACAGAGAGATGTGATTTTTTTGGTATTGGAATGGATTAGTTATCAGAATTCAATGAAGACTGCCTAGCCTGCTAAGACAAACTTTTATCGGGGAACACAACCTTCACTTTCACAAACTACACAGAACCAGATTCAGAACTTTGAAATGATTCACATTTTGCACAAATTAGATATCTTACTACTGTACACACAGGGAGTTGTTTTTTAAAGCCATCCATGTACTCTTCCTTCGGTTAGGGCTTTGACTCCAGGTTTTAGATTGTCCTTGTGAGGGTTTCTAACAGAACTAACTGTATGTTTTAGAAACCACAGAAACACAAGTTCTGCATGAATCCTTTCACAAGTCGTGATTAAAAACACCAGCCATGGAAAATAAAAACAGAACAAAAAAATAGTAAAAAAACCACTTTCACTTTTCAGAATTTAGTAGAGAGAAATGAGCGCGCTTGTGTTGCTGCTGCTGTGCAGTTAAATGACAGGGTGGCAGTGCAGGATGACGGCACAGAGTTTGATAAATGGGTTGTTAATGAGAGGAGAGCAGGACTAACGCTGGGGAGTAAACCTGTAATACTAACATGAGAGAAGGGAAAATTAGGAAAAACTTCCCTGCCTGTGGGAACTAAATCGCAGCACTAAACAACAGCTGCATGGATTTCAGCTATCAAATGTGTTAAAGGACGCAAAGCATTATGGAAACTTGTCTGGCCCAGAGCAAGTTTACACAACGCACTTAACTATTTGTAGATTTTTTTTTTCCAATTTTAGAGAAGCTTACATTCATGTATTATCAGAATAACATGCAGAGTTTTTTTTATATTAAAGTGGAATCATTGTTCCAAAATACACCTTCAAAACAATTTGGTGCCCAAGTTTAACTTTGTTGTGGGTTTTCCCTAATTCACAGAGGCTCACAGTCATTCATGCAGGCTTAAATGTATAGATACACCACCGACATTATGTAGACGTCCCTTACCAAGTTGCACTACAACCACATGTTTTCAGAGCCTTTACTGTGGTTCTGGTATATAACCAAACTCTGGAAATGGTTCCGCTAACTTTATTTGGTTGGTTTCCTGGCATGAACTTGGCATCCATCCACTTTGTTCAAGTCAGTAACACTTGCAGAAAAACAGTCCTTCAGCATAATGGTATCACCACTATTAACACTGTTCCACTAATCCACTTTTCTTCATTTTCTTCTTTTCTCTCTTTCTTCTTCTGTTTCTTCTTCTACATCATTGCTCCAAGTAGTAAATGGACCCCAAGATGGTTGGGGTCCATTTTCACCATGAATGTGATGGTTTTTCAGCCTCCTCAGAGGTCTGAATTTGACTACATCTAATTCAATCAGTTGTCAAGGTTTTGGAGCCTTATTTATGCAGATTTATTCTCTGCATAAATCTCCATTTTAGCTTCTGACCAGATGAATCCAGGACCAATTTATTTTTTCAAGAACAAATTCTATACATTACGATAGTTACAGTTTTATATTGGGTCAAAATTGGCACACAGCTTAGCTCTGATCCTGGAGGCTTGTGTTTCCAGCAGAAGAGAGAAGCAGGGTTTTGTATATAAATTTGGCCACAGCTGGTACTATTAAAATGTGACTCAGTGGTTGTCTCCTCTGTTTTTTTTAGTTTTTTTTATAAGATCTTTTGTCAGAGAAGAATGGAAAAGAAATTTGTTGCTTTGGACACTGTTGGTTTTGAAGCTGTACTTGGCCCTGAGCCTACCTGTTCTTTCAAGAAATGGGCACAAACAAACACGCTTTTCATGTTTTTTTTTCATGGTGGAAAACAACAAAAAAAGACTCTTTTTTTGTGGTCTGGAAAGGAAAAAAGCAGCGTTGCTGTCTTTGTGCTGCAATATCTCAGAAACTTCCCTCTAAATTGGGTGTGGGCATCAGGGGCAGCAATTCTAAATCTGACATACCAGATTTATTACTGGCATACAGAGAATACAAGGCATTTGGAAATGTAATCACACAGCATTTATAGCACACCAAGCGGTACCTTGCTTGACTACTTTAATAGTAAAAGGCCAGTTTGAATTAAAGATTCCAAAAATTAAAAAAAATAATAAAAAGAAACAGAAAAAGACTTTAAGCTGTAATGACCCTTGAAATAGCTCCCCAAACCCCAGCTGCCCTTGACCAAGGCTCTGAATGGTGGAGAAAGTCTTCTTCTCTTCCCACCTGCCTGAAGAATGTTTTATGCACACAGCTGAAGCTCTCTAATTGGCCCACAGCAGCTAAGGTTGTTGTGAACTCTAATTGATGGTTACACAGACTCTCCACTGGGTGACTGAAATCTCATTATTCTCTGAGCTCTACTGGCCCATGACCTGGCAGGGTCAAGCAGTGACTGCTTTGAACTACTGAGGTACAGATGACAGAAGAGGAAGGAAATCAGCCTCAATGGTAACAATTTGAATCTTTTGATTACCTCCTCATATTACTGTACTTTATCCTGTTGTGCTGCTCAGTCACCTTATTGCCGTTTCCTGCAAGACCTTGTAAACACATTATTTGTTGCAATATTGCGCAACTCTGCACTCAATTCTCCAATTTCCAATTTTCACAATTCAAATGATGTTATTGTTACAAAACCTGAGGCTACATAGATCTAAAATCAGCACACCAAGATCTCAACCAAGGACTGAATGCAATGCACAAAATCTAATATTATTGTTGATGGAAAACACATGTACAAATTTTTTTGATTTTAACCATTAGTTACTGGCCCAATGTGTAGTAGATGCTTCACAACATTTTTTTTTTAGCCCCATCACAGTTTCATCTGGCTAATGTGTTGAGCCTATTGGAAAATCCCATGGGTGGGCCCTCAGCAACTGCAGACACAGATGCCAATTCTGGTATTTTAATATACTTAAACAGTTCTTCAGATGTTAGTTTGACTCGTGTGAATCATTAAGTGCTGAAGCCTTGCATCTGCACTAACCCTAACTGTTGCTGCGTGTGAATAAGTCAGCCACTCGGGAATGTGGGTCACACATGATGCAAGCCTTCCATATGCACACACACTTCCTCACTCGTTTCACCAGCCCACAAACAAACTTGGCGCACACATGCAGTCTGCCGACTGTGTGTATGAAGTGGGTTGAGTTTCATATGGGGCACTATTTCTAAACCATCTTGTTTTCAGCACTTTAAGTCTGACATGCTAACTAGATACTCATACTTTTACTCTCTGTGCCAAGTGGCGGCTGTTGCTGCCAGATTTAGACTCATTAATAGCAGCTGTTATACACACACTATGAGCAGGAGTGCAGCACTGATAGAAATCTGTGAGGTCAAACATACAGCTTATTATCTGAGTGAGAACTCATATAAAATGCTGTAAAATAGTATTTTCCTCATATTTCTTTTTCTGTTTTTGCCAAACCTGTCAAAAAAAGTAAGCAAAGTCACTAAAAAGAAAATATAGTCTTCAAATCATGATTTCATTTATTTGTTGATGGAAAAACTATTCCATCAATATTAGAATATTGATGGAATATGATATGTCATCAATATTGAGTCCATCAATATTGATGACATATGTGAAAACATAACTATGACCCCAATTCAAATTAATGGTTGTGAAATCTTGGTATAAATAATAGACATCAAGGATTGTTGATAACTGGCAATTAGTCTTTCACATTACTGTGGAGGGATTTTATTATGCAATCTTCTTTAAAGAGTTTCAATTCAACCACAATGAAAGGTATTGTAACCTGAATGACTTGTTTGAGATCATAAAGTTTCTGGTAAAACTGCACTTATATCCAAGACGGATGGGAATGAACAAAGACCTAATCAAGTGGAGGGAAGGGGCAAATACATTTTCCACAACACTGCGAGTTAAATGAGAGGATAAACTGCACAGTTAGGAAGGACTGCCAGGTTTTTAGAAGTCACAATTTCCAAGCCTGGCAAAGCTATTATACTTAAAAAATAGACTGAGCAGGTCATAATATTTCATCTGTCAACATGCACAAGTTTTCTGTCTATCAGCACTATCCTGTGTCTTAATCTCCCACCCTTCCAATCCTAAGCTACCATTCAGAGCTTCCAAAATCTAATTTGTTTACATATGGTTTCTGGAACAATTTTTTCTTTAAATTTTTAAAATAGAAAACCAATATATAAAAAAAACAACAAAAAACCCGCTGTGAGTGTTTTGGTGCAAAGAAAAATAGAGGTGTAGTGCAGTGGAAGTGCTGCTAGGAGAGGGATAGCAAGAATGAATGAACACTTTGTGAAGTGCAGGTTAGAAATGACAAGCAGATGCAATGGTTCAGTGCATAAAATGAGAGGACAAATATTCCTCATGTGCTTTGCCCCTGCTCCAACTATTCATCAAAATAAGTAAGTGCAGCCCACTTATGCCACCACAAGTTTAGAAAAATAAATCAAAAATATACATAGCCCCAAATTAGGTACTATATAGCAGAATTGATCTACCTATCGGTAATGATATTTTCTATAAAAGAGCAAAAATGAATTTTTTCTGTCCTCCAAATTCTCAGTTCTGAGCTGCTGATCAGACCTGAGAATTTCTGTAGTAAGCCAAACTGATTTTGTTTTAACAGAGAATCACTCTGACCTGCAGCAGTTAGGGCTGGAGTGGACACCTCACACCCTGTCAACGCTAAAACCGCCAGCACCATGGAAACATACAGACGAGAGCGCCGTCCCCCTGCAGACTTCCCCATTGCTGAGCTCAACATCTGGGTTGGTCAATGCTACACTGAGCAACTCCTATTAAAACAGATATGGAACTTATTAAGGAACAGTGGGGCTGCAGAAAAAAAATGCTGTATTATTTTCCATAGCAGAGGGGGGGGAAAAAGGATTGAAAATACCAAATTGATTACAGTTGCACTTTTTTATGGTTTCTTTCAGTGAGTCCAGAAAGCTTAGCTGAAGGGCTTTTTCAAATTATTTGTCAGAGATGGAAAATGTGCAGGCAGAGGTAAGGTAGTTGACCATGAAGGCAAGAAACTTTAGGTAGATTTTTCTATTAAATATGCTCTGCTGAAAATGCTGCTGGGTATGATGTAATTTACATTTCAAGATAAAACCACTCAAAAGACTATTATTAGTTTAACAATGCCTGCTAAAGAATCAAGACATGTCAAGTTTTTGTCCTGATGCCAAGCTACTGTAAAATTGATCACATGGAAAGAAAGTTATGACTTTATTGAAAGCCAGATTTAGCACTTTTCCAGGTCCGTAATGTTTGAAAGACGAGCTCCTATCCTGATATGTCGAATTGGAAATGTTTATTAAAGGTGTGGGATGGTGCATGTTTTGCCATATGATGTAATTTGAATCTGAAGGAGTCAACTCCAAGTTGAGGAAGCAGAGGAAATCACAGTGAAAAGAAAACCAGGTAGATTGTTTATACAGATTCAACCACAGATATCTGGAAAAAGGGTCAGTATTTATGCAATATAAAAACTAGATCACTGCATATGTATGTATATATTGTAAAAGAGGCTTAACCCTCACAGCCGGGCAAATAGAAAAAAAAACATCCAGGTCTGTTCTGACATCCAAGAGATATCTGTAGCAGTTTTGAATAAGGCACCTATCCTGGCATCCTTTTTTTTACCTGCTTATCTTGATGTAATGTCAAATCACCATTCATCAACATGAACTTTAGACAGAGCTTGGCTTAACACAGCTCACACATCATCTGGAGGGCGAAGGGGACTAGATGGATAACGGGTAATCAGAGGGAGCTTCGTGACAGAGACTGAAGATGCACAGGAATGGAATGCAGGAGGGAGGAGGGGATGGAAAAAGGAGGGAGAAAGGCCTGTCAGGGATAACGGAGTGGTGGCATTTATCTGCCTCTGGATCAGAATGAGAGAAGGAGGGACAGAAAGATGGACACTGGGAGGGAAGACATCGAATTTGATGGGTTAGCGGCAGGCACAAAGTTCAGTGTGCTCTGTGATCGTTGAAAGCCAAAGAAAACGGTGCGGTGTCTTCAGTAGATGAATAAGTGAGAGTCCTATCATTGAGATTGTTCTATCCAGGGATTCTTGTCATTAATAATTAAATCCACAGATTGTACTATGGAATACATCATTTACTATGTTTAATTTGGCCTGACTTTATGAAAGCAGTGTTTTCCAGAGCAAATGAAATACTTCTTCTGTTCCTCCAACATCTTAACCCTGAGATATTTCTTCACATAAGGAACAAAACCTTTAAATGCAACTTCAACAGTCTTTTTCCAAAGGTTTTACAATAATTTCACATTTCACAGGTGCTTTTGTCTGGAACTCTTTTAAACACATTCACTGTGTTGGCAGAATACTCTAGATAAAGCTATTAAGAATTATCTTCATAAAAAAATTAAGCTAAATCTTCATACTATAAATACATAGATTGTATTTATCTATGTATATATATATATATATATATATTTTTTTTTTTTAATAAAAAACCCAGATTATAAGTTTCAAGCATTAACCTGCTAACTCAGTTATGTTGCCATCATTGCTATGAAATACAGTAGAGAATAAAAGTATATTTTGTACACCTATCTAAACTGCTATTAATTTAGTATGTGTAACTGCTGTGATCAGTTTGCACTATTATTTTAGTCATTGTACTATCAGAATTTCATAACATATCCTGAAATGTTAACTCAGTAAAACTTTATTAAAAATATTTCATCCTAACTAGCATCAAAATATCTAAAGATTTTTCAATTTTAACTATGAGGATTTTATAGATATTTTTGCTTTAATTGATTTGATCAGATATTAGTTTCATTTAAATTTAAAATGCAGTTAAAGCAGATGATATTTACAGATAAATGGCTAGAATGGGTAGACTAATATGTTTTTTTGGCATTCTGAAGCTAGAAAATGAGTGCATACATGGATAAAGTGAGTTGGGAGCAGGAGATGATCGATTGGTGCGGTGTAACAGAGCAGAGGCGGTGTGCTGGAATGTGGACGAACAAATGAGAAAAGGAAAAGCGAGTGAGGGATGCAGAGTCTGGTGAGGTGTGTTTTCCCATACCGCTGTGCGTGTCCCCTCTGTTCGACCCTGTTTTATGGTACTTTTATAGCCTCTGCGTACTGTAGTCATCCAGATTCTATTCTCCAGGGCTTTGCTCACCTCGTCAACCCTGACTCCAGGCCTCAGGCTGGGTCAACTGGCCTGTAACACCTTAACCCCTCCTGACATCCTCCTTCCTCCTCACACACACACAGACACACACACCGAGACACAACACCCTCCTGATCCTTGTCTAATTCAGTCCAGATCAAACTTAAGTTCCTTCACTTTTCTTCCATTATTTCAAACTAACATCTGCACTACTCCTTTCCACACAGCCATCCATCACATTCAGTCTGTTTTATGCATGGATAGTTTGTTTATGTTATATTTCTTAAATGCAACTCTCATTGTGCAGCTGGATTTCCATACTGATCCATAAGACAACACTGCCATCAATCAATTATTTTGGTGTTGTAATCAAGTATAAATAGTTTTCAAAAACTAGAATATTTTATCTTTGATTCTGTAAATCACCACTTTTCTGTTGAAGAAAAGTGGTGATTTAGGAATTAACTGTCCTACTCCAGTGTAATAAATATTTTTTTAGATATTATTTCCAGGCAGAGTTGGGTAGTAACTAGCTACATTTACTCAGTTACATTCACCTGTGTAACATTTTGGAAAAAATGTTGAAGTGGTACTACTTTCACATTGAGTACAATTTTTGGGTTCTCTTTCTAGTGTTACTGTGGCATGAAATCCACTGTCTTGCTCTGTTTCTGCCGATTGACAACTCGAAGATATTAGCTGCACACACAAAAAGCTTAAGGATAAGGATGAAGTGTTGGCATGTTTGTTGACATGACTGAAACAAATTGGATGGAGATGAGGTAACCTCGCCTGAAGCAGTTTGTGTTCTCCTTATCTACCTGAAGATGTTTACAGCTGGAATTATCTGGTCTTTGGTGATCCAGACAGTTAAACTAGAACAGCATGTCTGGATAAAAGAACAAATCATTCTTAACTCACTTTGCTACCTACCAATTAGCTTTCTGTGAAGTCTGACTTGACTATTCTGCTTTTGAACAATTATGAAGTTCTATATTTTAACGACCGTAACATAAAAAAGGAAAACAAAATGGGACAGCAAGGAACAAGAGGTCATCGAGGAGTCATCCATGTACAGAAGCTATTTGTCCTTGATGCAGCTGTCTCGGATTAAAAATCCAACCTCGAGACCTTTGCTACATCTACCCTCCGCTATTCAGCCTGTTTCCTGTCTAATTACAGTGAATAAAGGCCAAAATACTTTTTTTTTTTTTTTTTAAGTGTTGAGAGTTCTTTGACAGGGGTAGTCGTTTTTCTTAAAGAGTCGCATTGTTGGTTGAACAGTTTATAGACTCAAAATGGTGGAGCTTCTTATTAATCAATTTTTTTAAATTATTTTTTCAAAATTAGACCTGGTAGTTTCCAACCACAAAACTCACAGTTTGCATTATGGTAATCTGTATAAAACAAGATTATCTATTATTTAAACGCAAAGACTAATTAATTACCGTGTTGATGATGACCTTTAGGGCGTAGCAAGAATGCTGTCCATGTTAGCAAGGGCAGCATTGCTTAAATTATCATTTTCTTGTCTGCAATCTACTGAATGTTTTGACTATCTGACAGATGAATAATTGACGATGGTGAGTTTGCTCTTTGAGTCCCTGTTACTCATTAATGGCATCCATACTATTGATGGGAAATAAAGCCCTGCTCATTGGACTTTTTGACCAGATGGTGACTGTCTCATTGGTTTTTGACCAGACTGTCACGGGGGTGATAAATATACAATAAAAAGCATCACTTTCTGATCGACAGCTGATTTCATTGTCTACCTCCAGTTTTGTTGTCTTGCTTAAAACAAACAACAACAAAAAAACAAATTAAAACAAGGCAATGTTTCTTACTGTATTTCTCCATTAATTTCTACATTCCTATGTATAACTTCATATATTTTTGATGGATTTATTAAGCAGTTGGTCTATGCTGAATTTATCTTTTGCAACTTTTTCCTCGTTCAAACACAGAACGTAGTTTGTGGTAGTCGTTTCTGCAAAGATGGTTTTGCTGGTCTGTAACACCAGTTTCTCACCGTTTTTTGTCAAATCCCCTAAGTTTGGTTCTCTGATAAATCTCTGGTGGTCTTAACCGTTTTTAAGTCAGCAGAACAATTTTAACCATAAATCACATTAGAATTGCAAATTATCTAATGTGGTAAAACTTATAGTGTTAAGTATTTGCTATTACTCAACACGTGTCCCCATGCAAATAAACAATAAAGAAGAAATAAGCCTCATTCTGTGGCTGTGACAACAAGAGGATGTCTTCCTAAGCCACTTCATACTGAATGAATGGAGCCAGAGTCCATCTCTGTGAGCGTTGTACCAACTTTCACCTCCACAAACAGGAATTTGCGGAACGAACTAATAAATAAATACAACTCAGCAGGGAGACGACTCGAAGGGAGCCAGTGATTGGGCGGTATAAAGAAGCCTCTTAGCTTCACAGTGTGTGTGTATGAAGGTGTGTTTACAGGACTGCATGTACTTTACTGGATTTCTGAGTAATGGGAGACATTTTATATCTAGTTCAGCTCTAAGGTGAAATGTTTACAAGTGCAGATCACATTTATGTTTTCATACTGAAAATGAAATGTTTCAGACTTTAATAAAACATAAATATGACAGATGGTGGGTAATACAAATGGGAAAAAACTAGATAACAGCAAGCACATAGATTTATAAGAAGATACAAATAATTCTTATTTATAGTGGTAGTAAATTTTTTCATTCCCCTGCATTAATCTTTGACATTGTATCTGCTGATGAACACCGTGTTAGTAAGTAATATTATTATCAGGCGTGGGTTCATAAGAGATTTGTATGATAAAAAATACCAAAGTTTCACCACTATGTATTTTACTACATGACTCTTAATATTTTTCGGAGCTGGAAATGTTGTTGACGAATGCTAAGTGTTAGCAGCATAATGTCCAATTTTCAAATTCTGTCCAGGAATATCGGGGGATTTTATTGATTTATGATAATCTCTGGGTTTTTATTGTTTTTTGGGGGACCAATAGGCGTCCTTAAATAGGCCTCAATAGGCATGATGCATAGAATACAACTGCCTTTCTCATTCGGGAGCTGCTGCCTGAGGCTGGTTCAAAGCGAGCGGCGGGGAGGAGCGAGACGGCTAGTGAGCAGATAGACTGAACACAGTGGGCAGCTGTGCTGTAGTTGATGCTTAACTTAGCTTTATGGACGAACCGGAAAATAAATTTATCACCATCCTGGTTGCAACAAATGAGTGGCAGAGCGTACCGTGGTGGTAGATAGCTACAGCTCCTTTGTCTGACAAAGGAGCCAAATCCAGTCGTTCACATGGACATAAAAGCTATAGAAGGCTGTGCAAAGCTGATTAACTCAAAGTTTACTCTTGGCTGTAGATATGGCATTGCTCCATGTATTATTACACATTTCTTTTTGAGGAATATAGTTGCTTCACTCACTGTTTGGGGATAAACAAATTTTCAAATTGATTGCATTTAGTTTGTTTTCTGAGTAACTTGTTTTGTCTGCTAAAATACACAGTAGATCTGATAACTTATGAGGTTAATAGTGGAACAGGCATACAATAACTCCATTGTGCAGATTTCTTGGATTTTGTTGCAGATATATCTTCAGTCATCATGATCTGTATCTAAACACAATATGACATGAGCCCCGAGTTCAATGTGTAAAGGATGAATTATGAATTGGTTTGATGTTATTAAGGAGAAATTAGGAGATTATGTTCCCATTTTTCCCTAAATAGTCCTAATACATGACATTTAACTTAGGCTTATTTGAGTTATGGACAGTTCAGGAGTTCAGGCTCAAGCTGTTACTAGCATCCATTCCTGGTGTAGCAAGAGAAAAAACACATCCTTGGTAACAACCACCTGCTTCAGCCCTCTGTTCTTCAGTTGAGCCAAGTCAGATGGAGACAAATAGTTTTCCTCTTCTTGAATGACTCACAGTTGTCACTAAATGGATAGGCTGCCTCAGGGCCCAAACAGCTGATACTGAGAAGCAGGAAGTCTGGTTTGTTTACCTCACAATGAAAAAGAGAGAAGCAGGAAGTCTTAGTCTTTATCTGCCTGATCTCAGGTCATCACTCGTTTTATCCCTCCAGCCAAGTGGCTCAATCCCCGACTTAGGCCGCTGAAGGGCAGAGATGGAGATATGTGGGGAAGCAGAGAGGTCAACAAATTATGCTGTAAATAAAGGGAAAAACTTGTATGACTAAGATTGTTAATGTTACATGTTTCTGCTGTTGGTATAAAAAAAGGTGTTATTGAATGTTATTGAATAGATGCATAGCATCCTATATAGAGGGACAACATAATGTAGCTGGTATGTAGATGAAGCCTGTTTGATGATGAGTTAGTTTTATCTTCACAGAACTATTGGTATTTGCGGGGCTGTAATTGCACGCAGTAATAGATTTATATCCACACTGTGGTGAAATTAAACATTTTTTATCATCACTTGTCTCTTTGAAGCTCATGATCTAAAATATTATGATTAAAAGCTTAAGTCAATACGCCAAGTTGTTTTAACACTAAGTGTTGAAGTTGAGACTCAGAAGGAGCAGTGTTGCCATCAGCCTGCTATGAAGCAGTACACAACATTTTTAACTTGTAAAATTACTAAAAGACCCAAAGGAGTTTGATTATGGGATCCGCGTTTATTTTGTGGACCGAGAGAATGCATACCACCTTAAGGCATTGTGTAGGAAGTCTGGAGAACCTGGGATACTTTCAAGGGTCATCGATTCCTTGTAGAAAAGCAAAGCAAGTGATCTGTCCTCGCTGTTGGGATAAAGTCGAGGTCATTCCTAGTGCAGGTTGACATCTGCTCCCTATTGCTCATGTTGTGGTGCTCATTGTTAGAATCTCAAGGCATAACACGAGTTTGTTTTTGAAGATGATGCTGTTCTGCTGCCGTCTTCAAGTCATGATCTTTAGTGTGTGCTTGATGAGAGCCAGCTCAATTCACAGTTCAAAGTTGGACTCAGAAGGTAAAGCTTAGCTTGGGAGGGGTTTTGGGTTTCTCCTTTTTTTAAAGCAAATTTTGATTTGATTCAGTTAAGAAGCATTTTCCTTTGCAAGTGAAATGCCAAAGCCAGTGAGTTAATCACAATGAACAGAATTCAATATGAGTCTTCTTTTATCTGCAAAAATTTCACTATTATCTTGGTAAATGCCAATTATCTCATATTTCATTCACTTACTGAATGAATGAATCTGTTAGAAGGGTAACATAATATTTTTTTATCCTAACTGAACTTAGGATAAAAAAATAATTTTCTTAAGATTCCTAACTGAATCTTAGGGAAATTAGTAAAAAAAAAAAAAAGTTCTAGCATCTTTTTTATTGTTCTGATTCTTTTTTGACTCTTTTTTAATTTAAACTGTCAGTGCTCCATTCTTTATTATCCACCTTTAGTCCAAAAATCTGTAAATGAGCATAGCAGACAGTGAACCTAAAGATGCATTTTGCATTACTGTGACAACCACACCCAGTGCAACAATTTAACAGCTTTGTGATCGAACCCTAATTGTTTAATTATTTCATCGCAATCTGTGACCAAGCATGTAATCCACAGCAGCAAATTACTTGCCTTTAACCGCTACTTGCATCACTTAATCACTGGTGATTTAAAGTGTTTGGGCAGCTGCACATCTTGAAGGTGACCTAGAAATGTTACAGTGCAGCAAGAGTGTAAATGAGTTTTGCAGTGTGATGGAGTGAAGGCAGGACTCTGAAGGTGAATAAAACTAATTTATTCTGAGGGGGATAGATGGCTTTGCAGATCATGCATGTACTTTCACACGCGCACACACACACACAATATTGACACACAGTAGACACACTGTGCTAACTGAACATTACTGAAACCATGTGGACTCGCATGCACTTGTGCACACGTAACCTCTACCTCCATCCCTCGCTCCTTCCATCCTTCTGTGTCTGTCACCACCAGAGGATTACACAGTGGGATACCTTACACCACTGTTCCAAAAAAATATAATAAAAGCGCTCTGGAAAAGATCTGCTTGAAGCAAAAAAAAAAAAGCAACCATTTTTTTCCCCCCATCAGTCTGTCTGCCTCTTTGTTACTTTAGCAATTCTTTTTCCATCTTTTTTTTGACTGGCCTACAATTTGTCCAGTGCTTTTAATATTGCACTGGGAAACTCTTCCCTTTTGTTTTGTGTTTGTCTGATTAGTTACATAATCTGGTGGAAGATTAAAGTTGTATATGAACCCAAATATAATAAAACTGGAAAACTGTGGTCAAAAGTTGAATAAACTAAATCAGAATTGACAAAACCACACTGAAACCTCATGAAAGCTTTGTTATTGTTGGCTTTGAGTTGCTTTACAGAAGTTTGTTACAACTAGGCATTGATGATTTGCTGACATCCCAGAGGCAGTACTGATTTATTTCTGGTAATTATGGATTGTAGTAAAGTCAGTATTTCCCTGTAATTACTTTATGGCTCTGTCTCATTAACAAGAAAACCAAATTGTATGCAGAAAAAAATTATTCGTTTTTCCACATTTAAGTGAAAACTCTTTTCTCATTCTGATGAACACATTCTGCATTGTCTGGTCTTTTGAACCAACGTTAATGTTTTGCTACAAATCAAAAGGCATATTAGGAAATAATTGTTATAACTTTGGTCAGATTGAAATAAAACATAAAGCATTCTTAATAAAATCAGTTAGCTCATGCATCTAGCATTCTTATACATCTTTATTTTGATATCAGCATACCAACGTTTATTGGAGGTAGTCACACCATCAAAGTTTTATACCAGCGTATGCAAAGCTGGAACCCTGAGGAAAGAAAGGAATTTCAATTTCTAAATTCATTTGATGCAATCTTATGACTTTTGTCAGAATACCATTTTTGCAATGTATTTAATTAGGTTTACAAGTAATATTGAAGCTATTACTTGAGAACATTTTCAATATTTCACACTTAAAATAAGATATGAACATTAAGGAACTAGATAAAGAAACACAATTGAAATCAGAACTTGTTACAAGTGATAAATAGAAATTACATTATTACTTGAAAGTAATACACATGTAAATCAGCAAATCAGCATTGATTGTGTGCTTTCAAACCTGGAGGAAAGATGCTCTCACTGATTCCAGATTTCCTTAAGATCTGCAGCATCTGATATTCCAAACTGCATGTCGGATTTCTTTGGCATATGTTTTCGCTCTTGGTGCCCACAAGTCCTTCAGCTTCTCTCATGTTTGCGAGCGAGCACAGTGACAATGGCTTCACTTCCTGTTTTAAAACCTCAGGGGGAAATTTGTACACTGCCTGTATAATCTGTGAAATCTGTCTTAAAGCAGTAAATATGAAAGTGTGTGTGGCGAGAAATCATATCCGACCCTGAGGGGACATCTTGGAGGCATAGGAGATGAGTCCTGGCGTATATTTCCTCTTTTGGTTACACTCCGTTCTAAACACACACAACATTTATTACACATCTTCCTCAACTTCCTGTGAGATTTCAGATTTGTCTTTCAAAACTGTCACATTTTTTTAGTACACTTAAGCAGACAGCTACCCTTATCAGGAACACACTGTCTCGAGACATTTCCATTACTTCTTCTAAAGCACACTCTCACTCAGTCACGCCGTCACTCACTTACATAGAAGTAGGAATGCCAGGTATGTTGCTTCCATGCAGGCCAGAAAAGGAAGAGCTCTGTGTAAGTGATTGAAGCTGTCCAGCTGCTCTGGGCTGTGATATGATGAGAAGATAACGCCACTTTGAGATGAAAGCTTTCAAAATGTCTTTATCTTTTCTGCTTGTTCTTAGCCTACAGGTCTTTGTTCCTGTCCTCCACGCCAGTGTTCTTTTTATTTTTGTGTGTCTGCATTGTTTTGCCGTCATCCTCCGTCAGTTGTATTTAGACAGTATGATATTTGAGTGTTGGTCTGTTTTTATAGCAAATTAATGAATTTCATCATCCCTTAAAAACAGACAAAATTTTAAAAAATTCTCTTTACTGAAGAAAACATTTCCACCTGCAGCTTAAAGGTAATACCGAGGCAGAAGTGTGATTGTTCTGTCAGAAGCTGTGTGCCTTGGACTCATATAGAAACCTACTGACATTATGTAACATATTTTAGTTTATACTCCAGTTGACCAGAGGCTACCAATAAACGCCAAAAAATCTTAAAACTAAAGATGGCTGAGGCAGATTTTCCCCTGACAGGCTTTTGTCAGTTCAAGCTTCTCACACGTTGAGTAAGCATACTAGTTTGCAAGTATCACGTGATTAATTAAATTATTTACATTTAAATGTATAGTTTTTATTTAAAACTATTTATTTGCCAATTTAAAGATGGACAACTGTAGAAACTGTTACTTTTAAGATTAACTGGTTGTTGTCTATTGAACTGACAC
Organism: Xiphophorus hellerii; assembly: GCF_003331165.1. Lineage (NCBI taxonomy): Eukaryota > Metazoa > Chordata > Actinopteri > Cyprinodontiformes > Poeciliidae > Xiphophorus > Xiphophorus hellerii. The sequence continues at coordinate 3,210,265 of NC_045680.1, forward strand.
AATGACAGCATGCTTTTGCACCTGGGAGTATTTCTAAGCAGTTTGTCTAAAAAATATGTCAGGCAGCTGATTTTCAGTAAATAGCAACAGTTTGGAGAGAGGTGTCACTCCCAAATCAGTGATCTGATTTTCATAAAAAGAACTTTAAACTGCATAAACCTTTTGATGAAAAATATTTGTGGTTTTGAAACATTTACAGATGCTGCAGTAACTCTGTCTATTCTTCCTTGCCTTTAGTCCCACCCAGTTCCTGATGGGCAGCTATAATATGCAGTTCCAGCATAACTACTACAATGTTCAGACAGTGTCAAATAAAATAAAAATAGTGTTGTAATTTTTTTTCTAAACATACATCTAATGTGACAGAGACAGTTTTTTTTTTTTTTTTACATGTCTTGACCTTTATGGCAGTGTTTATTTCCCGTCTTAGCATTAGCATATTTTGGATATATGACTTGTTGATGATTTGGCTTACAGCACTTCGGTAAACTTTTGTTTAATTGTATACAACAAAAAAACATACATGAGAAACTCTGGGATTTGTATAAATGAGGTAAAACTTGATGACCGATGTTTAAGCTGTTCTATGCTTTTCAGTGTCCCTACTGTGTACTCAAACTATGACACAGTCACACAAGAAAAGAGGTTGTAGTTAAAATTGGCTGCATAAAAAGCATGCTGAGCTTGCTGAGGGTTTGACTGACATAGTCACAGTAAGAAGACATTTCTGCTTACAAGTAAAGTTTTCATGCTAGAACAAAAACAGGCCTTTACTCATGTCTTTTCTCCTTTTTGTGTATTGTAGTCTTCATCTGTCTAATCCATCTTAATGTCATTTCATTACATTCAACAAGCTCTTCATCCAGCATTTGGCAAGATGCTCCTTTCCTTTCCCTCAGCTCCTAACAGCTTGCCCCCTGAGAGATCCGGTGACGATTAGCCTTTAATTAATTGAACATAATTTCTCCATTCAGATGCTCTCTGGGGCTTGTTTTTCTGCCTCCTTGCAACCAGATGCTCTTTGACCGTATCCAGCTGCAGAGAAAAGGCCTAATTTCCTCAGTAGCTTTGTCCGACCAAATGATGTTGTCAGTGTCCCATGACTGAACCCAGGATTTGCTTTGTTTATGTGTCCATTTTGGCTGGGTTTGATTAAAATTGTGCAGGTGCTGGTAATGAACAAAGGGTTAGGGAGTATTTTGGCATCAGAAGCTCCACCTTGGTTTGGGAAAGTATTAGGTGCTCTTACAGTGACAGTGCAAATGTTTTATCTATTTTATGTGTTCTTTACAGTATAGTCATTATCAAGGATAAGATTTCGACTGTAAAATTTTGTTAAAAAGTGTTAATGAGAAATTGCAAAAAAAACCAAAATGTCTAATTTATTTTTTTTTAAATTAACTCAAGCTAAAATATAAGAAATTGATTAATGATGGTCATTCGTGATTATCTACACCATTTGTTGTCTTAAAACTATGCTGCAGAGACTAAAGTAAAGTTTGTTAATTTATACTATATTTCATAGTAGTTTTAAGTGCACTTTTCCCCAGAAAATATACCTTTCTGCTTTTTTGTGGAGTATGACAGAAACAAGGATTTTCTGGTAACGTTTTTGTGCTACCTGCTCTGGGAACCAGCCTGCAGCCAACTACTCACTTTGTCACTTTTATCTTACTGTAACTCTAGTTTTTAAAATGTTCAAAGGAGTAAAGTATGAGCTCCTTCAGTTTCCAAACCATGATTGTTTGTGTTTTTTGTGGCAGATGTAACCTGCACTAAAATAATCAGAACGTATTTTACGTTCTGATTATTTGGAGGGATGGAGGGATGGAGGGATGGAGGGAGGGAGGGAGCGAGCGAGCGAGCACACTTTAAGTTCCGGGTCGGGGGTGGACTCGGGTCCTCTTCATGACGGTTGCTGCTGTCGCTGTGGCTGGCTGCGTGTGTTAGCGTTTTCCTAAATCGCTGCAAGAACATTGCTAAATCGACTCAGATTAACACAGCCGAAGCACCACATTGGTTGTTATGACAACTACTCGACGGTGAGTTGTTGATCTTATGTCTTTCGTTTTTTTTAAAGTAGAAACTTGGTGGCGACATGCCCACTTGCGATTTATGTATTGGCGTTTTAAAATGGTTTTGTAGACTAAAAATCATTCTTTTTCTGTTAATTATGTGGCCGAATTAAAGATATGCCCTTAAAGAGTTAAATAAGCCCTTTGATTTAGTCCTTTAGGGATGTTTTTAGTTATTTTTCATTTGATTTTGTGAACAGCCAACAGAACTCTGCAGTTGGTTGGTTGCTCCGTAGTTGCGCAACAAAACCAGAAACCAATTCAATGTTTATTGAAATAGTATTTAAGTAAATTAAGTTTAATTTACTTTAGTGTCAATTAAACTTGGATAGAACTTAAAAGTGCACTTTACTTTGATATCTTACTTGACTTTACTTTGATATCTTACTTGACTTTAATTTGATATCTTGTCTGACTTTACTTGATCTGTAATATTAATGTGATTAACTTTAAACTTATTTGAATGATTCCTGACAAATATTATTTGGAATATAGCTATGTATTTTTCTGAATTTTTAGTTGTTGGATAGCAGGTTAACTCTGGTTAAATGCTAATTTTAGTTTTATGTATGACCTCGTTTAGGTCAGGTTTTTTCCCCCCCACTGTTTCCACGTCAGGATGGCGAGCTACCACCGGATCACCGCAGCTTTGCGGTAGGATGTAACTGAACCGAACTACCTCATTTTTCCCGGACCTTTATTTTTTTTCCCTCCTCCCTCCTTTTGCTTCCCTTGGATTATGGACTAAAACCAGTTGGACTATTGTTTGGTGAATCATTAATCACCTTACCAACAAAAAGCACGGACTTGAATGAGAGAGAGAAAAACTCTTGGATGTCATCAGGGTTTATTTATTTGTTATTGTTGTTTTTCTTGTTGTGTTTATTGTTTATATTTATAAGAAACTATTATTATTATTCAATACCTTCCTAAATATATGGAAAAATATACATGCAAATACAATAACTTAACTTTACTTTCTGTCTGATAGTGTTTATTCACACACGGGCTCCTCAGTCGAATCCTTCTGATTGCCATATCACCATTATTGGCCGTAGTCAGGCGCCTAGCCTCAATTAGCGTTACACAGAAAACATGATCGAACAGCTGAATTAGCCTTTTTTTTGTATGCAACTGAAAAGCAAAACACCATCAGTAGGAAGAAACCAATGGAGCAGGAGGGGGAGACACTGTCACTTTGTTAGATACAGCTGAAAAAAATAGGAAATATAACACAGAAAATCTTGGTGGTTTTAAAATCCTCACTCCTGAAAACCATTTTATACATTGTCTCTGGCAACCAGACCATGCCTGGTCTGATGTTTTAATTCTCCATATTTGTACAATATGACTTTAATTTTTGTGGCTTTTGTGGATATCTATATTTACTATATAAATATCCAAAAATATTAACCATATAACTTTGAATACTGTCCTCTAAGACTGTTTCAAATGTATTTCCAGCCGTTTGAGAATAAGTTCAAATTGTTATCTACTGAATCATCTTCTCTTGGCTAAAGAAAAACCTGACAGTCATTCTTTCTTTGTATCCATCCATCACTTGATATAAGTAAAGTCAGGTAACAGGTAACAGTTCCAGGGGAAAAATCCAGACATATCTTTCCTTAATAATTCTCTCAACTCCCATCTGGCCAGGGAACACAAGTGTTCCCTGGCCAGATGGGATTTATTGTTCTTATGTGGAGTTTTGAGTTTGACCCAGTTTGAGGTAATAGTGCTTTATAATCAGATATCCGAAACACCCCAACTTTCTTCTGTCAAAGTATTATCACAAATTTTAATGTTGAGACGGCAGAGAATGTTGCCACATCTTGATGTATATAAAAAAAAATTGCCGTCTTCTAATCAAAGCATGCTTGAACTTATATGCTTTTATTAACCTTATATTTTATAGCTTGATGCCTTAAAAGTATCTTAAAGGAACAAAAAATCTGTTGCTGCATCTAGTTCCCTCTTACTACGGTGCAACAGAAAGTGCAGGACACAGTCATAGAGGTAGTAGAAGCAATGAGTTCTGGATATGAAGAGACCGTGTGATCCACACAGATGACAGAAATAGTTTCCCTTTGGTGTGCACTGCAAGACCACATTCAGATTTGGTCTTTAGTGAAAAATACCATTACCAAGCTCAGTGCTGCAACACTTCTTAGATGGCGTATTGAGATGAAAGGCCTGACCTTTGTTGCTGGGTTCACAGTTTGCCTTATCTGGTTTCCGAAAATCCCTCGAGTTGCCCCCTAAGCATTCCACTCTAGTGTTAGTGGACCCTTACATGCAGTATATGGAACCAATAGGGATCGGGTTGCTATTGGAATAATTTAAAGTTTTGCAGGTAGTTTGTCTTTTAGACCAACACAAACTACCCTCATTTTAAGATTTTGATATGTTAAAAATGCCTAACATGTCAGAGAAGAATGTTGGGCATTTTTATTCATTTCTATGTCACCTAATGACCCAACTTACTACAACTAGTTGTCTTCAATTTTAGTTACTGAAAACAATCCCCGTGTATGTCATTTAAACTAAGTATGAATGAAATTGTTCTGTGAAAACTTCATGTTTGTTAGAGAACATCAGTGAACTAATGACATGAGGAGGACAGAGGATCACAGCAGGCAGTTCTGAAGCAGAGTTAAGTTATAAATCAAGTTTTCCAGGATTTGAAACTTGATTTAAAAGCTAGAACATAGTCATAGAGGTAGAAGAATGAATGGACTGCTGTCCATTCTCCAAAAATAAAGGGTATGACTCAACTGTGTTCCTGTCAAGACTAGGCCATTTATCTGAACGGACAGTCTTGGCATTAAGAGCATTGAAGAAGGAGTCAATAGAGCCATGGTGTCTGTGGAGGAGCTCCAGATCTCCAGAAACCTGGTCTATTGAAGAGTAGGAAAAAGGAAATACTTTTTTAAAAAACAAGTCATAAGAAGTTCCATTTGCATTGAGCCACAAGCGATGTAACACAGCAAAAAAGAACGTGCTGTGGTTGGGCAAGACCAAACTGAACTCCTTGGCCAACAAGCAAAACATTGTGTTGGGGAAAGCTAACACTGCACAACATCCTCAATATGGCAATGCTATTGTTTTAGTCACACTCCACAACATTCTGGTGTAGAACATTTGTTTCTGACAGTAAAAATATCAAAATGAACCAAAAAAGAGGTAAAAAAAATACTCAGAAGTACACTACAGATGCTCCTTTGCAAGCTTACAGGCAAAAAAGCATCATACTTTACAAGTCAGTATTTTTGAAGCATTAAACAATCCTCTTGGTGATACAAGCAACCAGCAGAGCAGCCAAATTCCTTGTTATTATGTTTAAATTTGTGTTTGTAACATGACAAAACATGAAACTTACATGGGTATAAATATTTTTACAAGGTACTATACCCTGCTCTGTTTGAAATCAAGCTGATGTAATGGACTTAACTGTGTTTTCAGCTAATTAGCAGTCAGGTTAATTCTGTTTTTGCATTTAAAATTAGTTTGTGTTATGTTTTTTACTGACATTTTATTTAAAGATACGTTATATCCATCTTACTCACACTAGTGCCATTTACCAGATTCCAGATTGTTTTAGCTGAGCGATAGCTGCCTTGTTTCTGCTTGCTTCCTTCCAAGCATTATTCTTTTTGGCTTTAGTGATACTTTGAGGAAACGGGAAGCAATGATGTGAGGGAAAGTACTCTGGCTTTGGGAACTAAAGCAAACATGAATCAAGCGTGTTTGGTTTCAGCTCTTGACCCATCCGTCCTTTTCTCGTGTCTGTTGAGTCCAAATGTGCAAAACTGTATCACTCTGAAAATTTCACACTGTAGCTTTTCTTTTCTGTTCTCTTAGCTTTAGGTTATTAAGTATTTGACCCATGTGAAAAGACTTTCATGCCACGAAGGATACAAATAAGCAAACATGTTGGTGGAGATGGAACATTCTGGATTTATCCCACGGGGAAAACATGTTTGTTAGATCAAAGCCGTGTCTCATCTCATTTTGCTGAAAAAGTACAGGAGTGAGCTATAGAGGGATCACAAGACTTAATAAATGTATATCTCCTGTCAGATCTTGGCAAAAAAGGATGTGGATGAGCACAAGGAGTCCATAGCAGACATGTAATACTGTACATAAATCTGCTTGTGTGTATGTGAACTGACCCTAAATCTGGGACTAATTTAACAGAACTGCAACAACAGAAGCAATTTTGATGATAAAGCACTCCACATGGTACAAAATTACCATCAACTACACAACCGCATCATATTCACACATAAACACACGTGTACAAGCTTCGGAAGCTATGCTTTCCAGGGCAATGGATTTTGTTTGAATATATAGTGAACAATCATATTTTTGCTATTTATTTTATGATTAGTTGGATAAAAATCTTCTTTTTTTTTTACATTTTAATTAACTAACTGACCTTATTACAACAATAACATACCTATCACAGTAGTTCCTGATTGCAGAGCATTCACACGTTACATCATAGATGGAGTTAATTTATGTTTGCCAAAACATAATATCTGCTCACATCTTCCTCTTAGGTGGTTTGAGTTGAAGTCAAAGACATTTCTAAAATCCAGTTGTCAGCCAATGCAGTTCAGATTTTTGGTGATCACCCCTTTCATACAAATGAACAACTGATTAACTCATTTCTCTCTTTCTTCAAATTATATGAAATGTAGAAATGGAGGCTCTAAAACATCAACTAACGTACATCACAAGATGATTCATTTGTCCCAAAAATTTATGTTTTCATCTAAATTATAATAATAATTATAAGAGTGCTAATTATAATACACTATTTATGTTATATTGTCAGTTGCATGGAAATGTCCTAAATCCAAATAGATCAACTTTACAGTTCTAGTTCCAAGGTTTCCATTGTCACTACAAGAAGCATTGTCCTAATGTTGAGACCTTTGTGTCAGGATTACTGTTGCACTAAATGTGTTAATACACAAATGCCATGCAGCTGTTCAAAAATCCACACATTCTGCACATGTCACAGTGCTGGTGTGAAGCTGACATGATCCACACCTTAACCTCAATTAACCTCAATTTACACCTTAGCCCCATTCCTAAATTGCATCCCAGCTATTGCTCAATTCTACATGAGTTCTGTTCACAGTAACAACATAATCCCCTTTAAGAAAAACAGAAATTGGTGTAATAATTTAACAATCACCAAACAAAATTATCTCTACTTGTAAATGTGAACAAAAATTCCTACAGCCTCCATAATTTGAAAAGTGATTGGTGTTGAAGTCAAAAAAAGAGAAACTTTAGGAATAATGGCCCTCTCACAATTTTGACCCTTCCATTTTTGTCCATACCCATCTGTCCGAGGTTGACCTATTACTAGTGACCTTTCAACTGCCGGGATGCATGGATGCAGTCGGGTGTTTTATTAGAAGGTATCAATGTCACAATCTCAAGCAAACAGCTTTGCAAGCAGCTATCAAATGTCCAGATTCATGAAGACTTTGGACCTTGGTGTGTGCTTTCTTTCTTATTCTCGTTCAGCTTGCCTTTATTATAAGAATCTATTACCACACTGCTCTCAATGGGCTCTTTGTTCTGTGTGTGTGTGAAAGTATGCTTTAGAGAGTTTCACAGAATAGATCCATGTCATTTACATTGCAGTATGTCTGTGACCCTGGAAATAACCCAGAAATGCTTAATACCATGTCATCTAACAGTGTTTATCTCACTTTGATTCTCTAAGATCTGCTTGATATTTATGCTCCCTTTCTCATAAAAGCTGGAAATGTAGTTAGCTTAGGATGTTCACAGGAAAATTGGCATGCTTAGTAAAATGTATTTGTTGTCACTTACAGATATTTAAGTAATATGAATCCTTCAGAATGTATTTTGTAAAATCTAATGCACCTCATTCAATTCAGTATTACAGTTACTCTAAATCTGTTGCAGGTATAAGTACTATCAATATCTCAATACTTCATTATGTGTTTACATATTAAACATGTAAGGACCTTAAAATGATGATGTTTGACATCCATTCCCACAAGTCAGGTGTTTCCAGTTCCGAATGTGAAATCTCAAGAAGAACACCTCCTGAAACCAAAATGGCAACTTGGACAATGACCAACTTCCAGTCAACCTCAAATCCAATATGGCTGCTCTTTGCTTAGGGCATGATAGCTCCAGTTTTCAACTGTTTATTTCCACTTCAGACAGTTGGTTTCTCAGTGAATAACCTACACTGCTGCTGCTGTACAGTCACTGTTGTTGAACATGTCGCAGTGTTTCAGTGCTTGAAATAAATGTAAATATTTGGCTTTTGCCTTCTGTGGCTAATAGTAGTTAGCCTCTTCCACTGGGCACAATGAGCAAATCTGAATGTTTTTCCAGCAACTCAGTTGGTTGTGAATCCATCGCTAGCCTAATGGGTGGAGTAAAACTTTCAAGCAGGCTCTAACTGGAAGACATCTGTTGCTAACTTTTGATTTTAATATATTTTGAAACTGTTATTTGGCAAGTGTTTGTGGATCTTCTCTCTCAGGTCAATCTTAGTTTTTTCATTAAGCTGTTGGACTTGGTGCTTTCAATTTGTGGCATTACTCTAAACCTAGTAGCTAGCTTATAATAGTTTTCAAATTATTACATGTTTAACATAAAATACATTGTTTTGCTCTTATGTCTACAGTTTTACAATGGTTTCATACAGATAGTGAGCAAGCTTTTTCCTCAAAATGGTGTTCATCAGCTAAATCAGCTATTAAGGGAAACAGAATGGGAACTTTTATCTGTCGGTGACTTTTTTTTGCAGTGATTTTTTAAAAAAATGAAAAAGCACTGAATGTTGCTAATGCTGTGATGAATGTCTGTTTCCATAAGTGACATAAGAGCAGCATAGATTATTACCACCTGTTGCAACATTTGGTTACCATGGAGACTTAGCACAGACATGTGAACAGACCTAACAGGGAAGTCCCTGTAGCATCTGCTGCTCTGCTCCCAAGTGCAGTTTTATCGATTAATTTGCTGGTATCCATAGATTTTATCTATAGATTTTTGATATATGAAAAATAATTTAATTACTTAATTGTGAAAGAAATGGATTATACGCATAGTCACAACCATAATTGGGCAAATCAACACTTTGTCATTCAGAACGTCGATTCAGTGGTGCTTTAACCAGTGTGGTAGTGTCAAGTTAGTTGTATAAAATATTTGAATGTCTTCTCCATTTGTCTTAATGGAGACTGGAGACTCATCCCTGACTATCAGTCATTGCACAGACTAAAGAAGCTATTGTTTTGACTGAGTGGACTCAGGTTCATGGAAATTGAAGATCCATTACCTGGACACTGGCTTGGTTTAATTAGATTTGAGTTGACGTCACAAAACATTCATTCAGTATTACTCTCCAGACCTGCTGTCACCAGTAAGAAAGCCTATTGTTTTCTTACATTCACAGTCTATCTCCCAGATGTGAAACACCATCTTGTTTTTGTACATTCCTCCTGCGTCTAACAGAAACAGACACCCCAGATCAACAATTAATAACTTGCTTTGCCAAGAAAAGTATGGAAAAAAGAGATAAGCAGACAAGTAATACAAGGCTATGTAATATCTGTTAACTTTGTACTGTGTTTGTTTAAATGTGAGCATTTAAGGTCCCAGGAGGCAAAGTGAAAATGACAGAGGCTTAATTTAAAGACAGCTGGATCCAGTGCTATTAGCACAGAGAAGGTTGTAAAACAAGCAGGTATTTTGCTGCTGGGTCCTGTGAAGTTTTCATTTTATACAGTGACAGGGTTTCTCCTCGAAGGAAAATAGGGGGAAGAGGAGGGAAAGATTGTAGAGCACAATGACGGTGCATTTAGATACATTGTAGACATTTATGAATGTCTACAATGTAACTTGATGTAGTAAGCATAACATCCAGGGACATCAATGCTATGTTTTGACATAAAGTCAATAAAAATGCAGAGTTGTAACAGTAAAAACTTTGTGTAAAATCTGCATCATCAATGTAATCTATAAAGCAATTAAATAAAGCATTTAAGGTCGTGAAAATGAGATGAGATGGAAAATCTTTTGGGCTTTTGGACATTATTGAGTTGCATATGTTGCATTAATATGAGCTACAAATAAATCTAAAGTTTAATAAATATTTGACAAAATTATAAAATGCACTGTGATAGTGCAGAAATTAACCATTGAATTTCAAACCCATTTAATAAAAGATTATGGCTAATGTTTTCTGATTACTATTACGTTGAAAAGTAAGTCTGCAGGGATCATTTTAAATTTACGCAAGCAAATTGCACAGGAAACCAACAAATTGTTAGTTAGAAAATTACATTTTCAAAAATTATGGTCTCTCTAACAAGGAAGCAAACCTCAGCAAAGGACAAAATTGAGGGATTTGACCCTTTATTCCTGCTCCTATAAATATGTTTTAGGAGCACAAAGCTTAGTAGCTTAGTAATAATAACCTATTAGCAGCCCATTGGCTTTGGGGTATTTATTTGGTCCATGACAGCCTTCAGGAAAAATTTGATAAATGTTTTTTGGTTGAAGTCATCGAGTTTCCAGATTAGTACAGGAAGTCAACGAGCTGATGATGGACTAATGTATCTGTTCATCTGTATTATTGGCCTCAAACAAACGGGCTTATTCAGTTTGAAACATGTTTGATGGATGTCTTCATTTTGTAATGCCAAAACAAGCGATCATAGTTCCCAGTATGTTATAGTCCTAGTGTGGAAAGGCCCTTAAAAAGTCAGTTTGGCTGCATGTCACATTCAACAGACCTTATGCTCTTTTGTCCTTAGGGAGCACCCCACATGCTGCAGTGTCGGGCCAAGACAATCCAATATGTTGAATGGCCCCGATTTGAGATTGGAGTGGTCCCAATGTCCTTATGAGCAGACTAGATCACTCTTAGCATGCCGCACACAGTGAGAATATATTCCATGAGATTATCTTTAATACCATCCTGGTAATCAGAGTGTCCTTAAGATTGTTGGAAGGGGATGTTTGGGGCAAAAATCACCACAATTGTAACACAGTATGAACCAGGCATTAATGTTTTTCAATCATTCTACCAAATGAAAAGAAAATTAGGAGCTCAATAAAGCAACTTGCCATTAGTTGGTAAGTTGCAGACAGTAACTGAATATAAAAAGATCTAGCAATAATATCAAAGCAATAATAGCGAGAGATTATGTCAAGGCAGTGAATATTTGAGTCCATATCGCTCACTAGAATTACGCTAAAATCATCTTGGATATGATGTTCAGGAATTCTTAAAGACAACCTGAAAAACAAGAAATTCACCACTTCACTTGCTTTATTTTATAATCCACAATAGCCTCTGTGTTAGATTTCTTTATTGTACTTTAAAGGCGGCTAAAAGCACCAGAGCATAAAGATAATAAGGGTTGATTACATAAAATATGTAGTTATCTTGTTAATAATTTCATGGCTCCTTAGAAACATGCTAGGAGAACCTTAGTGTTTGAATTGCTAGCTGCACAAATCTATACCGTATACCCAGTTCAATTCTGTTTATTAAAGAAACTTTGTCACTTGCCCAAAGTAGAAGAATTGAGCAGTTGAAGCAAAAATAATGACAGAAATAGACACATGTGGACAGCATCTTATTAACAGGCATGCAATAAAGCTTCAACGAATTAGCCACATGCCAACCAGAATATTTGCCTGGGGTGTGCAGACCAAGTTAATTTGAACTTTACAGCTGTTTCTGTATCATGTTGCATATTAAAACTTTTGTTTTTTTGCTGGTGCAAGCCTCACATTAACGCTCATTACCAATAAAAGCTTATGAATTTATTTGTTAGACATTTCCCTGAGGCTGTGTTTCTGAAGTAGATTTGATCTGCTGCACACATGCTATGGCGCCAGTTTCCTTCAATCTGAACTTTTGTCCACTCTTATTTTTGCAATGCTTTTTCATTCATTGCATATCCATGCAATGACGCTCTCTTTGCTGTGATCTCAACTTAGGAGAATGAAATTATTGGTTAGTCAAGTGAAACAAGATCTGAGTTGAGTTTTTTTCTTTCAAAGCTGAGTACCATCTATACGCACCAGGGAATGCATTTCTTGGCACGTACACCCACCCATTTACACTCACACACATATGCACACCCGCACGCACGTGCAGACGGACGCAGACACGTCTGATTAGAAATGTGCTTCAGTGCCACACTTTAAGTGAAGCTGCCTGGCCCACAGAGCTCACACATCCTTCTCCTTTAAGGCCCCACAACTTGCCAGATTGCCTTACAAAATACACTTGTACTGACACCCCTTCTGAAGCACACACACATGCATGCACATGCACAGCTGCAGGCAACAACACACTCCAGTCCAAATGCTTGCTTATTGCAGAAGTGTGACTTGTTTGAAGATGACACAAGATTAATAGATTATGGTGATTTGCATGTTGATGTACTGTCATTAAACACCTTTTGTTTGCAGGGCAGAAGTGTGAAAAAATACAACTACTACAACACAATGTAACTCTCTGGAGTTTGGGTTTTTTTGCGTCATTTTTGCTCAGGAATGGACCCACTCCACCTCTATTCCTGTTATAGCCTTAACGGGGTTATGTGCAGCAGTAATATGGAATTGCCTGGAAGTTCATTAATTCACAGATTCCTCAGCCACTTCCACATTCTGCTTCAGCAACTAGTAAACGTTGTAGCAAGTGTGAAATTTAAATAGCTACATGCTGGTTTTATGAGGTTTTTCTCTCCTTTGGATCCCCTTTCAGTTTTCGCTTACCTGTTTTCATTCCTTCCTGTCAGGGTGAAAGTACTTTGTGACACATATATTTTGTTGATTAGGTATTACATTCCTCTTCAATCACTACCTTTATTTATGGTCTTTAGTGTTTTACTACTTTCTGTCTCAAAATTCCTTCTTCGGCTCCACAAACTTGGTTAACAGCTAAGATTCCTCCCTGTCTCAGCTCACTGATCCCATTTTTAATGGCACAGTAAACCAAGATTCACTCTTTACTAAAACTGAGCATGATAATCTCCTCTAAATGATGTGAAAAGATCCCATCAAAGATAGATTTGACCCTAGAGAAATGAAAACATTTCTGATGATCCATAGATCAACATGCCAGCATGTTAATCTTTCAGGAACATAATCATAAAGAGGTATACCATTGCTTTCAGTTGGCACACACTGTCAACCACCATTCATAAATCATCATCAGTGACCAGCCGTTCTGAGGTATTCCTGCTTATTATTTGCTTTTATTCCAGGGTGTGTCATTTATAAAGGCCTCCGTGGATAATGACAATGTTATTTGCAAATGAAGACCATGCAATTGGATCTGTCTCCATGCTGGTCAGCATTCCCAGGGTGCATGTTTTAGCAGTGGGTTGAAGAGCAATGCCAAACCCATCAGACAGCAGTTTCTTTCCATGACCTTGGGCAGGAGGCTGGTGATGAGGCCTCTTGGCCTTTTTATAGCCATTCAGCTGGAGCGACATATTTTCAATCATTAATGCCACTCAGCAGGGGCTCGAGTGTAAAGTGGCCTTGAGTGGAATGGTATTCAAATAAACATGTATAAGTTTACATTCATATTGGTTCAAGTTCTGTAGATGATGCACAAGTGTGATTTATTTTTAAAGAACCGTCACTTGAATAACCAGCTACCTGAATCAAGTTGCAGAAGTTAACATAAATTGATCTAAGATGTGTTTAACTGAATTTTGATCCTCATCTACCAATTTCATTTATGCATTATAGTAAGTTAGAAGAAATTTATCAAAAGTGAAATGCTACGCTACCTAATACCCAATTACATGATTAAATGGCTCCCCTGGATTAAATATTCAGTTTCAAGTGAATAGTGTTCCAGCATTGTAGTCTACCTTTGCGCATGTTAAATAATCTCCAGCAAAGTCAGGCACTGAAACACTATGCACAATACAGATTATTTTGTAAATGCAAATTTCTTAACATATTATGATTTGATAATATTATAAAATTTTATGCTACATTATCACGATGTTGTGTTTGCAGTGAACGAATATTTACTAATTTTCACGGCTATTGTTTGTAGTGGTTTACATGGTCAATGATTTGACTTTATTCAACCACTAGGAGCCACTCAGTATGCTGAACTTTCAGCCCAAACTGGTCAGGCGATTATAAACCTGGCAAAAGAAAAAAAAAAAAAAACAAACCCCTGGTACTAAAACAAAATAAATTCCTGCTGTGACTTTGCAGTAACACACTGTGAATTAACCACTCTTCTTCCCAATATACATGAACTATATTGAATAAAGGGGCATGACCCACAATACACAGAGCTCATATGCATGCGGAGACTTTATTTTCAAACATAGGGCTTTATTTCTTCATGTTATAAAAATTGGTTTGTATTTGTTAGTGTAGAGGGGTGAAAAACAAAACAAAACCAAGAAGTAAGAAAATAGGCACCCCAACATAATTTTTCATTTTGTATTTTTAATTTCTCATCGTTATAAGTTCTGTAGTGTTATTTCAGTTAGTCCGTGCAATTCTACACATGGCCGCTAGGGACGCTGACGCGTTAGTGACCAAGAAAAGATTGAGCACACCTGAAGAATAAATCTTCCTGTTGACGGTAAAAGGAGCTCAACGTGTGTGTCTCGTCTTTTCTATATCGCAGGTCAGTAAAAATGTATTTTGATGCATAAATGTGGTGTCCTTTAAGAGTTAAGAGGTTATAGACTCGAGAGTCAACTGGTGGGTCACTTTGTACAGCTTTGGATTGACATTGTGTAGAAAACGGGACGTATTTCGGGAGGCTAACTAATGCTAATGCGAGCGAACATTGTACATGTGTTGAGCTAGCTGAGAAACAGTTGAAGGACTGGAGATTGAATTCATTTTGAACTTATTGTATTTTTCACTTTTGAAATGGTAAAAGACATTTTTCTGGTGTCTTTTCTTTATGGGTTATTTAAAAAAAACACAGAAACAATGTTGTTGTCAAACTCAATGAGTAAATGGTTGCATGAAGAGACAGTATTAATGGAGCAGTTTGTAGTTTTTTTGTGTAAGACATAAAATACTGTAATCTTGTTAAAACAGTGGATACAGTTAAAAGCTACTGTACATTGCTTAAATATTAAAGTATATGTTGTGCAAAATAAAAATTGTAAAAGCTATTAAAATAGTTAAAAGCAAATCCATATATTTTTATTTTGACAGTAAAAAATACAAAAGGTCTGAGGAAAAGGGACAAGATATTTGAGTTAAAACAAAACTAATTGGTTTGGAGAATTAAAAGCTATCTAAAATATTTTGTCATTCAATAAAATTCATGATGGAGCATGTTAAAATAATTCTCGTTTCGGTTTAAAGGGATATTGCAGTCATTTGTAATGTACTGAATCGAAGGGTTATTTGTTGAAGTTATATAGTGATACCTGAAGTATTTGATATGAAGTATTGCATATGTAGTGTTGTATATGGAGTACGGTCATCAAGAGAAGAATAAATCTTCCTGTTGAAGATAAAAGGAGCTCAACGTGTGTCTCGTCTTTTCTATATCACATCACCACACGTTGAGGGAAGATCATCTGCTACATTACCCTCAGCCATCCGAGGTTGCAGGGTAACATTAGCAAAACCCACAGTGGTATAAATATTAAAAGTGGCCAAATTACTTTTCTTTTGTTCACAGCTTTACCTTCCATGGGACTTTGTTGGGGGTTTTCTTTACCAAACATTATATAATGTTTTCTTCCATATTGCTTCTGCTTCTTGGTATATTTTGGTGTTTGTTGCAAGATGTGCACCTGGAATTGGCTGTCAGTAGAGTGTTTTCTTGTGCTGTATGGTACACTTCCTGACAATGTTGTTCCACAGACTAATTGGAACTTTTTTGGCTTATGATGGACGTAAGCATGTTGTCAGCCTTTAAAAGTTTAGGATGCCTGCTTTATGGGGCTGCACTGAGAATTGGGACTGTCCTTATTGGAGGCAGCAGTCACAGCTCGTCGCTGCCGTAACTTGCTAAGTGTGGAATAAAGGAAAATGACGACAATCGTGAGAGCTCCAGGTTTGCTGTTATTACTAAAAAACAGCCAATGAACATTGAGGTACCAAGAGGGGAAAAATTCCGACATGAGACTGGTTCTCTTATTGATGTGATCTAAATACCCATGTTTCCATGCCACAAATCAACGTCAGTCAAATAAACAACTTTATTAGTAGACCAATGTGTTTTGGCTTGTGCCCCTCATCAGGGGCCCCTCATCTACAAAATAGAACTACAAAATAGAAAAATCATTTCTGTTTAAATAAAAAAAGTACAAAACGGGGGAAAAAAAATCAGATGACCTAAACAGACATTCACAGATAAACAGGCTGACCATTCAGCATTCAGTGGGACAGTACTTGCTGAATGTATCATCCCATGGCATAGTCTTGAGATTACTGGACTGAACCAGTAATTTCTGGGTTGAACCATTTCAAATTTTAATTTGGGAGTCACCTTGCACACCTGAAAGTGGTTCATTCCCAGGGTGCACAGGCAAATGCAGACAAATTTAAATCCTACTAAACAAACACAGGAACTGGTTGGTCTACTAATAAAGTTGCTTCATAGCACTTCAAGGGCTTGTTTACCTTAAGGGATATTTGACCCTCTCCATGTACCTTGAGAATTGGTGAAGTTATGCCGGAAAAGTTTTGGATTCATAAATCCAAATCAAAGAATATAAAACAAATTTCAAGGATGTTGTAACATCTGTCCCTAAAAAACAAATACTAATGCCAGTTCATAACTGTATTTATGTTGATCTGCTAATGTTATTGAAAAAATAGTTATCAGGATTTGATTAAGATGGCCCCTTCAGCTCAGACAGTTTTCAACTGCCAACTTCTTTGTAATGTTAAAGTAGGCAAGGTCAAATTGTACCAATTCTTCCATTTATCATCTGTACTTGGTTATTCTTCTAGGATCATTTGGAAGCCTATCTCCAATGGTCATTGGGTGAGAGGCAGGATACACACTGGGCCTGGCCGTCACAGGGAAACGCAGAAACCCACAGGATAAACAACCACACACACACGCACCCGCCCACACACACACATGCCCACCTGAGAGAGCTATAGAGCAACCGAATATAGATTAATAGAGTGTGAATTCAGCTGTGAAAGAAATTAATTTTAGACATGATTCTAATTATGAACAGGTCATTTTTGGTTTTGTAAAGTATGTTGTTCAAGTTTTACTATTTATTGAAATTAACTTAAGAATCATTGGTAAGGTCAATTTAGGAGAAATTAACTTCACGTCTCTGCCTATTGTGCCTTGTTTTCTCAGCAAATATTGTACCTAACAGTTTGAATCATACAAAAACAAACGGCAGAAAACCATTTAAGATGCTATTATTTGGTCATTTTATGTTAAGTACACATAAAACATGGAGAAGTGTTTGGGGCCACCAATTTTTGTACATTTCAGAGTACAAACAAACTACCCTGTTAAGCATGGTATTATGCAAGCAATAGGTCTCCACTGATGCTTAATGTGCAACAGTGATCAGCTATAAAACCTTGCAGGAAAAGCCCAACACACTAAGCAGTGGTGAACTTTATGGTACAGGAGGTCAGCGGGACAGAAACCAACGCTGATTACGTTATAATAACTCTCGCAAAACAAGTTTTCCTTATTGGCAGCGTCATTATTTTGCACTTGATGGCTGTTAATAGTGCGAGTCCAACATTGTTTTTGTTACGGGTGCTGTTCTCAGAGCTGGTCAGTGTTATAGTTTGGCCCTTGGGTGGCTGTAACAGAATTTTTCTGCATATCTGTAATTTCTGAGATGGTAAATGTTACATAAAACACACACAAGACTAAGGAAAACTGAATCAAACGTGAAAAACCTAATCGTCAGAGGACCTTGTAAAAATACCCAGTAAAGAGAAGGTCAGATTTTCTCTGTCAGCTAAATATTTTATGGTTTGGCACTTACTTACATGCAGAGATGCATTTATTCTTCGGATATGCATTAGAAGCACCAATATAATGGTTCTGTTTATTAGAATGTTCAAAAAAGTGCAAAGACAGTCTTACTTGCTAAATCTTACCAATCAATAGAATGAAAAGCAAAGATTAAACATGTCAATTAGAAATTAGTTGTCTGTTTAGGCCATTTCATTATTAACTACATTAAACTGTGCTCTCATATAATGTGTGAGGAAGGAGTCACTTTAAAATATGATGTAAACAATAAATGATTAGGGGGTAACATTTTAAAGTGCCTTTAAAATGATATGTGAAGAATATCTATGGTTAGAATTTCTAACTCCAAGAGGTTTTCACATGTTTATTTAAATCATATACATACTTCATCAACCTTGAAAGCTCAGAAAAGTGTGTCAACAATTTTAAATCCAGTTTACTGCTCGACAGACATAGTCAAGCGGTAAAAGCTCTAATAGGATCAAAGAATGAAATGCTGCTGTGCTGTTCAGGTTTCCTGGTAAAGTCAGCTCCCCGTTGATTTGTTCTTTTGGCGGTTTGACAAAATGTCCTAGTGGTGGGTACACATTGTTCTTGAGGAGATGGCAGGTATTTTTTGTTTTATTTATCTGACCTTTTCATACCTGATGAAAACAATCGAAAATAAGACGTGGCGAAGGAAGGATGGTCTCACTTTAGAGGTTACTGACTGGTGATGATGAGTCATTGATGGTAAACCTTAATACCAACTGATTTGAAGCAGTAATGAACTGATGCCCAAAAGTTAACTGAAGCTGAATTAGTATTGTTATGCAGAGCCTAATGCTAGCATCACTCTAGGTTTGTTGGATTTGGCTGCACAAAAAGCCCCCAGATTTAATAAAAGCAATAATGTGTACCTTTGTGGTGAATATCTGTGGTTGATCGTCTGAGATATGAGATGTGTCTACATTTGCAGAGAAAATGAAAATAGCTTTGTGAACCTCAGTTAATATATTTTGCATTTCACATGACTGTGGAATTCATAGCTATGCTGGACCACCATTGCACATGTAACTCCAGAACCTGAAGAACGTTGACTGTTTGCACAAGTGTGGAGTAAACTGTCTAATTAAATGAAGGAATAACAATAAAAAAGAGAAGAAATTTCTCCTTGGTGGATCATTGTGCTAAGAAGGGAAACGCGGCAGACATGCAACTAATAAAAAAAAACAAAAAAAGATGTGGGGAGAATCCTGTAACACAATATAGTCGTAGATCTACCTACTGTACAATATTTTAAACTGCTTTTACAATATCCCAGTGCACAATTATGGTTGCTCAATTATGCTTTCAAATATATTTTACACACTGAATTTTCAGAAGGAGCATTGTTAGCTTTTAAGAGGTGACCCAAATGTCAGATGCAACAGCACCACCACAATGATATGGATCTGTCTTCTTTTGTTTAACAGTTTTGTCTTGCATTGGTCATGTCCTCTTTCTCAGTGAGCTTCTTAACATTTGCCCTCCAACATTTCTGTGCAGATCTTTGTCTGCATTTTGCCAATTTAGTTGCCCATTCATGCTGAGTGTCTTCTTTGGTTGTCTTATATGTCCTTACTCCAACCTATTGAAAGATTAAAAGATAGAAAGGGCATCATTCTTTCCACGTTATCTTTAAGTCTTTGCTGTTCCATCTTGGTTGTTCTTCCCCTCATGTGCAAGTGATTAGACAACTGAGCCAAAAGGAAAACACAATGTTTGCTTGCTAGGCAGCAGGCAAGCTCAGAATTCCTGTGGATTTGTAGCAGTGATGGATCATTTAGATCAAAAGTTGTTAAATGCTATGGAGAAACATCTTGGTCTCTAGTAACACAACTTTCTTCCTCTACTTTTCCATAGTTACCATCAACATGATTTTTTTCATTTTTTGACATAGCAGATGAGACAAAGCTCTATTCATCTCCTCTCATATGTCTGCCCAGCTGTGTTATCTCACGGTCAGCCTAGTTTTAATGAAAGGGCAGATAGTCATAGTTGCATAGTTGTGTCTAGTGATTTTGTTTTGTCATCTGCTCTGAGAGTAAAAAACGACCAGTGGTCTTTGTTAATAGCTTGTCTGTGCAGTGACCTTGACAAAGATTGAACTCTTAGACAAGTTAGCCTGAAAGATGTCTAGGAGTCACAATTGAAGTTCCTTACTACATGAAAAACAGCTGAATTGTCCTATTATGTCCATATGCTAGTTAAGGGGTGCTGTGTAGTAAAAACAACTCTGAACTCCAAATGACAGCAATACGTTTTGTGTTTTGCACATTTACTGTATATATAAAAGTGGTGTCAGTACACCTGAATTTCAAAATTTATACCATTGCCCAGAAAATTTCCAGATATTCTAAACCATACCACAGTGCAATAAATAATAAATCTTTAAGCATAGCATAAATAAATGACCAAACTGACCTTTTTCTACTAATTTAATTGATGTTCATAATTTACATTTTTAGAAGCTCCGGGACAAATTTTACATCAACTTCACAGTGTAAGTTAATTTAACTCTGGATTAAGGCAATCCTGCTGTCTTGAATTTTTAAGGTCATTTGAACTTTGCTGGAATAAAGCGGATTTGTAAAACCTCATTTCTGTGCTCAGAGAAACAAAACATTACTGCACTTTAAGAACTTGGCATTCAGACATATGTGGTGTGTTGGTGGCATTGAAATAATCAATATTGACTTTGTGGTGGTATCAACAATCTTCAGTTGTGTATTTTGTTGAAGCAGCAGCTTATCCACAGATTATAGGAAGCAGTAAGTGCAACAGGAAGGCCAGCTCTGTCCTAGGATGCCTCTTCAACCTGGCACAGGAGGTGGTAGATGAAGAACTCTAATAAGATCACTGTTAGCCAATGTCTCACTCCCAATGAATGAAACTGTGGCAAAACATGGAGAGCTTCTACAGGGAAAGACAGTTGCATCCTAGGTGAACAAAGGAGTATTATCACAGGTCCTTCCTTATAGCAGATGTTAGACTTTCTGTCTATCACTGCTCTCAACACACTCAATATGCGTTATCCTTACTGTGCCATATTTTTTAGAAGTGTTTGGCACCTTTTTTAAAGCCTGAATCATTTTTTGTTTTTCTTGGTTTGTGAGATCTTGTTTTTGCTGCCAGGACAGCGTGAAGGCCTGTAAATTAAGTCAATTTTATTTATGCAACATCTTTCTCAGAGAGCAGTCACAACGTGCTTCACAGTACATCATGTGCCAGATGCATTGCAATAAATGAGGCAACACTGAGCTCGATCAGCCAGGATGATGTAGTTGTGATGAGGTTGCACTCTTATTAAGGGCAGCATCACCAATCCTGCTTAAAATCAGTAGATGATGCATAAGCAACCACTGGTGCTACCAGACTCCTATATAGAGTATTGTGCACTGAATGTATCATCAGTACTCTTAGAAGAGTACCACGCCAGAACAGCAGTTTCTACCAAAAGCTAATAAAGCAGTAAAAGAACAGTTCATAGTCAGTCTGGCCTACTTGTCTGTTGACTGGCGAGTAATGAAAGAAAACTCAAGGACTCAAGATCAGATTGCATTTCATCAAACAAAGAAGGAGCATTTAGAGAGCCTAAGCCTGCAAATGATTTAAATCAGGGGCTCGACACTGCACCGTACATATGTCGATGCTTAAACTCTATTGTGTGCTCCCCACTGCAGAGAAATAACAGATCTGTTACACAAAAGATGTTTTATGTGCCTGTGCTTGTGTGTTTGTTCCCTTTGCATCTGCTTGTTTCACAGCATTTTGTGGTTACTTAGACTTGGTTTTCTTGGTTTTCCCAGAATCCCTCATTCTGGTTTTCTCCCCTGAAAAATGTTAGCTGCACACTTGTACAAAAATAAATCTACACTTCACGAACGCTGTCCTGGATTGGTCTGTGGAGGGTTACAGCTGGAATCATCAAGTGGTTATATGTGACATGTAAACGTTTTTCTTCTTCTTTATGGTTCTGTTCTGTTTTACTTCCAACTTTTTCTTTTTACAATTACAATTACAATCTGTTTACCTCCTTGTTATGTTAAAATGATGCATACTTAGATACATAAATTACTGTTCAGCCTGTTGCCTTATGTTGAACTTTAGCTCAGGCAGCAGGTCTCATTTGGATTTATTTTATTCCTATTTAAAATGCTGGCAGAGACTGAAATTGCACTTACTGTTTGCCTGATTCTCATTTTCTTTCCTAAAAAATGTTCACTAATGGAGAAAGCACCAAGACGCCTAAGCAAGATGTAAAAGAAATTTGTTGTGTGGAAACCGACAGATAAGAAAAGCAGGATATTTTATAGAGTACTTGTGGCTTTGGTAGATTATACTTTTAATGTAATTTGGTTACAGATCTATGACACACTTGTCCAAAAGGGAAATATAGTGTTTTATTGCTGCAACAGAAAAGATAACTCACTTTAATACTTTCCAGTTTGGGAGGATGGGGCGGAGGGTCTCTTAAACCTATCCAGTTCATTGTCACAATGGGAAACAAGTAGTTGTAGAAGTTTTTCAGATTGACTTTAAATGTCTTGTAAGTTTATGTCTAAAACCATTAAAGGAGTCTGCTGAAGAAGCTCAACTGACTCACTGCAGGAAAAGCATGAAGAGCTAAATGGTCCCATAATTTTTAACCCACTGACTGCTGCCAGATCAACAGCTGAATTTTCTGACTGTGATGTCCTGTGTCTATCTAAATGTGTCTTAAGTACTTTGTCAATAAATGAAAATTGTTCCACACCAAGTGATGGCAGAGACACATAAAGAAAGAGTTGTTGGGTGGATGTGGGGCTTTTTGTGAAGCAAAATAGACACTTTCTCATTACGTCTAAATTACACCATCATCTTTGAAATGGCTCGTGTTGAATATGACTGTTTGTTGGGATTGAAAGAAACTGGATTGGCTTATTTGGAGCATAGACTTTCTGAAATTAGCAGCATTTCCAAGTTTTCAGCCTGCTGTGCTGTTTTAAAATGATTCCTCACCAAAACGATCAAACTGCACAGCCTGACTTTAAAAAAACCCCCATCTTACTGAGGAAGAATGAAAATCCTTTTTAAATCTGGAACAAGCTGGTTGTGTTAAAGTCTGGGGATTGTCAGCAGTGGCTGCTCAGTTCAAAGGATTTGTTCTGTATAATAACAGGCAGGCAGACGGAGCTAACGGAGCCCATCCAGCAAATGTGAACTATGACACACTTCACCGTCTGTCTTCAGCCTGCAGCTATACAGGATGCCTTTTAGCAAACCTACCTGCACATACACACACAGAAAACCTCAGGATAAGTAATGCACCTCTTTTTATGGTCATACATATTTTAAAGTTCATTGTACCCTGGATATTTATTGGCACCTTGGTGATGGTATGTAATGTATCATAATCTCACATGACAAAACAAGAAAAAAAAAGTGATTTTAACTAGGGCTGTAGTAAACGAATATTTCAATAATCGAGTAATCTGTCGATTATTCTTACGATTAATCGAGTAATCGGATAAAAAAAATAATAAAACATTGGTAAATCTAACATAACAGCAGTATTACTATCGCATATCCACATCAGTCCAATTTTTCACATTTCAGCTTCCCTAACAATAACTTTTCTGTAGTTTAGAAAATTAACCTGTAGCAATAATAGCTCACATTCTAAATTAACCTGAAGAAAAGTTATACAAGAATCTGAAGTTATATTCAATTTAATAATAAAAAGGCAGGCTCACAACTACGCTAATGAAGAAATGTCTATACTCCAGCTTTTCCTTTATGTATTCATCTTCAGTCAATTTAATAGAAGAACTCTCACCTTGCCCAGACATTTATAGCTTTTGTGTTCATGTTAGCGATGGGATTTGACACCTTTGTTTGTCACACAGAAACTCATTTATCAACTACGTCCTGCCACGATGAGCTCCGCCACACATTTGTTGAGACTGGGATGATATGAAATAAATTTTCCTGTTCATCCGTAAAGCTACACTTACGTAAATCATCTAATGCACAGCCGCACGCCAACTTTAGTCTATCCGCTCACCTGTATAAATACACCTACAGCGCTCTTCTCCACCATTCGCTCTGAACCGGCCAGCAGGCAGCAGCGCCGGGAGGGAAAAGGCTGCCGTACTCCAGGCATCGCGCCAGTCATTTTAAGGATTCTTATTGGTCCCCCGAAAAACGACAAAGACCCAGACATTATCATCAATCAAAAAAATCCTCCCAGGCCAAACTTGAAAACTGGACGTTATGCTGCTAACACTTAGGTTTTGTCAACAACTCAGGCAGAAGTGAGAGAGCTGTGCAATGCAAATAATAACCCTGCCGGGGTAAATGGATCTGGCAGGGGTTAATAAAACATAAATTAATAAAACATAAATTTATCTGCCTCGAAGCTTCGAGGCAGATAAATTTACCTCAAGGAATTTTAATAATCGAGGTACTTTAATCACTCGAGGAATTATTTCATCCCTAGTTTTAACTTTGAGTACATTTATTCATTTGGGGAAAAATCCACATTAAGAAACATTTTATGTCAGAGATGCCAGTCTTATTGGCACCCATCTTGACTATACGTACCGGAAGAGCAACAATTACTAAAGCTGGACAAAGATTCAAGTTTATCTTTCTGCTTTTCAAAGTGAGAAGGATGGTAAGAAAGGTAAAGAACATCTCCATAGCTCAGTGTTAAAGAAGTACAGCAACAAGAGACATTTTGAAATCACCCAGTCTATACAGAAACCATTAGATAGAGTGAAGAAACAGCCTTTTGTATCCTATTATAACAGATATCAACATTGTGCTTTGTTCACATGAGATTATGGATTAATGCAACAAAAACTCCAGGTGGGGTGTCACACAGTGGTGTAGTTGGTAAAACTGGATTTGAATTATGGCCTTGGGTCTGTCTTCATGCAGTTCAGTTCAGTTGGGTCAGTCTGCATGCATGGGTTCTCTCCTGGTACTCTGGCTTCCTCCCACAGTCCAAAAATATGGTTGTCAGTTTAACTAACTGTTTAACTAACTAATCTGATGGATGCTACTAGTAGACAGAAACTGTTGAATCATCAGGTGTGTCAGCAAATTAAAAACCCAAATTAAGTCAGAAATAGTTTGCCTGAATCATATCCAAGATTATTCCAGGCCCCAAAATCTAAATTCTCAGTTAAATCTGTGAGCAGTGGTGCGCAAGAGATTATCCAGGAGTATCTAGAAAGATTAAACTAAAAGGAATGATCAAAGATTCCTCTCTTGGTATGTTCTAACCTTGTAAAATGTAATAGTAGTTGAGCTCTTGGAAAAGGAGGTTGTACAAAGCAGCTTGAGTGCCAGCAAGTGTAGTAAAAGATTTTATGTAAAAACATGTTTTTCCTAAAGCCCTCTCTCAATCAATGTGTGGCTGTAGGTGGCGTAGTATCACACTGTTGCGTCATTACTTTGAATCTTAGTCTGTGATCTTTCTGTATGGAGTTTGCATGTTGTCCACATGTATGTGTGCTTCCTGTTTGGGTTCTCCAGCTTCTTCCCACACCACAAAAACATGACTGTTAGGTTAACGTGTTACTCTTAGGTATGTGTGTGGGCATGTGTGTGTGTGTGTTTTCATTGCTGTCTATCCTATGTGTTTCTGTGTTGCCCTGTAGTGGACTGATGACCTGTCCAGGATGTATCCTACCTTCCCTACAATGACTGTATTGTAGTGTAGACAATGGATGGATGAATTAATGTACCCTAATTGACAAAGGTTATTGTTTTTTAGTCTGGATTTTGCCACAACAATAAAAATGGATTTTATTTTTAACATTTTTTACACAACTTTTCCAATAATAATAACCGTCTCATTTTAGTTTCATTCTCTTTATTTATTCACCTGTGCTGTTGAAGAGACCCATGCACATGTTTCTGTTCAGATGGGTTCCCCCACCTTACATTATGCCTTTTAATGCCTTCCATAAAAACGTTTACAAGCTGGAGAAATGATTCTGAAACTGCAGAACTCTATGCTGTGATAGAATCATCAAAGACTCAAGGTATTAGAATCTTTTTCCATCGTTGTTTCAAAGTCATGATAAACTGTTTAAAGCTATGCACACTGTTTGGATCCAAGCTCGTTTTGTTACCATGGATCACAGACGAAGACACTGTCTGTAAGACCAGCAGTCCATTCTTCAGCGTCTCTTTCTGTTTGCCTTTTGAAGTAGAGGGAGGATTGTTTATGTTAGCATGAACCAGACCTGA
The DNA here is from genome assembly GCF_003331165.1 of Xiphophorus hellerii. NCBI lineage: Eukaryota > Metazoa > Chordata > Actinopteri > Cyprinodontiformes > Poeciliidae > Xiphophorus > Xiphophorus hellerii. Next base: position 3,236,608 of record NC_045680.1, read on the forward strand.
GCCCATCGTGGCTTTATTGCTTTGAAAAGGACCCAGGGCACTGTGTAATGCATTTAAAAGAGAGACACTGTGTACAGTAGAGGGAATGCTGGAGGGGGCAGAGCTGGAAGACTGGAAATCCTGCAGTTTCATTGAATAGACGCAGCGTGTGCATTGCTCTCTTGAGCGGAAAAGAGTAAACATTTGGAATAAAAGAAAGAATGTCACTTTAAACGTTCATCTAGTTTACTTTCTCCCCTCTTCTTTGCTCACTTGTTTTATTCGCTGAGGCAAACATTTGATCCTACCGGTGTTTTGACCTGAAGACGGAGGGGGGGGCCAGAAGAAGAGCTTTAAGGCTGCATGTGTCACCAATTACACCACCGAGATCAGGCAAGGTAATTCACTGCTTCACTCAGTGATGCGTGGACAGGCCTAATGAAGCCCAGAGCGGCTCCAGTCTGCTGTCACATTCACACAGCTCACCGCATTTAAAAGCTGATATTACAAAGGTTTTCACACTCTTTCGTCCTTGTAGACTGCAATTATGGAATCGTCCCTTAAGTGGTTAATGTGGTCTTATCATCAGTAAACTATTCAGACTTTGAGTGAACAGATTTTGTTGTGCTAGAATACCAAAAATACCAGACTTTGACACAACTGTGTTGAATGTGGCTAAATGTTTTCATTAACTTTTCATTCTGTACCAATGCATACACCCGTTATCTGGGATGTTCCACTCCAACATGTCAGAGCCATCATATGGTAATTCTTGGCAGCATCAGCTGACCTCGGTTGTTTATGACAACTGAATGTAGCTTTTGCATTGTTGGTGAAGAGTTTTTGCCTTCTCTTAAAAATTGTTTTATAAGAGTTGGCAAAAAACACTCCCACTTTGGCGGGTTTTAGAGCATTGGATGTCTGTTTTAGATCGCGCCTCAGCGTTGCAATTAAATGTAAGTCTGCACTGCTCCATGTTTTCTCCTTTTGAAGTTGTGTGATTCTCACTGTGGTTTACTGGCCTTCGAAAAGCCTTCGAAAAGGTTTTGCTACACTTTCCAGATTGATAGATGTAAATAAATTTGGTTTTCATCTGTTTTAAAATTTCTTTAGATTGGGGTGTCGTGATGTTTTTTGAGATCTTTCAGTATTGCTATATGCTATTTGACTTGTTTCTTAATTCCAACACTAGAAATGATTTGTGGCTGAAAAAATTTAACAGAAAAATGTAATCGATAGAAAATGTGGTTAATCATGCCAAATGCATGGTTTAACAAGTGGGATAATTACTTTGTTACATAAAGTTTCTTTATTTTATTTTTTTTCTGGAATTAAGAGAAATTCTCATTTAAACTCGGTATAGTATTGGAAATAATTTGACTGATAAATGAATCTAACAAAAAAGAGGCAAAAACAGAACAAATCTGGGAAAATACTTTCTACACAGCTGTGTGCACTGAATAGATTTGATTAACTTTTAATGTAGTTTGGACATGGTACCAGCAAGTACATCATTTTAATGACTTAAGTGTGTATGGAGGATTTCAGAACATTTTCAACAATTACTAATTAACTATGAAGTAGTTTGTTGTATTGTTTTCAGCCATCTGTAATGTATTAATATTATTGAAAAGTTAGCTTGTAGTTTTAAGCTACAAGCTAAAACTACAAGCTTGTAGCTTTGTACAAAGCTACAAGCTTTGTACAAGCTGATTTGCATTTGCATGTATATTAATCGCTAATATAATGTGCAACAAAAGAAACATTAAATCTTACTGGCTATTCACTGAAATTTTCTGTAGGACATTGAATAGGGGGATAAATTTTAAAGAAGACATTTCAACTTATAGATTCATGTGAAGTTATTGGAAAGTTGAGTGCGTACTGCAAGGCAAGATACAATACATATAGAGTGGAAAAAGGTTTTATATAAAAGTTATGCAACATCACTTTTCTGTAAATCATAGTGATGCACTCTAAGCAAGAAGTAAGTGTTTCCTGACAGGACAAGTTGAGATGTTGTAAAAGTTTAAACAGTCAATAAAAACTTATACAAAAATGCACATAGAACATATGTTACACTAATGAAAGTAAGTTGTACCGCACTCAAACCGAATGAGCTAAGCTGGAAATGAGCTAATTCATGAGGCATCTTCCTGTTCTGATCTGCCTGTTGTTCTTTTTATTGACTGTGTTTGAGATGGAAAGGTCATAAAAGGTATTTGAGGGAAAATGAGTTAATCATTAATGTGGTGAGACTGGAGAAGTTTTCTGAATGCTTTCCAGGATGAGTTGAGTCAGCCTCCTCATCAGACCTTTAGTGAAATAAAATGCTTATTAGGGGAAGCTTAGAGAACAGAGGAGAAATTTCACAGACAGACTCATGTCAAAATAAATAAACTGGTGTTATGGCCAGCAAAAAAAAACTGAATTCAGTCTTTCAGTTTCTTTGCCCTAAATATTATACATAGACATTTTGCTCTTTTTTCTCCTTTGCCCCTTTTCAGAATTGTTTCCATGATCTTTTCCTCATTATGCACCAATAGTTCCCAAAACACATCAAATAGTCAATTCAGTGTTTCCATTCCATGAGCTTCCCACATTGTTTAGTTTACTCTGCATGTTCTCCACAGTTTTATTACTTTCACATGTCCAACATTTCTTCTACGTTTTCCCTTTCTTTTTCCTCCTCACATCATGTGGTCCCCTTTTGGCTTTCTTTGAAAACTAAGCAGATCCAGCCAGGTGTCTTCGCCTCTGCTGTAGTCCTTCATTTTTCCAACGCTATTGGTATGCAAAAGAAAATCTACACATCAGAAAGTTTGAGTTTGCTCATAACTTGCAAGCTTTCTTTTTCTTTCTGAACCTTGTTTGACATTTATTGCCTTTTTCTGCTTTCATCTGTTGGACAGATTGAATCCTAATCCTTTTTAATAGAGCAAGAAATGAAAATGGTTTATTGGTAATTTTCTTTTAAAATGGTAATTGTGGAATATGGCAACGTTAACCAATAAGAGGTAAATGAATCATCTCTAGGTTCATATTTTGTTTGATATTGCAGTACGTGCATAAGCGCAGCATGTACATTTATTCTGCTTCCAGTTGTTTAGTTCACATGGTTATTTTCTTACTTGTTGTGGTATCTCATCCTGAATTCCCACAGTGCAAATTGCTGGCTCTTCAAACTTTTTCCTGAATAGTGGAAAGCCTTTTGGATGCCGACTCTGTGGATTTGTCACTCTGCCTGATTTTCAGCCCTCTTTGAGTCTCCCTTTCTTCTCCAACCTCCTGTCTTCCTCATTACCTGCCCGCTTCTTAGTCCAAACATGTCAAGGAATGCCGATGCTTATTTTCTTGACCTGTGACAAGGAGACGTTTCCTGCAGAGAAGTCTGTGTGATTGACAAGTAAGCCTGTGCTGCAAACGTTCAGATGTTCTCTGTTTGCCAGATGCGCACTGTACAGCTTTTTCAAAACCGCTACAGAGACCAATGCCTGGCGGAAAAATCAAGGAACCAAAATGACATGGCATGCATTTATTGATTCGATTTTTTTGTTGTTGCATTCTTTGAATTTTTCATGCATTTTGAACCTACTGTGTCTGTCTCTGCAGATGTATTCTTTTGTAAATCTGTTGTTTTCATACAAATCAATTTCTCACTGCATCCCTATCTTAATCCCCTGCTTGTCTGGAGTCCTGGAGGATTCCTTGTGACGGAAACTATCCTTTAACTTCAGGCACTGGGAGCTGACTCAGCTATGACTCGATGGAGACGTGATGTCTCACACCCAGTTTCCCAGAAGCATCTGAGAATTATCCAGATTTTATTAATGCAGCTTGAAGCCTTCACACTGAGTCCACTTTTGTTTATTGAACAAATTTGTGAATTTTACAATGATTGTTAATGAAAGAATTAACCAGCCACATTAGTTAAATTTTCTGTATAATGACGCATTGTAATAAAATGTCAAATTAGGTCTTCTTTATTCAGAATTTTGTCTGTTGTTTGGCCTCAGTGTAGCACTTCAGCCCACTAATTGCTAAGAGTTTCAGTTATTCTAAGAATGACTAATGTCAGCTTAAACTGCTTGCCAAAACAAACCATAATGTCTCTTTTTCTTTAATCTGTGTCCAAAATACTTTTTAAGGCACAATTTCCTTCCATGTTTATGGCACCACTCCCAAACAACTATGAGTTGTGGCTCTGTGTGTAAAATCTATATTTACCACATGGGAGAATCTTCCATTTCACTTTATTTCTTCTTAAAATAACAACATCTAGACCTGCACGATATTATTAAATTATCTGCAATTTAACTTAAGATAATATCTTAAGAAACAGGAGAATGATTGAAAAGGCTTTATTTTCACTAATTCAGTTAAAAATTCAAACTCATTATGTTTTAAACTTATTACACACAAATTGATATATTTTTAATGTTTATGCTCACTTTGTTGATTAAGGCACTCACAGCGAATAGCAACTCAACATTTAAATTTTACTAGTTTGCAACACCTGTTCACCTAAAAAAAAAATTAACATAGAAATGTTGCCCTTTTTGTAAGATCCAATCCCAGGAAAGGTTACTGATTTGATGTTTGTCCAGCAGTGCCACAAAAGTTCACTGCCAAAGAAGCTGGTTGCCTACAGACTGCTTTGTCCAGGCCAGATAAGGGAAAGTTAAGTGGAAGAAAAACAATGTTGTCAGAAATATTTCATGATCGACTGGAATAAACACAGTTTGTAGGAAAACTTTGAGGCAAAGCCTATTCCAGCATTTGGGGGAGGTCCTCACCAGGTTCTTGACATGCATTGATTTATTTAGATCATGAGCTGTAACTTTCTCATGCCTCATTAAGCCAATGCTTAACCGGAGATATCAGCCAAATTACCTGGGCTAAGGAGAAAAACACTGGACTCCTGCCAGTGAATTCAAAGTCCTACTTTCAGATGGAAGCAACTTTCACGTTTAATTTGAACATCAAGGTGAACATCACATATTTTGAAGAAGTGGAGAGGTACAGAATTTAAGCTACTGTATGTAATTTGTGAAGTTTGCACCTTCTACTTCTAGTAGATGGCACTGTATTTTATCAAATCTAATTTCAGCTGTCTACTTGGAAATGTTATAGCAATTCATACTTCCCTCTACTCAAACATTTTAAGAAGATTCTGATTTTATTTTCCAGCAGAACCTGGCAGCTGTCCACACTGGCAAAAGCACAAATACCTGCTTCAGTGGCCATGGGAACACAGTTTGATTGGACAGAAATATCACTTGACCCCACTAAGAATCTATGGAATATTAATAAGAGGAAGATGAGATATGAGATTTCATGCAATCGATATAAAAAAATAAATACATAAAAAAAAAGGATTTGGGGTTTTCATTGTCTGTAAGCTATAATTAGCCAAAATAAAAGTAACACACTCTTTACTTCACTTTTGACATCCTTGTCATCCAAGCTTTTTTGTTAATCTAGCAGCATTGTCTATGCCATCTTAGACATGTCAGTTGTCGAAATCTTTTCAAGATTTCAACTTCAGGGAATCCTGTTGTTGTCTATGTTGTTGGTTTGGTTTCCCAGAGCATTCACACATGCGCAGGCAGGGATTTAACATGGCATGTTTCCTATTCACACCATTCAGTCTGTTCTTACACGATACCTAATTTACAGAAAAGTCATGCACAAAACGTCAAGAAAGATGTCTATATCCCCGTCCTGCACTCAGACAGTCTGACTGACTTTGGCTTCAGGTCTTAAATCTTCCTTGACACTCATGACCTGTGACAGACATCTCAACCCAGGGGGAAAACAAAATCTCCAACATACTTCTAGTCCCAGCTTAGGAAGTAATGTTCTTCAAACATACAGGTGTGATGACTCTCTTCATGATGCATGGACAGGAAAAACTACTGCCGCTGGAAATTACATCAGGCTCTCAAGGCCCGATGTGTCAGCTTTGGAAGCAAATTGGTTAATACAAAGACATGAGCGGTTGGGCTCACACATCTCCTACCAGGCCTTGTCAGGTGAAAACAGATGAGATGCACAGTAGGTGGCAACATGCTGTTGCACATTCCTCAACAGTCTGCTTACACCACTGGTAACTGGAGCCAAGGGGAACCTCACCCAAAAATGGACTAACCAGGTCCATTTTAGATCAGCGTGGCCTCCACTGCAGAGCCTCACAGGAGCAGTAGAGGCTTCTGCACCAGGAAACAAATGCTAGATCAAGTTTTACCGCCATGCTCCTACATTCAGTATAGGTCTAAATACAAATTCCATACTTGTTGTGGTAATGTGTCTCCATGTAGCAAAGAATTACCAGTATAAAGTTGCTATATGACAAGATAGGGTAAATCCAACATTTCATTTAAAATTATAGATGAGATGTATAATTTCATCTATTATTTAAATTTTAAGGCTGTTCTTAAAATTTATAAGAACAGAGCATCACATCAAATGAAACCAGCATAAAACCGATTAATTGTTAAAAGTGTGTGAAAAGATAGATCTGGACTTGTTCTTTAGTTTAGATGCAGTTAGAGTCAAGTCTCAACATGTTTATATCTTCCTCTTTCCTCCTTGTGACAATGTTAAGAAGGGATGGTGGTTGTCTAGTCCAGATTAAATTAAAATGGGAATCCCTTCATTAAAATGTCTTTTTTTGAGGGTTTGTTTTAGTCTTCTCGCATAATAGAAATACCAAGTGGTATCATGATTCCCAGGTCCAATTCAAGTAAACAGCATTGCTCAACAGAGATGCATCAGCTGTCCATCAAATAATGTCCTTATTGTTTTCTATTTAAAGAAGCATCCACAGCAATTCTGTTAAAACTTGTTCCACCCTGTTGACAAAATACTACAATATTCAGAGTCCCATAGCTTCTCTTCTTTTGCATGGCATTAATATTAATAAATATACTGTAGTATAGTTTTAGATGAAAAAATTTTCAAAATACATGAAGGATTTTTTTTTCCTAGATTAATTGCCGGAAGATAAAAGACCGACAAAGTCACCATGATAAGGATAATGGCAACAAGATTGGCTACTCTGAGAAATCCAGTTTAAGGGAAGTTACAAAGAAAGAAAGCTAAGCTAATGCTAAGCTAATGTTTTGAATTTGTTCAAAAGATTTACATTGTGAACATTTTACAGCATAGCAAATTTTTGTGTATTGACATTTATTATTGGTTTTTATAGCTGGCTATGCCACTTGCTAGCATTAATATTTAATTTATAAACATTAGCAATCACAATGATCTCTTCTGTCTTGGTGGGCCTCATCAGGATATATAAAAGTTCTCATAAACATATTTTGTCACTGTGCTGAGTGCTAATTGAAACCATGATATGATGTTTAACATTTTGATTAAGCCTCTAGATACATTAATGATCCCATAAAAGCCTGTGCTGTAAATCTGTTCATCTTTGCACCTCTTTTGGAGGTCAGAGGTCTCAGAAGGTCGTGAGGGGTCAGTGTTTCTCGAGTGTTGCGTTGCTCGTTGTTACTCGGCTTTCTTCAGGAAGCGCTGAGGAATGGCGGGTGGTGACAGTTGTCACCATGGCCCTTATGCTGTTTAAAGGAGGTCTTCTCAGCACTTGTTGATGTGTGTCACTTTCAGCTTCTTCACGATGTGTCGGATTTCTCTAAGGTAGCCGTGCAGCAGTCCAACAACACATCACCATGGATTGCATTCCATTTCCATCTTTTGTGTGTGCGTGTGTATCAGTTAACAACATAATGTCTTAGGTGTAACAAAGCATGAATTTCAAGGATTTCCTGGATAACTGATGGACATATACTGTTATCTGACCTTTTATAATAGTTTTTTTTAAAGAAAATGTAGCGTAGTTCTGACAGATGGTTGTAACAGAGCATTGTATTCCAGTCTGAGCTCTTTCTTTCTGTCATGTCTTCTTTAGATGTTCTGATCCAGAAAGTGCCTTGTCACACAGCCTGCTATTATCTCCCCTCACCTCCTCCCCCTGGACTCACACTCACCTCTCCATCTGTGGTCTTATAAGGTTACAGAGCAGGATAGATGCAGGGGTGAGTGTGTAAGGGTGTTTGTGTTGGTTCCTGTGTTCTGTGGTCCATGATGTCCTCAGGTGAACAGTTCTGAACTGGGCTCGGTTTTGTCTCTGTTTCTGCTTCGATTGGCCCTGGGAACAAATACCTGCACACAAACCTGCAGGTGCAGCTATGGAAGCGTGCACACCTATAGAGCGTTTCTTGCTCCACTGTCTTTCTGTTTGTACTTAAAGGATTGTTTTTGTATTATAACCTGGACCTGAGTTTTTTTCTGTTATGGCTCTGGATTTGGTAATATTTTGTCTTTGCAAGTAGTTTTGAAATGTTTGTGTAACACTCAATAAAAGGAGGCCTTTCTGCTTACCAAATGTTTATTGCAACATTCTTTATCTGAAGTCCTCTGAATTAAGAAGGTATCCTTTAACACGGTTGTGCATATAGTAGCGCTTCAACAGCTAATTTTCTTTTGGGAGTTCTCAGATCAATCAGCCCAGATTTCATTGGGTGATCACAGGCACCCAATGTGAACATGTGAAAACGATCTTATTTACCGATCTTATCTGGCTCTGCAAACAATTGGCATGGGTCAGTTATACCCAGGCTTTAAAAAGATTTGGTTTTGAGGCCACAAAAAGTTTCCATTTTGCTTGTATCTATAATTTCATATGTTTTCAATCAGATTTCTTGGGATTGGTCAATTTCCTTCAGCTGACGGAGCTAAGCCTAATACTCTTTGTACTTCTCATAAACGAAACAAATCTAACTGTTTAAAATTTTCTCCAATCATGAAAAAGATGGACAGTCGTTGTGGACTAACCAAAGGAGCACTACCTATAAGTCTTATTGAGATCATTCTGTGTAACTGTTGCATGTTGTTTTGCTGAAAAAATAGTTAAAATACCATCAGAAAACATTTCTACTGACCTGTGTCTTCACAGATATTTTTTCCATCTGATTGTCTTACTGTTCTTTGTCTAACTTTAGGCTCCAAGACATCCATGTGTGACTCTCCTTTTTGACTATTTTCATTCCACATGATGATGATTTATACTCGGTTCAGCCAATATAAACCTGCACTGTAAAAAGAGGTCACTGAAAAAAAAAAGGTCTTCTCTGAGAGTTTATCTAGAAGTTTCCTTGTTGCTGTTTTTCTACTTTAACTCATACTTTCCAAGTATTTCCAGTCCTCTATTTTTAGGAGGAGGTTTTTCTATGAATCTCCTAATTATGGCATATTCAATAACATTAATCTGTTTTAGTTCACCATGATTGAAGTTTTCCACTAAGTTTCCTCATCTTAAACCTTATTCTGCCAATAGTTCATTAAAGTGCAATAGCTCTGGTTTTATATCTTGGACCGGAGGAATTGTGGGTTTGATCTAGTCTCTGTATTATTTATGAATGGACTGCTTCGGAGACATTAGTCAACATTTAAATTCTCAACGGTTTCCTTTACATAAATATGAGGAGCACTTTAGATGACCTGGTTGATATATGGGAAAATAACCATTTCTCAAGTAGAAACATCTCATTTTATAAGATTAGATGAGAGAGAGGGCTGATGAAGATAAATGGGAGGCAGAATTAACTATCATCCCTAATTTTCTGTGCATTTGTCCCTTTCATCTCTTTAAGGCAGAAATATTGCACTGTAAAAATGTTGGGTTTGCCCTCATTCCAGATAACCTCTCAGTTAGGTCAAAGTTCTGTCTAACTGGGATGGAAGAAGTCTTTGGGAGAGGCCTTAATAACAGAGCGGGAGCGCTCATACATCAGTCTTCCTCACCACACCAACCACCCTGGCTCCAAACACAGCCCCCAGACCATATAACAGCATATTAGTTGTTACAATATGCATAACAGTTCAAATTGAACATTTCTGATTTCTGGTTAAGCTTTGCCCTTCGAAGCTGCTCTTGTTTCTCATTCCTTTGTGCTCCTTAGGCTCTTTGCTCAATTCCTTTTCCTCATTCCCGAGCTCAGCTCTGATTCCCATATGTTGCTGTCACAGCAAAGTCGCACTAAAATCTGATAGGTTTATGGTTCTTAAGCTTGTGTCGCTGCCTGATTTTTATCTTCAGAAGCCAAATACAGCTGGATGAGGATGAAAGGCTGCTCCCATTTCACTTTCTGTGAACTTTGAATGTCTTAAATCCAATTGCAATTTTAATCCCTTTCACACTAGCGGTGGCAAACAGCTGCAAATAAAATAAAATAAAAACTTTCCAAATTAGGTGAGATCTTTTTTCACTTCCAAAGCAAAATCTAACAGAAATATTTTTAAAAGCTTAGTTGTTCACATTCCATTACTTTTAAGTCACTGAAGTGGAAACTTAAGATATAAAGTTGATATAAACAAATTAAATGAAACCTCACTTCCTCTTTCTCATACTTGTGTAATGTGTAATGAGAAGCTTAACCAAATATTTTCAAGAGCTGAGGCGTGACATTTGGGGATCATTTTGATTAATAAAAATTTTATTGCATTTTTAAAGCCTGAATGAAAAATATATCAGACTTAAATTACTTATCCCATTGTCTATCCATCTTTCTGTCCGTCCATTCAGAAATCGAAGTATTCTTGTTTACAGGTGCTGTTCCTGGCACAAATCAGGCACAGGAGTGAAATTCTGTTTCACTGTTAAACATACAGTATATTCTTACAGTCAGTTAAATTTACTTCACAGTCAGTTGGATAAAGTTGTATATTATTTGTATTTGTTTACATCTCATCACACTATCGAAACATATGGGGGACAGTGAGGTGGGTGAAGGATGTAGAAACTCAGTTAAAAGTTACCCAAATAAAAAAAGAGAAAAAAAATTTACAACCATGGAAAAAAAAGGTCTCTTTTCATCTGAGTATTTTTTGTCATCTGTGTCTATGATTCCAAAGAAAATTTCCCAAATTGCCTCCACTATATTATTACTCTATTGCCTTTATTAACACAACAGTCAGTACTTCCTTCAGTCCCTCTGTTCCCGCTTTTCCCATCACCAGCTCTAACTGCTGAGCTCTCATATTGCTGTTGCGCTCGACTTGTTCTGCCTTGCTGAACCCAGTGAGCTGCAACGCCTTTTCTCCTCTGTCTTTTGTTAACTTAGAAGCTTGAGGCTTCTGAAAGTCTGTCTGGACAAAAAAAGGAAAATTAGACTCACTTTGAGGCCAAAACTTCCTTTGATACCACATCATGTTAAGGAACCAACCATGTTAAGGAAACAACCAATATTTCACTTTTATTCCCACACAACAGTACACTTAGTGAAAAACCTGCAGCATCATTTGATAATAAATGAACGCTATGGAATAGAGTTTATTGAGCTCCAGTGTTGTTAAGTTTGCTCCCTTTAGTGCTGTGGATATCAGGAACCATAGCGCTTACCATAACTGAATCTGCAGCTTGTTATCCAGTTGTCAGGACGTCGGACGTCCATGGTGACAGGTGTAGAGGCCTGAAGCATAGCTTGTTAACACCAAGGACCACCGCAAAGTTGTTCCCACCCTGAGACAGAACGTGTGATCCAACATATTATCACCTAATTAGTTGGGCTCTCTGTTTGTCCCTGAGGAACATTGATTTTCACCATGTGCTACCATCTTACATGGCAGCACATGTAAGATTTATTTCACATTTTAAAGTATATTTGTTATTTTTACAATAACAATTTCTGGTTAAGAACAGTAAAGTGAAAAGAACATATAAGAATGCCATTCATTTTTTTTTACTAGTTTTTCAGTTGTAAGCAGGCATCTGTAATATATATTAGGCGCTGTGGGAGTCACCATAAAATAGGCTTTTACTATTTTTAAACTAAAACAAAATAAATTCACATTTTACACCATCTGATTTGATAGACTGTGTCAGTTAGATTTGGTAAATCATTATCTTAACTCTGGTTTAGGTGTCAACATTTCCAAATCTAAGCTAAAACAAAAGAGTAATTTTACTGGAGTCACTTCAGCATTTATGTGATATCCTGTTAGTTTTGCTTTCTCTCACTCTCTCGCAGCCTCAATGAACAGTACAGTGCCACATGTACTGAAAAAATGTATCTGCTAAATATCTTCAAACATTTCTGTGCTACCTCTGACCTCATTAAAAATGCCCAGTTTTCTTCCCACAGTAAAAACCTGCTCACAAAAGAGTTTTAAGCTGTCACCGTGATCTAATTTCTGATGGGTTAGATAGATTTTTGGGTCACTAACTGACCAGTCATGAATCAAATTGAAAATTGACTGATTATGTTCAAAAGCTAATTTCTCTATCCATCTCTGTTTTCATTTGTGGAACAAATGCAGAAATATTTATTCGTAGAGATTATGTCTTCAGAATAATTTTTATTTTTTTCTTCGTCATTGCACAAGCCTACATTTTCTGCATATGTTTGTCACTGAGATGGTGTGTGTGTTATTCATTGCACACAGCGATGCATACAAACACAATGGGATGTCACCTGTGTGTTTTATGTTAACTCTGAGAATCATTTGTAGTGCAGGCTGTTGTTTCTTTTCATGGTTGGCTTTTTAATTTGCAGGGAATCACCCATGACCTGCAGCATCACACACTGAAGCCCATTTTCAGCCTCCTGTAATGAAAAGCATAGCTCTGTCGTCAGTTGGTAATAAAGGAGCATTAGGCCCAAATGGCCTGCTGATAGGCTCCCTGTTGTACAATCAGTCCTTTGATCTGCATCAGCAAACCTACACCATCACCACATGTATTTATGGAGTATTTTTCATGTTTCTGCAACAACACATCAAATAAAATTCACTTTTTACTGTTTCATCTGGCAATCATTCAGACTATTTTTTTTTTACTTCTTCTGTCTTCAGGATCAGAGCTTCCCCAGGACCTCAGTGTACTTGCTGCCACCTCGTGGAACGCCACAGAAGGTAAAAAATAATAATAATAATCTTTTATACTAATGTGAACACATTTTTAAGAGTCACATGTTGATGATGTGAGCTCTAATCAAACTTTTAAGATAATATTCACTGAGGGCTTCAGAGCCTGTTTATTGTCCCACTGTGTCCTGCTGCACAGGATAATTGATGGAAAAGCTCGTTTGTCTACAGCTACAAATGAGGCATTGTTCAAATTTTCACTGAAAAACTTTTATAACTGTATTATGTGGATGTTATTATCAAACATAGAAAACCTGGTTATGTTTTTGTGCATTTTCATTACACTTTTTTTATTATTATTTTGGTACTCTATGCTTAATTATCTGGGAATGAGCTGTTTACAACCTTAGACTTTTTTGTCAACCTACATTTGTGTTTATCTACCTGCATTAATCCTTTGTAGAAATGCCTTCCACTTCACTTGCAGTCTCAAAACATTTGGGTTATGTTTCTATCTACTTTGCACATCTTGAGACTGAATTCTTGCTCATTCTGGTTTGTTCAGTCCCGGTTAGTTTATATGGGAAGAGTCTGTGAACAGCAATTTTGAGGTTTTCTCACAGATTCAGTTTGATTAAGGTCTGGACTTTGACTGGGCGATTTTAACTCATGAATAAGCTTTGATCTGACCAAGCAGTGTCCACAAACAATCTTTGAAGGCCGATATCTTGCATGCTGGAGATGCAACCCTTATTCTGCAATCCTGAATCAAGTAAAATAATCATTATCAGGCTTCTGGATTTGTTTAGTTTGTGTCTACTTTGTTTCATTTCATTTTCTTGTGTCAGTAAATGTCAATTAAGCAGGCTTTGTCCTGGTGTGGTGTCCTGTTGTGGTCTTTTAGCTCACTTTGCTAAAAGAACAAGGCAGGGAAGAGTTGTAAGATGTTAGGGTTGCCTTGGCCTACTTGTAGTTAGATCATCAAATTGTGGAAGTAAAAAATCTTTTTGTCCTAATCAGAATTCAGTTGAACTTGTGGTGTTGCCATTTTTAAAGGTTTGTGCAATGGATTTTCTGGAGTTTGAGATTTAGCCAGGCTCATTTATTGGACAAAAAAGAATTTAGCATGCTCATCTACTATCTATTGCCCTCATCTACTCTGATGAGGGCAAACCTCATCTATTGCCCTCATCTACTCTGATGAGGGCAATAATTGTACGGTAGACCACCTCGAGTCATGATCAGCCGGTTGTCATCCACAAATCAAATTTTTCTGCCAAGCAAAAATGCCCCTGCAGATGAATGCTACTTGATGACGAGGATGAAGCTGGAGAAATCTCAAAATTTCTAATGAACCTGTGTGAATCTCTGAAATATGCCTTTCATCTAGCTCAGAACTGGTGAAGATATCTGGACAGATGAACTGTCTATCAGACTCATTTCTCTGAGATCAATAACATTCCAAGCAAAAAAATTTTTGTGCGATGAAAATAAATTGTCATGTCTCCTGCAGCTTGTCAGGCTTTTTTCAGCACTTCCCATCAGAGGAAGCAGCTGTTGTTCTCCTGTCAGAGCTGAAGCGCTTACTGAGCCAAATCCACAACGTTTTCTGGATATTTTCACTAAACTGCTGCACAATGTAATCAGTCACAATCTGCTCCTCCCTTTGGTTTCTCCTTGAACTACTACGATCCGCCTAAATTCCCACGAAGAAACGCAGCCGTGGAAGACCCGGAGTATGAAACTTTGATGGATGTGACCTTTATTTTTTTATTTTTTGCTCTTTGTCTGGTTTAGTTTAATTCAACTCTTGCAAAGCCAACACTCCCACAACATCCTTCCCACGACGCGTACACAAAAAAAGCCATTTTCAAGCGGACAGGCATAAAGGCAAACGGTAGTTTCTGGATATGATTGAGCAGTTCAGCGAAGATAATGATTACTGAGAGCAATCAGGGATGTTTAGAACATCATAAATACAACCAGGAGAAGATCCAAACAAATCACAAAGCCTGCTCCATTTTTCCACAGCATAAAACATTTAAACCTGTAAAACAGTGCGTCAGCATTTTGAGCTTAGCATCAACATCTGTTTCTACTCTAATGAAGTGGTGATTGTAGTTTTTGGTTTGTCTGCAGGCAAATAAAGTTGTGTTTTACCAGCAAGGCACAACAATCAGATAGCGTTGTGATGTCGGTGTGTGCTAAATTAAATTTATTTAATTTAGTAAAAGTAATACTAGTCAGACATTGATTCATTACACACAAATATACTGTATTTCTAATGATTTTTTTCTGTTAACATAAGACAGCAAATTATAGTTTCTTGGAAGGTTTAAATGTTACATTAGACCAATATAAAAGGACTTTCAATGCAAAGTTTTAACTTGTTGCAGCTCATTTTAGTTTTCATACAATTTCCAATTTCAATTTGTAACATTTAGCAAGACTACTTGCAGTATGTGTGTAGTATGAATCAGTATGTGTGATCCTCAAAATAGAGAAAGTACAGATGACTCACTCTGATGTGCATTTTTAGACTAAACACAAACATTCCAAACTTGCTTTAAGCTCTAAACATTGGTTACTTGCATGGTTCATCATCTTATTCTTTCTAAAAAAAAAATTTCTTAAAAAAGATAAAAATGTTCAAAATTTGCAACAATATTGTATTTAGATTACAGGAAGAGATGAAAAGTGCATAACATTTTTGATTCACAGTAAACCCAAGACCTATGAAGACTGTGTCATATTTTCTGGCCATTTAATGCTGGATACCTTTACTTGCCCCTCACACCTCTGCCATTTTGCTTTTCACTCCCATAAACTTCTCTGTTTCTCATACTCCATCAGTCCTACACACTGGTGTGCTTGACTGTAGGCTACTTCTTCTGCTGGGCTGAACAGGCAGCCTGTTGATTAGTTTTAGCAGTAGTGCCACCTAGTGACCAGGGCTTGTTTATCATTCAAGCATGAATGAAAAAAATTCTTAGAAGTGCTCCTTACTCTCACATTTTATGCAACTTAAATATTTACATTTTTTTATCCACCAACAAACCTATCCGGAAACAAGTATTTTTGGTCATAATTTATAGTTGGAAGGGCCAGTTCTGGGACCCCTTACGCCTGGCACAGTGCTACAGTTCAGATTTCATATCGGCTGAGAATGTTTAGTGAGCCGTGGAGACTCTTAGGTTTCTGAGTCTTCCTGAAAGGATCCCTTGCTCAGCTTTTCTGTATGTGTGGTATTATGAACAGACCCGTTTGCTTGTAGAATACAGTTTCAGTGGTGAAACGAAGAGGTTGCTCTGATCATGTAAAGGTCTCTATCTCGCTGGTTGTGTTTACAGTTATGTGTCCGCACGTGAGCGTTTGATTGCACCAAAGTACAGCAAGGGGAAAATGTGTACCGATGACAGGGTAACATTTTAGCCGCCCGCCACATTAAAAGACAATCCTCAGCGAGGGTTTAAGTTTCAACATGCCCCCTGTGCCAAATACCACAACACTTACCACAAGACAGTTACATACAGAGGCTTAGTTACACAGACACATGTTCCTCCTCTACACCCCTCTTTTCTCTCCTTTTTCAATCTCATCTTGCTTTATTGTCAATAGTTATAACACCTAATGGAGTATGTAGACATACCACTCCAAAAATCATTTTCTTTTCCATCAACCCAACTAATGAAACACTATTAAAGTGAGTCACTGTTCTGACCCTCCTCTCCCCCTGCCTTCTAGCAAAATGTGTGTGTTCAGATGCAATACTAGGTTAACCAACGAGTGGGCAGGATTCAGTCCTCTAAATGTTGACTGTACATGTAAGCACAGATTCTCTGCAGACCTCCATGCCTTTTTGTTGATGGTTTGGCACTTGGATCACAGAGACCCAGGAGTAAGCTTGCACAGTTGAACAGTCATATACCCTCATCAAGATGAATGCGACACCCGTTACAGCTGACCTTTATCTGCACCCATCCATGTGTAGTTTTACTGCTATACATGGTGATGTTGTTTCCGTAAAGTATGACTACGGTGCAGCAGATGACTTGTTGGAACTTGTTTGATCGGAATTGCACTTTAGCTCAATTTTAGACACAACACAATACTTTTTCTTTGGTTTTCTATTGCCCCTTCTCCATTGGTATAGTATTAACTGGTTCTTTACCAGTCAGCTCTTCCAGGTAATTCCCATTTTTGTGGGATTACCTCAAGGGTGGTACAAGTTGGGTCAAACCAGGTATTGCGAGCAAGTGATTTGATTGGCAGCAGACTGCATTCGCTGTCTGACCCGTGGATTTACATCACTTGATAAGCAAGGTGGTATTTGTGGAAGGTGCAGCGTCAAGTCAGCTTCAACCCACAACAAACAAATATACAGAGAAATTTTGGAGAAACTGAACACCCAAGGGTACACACAAAAAAATGACATCATTGGAGATTCAATCACAGTTCTTACACACTTACAGCCCGCGTTGCTCACGTCCACGAAGTGAGGAACACACTTCCAGTGGAGACACACCCCAACTTGGCCAGAACCAAACCACACATTAACCAGCTGGACTGAGACTTGACAATGGAGACAAGGCTTATGAACTCACACTTACATCACCATTAACTCACTCCAAACTCCAAGCAGAAAGAGCCCAGGCTGGGATTCGAACCTAGAACCTTCATGCTACAAGTCAACTGCTCCACTGTGAAGCCATATAGAAAATTGCCTTAAATTATTGGCTGTCCTCTTCACACAGACACAAAAAGACACAAATTTCTGTATTATGTGAGAAATCAACATAATATTATGTTTTTACACACATAATTGCACACATGAATATTTAATATTCATGTGTGCAATAGACCAATATTCATTGCTCTATTTAATAATAGAGCAATTCAAGCAATATTAGTAAATAATCAAAACTACAGAAGATACCTTTAAAAAAAATACTGTAAAATGTAATAAAATTATACAATTTTGTTAAATTCCACATTTTTTCCCGCTGAGATAACTAAAATTACACACATATCACATCAGGAGATGAAACCTCTTACTCTTGTGCAACAAATCACATGCCAGCTACTTATTCTTGCACTGATCAGTACTAATAGTTTAACTCCACACTGAGGTAATTTTATCTTTTAAAGACATGAGTCTGCTAATGCAGTAAATTCAGTACACACGACACAGAAGATTAGAGGAAAACAATGTTATGTTATTTAGTGCAAGAAAAAATAGCCTAAAAAAACTATGACGCAGTCATGGCCGCTTATCTTAGATGAGCTTTTGAGGCATTTGAAATGGTAACATAATCAAAGAAGACAAATCAAATTAAAAAAGCAAACAAAGTTCAAATTAGCAAAGTGGCTGCATAAACATGCTGTGATAAAAAAGAAATGTCACAAATTAGCTGCATAAACTTCTGGATCCAATTTTCTTTTCTTCTCATTTTGCAATGTCAGATCAAATCTTAAAGAGCACCCAGGTTTTACATTGAGAGAACACATCAGAAACTCGGTCTAGATTCCTGCAGACTATCGTTTCTATTATGCTCTCTCCTTTTCACAAATAATTGAGATTTAGTTACTTTTCTGTCTGAAAATGTTTTTCAGTAGAGTTGAGGAGGAGTTGAAGTAAAAACATAAGGAGGATATAAACATTTTTTGTAGCAGAAAATAAATCACAATATTACAAGTGGTAATGGAGGAAAGACATGTTTTCCAGATGGTCTTATTTGGATATACTGAAGGATTTGGCCTCTATAATGAAGAGACTGAAATCTGCAAATATTGAAGACGTTCGTATATAATACAGTGACAAAGGAGGACAGATACAAAGTAAGTGAGAAGGGAGAGAACTGACACAAGTTTGCTGTTTTTGGTGGAGTTCTCCACACATTGTCAGACATTTGTCAAGTCTTGGGCTTAACAGAATGCAAGTCTTCCCCAGTGCTGCTGTCATCAACGACTCCTTGGTGCCCTTAATTTCTGACCGTGTAGTCATTTGTAGGATTTGGTCACATCAGCCACTTCAGCTCTCTTTGGTGGTACAACCCCTGCAGGGTTTTTTCCTTCTGTGGTTGCCCCTTCAGCTCTGTTGAGGATTTGTTTGGATTTAACCAGGATTTCTTTATGACTTATTTGGATTATTATAATTTAATATATTACTATTTTGTGTT
The DNA here is from genome assembly GCF_003331165.1 of Xiphophorus hellerii. Classification (NCBI taxonomy): domain Eukaryota; kingdom Metazoa; phylum Chordata; class Actinopteri; order Cyprinodontiformes; family Poeciliidae; genus Xiphophorus; species Xiphophorus hellerii. The sequence continues at coordinate 3,255,654 of NC_045680.1, forward strand.
GTAATTGTTATTTTGTATAGATTTAGTTAATATTCGGTTCAAAAGCGGACTATATTTGTCGACCTTTCATAGAAGGGTCCATGATTCTTCAGAAGTAGGAGAAGAAAACTTGATTGAGAGAAAAAAGAAGGGGAATTTTCTTTCTGAGAGGGATTTTCTGAGCTCCCACTCTCTGTCATCAATCATTACTATTATGATTTGTTCACCCTTTTTATTCTGTAAAGTTTATCTGAATTATTTATCTGCCTCCTCATCTTTGGATTAGTCAAAAATATGACAAATTCCTTCTCTTCCTGTTTGTATTGTCAGAAACATTCACTGATGGCTTTAAATCTGCAAATACTTGATATCGCCTCAAAAAATGCGTAAATATCTATCTATTTAAATAGTTCAAACAGTAAAATACACCTTAATATGCACAGTGGAAAGTGTCTTAGCACTACCTCAAAACTTAATAAAGAAACGGTCCCTTTTCTTAAAAAACAAAACTTGCTGAAAACTGATTCCATTTTATACATACGTTTACTTGCACAGTTCTGTCCATATTTTTCACAATGTAGAACTCATGGAGTTTGAAGAAATGTGTGGTCTTAGTCCAGGTTGACTTGCTGTTAAGTCCAGATTGCAGTCCAGTCTGAAAATTGCTGGTGTTGGGTGAAAAACAAGGAGAGCACAAAATATAAAAGAAGACATTGTCTGTAAACACATCCCTAATGGGAACTTTATTGAAGACAGGAAACTATGGTGGCCTTTGTTTGTTTTGTGGGTACAGAGGGTTCTTCAACCACTACTAGTGATGTAGATGTAAAAGTGCAATATTTTGCTTTGCCCTGTTTAAGTTCGAACAAACCTCCACAGTATATTTTCCTCGCCAACCTTTCTATTCACAAACACTCATGTTCATCCGACGAGTATTTGAGATTTCCCCTCCATGTGCTTCTTCTCCTCTGTTTGTCTTGGCCAGTTTGTGAAACCAGAAGCATTTCTGCATACCTAAGCTTGGGTTTTGGGGTTGAAGGAACTTTCCGGAGTTTTTTTATGACATTAAGACTAATGTTTTCCAGCACATTAAACTCTTAGGTGGCCTTCCAGGACACTTTTTTTCCTAACCACATTTAGGAAAGATATGGTGGAGATAATCTTGCATGCATTTTTCCCTGTTTTCAAATAGCATGCCATATATCAGTGTTAAACTCTAGGTTCTGGTAGATTTGGCACTTAAAATAGGTGTATAATTTATATAGCTGGTCGTAAAATATAAGTTGGTGCCCACAGAGCAAATTTGCTTGCTATTATCATCTCTCCTGTTCAGCCATTAAGAGTTGAGTTTAGTTTTATCTAATAGTTTTTAAAGCTATTGGGGTACATTTTAATGAAGTTCTCTTCAGGTGTTTTGGTAAGGTTTCCAAATTCAAATGCAATGTTTATGAATACCAAACAACTTTTAGGAAATTAAAAGGGGATTGTCAATTACAGTAATAGCTGCACAATTTTCACTGTAGTTTCAATGTGTGCAAAATCGCTATTGCTAAGGGCTGCTTGGATGCAATTTGTGGTCGGATATCATATTTCTCTGCATGCTAATAATATATCTGGAAAGTTGCATGGTCTCCAGCTGTCTTCAATGCCCACCACATGTGTATTTTTAGTACCTAAAATGCAACAGCTCACATAAAATGGTTGGGAAAGTGCATTGATGGAAAAGAAAGTCAAGAGTGATTAAAATGTGGGTTAATAAGAATATGTTTTTGTAGTATTCAGAAATATTGCAATTACACATTTACCTCTATTAATTACAGTCATCTGGCATATTATTGAATAGACTAAGAACAAACAGCATCTTATCGATTATTAGGTATTAAACATTGTCATTCTAGTTTCATTGTGTGCAATTAAAATGGACTGCTTGGATGCAATATTTGGTAGGTTTTTATATTTTAATTGCCAAGCATGCATATGCTGCATGGACATTGAATGCTCTCACTGCCCATACCTGATATAGGATTGAGTAACAGATGTGTCAAAGACATGGATAATGTAGGTTAATCACAAATGAAATCAACATCAGTTTTCATAAATAATAACTACATGTTTTTCTGGTTTTACGTAACACACTGGGGCAAATGTTTTTGCCCCAGTGGATGGTGGAGGTTTTTTGTTTTTTTATTTTTAATCTAAAGGACCGGACATTGTTTTGCATGGATTTGTAATGAGAGTTTTGATTTGTTGTGGAATAAGGCTGTGGCTATTTCTGGAAAACATTATAGTGTAACAAAAGGGTGATGTTAATTACTATGCGTCATAGTTGGTCCTGTTTTCTCCAGTGTACTTGACTGTCATATTCATATTCTATTCAGATTTAGGGGTTTTTAGTTGTTTTTTGAATGTCCAATTGGATGCCACCATTTGTCTACATGTTAGAATATCCATCCATTGTCTTCCGCTTATCTGGGGTCGGGTCGCGGGGATAGCAGCTTAAGACGGATAGAATGCTAGAATATCCAGAGTAATTTCAGAATAGCAACTTTCATTATCTTCTGTAAGTGTTCACAGTTTTGTGGCACCATATTGCCTCGTACTAAAAGCTGCGTAATGGCAAAGTAATCAGAGAAGCCCCAAGAAATGCAGCAAACTGCCACAAAACCTGGCTTAAGCCCAGATTGGTTCTGGCGGGGACCTCATACTTGTTTTAATGGGTTACATAAACACCTTTAGCCTTGTGGTTGGGCCAATGTCTTCTTTATGGTGTGGAATGTACGATGTCAGTTAGATGGCAACCACAACATTTATTTAAGGGTTTACTTACATTTTTAAATACTTAGCAGCTATGCTTATGGTTAGAGGGGTGAAGTTATTACACTACATGCACATGCTAAATGAGTGTAAACCAGAGTTTGCATTCCCATTTAATTCTTAAGCTGCAGACAAACAAAAATCTATTCCTAAAACATCATTATTGAACAAACAACATCTCCTTTGCAAAAACACTGTTGACCCGCTTTGTTAAATAATTATCATGCATGATATTAAAGGGAAACTTTTTTTTCTTTTATCTCATTTAAATTACATACTTTACTTATTGAAATATGCTGGGAGTAATTTTCTCCCAGATACAGTCAGATGTTTTTTCAACATTTTTGGGGGGGGATACCTTTGTGTCATCAGGGCCTGGAGCAATGCTAGGATAACTGCAACCAAACAAAACCAGATTAGATTCAAATGACCTAAATTGTTGGTCTTCATTGTAATATTTGTTGTTACTGATGCAAAGCAGAAAAGAGGCAGAGATCATGTGCAAATCATGGAGCAATAATCAGGTCAATTCTCCTGTAAAGAACCAGTTGCCTGTTGTGATTTTAATTATTAGGACAAATTTGTAAGAAGAGAATTTTTTTAAATTATTTTTCTGTGAACAAGTTCCTTCAATTACACATTAAGTTTGACACGGTTATGCTGAAATAACATGTCCTTACTTGAGCTAATTGTGAGCTATGTAACATAACATGGTGAAATATAATACAAGTATTTAACACTTGTAACTTGTTCATTCAAACCTGACTTTTGCTTTGTAACTTGTTCTAAATGGGTTTTTAGAAAGAGTGCTATAAAGATGTGGAATTTATTGAAAGAGCATAAAGAAAAGAAAAGTTGGCAAAATGCTAGTGTACAACCTAGCCACTTCTGAAAGCAACTCAAAACAGGCTCAAAACCTAAATGTTGTGGGTTCTTTAACTTCTCCAATAATTTATGTTCTTCTCTTTCATAAGCTTCAGCTTTAAGTAACTCACAACCTCAGCGTCTCTTACCGCCACGATGAAAAGTGAAATTAGGTGTCACAGCTAAGGTGACCACAGAACGATGTGCAAAACCAGCCTTGGGACTGAAATCAATCATTTGTTTTCCACCAATTTTTCAAACAGGTTTTATATATTTTCTAACTCTTCTGCTTTTATTTTATACCTACAGATAGAAATTGAAGCCAGTAATGTTGCTAAATATTACTACTTTGCCTCTTATCCTGTTATTTTGGTATCCTACTCATCCTGTCTGTCTTCTAGGGGCATTTATCCGTCTTGAAGCTCCCATGAACAACATAACAACGTCGCTGGGTCAAACAGCAGAGCTTATTTGCCGCGTCTCCGGGAACCCACAACCTGTCGTGCGTTGGCTGAAAAACGACGCCCCAGTGGTGCAGGAGCCAAGGCGGGTCTCCTACCGGTCCATGCCGTACGGATCACGCCTGCGAATCCGCAACCTGGACACCACAGACACAGGCTACTTCCAGTGCGTTGCAACCAACATGCATGGTACCGTTTCCACAACAGGAGTTCTGTTTGTCAAATTTGGTAAGAACATCTTAAGTGATCTTGTTGAGTGATTTACAAAAAAAAAAACTTTTGCCACACATATATCTTGGTACAATGACAAGGCTTTTCCTCTGCTCATCTTTTCCAAGCTCATCAGCAACACTTAAACCAGCTGATTCCTCTCTTAGTTGGCTGCTTGCATAGAGAAAATCTGGAAGCAATATTGTTTATCCTGTCATAAAAATCCCCTTGTCTTCTTTTCCAGATCCACTCCCTACACCTCTATCAGGAAGGCCAACGTAAGTTGCTTTTCTTCTGCGCATTTTTCTTTCCATCTGCCAGAGCATGCAGTGCAGACTACAGGGAATCTGAGACTTTTATAACTTAAAGTTATTTAAATTATAGACCTAAACCTGCTAAGAGATTCACACTAATTGTGGATTCTTAAATAATTATTTTTTTTAATAATGTTTCGCCTGTGTCTAAAGTAAAAACCACATAAATGAACAATACAAATATCACTGATTAAACAAAAAAAAAAAACAAAGGTCCACCAAAATATTTTATAAAGTTGTGTGATGTTCTGATTTTTCTGTTACTTTTGTTAATCATATGTTTTTAACAGGTTTTTTTCCCCCCCCAATGTTCAACTTTTATATTCACTGGTTTACAAATAAAGGCACAGCAGAAAAAATGAAAAGTTGCTAAGGTTAACAACTTTGCAAGAAAATGTAAATTGTCCTCCAGATATACTACATTAAAAAGATTGAAAACATTTGTACCGAAAACATTGGCAGTTTGTCAGGTTTTTCCCTAATTCCGTTTTAAAAGATGAAAATAAGAATCTTGATCCATATATTGCACATTTTGTTATAATTATAAATTGAAGGTTAGATGTTGGTTAAAATTGTTAAACACCAAATGAATATAACTCTATTTAAAAATATAATGTAAAAATACATATATTCAGTACACACACAAAGAAATAATTCAAATATTTACGTCTGTTAACTTTATGATTATAGCTTGCACCGAATTAAAGTCCAAATTCAGTTTCTCAGAAACCTTGAATATTGTGTAAGAGCAATAAAATAATGTGTAATGTAAAAAATTTATTCTGTAGCCATTGTGGCGTTTACTGTTATTGGGTAGACTGCTGACTTAAAAGTTGTCCAGACGTCATGGACACTCTCCAAAAGAAGAGACTGGATGTTCCATGTCCTTTATTCAAACAGATTAATTGAAAGTTAAGTGGAAGGAAACTGTGCGGTAGAAAATCCTGCAGGACATGACAGCCTTAGAGTAAAAATTCTATAGAAATTAAAAAATTAAAATGGCAAAAGACAACATACATTTTGATAAAGGACAGATGTAATATTAAAAACAAGCATGCTTGATGAAAAACTGACTAATGTAAAATGAATCTGATTTAAATGATGAAGAAAGTAGAATTGTGACTGTTTAACTGGGTTATTATCAGTGCAGTTGCTCCAGTAGCTACAGACACTCTGCAAGAACTAGAGAGATTATTCCAGATGACCCGAGTGCTCCAGCTGGCTCAACAGCTAAAAGCACTGCCAAAGGAAATTTGTTCGCCAGACAACGTTTGGCCTTAGGAAGGAGCAACACAATTTTACAATCAAGCCCACATTTTCCTGGAGGGCAGTAGGACGTCTCCAGCACAGGTCTGGTGTGATCTCCCTTCCCTGATTCTGAGGGGGGCGAAGGAACATTTTCAGACGGATTTCTGGTTCTTTGTAAAAGCAACATGTTGCATTCATCTAGTTGACTAAAAATGAAAGCATTTTGTTGTTTTTTTTCTTCTTCAGCTCTTTAAGCTCACATGGTTCAAATTTAAATGGTTACTGTTTACTCTCAGCTAACATTGGAATGTGGAATCAAGCAGACCAATGGATGCACACAAGTTGCAGCACAGATGCTGGTGCAAAAACACGATGTCCAGCTTCTAACCACAGACTGTCTTGATAATTGAGACCACTAGGCAAGACATAAACTAAAATATTAATATATATACAAAGTGCTATAGATGCTTCCTCCCTGAACTCTCACTAAATCTTTGCTCCCTCAAATGCACAAAATGGCAGAACGACCCTCATCTGTTTCTATGGTTTAGATTTTATTGCCTTAAATAGTAACCCAATTATCTACCAGCTGTTTCAGCGTACAGCAGAACCAGCCACAGCACTGATTGCTCAACATGAGCAGAACACAGAGGGGGTCTTCAGGGTGGTAAATGAAACCAAACCGAGAACATTTTTTTGGCCATAGAAACACTTTTGTCAGGATGAAAATTCATTTTGAGTCTGGAAGTTTTCTTTCGCTTTGTTTTGACATTTCCTCAGCTTTATTGAATAAAACACCACAAACTCTGTCTGTTGATTTGATTCTCAGAGGATCAAAGGACACAGCCTGGATGACTTTCCCCAGTGACATTATGCCGAGGCTCACTGCCATGTTCCACACAGCGTTCTGCACATCAAAACTGCAGCCGCTGATTGGATAACGCACATTTACCACCCCCTTTCTGAGATAAATGAATACACAATCATCTAGAGTCATAAACAAGTCCTTCTATGTATGCTTTAGCTATTGTGTTATTTGTTTTTAATTTTAACGCCATTGTGCCTTTCTTTGAGATAGATTGAGGCATTTACCTTTTTATGCAGTCTAAATAAACTAAAATGAAGCTTACAGGAGAAAAATAGAGGCGTCTGATTTCAGTTTCATATAGCTCTTTGATTATTAAATATGTTTCCAGGTTTACTTACTGAATTTTCCAAGCCTTTAAATCTGCAAAAAGTCCATCCTTTACTATAAGCAGGCTGTCTCATATTCACGGATTCTCCTTCACAGACTTTTTCGGTACCACATATCTAAGATTTTCAGAAGAAAATAAAGCTTGGAAAGCTGAAATACCTAGCTTCTGATGTTCTGCTTGGCATGCCATTGGCTGGCATTGCCAAAGCAACCAATCCAGGAGTGCCATTAATTTTTCTTGGTGTAGACTGGTTGTATCTCCAAGAGAGGACATAAGGAAGATCAGATGTTAGCTCCTGCAGTTGTGACTAAAACTGTTTGCACTGTGCTTCTTAATGCTTATTAAGTTGTATTTGGTGTTTATCTATTGAAATAGGAGGTTATAGGCATCTTCAGATGGTGTATCAAATATACACAGATTTTATTTGATGGGTGGCTGTGATCTCTATAAGGCTCTGCATAGTCGGGCCAAAGTGGCAAAATCAGTTATCATTGTCACAATTGCAGGACGAAAATCACATCATTTTGTTCTCGACCTCATGTCCGCCCCCTCCTGTTGTAACACCACCACCATCATTATATCCTCCTCCGACGAACTTTTGAACTCGTAATAGTCGTTTTTCTCTGCCATAATCGCTGTGCTTACTATCTTGTGGACCGTGAAGACAGAGTGCAAAAACAAATATCTCGTAACCACGTAACCAAACATCAGTTAGACTTTGGTCCAACCATGCTGGGCCTTGAATACTGGGGGTCTGCTGTACTACAAAATCAAACCTTGGTTGTCTTTTCAGACTTTCACTGCCTTCTTCTTGCATCTGCTGCAAAGGGGCAGAGATGCTAGATTTAAGGGACAATAACACATTGAACAAGACCCATTATATACAGATGTCCCTCTTTACCAAAAAAATGGGAGAAAATGAACATTTCCTGGTTTATTTCCTGCTTGCCCTGACATGTTTAATGTGTTGCAGTCAAGCAAAAACCACTGTGCGCTGGTAAGTCATTACAGTCATTACAGACTTCATTTAAACAGACAGCGGCCTGTTTGCACAGCGGCAGAACAACAGCGATATTGTGCTGATTGTCGCTGCTGCTCATCGTTAGTGTCACGGCCGACTTATTAGCCGTAGAGTCAAGGTGGCAGCCGTCACGGAGATGAGGTCAGCTAATGATGACAAGGGACGACCTGTGCCTGCTTTTTAATACCACAGCTGTTCAAGCATCAAAACTTCCAACATCTGGTGCTGAACCTTGGGATTAATAAGTTTACACATTTACCTTTCACCCCTTAAAAAATTTAATTTTTTACTTCCAAATAGTAAACATAGTGACTAACATTTTCTCGGTTTCTACTATCAACAAATGTTCTTCACAAATTTGGGGGGAAACTTTTTACACCACCCACTGTGTTGAACCTGAGCACAAGGCGAAATTCAGGTACTGTGTTGTCTTTGCCATGATCCGTGCTCTGATTTCCATCCCCTCCACACTGGGCTAGAGTATACACTCTGTGGTGAGCAGGACATCACAGTTGTGTGTGTGTGGGTGTTTGTCTCTAACCTGAAACGTGGGGTTTCAAGGTTAGCCACAGGCAAACTGACAGCTCAGAGGTTAGAGCTCAGAGTCCAGGCAGTGTAGCTTCCTTAAAGTCACGGAGGGAAGCGAATTAAAGCAGATCTTAGTTACAGGAATAACAAGGTTTCTACACAGTTTCTACACTTCTACACAGTCTAGTAAAGTATGGAATTTCAGTGCATTATGAGTCTGAATAAGCATGAGATAAAGAAAACAGAGTATGGACAAGTATTTGTTATTGCCAACCTTTTTTCCTATTCATTTTCTAAAAGTGCCATCCATTCATTATCTTCCCCTTATTTATAAATGAGTTTATAGTTCTAAACCCTAAAATTTGAGTCTGGAAATGTTTGCAGGAAGCATGCCGCTAACACTAGCATCATTTTCATAGTATAAGAAAGTTGAGTGAAAATACCAATGTAGCCAAGCATTAGTATAAACATTTAAAAAGTAATCTAAAGCAATCTAATTGTATTTATGGAAAACAGAAAAGCAGCGACTATTTCTACAGCCACTGGAATAAAATGTTGATTTCTGTCAGTTGTAATAATGTTATAACATATATTGCTAATATGATACATAAGCAAGAATTTAGAATAAATACCAGCAAATATTAGAATTGTTTGCAAGAAAATATTCTTATTGGACAGAAATATATTCCTTTGAGCTTTTTGCATGTGAATAAGTTAGGTAGACAGCTTGCAGTCAATAACTATCATGCTTTTAGTGTGCCAATTTAATTTCAAAGGAAGATATCAATATTTTTATGAAATATTTCCAAAATGCAGTGGACCCTCAGCTATTTGTGTTTCAGTATTCACAGAAACTTTGCCTATTCACAGATTTCTTTTAGACCATATCTAAAATATTGTAAAGTTTGCAAAGCAGCCAATCCAGAAGCACTATTCAGTTTTTTTTGCCACTGATTTGTTGAACCCCCAAGAGAGATCAGGAAGGCTGTTAGCTTTTGTGGTAGTGCCACCATTATGGTTTCAACCATTATTTGGTGTTTAAGCTATTCAAATAGTTTAAATATTTTGTTATTTTTCGGGATTGTCGCCATTGGAAGTGATTAAAAATACATTTCAACTGTGTAGAGATTCTTGTAGAGGTGTAATTATAAATTCTTTCAATCTAAATTTGGATGCATTTGTTCTATATCTGTCCAGAGTTCTGTCCTAAGTTAAAAAGAAACAATTTATTAATGCAAAACATGGAGAATGAGAAGCAAATACTGAAGTCAGATACAGATGTGTCAAGTATCTTTTAGTTCGAGCTGAATAATTAGATATAGAAGGCATGTGGCCTTTACGAGATCTGTTGATTTCCACTGTCTCGCCATTTCTTATTGTTCCGTGATTTGAAAAGGGCAAACTTTGATCACTTTAAAACCAAAACATTCCAGTGAAGTCAAGATTTAATTCAGGAAAATTGTTTGGGTTTCTGGGAAGTGTTTGTCACAAACCAGCTTAATATGTGTCTCAAAAATAGAAATGACACCTAAAAAAAGCTTAAACAAAGTTAAGTAAATACTGTAGCTGCTTAATTTAGGAAGATTAGTGAAGGCTTTTGGAAGAAGTTCAAGCTAAAACTGCAAACAAGCGGGTGAATTTAAGTGTAGACACAAAGATGTCAGGGATAAAGCTGATTAAATTGATGAAACAGATTTCATTTGTGAATAGTTTTGCTCTTTTACTTTGCTTAATACTGTAACATCTGAACCAAACAAACAAGGAGCAACAGGAGAGACACCCATCAGAAATTTGCTGTACAACGCTGTCAAAACTCAGCAGACTTTACCAAACATTAAAATCTAGTGCTTAATGAGATTTACTCACAGGCATAGCCCTCCAGACCTGTTTTCTTCATCAACCAGCAGTGATCGACTTCCCATTTTACATATCTTCAGATAGTCAATACCTGATATTCAAGTGAAAAATCAATATTTGTAGAGAACCAGACCAACTCTTTTTTTCCTGACTATGCATTAGAAAAGTCTTCATATGTCTTTAGATATTTTCCATTATGTCACTATACAACCACAACCTCTAAAGTATTTTATTGGATTTTTATATGATTGACCAACATAAAGTAGCAGGTAATTGGGAAATGGAAAAAACCTGTTTTTGTTTTTTTTTTACTCTTTAGAAGCAAAACCCTCATAAGTGTGGTGTCTATTTGTACTCCATACACTGAGCTTAATTTTAAATAAATCCCTTTTGGTCTTTTATACAGCTATATCTAATGGTGACTAAAATGATGTCTTATCCCAGATTGTTGTTTTTAGAAAAAAAAATGTAAATTCTAATTCAGCAGTTAAGTAGTAAAGGATGTTTTATTCACACTGAACTCTGTGGTCATTGAATGATTTCTGCAATTCTGCTGGGTAACATCTCAAAGGACCAGTGTACTTGATAAACCACAGCAGAGGAGTTGTTGTTTTTTGTTCTTCAATGACAATGGATGACATTAATCCTTGTTGCACCTTAGATAAAAACCCCATAATCTCATTTTTTATTCGGTTTATATCAACAGTATTTTTTCCTTTCGCCTAACTTTTGCCTTGTGGAAGTTTATTTACAATTGCAGATCTGGGTAGAAGAAAATCTTGCTTACTGCTTATCAGTCTCTCCCAACTTACTATATCATTCTTTTTTTCTACATTTGCAGAAAATGATGGTTGTGAATGATACATTGAGGGTAAAACGAAGAAAAGAAAAAGTCTTTTTAGAGTATGAGGATGGTGTCATCAGTGCTGCATGTTTCACTTTTATTCTTGGGTCTATGGCAATCAGATGTGATTATCAGTGTTAGCTGACGAGAGGTTTAAAGTTTAAAGCTCACATCAGAGGCAGCTAATAACTACTGAAATGGTTCTTTATCATTGATATCTATATTTTGTTTATTTATGTGCTTCAGAAGCACATAAATAAATGTCTAGGTGGAATGTTATAATGTCTTGAACTGTAAAAGGTTTTGATACTGTATCATACCTTGTATTCCAATATTTAATTACATATACAAACATTCTGTATGGCTGGTATAAAAAAAGCTTTATCCCGATTCTAATACAGTCCAAGTTTAGGAGGCTTTGGTTGATTCTAATATAATAAAAGCAGATTTGAGATAAAGAATTTCACAAGATTATATAATATATTCGGTTCACAAGACGTTTAACAGGACAAAATAATCTGTATTAAGACAAAAAATGAAAATGCGACGAAGGCTATAAATTTTTAACTTTTCGCAAACTCTCGAAAGTCACTCTTTTCCAAAAAAAAACCATTTCCAAAAACTAAACAGTAAACATGTTGGTAAAGCTGCTGAAAAATAAGTAATGCAAACAATAAAGACCTTTACTTGCTTATTGTTAGTTGTATTGTAATGTTTAGGATCTTTTGTCTCATTTAAAGGAAAAGGAAAAACTCACCTCCACCAAAGTGCTTGTGATATTAATGCTGGGTTGTAGTTTTCAAGTTCTCTGTATTGTGGTTGTCCCAATTAGTTCCACTTCTAAATAAATAAACGGACAGTGGCAGTTTTATAGACATTTAAAGTCATAAGGAATTTTTTTTTTTTCTGTTTCATTTCTGCTGCTCAGCAGGTCCAACTTTATTAATTTGTATTTCTCAATAAATGTTTACTTTCTGGATATAGAAGTTCCTAATCTGACAGTAGCCATAAACAAAGTTTATGCTGCACGGCTGCTGATCCCGGAGTCCCTGTCTGTGTTTATAATATAGGGGTTTTCTTGCCGTCTGAAAAGATTAATACCACTACACCCAGGTTGTCGAGGCTGTTTAAATTTCTCAAAACTTTCCCCACCACGTTTCTCTCAACACCAGCTTGAAAAAAGAGCAATTACAAAAATAGCTGCTTTGCTTTTTTTCCGTTTTTCCCTCCGCTGTGCCTCTTCTTCCTCTCCAGTCCACCCTATTCTGAAGAGTAAAGACTGGGCAGGTTTAACAAGGAACAGATTCTCTGTGATCTGTTTTTACTGCATTCTTTTTGTCTCGGCTTCTTGCTCATCCTGAACCTTCTTTTATATTGCTTCTATATTTCCTGTTTTTAACATACAGCTGCCTGACTTTGATGGGATTTGCACTCTGTTCTTTTCTTAGGCAGTTCCTTAAACTTCATTGGAGTTTGTCAAGCTGCTGTCAATTAAAGTTTGTGTAATTCTAAGTTGGCTTATATGTAGTTCAAACGGTTTTAAGAGCCATTTTAGTTCATTTTGGATAAGTAGATGTGTCCAAATTTGTTTGCTAGTGTTTGTCTTTGCAATCCAGTAAGACTTTTTGATATACCTTTTTTCAATTTACAATAAAATGTTCAGTTGAGATTTTGCTTCTGTGTAACTTGAACACTTGGAGCGATTACTCCAATCAGGTGTGTTTAACTTTGATATAATATAAACACATAGTATAATTCCTCCTCATGGTGTGGATCGTGTGAATAGGCCCGGCATGTCTGCATGCGACTGTTGGGGAAGAAAACAGCCAACATGCCGCAGATGGCGCTGTAATTAGCCAGCTGTCAGCACAGTGTATTAAATCGACCTTGGAGCACATACAGTATGTGCAGCTCACTGACGATCCAATTATGCAGTCAGAGATTCAAGAAGTTTTAAAGACAAAAAGAGAGAGCAGCTTGGCTTTTCATGGACAGGACTGTAGCCGGTATGTCTTCACCTTCTACAGTTTTGGAGTTGACTGACAAATTGCCTTAAGGAAGTCGTTTCTCAAATGTGTGATGATTTTAAAATGTCAGGGGAAGTTGATCTTTAAGCTTTATCAGCCTTGTCTGAGGATATTTCACCTATGTGTGTAGCAATCAGAATATCATAGATGATTAATTCCTGAATACTGCAGTTCTTGTAGCTATAGTGTCTGCAATTAACTAATGATTTATTAAGACTGGTAATTGGACAATAATGAAGTCATCTGGGTTTGTTTTGAAATTGCAGGGTGACAAAGAGATGCCATCGAAGAGCTTTTTAGCTAATTATCTAAAGTCTACAATTAGACTTTGCTCTGATTGGGGCCATCCCTTAAGATTCCCAGCTGAAGCTTACCAAAATTAACATCTAACCACAAAGAAATATTTAACCAAAAGTTAATAGCAGAGGTTTCTCTTCGTATTAAGTGTTGATTACACATTCCTTTCAAATTTATTGACCCCAGAGGCACTTTTATATCAAACACATTTTCTTAAATTTCTTCTCATCCCTTGCAGTGGTTTTTGTAATGACATTCTTTGTTTCCACCACTCCTCACTATACAACCAGCTATCTTCTTAATATAGTTTATGTATTTTTTTTAATTACAGAAATTGTTTCACCAACTCTGTTGGTTTATATGTAGTTTTAAGAGCCATTTAATGGTTTTAAGAGCCATTTTAGTTCATTTTGGTTAAGTAGATGTGTCCAAATTTCTTTGCTAGTGTTTATATCTTTGCAATCCAGTAAGACTTTTTTATATACCTTTTTTCAATTTACAATTAATTAGGGGTTCTCTTCTAAAAGAAAAAGCTGCAACAGCTTCAACAACCATTCCCCTTGCAACCATATTCAGGAACCGTCTGGTGAAAAGGCCAAGCCTTACCAACATCAGGGGGCTGCCTAAATAATTCTTCAGTCAAAAGAAATGGAGATTAGCTCTTACGAAATCTCAAGCTTAAAGCTAACTACATTTATCCAAGCTTGGAAGGAGAGTTCTGCATTTTCAAAGAGTACAAATTTCCAAAGTTTCTTTGGTATTCTTGTAAATACTACTTTCTAAAGTTTTACACTAGCTACTATTATGTTAGATGTCTATAGTTATTTACGCTGTAGACCACTGTGGTCTGCTTTCAGTTGCAATATTTGTTTTTAGGTGAAGCAGGTGCGTCTAAACAGAATGTATTAAGCATGTTCCTGTGTCACATTTCCCAGCTTCGTCAATTCCTACTCCCATTTGTAGCCTTGTATTGCACTTTTACCTTTTATGTCATCCATTTGCAACCTTAAAACAAACCATTCGATGCACTTTGTAGTTGAAACATTTATGATTATTACTCACTAATGAATGGATACACAATCGATAAACGCGTTTGTGTGAAATTATCTGTTTTCATGTGAAAACGGAGAGAGGTTTGTGTGAAATGAAAACAACCTGGAGCAAAAAGACTGGAGTGATTCTTCTCTAAAATGAGGTTAAGATATTTATCTACTGCAGGAAAATGTCTAACTCCTCTTAACATCACAAAACTATGAAGGCATAACACAGCAGCACTTCCCGCACAAGAAGTAAGGAACAGAAGATTTGATCAAATATCATAATAAGTTTCTTTTTTACAACATAAGAATGATGTGCGTATACTGCAACATGAATAAGGATATGCATCAACTGGTTAGCCCACCAACACCCAGACAGGAAAAGACACATCATGGCTCTATTCATCCGTAAGGAAACCCACATCTAAAGCATACCGAGTGACGGATCTTGTTTCTTTAATCATACAAGACATTTAAAAGCAATTGGCTGTAGTATTCTCAGAAGACACTGAAAAAGTAGTCCCACTATTCCCGGAAGACAACTTACCCAGCTTTTTACACTGTTTTTATCTGTGTAAAATCTGAGATGAGGCACAAAAGTGTCCTTCAGCCTGAGATAGATGCAGTTGTAATCCAAGTCCACCTTTTAAAACCCAATGTCTTGACCCACTCAGCAACCCTTCAGCCCACTGCATAGAGTAAGTGCTGTTTTTGGTCACAATAGGCTCTTAACTCAAACCTAGAAGTTGTGTGTGGCGTATTGAGAAACTCTGGATTTCGGTTTCACTCCCGCTCACCTCAGAGCCAGTGTCAACACCACTGTGGTTCTCAGATGTTGGCCGGGACAGATGATGATTTGCTTCGCGCCACAAGTGCTGCAGCCATTCAGGCTGAGGGGGGATGACAGGCCCACTCAGTTTCTGAAAGTATTCCTCTGCTACATACTGACCCACTCTAACAGCACTTTGTGAGACTTATACGAGGGCTGAGTTCTCCAATTCTTATGTCATTTTTAAAAAATATGTTTAACTCGCACTACAGTGATGAAACAAATTCAGTAATTAAGATTTCTGAGTGGAAATTATTTAAGTTTAACAATTAAGGAACACATAAATAAATTTAAGCTTCAACCAATTTCTAAAGGTTTTTAAAATGTTATTTAAAAAAGTAAATTACTTAATTATGTTCAGTTTTAAGTATTCTAAGCTTAATGTACCCCACTAGAACAACTATTTGGTAATGCTTTACAGGAAATATTTTTATGAAACCATCTGACTTGTCCTTTGGGCTACAAATTAAAACATAAGTAATTTTTTTAAGACATCAAATATTACTGAAATAATCATAAATATTTTCTATCTCTTCTAACAAGGTAGGGATTAAACTTTTTCTCAGACAACTGTAACTAAGATGTGCTATTCACTGCCAACAACTGCCAGTACAAAGCTCAAACTTGTTAGCAGGTTAGCATTAGTGCTATGTTTCACTGGCTTAAGCTAGACTTAAATTTCTGGTAAATTATGACATATGAAAATTGATTAGTCGTGTTTTCCTTAGTACTTTGCTTCCAAAATAAAATTATTGTAGATGAGTAAATTATGCTTATCTGAATGTCTTTAGTTTTTGTTTAGTAATTGAGTAGAATGAGAAGAAGTTAAATACTTTCAAATGATATTACCTCTATAATACAGCAAGATATGTGTGCTAAACTCTGGAGAAGTCTAGAAATCATCAGTTGTGACACTAGACTCTTATGTTAGTATGTTTAAGTATCTGAGTAGCTTAGTTTCTTATACAAATTGATATATCTGATAAAAATATGAATAATTTTAGTATCTAATATTTATTGCCCGACTAAACTTCTTAAATTGTATCAAGTTTTCCAATGATGACTTTGATCTTCCAGATTGCCTTTGCTGTTATCAATCAATCCTGAACAATAATTAATGTCAAAACAGTATTTTGGCAAAATGCTATATAACCTATTCTGAGAGGTGGAGACACCCTACTGGCACAGTTTCACCCCTGTGTGTTTTACTTTGCACATCCGGAGCAGACTGCACCGTCTCACCACAGGCCCTTACACATGAATCACAGAGTTAGCGAACTTTGCACACAGTCACTCTTACAAACCCATTCCCTCACACATGTTTGGTTAAATCCTCTGTGGGACTTAATTGCCGGCTTGTTGTGGATTCTTTTTAGGGTGGCGCTGATTGATTGGAGATTGGGGCCGTAATATAGCTCATCGGGGACAGGCCCTTTGACATGGCCTGGTCCCAGGGCACTGGCACTGTTTGAAACCAGAGATCCCAATACACCCCCTCTTCCAACTCAACTCCCTGTGAGCTCAGTTGCCCTCATGCTAAATGCTGCTTACATCACACACATGCAAACTCTTGGGGACTATCTTGATGTGTAGACTGCTTTAACTATTTTACCAATTTACATTAGTAGTTGTTACGAAGACGTTAAGTCCGTCTGCGCACGCTTTGCCACACACAGCAGTTTTCTTACATTATTAGCGGAGCCTTCACACTCCAACTGGACATAGCCCACTTCCTGTTTCCTGTTTCCCAGATTCCCCTGTGTCAGTCTGTTGGTGATCCTGTTGGCAAGTCTGGTCAAGGTCATGTCTGGTAAAGTCTGTGGTTAGAGTGTCTGTGTGTACGGTTTGTGAATCACGGTTTCTCCCCGAGGATTTCGAGGCCTACATTTGGGTATGCAGGGTTTCCCTGAACTCTGCCCTGAACCTCCAGCAAACACACCCCTCCCCGAACACGCTCCTAAACAGGAAAAAAAAGACCCATACTCCCATGTATGCTTAGCGGTGATGTGTGAGGGAAACAGACGGCCACAGTGTAACCTAAATATTTCTTGGTATAAGTGAAAACCTTTGTTAGAGGTTTGGATCAGAAACCTACATGTAAGAGTGAGGATATTTCGCTATTTGTAGACCTTAACAGGGTCAATACAGTTTCACGTTAAGAAAGTTGATAAAGGATGGCCTTTTTCCTTTGTCCACAGAGGTCAGTCTTTCAATCAAGTTTATATTCATCAGCCGTGGCGCCCGCCAAATTGTGTGCGTATGACTGGAGGCCATTCTGCACAATAAACTCTGAATTTAGGTCTCTTCACTTAGAATGCAACTAAATGTCAAGCTTACGTGTCAGATAAAGTTTTAAACTTTTTCTATGTCTGAGTGAAAGTGTTAGTAACATTCATGTGAGTTTTAGAGGGTTTTGGATGACTGAATGCTGTCGCTTCAGGAGAAACACGAAGTCATTACCGTCACTCATCTCGCATGTGAAAAGGGGTTCAGTGCTTCACTGAGGATGGTTTGTGTGTTTAAATCAGCATTTGTTTTTCCTTCTCCCTTTAATTCCTACCCCCATAAATGTATTATTCATTGCACACAAGCCGTCTTTGAGCAGGAGATTAATGTCATGAATTTTCTCTGATTAGATGGTGGAATCTACATCTCTGTGCTGCCCACATTCCTTTACTTTCATTTCATTACTCAGGTTTCATCCATGAAACCAGCAATCAACCTTGTGTGGGCTCAATATTTAGGGCCCAAACAAGGATGAAGTGGGATGCTCATTTCTTTGGACTAAGGGAGAAGCAATAAACATGGACCACATCTGGGTTTGGCTTGCCCAGATACAGGAATGAAAAGCAGAACTACTTGTGCTATGGCCCCATAGAATGAGCAACTTATGGGTCCATGATGGGCCACCCAATTGTATGAGTCCCTATATGAGTGCAATATTCAGGGCACACCTGGCTCCTAATCCAGTTCAATTATTATTATTTTATTTTTATTAAACATGTTTAAATAATATATTTACCCATAGTGCTGAACAGCAGGGAACGCTATATCAAGACAATAAAGACACAATACAAACTACAGAAATATTAAATTGAAACAACAAATAAATTCACATTGTTTCAAAAGCCGCTGAAAATAAATGTGTTTTTTAAGAGAGACTTAAAAACTGCAACAGAAGACACTTGTCTAATATGTAATCACAACTTGTTCCACAACAGAAAAGGTCCCCATCTCCTCTGAGCTTCAGGCGTTTTTTGGTTCAGGTATGAAACGTTAGACACAAGTAGACTTCACTGTGAAAGTCCAAAGTAGGACCACAGGAGGCAGGTTATTTCTCCAGGCTGGTTATTTCTCCAGGCACTTTTTGGTGGTAAATGCCAACTCAGGTTATTGGCGTAAAATGTATTCATCCCTAAGTAGGGACTAATTGGTTACAGGTCAGAGCCCAGGTGGGACCATGCTGATCTGCCTGTTTCCCCGGTTCGGAGGACTGGCACAAAATAACATAAAGCCTCATTTAGGATATTATTTTGGCAACACCATGAAGCCACCTTTCTGCAGTCATTCAGGGTGCCACTGTGGGGAGCCCAGTGTGAAACCACATGGAGTCCTGCATGGGCACGTTTGTTGGGAATGTTCCGAACCATTTGTCATTTTTATGCATATAAATGTATGACTGCGGGTCTTAACTTATTGAATGTCTTTTCATATTTTTCTCAATCTGTTTTCCATATTTACAGTGATAAATAACTACTGGCCAAATTAGTACATAAAGGATTGTGCCAAATGCTGAAAGTGAAAACAATCTGATGTCAACAGCTGATTAGCAACATTGTTTAACTACCGGATGAATGTGTTTTGCTATTTTACAAAAACATAAGCCTATTCTGTTTGTTTTCTGTGTCCTTTAGACATTTCTGACAGCGGCGTGTGTAAAGAGGGATTATTTATGAGCTTCTTAGCATAGTAGTGTTTTGCTTCACCACGCAGCCTGTCTTTAGCGTCTCTTAATCACTCTCTTCATGGATTATTGTACTTTTACCAGGAAGCCGCGCTCATGTTAAAACATGTATCTTCAAGGCTGCTGAGCAGACCTCAAGGTCTGCTCAGCAGCCACTCAGCTGAAACATGTGTCCTCCTGTCTTTTTCCTTTTGTGTGCTCCGATTGCAATCTGTGATCTCTGCAACAAACTCTTGTAAATTACACTGTAAACTTTGTGTGTTTGTGTTTTGAAAGGGAGGAGGAACCTAAACTCGACACATCTTTGCTTTAGGCAATTGTGGTTTGATTTTGCTCATGTTATTGTACTTTATTTTCCTGTAAATACTTCCACACTGATG
The DNA here is from genome assembly GCF_003331165.1 of Xiphophorus hellerii. NCBI lineage: Eukaryota > Metazoa > Chordata > Actinopteri > Cyprinodontiformes > Poeciliidae > Xiphophorus > Xiphophorus hellerii. The sequence goes on from NC_045680.1 coordinate 3,275,524, forward strand.
TTGCAAGCAGCAGAGTTGAATCAAGGAAGGCTGTCCGTAACAAACATTTAAGGGAAGGAACTTTTATTGTAATAAAAATGGAAAACAATTTGAATTGTCAATAAGAGGTAAAATCTTCATATTTCCTGCTTTTACTCCCACTTGCATATTTGAATGAATTTCTCATTGACAAACCAACAATGTCTTCAGTTATTTCTCTTTTTTTATTATTTAATTAAATTTTTCTTTTTGGCATATCTTCATATTTTCTAGAGTTAATAGAATAAGTCAAAGTGAACTTTAGTTTCCTTCTGTTTTCATTCATGTTGCCATTTGTTAATCCAACAATATGACTTTTGTGTTCCATTTGTCTGCTCAGTGCCAGAAGTATTCATACACCTTGAATGTTTGCAGGGGTTACAGCAACTTGTAAACAAACCTGCTCTGCTTAACCTTTTGACCTACATGCAAAGGCATGTGTGAGGCAGAAAAATTACACAGAATACTCCATTCTCTCTGTGAAACATGGTAGTGGCAGCATTATGATGTGAAGGTGCTTTTTTTCATCATGGACAGGGAAGCTGGTGACAGTTTTCCTGTTAAGACTTGAGATTTGGGCGGAGGTTCCAACAAGACAATGACCCTAAACATGCAGACAGAAGATCATACTGCAGAAAGGTTTCAATTGGCCAATTACTTTCCAAACCTACATGTAATTGAGAATCTGTGGAAAGATTTTAAAGTTTCTATTTACAGCAGCTCTCTACTTAATCTGAACCCCAATCTGTACCCCAAACAACTTGCAGCTCTAATTAAGGCAAAAGTTGGTTCCATACCAAAATTTTAAGATTTAGATGTGTTTAAGAAAATGACTAAGATGTACCATTTTCTTTCCTCTCCACAATTATTGCAATACTTGTCACAATCAATTTTAGATACAGGAGAGTGTTGGGTGTAATTTGGCAAAGTGTGAATAAGTTCAAGGTTTATGAATACTTTTGCAGGACGCTGTATGCATTCAGCTAGGAATCACAGAATGTTGTTTTTTTGGCAGCACACGCCACCTCCTGTCTTAATTGACAGGCTGATCTGCTCCCCTTCCTCTCCTCCAAACCCTAGGCTGTGCTTACTCACTGGCTCACCTCTGATTTCCCGCAGTCCTCTGGGGAAGTGATGTCACCAGGTCAGGGTTTTTGTGAGGAGTGACGGGATTGATGTTCAAATCTTTTCCTGTGTGGTGAATTACAAAGTATGCAGCCAGCCTTTTATTAAAAGCTTCTAACTTCATGCTCGGTTATGACTTCCTGCCTGTGTGGGCAAAGTTCTTCTCCTGAAACAAATTCCAGCACATCAAATAAATTTGAGTCAGTTTGGTATAATTGTGGAAATGCATCTATCTGATGCCAGTTTGAACTAAGTAACGGGAACAAAAAAAGAACATAACGCAACTGTTAACTCAGCACTGAGATAATGTGAGGTCCACTTTTATGACTTTTTTTCAGCTGTTTTCTGAATGTTTTTTGATATTGTCAAAGTTTTCCAGAGGAGTTAATTCCTTCATCTCAATGCTTTGGAGGAATTGGCAGATGTGCAGTAGCTCTGACAGATACATAAGTCAAACTTAACATTCATATTGTAATCCAAGAAAAACTGGGATTTCAGAGCAATTACATAAAGAACTTTCCGTCAGGCTTGATCTGTTTTTTTTCTTCTTTGAAATGAGAGCAGAACACATCACCTCCACCCCGTATGACTCTCCTTGGCTTCCCTCCTTTTTTAGTTCACCCTGAAACTCCTTCTTCTTGACAGAAGCATCCATTGTTGCCATCATTGAGCAGCAGTAACATGAGGACCCGAAGCGCCTTCTCTTTCTCCATTGTATCCTGACGCCAGCTCCTCAGTTGGCCTCACTGGTTCTTTATTCCCAGTGCGGTCATGGGCCACTGGCAACCAGAGATCCCAGCCAACCTCAGCCTCTGGTGGCCATTTTGGCTCCCGGTCAGTGAGAGATCTTTGCGCGGTGGAACCACGCAGTCAGTTCTCATAGTGCAGAGACAGTTCATACCTAGAAACCTTTGAGAGTGTGTGTGTCCAACTTTTAACAACTTACAGTTTGCAGCTCATAATCTGCCTTGTTCCGAATTTGTTAGGCTTCCTTTGATAGAATTTTAATAACAGAAATACTTTGAAGAATTATTTCAGCTATTATTTCAATCAAGTTAAACGCCGTCTAGAAGGCAAGTGTTTGATTTATTGTTGAACACTTTTATTTTGATGCAAAAGCTTCATTTTAACCACATCTCATTGCAAACAAAGAAGAATCTCAGTGATTGATTAACACTGCAGAACATTTGCCAAGAATGCATACATAGCTGGATATAAGTAACAATCCATCACTGGTGTACATCTTGTCTGTGTTTAGTCTGGTTCATTCTGAAACTATAATTCGCCTGCAGTTTTTCAATAACCTGAGATGATTATTTCAAATGTGAGCTTTGGTACTTTTGTTCAGTTTCCAAGAAATCTCTTGGTAATCTTCACAATGTAACAGAATCCTAAAACAGCAGCATGAACATAGCCAAATCTCTTAGTTAGGGTCAGATGGATGTTTTGTACTATATAATGGAGAGTGGGAGAGACACTTTCAAGGTTTCTACACAGTCTGGAAAAGTGAAGTATTTGACTTATTATTGAAAAATATTAGCTTTTCATCTTTTGATTCCCCGTCCGATTGTCTAAGTGTTCTAGCCATCCATCTGTCCATTTGGCAGTCCATCTTTCTATCTATGTCTGTCTGTCCATCAGTCACTCCATCCATCCAACATCCTCCAGTCCTTCTGACTGTCTTGCTTTGGCTACATTCACACACCAGGCAACTTTCCTTACCCATATTTTATTATTTTATGCCAGTCTGAATGGCCAAATTCTGTTTTTTTTTCTCCCCCCAAAAATCAGATTTTTGCCACTTCCATATGTGGTGCTAAATTGCATACATATCCAATAGTTTTCCAGGTGTCTCCTATATGAACAGTCATGTTTATTTTATCCAACTTTTATGTAATTGATGTGAAACATGCATCATAATTCTGGAACAGATGAAACCAGACACAAACAATGGTAGAAGTAAGCAGTGACAACATCTATTTTTTTTCTTATCTTCCTTTGTCTTGTAATAATCTCCTGAACGCAACAAAAGAGATTTAAGCAAAAAAAAAAGAAAAAAAATTCATAATTGAGGCAATGCTCTGTGATTGTAGCTCCAGTCATTTCATCCATTCATACTTCTGTCAATCAATCCATTCAGTACTCTGATAATTTGATACCGGAGAAGTTTGGAATTTGAACATAAAATGTTAGTAGGAACTCTGTGACTTTTGAAAGAGAGAAGTCTACTTTCTTTCACACGTTGACACACTTTATGGGTGTAAAAGAAATCAAATTTATTGGTCTTGTTCACTTAAAGAAATCATGCAGAGCCCGAGAGTCCTATAGCACATGTTGAGGGTTGGACTCCAACGAGGGTTGTGAGCTCCTGCTGTTGGCAGCTCATCTCCTTTTCACTCAGCACCCACAGCAGCTCCTGGAAATGAAACCCTGACATCTAAAATGTCACTGGGATCCGCCCATTCGCTTCCTTTATCCTCTCAAATCCTGTTCCTTCTGCATTCTCTCTGACAGCGAGCTTTGTGTTTCACATCGTTAAATCCCAAGACTCAAATCAAACCTGTTACCTCAGCTTAAATGTTCCCGGGGAGCGAAAGTGGATGTCCTTAAGATTTCGTCCATAATCAAAACCTAGGTTCCGAAAATAAACAGTGGAGGCTTCAGGCACTTTGAGGTATTTATTTAATGAGATCAAATGGGAGATTTAAACACAGTTAAATCCACCGTCAGAAATGCAAAACAGTCTTAGGTTCAGTTGGAAGATTTTGGAGAAACCACATGAAAACTATATCTAGCATTAGCTTTGGTCTTGTTGGAAAAACTGCAGCAGCTGGAGACGTGTGCCATTATAGCACTGGTTATTCCTGTGGAGAGCGGCTTGACATCTTGATCGATTATAAGCCTTAAAAGATTCTGGTTGTTTGAGCTTTGATGTTGAGTTCAACTTCTCCTTGAAGATGAGTAATAGTGGAGTCAACTCATCCGTTTACCTTCGCAAAAGTAACTCCCTTTGCCTCCAATGTTACATCTGTCATCAGCTGTTAACCGTACCCTCAGAGATCAAAGCTTCCTTTTATTTTATTCATACATTTCCTCTCATACAGCAAGGAAAGTGAAGGTCAAAAGACCTGAAATAATCTCTTCAATATACTCTACTGGAATCTGGAAGTGAATAAAAGTCATGTCTGTGAAGCTTTCATGAAACATAGTTTTGGGGATTTATGTTCTCACGTGTCACTGTTATTGATAAAGGTATCACTTATCTATTTTATTTGGTAAATAAATCATACTTGGGGGTACACTGGGTACATTTCACGGCCAATTATTTTAGTTGTTCTTTCTACCCATATTATATATAGTAAGCATCCTGTGTAAGTTTAGTTATGAAAACCAGAAAAACTGACTTAAATTGAATACATTTGCTCCAAACGTGTACAAGTTGAGCCTCACTGCTCATAGTGGCAAGATAAATGTGGTCTATTGTCACAGTCTCAGTTATAATTACTTTGTATTGTTGCTATGACAGTTGCTATAGGAGAGATTTTGGCAAAATGGTGCTCTGTAGCCATTTGCTGACTTCTGAAGATCAGAAGTGTTTTTCCTGGTTTTAAGAGTGGCTAAGAGAAACAGACTTATGTGTCATATTATTTTTACATTGCGTTGTAAAAGTATTTTTAAGGCCTACGTTTTTTTACATTTTGACATGTTACAGTACATAAACTTGATTTTAATTTTAGGGATGGAAGACCAACACAAAGTAGTGTGTAGTTTTAAGGTTTTCAGATGCTTTCACAAATTAAATCCAAAGCTTGTGGCACACATTTGTATTGAATCTGTACTTTGTAGATTAGTCTTGTACACTCTATCTCTACCAGTTTTGCACATTTGGAAATTTGAACCCTTTCCTAAAATCAATAACAAAATAAAACAAAATCTTTCAACTTAGATTTAAACATTTTTATCACCAGTTCCCAATTAGATTTAGGTTTGGACATTGGGGTTTCCTAATGTCTAAATGTCCTTAAACTAAACCACTCTGAGGTCATGATGCTGAAAGTTGAACTTTCACCCCTGTCTCAAGTCTTCTGAAGCCTCTGAAAGGCTTACCCATATTGTCCAGTTATAGCTCTATACTCCCATTAACTCTGACCTGTTCTCCTCTCTCTTTTGAAGAAAGAAATTCTCATAACATGGTGCTCCCATGCTTATCTGTATTGATGGTGTGTTGCTTTTGTAGTGTTTGGTTTTTCACCACATAGTGTTTTTAATGTAGGTGAATGTGTGATTGTTTTATAATTTTCACAATAGTGAGGCACATGTTGTTTATGGAAACACATATGAAAAACAATACGACTGACCCTATATTGTCTGAATGGAAATATTTCGGCCTTTTTCACATTTTTTAGAAGATGCCTGTTATAAAACCCATAAGAAAATGTATCAAGGGATTGTTAACAGAACTGAATGACTGATGCAATGTTCATGTGTACAGTCAAATCATTCTGAACAGGAACATCCACTGCACTGTTCCAACTTTCTGTAGCAAAAAACAGAGCAAGTACTCACATACCTGAACAAATAAAATGACTGGAAAAAATGTTTGACTTTCAGTTTCCTGGTTTACACATCTTCAACAAAAAGGCTTGTCTTTCTTTTTATATTTCCACTGTAAATCAAGTCTAGGAGGAAAAAGCTTTCCTTATAATTGACGGTTATAAAACATTTCTACGGAGGGCCTGTGGCGTTGGTGTGTAAAATAAAAGCCCCAAACAACTATCCACTGTTTACCCAAATAGAAACCGCAATGGCTTTCCTTCTTTGGGATTGCTCACTTACAAACAATAAAATGATGCAAGAATAAGAACACTTACTTTTCAAAACCCTCAGATTTCTCACAATGAATCTTCTTTTTCTTTTTTGAAACATGACAAATGCTAAAATTGAGTTTTTTACGAAGGCCATTATAAATCTAAGTGGATTTCGAAAGGAAATGCAGTCCAACAGGGCAGTGTTGGTGACTTATGCAGGCCGGCTTCGGTTAAAGGATGTTCGGACCAAGCAAAGTTATAATTTCATTGCAGGGACCTTACTAAATTGTGGTGGATCGTCTGCTCTCCCTTGTCATTTTCTCGTCTGTGTGTGGCTTTCTGCTTGCATAAATGTGTGTGTCCTACATTCTCGGTGACGCACAGACCTCTCTGCTGCCTAGACACTCCATTTTTGTGCATGTACGCACACGTGTGTGCTTTCTTGTACTCACATCCTTTTAACTGTGGCTCGTCTCGTTTACAAGTCAATCAAAACTCATGATCAAAATCTGAATTTATTAAACACCTAAATCTCACTATGTAGATTTATTGCTCACTGTTTTTTAACTTGAAAAAAATCTTTATTTTTACTATAGAGAAGATTTTTTTTGTGGCTTTTTAAAGACCTACAAAAACTTCTGCAGACAGACCACAACACACATTTTACTTTTATGTCAATATTTTAGTAGGAAATTCCATATTCTAAGGTTATAATCTGGTAAAACCACCTTAAAATGTGATATTGTTAACCAACAGTAAGCAGGCCAGCGCTTTTATATTTATTGTGTTCATCTGTGTCTGGAAAGTCCATTAAGATGAGCACAGTGAGGGGTAAAGGTTTTCTGACCTTGGCCTCTCAGTCACTTAACACTCCTCAGAGAAAGGGGACCTACTGACCCCTGACTCACACCAAACTTGCACACCCTTTTGATGTAATTAGAATGGTGTGTGTGATTTGTGTGATTTTGCGCATATGGATACCCATATGAACTTGTGTGTGCATTAAGTTGCAGTTTTGATGCTATTTAGAGCAGCTTTGATCTTTGTGGATTCAATAGTAGTGAAATGCACCAGTCATCAGAATCTGCCCATTTTTCCTCCATCAGCTCTGATTGGCAGATCAATCCTTGAAAAATATGCTTTATTTTGTTTCATCTATTTTTTTTATGCATCAAAACTGCGAAGTTCCCATTTTTCTGTCTACACATTTATTAATTAACAGCTTGTACTTTGATGCTCTGAGTACTCTGAGTTTTATTATAAAGAGTCTCATAATGCAGGATCAGGTGCATCTCAAGAAGTTAGAACATCATCACAAAGTTAATGTATTTCAGTAATTCATTTCAAAATGTGAAAATGATGATACAGATTCATCACATGCACCATGATATGTTTCAAGCAACTATTTCTGTTAATTTAGGTGATTACAGTTCATGAAAATATCAAAATAGATTTCCCAAAATATTTTAATTTTATCTAAATCCAGTCAAAATGGAAATTTAATTAATGTAGTTGCCATTTCTGGCCTCCACAATCATACGGAAGATTTCTGAGCTAACAGTTGTCCAGCAGACAGTCATTGACACTCTCCAGAAGAAACTGTGAGCCACAAAAGATTTAAGAAAGTTTTCACAAAACACTGCTCCCAGTACAGCTAAACCCAACTTTATTAACACTCTGACTGATTTACATTGCTAAATATTTTTCCTTCAACCATGATTTTTGTTTCTTATTGAAAATAGGACAGTCCTCTTTGCCATTACCCTAATTGTTAGCTCTCTTGACAAAGTCTCTATAATGTTCAAGGCGGAACTCCATCTGGGTCTCACCAAAACGTTAACATTACTTCCTGTCAAAAGTGTTGCTAAAAATAAAATATTAATTTCAAGCTAAATCTTCCTGGGGCATAAACAATGTTAGGTTGAACTGTATATGCATAGAAAGTTGAGTGGATGAAAAAATTATTAGAAAGAGATGCAGTAGTGGTTAATCAACAAGAATAACCACTACCTTTATAAGATTTTTAAGCTAAGTCCATTTAAATGTTTGTAGGATATTTGCTAGAGTTAGTGCCATCAGTTCTTCAAGAACCACCAAACATAGACACATTCAGTTAATAAAATCTATAGGAAGAGCAAAAAGACATGGAGTTTTGGCTGTTTGATGTCAAATGTGACAATTGCGCAGCCACTGATTTGGCAAACAGCATTGTCTTCTGTTGTTGCCTTTCTGTGGGGGGTAGGTGGGAGAACTGAATTTTGAGTTTTTCACTAGCTGTGGTCTTTAAGTATTAAGAAATAATTGTATAAAGTTGAATGGAATGGATCTATATAATATGAGTAACCATTTTTGAGTTGAATTATTGAAAATGTTTACCATTAACTGCTTTTTGCTAGTCGTTACAGTCCAGTTCATTTCAGCAGGATTATTCCACTGGTTATTCTAGCTATAGAGTCTAAAGCATGAGGATGTACTTTACATCCCCTCAGAAATGCGCCTCTATGCCCAGTGGCATCATGTCCTCCCCTGTACTATTTAATGTGGCTTTGCCTGGTATTAAAGTCCCCATATGGCATGACTTAAAGCTCATGACTAAGTGATCTCACACTGAGCGTGTAGCTCGCTAGGATGCATGTGGTTGGAGTGTGCATGGATGTATATATAGAACAGGAGAGGTGAGAGATCAGGCCACTTTGAGCAAGATGAAGGTGGTGGGGAGCGAGCTTAAAAGAAGTAAAAAGTTGGTGTAATGTGCAAAGAAAAATCCTGAAATGAAGCTGGATTTGAATACTTGTGAAACCATGATTGCTCTTTCTGCACATGTTTTAAATTACGCCCTGAAGTGACATTTCTCCAACATCAGCCAAATATTAATTCCTAATGTGGTTTACATATGTGCTGTGAACTGTGATTTGTATGCATGAGTGTTTTAAATCTCAGCCTTTGACAGTACTATGACTTATCGTTAGCCAACCAAAGGCAGCAACCAGAACCAGCCTCTCTTCTAACTGTGTGGTTTGGTCTAATAGTTAACTTTGGACTGACCTCTAGAGTTGATGCTGTGCACTGCAGCCTTATGGTTTCAACAGGCTGCTTTTCTTCCTGCTTCCATCCGCTTCTGCTGTTTGTTAATGTGGCACAGAAAGATGTAGTAATAGACTACAGATGACTTTAAAAGTGATCCTCCTCTCCTCTCTGTTTTGCTGTCAGGGTGGATCTGAATGAAGATGGATTCTGCCAGCCATACAGAGGCATAGCCTGTGCTCGTTTCATCGGAAACCGCACCATCTATGTCGATTCCCTGCAGATGCAGGGGGAGATTGAGACTCAAATCACAGGTGGGAACAATGCACTTGTGCTGCAGTTTTAGTGCATTGAATTGTTTCTATTTATTCAGTTTTGTTTGCATATTTGCTTTGACTGAATTAATTACAAGTATATTTAACTTATCATTTGTTATTATTAGTATTACTTTATTCAAAGATCCATTGATATTTAAAAGAATGACATGGTCAAAAACAGCGTATTACACATACATTTTATAAACTACAAATTCAAGAAAATGTATTTCTCTATCTGTAAAGGTTTCCTTTACAGAAATATTAAAAACTTTGTGTTCGCTTTTGAGTAAGGAGACGTGAGTCAGCTAATTCCTCTCTAGACATTTATTAGGAACATCAGAGCGAGGAGTACAGGTTAAAAAAGGGCCAGCTTGAGGCTGGGAAAGGCAGAGTTCTAGCATTCAGATCTTAGTTATAGCTTAGACTGACATAAAACAAGATAAACATAGTGTGTTAGTTGCATAGTCATTTTTGCTCTATCTCTGATCCATGGCATGATCCATGGTATTACCTAACTGCTGTGTGTCCTACACAGATACTTCATTGATCCACTGCGGTTGGATCAATGAAGTATCCAACAGCGATACTTCATTGATCGCGGTTGACTGTCTAGACTCTAGAACTCTAGACTCTGTTGCCTAGAGTCCTATGTGTAGAACTCTAGACAACAGAGTTCTACACATAGGACTTTGTTGTCTAACCTCTGCTCAGAACAGTCATGTTCTCTGTGCCACTAAACTGGAGCAGAGGCAGGTAAGCTGGACATCTGCTGTAGTTCTGCCTGGTCTCATCCAGCTGGTTGTGTTTTATCTAAACCACTGAGTCACACCTGATTTTCCATGTTTTCTTCTTCTATTAAAGTGGTGCTTAGAAAAGCACTCATACTCCTCTACAGGTATGCTCCCTCCCCCTTCCCTGTTGAGTTATAATTTTTCTACTTTAACAATTTGAATATGAAGAAATAGAAATATGATTCCTGTTTCTTTATATAGTCATGGAACATTATTTTTATGGCATATATCATGGACAAACTGACACATTGTGCATTTTCCAGTGGTGATGTAGCTAGGTTAAGAGTTTAAACAGAAATGCACATGTGGTGTACCGCAGTGTGTAAGATAAATAAATCCACGGCGGTGCTTTTAGCACATATTGACTATGAAATACTGAAGTGGGCAGAGAATGGACAGACTACTGGGTTTCAGCTGTGAATAGCTTCATTAGAAACACAAACACTTCCAAATGCAACAGCTTCAAAGAGGATTGCTTTGCACTGCCTATTAACTGCTAACCAGATGCCAACAATGTGGGTCGTTTAGCTGGTAATTATTGGAAAAAAAATTTTCATGTAAACGCAAGTAAGTCACAGATTTATGGGATTGTTTGTAATCTATATGCATTACTTTTTCAACAAATATGAATGCTAATAGAAATGCTCTGTGTATTATTAAGAAAAGGACAAAATTTTAAAAAACTACAAAACAAAATGTATTTTTATCAAAGAAATTGTTAGCATACCTACTTAGCCCATATATGTATTAGGACCCCATGTGGGATTTGCTCAGGCTAAGTGACACCATGGGGTATTAGCATAGAACCTGAAAGGGTTGACTAAAAACAAACCATTTTGGTAAAACCTACGGGGTCCCCATGTGTCTCAAATATATACTAATGACATCAGTTCATGCTGGCTAGTACATAGACCCCACTTTTTATTTGCAGTTGTCCTACGTTAATGTTTTATGAGCAATTAACTTTGTGAGAATTGGCCATGACGATCCAATTCCCAGCCAATTTTTCAGCTTGTTTTCTACACATATGACTCTGTTGGTTAGGTAACAGCTACAGACAGTTGCAAGAATATGAAAGAACTCCCAGTTTTCATTGCTACAAGATAACTTAAAGAATTCTTTGTGATGTACTTCAGAGTTCAGTGAGAGTTCAGCTTTGTCTTCTCTGTTTATGGAGCACACATGGCCCAAAGAGCCACACTGTTATAAATGTCTGCGTTTCCGCTTTGGTTCTTTTGTTTTGCTTTTCTTGCGTGCAATATGTCCTCCGAAGGAAGTTGAGTTTGAATGTTAGTGATGACATTCATACAGCTGTCAGCTTCATACAGCTGTCAGCTTCACCCCCTGAACAGTTCACGGACATACCGTCGTCTGAACCCAGACTTTAATCCGGAACATCAAGGACATGTGATGCAGTGGATTTATATAGCCACTGTATCATAATAAGCTGACAGTAGAGCTGTAAATCATATATGTTTCAACTTTGGAATACATATTCAGCATGCTGTCACCTTTATTAATTTTATAATCACTTTTATTCAAACAGCATGTGCAGTAGGAATGTTTGGATTGTGACCAACTTCACTTATCAACTTTTTATTCTCTTGTCGTCTTCTCTACTCAAGACAAAGCAATTGCACTGGTCATGGCAACGACAGAAAAAGCAAATGCTTGTAATAACTGCAGAGCCATGAGTTACACATTGAAAAAAATGCATCTGTGGTCATCAGTTTTTGTTTTTTTTAAATTGTTGTATTATAGACAGCAGAAGAAGCCAGTAAAAAGGATGGGATGGCTTCCATAAGGAACACTGTTGTAAACTTTTGACAATCTTTAAAATATCATATGGGCACCATACTTCATTTTAAAAATAGATTTAAATGTCTTAATTTTCTTCTTCTTTTTTCATACTAACATTTCAAACTTTTTCCTTTCTTGTTTCCAGCTGCCTTCACCATGATTGGAACTTCCAACCACTTGTCCGATCGTTGCTCCCAGTTTGCCATCCCCTCCCTTTGCCACTTTGCCTTCCCAACATGCGACCGCACATCAGGCATTGACAAACCTCGGGACCTTTGTAAGGACGAATGTGAGATCCTGGAGAATGATTTATGCAAGACGGAGTACATCATCGCTCGCTCCAACCCCATCATACTGAAAAGCCTCAAACTGCCGAATTGTGACGAGCTAGCTGCCTTCGACAGCCCAAAGGCAGCCAACTGTTTAAGAATTGGAATTCCCATGGCTGAACCCATTAACAAGAGTAAGACCACTCTATTGGTTTGCTTCATTGTTGACCACAGAAATCAGTGCATCTGTAGCATTCTTTGTTATTCTATCTCAAGTGCAAAATTTTATATCTGGTTATAAATATTGCCACTAATTAAATTAATTAAAATGTTAGTTGCAATAACCCTAAAGCGCTAATCATAAACATTAATTCTGCTAATGCTGAAGTACTACATCTAAATGGCATTAAGCAGAAGCTAATGCACTAAATTCAATTAAATTTTGATCTTTGCTTGAAAGGCTGCAACACTCGAGCACCAATTTAGTTCAGCATCATTTAATTTAAGTTCTATAATGTTGTTCAGTCTTCACCCCCTTCAAAATATGAACATGAATGTCTTATTACTTGAAGAACTCTTAAGTGGATAATCAAAACTTAAACACAGATGTTGAACTTCATTCAAGTTAAAGTTTACAAAACAGCCAAGCAAATTAACGTTTTATAGTTTATCCAGAAAATGTAATTTAGGGGACGCTAAAAGTGCTAAATGTTTTAACGTTATCTAAATGAAAAGATTAGCTCTATTTTTAGTGGACTAACGTAAGTGAGCCCACCTCTGTAATTCAGTAATTATTTACATACAAATTTCCCAGTATTGTACAATATTGTCTCCAAAATAGACTTTTTGATAAGTGATGAGCATTGTGACCTCTTTACCTGTTCTCTGTCCTGCATTGATGATTTTTCTAGTAAATAACTTCACTATATCTGTCACAAATACGAGTGCACATATTCATTTGACATGTTCTTTTTTTTATAAAGAAAATAATCTTTTTTTCTGTTTACAGCAATAGAAGTCAGTGATATTTTCCAGGATGTACAAATGCTATGTGTTTGTGCATATGTGGAAGGCCTAGTTGTGAGAGTCCAAAAAGCTCTTTTTTGGTCAGATTTAGTTTTCCACTTTTAAAAAAAAAAAAAAGAAAGGCAGAGTTTCTTTAATTTGCATTTTTTAAAAAAATGCTTGGCTCTAAATTGGGATGTTATTTAGACTACTTATTTGTGAAATGAACAGTTATCGGGACAGGGAGTAATTACCTCACCTTTATGCTTCCCAGGTCACAAGTGTTACAACAACACTGGGGCAGATTACAGAGGGACAGTGAGCGTGACCAAATCGGGCCGTCAGTGTCAGCCATGGAACTCGCAGTATCCTCACAGCCACACCTTTCTGGCTGTCCGTTACACAGAGCTGAACGGGGGCCACTCATACTGCCGCAACCCGGGGGAAACCCATGAAGCCCCCTGGTGCTTCACGCTGGATGAAGGTGTCCGCATGGAGCTCTGCGACATTCCAATCTGTGGTGAGGAACTGGAATATGAAAGCACATGTTTCTAATTTTATAGTTGTATATCATCCTAGCTTTTTATGTTGCTTCTTCACACTATTTGTTTTTGTTGTGCATGGGGCACTTTTTGCTTTAAAAGTCGGATCTCTTCTCGCTGATGCAGTTTACCAATACTTGGCTCTATTTAAACAGCATTTCTTTTACTGGGAACCTGGAAGAGTTTACGTAGAAAACAAGTCATACTTGGAAGGAGAAAGGTGGAAGTGATGGATCACCCTACACAATGACACACTGTATGAAATACATACTTATTTAAAGCCAAAACAAGCAACTACAGTGCACTTTAGCACAATTCCTAAACCAAAGTCAAAAAAAAAAAAAAAACTTTTTCAAATCAGTTTCACGGAGAAGAACATTTTAATTGCTTAAAACAAACAAGCTCCTCATTTCCTTTTTGTCTTCTTCTTCGACATCTCTAAAATATGCCCTTTCTTTATGGCTGTAATATATTTGCTCATTTGTAGAATTACTTACTCCATAAACATTTTGCAAGTTAACTCAGGGTTTCTCAAAAACTTTGAAAAATTATGAAATCATAGTCAATTAAAAGGTATTAATAGTTCCTGTGATTGACTGGTGGACCTGTCCAGGGTGTTTCCGGGCTCTCACCCAGAGAATTCTGGAGATAAAACCATGCAAGGATAAATAAATAAAGACAATGGATCAGTGGATATAAATGTTTGAAATGTTTTTCATATTGACTTTGGTTAATACTATACACACAATTAAATTTTATGACATTTAATTGATTTTATGAAGCATTAACAAACGTCTAGACTTTATGTGGGAAAGAAAAACAAAGCAACTACAATTAGACTTAGACTTAGACTGACTTTATTCTCATTTTGCATGCACAGGGTGTATACAGAACGAAATTTCGTTGCATACGGCTCAGAACAATGTTTTGAGGTTCCAATGTTATGAGGTTACTCCAAAATAAAATAAAATGCACTATAAGATATAAATATAAATATAAAATATAAAGTGCAGGAATGACAGTAAAATAGAAGTTATTTAGAACATGTGCAAGGTATGAAGTGGAGACCAGTTTTTGAGTGCAGTCCAGTTAAGAGTTCAGCAGTCTGATGGCAAGTGGGAAAAAGCTGTTTCGGAACCTGGTGAACCTGCACCGGATGCTGCGGAACCTCTTTCCAGAGGGCAGCAGGGAGAACAGTCCATGGTGGGGATGTGAGGGGGGTCACTGACGATGTTTCGGCCTCGGGACACGCAGCGCTGGGATGAAATGTCCTGAATGGAGGGAAGGGGGGCCCCGATGATCCTCTCTGCTGTCCGCACCACTCTCCTCACATTCTTCCAGTCAGAGGCGCTGCAGCCTCCACACCACACAGAGAGGCAGCTGGTCAGAATGCTCTCTATGGTGCTTCTGTAGAACGTCTTGAGGATGGGCGGGGGCAGGTGTGCTCTTCTCATCCTCCGCAGGAAATACAAGCGTTTCTGTGCCCTCTTGACCAGAGACGTGGTGTTCACAGTCCAGGTGAGGTCGTTTGTGATGTGCACCCCCAGGAATTTAGTGCTGCTGACCACCTCCACAGCCGAGCTGTTGATGAGCAGTGGAGCGTGGTTGGGCCGGTTCTTCCTGAAGTCGACGATCATCTCCTTCGTCTTGTCAACGTTCAGGATCAGGCTGTTGTCTCTGCACCAGTCCACCAGCTGCTCCACCTCCTCTCTGTAGTCCAGGTCGTTATCGTCTCTGATGAGGCCCACCACTGTTGTGTCATCCGCGAACTTCACGATGTGATTGGTGGCGAACCTGGGGGCGCAGTCGTGTGTCATCAGAGTGAACAGCAGAGGGCTCAGTATAGTTCCAATAGTAGTTTCATTGGCTTCTTCCAGACAAGACATACAACTAAGCACATAAACACTATGTTAGGATTACTTCCTAAGAGAAACAATATTAAGAAATAACATGGAATGATTTGCAGTAAGTGCTTTATCAATGGCTTCATTCAAGAAAGATATAGAAAACACAAAAGGACTGAGCCAGGAGTCCTTTTGGGAAAGGAAAACAATCAACTGTCTACGCAAGG
Source organism: Xiphophorus hellerii (assembly GCF_003331165.1). Taxonomy (NCBI): domain Eukaryota; kingdom Metazoa; phylum Chordata; class Actinopteri; order Cyprinodontiformes; family Poeciliidae; genus Xiphophorus; species Xiphophorus hellerii. The sequence goes on from NC_045680.1 coordinate 3,291,294, forward strand.
ATATTGGCAACTATAACTTCATCAATGGGTTTGTCCAAGGAACAGACTTATTTGAAAATGGAGGTAATGAGCAATGGAGACTTTCTATAGGAAAAAGAGAGAGCAAGAAGGCAGCAGTAATGGAACAGGGATACTTTCAAGATCAAGGAAGTAAACAAGAATAACAACATCAACTGATGTATCAGTGGCTCTGCCTACAAACAGATACATGAGAATGGTTAAACATTGGAGCAATGAGCAAGTAGTACTATCTATGGAAAGAAAAATAAAGAAAGTATATGGTTAATGGCAGTAACACTTCCTTCAAATGATTTATTAAAAAGACATGCAGCAGATGCTCTGGAAAAATGTGCTGTGTTTGCACAGTTCATGACAACAATAGCTTCACCAACTGTTCCAGAAGTACTGGGTGTACTTCTAAAAGAAAAGATTGACAGAATTACCATTATAAATAACTTTGGCATAGAGCATAGTTATGCCTTAAACACTTTTTTTTGTTCTTTTTCAGACCATAAAGACATGTCAGGTGGCAGCATTGATATCCTCAAGATTTTAGTTCCCAGTGTGTCCATCCCGTTGGCCATAGTTTTGCTTTTCTTCTTCATCTGCGTGTGCCGCAACAACCAGAAGTCTTCCAGGCCCCCAGCTGCTCGTCCACCGAAACCAGTCCGAGGTCAAAACGTTGAGATGTCTATGCTCACAACTGCCTACAAACCAAAGGTATTACACATCCCAACACACGACATGGCGACTGAGTAAATTTCTCTGCTATAATTTATTTATTTGGAGTTGGGAAAAAAACATCTAATAAAATTATATTATATTCAAACATGATTGGATTTAAGATTTTCCTGTTGTTTTGGGGTGCTGTTTGGGATGTAACCTTTGCTATGGTTGGAGTGTATTTACATTATTTGTGCCTAAAAATGACATTTTAAAGGACATTACCTTCAGAAAAACACTTGCACCTCTGAACACCTCTGATGGAGTGCCCTGCAGATTTCCACTGTCACATCTTAGACAACTCATAAGACCCCAGTCTGAGTAACACACGTTAATTTAATAAACTACTTTAACCTGCACTGCATTTTTTGGACCCAATTGCAACTTCTCTTAAAGAAAGCCCCTTTGCTCTTTATCTGTAAAAGCAGTCTAGAGAAGTCAAAACACCGGTGCAGCACCCTGTGTGTTGGCTGGGACGCCTTGCAGCATGCCAGGGTTACAAGGTTCAGTGTGTGGAAATGACCTGCATGAGGCAAATCTTCAGATCTCTATCATCAGATCTCAGCAGGTCCAGGAATGTCCAGCTGCAGCTCCTTTCCTCTGTTTATTTTTCTCCCACTGTCTGTTTTTCCACAGCTCCCCTTCACTCTCCTGCTTTCACTTATCCCATCTTCTTCTTGTTCTTCTTCTGACGTCCTGTCCTTCCATCTTAGTCTCTCTGACTCACAGAGACTCTTTGTCGTGCAGATCATCAGATTTGCACTAAAATTATGTAGTTCACATCAGGACCTTTCCTTGAAGGTCGCTATTCTCAGCCATTCCATGGATGTTTATCATTTTCTTAGCCTTTTTTACCAGTTGAAGAGGAGAGTATGTGATGATCTATACAGTAATTTGTCAAAATGAAAGTACTAAGATAAGCAGAGTATTAGAATGTTGCTTGTTTATTTAAGGGATTTTGGAAGGAACAAATGTTTCTCTAAATAAAATTTGGACACACTCCTTTAGATACAAATATGTATCAGTAAAAAGTGATGCTCAAAGGAAAGGAAGTATTTTATTTGTTGTGACAAGTTTGCATTTGATAAGCTATCCAGTTCATATTCTGCATTTTTTACAAATATGTTGATAACCTTTATCAATTAGTTACCAGTTTGAAATTTATGAGATCTGCAAGTTTTTTAAAGGTTCAAATATCCTCATACAGTGCCTTGTAAAACAATTCATTAATTCATTAAATCCAATATGTTTTATTGGAATTGTATGTAATAGACCAACAGAAAGTCGTGCATATTTGTTAACCAGTGGTTAAGTGGTTTTTCTGGAGTAGCTGCTGAGATCCACAACTCAGGTGGATGAATCAGATGACTGAATTATTATTAGAATTGCACTCTAAGCTAGCAAGGAGAAACACATATTTCAAAGAGTCATAAGAAGTTCCGTATGTGTGGAATTAAACTTTTTGGCCTACATCCAGAAAAATTAACACTGTTCACGATCTTGAACACAATGTCCCCACGGATACATACAGTAGAGGCAACGTCAAGCTGTGGAGATGTTTTCCCACAGCAGTGATGGGAAAATTAGTAAGAAACGATGGGGAGATGGATGAAGGCAATCATGGAAGAAAACCTGTCAGAGGCTGCTAAAGACTGGGCAAGAGCTTCACCTTCCACCCAGAAAATTATTCTAAATGTACAGTTGAAACTACAATGGAATGGTTTTGACTGGAAACAGATTAAACGCTATTGTTCTCATCTTGAAACCCACCTGTGTGGTCAGACTGAGTTTTAGCTATGTGTAACTTGAGCAAGCACAAAAGACCTTCAGTTGTAATTAAGAGCTGAAAACAAATGCATACCACACTGTGGTACATTTCGGATTTTTATTACTGAACAGATATGAAGACCATGAATATTTTTTTCTTTCCCCTTCACCATAGGCTTCCCCCTCCCCACTATGGAACAGATTTACAGTTCCAGGCTCCACAAGAAAGTTTTGGACATTTTAAATGACTCTTCACACCCTGGCCATGGTCTCTTCCAGCTGCTGCCATCAGGCAAGAGATACAGAGCAATAAAAACCAGGATAAATCACCTAAAAAACAGTTTTTACCCGATGGCAATCATGGCACTAAATTCAAAGGCATAAGAACTTCTGCTCTTGACACCACTTTGTTAAAAATGTAAATTCTGTTGCGACACCTCCAGGCGCTGCAACCATCTTCTGATGTCTATTTATTTCTCATTTTGTACCATTTATTTCTTTATCTTTGTATACTATTATATACACATAACCTGCATCTTAACTCGAGTCGAGCAAATCTCAATCTCGTTGTAATCTGTTGATGACAATGACAATAAATCTTATCTTATCTTATTTACACTCTGGTTTGTTTGTGAGAAGGGTGAAATATTTCAGGGTTATGAATGCTTTTGCAGGGGAATTTCCAAGTATTATTTCCAATTAAACCACTTCTCTTTTATTTTAAGTATCTATTTGAAACTGCAACTGTGCTGCCCATCAGGCTTTTTTTTCAGGCCCATGGAGGGGCCATACCTTCTAATGATTCCTTTAGAGACACATGTTTTACACACACACACAAACCTGTGGTGGTGTGAAGAGGATCTGAGGCTTTGGGTGTGGGAGTAAAGAAGGGTTGAAACAAACCCATAACTGAAAACATCTGCTTTTCTCCTAATATTCAGCACATAATCGCACCCCCCTCAGAGCTCACGCTGACCTGTGTGTGTGTGTGTGTGTGTGTGTGTGTGTGTGTGTGTGTGTGTGTGTGTGTGGGCGTGTTGGGGTGTGTGTGTCGCGCTTACAGAGGAATTTCATTATTCAACTCAGAGTTCCTGGAATCAGAAAATCTCTGCCAACCTTCGCTCACTTTTCATCTTTTTCCAGATCTAACCTTACACACCCCAAAGGAGCTCCGTCTCACACACACACACACAATTTACCCTCACTGCATTTCATTAATGTCCATACTAACACACATGTAGAAATAAGAATAACATAAACCTGCTATTGCTGAGTTTTATAGGTTGTCCCACATTTTTTCAAACTATTACTGTAACTTATCTCATCCTATGTGATTTCTGTGACACAAATATGACTTAGTTATTACATTATTCATTAACCATTCATGGGGAATCTTTTGGTTATAGACATGACTCTGGTCAAAGTGCATAATGATGGCTGTTTTCAAAACAACACATTGATTAATTAAACGTATTACCAAAAGGAAATGAGACGCTAGTCATTGTTTCCGTGTTTTTGTATTGTGCTTGTAAATAGCAATAGTAATACGTATTAAAATAAGAATGTGGCACACAAAGCCGTCCTGCACAATTAACCTAACAGTGTTTTCTGTTATTTCTGCTGTGAATTTTTAAAGTAAACTGACTTGGGAGTTAAGTTTCCCCAAATGCTGCTTAAGCTAAGAGCCAAATCAGATTTTTCATCACAGGAAATGTGGCTGGATTTCAAAAATTTCCCTCGCTGCTTTCACAAAACTGTCAGAGGGATTATTGGGTGGTGATGTAATGGACTGGAGCAATTATGAATTCTCTGGGAGATTTATTTTCCTCCTCTTAATTTTACACCTCCGGCTTTGGTGTACTGGGCTGTCAGAAGCCAAAAATAATGACCTGGTTTTTCTGCCACCTTTCCACAACTCGTTGATTTTAAGTTTCGCTTGTCTTCACAGAGTAAAGCCAAAGAGCTTCCCCTGTCAGCAGTGCGTTTCATGGAGGAGCTTGGGGAATGCACGTTGGGGAAGATCTACAAGGGTCATCTGTACCTGCCAGGCATGGACCAGGCACAGCTTGTGGCCATTAAGACTCTGAAAGATATTTCCACTGCCCAGCAGTGGACAGACTTCCAACAGGTAAATAACGGTCCTCAGAGATTTTTCACTTTAGCGTCCATGTTATCCTTTCTAGTTAACTTAATCATTGAAAGTGGTTTCAATTTTATTTATATATCTATTTTGCAATACCTCTATTAATTTCTATTTATAAATTAAAGAAATACTTCATACTGCTTAAAATCACTAATGAAAAGATTTGAAAAAGTTTTCAAACTAAACAATTAAGGTTGACTGGGTGATGAGCCTGGTTTTAAAGAAAACTTGTTCCAGCAAGCTGTGGTATATCTCAATTTGAAACAAATGACCAACTATTGGGTACAAATTTCCTGACACAGATTAAAATAAAATAAAAAATCAGTCAATTTTTTTACTCCTCTGTCTTCTGTTGCAGGAGGCCACCGTGCTGACGGAGCTTCAGCACCCAAACGTGGTCTGTCTTATCGGTGTGGTTACCCAGGAGCAGCCGGCCTGCATGCTGTTTGAGTTTCTGCCACAAGGGGACCTCCACGAGTTTCTGATCATGCGTTCACCCCACTCTGACGTCGGCTGCAGCAGCGATGAGGATGGCACTGTAAAATCCAGCCTGGATCATGGAGACTTTCTGCATATGGCCATTCAGGTGGATTTAAATGACACATTAAATATGCGTGTTTTTTATTATTGCATGCCTATAGTCATTCTTAAACAAATGGCAAACACAGTATGATACAGGCAATTAAAAACTTGATAAAACTTTTCCTTGTTTTTGAATGTCATTGTTATATGAATTTAAAAATGTTGTTATTTCAACTTTTACCACAGTTTGTTTTTTCTACCTTTCACATTTCACAGGCACTTAAAATAAATATGTGGCAAATAAATGGATAACTACCTAAATTTTTTTCTTTAATTAGGTTTCTGCAGGGATGGAATATCTAGCCAGTCACTTCTACATCCATAAAGACCTCGCAGCCAGGAACATTTTAGTCGGTGAGCAGCTCCATGTGAAGATTTCTGACCTGGGTCTCTCCAGAGAGATCTACTCCTCCGACTACTACTGCATCCGGCCTAAGACTCTGCTGCCCATCCGCTGGATGCCCCCTGAGGCCATCGCCTACGGGAAATTCACCACGGACTCGGACATCTGGTCGTTTGGGGTGGTTCTGTGGGAGGTCTTCAGCTACGGCCTGCAGCCCTACTACGGCTTCTCCAACCAGGAAGTGATGGAGATGGTGAGAAAGAGGCAGCTGCTGCCCTGCCCTGAGGATTGCCCACCAAGGTGTGTTGCTACACAATTTATTATGATGAGATTATGAAGCCCTAACTGTTCATTTGGCTCTTGCATAGTTTGGAATAGTCTGGAAAAGAATTTACCCACTCAGGATATGAATGGAAAAGGCTTTGGAATTACAGAATTTATTCTCAGATGTTGTATCCATCCCTCTGTTTGTTCATCAATCGTATATGTACAGATGATATAAATATAAACACATTTGTTTTTCTAAAAGAAGACAGGTTAAAACGGTTCACTGCATTAGGACTGAACATTTTCAGATACATTGAGTAAAATCTGCACTCAAGAAGGTTTACAACTATCAGGATTGGTTTTTTAAAAATAATTTTAACTGAATAAATGTCTTTCAATGCAGAATATAATCCTCTGTGACACCTTAAAAAGCATTTTCTCTCTGTGTTTCTTGATGTTTATAATTCTGTTTGTTCACTGTTGTTCCCCAACAATCCTCAAAATCAAAACTGCTGGATTTATACTGCGATAAATGTATGCACCAATAAGATGGTATCTGCAGGTTTTTATTTAGGGTCACTCTAAAGGGGAGTCAAATACATGTGCATTTTTATAAAAATCAACGTAATATTTTTCTCCCACGTCACAATTGGGTTTGTGATGTAACAAACCCATAAAAAATACTATGTGGTTGTAAAATGAAAAGGTGAAAAGGTTCTCAGGCAGTGAACACTGATGCAAACCTTTTCCAATTATGTGTAAAGACAATATTTAGGCTGTCTTTTTCTTTTTTGCACCATAAAAACATCTGTTTCAGTTTTAATGTTGACTGTAGTTACTGGGAATAACTATCTATTTCTCCCATTATTCAGGTTTTATGGCTTGATGACGGAATGCTGGCAGGAAGGACCCACACGGCGACCGCGCTTCAAAGACATCCACAGCCGCCTGCGAGCATGGGAGGGGCTGTCTTCCCATGCCAGCTCCAGCACGCCCTCCGGTGGAGGAGGCAATGCCACCACCCAGACAACCTCGCTCAGCGCCAGTCCCGTCAGCAACCTCAGCAACCCCCGTTTTGCCACCGCCGCTGGGTACCTCTACCCCGCCCAGGCCATCCCTGCACCGGGACAGATGGCTCCAATTCCGGCCTGGACGCCAATGGCTGTGCCCCAAACCCATCAGCGCTTCATCCCCGTCAATGGATACCCCATCCCACCAGGGTACGCGGCCTTTCCAGCTCACTTTGCAGCTCCGGCTCCACCCACTAGAGTAATCCAGCACCACCTGCCGCCTCCTAAGAGCCGCTCGCCTAGCAGTGCCAGCGGCTCCACCAGCACGGGTCACGTCAGCGGGGTGCCTTCCACCACGGGCTCCAACCACGAGGCCAACATGCCGCTGCTGTCTCACTGCGTCATGCCGGGAAACGGCGGAGGGCAGGGCCAGGTTTACGGACAAGTTTCCCAAAAAGGGGTGACTCAGATTGACCACGGTTCGCAAACTGCAGCTCTACTCACTCCGGACTCTGACGTGCTGATGTACAATGACTCGGTCATCACCGCAGACCTGTAAACAGGCAAAGGTATGTTCACTCTCTTCCTGCTCGAGGACCCATACATGAGAAGCTCTGCCTCTCAGCCAGGGAGTGGGAGTCAAAGTTCATCTTTGGTCAAAGTGAGACCAGGCAGATGCAGACTTGTACACACTGCTGGTTGTGCAGAAACAAAAAAAACTTTGCTGCAACTGCATAAGTATTGCAAACAGATGTCTGACTTTCCTTACTGTTTAAAGTGTACTTATTATCATGGCTTAACAATGTTACTATGGTAATCTCTGTAAATACAGTACATAAAAGTGTTGTGTGAATGATGAAAATACGTATAAATATATATTCAAAAGAACTTTTTAAGACGAGCAGTGTGATGGTAAAAAAGAAAAAGTAGCAAGTCCACCCTACATCCATTTAAACAGATTTTATTTGACCCTGGCAGTGAGGGTCTGTCTCTCTTAATAGACTGTTTCATACAGAGACATAAACATTCATGAGACTTCCTTTGGGTGCCTTGCAGCTACGCTCCTGAATACACATACCGACTCAAGAAATAAAATGGTTAGTCAAGCAAGACCAACTGTTGGCTTTCAGTGAGAACATCAACATGCTGGTTTCCGACTCCACCCTTTGGATTCAGGACTCAAGCGTGTCTGGTTCTGTGCCTTCCTGAGAGCTAGCAGTTCTGCCGTGAAATTTAGATGGCATCCACTGGGATGGAGCTCATGTTTTATTGTCAAGGCCGTTCATCAAAATCACAGAGAGGGCATCCCAATTAATAACATATCCTAGAAAATGACAGCTGAATGTTTGCTTTTGTTTTAGTTTGTTTATCTGCATTTTCAATTTTCACAGGAGTTTGTCTTCAATCTCCTATGAAAGTATAAAAGTTGTCTCATGTTGGATGTTTTCTGTTAACTTACCTAATTAACGAGATTTTTTTTCAGTTTTATCAAAATAGACATTTCTTTGACCACCTTAAATAACTTTAAAAACTAAACTATCCCTTTAAACTCTAATTCCAACACAAACATTTAGATATTCTTTTGACTGAACATGTTTTGATGCCTTATTTAAAAAAAATTAATAAAAAAAAGTCATTGCTTTCCAGACTTGTATTTGTGCTTCTTCACTGTTATTGTTTATGTTTTGAGAAAGGATTTGTCATCCAGGATTGCAATGTTGGAAGTTGAATTGTAAAACACAAAGTGCCTCTACCAGATAATGTCACTAAGTAACATTTTGGGGTCTGCTATTTATGTGCGAGAAACAATACTATTAGATGTCATTGTGTGTTTGAGAGGTGTTTTCTGGCTCTGAAAGATTTTGTTTTCATTGATTACATTCATGCACCACATTCTGTTGATGTAACATTTAGTGTTTTGGCATGCAGGGTAACAAGTAAGTGACCCAGGAAGCGCTGTGGTGGGAAAACAAATCATTTCAAATGTGTCAAGGTTTCTTCACATCTATATTTATTTTCAATGTATTGAAAAATGGCTTAGATTTTCTCTGATATTTTTTTCCAAAATGAAGAAACGCGTTGTGTAAATGCTGACCTCTGTCCTCTCTTTTTGTTGGGTGGTGATGTCAATTAATTACTAGATATGAAGCCTTTGTTGTATTTTTTAAGGGGATACCTTGAGAAGCAGTTTATCAATGATTTTACCGTCAAAAATCTTCCCCTTTTTTGTATTCGACAATCCTCAAAATGTGTATGTTCAGACAGATGCTTTCAGCTGTGTGTTCGCCCAAATGTGTGTGTCAGACTATCAGTCAGCTGCGTTTGAGAGTTTTAAGTGCAGCACAGAATTTTTACTAACAAAATAACATTTTGTATTAATGCAGACGATAAATATTATTCTGTATTTACTTTGAGGTTTATTCGATCCATTCAGCATCCTCTTACTGTGAAAAAGGGCTACTGCTTTAACAATTTCTACATTATGAATTTCAATAAGAAAAAATGAGTTAACTGTCCATGAAAGCATTTTTCACATTTTGAGGTTTTAAGAACATTTTTAATGTTTTGAAGTACAATTTTATCTCTGTCTAAGAAGTCTGTCTTCTTTTTATTTTTGTTTTCTTTCTAAAGTAGACGGAGCTACCTAAACCTGAGTTTGTTCACTTCCACCACGTAACGGATGTGTGAGTGCAAAAACCACTTGTACACAAGACTGTGAATCTTTATCAAGTGTATTTTTTTGTTTTCATTGGCAAATCCATCATAAATCTGACTTTTTTTGTCATTTACTTTCAAGAACCAACACAGATTTATACTCAAATAAGGTTTACTCGCATATTGACCAAGTTAAGCCTTGTCTTTGTAATTTGTCTGAATATTTTTGCACAGGTGTTTTTGTATTGCAAAAATCATTATTATTAAATGATGTTGGCTTAAGTTCTGATCGAGTTCTTTTGAGTTTTGTGGACTTTGTAAGTGTAATATAAATGCAAATCCACAAGGTGTCAGCAAATTTCCATGTTCATGAATTTTCCTGTTTTTGCTGCGGTGGCCATTGTTGGACAGGGGGTGGAGGTGTTTAGCTGTTTAAAAATGTTGGCCTCTGAGCAGCTGGAAATGATATTAGAGTAGAAAGAACGTAACCACATTGGGGGAAAAAATCTAGTGTAGTGTTCTGGTGTGCTTACTCATGCGTGATTTTATTTTTTTATTTTTTTTGTTAAAGGCATTTATAGGTATCTGTTGCAGTTTTAGAATAGAAAACGCTTCACTTCAAGTTCTTTTTTATGATTGATGTTACATTCTACAGAACAATACTTAAATGTATATCGTCTAGTTCTTGACATTTTTGGCCTCATGTTAGTATATCACAACTTCCAATTTCCATTCTTTTATTTATAACAAAAAAAACTGTACAGAAAGAGGATTAAAAAAAACAAACAATCCAAAGAACATTTATAAAATTAACCAAAAGATTTGGATGGTAAAAAAAGTACATACACTTATGTAACTTATCGGTTTAATATGCTTCGGTCATCCCTTCCCCACTTTCTCAAATTTATTCAGTTCAAATCTACAGAAAGTGGTTGGCTTTTCCATAGCATAAATATCATGCACCACATCGATCCAGATCTCCTTATTTAGTGTTTCTGCTTCGAACAATTTCCTTGATATTCTCTTTTTTCCTGCTTCATTGGAAGTTCTGGTATCTTAAACAAGAAACAAATGCATTCCCAACTTCTAAGAGTATAGTCCTTAAACAGAATGAAATTTCCCTAAATTTGTCTCTTCTACCTCAGCATACACGTGCCAAGCTCCCTGTGTCGTCTGAGTGATGAATGTTGAATGGGTGTGTCCCTCTACAAATGTAAATAGTTAGAGCAGACACTCCTTTCTCAGTGGTGACACGCGAGCCTTGAGGGCGCAATCTGCTGTAGAACCCCCATTAGGCCCATTGAAGATAATCTTTAATGTGCTTTATGCAGCAGGAGGATCAACATGCTGAAATATTTCCATAGAGAAAGGATTTATGGGAATAACAGAGTATTAAAGAGAGAGATCCACGTCTAGCAAAAATAATTCATAACCCCTTGAACTCATTCACCCCATTACTCTGACACCACAAAATATAATCCAGAGCATCTAATTGTCGTTAAAATGTACTTAAATAGTAAGTTGCGTCCAATTGTGTGTGATTTAATCTTAATCTACATCCAGCTGTCCTGTAAAGATCTCAGACTTCAATAAACATCATCATGGAGACCAAGGAACTCGGCAGACAGGTCAGGAGTGACGTTGTGGAAGTATGTAAAGTAAACCTAAGATCTCAAATGATATCCCAAATTTTGATCATCTCAAGGAGCGGTGTTCAGTCTACAGTGCGAAAGTAGAAAGCGTGTGGCACAACTGCAAAACGTTCACCTAAACTGGCAGCAAGAGAGTATTAGAGAAGCTGCCATATGGCCCATAACTCTGGAGAGGCTGCTGAGATCCAGAGCTCAGCTGGACGCAGCAAATATTTGTAGAGACCTCTATAATTCTGGCATTTATGAGAAAGGGGCAAGAGGAAAGCCATAGTTGAAAGAAAGGAAGATTAATGGAGATGAAAACCAGTTACAGGCTACAGCTGAGAATGAGGGAGAGATTTTTCTTCACGCAGGCCAACAATCTAAATCTAGAAGCAGAGCTGCACTCGAATAGTTTAGATCAGGGGTCTCAAACTCCAGTCCTCGAGGGCCACAGTCCTGCAGTTTTTAGATGTGCCACAGGTACAAAACACTGGAATGAAATGACTTAATGACCTCCTCCTTGTGTAGATCAGTTTTCCAGAGCCTTAATGACCTAATTATTCTGTTCAGGTGTGGTGCAGCAGAGGCACATGTAAAAGTTGCAGGACTGCGGCCCTCAAGGACTGGAGTTTGAGACCCCTGGTTTAGATCAAAGCAAAGGTATGTGTCAGAGTAACCCAGTCAAAGTCCACACTTAAATTCAACTGAGAATTGGATTTTGGTGTGGACTTCAGTAAACAGCCTTAAAAAAAGATCTCCTTCCAGTCTTACTGGTCTTGATCCATTTTTCTGAGAAGAATCAGCAAAATGTCAGTGTCTAAATGTGGAGGAGATACATCTGACATACTCCCAAAAATTTTAACTTTAACTGCTGCAGAAGGTGTTTCCACAAAGTATCAACTCAGGTGGAATAATGCTGTGTTCAGCTCGTCTGGGAAGAATGAGGAATGCTGCCACAACAGAAATGGAAGTCAGAAAACCATGGAGTTTGCTAACTGTTACCGTTATTAATGTAATGTTAGTAAAAACAAGTTGATCATGTTTTTTTCTTGATGTTGCTAGTTAAAGTACAATAGGAACTAATTCAAAACTGTGTTTTACTGTATCCATGTGAATATATACACATGGACACACCTTCTCATTGAATTCAATGAGAAGGTGTGTCCAAACTTTTGGACATATTTTTGCAATGTTTACATTTTTCTGTGTGTTTCCAATTTAGGTTCTGCCTCCCCTGCAGTACATTCAGTTAACTAGACTCACCTGTTGCTTGTTCTGCTGACCATTCCTCCCAACTTCAACACTTTTTTTTTTCTTGTTGCTTGTCATTGCTGGAATCTTCTGTTTTTCCCATTATATTTCCAGTTGCTTCCTGGTTCTGTCTCAAGATTTGGATTTCCTGCCGCCTTCGTTCTTTTGTCTGGTAACTTTTGTACTTTTTTTTATGTTACTGAACTTCACCTTTTACATAATTCTGCCTGGCTCATGCCTGGTGTTCAGTCAAGTCCCAATGACAACACACGGCAATATCAACTAAATCCCCAATTAATTACACCTATATGAAGACCTTTTGATTTAAATATAAAGACTTTGAATGTACAATCGGGTGTATTGGTAGCAGGGGGTTGACATTCAAAGATTCTGTTTCGCTGCAGCCTCAGTCCAGTCAGTTCTGTCAGATGCCTCTAACAAGCCGCTGATTGTTGGGGAACATGAGCTGTTTTTGTCCAAGGGGTTGACAGGCGCTTGACCTACGCTGTCTGCGCTGCCACACAGTGACCTTAGAGAAGGGAGGAGGAGGGGAGAAGTCTGTGAATGATGTGAAGTGAACTACCAATGAATAGTTTAATTTACCCCACCATGGACTTTGACAAAGCTCAGGTCCATCATAAAGTCTATCCTTTCATTTGCCCTTATAATGCTAATTACTGAGATTTTTTTTTTCCATTTGCAAATCATCAAATTAAGTTGTTCATGTCATGAATATTTAAACAGATTATAAAAGTAAAGATAAATACAACAAATTTAACTGAACAGTGACTTTACTTGGCTTGTCGGTGATGCAGTTAGCATTTAATGCAATTATTTAAATTAGTTATGCTGGAGCAGAGACATTCAAAACATGTAGGACATTGATTCATGCGATTAGAATAAAAACAAAACACACAAATAGTTCCAACAGTCTTTCCTAAGTCAGCTATTTTAATCAATTAGGACTGAAAGATTGGTACTTCAAAAAAGATGTGGTTTAGCCACCAGGATCTGATGAATTTCAAACAGACAGAAATGTTTTTTCTTTCATTACCTGCTGGAGAAAATGACACAAACTAGAAAATACATTCTTATGTTATTTTTGTATACTACTGTATATGCTGAGCAGGAAACACACCAAAACACTTCTTACAGTTTCTTCAACTGAATAAGAAATGTTTTCAATGTGTTGATTTAGTAAAACCGGAATAGAACAGAGGATTTTTTTTAACCTAATTAGATCTATGTGCCTTGAAACAAAGTCTTATTAAATTAGTTGAGTTAATGGCTACATTTCACATTCCATGAAGTTAAAGTTCTGTTGCTTCATTAGAGATACACATCTTAAAGCATGGGTCATTTGGTACACACATAACATGTGTGTTATTTACAGTCTGGGAGTGCATAAATGGCTCCTGGATTAGGTTCAAAAAAGGCACTTAGCAAATAAATCTCCCCTTAAAATGGTGTAAATGTGCATAAAGTATGTTGCAATCCAAGATTATAAAATAGCCACCATTGGTGCAAAAAATAACTTTGGTCCTGGCTAATTACATTATGCTACAAAAATAATCATCAGTAAGTAAATATACTTTTAATCTGTAGTGAAATGAACAGGTTTCCACTCCCTCAGTTCTTTTCTCTCCTCCCAGATTCGTACCCTCCACGCCTCTCTCCCTGCTCCAGTCAGACTCTCTATCTAATAATCCATCCAGCTATGCTGTGGAATGGAGGCTAATGTGTTCCATCTGTGTGCGTCAGTGGAGGGGCTCCAAGGGCAAGGAAGGCCTGCCACTCTTCCTTTCTCTGCTTCAGCGCATTTCCAGCAAAACTTTCAGTCTGCTTCCACTCAACTCTAAAATCTGGGATCTGGATCCATGTTGGGGCCCCACCTACCCTGGGGCACATGGAGGGAGGTTGGCTGGATCCCTGGATTTGTTCTCCATGGATCCTAATGATTTTTAGTTGGAATAAACTGAAGGATCGTTTAATAACCAGAAGAGATTGATTATAAGAATATTCTGAATAGCAGAAAGCTTGACCTCAGCTGTCCTTACAGCAACCACTATCCTGAGAAGACATACAGCATTTGAGGACAATGTTTGATGAAACGTTGAGCAACAGTCTGTGCTGAAACTTTCATCAGCCTATATTTTATGAGCTTAATTTGAGATGGATATTGTGGCAAACAGCACAGTTATCTCATCAACTGTTTACGCATTCTTCACGTTACTGAAATTCTCACCATTACCATAAATCTGATGTGACAATACGATTTCAGTTTCACAAGGAAATGTAATCATTTTTTGGTTGTTTTCTCAGTTTTTTTGTTGTCATCCATTATTTGATGACCGCTTTTGTCCAGACCATTCTCTTCATACATCTTTGATATTCCAAATGTGAGACCCGTCTCCCAGAAAATATCTTTTGGGAGATATGTTCTCCCAGAAGACTTTTAGGAAAATATTCTTCTGACTGACAGGATAAGACTGGAACCTTCTGGAACGTCTGCTTCTCACTGCATTTTATGAACGAGCTCAGTTTTTCAGAAAAAGACCAAAACGGAGACAATCGAGCATGGTGGTGATGGTGTAATGGTCTGGTGCTGCTTGGGTCCTTCAGACTCAAGGCAGCCTGCGACAGTTCATGGAACAGTGAATTCTGCTCTCCATCGATGAATCCTGAAAGAGAAAGTTTAGTTTGCATTGTGAAGCAGGACAGTGATACAAATTACACCAGCTAGTCCACTAAAAACAGAAAAATGAAGGCTTTGCTGTAGCCTAGTCAAAGTCCAGACAGACTTTCCATGGTCAAGGAACACTTGATAGTGGTTGTTTGCTCCAAATGTGGTGCAATGTGAGATGTAGGAGGCAATTACTTTTCACAGAGGGCCAGATAGGGTTGCTTTTGTTTCTCTTAATGAATGAATGAAACAATTAGAAAACAGCTTTTTTTATTTACATTTATTAGACATTTGTTGGATATGAAATATCATAAACAAGATCTTTTTAATTTAATCACTTGAACTTAGCTTGATAATGTGGTTTAAACTAAATTGCTTACTGGTTTTATCATGAATGAGCTCTTTGTAACTTCAAGACACGCCCCATGTCCAAGTAATGACACCAGAAAGTCAAATAAATGAATGAGTGTGTTGTGGTGTTAACATTGAGTTGAGATATCAGTTAATATTTATTAACCTGAGTAATAGACATTAACTTCCCTCCTTTTTCTTTTTCCCTTCCTCTTTTCATATTCTCTTTTTCTCCTCTACTCTCCCATCCTTTCATCACCTCCTCCACTCCCTCCCCATTCCTTTACAAATCTTTTCTGAAGGTCCGTGTTGGTACTTGCACGCATGTTGTTAGCATGTGAACGTATGCCTCAGGAACACGAATCACCTTTGTGGTCATACACTCTCCATTTGTTGTGTGAACACAACCATTTCTTCAGGTTTTCTGCTGCACTTCCCCCCCCCCCGTCTTTCCTACATGGAGATGTCAAACACAGCCCTGCACAAAGCCTCAGCCTCACGTCTTGATAGAGCCAGAAATAGCTCTGCGTTTGACTTGCAATCGGCTTAAGTCTTCAAAGAGAGAAATTTTTGATGCAGCTGAAGGAGAGCGGAGAGGATGGTGGGAGAGAAGGGGGCCAGAAGCAGAGCAGATCCAGCTGCAAAAAAAAAAAAAAAAAAAGGGGGCCAAAAGACTTCAAAGAGCCACGTTTCTATGGTAACAGTATGGTGCTACTTTGAAACCCCACCCCACCCACACAACCTCTCTGCTTAAACATGCATACATCAGAAACACATTCATAAAAAGTGATGGTGCTGGAGGACTGGCGTCCATGATGGCTGCAGATTCGTCCTCTAATCACTTTTTTTTTCTCCGTCCGTCTGTTCTTTTTCATGGATGCTGCTGCCCTCTGTCTCCAGCAGAGATCATACTGATGTGTTCAGTGATGGATTCTGCTGCAACTAATTAAAACCCAATAGGGTTAGCAGTAACTGCCTCACTTTCCCAGTATGAAATGATCGGTTTAGTCTTGTCTGTCAAAGCTGGCAATAAGTGCTTCATGTTTTTCTCCATTGATGTCTGGGACTTGCTCCCTGTAATTATGACATGCTATCATTCCATAAGCATCTAAAATGTTTTTGGTAATCAGATCCATTTCCCAGACTGTCATTTCTTCTTTCTCGTGGCGTGGCTTTGCGTTCTTGCTGCTCTTTTATTAAGTTGGATTTTTAAATGCAAGTTTCTTTGAAAAGTACAAAGAGACCAGATTTCTTGTGTGAACGTGTCGAATTTTATTTCAGTGTACTAGGTTTGCTGCTTTGATTTTTGTGTGTGTGCGTGTGGGGGTGGGCGTGTGTGTGTGTGTGTGTGTGTGTGTGTGTATGTTCTCGGTAAAGACGAAGCTCTATAGTTTGTATGAGTTTCTATGTATTATCTTCAACATTTTTCGCTTGCCCCCACACAACCAATATCTGAACAAATGACTGAATAATGTTCAGGAATCTTTGCTCATATCAACCATATTTGATATTTGAATATAAAATTAGTTAGAATGTTGACTATGCAACATGTCCTGCTGTTCAAAGAAAAAAAATTAATAAGTTGCAAAATGGTTCATGCTAAATGCATACCAAAATTTTTATGTAGCTCTTCCATTAAAAAAACAGATTTATTTCAGCTGTATAAGGTGTTGTCAGATAGGTTTGCCCTCTTAAAGATTTCATCAGTTTTTTTTTTACACTTTTCAGTAAATAAATTATAAAATGCAAAAATTAGTAATTTAAAAAAGCAGTTTTCAAATGTAATTTTTTTCCAAACCAATCTGAGTAAGCGTGGAAAAACAACATCTTCATAAATATAATCACTTTCCCTTTGCAGCAACAACTATCAAACATTTGAAATAACTGACAATGATGCTGCCACCACTATGTTTTAAGGTAACAAAGGTGCATTCAGGGTGATGTGCAGTGTCAGAATTATAATACACATTACATTTGGCCTCCCTCTTTCTTCAAGACATTGTAATCAAACCAAAACATTGGCAAACACCTTTTAAGAAGAATGTAGTTTCAATATCAGGTTCCGGATTCCAGCTGCATCAAGTTGCATTAAAGTTGTCCCTCAGATTTGTGTTAATACCACAACATTTTCCTAGCTAACACCTTTTTTAAAAGAAGTATAGCAATGTTTTCAATTGTTCCAGAAAGTCTTAAGGTTTCCATACAATCATAAGGTCTCCGTGTCTGTTTGTGACCCAGAACAACACAATCCTTTCTGCCTTGTTGATCTATTCTGCGTTTGTGGCGAAGCGCAGCAGACTGTCATGCATTAAACAGCAGATCTGGGTCTGGCTGGTTCGTCCCCGCAGCGTTTCCTGTCTGCAGATGGACTGCAGCCCAGAGACTCTGAAGCTGAACCGCTGAAGCTGCCAGCGAGGGCACATCAGCTGGGGACTGGGAGGTTGTTTATGTCTGGGATGATTTCTGAGCTCACTATCAAGTGATCATTGAGACGCCAGAGTCATCAAGACAGAAAATCCAGTTAGTCCACCATCCGATCTACGAAAGTTGTTCACAGAGTCAGATCAATGCATTTTTAGACAATGTATCTTTTGTGCTGATTATCGTTGAAGTTACATGGTAAATAGCAAATAAATAGCAACATTCCTGCATATTTTTTTACATTTACTTTTAATTTTGAAATATGGAAAAGTTTTTTTTTTTCTGTCGTTAACAGGCATCTCCCTAATTGGGCAGAAAAACAGGATGAATGATTTTTATGAAAAGGTTGTTTGTAAACTAAAGAGAAATATTAGGTGGAGCTTCATCCAGAACATTTCTTCCAAGTGGTTTGAGACTGACCCGGAGCCAACTGGGAAAAAAAGAGCTATGGTGACCACAGTCGTGCAATAGTGCAATATAAGCTGCCATGCATGTCAAAAGAAATGTTTTTGTAATTGGGTTTTCTTACCACCACTGCTTGAAGTATGCTGGTGATTAGTGTTGATATGGCTGGTTTTATAGGATGGTACTGCACAGGCAGAACCACAAAGGGTCCAAAACCAAGTCTGATCTAAATACATGAATAACAAAAGTACTGAGTAAAGAGCAATAGAAAAAAGAACATTTGGGAATGCCTGACCTCTGTATACAGGGATAAATGATGAATTGGCTATTCATAGATGCTTTAAGTTTATAAAGATTATCAGCTAAAAATCCAGCAAAAACGTATCAAAATCTTTTATGTTTGCTCCCACTGACTGGTTGTTGGTTAAATCAACCAATCAATTACAGAGACTTGTAGGTAGTTTAACATGAAAGGATTTCTGTAGACAAAATCATGAATTTCTGCTAGTCTGGACCAGGTCACCAGCAAAAAGCTTAGCGAGAAAATGACAACTGCGTTAGCTGAACAACATTTATGAAGTTCACAAACTTCATAAATAAAGCAGATTCTTCATAAAGATTGATAAATGTTATTTTGTTCTTAAATAGTAACCTAAAAATGAAACACCCATTTGCCCCACTGTATGAGGATCATTTAGCGTATTTCATTGGCATTTAATGAGCATGCTATACCAACACAAAATAATTTAGAGGTAGCAGAAATGGGAAAGATGTTGATGCATGGTTCTCAAATTATTTTACAAGTACAAATGTGAAAAGCAAGAGTGTATTTGAATGTCCTTTCACCTCCCCCGTAAAAACTCCTAAATTTTCAATAAAATACATTGTAGTGTCAGATGGATCTAAAACTGCTCTCGGGTGAGCATAACCATTGAGCCAAGACAGCTACCATTGTAGCTGATGTATTGTTTTTTTTTATTATTATTGTTGTTGTTGTAATATGACACAGTCCTGTAATTTTTGTAGTTTACATACTAAATATAACAGTATTTTCTAGGGAAAATGTTGCCTTTAGAACTGCAATAAAGCAGCAGTAAACAAACTAAATTGCTTTGTGTCAGTGAAGTTATGAGCATTCAAAAATAACTCTAAACTAGCTAATTTGGGGTTTAAAGTGGTTTGACCTGCTAACAAGCAACACCCCCTGTGTTTAGTTGTAATTACAGCAGTGAGTTGTGGCTTGGTTTTCACCAGGCATTGTCTCCTTCTCACAGAGCTCTAATACAACCTCGCTTATATATGAAGAATTTTATATGAAAAACTTAGGAAGCTTCAAGAATGCTGCTTTAAATTAACATTTTTAGCCTCTTTCAACAGTAGCTGCTCATAATAACACTGATAGTTTGTTCGAATACAAAACAAAGTGCATCTGAGTCTTTGAAGCCTGATGTAAAATTCTTTGTGGCTTGCATTAATTTGGTTCTCATAGCATCTTACTCCAAATGTCATAAATCCTGAGGTGTTCATTTATCAGCCTCAAACTGTCTTCTTGTCCCCTCTATCTTCCCAAACCAGGTGGCTTTGTGGGTTTGTACCATAATTAGGAAAATGCAAATAGAGGCTAATCCTGTAAAGCCAATCCTTTTGTCTCTGTTAATGACAAACCTCAGTTGCCTTCTTGTGAAGTCAAATTGTCTTAAAATAAACCAGTATTGTTCACGCCAAAGAAAATTGCAAGTCAGACGGCTCTTAATGATGCTGCTCCTCTGAAAAAGACTGGAAAATAAAAGGAATAAAGATGTACAGTGGCTAAATACTTTTAAACTGACAGCTTTTTGGAGCTTGGGGAAGGGACTTTGACTGTGATAAATTATTTCAAACTTCTTCCACTTTTATTTTGGCATATGCTCTTGTTACATGCTCACACTTTGCTTCCGCCTCCTGATTGTTTATTTTTGTTTTTATTGTTGGCACCTTTGACGGTTCACTGGTGGGGGCGGGGCTCAGCCAGCCCAGGTGTTTTAGCTGGGCTGGTGGCGCACCTGAGATGGATGAGTGATGGTGGCGTGTAAGAAGCTGCCGCAGCAGCGGAGTTTCGGGCGAAGAAAAATTAATTAAGAATACGGTGCGGGAAGGTTCTGGACGGAAAAAAAAAAAGAGTGCCTTCACCTCGGCACGGATCCACCCAGAGGGGAGCGTCGGAAGTTTTGGCCGGGATGAAGTTTGTTTGGATTTGTTTTGGGAAAACCGGCTGGACGCTAAAGCATTTTAGCACCGGGGAGCTACACGCCTGCCAAGATCAACCACCGACGAAATCACCAGAGGTGCGGTTTTTAGGAAAAGAGAAAAAACTATATATATATTAAGATAAAGAAAAAAAAAACTATTAAACGGAGCGGCGGATGAATGAGGGATCGCCCTTTTCCAATGGATGCCAGCTGGTCAAGGAATAGGATCTACTGATCGGACATAAGGTCAGCCCCGCCACACTGTGTGTTCCGTCAGGTGCCCCGTTTTGTTTTCTTTATTTTGTTCCATTTTTGTGTCAATTATTACACACTTTGTTGCGGCCCCTTCTCTCCCGTAATTAGCATTAAAAAAAATAATAAGAACGAGCCAGGGTGAGGGTAGCGGGACGTAACACTCTGCATAAATCAACATTAAAATGAATCTGTTTGGGTGGGGGAATGTAAAAACTAAGAAGCCACAATGACCTGGTTGACCGATGTACCCTTTGAGCCTTTGGTTTCCTTGATATCAAATCTACCAATAATCATAGTGGATCTAATTGAGCTAAAATAAAAGAATGTTGTTGTTTTTTTTTTTTCTTTCAGCTAAACCCAACATTTAAGGTACAAAAGATCAAAGAAATTAATTTTACAAAGTCAGAGAACGGGACAAATTCTATGACATTTTATACACATAGAGAAGAAAGACATTTTTAGAGAAAATAAAGATCAAAAGTGACACTATAAAAACTTAAAACCTCTCCAAAACTGGCCAGTAAAGACCTGGAGGCCAACAGTAACACTGAAAGAGCAGCATGAGTTTTGCCAGGAACTGTCTTGCATATGACAAAATGTCTCATCTATTCCCTTTTCTCTGAACAAACGAGCAACCAATGAGCCACTCTTGTTCAATAAAGACCGAGGCCCACACTGGGCCCCATTTCTGCCACCGATTGCTGTACATAAAATTTTAAAATAATTTTTTTTTTTTCTAAATACATATGAGTAAATATTTTAAAATGCCTGCTGTGTTTGTGAAGCACATTGCTGAGACCTTGTGGGGTTGCTGAATTGTTACTTTGGAGGTTAATATTTTTTTGCATAGTTTTTTCTTTAGGCTTAAATTAAAACTAATCAGAAATGAACAAATCCGTGTTCAAGCTTTGTTTAGTAGTGCAGTTTAGTAATAATCTAATGTCTGTCTACCGTTGAAACCTAAATTTTGAGTGTTCCTCTAAACTTTCCAACGCTCGCCAGTCTCCTGATCTGTTTTCCTTAATGTTTAGTTCACTGATTTATGGAAAGAATAGAAGCAGCTGGGGATCAGATTGTTATTGTAAGTGGACTACCAAAAAATATAGCTTGAACCACAGCTTGCTAAATACAGTAGAAGTCAGTGATGCTAATCTGTAATTGTCCCTCCAGTAACTAAAAATATAACAAACAATCCCATCAGAACAGCGCCCCTCCTACGAATCCAATCAGACTCTGTGGGTTTTCTGATGGGTCACAGAGTTTTTTCTCTGACATAAATTCACATTCATTTCAATATAGCTTATTTATATAGCAACAGTTTGAAACAAATGTCAACCAGAGGTACTTCACAAAACAATCATATCCATTTCATGAACAAAAATATACAGTTATTTCAATCAAATCATTCATACAAGTTCAAAGTTCAATCGGTGCCGGACAGTTTGCAGCAATTCCTCCTGTTTGTTTTTAGGAAACAGCCGTTCTAAATGTTGCTGAAAAATTATCAGACCCACATAAAGCAGTTGTGCATAATTTTCCTGAAGGTTTTCCGTGCAAAGACCTGATTGAGACTCTTTAATCAAACACTTTTGTTTTCTCAAGGGTCTGAAAGGATGTGACACTCCAGCAAACAGCTGAGGGGTTCTGCAGCCAACGACACAGACAGATGAGCCATTCAGGGAGAGACCACAGCCTCCAAGGCTGCGTGTTCACCCACCCACCCACCCACCCACTCACTCCCTCACTCCCAACTGCACTCAACAAGCAGAGAAATCCATGTTTATGATGCCATCATCATGAGGTGATTTTAAAGCACCTAAAAAGTATTAAAAATCACAAAAACAGTCATATAATATAATTACATATATGTATCCTGAAAGCAATATTCATTGGATTATTTCTCTAAGTTCTTAAATTAAATAATGTAGGAGATTTTTAGCTCATCTAAAAATTAAAGAAAGTTTATCTAATTAAAACTGTGGCTGTGAACTGAATGACTGTAGAAAATATCAAATGTATTCTTTGTATTTTTTCCCAGCACAATATTCGTATGTTAAACAATTTCACTGACTTTCAGGAGCCTTCGGTCTCTTTGACTTTGTGCCATTCTGTCACATTTTCACTCATTCATATGCATAAATTGCACTTTGTTATTCAGAACCTTTGTTTCCTGTCTCCTGAGAGCATACTCCCATCTTTCCATCTCTCCAGAGCTCGTCTTCCCTTTTTTTATCTGTGAACTTTCAATGACTCTGCTGATATTTCCTAAGCTTATTTAATGTGGCAGACTCTAGATGTCAGTTTTGCGGAGCTATTTGACGTCTCCAAGATTACATTGTGAACCAAAAGGCTGAAATTAACTGCGAAGCGTTTGTGTTAATGGTCCCATGAGAATGTTGCCAAAGCAACACACAACTGAGATCAGAATAATAAGCAAAGCATAAAATGACCTAAATTCAAACTGGCAAAACATCAAATGATAGCACAGCTTCCAAATCAGTTTCCATCTTGAAAAAAATCCTTCTATTATTAGGGTCTGAAACCGCCACAGACTGGACCTTTTCTGTGTCTTATTGCAATAATGCTTTGCCTGAAAATTTCTAAAAAAGTTAACATAAATCATTGAGATGGTTTGGGGGAAGGCCAGCTTTGCAGCTGCAATGCAGATATACTCTGCAATCCAATGAAGTGGAGATGAATTGAAAACAGTGAATAAAGGTCAGCTGTTTGATGGGTTGGAGTGCTGTTGCACTTCAAAGCTTCGCGTCATCTGCCCCGGCAACACTATTCTTTAATGAACCCACTATCTTCCTTGCGTTCTTATGTTGCAGTCATGGATTAAAACATGAAATGAACAAATCTACAAAGTCTTTGCTCCGTGTGCTGGATGCATGGAAAACAAGAACTGGATTCTTTTGGGATGGACGTTTGGCTGGTTTCTGAACTAAGAATTCCATTTTTATTAAAATAAACACAACAAACGAATACAATACTAACTTTTTACCTCAGTTAAAATGGAGGCGAAAACATGTTTACGCATACTCTCTTCATGAAAAGCTGTTTTTGTCAAAAGTTTCATACATAAACATTAAGCAGGTGTGAAGAAAATTTAAGAATACATTGTCTACAAATATTTTAGTTCATTTGAGGAGGTCCATAAATAACATATTTGAATATTCAGCTGATAAACTGGTCTTTAGTACTATTTAACTGAGCAGAACTTAATTAATGATAGACAATGTTATTATTTTGATGTTACATCTTGTATGAATTCAAGAAAGAAGGACAATGAACAATTTAGAATGCAATCTTTAGTCTTTATGTAAACTTAATGTCTCCAGCTTTGTAAAGATGTGCTAAAAAATAAACCATTTAAACATTTTTAATCCCATTTTCCTTCCCTTACCTGGTCTTTGTACATTATTTAATATTGTGGACTCTGTTTTAACCGACCTTGATAAATCTAGAATAAAAAAAAATGGAATAGAATGAAGATCCTGGAAATAAAAGCTATGTAAAAAATATATATATTAAAAGAATATGGTGCTGTCTTTCATCCTTGAGGCTTAAAAACAGGCACACTATTTATCTGTTTAACAGCCACTAAAGGAGCTGCTGCCATTAATTCTTAACTTCTTCCTCAACATAGAAAGGACATCAATTTCAGCAGTAATTTGCTTCTGCTGGAGGTTTCGTCCTGCTAAAGGGACATTTTTCTTTCTGCTGTTACATGCATGCTCAGTGTGAGGGATTGCTGTAAAGTCAGCAGCACAAAACACAAGTGATTGTCATCTGTCTTTTCAACTAATTTGAATGACAAACTGAATGGGACTGCATTGTTTAATAATAGGAACAATTTGTCTTATTAAGGTTCAAGTTATTTTTAGAATGAAGCCATAATTATTAAGCACACTTTGTACATGTTCAGTTTATATTTAGCTCTCCAGCTCTTTGTTGATTAAATGTTTTACATATTTTTTGTCATGCTGTGATCATTATGTTGTTTTGTTTATAGCCTAAACCAAAATCCATAAAAAGCAGAACATCAGAAATAACTAAGGAACCAAACACAGACGAATAAAGTGTGATGAAGAACTTAATAGCAATAACAAAACAACTGAGTGGTCAGAATACAAACACAAGCGAGAACCAAAAACACAAAGAGCTGTGGATCATGACAATAAATTAGCCATGTTGTTATCTTTTTTATTATTTTGCAATTGGCTTAAAAAAACAAAAGATGGTTATCTGAGTCACATTTTATAGCACAAAACATAAAACAAAACTCCAGTCAAAAACAAATGAGTTGACATTTTACCTCATCAGTGTTGTCTTCAAAATCAAAGGGAAAACAAAATAGAAAAAAGATCCGTATTTTTTTTATGGCCACTGTAGTCTACTTAGTTTTAATACGTTGTATAAAACAAAAGTCATATAGTCGCTTTTGTTGCTCAGCATTGGTTTCTGACGAGGAAATCCAGTTAGCAAAACATGCAAATTAACATTTTTTTAAGTAAATGTTACATCAAAACAAACAAAAATGTATTCTAATGTGTTTACAGTTCATTTCTCTGGAGCCGTTTGATCGATTGTTGTTTTTCGCAGCAACAGTGAACGCGTCACGGGCCCCTGATCCATTGATCGAGAGATCCAGGCGCCGGTGGGACTCCTTACCGTTTCCACGCCTCCTACTTTCACTCCCATTGTGGTGAATCTCCGGCTCTCACACACTTTGCCAGACTTCCAGGAGTTGGAACGACGACTGGAGGAGGGAACAACGCTGTGAAAGAAAGAAAAGGGAAAACCAGCATAAACATATCTACTTTTCCGCATGGATATCCCTCGCTCTCCTCGGGGACGTAAAGGAGGCGCGATGGTTTGCATTGCTGGGAGTACTTGAGTTTCTTGCCGGGGAGAAAGCGCACTCGTACTCTCCGCTGGAAAGTTGTGAAAAGAAGTTCCATTGAAGTTCTTGTTTGTTTGTTTTCCACCACCAGTTCGGTTCACACGCAGTGTTTCTTCCAGCGCTGTAAAACCTCCTGCCATCATGGCGAGGCGGACTGCGGAGGCTCAGACGCCGAGGACTCGCGCTGCTTTCCGGGATAAACACCTTCCCCTCCGCGGCGGCTCGGTGGCTTTTTCGTGGCGCCTCGCTTTGATTTGCTCGGCTCTCTCTTGCGGATACTGCGGAGCCGAGACGGAGTTTTCCATCCTGGAAGAAGCGCAAGTTTTGGCGGAGCAAATGAAAAAGCTGTCCTCACAGGAGCTGGGAGTTTTCACGATGCAGGTAATAAAATAGTTGCATTTCATTCACGTTTTGACCCTCACTTGGAGGCCTGCACCTGAAATACTATAGACAGAAGAGTCGTGTCGAGGAAAACATTGGGGTGTTATGAAACGAAAAGCTGTGGCGTTGCAGCGCTGAAGCAATGCTTTGAAGTTTGGGTGCATTAATGTGGAGCATCAGCACGCGGTCCTGCGATAAATCTCGATAAGGAATTACATCAGGAGACATTAACTAATTATGTGCAGACGGGATCCTATAATCAAGGTTAACAGGCTGTGTCTCAGAGCTGATTCATGTGTCTGCAATGCACTTAATTGTTTTTTGTTGTTTTTTGGGGGGGGGTGTCTAAATGCACCATTCACAGATTAGTCAGTGGAAATTTCCTTGTTTTCTTTTTATTTCTTGCGGATAATGGTTAAATCACAGATAAGGCCTTTCTCCCTCCAAGAGAGTCATCTAAAGTTCCTTTAGATGTGTTAATTGTTGAAATGCACCGATCAGCTTGTTGGAGATCGAAATGGGCCAATTATTTCTTAAATCTATTCTAATCACTGACAGCACAGATAGTTTATGTGGTCTTGTTAACCCTTTGGAGTTTGATAAACATCAGATAAAGGTTGTTGTTTTGCAGTAAAAAAAAAAAAAATCTGAAAATGTTCTGTGAATGCACAGATCAACAGAATGCTGCTTTTAATGTAATTCTGCATACAGTTGGTTTAAAAAGGCAATTGTTGATGACGTCTTTTAGAGATGCACCAATCCTGCTTTTCAGATTTATTTTTTTTCGTAAGAACTATAAAAGCCCAAAAATGAAAAAAAAGAACAATAAACAATCTGTAGCTTCTGAGAATGAGAGAGGCTTTAGTTTTGGAATCAGGAGAAAATTCTCACTATTTTGCATCAAAATGTACTGAACTGAATATTTTGAAGGTCTTGCTTTGCAGCAAATTGCAAATCTGTAAATGATGTCAAAATAAGAGGGAATTTCTTGACCCTTTTCTCTTTGAGATGCACTGCTGTATTGGGATTTCCGGGATTCTTCACAGCGTGACATGTCGATTGCCAGAGTCTGACCAGTTTAAAAGTATTTTATAAATCATGAAGATTAACAAATGTGCTCGATCATTTCTAGAGAAGAAAGTGAGAGATTTACAAGTTTATTTCCATTTACTTATTTACATACCCTGTCATGTCCATTTATGCAATGTGTCCTTAAACTTTATCAGATTTTATTTTTATTTTGCTAAACTTAAAACTAAAGTGCACCAGATTGCTGGTGTGTTCATTGACTGCAAATGGTGGGATTTCTTATTTTTGATGCATTTAATGAATAGGGGGTCTGCTGGTGATTGATCCACCAAACAAGGAAAAATCACCTGAGTTTGATTTTCAACCAATAAGTTGATGCATTTAATTTCCCTCAACTCTTCCCACTAATAAGGAGGATTTTATGTTCCAGCCGTAACTAATTGGAAGCAGACAGAACGAACACCTTTAAATCTATACCCTGTCATGTCCATCCATGCAGAATCCTTTAAACACACCAAATGGCAGGGTGTAGGGGTGGTGGCTGCTTCAGGGAGGGGAAGGAGGTTGGGGGGTGCTTTGCACTTCAGAGGCAGAGGGGCTCACAGGCCTGGAGCACAGAGGCAAGGCAGCGGGGGAGCCGAGGCCCCAAACGCTGTTTCATCTCCTCTGCCTCCACACTGAGCCGCCTTCATCCCAGCACCAGGAGTCGGCTTTGAGGGCTTCCTCTGATCCCGGCAGATCCGCCGTTGTCACTGCTCATCCCCTCCCAGAGCCCCAGTTTGTGCTCGCTCTCTTTCTCACTCTTATTTCTATTGCTTTGTCTCGACATTATTCCTGTTTTTTCCGCCTGCAAACGCAGAGAATTAATGGCTGCTTCTTTTTTTTCCCTCTCTCTCACATGACTGAAAAACCGTTCTGTCGACTACAAAGATGTAATTAATTAGAAGTAATTTTAGCTTTTGTCAGTCTCACTTTAAACTTTTATGACTGATTTAATATTCATACCAAAAGCGGCATTCAAGCGTCACTCCAGAGCATCGGGGTAAACTCCCCGGAGCTGTCATGATGTTGTATAAGCTGTGAGAATCTGTCGCGGCTGGAAGCTGAGCCGACTGATTGTGATGTGTTTTGTGCCGCCATAAATATAACAGACATGCATGCAGGGAAAACGCTCTGAGACTGCAGGAATCCGCTGGATGTTTGGATGAATCCTGAATTCAAACATTTTTTAGGATTTCAATTAAACTCTAATTTTTTATTTTGTTTTGCTATGTGGAGTTTCTTTCTTTTCTCTTCTTCTCTCCAAATGTTTTGTAACTAAAGAACATGACTGAATTTTTGCTTTTAGGAACTCCCTGCAGCCCTCACATGAGCTGCATGTGAGAAAGCAGCTGTCCAGATCAGCCTGTAAGAGATTCTGTGTGGATTTGATCCCATGAGCTTCCTGGTTCTGTTTGTGATGTGCAAGAAAGATTTATGGTAAATTAGAAGTGCTGTTTCTTTGCTTTTAGAGCAAAGATATCACTTAAAATTAGGCCGATACAGATTTTTACCTTTTTATAACTGATACTGTCTTGAGTTATAAATTGCTACGTATTGCTTTTTCTGTCATATATTCTTACTTCTTATAGGTTATGCTCAGGTACCAACACTTTCCTAGAGTGAGCATATAGTTTACTTGTACACAGTGCCTTGTTAAAGCATGCATGACTGTTAAACATTTTCACATTTTGCCGAGCTACAACTAATTTCAATAGGTTTTAGTCAGACATCAACATAATGTGCAGCATTTTGAAGTGGAAGGAAATTTGTTGTAGTTAAAAAAAATTTTTGTACTAAATCAAATTCTAAAAAATTGTATACTGCTAAACCAAATCCACAGCAGTCAGTTTCATTCAGAAATTCATTTTTTGGGAACTACAGTCCACCTGTTGGATCTATAAGTCCAGCTATTTTTTGAAAGCCTCAGAGTTTGTAGGAGAACATTAGAAGTTTCTGACTATCTCTGTATGAAACACAAGAAACAGGAAGGATTTTTTTTTACCCTCCTGCAAAACTGTAAAATAAAAACTGACATCACCATGAAAGCTCCCAACAACTTTAAATATACAATCCAAGTTCATACAGATATCCAATTGAGAATCTATGCGAAGACTTGAATTGATGTTCACATGTGCCCTCCATCCAGATTGCTGGAGCTTTTTGCAGAGATTTATCAAATCTTTCAAGTCAGTCTTGATTTTTCTGTACAGGACAAAGTATGGACCCAAGGGGACTGAACTGAAATGCACTCTACATTTCTTTGGAAGTTATATTTCAAAGAAAAATATATATTTTTAAATCTTTTTTTCTTCCACTTCACATATTCTTGACTTTATTGCTGGTTGTTTGTATAGAAGTGATGAAATTTATTATGAAAACATAAAAAAAATTATATTTTTTCTCTCAAGATACTTTACATCTCAAACATTTTTTTTGTTTCAGTGAACTTTGTGTAGAAAAGGGAGTTTGGTTTTTAAGCTGCGTGGTTTTTAAAGATTCAGTTTTGTAAAAGATTTCTGAGTGAGTGTCCCATAATCAGAATGTAAAATGTAATTGTAGTCATCTCTGCTCCACCCCTCTTTCTTTTACAGCTGTGTAATCTGAGGCTGGCCAGCCTGTTGCTGAGTTTCCCACGAGACGTGAAGGTGTACAGATGACACTTTGCTCTAGTTAGTGTTCATATTTCTTGAGTGTCATATCTAGGCAAGTTTTCTTTTTGTTTAAAGATTTTACTTCTCTCCTGCAGTTGGAGCATAACTGCAGAGTTCATTAAAAAGTGGTTTCTGATCAGATTTTTTTTCTATTTATAACTTCTTGTTGTTCATTTAAAATACACAAAATAGATCTTAAAGCTTTGAAAGTGTTCTGAACAATGAGCTTTGATTTGTTTTGGATGAAATTAATCTGTTTATTAGAAACACAATCACGATCCGAGTTGTTTGTGCCATTTTTAGCTAAACTTGTTCTTGATAATTAGCTCAGACAACTGTTGCTAGATTTTGTCTTTTTTTTTTTCTGGCCATGATTTTAAGCTTTTTCTTCATCTGCTGTTGATTAAAAGGGCGCCCCCTTTTGAATAGCAGTTGTATTGTCTATTGGCATACAGTCACTGGATCCAGGCAGGCTGCAGCCATCTTTAGAGGGTCCTAGTGGACAGGTATGGATTACAACATTTGGGAGGTATGAATTAGACTTTTTTTAGGGCAACTTTCTGTTATATACTCATGCACTACTGACAGGAAATATGACTCTCTGACTCCAATAAATGGGTTCTACCAGTTGAGGGTCATTGACATCTATTATGGTTGAGTCTGGGGTCAAAAGCTGCCATAGCATGGTCCCCTGAATCACTGGAGATCAGAACTACAATCAGTAAAAATAAGGTGTAATACAAAATTTAGATGACTGTACGTGTATTTCAAATTCTACATGCGATTTTAGCATTTTAATGAACATTTAACTATAATTCTGAATGCTGAACTGCAAAGGGAAATACAGACACACAATGGTTTAAATATTAGTCTAAAAACTGAGTTGTTTATGGTTACCAAGCTGTAGGAATGAAACTGCAACATGTTGATCTGAAATGGGGCCAGGTTGACCCATAAACTTGTCGGCACAAAATAAATATAAAATTGATTATGATTTCAGAAGGATAGAAGAAAAGGGAAAAGAGGAGATGATGTTGCATTAATGCTATGTTTAGTCTGTAACTTTTCTAGTTACGTTCAATCCAAGAGCTGTAGAGCCTTGTGGTTTTCCTACTGGTTTTCTATATCTTGGATTCAGAGGTTCCAATAAGTTTATCAGACACTCACTCCCCTTCCCTTTTTTTTTCCTGCTCCTCCAGCTTCTTAGTAACCTTCCATTTCTCATTTTACTACTTTTCTTTTTATTGTTCCTCAGCTGGATAAACACTGGCTCTGCTCTTTATCCTCCCTTTATATTGAACCAGTTGGAGAGAGTCGGGGGTGGGGGATTTGAGGAGATATAGCAGGGCATCAGAATTCCTGCTACGCTCTCTGCAGTAAAAGCTTCAAAGCTTTCTTGCGTCTTGCTGCTCTGCCTGCACGACTCTGAGCTCTATCAAGGTTACTTTTACATTCACAGACTCATTGCTTCATCTGGGAGCATTATTGCTTTATAATCCATTTTCTTTTTAGACTTGCGGCTAATTGCTGTGCTTTATGCATTTCTAGCCACAACCTTAACAACACAAAAACCTTAAATAAGTCAAGCAACTGTACATGGTGTTTTATACAAAAAAATTAATGCCATCTAGTGTTTGGGTTTTCGTCTCACCTGCTTTCACATGTCTTCAGGTTTACGGAGCTACAGGTGCTTCCCATTAGTCATCCTTGAACTGCACTGCGAGAGCAGAAATCGTCTTACACCTCCCATAAATCGTGATGAGTCTCAGTGATTTATAAGCCCTCAGAGGATTTGCTGAAATCTCTGTGCCTGTGTTCTCTTCCATAACTGTTATTGTTTGGAGTATTTTTCTTTTTTTTTTTTAAACTTCCTTGTTTTTAGGCAGAGCCATAGATTTTAATTCCCCTGTTACAGCTAATAAAAGAATATCTCCAAGCTTCAGTGTTTTTTCTTTTTCTTACTCAAATTTAAATATCACTCACAGTTTTGTGTGTTTGACTTTTAAGGTGCTTGGTTATAGTTGGTGTAAATTAAGGATTTTTTCCCCCTTGAGTCCCACTGGGAAATCAGTAAACTTTGAAAACATATAAAATCTCCTTTGTATCAACCTTTAAAGGTCTCGTCTTGTAAACAGACCTGGGTTTAATGAATCAGTTCTGTTGCATCTACCTCTAACGTAAAAGTTATGAGAATAGAACAAAAGACTCAATTTCTTAACATCTTCAAACAGTCCAACATTTTGACTTCTATGCACATATAGGAAAGTCGAACAAAATCCTTCTGTGAAACTGCCGTGAAACGGACGGTCTTTGGCCCTGAAGGGTCAACAAATTGCAAAAGGCCACAAGACTACAGCAAAAATGCATAACACAACAACAAAAGCCATAATGGGAGTTATGCTGCTAAAGGAACGTCTTGCTAAAATAGAAGTTACGCTTAACAGACATTATGCTAATGCGGACACTGGCTAAAGTGGACGATATGCCATCAGGTTTTTACAGCCTTTTTAGCATCGTTTCTTATAGCAAAACCTTACCTTTAGCATAACTTATGTTAATATAAATGTTTTTCAGAAACCACATATTCATTTGATAAAATGTACATTTCTATCAATCATAATTATGTGTCGGTGTACGTACAGCTCATTGCACTCTGTTAAAATGGAACACAAAACTGATGCTCCTCCCTATGTGCACCAGCTGTTGTGGTTTAAATCTCTGTCCTGATGTGGCCAGATCATTTATGCGACTGCTTTTTGATCCTTTTCCCACATTTCTGAGCAGAAATAGGGGCCCCCTCTGTGTTTGGCCTTGCCTGAGAGTGGTTTTGAAGTGTTTATGCAGCCCCTGCCATCTCTCACATTTTTCTGTCTGCTTTTGTCGTTTTTTTATGCCCTTTATCTCTTTTCGTCATATCTTAAACTGATCATCTCCGAAACGCAGAACGCCTGTCTAGTCTGAATATTTTTTAGGATAAAATCAGAGTGCGGTTGATTAGACAAAAACAACATTCTCTATCTGCAAAGTACGCTTTTTTGATGACTTTTTCCTGATATGCATCAAAATGCCACTTGCAGCTATCAGAAACTTGTGCTTGATAATCATAAATTCAATCCAAGCTTTGTTTTCAGTTGAAGTTTTGACTTCAACTCGTTATCAAACAAGATGATCAGATAGGAGTATCCATGTTCTGCATTCTGTTATAAAAATGCCCTACTTACAGCTTGTTTTTTAAAATGTTTGTCATACTTTCACTGCTGCTGTTCTGATTGGTGACGAGGTAGATTTTTGAGTAAGCAGAAAGTTGCGGTTACTTTTTGCCAATAGTTAGGTGTGGTGGTGGTAAAAATGGGACTGATTTCATGTTGGGGCCTGATTACCAAATCAGCACAGGAGCCACTTCATTGCAGAAGTCTCCAAAGCGACTTTAATCGAACCAGATGTCTGGCATTTCCTTGATTCACATAACTGCTTTCCTTTCCTTCAAACTGAAAATGACTGCCGTGACGGTCTCCTCTCCTTGTGTGAGGAACTTTAGACCCTAACAGGTTTGGATTCTCCACCACAAGAACTAAAAACCAGTGACTTTTTCTCAGAGGGAGGTTACTTAAGAAATATGATATTTTGTTTAATGCTTCTGCAGCATTTAGGGCCAACAAAGCCTTGATTTTTGTTAACATTTCGTCTGTGATTTGTATAAAAAGTTGAGCCATTGTTTACTTATGTTTATAAATGTATGGTTCTGAAGAACAGAATTCCTACAGTTTGGGTGTTTTCCAGGCCTGTTGAAGTATGGAAAAGTAACATTTCATCTCTAAAAGTTGTCCACACATCCAGTGTGAATCAATTTTTCCTGTATGTATCCATCGATATGTCCAACTATTGACTCGTTTCTTTCTAGCCATCTTTCCATCAATGTACTTCCTTCCTTTCATTTTCTTTGGAGTTCTTGAAGATTCCACATTTAAATGCAAGGTAGAACTACCTCGTAATCCATCCGTTTTCTTACACCGTTGTGCCTAGTGGGGTTGGGAGGGGTGCTGGTGCCTATCTCCAGCGAGACATTTAGGGCGAGAGGCAGGGTACACCCTGGACAGGTCGCCAGTCCATCGTAGAACTACCTTAAAATGCATGTGTAAAATAACACTGGAAAATAAGATTTTGCAAATGTGTGATGTTTTGTCATGGAAAATTTGGAAGAACCCTGGAAGCAACTGTTGTAAACTACACTTAATTACACTCACTTGTTCCAGATATGGAGCCTTTTGATTTCATTTGCATAGAACCAACTGTCTGTTTTTTATGAGCTAACTCGGTTTTTTAAGTGAGTTTTCTTTTTTCTGATACACCTCTCACCTCCATTTCTAGTTTTCTAGTTGTTGGTGTGTCCTTTCAGACTCCTGCAGGCCTTGCTGGGTGTGTTGCAGCAGAAACGATAAAACTGAAGGCCATCTTCTGGCCATGTGGGCCCAGATTCAAAATGAAGGAGCTGAAAGGAGTGGGGGTCTGGTGGTACAATACGCATTTGGGGGGACAAGCAGCAGAATTTAGAGACCAGCTCCCTCCCCCAGACGAGTTGAATTTGTTGCTTTCCCATCCCCCTCACACACACATGCACCCCTTCACACAATCCTGCAGAAGAGGCTTTGCATTCTCGATGAGGAGAGAGTTGGAACTCCTACTGTGTAGAAGCACATTGGACTTCTTTTCCTCGCAGTTTTTTAACCCCAGTTTTCTCTTCTTGCTTACGCCTGGTCTCTCTTACATTTTCAGTTCTAAGTTGCATACAGACACCTTTAAGGTTTCTGAAAGTTCCTTTGTGAGGTTCAAAGATCCATCCATACTTTATACCTGCCTGTTTTTTTGTGAGAGAGTACTTGCATATTCTCGGGTAAAGATGTGACCTTGCATATGCAACAGCAGCCTTCCGGGATGTTCCCTGAGGCAGACAGCAGTTCAGAGAACAGGAGGGAAAAATGCTAAATTAGGTGAATGGGTTGGGAAAGAGAAGATTCAAAGAGATTTTGTGCAGCCGATTCAGTCTCTGCATATCAGGCTGTCATATTGTGGAGTCTGAGACTCATGTATGAAAAAACAGTCAGTGCAGTCTGTTGTCAGTTCCCGAGGAGCTAAAACACTACTCAGAGTTCAGGGTCACAGAGTCATGGAGGTCAGCTCAGCTGATTTAACTTCTTTCTGCGCAACCATTTATAAGTCTGTTGCCACATGGAAATTTAGGATCATGAAAAATTTAAACCAGACCTGTGCAAAGTGTACAAACTCTTTTCTCTGACTAGTAGCTCTTCGAATTGTTTAACAGTGTCATAAAAATTCAGTGCTGCATGTTGACAACCACTCCTACAGTGTGAAGAAATTGTTGAACTGAAGTTCAACTTTAGGATGTACGGCATAAACTGTGCCAGTCAGAAGTTTGTGCAGTGCATTGAAAGTTCAGGTTCACTACATCCCTCCCCCATCAACACAAATTCAAAATTATACATAAAAACCTGGGTTATGTTACATGACTGCTTCATTCTAAAGCAAGGTGGGGATCCAACATCTTCTAGTTCATGTTGGGCTTGAGCTGTGATGGTTTCGTTTGTTTAGTTGGGTAGTGGAAGTGTGTGGTTTCTTTGCAACTTTCTAAAGGACTTTTAAGCAAATATTGGGGTTACAATGGAGTACTAGTTTATGCAGGATAAGGGAACACAATGATAGCTAAGTTCCCTGAATACTTAAGATTCCCTCCAAAAACACTTTCTACTGTCTACTTTAATAGTTCAGACACAAAATATGCCCCAATATGCAGTATTGTGCACCTTGAGTGTGCCACAAAAATTTATAAAAATCAAGATTCTCATTCATTCACAATCAATAGACATCCCAAAATATGTTTCAAAACGTACAAATTAAAACAAATATACTTACTGTTAGTGAGGGCTGTCGCAATAGGCAATGAATACATGATTAGTTAAAATGAGCTCAATTTCCATTTGCATGATTCATTGTTTTTCTCTTTCTCCTATATCTACAAAAAAATTAACAGAAGTCTTTAGTCTGGTGCTTTGGTCTCAATTAGGCTTTTTTAAAGGACAGTTATGTTGTTTCTGTTTTATTTATATATTTTGGATATTTAAAATGTCTTCCAGAGTTAAACCTTCATTTGAATTTAGAGGTTATTGATATTTGAGAATGTCTTCATGTATTATTGTGCCATTACCATTATATTATTAGAAAATTGTCTCAAAACAACATTATCTTTTAACACAATAAATTCAATTTCTGGGACAAAATTGTATCCAGCAAAATTTGCTACCGTGACAGGCCTACTATTAGACACCATTGTGTAACTATGCGGGACCAAGAAGCTGCTACTAAAGTGTTTGGCTGTTGTTTTCAGGCATAGTGGAGCTGCCAGCTTCTGTAAAAGAAATCTAGAGTTTTTTTCTTAAAGCTTCAACAGCAGTCTAAGATGATATCTTCCTCACTGGCCCTAGTTATGCTTTGGTCTGTCTTCCACATCATCCTGATCATCTCCTGTGTCCTGGTGTTGTTGTCTTTGGGTTGTGTTATGTGGAATCGTGTCCTCTGCTATTTCGTGTTTGCTGTTGTTTTTTTCCCCTCCTTTCTCTACCTTTGAAGATGAATCAGTAGGTGACCTGTGCTGATCAGTTGAACTTTGCCGCCTATGCCTGAGCCTCAGTAAGACGAGGCTGTTCTGAAGATGAAAAGATGTGCGGTGTTTGTATTTTGCTGGAGGAAAATGGCAAAGTCGGGTTGGGGTGGGAGAAGCAGCTTACTAATTAGGAAGCAGAGAGGAGCAGTCGGGACTTTGAGATTGAGATAAAACATAAGATTATGCCTACTTACACTATTGTTTCTTTTACAAATACACCACAACAGTTGACATAAACACAGACACATATTTCAGCATATAGAGCAGCTGCTGCTTGGATTAGCTATTGCTAAGATCTCTCTCTACTAGAAATATGGCTTATATGATGTAGATGACCTATGCGTAAAGGAAAATTAGCAAGAGAAAAGAACCATTCTGATTGTAGTTCTTAAAATTTCAATTAACACTTCAATTATATTTTTTTATTTACAGCAAATGTGGAAATGGTGCATAAAAATAGCTTCTTTTAGATAAAAATCCTAAGACAAATAATTTATATAAGATAATGTCTTCTTTGACCAGTAATATATGTAATACGTTAGTATATGCACTTTGATCACTGGCTAAGCCAGGTTGTGGTGGATATTTTGGACAAGTGTGAAGAGTGTAGAGATGCCATAGCTACAATGCATAGGCTGCTGTGGAATATACACAGTTGGCCTTGAAATGTCTTAATGATGAGTGAATTGTAGGGTTATTCAATCTCATACTCTGCTCCGATGAAGATTCGCTCACCTATGCATGTTAATTGCTTGAGGTGGACCCTACAGTAGGGCATTAGCACTACTTTTCAAAGTAATTCATCTAATTATTATTTGACTAGATGGGTGCTTACTGAAAATGTAGAGACTGTTCTTGAATGTTCATTCACAGATAGTCAGCTGGTTTATAAGAATGATGGGGGATAAAATAAGAACGCTACTTGACGTACAAATTCGCTTGCACTGTCTTCATCCAATAAAACGCACTCTAAAATTGATTCCTATATTGGATAAATTACACATTAAAGTGCATTACATCTCCAAAGCAGAAAAAAATGTACCGGTAAGTAATGGTGAAATTAGTTTCTATTTGCAAGGTTTATAAGTTAGCAGCCCAGTTTTGGGTCTTTTATCATCATTTGTAGTCTGTATGTCTGAAAGTTTCTTTCCCCAGATGATTAGCTTGGCACCAGCATTGGCTGGTTGGTTTCATGCCAATTTTTCTCAGTCTTTCAAGCCCAGAAGTTGGCGGGTCATTGAGCTGGACTTGGCTTCTGGCATCTCTTGGCAGTGTTACTGGAAATCTTGCATCCCCTTTTGAACATTTGCTGGAACTTTGTTGTTTTTTTTAATTTCAGACATGTTAAAATTTAGAAATGCTGAGTTTTAACAAGATCTGTCAAAAGTAAATGTGTTGCCTCACCCAAAGAATTTCGTTCCTTCTATTTTTACCCTGGTGTTGATTGCTTTTGCTTACACAACTACGGGAAAATCATTTGTGTGTAAAGGAAAAACAATAATAACAAAATCTAACTGAGCAAAATTGATAAGAGGGAAAGAATATACTGTAACTTGCTGGTTTGAAAAACAGACAAGTCCATATCTTCAAAATTTGGTTGTCAGTGTATTTGTGGGGTTCTTGCTTGGTTCCTTTTACTAAAAATACCTGTTCTTTAAAATAAGGGACAGCCAGATCTTTTCCAGGCCAGTAGAACGTAACTGGTTTATCTGATGCAGAACTTAAACAGTAATTTGTGAGATTTGATTTTCTGTTTCCACTTGTTTTTGAATCTCTTATTATGAATGGTGAGTTGTTTGATTGTCCTGGCATGCATGCATTTTCATATTAACAGTCACAAAAGCTTGCTGTATGTCCATATATTCCATTTTAGGACTTGTCAAGACTTCTTTTAACATCTTGCAGCCATCTTCCAGTGTGAACTTACTTAGACGCCCAGAACTAAGCATGTTGGAAGTATTCTGGAATACTCTCCACTTGGATAATATTTCTGGAGAGCAGAAAAGTTGATTAAAGATTTTTTTTTCATACCTCACTAGACTCAAAGGTTCCTACAGCACTTCTTTCTGAATTACTCATACTGCCCTGTATTACATATCCATATGTGCTAACATTTTAGGAAAATGCACAGGCCAGTGTAGGATGTCCTAATTTTCCACATGACTACATGTCTCCATAATATTCAGATTTCTTTTTTGATATTTAAGAAATGCAGAACCATGCAGTTTGATTGACGCACTGCTGCAGCTGAAATGCCAAATGGGAGATTCTTCTTTGAGAGATTCAGTCATATGTCTCCTGCATATGTTGTGAGCGAAGCATTGTGCTCTCCTACTCGTCACATTTATGACAGCGAAGCCTTTTGCTATTTACATACCAGGAACTTGTGAATGTCTTTGGGGAACTCCATTCCTCTGTTCGTTCTCGGAATTCTGCACACGGCAGCGATTGAATCGTGAATCTGAATGGGAGAGAGCTTTCCAATGTTTAGACAGCCCAGAAAAAAAAGAGAAACTTGATACATATTCAGCGGACAACCCCAACCCCATACACCTCTTACATAGTTGACATGCTGGTGCAGAGGCGCTGTCAACCACTCTGTATAGTGTATCTTGCTGAAATATTCCCCAACCAATGAAAAGCTTCCTAAATGTCTAGACTGATGCTATTATGAACTAATGTCAGCTATTTTAAAGGGTTTTATGTGACTGAGATTAGTGCATATAAAAATAAACTGAATCCCAGCATCATCATCCATGTGTGCTATATTTAATGAGGTGTTTCTTGATGAACTGAGGATGACACTAAGGGAATTTCAAATCTACTTCTGTTCTCTAGGGGTTTACTAAAGCTGTGTTTTTCAGTTATGGTAACAATGAATTGCACACCAGTTGGTTTTAATAGATTTGGAGGATTATATTTTTAGATTATAGAGTAGCCAAACATTGTAGGCAAGGTAAAGGAAAAAATATAAATTTATGTGCAAATTCTGGTAGCACTTAGAATAGCAAATTGATACAAATTAGATAAATTACTCGTATTCTGATAGAAGATCTGTTTTTAGAAAAAGTATTTGTCTTTTTATGTACAATGAATAGGTTACATTTCCAGCAAAAGCTTTATGTGTTAGTTGATATGAATATTGACCCTGCATGATCCAAAACCCAACAGGTTTGCATTTCCTGTCCTTTGTTTCTTTTTTCTCCTCTATCTTTTTCCTTCTCGTACTTTGATCTCAATCCCAAACAACAACTCTCTTTGATCTTTTCAAACTGATTGGTTGCTTTATAAATCACTTTACTAGTCAGTGGTCTCATCCTTATTTTTCTCCTCTTCCTATTTTATCCATAATCGTTATTTTTATAATAACTTCCAAACTGTCCTTTCTTCTTCATGCTGGCATTGGTCTCAGGCAGATTTTGTTTTCTGAAACTAGAGAAAATTATATATTTTTTTCTATTGATGCCCATCCAAATGCATTTTGTGTATTTAGTTTAGCATCCAATCCTCTTAGAATCTTTGAATTTGCTTTATAGAGTTTCTAGCACTTTTCAGATGTAGGCTGGTCTGCTGGGTATATGGCATTAAAAGGCTGTTTAATGTGTAAAGTTTAAATCTGTTACTCCTTTTGTCTTTATAGACCTATTGGTGTATTTCTTTTGCAAAACAGTCAACCGTTGCTTGATGTTTTCCCTCCTTGCACAGCTCCCAGCTAACACAAATAATGTCTCTTTTTAATGAGCTCATGTCATAAAGACTAATGCTTTCTTACTGTAAAGCATATTATTCTCTATGTTGCATTATTTCTTACCAGGAGTGATGAATTAAAAAACATTCTGGCATTGCAGCTTTAAAAATTTAAGAGGTAGTGAAAGCTGAATTAAGTTACAAACTGCAACCAATTGGATGCAACAGTCTATCCCCAAACAACCATGACTGCTAAACTCACAATAAGGCCTAAAAAGTACTTTTTAGGCCTTACTTGAATTTGACTTTGCTATCAGAACACGTTTTGTCTCAAGGTCTTGGTTTAAAAGTTTTACTCTCTGTTTGATGGAGTTGCACTCTCATATAAGATTTGTTGTACACTTATCAGGAGGAGACCATTTGACATGTTCTAGATTCTTTTGAATGCCCTGAAGTAACTTTTACTGTATCATCTTTTCCTCTTTTATGTAGTTAATTGATTTTGGAATATTTCTCAGCTTTTTGATTTTGAGTGATTTTGTTTGCCTTTGCACAGTCTTGCAATGTAATGTGCTGCAACAAAATTGAAACAACAATTCTATAAGTATTAGATTTGGTCACGACTATATTGACTATAACAGAGACTAAATAAACTGAAAACTGAGTTTGTGTATCTTGGTGTAATTTTTTTGAACCCAATGCCATTTTTTTAATGCTAGATTGCATAAGGAGAAGTTTCTTCAACCTTAGCGTCATACCTCTAACATTCAAACCTTAGCAACGACCACAATATTTACAGTGGCCTTGTGAATACATTTGAGGTAATGTATGTTATTTCATTAGATAGTTTTTCTTTCGGTCATGTAAAAACAGGTCAACAAAGATTATCAAGTCAAGGTTGCTGAAGTTTAGCTTTTCAAAGGTAAAACCTCTATTATATGACTCTTAATCCTCTTCTTGGTCTCCAATGATCAGTGAGTGGAACTGCCCTGAGAGTACATGTGTTCGAACAAAGCCCCCTCTCTGCAGAGACCTTTATAACACGCCAGACATGAGCTCACATCTTGCTCAGAAACCTGAGGAGACCACCCCAGAATTTTTTCTTTCTTCCTGGTCTCCTACTTTTATGCTTCTTATCTCTATACAATCTAAACGTTCTGCTTTTTTTCACACGCTGTCCCCTAATGCTTGCCTTCATTTTGCCATTCCAACGGTTAATCAGCCTAAAACAAGAGCCATCTTTCAGTTTGATTAGATCCAGGCAGCATTTTTATGAGCTCGCTGATTACTTAGCAGCGTTTTTCTCAGAATATACACTGTTATTTTTGTCTCCTTGTGCTGAGAGCATTGAAGATTTATCTGTTCATCTCTACAGTAAAAGGTTCAAGAGCCACATCTGAAAGCCCTTCCAGGTGTGTCCAGGAATTTTATGATAATCTGGTCTAAATTTGCAAGGTGTTATTTACAGTTGAAGTCAGATATTTAAAGAAAATGAAAAGACGCCTACAATTTTTTTTCTCAGTGTGAAGTATGATCAGACTAAACTGATCTTGTTTTAGATCAGAATTACCAAAATGATTTCTATTTGCTAAATTTCAGATACCTTAGTGAGAGCATTTTATTTAGAGATTTTCTTTTGTAATTTCATCAGACCAGGTGTATGCGGTGTGTGTGAGAGAGACATTTCAAAACATAACAATGTTATATTTTAGTTTTTTGTCTCTACTGCAGCATGTAGCACACTATCACAAGATATTATTACAGTTATAAATTGTCATATGAAATTGAATTGAAAGTGTCTTCTTTAGTTTATATTATTTTGGTCTCCAAAGTGTGGTGCTGAAAAAGATT
Source organism: Xiphophorus hellerii (assembly GCF_003331165.1). Taxonomy (NCBI): domain Eukaryota; kingdom Metazoa; phylum Chordata; class Actinopteri; order Cyprinodontiformes; family Poeciliidae; genus Xiphophorus; species Xiphophorus hellerii. The sequence continues at coordinate 3,333,235 of NC_045680.1, forward strand.
GAAAAGAACTTGAATTTTACTATGGGAAACAGATGGTTTGCATAAACCAGACCATCTGCATAAACCATCTAAGACCATATGACTTTCTTTTTGCTTAGCTGAAAGAGAGACACTTTTTTAAACAGGAACAATATATCAACAGTTTTATTGGTTTCTATTTGTTTTTATCTTCTTTTTTTCTCTGGACAGTGCTTACAGCCTATCAGTGTTGGTTCTGTCACACACTTGTTGGACTTCATTTGATATAACTTGCTAAAACAGATGGTATGAAGCAGAGGTTATGTTGTGGATATCAAGATGTTCATGTTGTTTTGACAGCTTTTTCCAAGTCTTGGTGTTGTAATGGACTCAATTACATTTTTCCTGGTTTTGATCCAGGATGTCTTGAACTTTTTCTGAAAACTACTGTATAGCAGCAGTAACATTGTCTTTTACTGAAACAGACTTTGAAACTCCTGATTGTATTGAAATGCAACAAACAGCGTTTAGTTTTTATGTACTGAGGAAGAGAAAACAAGAGTTAATTCCTCTCCCTCAAACAGCTGCCTTCACTAGCTGTGCCTGTGGCTAATGCTAAGTTAGTTAACATTTAACTGTAACAGATGTTTCTATTTAGCTTATTAACTGCTTGTGAGACATTTTAGATGAGTGCCATGTAGCCAGTGCTCTACAATGATCTGAAACGTACAGTCAAAACATGCAGTAGAGTAATTTAGGTCAAAGTAGATTGATGTTAAAATCAGTGCTGGATAACATTTATTTTAATTTATTTTCCCAAATTAAATATTTTTATTTGTTATATTTTAAATGTTTATTACGCAGATTAAGAAATCTCTATTTTTAACACTATTTTATACAATTTCAACATTTAAGCAAGAAAAAAGGGAATTAATGAAATGAAATGAATGTGATTCTAAAAAGCATTCTTTCATCCATCCGTTCTTAATTCCTTCCACCACACAAGGTCTACAATATTCAACATTATACATTGATATCCATTTTTATTGCCAACTTCAGTGATTCCATCCACAATTTCTGCAAGTGAAGTCATCATATGTCCTCAGTTTGAATGGCCCAGTCAAAGTCCAGAGATAAATTCAATTAGGAATCTGTGACAGAACCTGAAAATTGATCTCCAGAGGCTCTTTACCCAACTTCACTTAGCCGACAGGCAGCGTAGGTCAAAAGGTTCAGACTGACCACAGACTAATTCAATATAATTGATTGCTAAAGTCTGTGTTAATCTTAAGACTGTGCAAGTAAATAATGTCTTTCGACCTTATAACTCCACACATTCACTGTTTGTTGTTTGCATGCCAAAGCAACAGTTGATGAGCCATTTGATTGAGAGAACTTTTCATGGTTTCCAAACAAAGGCAGAATTTTCTCATTACTGTGTGTTCTGTTGTTGGAAGAAGTTGACTGCTGTGTGTGAGGTTTTGTTTTCCTCCCCCTTTACTGCCTGATTTTTATCACCTTAATGGAAGTGCCTTGGTATGCAGCTTTGATCGCTCTTTCAAATCTTTTCACTCAGGCTCCACTTTAACAGCAAGTTGTTACTCCCATAATGCACCACAGAACTGGCGCTGCTACAGATGCAAGGTGTGTGCACGCTGTTGCTTCCAGGCTAAAATCAAGAAAGACAAATGTCAGATATTCCATTGGAAGCCTAAAAAGGTCTGCAACACATTTCTGAGAAGCTTTATTAACTTATACGGCCATGGATTTTGAACATATTTAATGTTTGTTCCGAGTTGCGTCACTGTATTAAAATTTGCTTTCATAAAGTTTTATTACATGCAATTAGTCTGACACGATTAATGTGTGGTTGCTGTGGCCCGAGGCCATGTTATTTAACGATTGCATTACCTTGACTTCAAAGACCTTATGTAGTGAAAAGCATAAAGTAATGGCTTGTGCCCAATGCTCCTCACCACATGCACTTGACATTTGCTCTCAAGAAAAATTTGGAAAATAAAGTGTCATTCCATTTTTCTGTGTTGGTGTTATTGCTACATCCCTGTGGAGATTGTGTTGGAAAAACTTGAGACAGCTTAGTGCAAAATAAATCACTGGTTGTTGGAGGTCCTTTTATATATTTGGCATTTTCACATGCAGAGTACTGTTTGAATACAAAATGTTAAGAACAAATACATTTACCTTACTGTCTTGTTTTTGGTTTTTGTCTTGTCATGTGGCTTTAGTGTTGGTCTGCAGATCACTTCTTCTTATGCTTCAATCCTTTGTTCTGCAATTAAGACTTGTGAGTTGTAATTTGTCTGTACTTCTGTACCACCTTCAGACCAGAGTTTGTACTTCTATAACAAACCCGATGTATTGCTAACTTGCTCAGTAAAACACACAATAACACACAGGGCTTTTTTGCAAGGTGCTTGCCTGCCATCAGTGGCAATTTGTGGTTCAGCGTTCTGCCACAGGGCTTTTTATTTAGGCCGAGGAATTTAACCATCAGCCACATTAAAATCTGCTCTAACTTGTGAGCCTCTGCCATTTAGTGTAATATTAAGCTTTTGAGATGGTACCCATTAAATGTGTTTTTATGAAGCACAAAGTGGTTTCAATCACTCTGGTAGATATGTCCATCTTAATTAACCCCCAGAGCTTCATGCATAAAGTGTTATTGGCACTGTATGGGCTTATCTACTACAGAACTTGTTTTAAAAGTGTACGGTGTCAAGGTTATGTTCTATTCTTCTCAGAAGAAAAGAACTTTACTCTGTTTCTTGGAATCATCCAGGGTATCATTCTTGACTCTTTTCTTTTTGTGCATCTGTATATCCTCCTGACATTTCTGACATTAGTGGAATATCGACGAAGTTTTGCACATATTTGTGATGGAAACACGGCAACTGTCACACTTAAGTGATGTGTTTAATTCTATGCACATTAAAATAGATTCAGTTGATTTCACCTGGACTGCTTTGTTGTACCACTTTTGATTGATCATCAGATATCCAATTTGTTATTTTTGACCTTTTAATGAAATGTCTAAATATCATTTTGAATTGTTCTAAAAGTGTTTCTGTCCTGTTTTTTTCTTTTGTTCTGATCATGTTGGTGTCTGCCCTGTTTTTGGAACTACTTTCAGACTGAGGATTTTATTTGTTGACTTTAAGTGCCACTTTCCATTTCAAGGATCTTACTGGTCCTCACAGACTGGCAAAGGCAACACAGTTTTAGTTATTGGCTCTGTAGTGACTGTAGAACGTGAAGAAGATGCTGATTACACATATTTGGCAATCATGTATTTTAGTTAAATAAAATGTGATTCTGATGTGTGTAAATTCATTCTAAGCCTCCAGTTGATCATGCTTTTCTTCTCTTCACATGCAACTCCTCCCCACTTCTTCTCTCTCCACCCCACTGTCCTCCCCCCTTTTTTACCCTCACATGTGGAAAGCATTATATCCTGTCTGGTGGAGAGGGAGAGCAAACAACTCGGACTGAGAGCCTCCTGGGGGAGGCATAGGGAGGTGCTGCAGATCCTGTTGGGGTAGACGTACTGGTAACTCTCCCTGGGCCCTGATGGTGTACTGTCAAAAGCGAGTCTTGTTGTTTCAGAACCACAGCCCCACCAGCTGACAGGCTTCATCCTCCCACTTCACTGGAGTGGAGGAGAACCTGGTTGAATGAGGTGGTGGAAGAGAAAGAAAGTCCAGTTTCTCCCAAAGTACTCACTGTGGTCGTAGATTAGAGACACTACTTATTTATTTAAATACACATGTTCATGTTTTCTACTCTTTATGTTTATGGCAGATTATTATATATATTTTTTTAACATTAGGAGATGCATCAAAATAACAGTCTGTTGCAATGCTTTCAAATAAAAAAAAAAATCTGTTCTTTTAGTCTTTTATTGGGTTTCTCTACAGGGCAAGTCAAACGAGATCAAAATAGTACAAGAAGATCAGATTTTCATTAAAATGCTTAACAACAAAAGACACAAAAGTGTTACTGTGGACATACTCTAGTCTAAAACTTAGTCCTTCTTTTTTTGCATTCAACAATAGTCTGTTTATAGCTAAATATACGCTGAGGAACATGGGACCTGCCACTGAAAGCAAAGTTGGATCATGCAGTAGATATACCCTGAAAGTCCAAAGTCACTTTCTACTTATGACTTGATAAGACTTTGTAGTCAGTAGTGAAAAGTCACAATTTTACTGTCTCTGAAGCTTTAAGACGTAGAACTTTAGGAATTCAAGTAAATAATTTACTTTGCCCAAACCCTAACCCTAGTTGAAGCAGTAACAGGGAAAAATTGATGAAAATGTTATTGTGCGTTTGCGTCTGTCAGATAATTTTACATGTCTGGCTGGGTTAAATATAAATAGAGTTGAAGGGCAGTTTAACTTATATTAGCTGTTAAAACAAGCTTTGTTATATTGACTATATTGAAGAATCAAAAGTCAAATTTTAGTGTGTGAGAGCACCTTTTAATGTTTGTGATGTTTTTTACTTAACAGAAAAAAACTGTTACTTCAGACCAGCCTGAAGTATCAGGTTTTCAATAATTATGATTTAAATAAAAACTACATTCCATCAGACTCTTCCTACAGTCTAAATGCTTTTAACGAGATGTGGAAAAACAGCTGAAGGAACTGGAGTTTCCTCTGGTTTTATTGAGCTTAAAGTTCTGCTGTACATTGCCAGCTGGCTAAAAGAAGGTTTCTATGATTTCTTTTCCTCTGATTATAAGAAATATAACAGCTTGTTAAACTATAAAAGTTAGAATAGCAAAACGAGATTAAAAACTTCCTCTAATTTTATTTGGGGGTTAATTTTTTCTTGTTGTGTGTCAGAATAAGAAATGATTAATCTTAATGGAACTAATAATCTGCGTATTTATATTAGCTTTGTGGCGGTCAGAATAATTACTGTTTGGCTATACATTTGTGTCAGATTTTTAAATAGAGATCCAATTAAACTGTAGCATATTCACCAAGAGAAGTAAATCATAGTGAATATTTTACATTGCTTCATTTTCTATTTCCAGATTAGATTATTTGAAAGTGTTTCCAGGATGAACAAATATTAGAGAATCAAAGCGTTTTGTTTGTACATAAGAACCAGCATTTTCTTGTCCTTTTTGGCTGAGACTTAAAGGTGTTTTGTGAAGAGCGGGTCCTCAGTGAGACACCACCAGAGGCTCACCAGAGATCTTACGTGAGCTTGATGGACAATTTTGTACATTAGTGTGCTGCTATGAGTACAAGGATTTATGTTTTTATGGGTTTGTGCAGTAAAGATTTGACATATTTTCCAAACAGCCAGTAAACATCCAAAAATAGATTCTCCACACACACCACACACACACACCACCCCCACCCCCCACACACACGCATACTCACCACCAACACCCAGACCATCATAGTAGGTGGGCTGAGGCTGCCTGCGGTGGTCTGTTGGGTCGATTCAAATTAAATTGACCCCCGTCACCCTTAAATGCAGCAGTGAGCAGTTGGTAGACACTGACAGCTTGTCATTTAATTAACCAACCTTCTTCACAGTGTTGAGATTGAGACATGCTAAATTAGCTACAGTTTGGTTCCTCTCTGGCCTTTATGGGTGAATATAGAAACTCTGCTTTGACTTGATTCCATTTACAAAAACTAATCCCTATTTGGTCATTTCTTTTATGGTGCTGTCAAAATCCTGTTAAGATCTGATTCTTATCCTTAGGATCTAAACTTAGGAAATCCATGAAGATCTTGTTTGTGGCATACGATGAGCTGTATCAGGTTTTTGGAAAGAAATTTATTAGACACATCCAGGAGTGTTTAGCAACTGCACAATCTTTGTGAGTAATTTATAAACGTACAAAATATGTCATTTCTCACCGTGTCTGATAAACATTCCTCAAAAATTTTAATGTCACCTGAACATAAAAACACCAGATTGTGGAATCATTGAAGCAAAATATCAGCACTGCTGTCCGAGCGCATTTCTGCATAAAACATGGCCCCTAACTCAATCACACAACACATCTGTTAGAGCTGTGTACAAAACAGGTTCCACCGGGACCTGCTGCCTCAACAAGATGACACAATATTTGTTATGTGATGACATCAATAAGAGCTGATATCAACACTTCTGATGAACATCACTTTCACTGGGTAGAAGTATAGAAGTATTGCACCGAGTTACATCTGATATCGTTGTTGTGAATTAAACCCTAAAAATGCATCTTTCTCCTGGAGTTAAGTGCAACTTCATAAAAAACTGCAAAGGGGAGGCAGTTATTTCTACCTTGTTTTTTTTTTAATTATTATTATTTTCATTTCAAATACAAACAGTTTCATTCAGTTCTCATCTCCCAGGTGCCCACTTCCTGACTTTTCTTTGTAGCGTTTAGGAAAAAGAAAATGGAGACAGGAGAGGAGGCTGGGGAAGAAGACATGGCAAAGGTCTAGGAGAAAAAGGAGGAGAGAAAAAAACATGCACATCAGAAGTGAAGCTCTAATACTGCACCCTTGGCTTCCAGGCCTTTGTAGTGCAATGAGCAAGGAGTTGGTTTGGAGGGGGGCAAAGGAGGGGCTACGCCAGGCTGTGCACCAGCAGCAGCGAGGAAGCAGCAGTTTGTCTCATGGGCTTCAGGTTTTCATCTTTGTTGTGTGCAAACCAATTTTTGAGGCTCTACATCTCCAGAACAACTACTCATCAGTCTCTTGCAGTGAAAACGATTTCACACATTGGGTTTGCACATTTGCCTAGTACTAACACGTTTGTGCGTAAATCCAGCCACACCTAAGCCATGCTTTTTGGTTCATAGATGAACCTTGACCCAGTGAAGCCCTGGAGACAGGATTAGTGTGTGGGTGTGCTGGTGTAGGAGGGTGGTGTGCAGAACCTGCCGACTGGCGACTTAAGAGTTAATAGGTGTACTTTTAAATCTGCCTGGTCTCTGCTTCTGTTTCACCCCCCCTCCCAAATATTGTCATGTATTTCTTTGTAGATTGTAGTGTGAGTGCACTACTGTTAGCCGTGGCATAGTTTATGTTCTTATAGTATAACCTTAAGTAAAAATGTAATTCTTCTAAAGTATTTATACAAGATTTAAAATTAAAATGTGTAATGTAGAATTATTCCTTCTGTTGCAATAATTATTACCGTTAAAGAGATTTGGTTTATACAGTGTTCTTTTGATACGAAAGTCTAAAAATACAGAATAAGATCTATCCAGTCCTCATTGTGCATAATATATATGTTGCTGTTTCGTATAGTTATAAATATCTCGCTGCTAATAAGCGGTGAATTAGTCCGGCCCAACAGTCATGTTCGCAGCCTGCAGGTGGCTTCTTGAATACACACACACCACTCATAGCTTACTGTTTATGTTGAAACAGTGTTTGACTTGAAAAGAGACGCTCCTTCCAGTTTCCACACCATGACAGCCTTTTTTTGTGACTGAGCTTTTTTCCAAACAGATGCATTTGTCTGACTTGTAAATAGAAAATAAGTATGCTGACTGGGTTTTTGTTGTTTTTTTTTCAGCCAGCCGATTCATTGTTTGCATAAACAGGTTTAGGGAGGAGGAAGTCATGTGCTTATTTGTCTGTGCTCTACTATCAGAGAAAAAGTTTCTCACTCATACTTTCTCTGGCATCTCTGGTATGACATGAATGTTTTGGAACTTTTGAAAAACCTTAAAGCTTGAAACCAGTAACTTTCCCCTATTGACTAGGGGGTGTAACCATACATAAAACTCACAAGTCAACAGACAATACTGAATTCACAAGAACCAGGCGAGATTTTAATATTACTTTATAGAAAATTTCAAAGGTCAAATTTATGCTGCAAAAAGTCCTTTATACTACATTTTTAACAATTTTACCACAAACTTGACAAACTCCCACTTATTGTTGAATCCTATAAAATAATTTAAAACTTTTGGGACAATTTAGCACTATTGAACCTGTAGCTTTTTAAAACCTGTCTTCTAAAACCTGTATTACATAATGACCAATGTACGCCAACAGAGAAGAATACAAAGTAATAGCATAAAAAGTTGCCATTAGCTAATGATTTATCACCTTCATGAAGGTGTCCCAGATTGCACTGGAACATGTCGACCAGTGCTAATAAGCAGATAACCGGATCTGCTAACCAGATCTAATAACCAGATCAAAGATAACACTTTGATCTGGCAGCACAAATAAGTTAATAAAAACTATATGAAAAACTATAACCCTGATTTTTTTTTTTTTTTTTCCTCAACCTTGACAAATTAAACTAGGTGACTGTATCATCAGTTTTCACCGTTCCAAAGTCTTACATCAAACAAAATGGACTAGATGAGCTGAAGTGGTAAATAAATAAATTAATGTGTTGCTGTCTTGACAACAAGCACAACCCAGGTTTTGGGAACTACATATGCTGGTTTTTGGTTTAACTCATGGGATGAATTTTCTTTAAAGGTGAGCCATTCCTGCAAACAATTCAGCTGTGGCTAGGATTAACCTCAAGCTGGATGGATTTAAAACTGGCCTAATGAGACAAAAAAGGTCCGTTCTCTGTGATCAATGTTTGAATGCATTGCTTTGGAGCTTAGTTATCAGAAAGCTGCCCACTTTAGATCAGGGAAGCTTTTAAGCTCACTCTTTAAGACTCTCCTTTTAACTTGGCTTTAGAGGCCAAACTATGACATTCTTGGAGACCTATGTTGCCAACTGATTTTGTTACACATCTGCAAAAACAACCATGTTTCCCCAAATTGATTTTCAAATTATTTATCTCACGAGAACAACAAATATGTTGACCTTACCGTCAACATATTTGAATACAATCACTGATTTAGCAATAAGCAGAAAGACTGAATCTGAATTTTATTGGGATTGTATATGACCAGCACAAAGTAGTGCATGATTGTGTAGGGGAAGAAAAAAAGGTTTACAGTTCCCAAAAATCAACATGTCTTTAGATCCCTTTACTCTGATTCCCCCAAATATATCTGTAAACCACCAAACACCTGTGTGCAATTTTATCTCAGTATCAATCATTCTTTGACAGCATCATAAGTTTTCAGGGCAAGGGGAGAAAGATGTGAAGTGCATACCCAGAAAAAATCTGGTTTAGGGTTATAAATGACTTCAGACTTTGTGATTTAGATGAAAACATATTCATGGGAATCTGCAACGAGATCAAACAATAGTTTTTCTGTGATGTTTTCTATCCAGTCTGACTGAAGCTGAGCAATTTTGCTGAGAATTAATGCGCAAAATCCAAAACATTTGCTAGTTTAATTACAATGAAAGATGGTTCTACAAAGTCACAGAAATGCATGATGCACTTTTCAGATTTTTTTGTAAATATAAGAAAACCATATTTCATTTTTGTTTCACTTTATAATTATGGGCTGGTATATAGCATGAAATATCAATTGAATACAAAGAAGTTTGCAGAACTTGATGCAGTATGGAAGGGCTCAACTGGTGTGAAGACCTTCACAAAGACAGTGGAGCTTCCACTTTCCCAGAAATGCTTGGCAGTGTTTTGCACAGAAAAGTTTGAATATGCTCTGACACCACACAGTTTTTGGTGTCCTTGTTTGATTACGGGTCACGGTAGCCCACGGGGCCCCAGTGGCTCAGACAGCCCCGGGCCTCTCAGGTTTCAGAGGCGAGCATTCCTCGCTGACTGCTCTGTAGCTGTGAAAACCACAAAACAGCTCCAACAACAAACACTCGAGGCGATGGGGCAAAGGCAGCTAACGTGTGGCTAATCAACAACAGGAGTTTTCTCACTCCGTTTTTCTTTTTTTTTTCTTAAAGTTTGCTGAGTGCATGAAAGAATTTAGAGCTCTTTCCTCAATTTTCCCCTCTTCTGAAGTTTGTGTAAAGTTTAAAAACACATAATTCCTGCTATGCTGTGGCAGTTCTGCTGGATTTTAATCCTTGCAAATAACTCTGTAGTGAAATATGGTTTTACCTGTGTGTGAATAAAACATGATGAAGCATGATATTAACTTGGTGTCCTGAAATGATTGCACACAAAAAAAAACGGTGATAGTGAAGATGACAAATAGTCAGATCATCGGTTTGTATTTCTCTTAGTATGTTTGGGAGACTAACATACTAACTAGTTTGTATTTGTGCTCTTAATAGCAGTTAAATACTGAATGAAATGGACTGAGGATTAAATTTGTGAGTTTTCAGTGAAATTAAAAAATATATACAATAAAATTTTCTACCTTTTATTGTAATTAGCAAATAATATTATTAAATGCCGACATCTTGAAGTTCTCTTTGAATGCTGATGTAAAAACAATTACACTTTGTGTTTTTGTGTCTATTAAAGTTATTGTTGTAAAACTGAGGGAGTGGAAGAACTCCATGTCCACATTATCATGTAGTCTAAATCATTTAATTTAGCTAAATTACTTGTGATAATTGATTGAAATTCATATGCACAGTTGTTTTTATAAAAAAAATATTCTGGAGAGATTTTGTGGACACTTTGACATTGCAACTTTAAGTAATGATTATTAGTCCTGGTCAAATAATCTGTCAATATATTTGAATTAGTTTATAAGTTAGTTTATTATTTCTCAAATCTAAATACTGAATGCCTCTACATTATCATACACGCTCACTGGTAAGTCAGTGGTTTAGCTACACCCTGTTAGTACTCGATTGGACCCTCTTTAGCTTTTGAAACTTCCCTAGTTATTCATCAGTGTTGTGTTTTTCATTTGTGTGCTGGAAAATTTAACAGACGGAAATTGGAAATAGTGTAAAAAAGACAGTCATGGACCATGCTCTGAAAGTTTTTCTCTTCTGTTTTTTATTTTCCATGATGTTTCTATATGCCTGCATGTTGTGCAATCATATTTTCTACTGAAAACCATTTCAGTATCACATCACTAAAAATCTCCAGAGCAGTTGAGATTTAAAGGCGCTCCAGGTTAGGTGGTTCTGCGGTGCATTTGAAGTTGTTGCTGGCCCTCTGGAATGTGTCTACAAAAGGTGTAGACAGACAGCAGGAAATGGCTGCAAAGTAGAAACCAGACAATTTAGGGCTTTGTGTGTGATGGTTCAGCCTCGAGTGAACCACCTGCCTACCTGCTGCCACAACACAAACGTTAGTTTTTCCTCTGTTTGTAGCTTCCACAGAGTGCTACTGCCTGGGCTTGAGAAAACTGTGTACATAGCTGTGCATTAGAGTCCATTTGAAGGAAAGCATGCTTGTTATTGTATGTTTATGTGTCACAGCAGGTGCACATTTACCAGACGGCTCTGGTGCTTTCTGAGCTGTAAGGTCACACCAGGACTCATTTTCTCCATGTCTGAATGCTCCGTTCCTGCTTCCTGCTCACTTAGTATACATCAGGGGCTTCTAAAACGCCTCAGCCTGCAAGGTAAATGTGGAAATGTAACATCACCCTGTGAGCCCAGCTAAAGAAAACAGTCGATCTGTGCTGAAGCTGGACGACACTGAGGTGACACATTTTCGATGTCAACCAGCGAACTTAAGGAAAGGACTATGATGTCGCAATAATTGGGGGTTTTAGCATTTAGTTGAGGTTATTGCTTACCTTTTTAGTATTATTTTTTAAAAATTGGTCCAGTTTGTGCAAAACAAAATCTTTACTATCTAGTTTTTTGCTTATTTTAAATGTTTTTTTCCCCCAATTTTATATCATTTCAAGTTTTTTTCTGGAGCAAATAATTTGAGCTGATTTTAAGCAGCTCAAATATCATAAGCAACATCATCTGGAAGAAATTCTTTAATGACTGTTATTACAGCCGTATGGAAATTAGTAGTTTTTTTAACTACATTTAGCTGTTATAACTTAAAGTAGTTTATTTCTGCGTTACATCCATCAGTTTCTCACTATGCAGTGTAGAAATGTTGCCTCCCTCTTTCTTGCTATGTTGCTTTAGCTCATTGAGGTTTCAGGAAATTTGTTTTTGTGGCGTTCTCTAAAGGTCCCACTTCAGAATTTCATTCAAGTTGAAATCTAAGATTTTAAAACATTTATTCTTTTGTTTTTCAGTTATTGTTCTGTAGATTTGTTGCTGTATATGGACTTAACAGATGGTCTCAAATATACGCTTAAAGAGATCCAGATCACAAACATGATTCACCTGTCAGGTTTTATATTTTGACTGATAAAGGTTTTCTTTTGTCATTTTAAGCAATGTGCTTCAGGTGCTTTACTTGAAGTAGGAGTTCTATATCTAAAAGAAAATGAAGGACTCACAATGTTAATCCCCATTTGTGCATCAAAGCATTATGTCCCCAATGTGCTTAATTTTCTTTAAAGTCAAGAAGTGCTTCAAAATAGATGTTGAATGAGGTGTTTATTGACTGAAAATGGGTGTTCTTACTCTTTATTTACAACAAAGATTCTTCTGTATTTGACCTACTGATCACAGGTCAGATTGGATTAAAATCAGACGATTCCGACCTCCAGCAATTGATTGGTGCATTTCCACTTACAAATGTTCAGTAAAGCTACATTATTGTTGGGACTGATACGCTTGCCATAACTTAATAGAACATCTAAGAATCCAGTAATCTAAATGATAATACATTTCCTAATCAGTGGCTGTAATATCAGTAATTGTAAGATACGTTGGACAAAATGATTACACTGATTGTTTCCGGAAACTGGACTCATTATTCTGCTAACAGTTGGTCAGTTGAGGGAACTATTTTACCTCCGACTTTCCTCTGTATCCATCTGGAAAGGCAAGCTCATTAATAGCTTCTGCTGCCAGTTTACTTGGCATCCATAATTATTGTTATCAAAGACTTTTAGTTGGCATGTGTTATTTTCAAAAATGACAATCTCTAATTATTGAATTTTCATCAACCACAAATTCATTTTATGAACTTTCTTCAAAAATATTCAGAGTTCATCTAGTAAGAGTTTCTTTTGCCTTGCTAATTTATTGACACACGACCTCATTTTTACAACATCTACTTAAACCTAAGATATATGTGCAAAACCTAACCTTGAACGCACTTATACTTATAATACTTCAATATGACTGATAAAAAAGTCTCCAGGTAGTATAATGTCGACTCTTTAATTTCAGAGACTGTAATCTTGACATTAACCAAATGCATTTTCGAACAATATTGTTAAAAAATAAAAATTTATATAGACACTGGTGATAATTATTGATAGATTCTGGCTGCAACAACTCTTTTTTCATGTTACAATAAAGACATGATTTATTAAAAAAACATACATACACACACTACCTTCATTTGGAGCACATTGTGCAGGGATGATGGTACCATCTGCTGTAAAATATTTCATTTTGATAATGTTCTATTTGGTATTAATGTGAGGTTTTTTTTAGCCTTTAATTAAATCAATCAACATTTATCTACATTGTGTTTTACAACATGATTGAATGTATTTTTCTTTATTTACTCATTGTCTACTTTAGGAAAATGTGTTTATATGACTTAAATATCTAATATTAAGAGGTTACTCAGATTTCAGTTTGATTAGGAGTTAAAATCTGTCACATCATAATGTGAACTGGAAATTGATTATTTATATTTAATGTAGAAGTGATTCAAATTTTACAGCAGATTTGGGAATTTTTGACAGCATTACTACAAAATTTATGATTGATGGACAAAAAATGGTTTACTGATACAAAAAGAAAGTATAAATGCCCAAAATGGCAACACATGGATTCAAAAACTGTACTAAAACTGTTTATTCAGCATTTAGAGCAAATTTAAGGTGAAAAAAATGGCAATGTTAAATGTAACATGCAGACTAATTAAAGACAGAGAAACTGTATGACAAGTGTAGGATCAATTATGGTGCCCTGAGGGACACCTTTTAATTTGACCCTTTAATTTTAAGGGACCACCTAAGTAATGTGTATTAGTACTGGTGCATGAATCTGTTTCAGTAACAGAGTCAAGTTTTATCCTTCCTGAATTTCAGAGAATATTGCATGGAAAATAACTTGGTCATTGGCATACAGATGGAGTGTTGCATCATTGACATTTTGACAAACATTAATGTAGATTGGACAAATTCAGTATAATTTATATATAATGTTTTGACGTTACTATGGAGGATGCTTTAAATAAAATTAGTTGCTTAGATGTGTTTCTGAAGCTACATACTTCACTCTTTAACCATGGGATTCAAATTTTTAGCATGACGATAAACATCGGTCATCAGCACAGAGATGGAGATGTGTCACTAACACTCTGCCTTAATGCAGAGCCTTGATGGTCACTCTGAATTAAATTAGTCCTTTAGCTGGTCCAACCTCACTGTCTCTGCTTTCTCTCTTTCTCCAGAGGATTTTCAACTCATTCGTGTACACGGAGAAGACATCAAACGGAGAGACAGAAGTTCAGCAGGTGAGTAACAAAGACCTCTGCGATGTGTGTGTGCGCTCGTTCTCCTGCTTGTCTGTGCATGCATGTGCCATGGCAAATGTCTGTGGTCTTGTGTAGAGTTCACTTCAGCAACACTGAGGACAGACACCAGGGGGTTTATTAAAATTCAATATCTGCTGTCCCTGCGGCTTTGAAGTTTGGTAACATTTCGCTTTCCTCTCCTCGTTATAGTAAGAGCGCAAAGCTTTGGACAAACCGTTATGAAGACCGATGAGCTACTGCTAAAGTGAAATGCTTTTCTTAAATTATCTCTCTCCAAATCCAAATGTCAAAATTTTGTGCCCCATTTTGGATTTTATTGTGAAAAAAGAAATCTACTCTGTGTTTTTTGGCACCCTGTGTCAAATCTAACATAATTGAGTGCAGGCGCGGTGTGTAAAAGTGTGTGTTTGTGTTTGCTTTTCTGCGTCAGGGATCTTGGAAAAGTGACAATGTACACCACAGTGGTAAACAGCCACCAGCAAGAACAGACAGGTTGACGATTGTTTGCATTTCTCTGGTGACTGTGTCTTTGTTTGTTTCTGTCTGTGTCAGCACATGGAAGTGTGTATGTGAGTGGAGTACAATGTCTCACACCTTGCTGGTATTTAGTATTCCTGAGGCAGCTGAAACTGATTTTAAAGCATTGCTTTGTAGTCTAAAACATCACAAAATAAAATGTTAAAACACTTCTCATCTTTTTAAATGAGCATCTTTTTTTGAAGACTCCAGAAGTGAAGTTGCTCGGTCTGAGACTTGAAGTATGTATTTCAACGGCCAGCCTAAATGGTGCCCATAAATTCTCAGCGTAACCCTCCCGAGGTTGGCTCCAACTACTTCAGATTATAGCTCTGACATAGTTGGCTCGTTCTCACTCTCTAGGCAGAAGGGCTGTGTCCCTGAGCCAAGGCGAGGTTCAATTAGGAGAGTATCTGCAGAGAAACAGTTGAGATGGGAGAAAGCAGAGAAGAGAAACAGACAAGGATCCACAAAGAGGAGCCACTGGCATCTTCAGCGAGGCTGTCCTCATGGAAATTCATTATTCAGACTGCTGTGCAGACATCTGTCCCTCTGTAATGACACGGGCTCTCCCTCTCTGTGCCTGTCTTTGTCTCACATATGCTGTCAAATCATTAAATTTAAGCTGGATATTTGCATTGAGGAACGTAGAATGAATTTTAAATTTGCTTTAATCTTCTTAAAACCATAGTTATAAGGGCAACTGGGTCACATGCTGTCTGTGCTCAGGCGATGGTAATAAAAATGGATTAGGCACTCGTTGCATCTCCATATGTGGTTGGAAGATCTTTTTCCAGCTTTGAAAATTCTGCCATACCTTTAATTAGAGATGCACCGATCCAGTATTAATATCTGTATCAATCCCTTTATAGAAATGAAAACTTAATCGGGTATTGATGACAATGTGCACGGTCCGTAAGGATAGATCTATTCAGTCTTATTCTGCGCGTTGTGCTCTGAGCGATGTTGCACTTTATTTATTTTAAAATATATTTAGAATTCCTAAGTTCACTTTCTGAACCATTTCAAACGTTTGTTGTGGTTCATTTCTTGTTTGACCTTGGTAGTCAAACTGTTTTGTGTCAGTTTCTTTAGTATTCATTTTACATTGCCTGTTGTACTCCTAGTTGCACTGACTGAACAAATTAAAGTTATGTTTTTACATGTTGGTATATTTAAGTGTGTTGTACTTGTCCTTACCAAGTAATTGTGGAGTACTCTGTGTTTAAAAAAAAGAGAAAGATTTTAAGTCAATTCAGCACAGTTTTTCTGTATTGTATCAGCCGATACCACCCCTCAGACACCTGTATCAGTATTGGAAGTGAAAAAAGAGGATCATTGCATCCCTAACTTAAATGCTTATATGCTTAATGAGATTTTATGTACCAGTATTATTTGTGACTTAGTGCAGTTTGGGAACAGTGTTTACTCTGTGTCTAAATGACAAGTGTTTACTCTGTGGCTAAATGACATCAAAACTGTCGAAAGCATAGGGCTGTTTGTTTATGGAAAAATAATTGCCTTGATTATGGTTGCCAATTTCAGAATTATACATCCTTGTCACGATAAGTCAACGAGTTTGGAAATACACTGCATTTGTTCCATTAATCTTATTTACTCACTTCATAAATGCAGCGTTTTCTTTGATTGTTGTTTATGAGTGACTCATGTTTCGGTTGTGGTCTGTTCTTCCATATGTTGCTTCAAAGAAAGCCATAGCCTTGATTGATTGAGTCACGCACATAGGTCAGAAGAGGTAACGATGAATACAGTCTCTCTGGAAGTCTCATTGGAAAGGTTTAGGGGAAAACCTGTATTTGTTAAATGTTATCCACATATTAGCAAATGTCACTACTTTTAGAGTTTTACAATGCATTCCTAAATTTTGAAAAAAAGCATGAGCTTTGCATTCAGAATTCAAAAGGACAGCTAGAATTGGATTGGTTCTTTTCATGTCAAAAATTAGATTCTATTTGAATTGTTCTTTTATTTTTCTTACAAAAAAGCATTGCATTGAATAGATTTATGTTATTTCATGTAATTTTGTATAAGCTCATTTTTTTAAAATAAATGTTTTGATTGCATTTTATATTTTTTGTTTTTGTAAGGATTGTATTATGTGGTTCTAGCTCTTTAGGACCTATCTATGTAGCTAGCTATATAATTATGTAGTTATTTATCTATGTAGCTACTTGGCTTGCTAGGATTTATATGTATACAATCCCTTAACAAATTCTTCAGCATAGCTCCCCAACCGTGGATGTTTGGGATATTTATTTTATTTATACCTTCTCTACCATCCTTCTCTCTGGGTCTGGTTGCAAGATAAACTTGGCTCCTCGTCCAGTCACGCTTTAATATTTTATTTCTCTTACTCTACATTGGGAAGTTTAAGCGAAAAGTTATTTTCTTTTAGCTATTATGAGAAATTGGCTTCTGTAGTGTCATATTAGACCATGGAAAGAGGAAGTCAATACATGACTAATTTAACATTGCTAGACATTGCAGATCTATCTGTCCACAGTTTTTCTAGTTTTCATATTTTAAGCTTGCTTGCTGTAGAAATATTGAATCCATAATCATTACAAACATTGGTATTTGTACTCTAAAATTGGGCCAAAAGGAAGTGAGGACTCTGGAATAATATGGAATGTTGACATGCTTTCCAGTAAGTGCTGATTCTGGTCCGGTGGGCTTTATAAGCCTGAGAGGCTGGTGGAGCGATTCACATGGTGGAGAGTAGAGCTCTTGTGTTCTGGAGAGTTTGGTTAATCTGAGGAGAGCAGATTGGTTTGGCTGCTTCATGGCAGACTGTAACCTAAGCTCTAACTTGCACCACCAAAAGAGTTTGGTTTCTTTTAAGTCATGTCTGTTAAAACTTGAATTGGGCTTCTATCACTCCCTCCCCCTGCCAGAGAACCCCTCCTCAGCTGAACTCTGGCCAATTTATCCATATTCAAAGCAAAGTTCACTTTAGCTAATTGCCGTGAAATTCACATTACCACTTCGGAGGATTTTACCTTGAAGATGCTGTGTGACAACATGAGTGTACGTGTCATGCTGTCTGTGTTGCTTGTAGAGAAGCGGCAGTAATTGCGAGCTGCGCCTCAGGCTCCCATTAAGATCCAAATAGGAATAGCGGCTGGCTGATTAGGTGTACAAGCGGTCAGTGGATTGGGGTCACTCACTTTTTTTCTTTATTTATCTATATTTTTTTTTATTTCCTGGTCCTGGTTTCAGTCACAGGCTTTTTTGCACGTAGCAGTAATTATGGGATGTGAACAAAGGGGGTTCAGTTACTGTGGAAATAAGCTTTCATCTGTACTCAGAAAGGCTTATTAGATGTTTCTGTGCCTGCTGAAGGCATTTGGACATCAGTGTCTTGTTTTGGTTTCTGGTTTTAGCACCCTATGTTAATGATTTGTATAAGTTTATACACTTAATATAAAGCTTTTTGTCTTTTTTTTTTCTTCTCTAGAACAACAAAATGCTCCAGAAGCTCTCACATCTTTTGGGAGCGAAGTAAGCGAAACAAATATTTTTTCTAAGACTCAACAACAGAAAGATTGGTGGTATTAAGTAATTCCTGAACAACATAGGACATGAACTTAAATTGTGTTTGTCACAACTTTAGCATCTGCCTTGAGTAATTGGCAGATGCTAAAGTTATCTGCTTTATATGCAATTAAACCCAAAGACTATGTCACAAACAGGAAATCAACCAATCTGCTTCTGTAGCATCACACATGCCTTCTGTCACTTGAGCTACATTTGATCAGAATATTAATTATAAATCTCCATACAGCTGGGGATGATATAAACCATCCTCAGTGTGGTTAGTGGCTGTGTATTTGGTTCTGTTTTGAGAAGATTGAGTCTCTCAGAACTAGAGATGCTCCAATCAGGTTTTTCGCTGCCGATTCTGATACTGATCATCCTTGAGGCTGATCTCTGCGGATAACCGATCTCTGCGGATCACCGATCACTGCCAATTGCCTGAAATGGCAATTGTTAATTTTTCGCTTTTATGTTATATGGCAAAACGGAAAAATTATCTAGCAATAAATTCACCTAATTTAGACACAAGACATATTTTAACACATATCTAAAATTCTTTTTTTTTTTAAAGTTGTATGCTAGAGTTTTAAGCAGATGTTCAGTGTGAGCGTTCACTGTCTGATGGAGGTTGAGCGGCGCTACGTCTGTGAAATATTACTGCCAGAAGCGTATAGCGGCGGTCCAACAGCGAGAGCAGAACCAGCGTCTAGTGTTTAGTTATGGTGGAGGATCTGTGATGTATTGGGACTGCATCAGAAATATTTTACCTGGTGGCTTCTACTGAATATTGTAAGTGAGTAATTATTGAGTCTTTTAGCAGGATAATGATCCAAAACATAACACCTATGAGACACCAGAAAAATATTCAAATAAAAAAACATTCTTATACGCAGGTAACTTAAAAATATTAAAGCAGGAAATGAAAAAGTAACGAAACTGTTGCCATCAAAGGTGGTGCAAACAATCTCTGCCATAACTTAAGGTTGTTGCATTGTTGACGCTGTAGTAAAAAAACTCAAAATCTGAAGTTATTATGAGACATAGACAAGTTTTACTTCTTGATCAATTTAGGTGATTTTATTATTTATTTTTTTAGATTTTTGTACAGTTTCCTATTTTTGTTTGGAAAAAGGAGTTTGTTCACTTCGGATAGATGTAGAAAGTGATTCTACCATAGATAACCCCTTTGTTTATATTCTTCTATTAGTGCAGATTCTGAGGAGAGCGAAGGTTCAAAATATTACAAAAATACTTTAGGGTTATAGAGTCAGAGTTGTCACAAAAATTTCTCAAATTTTGTCAGAAAAAGTTGACAGAAAATCAGAGGGTCTGATCAAATTGCTCATAAAAAAATGACCTTGCTTTTGATTTTATTTTTAATACCTCTAAATTTTTTCTCAATGTATTTTGGAATTAATAATGAGCTATTTGCTGTTGTTGCCTCCCAGGAGGCTGTTGCAGATATATTTCTTGGATTTCTGAAATATCTGGATCCCCATTCAGAAAGAGTACGGGGATGTGCAAACCAAAATGTGCCCTTTTAAAGAAAACACTGCATAATTTAAAGTGGTTCAGGGGGGAAAAACATCAGTGAAAAAGCTGATTCCCCCCCACCCCACCCTTTTTTGAAATATATTTGCCTCTGAGAAAACATGCAGTATCAAAAAGATGACTACTTGATAATCTCTTGCATACATAAGTGCACAACACATGAAAGATAGCTTGTGGATTGTACATTTAAATTAAGGTTGTGTCGTGCAAACTTTCATCCTTGCAAGTATTTGCAATAGCACAGCCTTTTGATTGGCTCACTCTTGTTGGTCAAGGTTGATTTTCTTATTAAATTACTGAGCAGCATGACGACAAGTTTGTATTCTTGATCTTTAGCCATCCATCACATATTTCTGCTGCTAACCATGACAAATTTCACACTCTGTGTAGCCTGTGGCATGAATCATCTTTGATGTTACTCAGCTTCCTTGATAATAAATAATACATGTGAATGTTTGTGCACTGTGGATGTTTAAGCAGCCCATAGGTTTTTGATTGTTTGTGTGTTGTCTGCTGAAGTGGGTGATTCCAGGATTAATACAGACGGGAATTCTGTAGATAGATCCAGCTGAGGAGAACACAGAATAAGATTGACATCATTTAACAAAAAACAAAACAAGTCGCATATTAAAACCTGTGTTTTAAAGAATCCTTAATTATGGAAGAATAATTCAGTCCAGGTTTGAATAATCCATACTATGCCACATCCTATTGGTTACATACAAGAAAACGTAACAGTGCCATTTAAATTTCTTTTTAATGGTTTTAGATCTTGAGGGCATAGAAAGGGGCAGAGGTCAACATAAAGCATATGAGCTCCAAAGACCAATATGTCCTAAATTAAGAACATTTATGATTAGTCTGTATACGATGCAATCTTTATAATCACAAATACCAATACAAATGTAAATTTTCTGAAAATTACAATTATTACCTCTATTTAACTATTTTATTAGAGCAGAGGTCAATATAAAGCTAATGATCCAGAACAACAGATATTTCCTAAACTGTAAATGTTACTGATTAGTCCGTCTTAGTTGCAGTTTTTATATTTGCAAATGCTAACATAAATGTTAATTTCCTTAAAAGTATAACTATCTCTTCAATAGTTTTATTAACATTTTGTGTTTCCTCTCTGCAGTTGGCCAAGAAGATTCGGGAAAAGTTTAACCGCTACCTCGATGTGGTGAACAGAAACAAGCAGGTGGTGGAGGCGTCCTACACGGCCCACCTCACCTCTCCTCTGACAGCGATACAGGACTGCTGCTCCATACCTGCATCTATGATGGAGTGAGTAATTTCCCCTCAAAAACAGCTAGAAGACCACAAATTTCATCCTTTGTGTCATGAGGAAGAAGATCTGCAGGACGTTTTATTATTGTGTGTAAATGCACCTCCAGCACAGCATTCAACTGTATATAGAGGAGTTTATCATCCTGGTACCCAAACTTATCACTAGCTTAGATATAGTTTGATAATCACATGATTTGTCATAACAGAGTACATCACATCTTACTGCACTGAGCAGAATAAGCTTGCCGTAAAACATGGCAGCGTTTTTATGAGTTGAATTTCATTTCAAGAATGGAAGCATTGCACACTGCAGGGTAGGATGACAGAGTCCCAGACTGCAGACTTTGGGAAATAACAGTGTTTGCATCAGTGGTATATATTTTTAAATTTACTATTAACTCTTGATGAGTTCATGCAATTTACTTTTTCCTAAAATAAATAGGGATTTGTAAACAGTTCCAGTGCTGGAGACTTGTTCTTATTTTTTAAAAACTCGATATAAGGTTAAATATTTCCCATTTAAGCCTTTTGCAGCAAGTTTAAAATTGGTCCGGTCTACTATCGACCAAGCTTTTTCTCAGCCAATCATCAACTCCAGCAGGCGAAAACACAGTTCAAAAGCTGAGCACAGAAAAAGACAGCACAGTTTTCAGTTCTAATCTACAGAGCTGCAGCTGTCTCTTCCCTTCATCCGCGCTCTCTCCATTTCTCTCTATCTCCCTCCCCTTTATCAGCCAACACAACTAGTCACTTCTCTCTGAAGTTTTTGCACTGCAGACTTCACAGGCTGCTAGGTCACCTGTCTTTCCTCCCGTTATACAGAAAGTGGGGGTGGGGACGGTTGTCTGGCTCAGAGCCACCAGCCACCTGTAGCCACACCAAGTGCTCAGCATACTGGACATGCATTCAATGCTTGTTCACTCGCAGTTAGCTGTATGATTTTGCTGCAACATGTTAATTTTAACACAGTGCTAAAAAACAGGGGTTTGCAGCTTTATGAGACTGAAATGGGTAAAAACATTGTTCAGGATAAAAGATGTGTATAAGAAGCTTTGGCAGGTAATAAGGTGTGATGCAGGGAGTCACAATGGAGGTGGTGGTGATAGATGTGCCAAACTGAAGCTGAGTCTGATAGATCTTCGAACTTCAAAGCATTTTCCCCAAGGGAGCAAGAAAACTCACCTCTCTTGCTTGTATTTCTCTCATTTTTGAATCTGCACATGATCATAAAACACTTGGAAAAAAAAAATGCCTGGCAAAAAGAAAAAAAAAAGATTTTACATCTTCAGAGCTATACATGAGAAAATACCTTAAACTTTATTTTCTTCCCTTTTATGTCCTCCTTATACAAAGAACATACAATATATTGAGCATGTGATGAAGAATAACTTAGGAATTTTGTGACGACTTTATCAATAAAATAGAAGAAAATGTATTTGAGCTACTTCTACTCAGAAAAAATAGCAGTACAATTGCTTATTATTGCTAGCACGTAATTATTTTACAAATAATTGGGTTAGTTATTGGGGCTGCATATTTTTCTGAAAAGCATTTATTCACTGAAATGTACAATGTAGAGAGAACAAGTTTGACTAACATTATTTGGACACTGTTTTTTTTTTTCAGTCATGATGTAATTTTCTCAGTGCAATCTATACATTTCAGCATCTCAGCCATTCTGGAAATTACTCTAGTTTGTGGATTAAGGAAACTTAGAGCCCACTAATGTGCTCTTTGGAATTACAATATGCCATAAAATAATATTACGAAGATAATTGTGATTCCATATATTGTGCAGGATATAATTTCAAGCAAAATACTGAACATGTCAAAAGTTAGGTTGGCTACTTGCTCTTGTTTAACTTTTTGGAACTAATTTAGGTGCTAACTGCTGGAGGTTTTAACAGCCAGTAGTTTAATTACTAATCAAGTAACAGGAGAACATGTAGCAGGAGCTGACACACTGATAATGTAACACCTACAAAAAATCCAGCTTTATATGCCCAGATCTCTAAAATTAGCTTAAAGAAAGCTAGGTTAAAGAGCACTAGACACATTTATAGTTTTAATAAGTTATAATTCTTTACATTTTCGACCAGCAAACAATTTATCGTGTTTCCCAACCTATTAATTAAAACATGACCTTTAATGTGTAATTTGAAGTCAAAACTTATATATTGACAGAAATGAGCATTAAATTAGGATAGAAGTGAGCTTAGGCTAACAGGATCTTAGCTTTGCTTTGATTCAACTTAGTGTCATTGATATTTTGACCTTTAGGTTTTGAAGTCGGGTCTTTAAAACTTTTAATATATTGCCCACAACACAACCATGACATGTCCAATTAAGCCTAACATGGGAGAGAAAACTTGGCAACGAAAACAGATGGGAGTTGCTGTATGTTAGGCTAGTGGTAAGTCTATTCAATCCACTTCCCAGTGTCTTTCACTAGTTTCAGACCTCAGCTGTTTTCTGGGGTCTCAGTCAGGTCAAGCAGTTTACAGGGGATCAGGTGGTTCACACACTGCTCATGTCTGGCAGCCTATCTTTTCTCAGGGAGGCCACAGAGGGCAGCGGTTAGCATTCGGTGGTATGCTTTAATCATCGCTTGGTCTCACAAACTGACTGCATCTGAAAATAGATATGACTTGTTGAATATGTGTGTGCCTGTATGTTTATGTTTCTGACATGAGACCTCTAGATGTTCTTCTCAACACTTTTGCTGTGAAGCAGTTGTAAAAGTGACAAGTGTGCTGTGCAGCTGCGTAGGTGGTACTTTTCATCAATTGATTTTAGGTGAGGCTCTAAATTGTTGTTTTTTTTATATTAAAGTTTATGTTTAGGATGAAAGCACCCCATAATTATAACTAAAACACAATGTGTCAAAAAATGCCATTGTCCTAACACATAAATACTCATCAATAATTTGTCTTTTTTCTATATTTTCTAAACTGTATGATTACCGGTAGTCTAACAGTAACCTAACTACCTAGCATACAGTGTGCTATTTACCTAGCTGTTATTCAGTAGGATAGAAATTAAATGTATGTTTTATAGACTTTTGTGTGCAGAGTAGTTTTGTTTGATGTCACTTTAAGCTGACATTGTCCTCTGACAAAATTCATGCCTAACTTTACTGGAAAACAAAGATATTTTGTTTCATTCATTCATTATGTATAGATGCAATGTTACATTAGAGGTGATAATGCAGTATTTCCATTTACGATTAAAGTTTTCATGGTGTTAATGCCTAGGTTATGTTTCTGTAGAAAAATTCTCACTATTTATTACTAGTGGCAGGCTGATGGGTCACTTCAAAGGTATATGTTCCAGTGGTGAATCACTTCTTGAAATTCACATCAAGCAGATCATCTTGTCTCTTGGTTGCACAGTCAACAAAATGACGAGATCTCTGCTTGCACATTAGAGATTAGATATCAAAAGTGCTGCCAAGTTGTACGGGGGTCATTATTTATGCTTCAGTAACCAGCGTGTATATTCTTTATCACTATTTTCTAATGCCTCCTCCTACTCAACTCATTTTGTCTCCAGTTTAACCCTTTAGGCAAACATTTTCTGCATCTACTGATAATCTTAGTTGTCAAAGTCAAGACTAACCAAATAGTAACTTTGTCCTTTTACTGATTCTTCAAGCTAAATGTATTTACAGTTTTTTTTCTTCACATCTCTTTGAAAAAAACCTCCCTGTGACTTAAAAAGGTCATTGACACCTGTATCATAAAATTTTTAATCAAATGAACGATTTCAAACTCACCCACATTACAAGATAGTAAAAGTTCAAGCTTTGTTGGTTACTGTGGTCTGCCATCGATATGTTGGGGCACAGCTGTGCATCGAGCTCAGATTTATTGCTATTGCATTCCTAAGAGTGAAACTGGACTTTGAAGATCTTCCTGGAAGCAAGAGAGAAAATGTGAAAGCAGAGCAGCAGATTAAATTATTCAGCAGCGTTTATTTACAGCGATGTGAGCATCTTGGTTATGCGGACTATTTCTGTTTTGATGATGCTCTGGTGCTGATGTTTGAGTTGGAGGCCAAGAAAATGTAGCTTTGCAAATAACTTTTCACCTTATAAGTTCAAACACGCACTCAGAGATTAAAGTACAGGAAGGGATTGCAGCTTGCACTTGTTTACCATGTATAAATGCAACTGGAAGACAAAAACAAGCTATTTCTGTACAGTAGCAGCATAACTTGCTGTAGCGTTTTTACTTTCTTTTCATTAAACTTGAATCTTGACTACCACTGCCTCTTATGACGATCAGCTGTTACAGAGGAAAGCCAGTGGGCTTTGGCCTCACTGCTGCTGCCTGTAGCATATCAGCAAAGATACGTGCAGCTTAGTTGGTCCGCTTGTAAACTTGATTTATAGTTTTTCTGGACTCCATGTGGAATAGATCCCCTTCTCTCACATAGTTATAAAGTCACGTAGGAGCTGTTGGTGTTTATTATCTGTAACTTTCTAAAATTAACAGTTAGACACCCATAATGCTCTTGTTGTTAATAGAGCTTGTAACCTGTGCAGAACATGTTTGAATTCCTGAAGGTAGCCTCTTCTTTCATCTCTCTGATGGCCATTTACTCCAGCCTGTTTTGAGTTATTGCTGGTGGGATTCCTGTAAAAGAATTTGATTTGTTGTCCGTCTGAAAGCATACTCGGAGTAATTGTTCTGAAACCGTAGTTCAATTTTTACTTGCTGTTTTTATTTACACCGCAGTGCCTTGTGCCATTTCACTATTTTACATGACAAACTTCAATGTAATATATTGGGATTTTAGGATATGGACCAGAACAAATGGGACTTAATTGTGAAGTGAAATAAAATAGATACATGGTTTTCTAAAGTTCTCATAAATAAAAACCTGGTGAATTATCAGATATTTGTGTTATCTGACCAGAACACTATTGTCCAGGTCTTTAATTTGAACCCCTACAATGCTTGTGGCTTTATTTCAACAGTAACTTTCTTCTTGCCTTTCATCATACAGTGTATGACTGTTATCAAACAATCACAATCTCTGGTTAATGCTGCCTTGCCTAGTTTTTCCAGCCTTACTAATATTTCAAAACTAACCTTTACAGAACAGCTGGATTTATACTGAGATTAAATTACACACTCAGAACATAGTGGTTATTAGGTTTTTACTACTTGCTAATTTGGGTCATGTCTGTACTATTGGTGGGTAGACTTCAACCCTCCTATTTCATGTCATAACATTTCAGTAGACTGCAAAGATCAATGAATGAATGAATTAGTTAATTAATGAATTAAATAATGATCTGAAAATGTCTTAATACCATTTATCTATTTTTTGACTTCTGTAGAAAATTACTGTCCTAGTTTTTTAGGCATATTTGATTAAAGGAAGTTAAAAAAATATATTTATTCCACAATTTTCTAACTTGTATTTGTAAAACATTTTTTAATACATTTAACGTGTTTTTCGGACTACAAGCCGCTACTTTTTTCCCACGCTTTGAACCATGCGGCTTATAGCCCGGTGCGGCTTTTCTGTGGATTTTTCTTCAACCACCAGGGGGCTCTTTAGCAGGAAATGAATCATTGGAAGTCAAAATTGGAAATAAAAGAAGAAAGCGCTAATTTTCATTTGGTACAAGCACATTTCTTCAAACTCATACCCCCTCATCATGGAAACAACACGAAGAAAAAGATGCCGTTCTTAAGTTGAAGAGTATCGATCTGGCAGTACAGGAGGGAAATAGAGCCGCTGCACGTAAGCTTGGTGTGAACGAATCCATGGTTCGGCGCTGGAGACTCAAGGCTGCGTCCTTAATAGCAGATTGGTATCTCCGCCGCCGAGAGCTGCCGGTGCGCTCTGTAGTCCGGAAAAAATGGTATTTTCTTCCCACTTCACAGCGATATAACAGTTTGTGTTGCGCTGCCACATAGATATCAGTCAATTGCACTGAAATTTGAGGCTGCAATGTGACAAAAAATTTAAATGGTAGGAGTGTTTCTGCACTAGAGCATTGTTTGGTATGTAGCGACTTCTTTTGGACATTTCTTATCCCCTATAGCAGAGATATAAAATGGACACACAGTACTTCAGTGCCATCCAATCCCTCTCTTCAGAAGATGCTGTTACACACCAGTTTCCCCCAAATCCATTCAGCATTTGCCTTTACATTCCTCTTCGGTAGAGCCGCTTTATCATCCAGGGATACATAAAAGGCTTTTTTCAAGCATTTCAATTCTATGGGTAGTGTGTTGGTTGCTTTACCACTGCTGCAGCAGAGGGATTGCAAACACATTAGAAATGGTATTACTCTCTGCAGCTCACACAGCAGCAAGTCTCTTCAAGGTAATTGTTCTCATGGGGCTTTTTCAATAGAGCAGAACTGTCTGCTTTGTGAAAATACATGGTTCCTTTTGCAGGGTGCAGCTTAATGTAACAGATTCTACAAACAGCGAGTGGCTTGCAGCGGCTGAAAACACCAGGCGCTGTTCTATTTGGGATTTTCTGCTTTTCTGCTTCATGCTGCAAGTTTTAAATATTTTCTCTGGCTCCTTTCAATGGTTTCTCCAGCATTTTATTATTGATATACATCTCAAGTTGGAGAATAATTTGATGCATTGCACAGCTATTTTGCATATATGACTATATTTTATTTATTTATTCTATTAAACTAAACTCTGTGTGATCTTTTCATTTCTGATGAGCTAAATCCCATTTCTTTTTTTCTTCTCCAAACCAATTCCACCGCCTAATTAAGATGCTTAAAACTCACTGCATTCCTTCCCGCTTTTCCCTTCCCTCACGTACGGCTTTTTGATGTTGAATTCAAAGCTGCTGGGTTTTTTTTATTTTTTACATCTAGCACACATTTCACTTTGCCTTGTGCCGTCCCCCTCCTGCAGACTGGGATGAAGGAGAATTGTGAATAAGAATTATGGAGTTCTTAATGAGTGGTTTAAATGCAATCTGTGCATTAATACTTCTATCAGTTAAAATAACCACTACTGGGGATGTAACTCTAAGAGGCACATGTGCAAAAATGTAGGTTTCTAGACATGGGTTGTGGATGTTTGGGGATAGTTTAGCTGAAGGAAGGAAGGGGTCAAAGTGGCCACGCTTGGTGCAGTGCAGGACAACCTTCTCCACCACCACCTGATCAACTCAGGCACATCCTGTTGCAGAAATCTCTGAGACATTACAATTAGCAAAAGAGTGCTCTATAAGAGTTCCCAGCTCTATAGTAGATATTGCAGACCTACATAAATCGAATCACACCAGAGCTCATTTCGAAAAGCTGTCAGGAACAGTGCGGGAAAATTATTCTGTGTAGACAAGTGATTTTTTTT
Organism: Xiphophorus hellerii; assembly: GCF_003331165.1. Classification (NCBI taxonomy): domain Eukaryota; kingdom Metazoa; phylum Chordata; class Actinopteri; order Cyprinodontiformes; family Poeciliidae; genus Xiphophorus; species Xiphophorus hellerii. Next base: position 3,361,887 of record NC_045680.1, read on the forward strand.
CCCCCCTTGCTGAAATTTTCTTCTCTTTGCAGTAAACTGAGCTCTTTTTTAAGTAAAACCATATGCCCTGCACACCAAAATCCAGTCACTTCTATTCTTGCATGCAACTTTATTTTATTATTTTTTTCCCCCTTCTAACGTCTATACTTATTTCTTCATCAAAGCCTGAAGCTCTTTACTTCCCTATGACCTTGTCTTCTCATTACCTCTGTGTGCTCTCTCAAACTGATAAAGATTGTGCTGTGGACAACATAATCTAATATACATGAATCTCTTTTTTTTAATTGGATCTCCTTCACTTGCTTTCTTTTCTTCATGAAATACATGGAATGGTTTAATTAAGGACTTATCTGTGGGTTATTAAATGCTATTGGTATAATAACGTTTCCTCAACAGACTGAGTCAATTTTCTAACTGTGATCTTCTAAAATGCAAAATGTTAAACTTGAGTTTAATAGTATAAATTCCACTGATTATAAGCCAAGGTTTTATATCTGAACAAGTCCTTCCAGATGATGTTTTTTGCAACAGTAATTAGATTAACTATATAGTGACTTTCCAAGAGCTTACTTGCTTAAATTTAGATTCTTTTGTTTTTGTCACGTTTCTCAAACTTAAGTACTAAGTAAGCTATGTAAAGTGTAAATATATAGTGATGTAATGTGGTTATCAACAAAAGAAGGTTACATTCTCATTCTACGTGTTGTAATCTGTTTTCTTGTATGGCAGCCAGTCAGGATGTGTAGCAGCACAGGTCACAATAAACTTCCACTTCAATATCTAATGCTGTGTTGATCAGCAGAAAGAGGGAAGCTTCTGGTTTTCTGCATAACTGAATCGTTTGCCAGCTTGCATTGTATCCTTATTCTGTGCAACCATTTATTTAAACCAGATCCTAGTTTTGTGTGTTAGACCTTCATAATGTTATCAAAAGTTCATCCAATGTAAGAAGATAGAGGGGTAATCATAAACTCAAACGTTAGTTGTACTAATCCTAAAGCACTAATCATAAACATTAGTCCTGCTAATGCTAAAGAGATGCATCAGAGTATTTAGCAGAAGCTAAAGCTAAAGTGCCAACTGCACTTCAAATTATAGACGTTTTTGAATTTAGCAAAAGCACTAAAGGAAAAAAAAATGGCCATGTTGTATTTGTTTGGATATGTGATAGTGTTGCAACACATAATAATAGAAATAAATATTGGTTTTTGGTCATAACAGCAATATTAATATCAGATATCAATATTGGCCCAAGTTTTCTTATCTAGACCAATACATAGTTTTTTGGATCACCAGCTTTATCTGTTCTAATACCTGTTAAATGCAGCAGGATCTCTTTGTAAATAACCTTCTATTGAGATGGTGAGTAATGCTAATGCTAGACTATCTCTGGGTAACAACTAATATCCTTCCCATTTCTTCTCAAATTTGAATGTTTCTTCAGGAAAATCCTAAACCAGAGTTAGCCCTTCTTGGTTTGAATTAACCATAAGAACAAAGTATTTTCTTCACAGTTGCATCATTAATTTCCCCAAATTTTGGAATTATTTAGTATAACATCATCTGCCTCTGTTATTTGTGCTGAACTTTATAGCTGCTTAGAACTGCATTTATCTCAAAATAAAAGATTTTTGTTGTTGCCTCTCAAAACAAAAATCATTGCTGAGAGTTTTGTTGTAACTAACCTTGATTTAAAGTTAAGTGCAGTATGCTGCAAGGCAAATATGAGGATGACTGAGATTGGGTTATTTTACTTTAACGATTAAATCATCAGATTAAGAGACCAGCATGAGTTTTTAATGGTGCTCGTTCTTTATTTATTTAGGCAGCTGGGTATTAGGGATATTTGGAGAATTTCAGCCATTTTCCATGGAAAGTTTTATTCACGAGTCATAAAATCTGCTTTAATAAATGTTCTGGGCATCAGATAATACAGTTAGCAACTTAACTGCACTGTAATGAAACAAGAAAAGTCTATTACTTTTAGCCGATGTTTGATTTTGGTTTTTGACCAACATGGTTTCACTTGTTTCCCTTTATGACATCCCTCTACGTCTTAGGAAATAGTTTAAGTAAAAGCAGGAATAGTATAAAGCTGAGTGATCAAACTTACAGATCTGGTTTGTAGTGATAAATCTGCAGTTTCACCAACAATCAATCGGCTATTTTCTGTAAATTCTCAACCGCTTCCTCTTTGCATGTCTGCAGGTTTGATGGAAACTTCAATACCAACGTGTCGAAGACCATCTGCTGTGACAGACTTTCCCCCACAGTCAACAGCAGAGCATTCAACCCGGGACGAGACCTCAACTCAGGTTAGTTTAGATCTCCTATTCCTGTACAGAGATGACACAAGGAGGATTTCTTGTATGCAAGCTAGCCTGCCATGAACTGCAATTCCCATTGAAGCAAGTTTTCATGACAATATTATCAGTTTTTTCCCTTCTCAGCTCCAGAAAGTTTAACATCGTCAAGAACATTGATGTTAGCTCTATAAAAGACTCACTTTTCAGAGGCCTTTTGAAACTCTCTCTGTACATGTTCATTTCATTTTTTTCTATTATCATTTTTGTCAACCTTTTATCTTTAACATTAAATAAACTTACTTTACTTTGAACTCTAGTTTGCAGGTTTATTAAGGTCTTCCGTTCTTTTTTCACTTTGAGGAGAATTTAACTTGATGTCAAATTTGACATCAAGTTAAATTCTATTTGACATCAAAAAAATAAGCCCTCTTGTTAAGAGATGGTTAGTAAAAGCAGTGGAAAACTGCTCGTTATGACGGCCACCACAACACATTTAGTGTTTCCAGATTGCATGAGCCCAGCTACAGATTACGACCTTGTGAAGCTCACATATGTGTTTGCAGCACACGTCTGTCTGGATCCGACTCAGAGGAAAATGGAAAATTATCATTTAGCTCCAGTTTTCAAACAGCTGGCTTTTCCGCTTTAGCGCTGTAACTCAGTTTACTTTCTGAACAACACATGCTCATAACATGCAACTTTATTTATAAGAATAAATAGTGTTATCTTTGCGATTTGCAAATTGTTTCCTGGAAATTTAGTCTTCCTCATTGCAAACTAATTTTACCATTCTTTAGGAAAAAAAATAAAAATTTTATGACCCTGATTAAATTGATGGATCCCATTCCGCACCGATTTCTCATCATTCTCGAGGTGTAGGCATTCTAAAAGAGTGTGATTTTAAGCCTTGACTGTTTGTTTTGCCAGACTGGTTGATTATTTTACTTGCAGTTTATTGTTTTAACATACTGGACTAGCTAAATGAAATTCTTGAAACTTTCTTAACAGATTGTGCTTCCAGAATTTTCTGTGTATTCAGCTATTTTTAGATACAACTTCAGTAAGGTGAGTTTGTTTTAACTAGATCAGTTTGACAGCGATAATAAATAGTTGGCATTAAAGTCCATCCTAAGCAATCGGATCCCATCTACCATCATATAGTAGAGGGTTTTGCTGCAGGAGGTATGAGAGACGAAAGGCAACCTGCAAATCTGAGTCAGTCGCACCAGTTCTGTCAGGAGTGGGCAAGAATTTCAACAAAACTATACATCTGTCATTCTGTTGCTACTCTGGCTCAAATCTTTCTTTTCTTTTTTTTTTTTACTAGTAACAGCTCTCTACAAATCTTTAGTTCCTGGCAGTTTTAACACATCATCATTGGTGGGGCTTTATTTTCCTTACAAGGCCAGTCGTAATGAGTTCAAGTTACCCCTCGGCCTCCCTGCTCCTCTTCTCGTCCCTCACACTAACTCCTCCTTGACCTCCTCATTGCCACTCTTTTCAGTCTCTCCCATTTGTCTCAGCCTAGTCTAAACAAGGCTGCTATAGCGGGAAGGGAGGGCGTGGCTAAGGACACAAGAAATAATTGAGGAGGAGAGAATGATGAATGAAGGGAAAGAAGGGAGGGGCGAGAACTGATTGAAATGGAGTAATTGTATCTAGACTGGGTTGATTCCCCAACCCCCTTCCCTTTTTATCTTTCATTTTCCTTCTTCTTTTGGAATGGACAGGAACAATGGTGGATATTGGTGAAATTAGTTTTTATACCAGCAGGTGGGTGAGAGATGAGAGGCTGAGTGCAGTTTGATTACAGTACTAGTTTGATCCATCTACTTTTTCCCCTTCTATCTTTTTCTTTCTTCCAGTATAATTTTTCCAACTTCAGATCCCCAATTTCCCATTCTACCCCTTTGCTTTCCATCTTTTTTTGTCTACCTGTCATATATTTTCTACTTCCATTATTGGTCACATTGTTGCTCCAGCATGCATGTCCAGTCTCTCAGCCTATAATGATTGACTGATCATAGTTATGAGGCTGAATTCGAATTACTAAAGCTTACATATCCCACTACTGAAATTGTCACATTTCAATTTCCCTTCAAGAGGATGCAAGAGCAATAGAGGTAAGAGCAGAGGTAAAGCTACGTTATGTGTGATGGAGCCTTTACTGTAAAAGGGTTTCACTAGTTTTGAAAAACACAGACAGATGCTTCTGTAGTACCCATTTTTTTCATTTTGTATTAGTTTGGAGTTCATCTAGCATGTCTAGCTTTATTGACTGGAAATCTCTGTGTAGGCCACCAACATTTCCTAAAATGACTCTTTTTTTTTTTTTTTGTTGAACTCTGAATACTTTTCAAACTTGAACAAGGTTTTGTAAACTATCTTCATTTCTCTGGACTTTTTTGGCATCATTAAAGTATTATTGTATGCAATCTGATTTGGTATTTGAAAAACAAAGCAATTTTGTACTTAATGATCTGTAAGACAAACAGTGAAAGCAGTAAGGGAAATATTTCACTTTGGTTTTACATAAAAACAGACAGCAAAGTTTTCTATAAAAGGTAGAAGTCTTGAAGCAAGTTTTTTTTCTACTTACTAAACAAGAATGGACTCCCATTAAGATCCAGTACTATAACCAACCATCCCAAAAGCTTTAACATAATCAAGCTATCAAGTGTAAATTCACAACAGGATGACTGTTTTTTCACCAATACCAGGTGGCTCAACAGGGAATTACAGTGGTTTTGTAGACTCAGTGCATAAAAGGAGATGGGAAAGCTAAAGTAGCAGTAAGTAGTTGTCATGTGGTCCCCATTTCTTTGGGTAGATAGCCATTTGTCTTCACAAGCCTTCTTCTACTGCCAGCACTACAAAGTGGTTCCTGTTTATAAGAACTAAAGAGACAAATGAGGTAGTAAAGGGGAAATGTTCAACACTCTAGGTGAACCTGTTTAAGTGGCTTCTCTTTCTTGATGAAGTGGAGTCAATGGTTTTTTGGTTGAATAAAGACTGTTTTTTCTCTAATGCCCAACTAAAACATCACCCTCCTTCTTTATGACAAGGCTAAGAAATTTGTGAGTTTGTTGAATGAGCGGACAGAGAACAATTCTGGAGTGTCTGGCAGTCATTGTAGAAGTAATTAACAGAAGAATAAACATATTGAAATCCTTTTCCAGGTCACGGAAACCAAATTCCACAAAGCTACAAATGACCTCCAGGATGTTTATTGAATATTTATTATTGCTACGAACTCAAACATTAAACATCTGGGCAAATAGTTTAACTCACCATAACAGACTACCCAAATAACAAGTAATGACCTCATGTGGTTTGTGAAAATGAAGTCATTTGTTTTCTTGTCATATACCGACTATGTTTTGCTATTTCAGTCTGTGCATCTTTTGAAATGGTCTCTTAGGATAGGATTTGGTCATTTGACCTGATGTTTGCATTTTTATATCGTATTAGCTTTAAGCTTTTGCAGCTATTGTCCAACTTTTTATATATTTATATGTATATACAGTACAGACCAAAAGTTTGGACACACTTTCTCATTGAATTCAATGAGAAAGTGTGTCCAAATGTTTGGTCTGTATTGAGTACAGACCAAAAGTTTGGACACACAGTTGTGTCCAAACTTTTGGTCTGTACTGTATATATAAATAATCACCTTCTATTTTGCCAGACTTCGGACACTAAAGAGTTGGTGGGCAGTTGGTTTTTAGATGGAAATACAAAAGCCAGTGAAAGAATTGGTAGTAACGAGTCATCACCGATGACTCGTTACTAAATTGGGGTCTAAGTAAGGCCTATATTGTTGTTCTTGTTATAGAACTTTAGTGACTAGTGTTAATAGACAGGATTGGGACATTTTCTAACTACTTTTCGTATTTGAGAAAGATCTGCCAATGGAGTTCATCATGATAGTCATGATTGGAAAAAGAATAAAAGTTATTTGCCCACTGCTATGTATAACTGAATTTTTTTTATGGGTAGAAATTTACGAAAACGGTAAATAAAGCTGTTTTTCTTAGGTCTGGTAAATCTGGAACTTTATTATGCAAGAATGGAAAATTATTTGCATTTTCAAACTTTACTTTCTTCTGATTAAATATCTGAATCTTCCATAATGAGTCGAATTGACCAGATCTTTTTCCACTAACTACGTCAAGTCTTGAGTGGTACCTTTTTTTGGAAAGAGTTGACATTTTATGAGCTTGTTTTAGATCGTCATTTTGTTATGTGATCCACATATTTAACATATTTAACTGAACCTGAGCAGTACTGAACACTTCTCTCAAAGGTGTGTTTGGGATGTTGGTTTCACTTTGAAAATCTTTTCATGTTTGTTACTTCTAGGCACCTCCACATGTCGTCAGCCTGCTGAATTTGTATAATCACCATTTTTTTTGTCTTCCATCTTATGTGCAGTGTTGGCAGACAACCTGAAGTCCAACCCAGGGATAAAGTGGCAGTACTTCAGCTCAGAGGAGGGCATCTTTACCGTCTTCCCCGCCCACAAGTTCCACTGCAAAGGAAACTACGAACATCGCAGCCGGTACATATCGCCCCTTCTCTCTCTTAAAATAGTTACATTTTTAAAATGTATTTAGGGACTATTCTTTTAAGCAGATAATGAAATTGTTTCCTGCTCTACACACACGTGACAGTTGGATCTATCTGCCATGTTGTTGCCTTCGTTTTCATCACCCCCATGCACCCTTCAACCCACTGCCCCCTCCTCTCCTGGTTGCTGTAGGGTGGCCCAGAGGGCATGCTCATGGCATGCCGCCCTTGTACTTCATGACCATACATGCCTTTAGCAAGAATGTGCCTCTGTGCCACTACAGACTGATGGAATTTCACACCCCAAGTCTGTTTTTTTTCCTTTTTCTTTTTATAAACCCTGACTTGAATATATCTTTCACTTTATTCCTTATGTACTTTGCATCTTCACTTGATTTTTCTCATCGCAGTTTGTATTAGCAACTTGGCGTTCGGCCATGGGGAGAAAGGATGTTGGTTGGCCAACTTCGGTTGTGAATAAGGCTTTGTGAGCAGAACCCCCCACTCTGTACCTCTGTACGTGTTTTCTTGTCCAGCAGACCACACACAGTGGCTTTGAATCCCCGTCCACGTCCCATTCTGCTTACAACATACAACCATCGACATGTCAAACTATGGATTGCAAACATTTTAGTTCCAACCCAACGGTTTTATTGGTTCAGGATAAATGATTGAACTCATCGGATGCACTAATCTGATTTCCCAAATTAAAAGTTTCCTCTTTCATTACTTTCAAAGTGATAACAGGTTGACTTTCCTAGTGCAACAATTAGAGGTTGTTCAAGTTGCATCAAAAAGTGAAACTCATTAATAATAGATTCATCACACACAAAGTGCATAATGAACTTAATTCAAATATTTTATAAAAATCGATTGTTTTCTGGATACACACACTCAAGCTAGTCAATGTCTTGTATAATTTCCCCTATTTTTGCACCTTGTGGGTTTACCTTTTTCCAGTTTTCCATTGTTGGGTGGATACTTCATTCTTTGACTTGCCAGCTTCTTTTTGGTGGCTTAGGGGCGTATCTGTAACTATCTGGTGAACAACTATCTTGACGACAGTCTTGCCCGTCTGGTTTGTGTGGACAATTGGGCTTTTCTGGAGAAAATTTAACCCTAAATCTCAAACTTTAGAAAACACCAGACAGTAGTATGGCCTTGGTTTGCACCCAAATGATCAGAAAATTGACAGAGCTCATTAAAATTTTCAATCCAGAAAAATCTGGGGGTGATGTAGAATGTTAGGTACCTGGTGGACTGAATTGGACTGGACTGGACTGGACTGGAGCGGACTGTCCGGTGCCTCACTTTGAGTTTTTGTGTTCTTGTTCCAGGCCTGTGTACGTCTCTGCAGTGCGTCCACAATCCAAACACATTGTGGTGATGGTCGACCATGGAGCGTCTATAACAGATTCACAGCTTCAGATCGCCCGTGATTCTGCTCTTGTGATCCTTAATTCCATCGACGAACACGATAAGGTTTGTAAAAGGAAGCAGACGTTTCTCCGATTGATTAGGAAACGATTATTTACAGGTTGCTTTGAAAGATCAGGAAGTTCATCCATTTAGGTGAAATTGCCTTGTCTCTCTGCAGATCTCCATCCTGTCTGTGGCAGAAGCGGTCCGCTCCTGCTCTCTGGACCAGTGTTACAAGAGCCTGCTGTCTCCGGCCACTAGCGAGACTAAGAGGAAGATGAGCACCTTCATCTCTAACATCAAGGCCTCTAATGGAGCCACGCAGCATGCAGTTGGCTTCCAGAAGGCTTTCCAGCTGCTCCGCAACACCAGCAGCCTCAGCAAGCAGAGCTCCAGTAAGTCCAGACAAAACTTTCCAACTCCTGCTCTTTTGCATGTGTGACATGAGATTCCCTGAGCCCTTTAATCATTAATGTTTCATGTCACGCACTAGCTACAGATATGGTCATCATCTACCTTTCATCTGGCGTTACGTCTCGAGAATCGTCCGAGCTGGAGAAGAGAGCGACGCTCAGCGTGGTCAGAGAGGAGAACCGACACCTCAACAACTCCGTCATGATCCTCACTTACGCTCTTATGAACGGTAGGTGTCGATGTCAAATTTATTTATGTAGCACTTTTAAAAACAGGTTTAAAACTGCACCAAAGTGCTTTACAAAAATGATAGTAGAATAAGTTGATGAAAAGAGAAAGAGAAATAATAAAAATGGATGGATCATCATGTGCGTGTTTCTACCAAATTAATTTCTTCTGCTACCAGGTGTTCTCACAAATCATTTGTTGTTTTGTATATGTTATAGATTCTCTTTATTTTCTTTGAACCTTTTTTTTATTTCACATTGATAGTGTTAGAATAGAACCAACTATTGGTAAAATAATTAGAAAGAATTTCCACCTGAAGCTTTCACAGATTATTTGGTTACTTAGTTACGTTATTAATCCTTTTTTTTTTCTTTTTTTGTCAGCTATTGATAGAATAACAATTGTCACAATTTCTTTTTCTACCAGGTGTTTCCACAGATCATTTGTTTACTTATTTTTATGTCATTTACTTTTGATTGCATATTCAAGGAGAAGAAAACATTTATATTATCTCATCTTTACCAACTATTTTTGAATTATAAAACATATTTGGTTGCATGGTACCAAGAATAAAGGCTTGCAATAGTTAGATTCCTTGTGTGACTCCATCTGCCTCACCACTTAAAAAACTAGTTTGACCCTAAAGCTGTTTCGATGCATTTCAACAATCTGAAGCGCTCTTACATCAGCTTTTTGGCTCATTTTGAGGGGAATTGAGTTGTTGCTGTGAAATCTAGTCAGTTATGGGGAACATTTTTTATACCTTTAATAAGTTCACTATGTTGCTGTTGGAAAATGAGAAGTTTTGTTCATTTTTTTAATACCCCATCTCCTTTTATCTGTTCTCAAAATAAGCCTGGAGGTTACAAAGATGCTCTGAAACATTTGACGGTTTCTTGTTTATCTGTGTTGAGTCTGAGGTCTGTATTCTTCTTTCTCTCCGTTTTCAGTGTCTTTGTCTTTCCATCTGCCTCCTCTAATTCCCACCTCCCTCCGCAGGGCGCACTAACCCACCCCTTCTGTGCATGCATTAGGCCACCATTAATACAAATCATTTTTGCATCGGAGAATGGAAATGAGGTACATCTAAGAGAAAGGGGGAGAGCAAGACTTCAAAGGGCCGTGCCGCTGCCTGGACGTGTGTGACTGACAGAGGACCTTGGCTCTTTAAAGAGAGATGATGAAAAGGATGCAGAAATCTCTCGTTCTCCTGGTGTATTAGAATTGCATATTCGGAAAAACATTTGTTTCGTTGCTGATGCTGTTGCACGACTCTGAAAGGCTCGGCTTGTGGATGGGCTGGGAAGAGGGGTGTCTTTATTTTTTTTATTTATTTATTTCTTTTTTTGCTGCATCTCCTGCCAAATGTGAAGTGCTGATTGTTGAAGGAGATCAGCAGTCTCACCGGCACTACACTGCACAGTTGTGTGTTTCACTGTGTGTGTGTGTGTGACAAGTTGCAAAAAGCATTGGCTTATGCAGTCCATTGTTTTGTAACTCAATTCTTAATCAGATGTAAAAAATAAAAAGAAAGAAAAATTTTCTCCCTTCAGATCAAATATTTTTGGGGAATATTGGAGCATAAAAACCCCTGCAAATGAAAACTGCAGGTATTTCTGCTCAGCCTGAGCTGTCAGCAGATTTTCCTCCTGGAGTCCGTTTGACGCTGCCACCCATCGCCTCCACTCTGCGGTCCAGCAGGGTGATCAAACGAGCAGAGCCCTGGCATTAAAAAAGAGATCCCACTGTAATCCGTTCAGTGATTGGACGCTGGCAGACGCTCGACTCTGTCCTTCCCGACGGCATGTGGGATGCCAAATGTTCCAGGTGACAGCTGTGGGGGCTTGTCATCCATCCATCCATCCATCCATCCATTGAATGGTTGAATGACCTTGTGAAGCCTGTTGAGATAAAGTCAAAAGTGTGCTTTGCTGTCTCTGTTCTGCATGTTTATGTTTTAAGTATTGGCAGATTTATTTATGTCATGGTGTTGGAGTTGACAGACGACAGCTGGGCTTGGAGGGAGCTTGGGATGGCTCAAGTCAAGCTTGTCAAGTCGGGGCCTGAATGTATTAAAAGAAATCCCTGATGCAGATGCAGAAAAAAAAGTTCGAAAATTTGTAAACACTGCTTTTGACTTTCCACTAAGAAAATGTGAGAAGTCGGAGTGTTTTATGAGTTTCTAAGTGATTTTTTTTTTTTTTTTTTAAACATTGTTTGCACATAGAAATCTGCAATGTAAGTGTGGCTTACATTTGTGTTCTGCTGTGGATCCCCACAGCATGAGGCTGCCACCACTAAATTTCACAATGGGCATGGGACTCAGGGTGTTCAAAGTTCAATCTTAAGTGACCAGAACATATTCCACTGGAATTCATTCTCCTTTTTTTTTTTTATTATTTACAATTTGACAATCTTGCCGTTCTCTTTCAACAATCAATATTATGTGTTCCATGGTTAATAAATGATGTGTCAATAGGCAAGTCACCATAAGGAATTTTAATGGATGATAAATTGTCCCAGAAATTATTGCGATAAACAGTAACAGGGTCGTTTGAGATAATTTTCAAGTAATGCATTGGAATAATAATACAAATTTGCTCTCTCAAAGACTAATAAACTTTAAATTACATCTCGTTGCTTGTACTTGTGACAGTGCAATGACAATAAAGTTGAATTCTATTCTATTCTAAATTTGTACAGATAAACCACAAGGGAACTGGAAGAAGTTAAACCACCTGTAATTTTTCTTCCACTTTAATTTTTGTCCTACGTCTGGACTAAAATCCCAATAAAATACCTAAAAATTTCTGGTTATAACTGGAAGAAATGTTAAACTTACCAGTTATGAATATTTTTGCAAGACTTCAGTCATATGTGAAAGCCGATTTTGGTTGGTTACCAAGTTAACAGGCATGTCAAGCCATGAACCCAAGGTTTGTTTATGATATTGGTTCAGAATTGACTTTTATTGTCATGTTGTTGCTCAGTTTCTCTTCCTCTACCCATTTCCTCCCCCAGAGGGAGTCACGGGCTTGAAGGAGCTGGCCTTCCTCAGAGACCTCGCCGAACAGAATTCCGTCAAGTACGGCGTCGACCGAGCGTTGGAAAGGGAGCGCGGATCGGCCGGAGCCCCCATGATGCCGGTGGTGAAGGGCAGCATGATGGTGCTGAACCAGCTGAGCAACCTGGAAACATCAGTGGGACGCTTCTACATCAACCTGCCCAACCGCATGATTGACTTGGTGCGCTTCAGCCTGCCCTACTCCGACCCCATGGGGGATGGTGAGTGGTGGGGACCGGCTTGGAACGACGGAAAACTCCAGCATCTATCTCATACTTGACCATTTAATTATAGAAATGCATTAATCAGGATTTAATTGGTCCATATCAAATATAGCTGCAGCTAATGATTCTTTTAGTAATCAATTGTTCTAATATTCTGATGATTAATCAATCATCAGATAACAAAATTGGAACAATCTGCTGATGTTTCATTTAACCACTTAAACCCTTTCATAGAATATAAGAAATGCATTTAAATACGCAAATAAAAAAATTATTCCTTTTTAAATGAGAAAGTGAACATTTTATTGCCTAAAATACAAAAAGCATTTCTTTAGTGAACACTTGATCATTTGTAGCAAAATATGCATCTGCAGCTAAAAAATTAACAATTAGTAATTGGATAGCAAAAGGAGCTTAATAGGATATTTTTTTCAGATAGAATTTGAACCAGGTGGTTTTTTCACTGTTTCAAATTCAATGTGTTGATTTTATTATTCTTAATTTAAAAATTAGATGAACAAAATCTGACTTTAAAAGTGCAGCTGGTACCTTAAAGAGGCAGGATTTTTACATTCAACAGAAAATTAGAAACATCTTCATTCCAGCACTAAAGCATGTCTTCCATTATCAGAGCATAAATAGAGCAAGAATGTGTTTTATTATGCCAAAAAAGTTAGAAATTTTCAGTTTTTTGTGTTAACTAAATTGAACAACATAATGTTCTATGAGTGCATTGTTGTCTGATAGCAAAGCAAGGCTGATCAGAAAGAAATTAAGTTTTACCTTCATGGTGCTTTAGTCGGCCATATTTGACCAGATAGTTGGCAGAATACATTGTTTACGCAGCCTTGAGAACTTTGTCCTTTTTCTGTTTTGCTGCCAAATAATGCCACATTTGATTTAAGAAAAGAATAGATTACAAATGCTTCACTTTGATAGATAAAGTATTGGAAGCATCAATATTTGTTGCTCTAGTAAATTTTCTTATAACCAAGTTGTACTGAAATTAAAGATTGGGTTTCAGTATGAAAATATTCTACTTCAGTAAAATCTGAATTTATTTTAAGATACTTTACTCATCTGTTATAGCTATAAATGTGTGGAGAACGGCATGTTTTTGCTTTTAAAAACCTGTTTTAAAACTACAAATTAGCATAACAAAAACCTTTATTTGCTGTTAAAAATCATAAATCATAGCAATGATTTACTAACTACGCTGTTGTGTGACATAAGTTTTACTAATTTGGAGCCTTTTGGGCTGTTTGGGACAATAGAAAAGGGTAGCCATCTTGCAGTCAGGAAGCTGAGGTTTGGATTTCAGCTTCCTTCCTATCCATGTGTTGTTCCCTTGGGGAAGGCACGTAAATCTAATTTAACTGTGTCCATGTATGTGAATGTGGCTTGTGTGTAGAACTTTAGGTGTTCAGTATGACTAGAAAACCATTATGTACTCTTAAGAAATTTATTTTTCTCAAACTATAACAATATTGCTTGATGGCTGGTAAATTGTGATGTGTTTCAACATGGTTAAAAAAGAAAAGAGCATCTAGAATAGAAATGTCTTTTGAAGACCCACCAGCTGCCTCATGTACCTGTTGCATCTCCTCTAGGCTTCATCATGACTGTGAGCCGGCCCTGTTACTTCGGTAACCTGCTCCTCGGTGTGGTCGGAGTGGATGTGAACCTGGCTTACATCCTCGAGGACGTCACCTACTACCAAGACTCACTGGCTTCTTATACATTTCTCATTGACAACAAAGGTACATAGAGGCACATACAGCAAAATCACGTCTGATTCATGCAGAATGTTGAGCCAATCTTGATCTGCAACTCTTTCAAGCATGTCTGTTTGGCAGACAAGTGAAACATTAGTGAGGTTTTTATTGGATTGCACTGATTACTTTCAGTTCAGTTAGGAAGCTTTTAGTGTGGTGCATTCACTGATTGGAAAAAGTTTGGAATTTTTTGTTTCTCATCGGCCAATAAGTTTTCAGAACCAATAAAGCAGAAAATCTGGGCACCATATGATCTCCTAATGGATTTCTGCTTGTAGTCTTTGACTATTTAAGTAAAAACATAGAACAAATACAGTTCCACTGTTTTAATCTTGCATTTGATCTTTAAAGGTTACACCTTGATGCATCCATCTTTGACCAGACCATACCTAATGACAGAGCCGCCCCTGCATACTGATATTATCCACTACGAGAACATCCCAGGATTCCCTGTTGTCCGACACAACATCCTCAGGTGAGGGAACATCAACAACTATTTGAAAAGTGACAAAGAGAGCAGTAGCTCAAATTGCTCAAGGCATGGCTGTACAAGCAGGAAGATTTTGGTCAAATTTTTACACTAATCTTTTGATTGTTCTGTTTGTGCAGCCTCCCTTTAGGCAGTCAGATCATTGCTGTGCCCGTCAACTCTTCCCTTTCCTGGCACACAAACCGGTTGAGGGACAACAGCAAAGATGCTTACAATGTCAGCTATGCCTGGAAACTGGTAGGTTTTCAGTCGGTGTGCGGTCCAATAACCACTGAAAACACATCCGATTTATTCATGTTTACCTCCACATATGAAGTACATTATTGTCACTGCACTGCGCTCTAAAGTCCTGCTAAGATTTATGCGCTCATCCTTCACCGTCTTAAATTAGGTTTAGTGTAACAAAACCCATTAAGCCCCAACACCCAGAACCTGTCTGAATCTGGGTTGAATGTTCGGAACAAATTGCAACTGGACGGCCACATCACCATGACACCACTTAGACGTTTTGGCAGAAGCAGAAGAATCATCTTTAATTTCAGCATGTCACTTTTGCTTCTTTTTAAATGCTTTCTGACATTTGGGTTATTCTTTCCAAACAAGAACAAGCGTTCTAACAAGTCACATTTGACATGAGTTTGGCAGTGCTGCAGGGTTTTTAATGGGCTTTCCAGAGCCAGAACATCACTGAACCTGCCTACAAAAACATCATTTGAGAAGAGAGTTTTGTTTCCCACAAAGGTCGCCCCGTTTTGCACTGCTAATAATATCCAGGTGGATTGAGATGCAGATTTATTTGAAGAGATGGTGTTGAGAACAGTTTGGATCTTTATGACACTTGTATTACTGCCTGATTTTAAGTAACAAATGCAGCGATAGTCGAACAATGAAGGGTTAATTTAAGATCTGTTTTTGAAAGGGACACATTTATGCTCTCCTGCAGCCATAAATCTCTGGCACTGTAAAGTTGAGCTTGTCTTTAAAAACAGGAATGCTGAGCACAAGGATTTTAAAGCTTCAGATTTATTTGGAAGCATAAACAATTGCTCACCTGTGTATGTGAAGATGAATTAAGATACACAGTGGAGCATCTCCAAAATTGTCTTAATTTTAAAAATTGGGGGATGTAGCTTTTATGTTTTTTCCAGTTCTCAATCAGTTTGCCATTTTTGCTCATTTTTACCTCCATTTCACTTAACCATTACTTATCAGTTGTTTAAGTAGTTGTATGTTTATATGCAAATGTTCACGCTTTAGGATTTAACTACATATTGTTTTCTGGATATTTTACAGTACACCTTTGTTTCACTGATTGTGGTTCTAAACTCCTCAAATTTGGCCAGTTATGACCTGTGAGCAACCCAAAATAGATTGCAGTGACCTTCTAATTGGTCTTTATGGGAGTCGCATAACTATATTTTCTACCATTAGAAAATATTGTTTTCTAATGGTAGGAAATATAGGAGATTATAGAAAATGCATGAAACATTCCCAAGTTGGGTACTGTCGTGGAAAAAATACTATTTCCAAGCACTGTTCAGGTGAAATCACTCAGTCAGGTTTATTCATGTATTGTGCACAATACAGAGAGCTTGTAGGACAATCAATAATGAAGCAGGTCTGGATGAAAAGCTCTGCCAGGCAGAGACAACACATGAGTTTTATACAAAGGGATAAGGGATCCTAAGCATGGGAAACAGACTGGTTCCCATGCAGCTTTGAAAAACAACGTCCAACCTTGTACATGTAACCAAAATAGTTTAACTTGGTGGGAATATACAAGAACTTAGAATAAACATATAGCAATACAACTAGCAGGTGTGACCTTACTTTAATTTTTCCACTACAGTACACATTGTGGTCACTAAAGTCCTGAGTACAAAAAGATCAAAATTGAAAAATGGTCTTGAGATGTCAGGGAAATACAGTTGTGTTTTTAGACTTTTACGTTTTTTAAATGATCCACTACATAAAATTATATATTGATTATGTTTAAATGAAATCTTTTATTTTATATTTGCAACATCATGATCTGCATTTTTACCAGACCTCGGTTGTTCTGGTTTTGGATTTACTGATTGAGAATCCATTGTAAAACTAATTCAAAGCCCATCTTAAATTAGGGTTTGAAATGAAACCTGTGGTTTTCTTAACTGGTTGAGATGCAAAACAAAGCTCTGAGCTGTTGTTTAATATCTTTGATGTTTCATAACAAAGATATGAAATATTACTAACACTGCTTTAAATAATCTGTATTTAGTGCAGAATAATTACTTCATCTATTGAGAAGTGCTGATCCAAATTAGTTTAAATGTAAAAAAGAAACAAAACCAAAAAAACTGTATTAGCCTTTTATTTCATTACCCAACTTCAACTTTGTGGTATTTTTATGATTTATACAAAAAACGGATAATGAAACTCAACACGATAAATGTTTTTTGTTTAAATATTTAGTTGTCATAAAGGCAGATAGGTGAATTGAGAAATCTGAGCCTGGAAAAGTATTGAGTTGTCAAATAGGATTCTGGAAATCTTGAATTGCAAAATAATTCGTCTTGTATAATCAGTTGCAGGAAGATTTTTCAAATAAAGGAATTATTCATACCAAAGTGTAACTCTTTCTCCATGTTGTAGACTTCCACTGTTTGGTACATTTCTTTAAAAGGATATTACAGAATCAAAAGTCATAGTTATACAACTTGTTTTTAATTTGTTTTTATCAAAAGACATTCAAAAGAGAATGTCTTTTGACAGTTATTGGGTGTATCCAACTAGACTCACTTACGGTAACAAAGGAGTCATAAAAGCATCCAATAAGCTCTCTTCTTTTATCCCTCAGGTCCAGGACACATCTTTTATTCTGTGCATCGTGTACATCCAGCCAGAGATCCCAGTGAAGCAGCTGAAGAACCTGAACACGGCACCCAGCTCTAAGCTACTGTACCATCGCTTAGACCTGTTGGGCCAACCCAGCTCCTGCCTGCACTTCAAGCAGCTCGCCACTGTCGGTACGGACAACTCTAAATTCAACAGACCTTTATTATAATCTTACTTAGCTCTAACTTTACTGTCCTTCTGCCTATTTCCCAGAATCCCCCACAGTGATGCTGTCTGCTGGTAGCTTCTCCTCTCCATATGAACATCTCAGTCAGCCGGAGACGAAGCGGATGGTGGAGCACTACACGGCCTACCTCAGTGATAACACCAGGCTTATTGCCAACCCAGGCCTCAAGGTACACAAGCCTTTAAAACACACAGCATTCACACATAAAGAGGTAATTTGTTTACCTAACAAACACATGGGGCACTCCCAGCCTGAGGTCGGACTGGAGGCCTTTTTACATCTCTTCCTCCTGTTATGACACTTGCATCCTAAACTTCAACTTACCTCTGTCATGTTTTGTGGAGGACTGTGCTTTAATAGGTGTTTTTTGGGCAACCTTGTTTTTAAATAATTCTGCAGGTAAAATTTCAGAAGTTGTAAAGATGGTCTGCAACTTTAAGAGGAAGGGGATAAACTCCCACAAAGGTTTTGGCATTCTGTGTGCATTCCTTTCCTGGGGGGAGTTGGAAGTCCAAAGCTGAGCCTCAGTGCAGATTCCCAGGCTAGTCTTAAAGACCCCCTCCAGTGACCTCATCACCCCTTTCAAACTCGGAGGTTTGTCTCGGAATGGTTCTGAGATGGTATTTTTCCAGGCTTAGCGATTAATCAGTCAGATTTATTTCCCCTAATGACACCTCATGAATGTTATTCACAAAATGACTAAAAAATGTCATTCATTTTTTAGTCATTTTGTTCTCAAGCCAAACATTGCAAAACGTTTTCACAACTTGCATTCAAGACAAAAACACACAAAATGAATCCAAGTTTCTTCAACCCCTGCTGTTTCTCTCCATCCTCTCTCATCTTTCATCCCTCCTTCTTTTCCCCTCCACAGTCCTCTGTCAGGAACGAGGTTATGGCAACCAGTCATGTTACGGATGAGTGGATGACACTAATGGAAATGAGTAGCCTCAACTGCTACATTGTGCGCCGTTACATAGCAACGCCCAGCGGGGTGCTCCGGATTTACCCAGGATCGCTGATGGACAAAGCGTTCGACCCGACCCGCAGACAATGGTGAGGTTTACTTTGGTAGGTTTGTAGAGGAGGGCAAGATGACGTTAAAGGTGTTTGGAGTTTTGTTTTTGGGCTGCGAAGGTGATCCAGAATAGTTCTGCAGTTTGCTCCTGTTAAAGAGAAACAAATGTTTGATATTCATAGCTTCAGTCTGGTAAAGTTACTCTTATGAAGTTTGAACCGTTTTTTTTCCCTATTATTAAGTCAGTTACTGTCAAATTTAATGTTTTCTGAATAATAACTCACATAAGCACATTACTAATGTGGCTTTTTTTTTTTTTTTCCCAAAATATCTTTATTAGAATTTTAGTGGTTTAAACAAACAACTTGATCAGTATGCAAATTGTGGCAACAACAATAGTAGTATTACTGTTCAAGTCAAAATAAAATACAAACAAAAAAGTACAACAAAATGTCTCTCACAATCCTGGTTCCAATACAACCCATCACATATTTTACATATCGTCTTTAAATTGAGATTTTAACAGTATATGCCCTCAAAAAGAATTGTCTTTGGGAACTGCAGTTAACATGTTCTTCAGTCACTTGTACCGTCTTCCGAGATGTTCAGATCCTTGACATACCTAATGAAGGGATTCCAGATGAACTCAAACAAATCTTGTTTTCCCTTTAATATATACGTAATTTTTTCCAGTGGGAGGGCAGATAACATCTGCTGTACCCATTGGTTTATGGTCGGTCCATGGGTCTTTTTCCAAAACATTGATATACATCTTTTTGCATTAAGCAAACTTAAGTTTATAAATGTCCGTTCATTTTTAGTATAATTATGTTTTTCAGGGTACAGTCCAAACACAAACAGCTTTGGCTCAAGAATTATTTGTTTGGAAATTATTTTCTCAATTACATCTTTTACCTCTTTCCAAAACAGTGTAATTATCCTACAATACCACATGCAGTGAACCAGAGTTCCTCTGTCCTCTGTGCATTTCGGACAAACATCAGGAATCTCCCTGTTATACCTATTAAGGTCCACTGGTGTTATATAAACCCGCATTAACCATTTGAATTGAATCATTTTAAGAGATGTGTTGATAATGTGGCTTTTTATATGGATATAATATCAATTTTACAGTTCACAACTTTATAAGACTTAACTAGCGAAAACCAGAACATGTACAAAGTGCTTAAAAACGTATTATTACACTATTAAATTGCATAAAAAGTCAAAACAATGAAAAACAATTTTTTTCTCCAAAAAAGCACATCTTTCTTTAAAATTATGTTTGTTTGGAAATAACACGTGGAGAACCTCTGTAGCAGGAATTCTGACCATCGAATTTTAATTCAAAACAGCAGGAACTCATAAAATTATATGAAAATCACGGTAGTTAACTGTGCATAGCACACAATGTGCTGTACCCATGATAAAGTACAGATAATAAGGGAAAAAATATTGTCATTGTATTATTAGTACTGCTAGCTAACCTCACAAAAATGAGCAAATCCAATGCTTCAACGAAAACACAGTCAACCTACATGTGACATAATTATTTAGTCTTATGTGATAAAATGTTCTAAGAAACACAATTTTTTGTTTTCAGTAGCTCTAAACCATTACCAACATTACTCAAAATAAATACTCGAAACCTCTCTGCATGTAGTAAATCTATATATGGATCTCACTTTGTGAACGTTATTACGGAAGTAACTGTTGTCTACTTTGATTAATCCAATTTGCTCCAATCATTTCCCTCTTTGAGCAAAGAGGGAAATGATTGTCATGGGTAACCCTCTGAGTGTATCGTACAGGTACCAGCATGCTGTGGCTAACCCGGGCCTCATCACCTTCACCGGTCCCTATCTGGATGTTGGCGGCGCAGGATACGTCGTCACCATCAGCCACACTATTCATGCCTCCAGGTAAAATAAAATGGTTATAGTTTAATATTAGTAAATGGAATGTCTGGTCTGTTTCCTCTAGATTTATGAGAGTCACCCCCATTAAGCGTTTTAACTATTGACCATTATGTTTGAGCCTTTTTAGTATCTGCTCAATAGAGCCACTGTTGTGAGGGAAGATAGCATGATCTGCAAGAATTTTATCCTGGGGGTCATTTCATTGAGACCCAGCTATGTCTGAAAACAGGAAATAATCTGACCCAAATGACAAGATACTGAAACTGACTCTTTCACTGCTTTTCAATGAGGAAAATGATCCATGTTCTGTTATAATTATCATTAATTCTTCTCTTGTAAAGTACTATCAGGCAAAACAGTGTATTGCTACACAGTAGTAGGGGGAAAAAGGAGAGAAATGGAAATATGTCGGGTCGCTGATTCAGAAGAGATTGAAAATGTCTAAAAAGAGTCCTGGGCAGAGATTAGAATGTTTATTTCTAAGTCAGTGAGCCTAAAATACAACAGAGCATCATGGCCATCGGGTTTCTTACAGCGCCACAATCCAAACTGTTTATCACAGCCCCTTCAAGTATTCTGGATAGAAATAAACACACAGTTTAAGGGTGTGTGATAAGGCAGGGTTATGTTTTGTAGTTGAATTGGTCAGTGAGTGTAACAAACAGTATGTTAGACTGAGGCAGATTTCAAAATTACATGTTTTTTTGGTGCTTAATTTAACCTTGTTTTACAAAGATCTGTATAAAAGTTGGACTACTTGTGGAATAGCTTAGAGAAGTTTCATTTTCCCAGCTTTTGTTTTTTTTTTTTTTCTTTCTTTCAACATGACTCATTTTTTTCTTTTTCTGCTCTGCCTGCAGCTCTCAGATGGCCCCTGGGTATGCAGTTGCAGTGATGGGTATAGACTTTACTCTTCGCTACTTCTATAAGGTCCTGCTGGATCTGCTGCCCATCTGCAACCAGGATAAAGGCCATAAGATCAGGTAGGAAGAGGGTAGATTTTTCACTCGTCCTTGCAGATAATTCCCCTTTTTTTCCTCCTCTGTTCCCCCTGGAAGTCTTTGCAAGCTTACAACATTCATGTTTCACTGGGGAAGAACAAAAGTTGCTGAGAGACAGTGAAGACAACAGAAAGCGGGAAGAAGAAATAAGCTGATTATCAGCAGTCCTGAGGGAGTCCTGCATCAGTACCCCATAACTTTATTCATCTTCTTTCTTTTGATCTCTCATCCACATCCATTTCTTTACTCCCCAACTCTCCACCCAAACCCCCTGTTCTTTTTTGATTTTATAAGCCATGTAAAAGAGCTTTAGTTTTTAAGGGAGTTGCAACAGGAAGAAGCTGCATATGACAAAATATTTGAGAAGCAGTCAGAAGTAGAATGGAGCCAAAACATTCAGTTAAAAGAAGACTGTTGTTGAACGGAAAGGGAGGAAATTGTATCTTGTATTCTATTTGAAGTTGTTACTTATACTTGTTCTGTAATTCAGGTGCTTTATAATGGAGGACAGAGGATACCTGGTTGCTCACCCAACCCTCATTGACCCAAAGGGTCATGCCCCAGCAGAACAACAGCACATCACTCACAAGGTAAAGGGTTGAGATGTATATTAAGTTAGTTTCAATTAGGCAGGCCTTTGTACTTACAGAGTACACAGAAACAGTTAAACTACTTTAAAGATAGAATGTTCTACGTTCAATAACTTTATGGTCACAAACATCTTAGGTCGCCTCAGTGGTCTAGTAAAGCTGTCTCCCCTGCCTCACCTAATTTTTCTGCATAGATTCCAAACTTTTTCTGTTTTTGACCAATGAGCCGCAACCCATCCATTCAGGATAATCCTAGTAAAAGTGTTACCTACATAAACATAATGTGTCCTGTGCATAAGTTGTCCAACTGCTGTTTCAAACTTTGATTACACATCATCCACATTTAGTATTGAATTTCTATTTTTATACAAAGGACTCTTAAGATTACTAATTTGCTTTAAAAAACAAAGAAAATGCAGATTATGCAGCATTTATATTTCACATTTTCAGCACTTACAGGCTTACGGTCTATAAAATATATTTACTGTTTAAATTACGATGAAGTTACATATGCAGGCAAAGCAACTTATACCAAATGATCTTCCATCCTTCCAATGTCTTTATATTTAATTTACTATAGGGCAAAATGACCTTTTCAGTTATCTAGTTAGAGACACTTTCTTATTGTAATCTCAGTAAAAACTGCCTTTCATATTTGGGTATTAAATCAGGAAAACAAAATAAAAGCAACCTGCATTTAAAGTGTATAAAGATTTTTATTTTGCAAAGAGTAACTTATATGCAATTATAAATTAACATTTTCCTTGTTTGTTGTTTGTTTGTGTTTTATTTTAGGAGCCACTCGTGGCCAATGACATCCTGAACCATCCAAACTTTGTCAAGAAAAATCTTTGCAACAGCTTCAGCGACCGGACAGTGCAGCGCTTCTACAAGTTCAACACCAGCATAGTGGTAAGGCAGAAACCAATGGATCAGAGGAGGACTCCAAAAGACAATCCTAATGCATCATGCAGTATTGCACTGCCATCTTGTGGTGGTATTCAGTACTGCAAATTCACTATTCCCAATTCATGGTTAAAGTTAAGCTTTGTAACACAGTCTTATGTATTTATTTATTTATATATATATATGTATATATATATATATACTCTATATAGCGAACAAACCTAAACCATGTTTCTTTAAAAATAAGTCAAATCTGATTTGAGTTAACTGACCGAATTAAAAAGCATATTAAGACATAAATAGTGAACTGGTTGGTTGACATAGGTTTCATCGTCTCTCTTCCTCACTCAGGGAGACCTCACAAACCTCGTCCATGGCAGCCATTGCTCCAAGTATCGCCTGACTAGAATCCCTGGCACCAATGCATTTGCTGGCATTGTCAATGAGACGTGTGACTCGCTGGCTTTCTGCGCCTGCAGCACGGTGGACCGCCTCTGCCTCAACTGCCACAGGTGGTTGCTGATAGAAAATTATTTTTCTTTAGAAAAAAGAATAAAATAGTAGCTTATTTAAGTTTTTACAGGTTATGTAGCATCAGAACTAAAATATAGTTCCCAGGCAGAAGAAATATTCTGCCAAAAGATGTACGTTTAAGTACATCTTTATTAAAACAGATGTATTTAAACTCTAAAGGACAATGATAATATTCTTTATTTACTTTGAAGTTGATTGGTCTGCTTCCTTATGCAGGATGGAGCAGAATGAGTGTGAGTGTCCATGTGAGTGCCCTCTGGAGGTCAATGAGTGCACAGGCAACCTCACCAATGCTGAGAACAGGTCAGTCACACAAATGAAGCAAGTCTTACTACCACAGGTCTAAACACAAGTTTGTTTTATG
The DNA here is from genome assembly GCF_003331165.1 of Xiphophorus hellerii. Classification (NCBI taxonomy): domain Eukaryota; kingdom Metazoa; phylum Chordata; class Actinopteri; order Cyprinodontiformes; family Poeciliidae; genus Xiphophorus; species Xiphophorus hellerii. The sequence continues at coordinate 3,385,772 of NC_045680.1, forward strand.
GATGACAACAGAGAAAGTGAGCAACAGATGAGAGTTTGGTGATGAAACCAAATGCTGAACAAGCAGCTTGGAACCTGCAGAGTAATTTGGACTCAGGATTGGGTGTGAAGGTAGAGCAGTGGGAGTCCAGAAGAGAGCGCAATAACCATTCGGGAAGACGGGGGGGAGAAATGCACTGAGTATTCAGATGACTCATTAGAGAAGCTCTAATCATATCTCAGTATCGCAGCAGAAATCTTTCACATTTAACTATAAATTAACACAAAAAAACAATAACTACTCTCTGTCCCATGTTATATTATGTTATGTTTTCCTCCTGTACTACGGTCTCTGATCAGATGTTTACATACACCCATAATTTATATTAATGTTATACTTTAATGTTTGATTTAATGATTAGTTTACGCTGTTTATTTTGTCAGTGATTGAGAATTATTCTACTTCAGATCTTAATATATTGTTGACTCTCGTTACACAAGGTCATATTTACAGACAGGCTCAAATACATTCACACTCCCACAAATGTATTGAGGAAATACTAATTTTTAACTTGCATTTTGGTCAGACGGTTCGGAGCCATAAAATAAATTCTGAATGTAATTTAAGATTAAATTAAATTAAACTGCTTTAACTCTGAACTTTTATCCATTTAGAAGTGTTGTCCCTTCATCCCTACAGAAGTGTTTGCTTATAATATTTCCATTATATATGAACTAAATTGTATAGACGGATGTTTTTGTGGGTTTTCTCATCCTCCTCTGTTTATCTCACTGCCTTACCAGTTTTCCTCTCTGCGTCTGTCACTCCGCATCTGTCCATCATTCTCTGTCTATCATTCTTGTTGTTTCACCCACCTCCTTTCATCAGCCATCAGCTGCCTGTGACAGCACGTCAATGTCTCAGATCCCTGCTTTATGTAATTAGCATTTTCACTGTCAGCTTGTCTATTTTTTGTGTCGCTGTGCTTTAACAGACTCCATATGATGGTGTTTATTCCCTCCTGTTGCATACAGTCATGTTTCATTCCTAGATTTGAATAGCTCCTTTGTTTTTTGGGTTTTTTCCATTTTACTGTAACCAATTGAAGTGCCCCGCTTTGTTTTTTTTCCTTCTTCATCCTGTTGATTTGTTATACAGGAACCCCAGCTGTGAGGTGCATCAAGAACCAGTCAGCCTGAATGTGATTGATCCCGGTCTGCACGACACCCTGCCGCAGTGCATCAACACCCGCTGCAGCCAGAGATACTCCAGCAGGTGCACACGCTCTCTGCACTTCTTTAATATGCATATATTTGTAAAGTTTAGAGAAGTATTGCCAGCACCTGCAAGTCGCAAGGGCATAAAATATGATGCAACACCTTTATAGGCTTTTTTTTTTTCAGTGTAGTAGATCACACAACTTCAGTGATTTTGTGATCTCTGTACAGGCTCAGTATGAAAATGTTGCCCCAATTAAATTATTTATTATACGGTGGACCCCCAGTATTTGCAAGAGTGAGGGACCACAGTGATCCCATCTGAAATGTTAATATTTTATTATATATATACTATATTTATTATATATATTACATATTTTAATACTTCAAACACCAACTATACCTTAATATGCATTAATATACGCAGTGGAAACTGTAGAATTACCACTAAGCTATCATTTATAGTTTTCCTTCTTTCCACTCTTAAGGGTTGCAGTCAATCAGCACCAAGAAAAATGACTGGTGGTCCAGCATTGGCTGCTTTGAAAACACCAGTCAGTTTCAGCTTCCCAATCTAAAATTTCTTTTGAATATTTTTTTAGATATGCTGTATATGAAAAAATCTAGGAAAAGGTCAATCTTCTCTGAATAACTTGGAGTTACGTTTAACACAAAAATGCAAAATTAATGAATCCATGGATACTGAACCGCAAATAGGTGGGGGCTCACTTTATGTCGTAATAAGATTTATTTATTTTTTTTGCCATCAACAATAATTCTGTCTGAATATTTGACCTCTGTTCAGGAGGGTTGAGGTTTTAACAACTTTTACGTTTCCTACTTTATTTGTTCACAAACCACTTTTGATGTGCATTTTGGGTCGTTGAATAATTTTATTATTCCCCTCCTTTGCCAATATATTCACTTTACTGTATCCCCACAGCATGTTGCCACCACTGCCGTGCTTGGCAGTTGGTGCTGTGCTCTCAGGTTTATGGGATCATAATGACTCTTCCTAACACCTCTTGTTACATGAAGTCCTATAGTGAAACTGACATTACTGCCTGGTTATAGCATCCTGCCATAGAAGAAAATCCTGAGAATGAAGATAATTCCTTCTAACAGGACTAAATCTATTATATGCACAGTACGTTCACATTTATATTCTTGTTCTAATCTCCATATGCTGCTCTGTGTTTTAGTGACTGTTTCGGTGTCCTGGACTGTGAGTGGTGCATGGTGGACAGCGACGGTAAGACCCACCTGGACAAGCCGTACTGCGCCCTGCAGAAGGAGTGCTTTGGAGGCATCGTTGGAGCCAAGAGTCCATATGCAGACGGTCTGGGTCTTATTGGTGAGTTAAATGAACTCTGGTAATCACCACATTTCAATAGAAGAAAATACACAACCTACTAAATACAAGAACACATTTGCTTTGAAATAGCAGCTCTCTAATCATGTAATTTATGGACTGTTATTCTTTTTTTTCCCTAAAAAATGTGTGTACATGTTTTCTCAACAGCTTTGGCTGTCCGCCATGCGTTGAATAATCTTTCACACGTATGATAGAACAGAAATAATGTATAAAAATGAACCAGCATCGCAGCAGGGGTTTGAATCTCAGAATAAATAGTTAGATTTTGTCTCTCCTTCAGGCTTTTGGAGGGTTTTTAACTGATCCTTTAAAAAAATAAAAATAGAAATATCCTTCACTGTCTACCAGAGGTGATGTTCAGGTGTAACTGCAGGATCAAGAGGTTCACACAAAAATTCCAAAAAAACGAACAATAACAACAACAATGATAATAATATACTTTACAACATAAGAATGGTCTACAGTTATAAGCAATAAAGAAATTGTAATCCAAGGAATGTGCAAATGAGTATGGTAATTTTTTTTGTCCATGTGCATACATATGTATGTGTTGAACATTAAAAGAGACAACAGAGTATTTACAATGCAATATCTCAGTCCAGTGCAGAAAAGCAGATGTTCAAAAACAGCGGAAATGTTACTTGAAAATCAGTAAAAACGGTCGTCTTCATCGTTCTTTTTGCTTATTTTGCAGATGAGGAAGTGGCATCCTTGAACATGATCAAGAGCGCCCCTGTGGGTCCGGTCGCTGGGGGCATCATGGGATGCATCATGGTGCTGGTGCTGGCCGTGTACGCCTACAGACATCAGATCCACAGACGCTCACACCAGCACATGTCACCACTTGCTGCACAGGGTGAGTGTGGGGACAGATTCATGTCTTAAAGAGACGGTGTATCTTTATCGAGGCAACTGCAGATGAAGCATTATATTTTTGACATTTTCTAATTAAACAAAAACAATATCCAATATAATAACATGAAAATGAGGTTGAAGTAAGTGGGGCTGGAAACAAATGTACACCACATTTTTCAGAGTTTTACTTGTGAATAAAAAGGTTCATGTTAACTTTTTGTATCAGTTTACCAAAGGAAATATGTGTTTAAAAAATCTATCTACTAATTAAGAAAATTAGTAAACACTTTAGATCAGTTGGGAAAAACGTTATATTTGACGCTTGAAAAAGGGTTTAAGAGCAACAGCTGCTTCTTTAGTCACTGCTGCACTCTGCTTTTTATATCCACTTTTAAATTCTCCATGCCATCAAAATGCTAAATGTTCTACTTTTAAACAGGTGCCTATGCTTCCCAATCATTAGTCAGCCCAGCACATTTCATCAGTAGCTCAATCACTCACTTTATATTCAAAGCAGCATGTAAGCAATCATTGTTTTCATCCTTTTTCGTCTCGATTTACTTGGATAAGCATGAGTTTTTGTAATACACGATGAGATGAAAAATATATAGTCATTGTTTTTGTTATTATTGTCTTGTGGACAGGCTGTTGTCATTTATACTTCAATGGGTGCTTGTAGAATAACCATAATGACTATAAATCATTGTTCTGGCAAACTGCCAGGTAGCCACTCCCCTCTGCTGCACCTTTCTGTAGCTTCTCTGCTGCTTAGTGATGAGAACCAGGTGGACTCAATCTCCTAGCAATCAGAGAGTGCAGGTACTTTTGGTGTGACTGACCTGTCACTCCTGTTTGAAGAAGTGCCACAGCATGAGAAGCAAACAGTGCTGGCAGCACATAGAAATTCAGAACTGTGCAGAAGTTTTCTACAAACTGTGAAGGACAGCCGGTAAGCCTCACAATGCTGTTGCTTATTTCCTGAGTCTCACTGGAGCAGCACATGGACTCTGATTGATTATTGTACTGAACAGTTTTAATATTCAAATCAAATCAAGCGAGTAACTTTAAAAAAAAACAAAAAAAACACTTGGTGTTTATTATTTATGGTAGAAAGTGAAAATGAATAAATGTTGAATAGGATTTTGACTAAAAATATATTTAACAAAATGTTGATAAATATGCTAATTTATTTATTGGTGTTGAATTTTACTATAAAATATTTGCTATTTATTATACTTTTGGAATAATTGGTTTAAAGGGGTGGAAATCTGTTTGATTATTTCACAATGTATTTATCTTGTTAATTTCAAAATGTAATAAATGTTTCTGTTTCTTTTGAGGTTTTTCACCTATGTGGCTAGAAGGCTAAAAACTATGATGACCATCATATAAAAATAAAGACGGGTCAGCTAAAGTGAAGGTTCTTTGAGTGATACCCAGTTAAGATTCATAGTAGAGACTATCCCTTTTAAGTGGGGAATTGCACAGTAAACCAAACTTGAAAAAACTTGACAATCATTAAACTGTTGGCAAATGTTTTGGTTTTGAACAAATTTGTAAATTTAATTATTCCTTAACTCTTCTTTTTAGTCTATAAGAAGAGCCACTTTGACACTAAAACAATGCAGTTCTGTCCTTTCTTTTAACATTTCACACCTAACCTGTTGAATGCTTGCGCAGTGAGGAGTGTCCTATTTTATGTCATTTTTCTCTACTTTTCCTCCAGAAATGTCTGTGAGAATGTCCAACCTCGACAATGAAAGAGACGAGAGAGACGAAGACAGTCATGAAGACAGAGGAATCAGTAAGTGCACCACATTAAATCTATTTTCAAACATTTCTCTCCTATTTTTTTAATAAAGCTTCCATTTAGCACCTTGCTAACCTGTGTGCTGTCTTAACTTTCAGTCAGTAACACCAGATTCATAGCTGCAGTCATTGAGAGACACACTCACAGTCCTGAACGGAGACGGAGGTACTGGGGCCGATCAGGGACAGAGAGCGACCACGGTGAGACAAACACTTTATTTAGTAAGACACATAAATGCTGCTGGAAAATGTGAAGGTAAACATACATACATATTGATTTTTGAGTTTATTTAAAATTGCTAAAGTTTCTTTTATCCTATTTGTTTTCCTGAAATACATATTTCAAACATATTGTAAACCTGTTATTTAATCTCAGGTTCTAACTCTGTTAAAACCGGTTGATTTATTGATGGTCTGCTGACAGACTAAAGAGTATATAATAATTTTTTGTCATATTGAGATTTCAATGGATTTTGTAGGCATTTTAAATTGAAAAAAACAAAAGCAGAGTGCTGCAAAACGTAAAGTATTCTTTTTTTTTTTTTTTTTACAAAAAGTGTCCCCTTTTACTCAGTCACCCTAAATAACATCCAGAGCACCAGTTGGCTCCAGAAATGACCCAATTAGTTAACAGAGTTCAGATATTTGGTTTCTAATTCTGCTACTACTATGAAGCCGTCAGATGTTTGTTAGAGAACATTAGACCAAGCAGTATCATGTGGACCAAATTCAAATAGAAGCTGAATATTTTGGTATGCATGCAACCATGTGACAGAAAACTTGCACTATGTCAAACACAGTGGTGTTATGCTGTGGGAAGGCCTTTTACTGGGACTGAGGGTCAGAGTTGGTGGGAAGATGGATGGAGTTAAATAAGTGCAACACTGGAAAAACATCCTGAGACGACCCCTAACTTACTGCCAGAGCTACAAATAGGGTGTTAGAATGGCCCAGTCAAAGTCCAGACCTGAATCCAACATGGTGTATCACAATCCTTGAAAAAAATTCCAATTAAATAAGCTGTTAAGTTGTTTTGCAAATAAGACTGGGCAAAAATCACTCTGGTAGCTAGGTTTTGTTTTATTACATCAGCATGTAACGTGAAAAAGATGAAGGTTTCTTAATTCTCTGTCCAGACCCTGAACTTTCTGTGACACTTAGAAAACAGGAAAACCTTCCTTTTTCAAGGCTTCCTAAAGTTCAAAAAAAGAAACCTGAATAATTGTTCGGTTCAGTTTCACATTCTCCCTTCGCTCCCAGTTCGGAGCTCTCCTTTTATTCTTCGCATTAATAACAAGCCTGAACCCTGATTTTCTCTTCATCTGAGCTGACTGGCTCATGTTTGCTTTTTAAGAATTTTCTAAGTCTGACACTTGCTGTGGACGGACACTTTCACCCACACAGGCTCTCTGCCTCCCACATATGTGGCATCATTCCACTTCCTGGCAACCAGGATCTCTCATACTTGTTGCATAACCGATGTTTGACGGAGAACAAGGGTGAACTTGAAGAGAAGAGAGTGGGCTAAAATGAAACAAAATCAGAATGTGCGAGCGTTTCTGCTGAATGTAGCACCACAGATGGTGAAACAGAACAAATGAGTTGGAACACTTTCTAGTTGTACTCCTTGTGTCTTTTCTGCATGCAGCACCCTCTGCACTTATTAGCACCACTGGTACAGAATACAGCTGCATAATAAGCCACAAAATAAATGAATCTTTTATTACAGCAGCATAATCTCACTCTTAGAAATGTACAAAAACGAACTAATCCAGCTATTCTGTTCAATAAATTTAAATGTAGCATTTTTAAAATTACTGCAGCACAGACTAACATCTGCATAACAACCACTAAACAATATCCTCAAGCTAGCTACTCATTTGGACTAATGGTGGAAATAATAATTTCTTCCCTACCATTAACAGAGGGAATGTGAGGAGAGGAAACAGAACTACTGTGTAAAAAGGTTTCACCCCATTCAAAATAAGAGCAACTATGGAAACGACTAACTACTTGAAGAATATTTAAGTCGATAATCAAAACTTCAACACAGATGTTGAATTTTATTCAACTGAAAGGTTACAAAACAACCACGTAAATTAGCGCTTTAATATTTATCCAGAAAAGTTTTCTCCAGGTGACCTAGGTGTGCTAAATGTTTTCAAAGTTAGCTAAAGCGCTACTACGGTAGTGAGTTAGTGGAAGTGTTCCCACCACTGCATATATTAATTATTTTAACCTGCCTTTCATTTTTACAAATTGTTTCTTTATCCTTTATTTTATTTCCTCTAAAAGTCATTTACTATGTTTATATTTGATGTCTGTAAATTGTTAGCGCTTTTGACACTGAAGTCAAATGTCTTGTTTGTTCCCACTATTTTAGCCAATAAAACTTATTGTAATTCTGAGGATGGTTTCAAGCTCCTGCTTCATCTCTTTCATTCGTTTCGCCCCTCCTCTTCTTCAATCATTGGGCATTTTCACCCTTTCTTGTTATTCTCTCTGCATTGAATTTGTAAATCTGCATCCGTTCAGGAATGATGTTGTCAAGGGCGACTTCCCATTTTCAACTTCTGTTGGATTTTAAATCTTTTTGGATTTCAAACTTTAATAAAATAAAATCTGTTGTTGTCTGACAACCAAAAATGATTACTGAATCAAATCTTTTCCAATAGTAACCATAGAATTATTGAAATTTAAAGAAAGTATTTTTATATATTAAGGAAGATGGTAACCTGATCAATCTCTGCGTTCAGGCTACAGCACCATGAGTCCACAGGAGGACAGCGAGAATCCGCCCGGAAACAACGACCCCCTCTCGGCAGGGGTCGACGTCGGTAACCACGACGACGACATGGACCTGGACACGCCCCCTCAGACAGCCGCGCTGCTGAGCCACAAGTTCCACCCGTACCGACACGTGCACACCCACCACCACCCGCTGCACACGCAGACACATCACCTGCAGGCCGCCGTGACTGTGCACAGCGTGGACGCAGAGTGCTGATGCTCCAGGGGATTGAACTAGTTTTTAATAAAAGACTATTTTTGTAAAACATTTGAGTTTAATGAGACGATCCACACTGTGTACTTCAAGGTTCAGATGAGTGGAGGAAGATTACCACAGCTGGACCCAGTACCTCAGAGCTGCTCGGATTCGCACTCTGAATTATGAATGATGCCACAATGTGTCGTCGTGGCAACATCTTCTTTCTCTCATCCCCTCTTTAATTCAGCCTAACTTAAAGCACATGCATAAGGCAGCCCTGCGCCAGTACGTGTAAGCAGTTGGGATTTCCAGTTTTTTCCATTTGAAGGATTCAGAACTCACAATTTTAATGAGAACAGGAAACAACTGGAGCCCAAAAACTTTGAGCAGAGACACAAATCTTTCAAGGTTGGGTCCAGTATGGAACTTTCTTGACTATAAATCCAGCCCAAAATAGGTGGCACCCCTTCAAAGGGCTCTTGCCCAGAGATTCACACCAGGGGTCAGCATATCTGAAAAACAGAAAAAAATATATTTTTTACTCCCTAACAAAGAGCTGCGTCTAGTGGAACTCTAACGTTACTTTTCTCTCAACTTTCTGGTCTCCAGAGTTTATCTGGGAGTTGTAGCCTTTCTCCAAAAAAGAGGCTTCTGGTGTCATCCAACATGCTGTCGGGTGATACCTGAACACTTTCATGAATGTTTGTGAATGTCAACATAGGGAAGAAAATTCTTCAACATTTTGCATAAATACATAAACACTTTATGAGTACAATATTATTTTTCTACTATTTATTAAAGACGTAGATCTTCAAGAGCTGACAAAGCAGTGAGGCAGTAAGTAATTTTGCAAACAGCGCATCAGATTTAAGGCTCATTACTTTTGCTTTTTTTCTGCCCTGAAAATATAAAAGAAAAACACCATTACATTTTTAGATCTATTTTTACTGTCATCATAGGTTAAATGAAACTGTTTTTTTTAATTGCAACAATATTTTTATATTGTGACATTTTTCACAAATTATTCATTTTCAGTCTCGTTCCATTTGCAGCTCATAAGGAGTTGGCTCTTTGGATTATAAAGGTTACACATCCCTGACATAGATGATGAAATAAAATTAGTTTTAAAGCTTGTTACCTTATGATAATCAGATTATGCAGCAGTAAAGATACCAGTTTAATATCAATTTAAGATGTTCTCTCTGTCAAACTTGAGAGGAAACGGAATGAATTGCAAGTATTTTTTTGTGCCATTTTCAAGCTTATTATGGTGAGAACAAACTCATGTTAAACTCAAAACATCATTAAACATGTTAAAATTGTGTAAGAAGCTTAATTTGGGGGTGAAAAAATTAAGACAGTGAGCCTTATTCTGTGTCATGACATGTAGCACATATTTCAGTTTTCCCGAGGTATGTGTATTGTTGTTCAGATGAAGCATTTTCGATGGAGGTGGAAAATTATTCTCCACAACTAAGACAGAATTTTTTGTGCTCGTTTAAAAGAAAAAGAAATATAAGTTCAACCTTTGGTAGATGGAGGAGCAGCAGCTGAAGCCAGCACCAGCAAAAAACCATTCCTGGCTTTAGTCACTGCCGGGGAGATTTGTGTCAGGATGATAATTGGGGGATCCTTTAAGAGTTCCTGGCGTAGGCGGACATTTTCTGTCCTGAATAGAAAAGCGGGAGAGGACGTTGTCTCACTACAACCTTTTTGCCTTTGAGGCCAAGCTGATGCTGCATGTGCTGCGTGTGAAGGCTGTGTGCATCGACGTCGTTCTTATCAGAATGGAAGGAAAGGAACGCTGCTGCTGGGCAGAGGTTTACACCCGACTGTCGGCTCCTCTGTGGTTAACCACTCAAACTGTTCGTTTGTTTTTATGTGTTTGTGTGTGTCAGAGAAAATGACAATGTGTGATGAATGTGTAATTATCCACCAGAAACACTTTCCTTGAAAGCATTATTTTTTTAAAATAGTGTTAGAGAATAATAGCTGAATTTATTATGAATGAAAATTCTCTGTTTCTCCCGAGAGGTTGCTTCTTTCCGTGCTTTTGTTTTGATCAGATCCTGTTGGTGTGGCATCTTATGGATGCCAAGATGTCTATTGTTCTGCAGAGATTCATTATAAAGTGTAAATACAGAGTCATGAATAGTTATTAATGTCCTGTACACTCATTTAAAAAAACAGCAAATGTTGATATTCAGATATTGAATCGTCTGTTCATGGTGTCTCGCTATATTTTTGATGCCTTGGATGTTTTTCTTTTATTTTTTAGGCTTATTTTTCTTTAGGTCCATATTGGATGGAAGTCAGTACTTGGGATTTTAATACACAGTTTATGTTTAAGAGAATTGTAGTTTTTAAAGGTTTATTATTGTGTGTCTTTGAAAACTATGTAAAATACAGAACAACTCTCCACACACTAAATTAGATTCGACAGTTTTTCATTAACGACCAAACCAAATGTTTCTGCCTAACTTTTAATGTGTTTCACTTTTTTTCCTTTGAGAAGAAAACTCTACAGAAGAGTTGCATCTTTTGATTCGAGTGGAACAGGCATACAGAAAATGGAAGCTTTTTTCCCTACAAACTGAAATCTACACCTTTTTGTTTCAGCAGTATTTCCAAACAGGCTTAAAAAATAGTGTGTTTATACAGAACACAGAATTACAAGTTATTGACTGAAGGAACATGTGTACGTCACCCAACCCCGCTCCCAATGTATCGTATACAGTTAACTGAGATTAATTGCAATGTGAATGTGATAAAGTGCATTTTACAGTTAAACTGTCTGTCTGTGATTCCTAAGATATCAGCATGATGTCAGACAGGAGGCTAAATGATTTCTAAATAACTTTTTATTCACTGCAGCGTCTTTGGTTTGAATCCTGTGAATGTTCTCTACTAATTGTGGGTTCTCTTCAGGTATTCCGGCTTCCTCCACCAATCCAAAAACATGAATGTTTAGTAGAGTTTTAAATCAGAACTACTGGAAATTTGCGTCAGTCCAACCACACATACATTCCAATTGATCCTACTTATCAAACAGTAGGATTAATAGTTATTCAAATTAGTTTAAAAAGTTTTCTGTCTAATTAAAACCAGCAGATTGCATCATGTCGTTCATTTGCAGCATTCCGTCCTAGATGAGCACATAGCAACAACAATCGATTGCATTGACTTTACAACAAACATGTAGAGACAGTGGAGAAGAAAAACCTCCCCTTTAACAGGAAGAACGTTCCAGAACCGGGCGCAGTACATCCAACAGCTATCTGCCACCACCAAACCTGGGGGTTTGAGAAAACAGAGCAGATACACAAAAAAGAAACAGAAGAGCTGATGTAGGAGTACTTTCCATGTTGATAAAAAATAAAAATTTAATGTCAGGAATGGGAGAACTTTCTATTGCTGGCAGCGTTATGTCAGCTAATGTACCTTCTGGAAGTTAGCGTAGCCAGACCAGATGTAGCTTCTATGGAGAAAAAAAGTAGTGCACATTTGAGAGTAGTGCAAGAAAAAAGTGGAGAAAAGTGGTCAATTTGACCTCCTGCAGTCTTTTGTTACTCCATTCCCTCCCTGTTGTCCCCTTCTCTCTCTGCCCTACTTCCTCTCCAGCTACTAATGAATAAAGGCCACTAGATTTGCAAAAACCTTCTTTTAAAAAGAAGCTACTGGAAATAAAACAGCTGAGGCTTTAACGTTCCACCTGGAATGAAACCTTTAGTTCATAAAGTCATAGAGGACAGATCAGGAGGTGGCGTGTTGATTTCTTCCACATAAGCAAATTTAATGTAAATTTCCATAAGGACTGCTTTGTAGCCTCACCTGGCACACAGGGCGGAAACGGCTTTAAAACACTACGGCCTTACGACTTTACTCCATCTCACTTTTTTATCCCTACAAAAACGAAAACAATGAATGGCTGAGAACTAATACAAAAAACCCTTAAAGGTTTTTGTATTAAGGCCACCACCAAACCAAGGTATCACTGCACCTTTAAGGGAAAGTCTGTTTGCTGCTCTACTCATGTGGCATATTAGAACAATCTGTGTACACAGAATATAGTAATTCCTAAGTGTGAGTTGCTCTAAAGCATTTCAGAGTTGAGCAGCTGGACTGAAATACAGATGGTCACACAGATTCTAGCTTCATCATAAAACTGGTCATACCAGAAATGAATGGAGAATATTAAAGATAAAATAATTAAATGTTATATTAGTGGTGATAAAAGTCACACACAAGGTTGGTACCAGTCCACATGGCAGTTGAGTCCAACCTGATGCTGGACTGGAGTGCAGGACACTGACCCTCAACATACAACCAGAGGAACAACGAAATGTCTTGGGATGGTCTACTCAAAGTCCAAATGTAAATTCATCTCCTAATTGGATTTGTTTTTAAATTCTCTCTGTTCAATCAAATTAAGTTAAAGATATTTTACAGAAAACAGGCATTTTAGTTTTGAGATATGCAAACCTGCTTGCAGCTATGATTGCAGTGGGAGGACCTTTATAGTGGTTTAATTCAGATTAAACCCATCCAATACTTTTACATGTCACTTATACTTGAGATCTGTTCTCCATGTGAGCTTAAAAACCAAATTCATATTACTTCCAACAGATAAATGCTGCTTCTTAACACACAAATGAAATAATAATAGCAAATAATAATTGTAGTAAAATTGTAGTAAAATGCTGAAAGCCTGAAAAAACCCTAATTTGATTTGTTTTTAGAGCTGCATAGTGAACTTTTAAGAATTTTAACAAATTGTTCAAATCCTTTGACATTTTAAAGTAACCCATTAAAATATCATTGAACACCTCTCCCACAAGTCTTCTTTTGTGAGCCAGGAAAAAATATCTGCAGTCTTTTTTTCCCCCCCTTTCTGTCCGTATGCCTCTGGTCTGTCATTGCTGGCCTTCTGTTCACATTTGCTAACAGCAGAGGAACGCTGTCTGAAGCCTTTCCAGCCTGCATTATTCTCTCTGGTTCATGCAGGGACAATCAGGACACCTACACTGCAAAGAGCTCCTCTTAAGAGGCATGTTGGCCTTATTTAGAGAGAAATCTTTTATGAGATGCACATTTCCTCCTTTCCTGAGCTGATAGAGCGTTCAGGTTTGGTTATCGGTTGTTTTCTTTCTTTACTGTATGAACAGAGTCCCAGTTTACAACTAGCAGGACGTCTAATTAATAAAAGTGAACGGAAAGGCATTGAAAAAGTTTCAGTCCCCAATGCAAATTAGATTTACTGGCAAAATTCCAGGTGGTTGCAGCAAACTAGTTTGACAAGATCGTTTTGTATAGTTAAATAAAGCTACTTAAACAAGTTCATCAAAAGTAAACACTAAATCTAGTTTCAGTTTTCTCTCCACTCAAATTTATTAAAAACCCCTGACTAGAATTAGCTTTAAAAAGTACGTGATGCAACCAATCAAAGGCTTTACTAGTTGCATCAGGTAGAAATAGAACACCTTTACATCTGGACTGTTGATGGTTTCATTACATGCTAGAAATAATTATGGCCAAAATTATCAGAGAAGAGATCCTGCACAAACAATGAGGAGGATTCCAGAAAGAAAACAAAGTCCCTGACTGTTCCCGGAGACACAGATGGAAATTCTCAAGTTAAACAAACAGTGGCTGCACCATGTAGATGTGACAAAAAGCTACATCCAAAATGTGCTTACATCAGATTCCATGCCTCCTCAGGAATCTGCTACCAGATAGTGTTGCTCTGGTAGCAGATTTCTGAGGAGGCCTGGAGTCAAAAAAAACTTTTGACTGACCCCCAAAAAACTGCTGTAAGACTTGATGGCAGCAATTTTCACAGTGATTCACATGTAAACTCTGAACAGTCCCATTCCCGTATACCAAGTTGTGCTCCTCTGCGAACACAAAAGCATAAGAAAAGTCAGGTCCAACTTGTTCACAATTGGACAAGTTAGTGTAGAAGGTTTTGTGTTTTGTGTTCTGTGGAGCAATGAATGAACAAAAACTATTTAGGCCTACACTGCACAAACACAAAGTGCAAATATCTTAGTAAATAAGACAAAACTAACTTACAAGTTACCTTTCAGTAGCTAATAGGAACTTGTTTGAAAGAATTTGAACAAATTGTTAAAGTATTTTGACATTTTCATCAATATTGCTTAATATTGATGAAAAGGTGCTAGCTATAAAAAGTCCTGTTCCACTTCCAGACTATTTCACTTTCACTTAATACTTTTTTCAGGTAATAACATCCAGCTGCTGCTTTACTAGGCATAAAAGATGCTTGTCATGAAAGGGCTGAATAATTTTAAGACTGCAGTAATCTGTAAAAGTGGAGAAACCACTTTTAATATTACTCAAATTAAGATATTTAAATAACCTTTGCTTGTGTCTCCTGCAAATAGCTGCTAGTTTGTGCAGTTTTTTCTAAGCTATTATGCCTAGAAACTTAATTTGCAGAGGATAATAGAATAATGGAGGGTCCAACTACATTGATGCAATGAAATGTCCTCATTATGAATCTCTCACCATCAAAATCAGTCAATTTAATGCCTGTCAAACACTCCAGGCTTTATTATTTATGTATTAAAAAGAACAGTAGCACCTCTCTGTGTGCCTACCTCCTTTTACTGTCTGAGTAAACATCCTCCTCAAGTCTGTTGAGCTGTGACTCTTGACCTTTGTATTGAAAAATGGGTCATTTTGGCATTAAGTGGCCTTTTGGACAACATGGATTTCTCAAAAGCAATGTTTCTTCCAATATGTTTGAAGCTGCGGGTCATGGGTCGAGCTATTTGTTGGGGGTGTGGGTGTGTGTGGGGGTGGAGGAAGAATAGGGTGAATAGTGGAACTGCCTGGAAGACATGATCAGTTATTTATGAGGCCTTTCTGTACATGCGGTGTTTCCTGCCAGGGGATCTGGGGAAACGAGCACAGATGGAGAGGCAACATGGTTCTGACAGTATGCAACAAGACAGTGCCTTTTGATTTGGGGCAACAAATCAAAAGGCATTTTGGTTTGTTGAATATAAGACGGATATCTGCTGTAGTGTTGGTCTGGTTTTTAGACAATGTCCAATATCAAACACGTAAAAACACAGCACAACTCTCAGTGGCAACTTTTTTTCCATTTATTTATTTTTATTTTACGAGGATGATTTTCCTTAAAATAAAACTATTATTTGGGCACAACTGTGAATTTGTATCCAAATGCCTCACGAAGCGAGGCTGTATGAGGCATTTACATGCAGTCAGTATTTTACCTGTAACAAGCAGTCAGTGAGTGATTTGGAGAGTGATGACGTTTATTATTGTGTGTCTACGGGGACTCAAGTTTACAACTTAAGTACCTTGCAAAAGTATCCTTAGTCATGTTTTACACTTTAGAACTTAAACACCCGCAGACATTAATGCATTTTATTGGTGTTCTTGAGTGAAAGACCAACACAAAGAAATTCTCTAAACTCTCTAAATGCAACTTATTAAATTGTGAGTTACTTCTTCATGAAGACACAAATCATAACTTTCACAAATGCACTTCTACTTCTACATTGGCTCTAGAGTAAAACACTGAACGGATCTTATTCAAGGACCTTTAAAAGGACTTCTGTGCACTTACAAGTTTCATTTAAAAGAATTCATTCACTCACACCTTTTGAAAGTTTGCCTTATTTTTATTAAGTCATACTGTGTGCATGAGTATGTGGTGTATTACTAAAAGTAGTGTAATCGTTGTCTAAACTGAACTCATTGCTACAATGTAATTAGTTTCACCTTGAGGTAAAAAAGTACTTTGAGGACCTGACAGATGGGAGCTCTCTCCTCACGTCCCAAATATCTGATCTGTTAGTCTGAATTCACTCAACTCTGCTCTTCAAAGCCATGCATGTTTCTCCCTGTCAGCTTCCTCCTGCTCTCCCTCCATCCCTGGAGCTGTCTGCTGCTCCCTGTCAGGGAAAACACTGAATTAGAGCACTGAGCTCGGTGTCCAAGCACCCTCGGGTCATTTCAGTCAGTCTCCGCTCTGCCAACCGGTGCAGCAGACATGCACCAGCAGCACTTTGTGTGTGTGCGTGTGTGTGTGTGTGTGTGTGTGTCATCTAGTTCCCCAGTCCTACTTTCCTAAATGCATATTAGCAATGTGATGATCTGGATCCTGCATGCAACGGAGAATATTTGCAGTTTGCTACTGATTTGACTTTGCTGTTTTGTCCCTTTGATTTTGTGAAAAACACAGAAGATCTTCTTGATGTTTGATATATTTTTCATTAAAGAAGCCTCCTTTATGCTCTAATGATGCAGTATGTTCATGGCTACTGTAATTAGGACATGAATTGGGCAGGGAGCTCTTTTGGATATTGCCCCCATGTGTTCGGGTCAGCTGTTTTTAGTGGGTCACACGTCCTCTAATCTCTGCTTTGCCATAAGAGAAATGAATCCACTCTGCACCGGTGACAGTTTATGTTGCGTCTGCAGAAGGATTGGTTGATGTGGACCAGGGTTATAACAGTTTTCGGTTTTTCATTATAGTTTAGTTATATTATAGTTAGGTTAGTTTTAATTACTTTTCAGATGTTTCCTTGTTTTTATCAGTTGTTATTAGTTAAATATTAAGTTTTAGTTTAGTTTTTATTAGTTATAATAGTATTTTTAGTTTTTTCATACTTGGTTAATTTTTAGGTGTAGAATTCGACAAGTGTTGTATTATCATTGTGTATACATTGATTGGGTATTGAATACTCAATAGAAGATACTAACTGACTCTGGTGTGTTTTCCCAACTTTTGCTGTTGCCATTTTGCAGAATAGTGTAAGCGGCGCCAGGAGAAGTTTGGAGTGTCGTAATTTACTGACAGCTGACATAAACTGCTTGTGTTGGGGGGAGGTGGGATTTATTTCACTTTAGTTCGAAAGGCTAATAAATATATTTATAAACATGAAAACTAAGGATGTTATATCCATAATTTCAGTAGGTGTTAGTTATACAAATACACAATATAGTTCCAGTGATAGTTTTTCCAAATTTATTACTGGTTTTATTTATTTTAGTTAACGAAAAATTTTTGTCAATTGCATTTTTTGTTATTTTGTTAGTTTTAGTTATATATAAAAACTTTGAGTTTTATCACAATATTTAGTGAGACTCATGATAACGATAAAAATCACGATGACAACTATTTATGACTGTGACTGCATGACAGCAATAATATCTCCACAAATATAAATACTGCTCTTGAAAAAATTGTAATATGCTTGTTTAGGACAGCAGTCACATAAAGAAGTTTGATTTGTATCACTCACTGTATAACTGTGTTTAATCATTTTCAAATGTATTGGTATCAATGATACTCTCAATGTAAAAACAGTGGAGAAAATAGTGAAAACTAACAATTCCAACAATACAGACAGTTTTTGAGTTTTAAACATCATTAATTGGAATTTATTGTGACAACGAAACGTCTAAACCTTATCATGATGATAAATTTATCACGATAAATCATAAATGATACAATATATGTCTACCACTAGTCTACAGACACAGCTGCAGATCATTTTCCAACCAACTCTTCCATTTCTGGAAGGAATGCAGGATGATCATATCCATAATCACTCTGTTCAATCTACATGCACATGTGCATTTGCTAATCTTCCAACTCCTCCACACAATGAGCCACTTTGACGTTCAAGGTAAACCCTTCCTCTCTCCCTCCCTCCCTCCCGGCCCCTCCTGCTCTCTCTCCCTCTCTGTCCTCACGCCCACTGAGCTCGTCCCAGGTGCCCGCTTTGCCTGCTCAGCCACTCAGCCCACCCACGCCCTCGCACTCTTCAGTCCCAGCGAGCAGCAGCACCAAACGTGTTCCCGCTTTCTTCTACTCCTCTCCACCGCCACCCACTCCAAAGGGCTGTGAATCACCGGCTGACACGCTGCATTGGCAGGGCTCTTGTGTTTTACACAGAGAACGTCTAACATCGCTTCTCCTCTCAGTTTGTGAAGCACAGTCCATTATAACAAGAGGCTGACTTTCTGCATAGGTAAAAAGCTTTGGAAGGATGGTTTGCATAACCGCACCATGTGGGGCGTTTGCAGGCCGATGTGATTTATCCGTAACACTCTGCCGGCACGCATTTTGCCAAGGGACCGAGAGAAGAAATTAATTGTTCTCTCATGGAAACGTTGTTTAGCACTAAGTGGGGTGATTCATGCGTCTCCAAAAAAATCAGCCTGTTTAAGTGACAGGCAAGTCCTTGTTGTCTTTCCACAAACCCATTGCTCAGTGATTCATGTCCATCAATCTGTCCACCATCACTACTCACTGTAGAAGCAACACAAAGCCTAAAACCGGGAATTTCATCATCGTTTTTACAATTAAAATTGTCTGCTTCATCTCTTTGACCTTTATTTGCATCAATGTTATCCAGACCTAAAAGCATTTGAGAATCAACGACAAGACTTAAAAATGTATAATCTCAGATGCTTTCCATGCAGTCAGACTGACTTGGAGGTTTGTTGCAGAAAAGAATGGACAAAAGAAATTTTCCAGATGTGTAAAACTGGAAAAGACCCATCCCCAAAATACTTATAGCTATATTGGTTGAGAAAACATTGAGACACATCAGTGTCACAATAAAGAAAAATGTGCTTTAATGTTCGTGATTCTCATGAGAAACTGTGTTTTGGTATTTTTAGTACTGAAAATGAAACTGAACAAACCAAGAGCCAAATTACAAACTTGCTTCATTTTGAAACAGAGCTACACACATTGCCCTTTCTTTGGCCTTTCTGCTTTGGAGTGGACTGAGTACAAGCCTAATTGAAGCGTTCAAACAGTCCACACACTGTACAGTCACTGAGTTTTAGTTACACTGGCTCAGCCACTTGGCAATGTGAGATCATTTTCACCCACTGACAACTGTGATTGTCTGGACTTCGATCTGCCAAGAAACACTCCACACAGATGGCAAGAGAGAGAACGAAGAGCCCGATTTCACCGTCTCCAAAAGGCCTCGGCACAATTGTGGTCTAAATATTTCCTAAGTGGGTTGATGTGTGCTAGTTGACATGCTTGTGTGTCTATAAGAATGTGGATGCAGCATGTGAATGTGAGTTTACAGCGTGTGTTCCTGTAAGCGACTCACGCTGCCTGCGGAAGCTACATGGGCATTGTGAGGACTCGGCAGGGAGCTCTGCTCCCCTTGTGTTTGCCAGGAGCAGATTTCCACCCACGGTGGGCAGGGAGGCAGGCTGGCTCAGTTGGCTGCTAGGTTGGCATTCACTGGATGACTTGGGTAGACAGGAGGGAAGGCACACAGGCATTCATAGCCACATAAAGCACACAGAGAGCAGGAGAGCTGTGGTGGCTAAAAGCAATTCTGCTCTGAATGCCTTTTTTCCCCTTCAGAACTGTGCTGCTAGATGAGAATGAGAGCTGAAATGTAGACGTTCTTTATAGAAACACAAAACATTTTATAGATGCTACATGTGGTTCATTTGATTCGTCTTTTCTTTTTGCCTAAAATGAGGCTCAGAAAAGTTTTAGGTTGAATAGAAACAAAGGTGAACTCTGACTAAGCTTATTTGCAGTACACTGAACAGACAGTTGGGGGCGCAACTAGTTCGAGGTGCCAGCTGCAAAAATCAACTAACAATTTTGTTTTTTCAAACTACATTTAAAAACTTATTTTACTTTTTTTCACATAAGTAATGTTCATAAATAGATGCAAACACTGCAACATTAACTTGAATCATTACTCCATTGATTAAGAATAACCCCAGACAAAAGAATATGGATTAAACTATTATATTATATATTATAAGGGAGGTGATATAAAGTAAATATAAAATAATATTTTTCGCTGTCCCTAGAAGGGTAAATGATTAGATCTGAATAGTTTAAATTAATGTTATTATTGCGTTTATTCTGGCTTGTTGGGACGCACACGCCTCCCACCTGCTCTCTCTCTTTCTCTCGCTGTCTATATTTCTCTACCTCTCTCTCTCTCTTTAAACACTTTTCTCTCAGCTTCCCAAGATGGCGGCAGCCTCGTCCATCCAGCCGCCGAGCGTTCACTCTTCTCTCAACCGGGATAGCGTGCTCTCCCCGGACATGGACAGCCCCGAAAGCCGGCAGCCGGAGGATGAGGAGGCGGCGGGGGCCGCCGCAGCGCAGCCCTCCGAGCCGGGCGTCAGCCTCCGCGACCTGCCGGACCTGGACCCGGAGGAGATCGAGAGGAGGCTGGCCAAAACTCGCCGGGAGCTGAGCAACAGGAGGAAAATCCTCATCAAAAACCTGCCGCCCGACACCTCCAACCAGGTACGCCAACAGGAAACTGGTGCAAAAAGTTAACAGTGTGCTGTTTACTTTGAGTTTTTTGCGCAGCAGGGAGACCCGGGAGTAACTTCACGACTCTGAGGTCCAGTTTGCATGACGCTCTTTTTAAACGGCAAAATGTGAAAAATGATTAGTTTATAAGAAAGTCATTCATAAACCCCAGAGGTGATGCGACCAGACGGTTCCCCACCCTAAAATAAAAACTTTTAAAGCAACTTTAGGAATGCTAGTGTACTTATTCCAGAAAATAAAATAAAATATAATTCACTTGCCACTTTACTCACGAATGTTTTAAATGTGACTAGTTAAAGCTGGTCTTTTATTTTATTTTTATTTTTTTTTTGCAAATGTGAAAAATCAAAATCCATCTATAAAATTTAACACACTTAATTAAAAAGTAAATAAAAGGACAGATTAAGAGCTAATATCTGCAAAGTTTAGGGAGAAATCCTGTGTGGATCAGTGGTTAAAAGTAGTCATCTTCTAATTGAAGGTTGTAGGTTTGATTCAAACTTCCTGTAAGGTAGTTACTCAGAGGTTTACCAACTGATATGTGTATAATATGGGTGTTTGAGTTCTCAGTATTTCCTACCAATGGGTACTGAAAACATAAAGTGGAAGTGCATTTTTCCATTTATTCTTCATTAAAGGGAGGAAACACCAGCTAGTTTTTCATTTCAATAAAGGAGCTAGTAAAATATGTGTGCAATTTATTTTACGCAAAGTGATGTATTTTAACTGTTTATTTATCTTAATGTTGACAATTATGGCTTAGAATTATCAAAAACCCCAAGCTCAGTTTTTCAGAATGTTAAAATGCGAAGTTAGACTGATGGGTAAAACAGATTTTCAGCAGAGAAATGTTACTTTACATGTTGCACCCTGCACAATTATGGAGACGACAGCAGACTTGACAGTTGTTCTGTAGCCTGTTGTTGATAACCTCTGTGAGGAAGGATAAGCCATAAAAACTCATTGCTGTTGAAACTGGCTGCCTGCACTACTACATCCACACATTATAATGGAAAATAGAGTGAAATAAAAAATTAGTGATAAAAATCTAGCACAAACACAGGAAATAACTGCCACTGTAAGATGTTTGGGTTACAAAGCCCAATTAAGACTTTGAGTTTTGCAAGCCATGGTCTGTGCCTAGAGTCATTGCTGATACAGATGCAGTGGGCTACAATCATTGGATTCCTTGTGCTAAGCTACAGCTGTCAGAACCAGATACAGCTATTATAGAGTGCCAGAGTCCGGAGGAAGAAAGGAGAAGCCAATAATCCAAACTGCTTGAGGTCCAGAGTGAGGCCAGGTCAGATGTTGATCTTTGATGGTGGTCCTAAACCACCCTAAACCCTGTATTTTCGCTCTAGATTTATACCTCTTGACCATAAGTTACTGTGTTTCCATTATGAATGTGTGCAAAACTTTGTCAATATTCCTCTAAGGTTGAAGGCACAAAATTTCACAATTGGGTTGTTTCCATTTAATAAGAAACGTGATTAAAATCCCACATGAAAAGTTTGTTCACGTGATAAGCCATTAAGAAATATGCCGCGCCATTATGCTCCAACTGCTTCTTGTCACCGTCTTTTTTATGGTTTGCGGCAGTGGCAACATCTGGTTGTTGATCATGTGGCTCGTGCGATGCGAGCCACGTCACACAAGTGTTTTTGCAAAACTTATTTTGCAGTTTTGCAAAAAAAAATAACAAAACAATTTTGATACGGAAAAAAACTACCCCTTCCAAATGGCAAAACTTTTTATTGAAAAAGAAGAGTGTTATTTTGAGATTGGCATCATTCTGTGAAGACAGTTTATTTTTGTAATTTCAATTTGTGTAACTTTATGGTTAATGGAAATGCAGCTAGTGAGAGTAGAATGTAAACAGAATGCTACATCTCGAACTTTTCTTTTTGACCATTCAGACATGGATCAGTTGCCTGTGTTAAGGTATTCTGAACTTCTTAAAAGTTGGAAATGGTTTCAGATCAGAAAAAAAGTCAATAGTACCAGCCTCAGTGGAGGAAGTGTTAAAGTGACCTGAGTTTTCTCTGGCAGCACAAAGCGTACAGGATCATCCAGAGGCTCCTCCTCCACCTGTTGCTATTCACTGCATTTTTACTGGTTGTTAGGTTTCCATTTTTGTCCTGCTTTCACTTTATTCATTTTAGCCACCCCAAACTTTTCTCACGGGTACCAGGTGAAAAATGGAAATGGAAAATAGAGTCAATGTTTAAAACCGTTTCTTTCAGATTCCTGTAATTAAGGCCAAATCCACTCAATGTACACATATATATTTTACATGCACTTCTTTCTCTGCTTTTAAAGACTACGGAGTGACTTCACTGTTTATAACTTCATGGCCTTTCTGATTTCCCCCGCTGAGCGTCATTCATCACTTGTGTCAGCATGCAGGCCTCCAAGAGGCAGCGTGTCGAGCCTGCGCCGGTGGCGTGTGTTCCTCCAGGCTTGTAGCGCCAAGCATTCTTCCAGAGGCTCGCTGCCAAGGAGAGCCAGCGCTCTGTCGGAGCGTCGGTTCGTGTGCGCAAGTGCAAGGAGAGATGGAGTGTGAAAGAGCGTGACTGCATGGTGTGTGTGAGAAATGACAAGAAGAGGGGAGAAAAAGGGAAAAGTCGCTTGGATTTAGATGAAGCAGCAGATGTGGAAATTTTTTGCTTTGTGTTATCTACATCGTTCATGTGTCAGGCCGAGTTTTGAGAAAGGCAGAGCAGCATGGAGTCAATTCAAAGGAGTCATTCTGACTTTTTGACGTTTGTCTGCGTTAGTTTCAGCTGGTTGTGGGTCTGTTCAGATGACATGGGCTTTAGTTTTACAGAGGAATTTGTTCAAATAGAAATGCTCTGAAGAAAAACAAAAAGAACACCACATTGCAATTCTCAAATAGTGAACAAAGACTTACCAAGATTTTAAAAAGTTGGTTCCAAAATCTGTTAAAATGTTTCGTCGTCTTTGGTTTTAATGAAAGAAAGTTGTGAAGTGACCATCATTTTCTCAGTCTGTGAAGTGTAGTGTAATACTATTCAGTGAAGTTCCAACCCCGACTGTTTGCTACACACTGCTGGTCAGCAGGCTGAAAGAACACTACTAAAGTTGGTCATACTTTGGATGGATGTCCAAACTGAATGTTGAGATAACAGTATAACTGGTAGTACATCAACTAATTTGAATTATTTTATGTCTTTCTGCTCTGGTTTAATGTCAAACATTAACCCCAGATAAAAAGAAGTCTATCAAATTACTGGGGGAAAAAAAAATCATTCTTTCATGTCAACGAGAAGGTTTTATTGTACATGTTTCCTCTGGTTGGCATTAGCTGGTTTGCTAAATAAAAACTTGTAGTTTCTTAATGATTTCACCACCTTACCTCTTTTTTATGTTATAAAACCTGCTATGCTAAGTTTAAAAAAGTGTAAATACATTCCAGACATAGAGCATCTGAATGTATGGTACATAATTAGCTAATACTTCTGTGCTTCCATACAGCTCCATTTCCCCCATTTAGCCACAAACCAGGGAGCCCTCTGCTGCAGACTGGATAAGTGTGAGTGCATGGTACAGTATGTCAAATATATGGTCTATTGACAGTCTTCATCTCAGAGAGAGGTGGGGAAGGGGAAAGAAGGATGAGGAAGGGTTGGGTTTAGAATGAAAATGAAGTAACTTTGTGGGAGCTATTTGGTGGTGAGGATATGAGTCAAATCTTTTTCTATAAGTACCTTTAATAGTTTTCTAATGATTTATTAAAGCACTCTGAGCAGGGCTATCATATGTTTGTTCCCCATATGTGCATTATTTCTCAAGTGCTCATTAGTTTAGGTTATTTTTGGCCACTATGTAGCAAAATTGAACTATATGAAATTCCAGGTTGGTGACTGTTTACTGGTATATGTTGTCGCCAAAAATCTTGATGGGTCCATGAACCATAGATTAAATATTTGTACTGTATGTACAAAATGGATGTCATCATTGCAGAATAAATAAATTATTACAATATATCTTTTAAATTTGCTCATCATGTCTATGAAGAAAGTATGGAGTTAAAGTAAATTGCTATTCCAGGAAGAACTAATATTGGGAAATGAATGCCAACATTTCTGGTCTTTATTTTTTTATTATTGTCCTGACACAAACAAAACACAAAATATACACTCAATAATGATATTTTATTATATATTATTTAACATGCTTAAAGAAGCATGTTGTATAGTCTTAATAACTTTTTAAAACTAGAGATTAGTATCTTTATGTAAAAGATTTTAAGTTACCTATTGGCCTGTTATAGGAGCCTCTTCTTTAGCCGTTAAATATTTTACATTGTGCTCCGACTTTAAATCAAGTGCCAACGGACACAAGTGCCAGGATGTACTGGTAGAAATAGAAAAAGTTGCTTTACTGTTCTTTAATGAGTTTGTAGTAACTAAACTACTAAAAGCTGAAGGTTTCTTTGATGACTTTTATATTTTCTTCCTAAATCAGTTCTATATTTATATATATTTTTTCATGGTTGATCTAATTCAGCACTGGAAGCAGACGTTTCCTGGTCTAATTATTGAAGTTTTAATTATTGATGCCATATGCACAGCTCACTCTGCCTGGCACAGTGGGGTTACAGTGTGAAATGTCTTCTGTAATTTTTACTGGAGAAAAAAATCTGATCAATTTTCAAAACAAAATGTTTGGTAGTATCTGATATCAGACAACTGAATCAACTTAAGGGTTGGTTAGCAATGACTGCTGTGGAAAATTGTAATCAATAGTCATGTTGTTGTTTTAGACATTGGACACGGAACAAAGAATGACACACTGAATATATTCAAAGTCAGCTGCTGATTAAATTTCATAGCTGTTTCTAAGAAAAATGACTGAGATGAATGTTTTGTGTCAACATCCTTTAGAATGTGCAAAAATGATAAGGTTAAAAAAATTGCCTGCATGCAAATGCCTGAATAGACCTTTATTATTCAATAACACATTCACATTTGGTGGGTGGGCTCTGATCTCATTGCTCCATGGAAATGCTTTTCAACATGTCATGGAGTGATGGTTGCGTTTCTAACCCCCAAATCACATCTGCCACATGTCAAGTGTAGAGAGGGTCTCTGACCTCGGAGCCCCAAGTGCCTGAAGAAAACCAAACTCATTTGTGATTCATTCAATGCATAAAATGGCACTATTACCAACATATTACATCTAAGATTGATATAGTTCGCCTCCATCATGACCAGACATGCATAACTTCTTTTTGTTTTTCCTGGTTTGCATAAAAATGTATTTCATAAAATGCCAGCCTACTCTGTAAATATTTAGTTTTCATATCCATAAAGCTATACATACTAAATAAATAGTAGTTGCTTACATAAACTTGTGTTGGTTGGATCCAAGTTTGACCTTTACATGTTGACATGTTCTACACCACGAGTACGTGTCCAGTTGTTTCTGCATACTGCTAAGCCCAAATGTATTCAAATAGGATAAAGCATTAAGTTCAAACACAACTTCCTCCTCTCTATCCTCCTCCTCCTCTTCACTTTACATGCTGGGGTCCATCTGTGTCAGGAGCAGATGTTCAGGCAGTGTGCAGCTCCTGACAGTGGGCAGCCTGCGGCCCCTTTTCTTACCTTTTGAGTCTGTGTGCTCTCGCTTTAATTGTACCTGTTTAATGTGGCAGAATTGCCTTGAGGTTTTGCGTGTCTTTTGGAATTGCACACATTTAAAAATACACCTGTCATGGTGTATTCTGAGCCAAAGTGTTATCTTAAAATTGGATTACAGGATGTGCAAATCTGAAAAGTGACTGTGTAACCTTTAGACAGACCAGTGAAAAAACAGTTAGATGTTGCAGTTTGGAAGAATTTCAAGGCAGTCTTATGTGCAGTAACCTGTTTAGAGAAACTAAAATGATTTTTTTTTTTAAACATATTTTCTGTTGGAGAAATCTACTAATCACTGTCTGTATCACTTCTGTACTTGAATGTAAACATGTAAGCATAATGGTGCATAATGATCAGTCTATTATGCTGATCATAAACTGTTAAATAAGCAACATTTACTCTACCATCCTTCTCAACACGGGTGTGCCTCAAGGCTGTGTGCTTAGCCTAATCATCTTTGTATGCATAAGACGTCACAGTCTTTCCTTGAGTTTGTAGGCGATACAACCACTGTAGGCCTGGTCTCTGACAAAAACCAAAGCGGCCATGTAGAGGTCCATGTGCTGTCTAGTATAAAGAAGAGAGAGGATTGCACATTTTAAATCCTTCATCTACTTGCTCTTGACTGATGGTTCAGTTCTTCACAGTAAAAAACAAAAACATTATTTTCTTTTTAAGATCTTTACAAAGACATTGGCTGCAAAACATTTTTTAACCACCACAGCATAGAATTTGTCTTCACACTGTTTTGTAGAGTGTGTTTTTCCAGCTGCACTGCTACAGGCAGACGGAGCCTGCAGCTGATAATCAAGACACCAAAATGGATGATGAGGTTACCACATCCGAAGCTTGAGGACATCTACACAGCTTGTCTGAAGAGCTGGCCAAATGGCATCATTAGTGGCTCAACTCACTCTGGACAATCACTTTTTTCACTCTTCCATCAAAAACAGTTTCTCGCATCAGAGGTCACAGCACCTTCTGAACCTCCGCAGCTCTCGGCAACGACACTTTGATCTTTGAACCTTTACATATTGTACTTAAAATCATGTGTTTAAATGTCTTTTGACAATATTATCATATTTAGAATTATGTTTCAATGTTTTTGTCTTTGGAATAACAAAGACACATTTCTATTCTGTTCTGTTTTGTAATGTCCACAATGGGATTTCCCCATATGGTGTAAGTTTATTTTAATATTTTGGATAATCATATTCAATTCAAATTCATGCACAAATGTACAATGGAGTTCTTACTCTGTCAGTCCTCAACAACAGACACAATGCCTAAATAGATAAGGTATTTATAAAAGACCAGATGTAGAATGTAAACTAAAAAAACAGTTAAACAAATATGGCAACAGGAGATGCTAGCCATAACATCTCCCTTATAATCATTTATAAGGGTCCATAAATAATTATGGGCCCATAAATAATTATGGGCCCTTATTTATAAATGTATTGAAACTAAAACCCCACAAGGGTTTGGGTGTTTAAACACATCAGTCAACCTCATGTACTTTGCATTTTTTTAACCTGTAAATAGTGAGAATTTCTTGCATATTTTAGGCATTTTAAGTGTAGTTTTTTTTAAGCTATTTTATCCTACTGTAAAACACTGAGCAGGGTTTGCAATGCAGCATTGACTATCCAGATAATTCATGTGATTTTTGTATTTTGGCATTGGCTCTTCTCAACTGGTAAGCCAGTTATGGGAGCCATTTGGTTAACCTAGAAATCCGACTCTTTGTGAACAGCTCTTTGTAACCCGATAACACAATAAGCGCTCATATTTTTCACATCACATGATCCCACTGAGATTCAAAGCTTATCTGTCAGATGGCAGAAGTGGGAATTGCGCTGACAGGATAAAAGCTTTGGAAGTAACCTCGAAAGAAAAGGATTGACGGGATAAGTGCAGGTGGAGTGAAGAGGAGACTAATTGGATAAAAGACTAAAAGAAAATAATGAGTGTGTGGTCATGTGTGATGTTGAGGAAAGGTGGCTTTGTTTTTGGTTGAACCAACAGGGATCTCGTTCATTGAGAGGAATATTTTTATCTTTCAAAAAAGGAAACACTTTTCACTCTTGTTCATGTTTTTTTTTCTTTCTTTCTGTTGTGATTAAACTCTGTTACTGTACTTCTTTCCTACTGTTCACATCAGCTGCCATCACTTTGTGAACATGGATGTGTGTCATGGGACCATTGAAGGGGTTGTTGCCACTGCATTGGATCCCACACGTTCCTCTTCGCTACAACTCTCCACCCTTGGTGTTTATACATTAGCAGCACATGCTTGCATCAGAGGGTGCTAATGATGGTGCTATGAGCTGGCGCAGTCATTTTGATGTACGTTTGACTTGTGTGTTTGACCTTCCTGTGGAGGGGGAGACCTACAGTGATCACAAACCCCGTGATTACATGACGCATGGTGGAATAACAGTCAGATGTAATGGTTGTGTCAGATTGGCAAACACTCTGCTGGGTCCATTTGACTCAACTGCTAACAATCAGATCAGTGGGAGAAAACCTGTAGACGTTTAAAGCAGTCAGATCAGAGAAGAAAACCAGCTAAGGTTCCATGTCTAAGCCAGAAACTACAGCCAGTCCACAAAAATGACAACAAAGTGTAAATATACACACTGCTGCTTATTGTCATAAGCCAAAAATACCAGCTTGAAGCTATCAAGTCTTCTTAACTGTTTATGTTCATAAATCTCCTTTGAGAATGTTAGTTTGTTCTCTGGAAACATTGAAGCCTATCATCCTGTCACTCTAAAGAGGGAAGACTTTGTGTACAGTGAAGCAATTTCATACCTTAACTTTTAGGACTGCAATAGTCGTGGTCATTCATATATATAAATAAATGTTATATATATATGTATATATATATATAGATAGATAGATATTACATTAAGACCACAGGCAACATCACTTTCTACATGAGTGACAAAGCAATTATTGTAAAACAGCGGTTTACGGTTTTAGAACAGAACAAAATTATGAAAAAGTGACACATTCCACTTTTCCATAATTTGAAAAACTCGAATGTGTCAACTTTCAACTTGATATAACACTAAAATTGTCTTTAGTATTGTGCATGATGAGCACAGCTTGTTCTTACCAAAACAGCCGTCTCTGCTTATTCTCTAAAATCTTTAGCTCTTTGCCTTAATTTTCAGGTTTCCACAAGACAACCAACCTTTGTAAATCTAATGTGCTCCATGATGCACAGACATTAAAAATAAGGGCACATTGATAAAAAGAATTTGGGCTAATGTCAATATCTAATATAATATTGCTGTAAAGGGGGGCTCCACTATACACCATCTAATGCAGGGGTCTCAAACTCAATTTACCCGGGGGCCGCTGGAGGTAGAGTCTGGGTGAGGCTGGGCCGCATTCACACACACGGTCTCCTCAGCCGAACCTTTCTGATTGCCTATTACCATATTTGGCCGTAGTCAGGCGCTGTAACAGCCGTAATTGTGTAGTGTCTCTTTAAGATACTCTAGTATTGCTAATGATGTCAGAAGTATGCGCCACGGCTTCTCTGTAGAGAGCGTGGGAGAAACGTGCTAGACGGACATGTTAGCTCCCTAACTTTTTAGTAATGTTACGGGTTGTTTGGACGCTGCTCAATTTTCATGTCTGATAATATAGCAGCCGTTCAACCGGCTTTGTAAGGTTGGTGAAGAGCGTATTTATTAAAGGACAACACTGTGGAATTCCCAGTACCAGTGTGGTTGTGAGTTTTTGACCGTCCTGACGAATCTGCCGCCTCCTCTCCTCCCTTAAACACAACCCAAGCGTTGCAGCGCCTAACCTTAATTACGTTAAACTGATCAGCAACTTCCGGGTCCAGACTGGATGCTGAAGCACGTGAAGAGGGAGCGGCCGCGGAAATTGCGCATGTACCGCATGCAAATAATGACAAATAGAAAATGCAAATAGGCCCGGCCGATGTCCCGCCCCCGAGAGCAATATACTCCACCGTGTTTGGTAAGTTCGTTCAGTTCCGCACACAACACTGAAAAGTGCCAATTATATCAAACTCGCGGGCCGCACTAACATTAAACTTTCATATTAAGGCGGGGGCCACAAACTATCGTCCCGAGGGCCACAGTTGGCCCGCGGGCCGCGAGTTTGAGACCCCTGATCTAATGGGAGAATTTCAAGAGAAAAAAATCCAATTTTCTATCCTTGTCGGGAATGTAAATTGAAACTCTAAAGTTTGCTAAATACCATCCTCTTATTGTAACTGTGTTTTGATCTGAAACCAAGCTGAAGTATTTCAGTAACAAACACACAAAGTGTGTTTGACCCGAAACAAAATATGCACGTGTGGCAAAACTGTTAAGCATGGTGGAGGATCTGTGATGCCATGGGCCTCTGACCCATCCAATGGCATTAATAAACTTGTTAACATGCATGTTATCTAGGCATTGGAATAGTTATAATTTAAATACTATTCAGTTGTCTATGGGATCATTTACTGTAGGTTTGTAGGTTCCTGTTTCCAGGATAATATGCAAGCCTTGAGCTAAATAGCTAAAGTCCTGTCATCAGTCATTCATCCATTACCTGTAAAAAAATTATTAATAATAGTTTTGGTAAAAGTGTAGATTCTATTACTTTCTTATCAGATTTTATAATTGCTTACTGAGATAAATGAACCTCATTCTGTAACAAGACAACAAGTCAGAAGCTGTAGAAATGATGGATATTTTCAAAATGTTGTGACAGCTGGACTCTTGATGTGTTCAAATGAGTGACTTTCAGTTTGTAAGGAAAAAAAAGCAACCTTCAGTCTGAGCGTGGTTGCTTCAGGGCCAGAGCCATGCAGAGACTGGTGGGTGTGGAGAGGAGGGGGGAGCGGGGTCACACTGGCTGACAGCAGAATCTGTCCCGTCTCAGGGCAAACCACCTGCTCCCCCCTGCCCACCGGCTCTGCCCTCGCAGAGATCAAACCAACCGCATCTCTTAGAAGGAAAAAACATCATAGAGAGCAAAATGCAGGAAAAAGAATCAGTTGGATTCCTTATAGGTGTTCACATTGACGCAGCAGGGAAAACTGATAGAAAATACAGGTAACACTTTATTTGACGGGTTGTGAATAAGACTGTCATGACACCGTCATAAACATGACATAACACCTGTCATGAACATGAGTAAGTCTTCATGAATGTTTATCACTGTCATAAAGTGTCATTCGGTAAATCATGACACTTTTAATACAAAGTTGACATTATTCAAAATATCTTCGTTATGACAACTTGACATTAACCAAGAAATCATGATCTGACATAAATTTGTTATAAAAATATTACTGATTAAACTTTAGCTATAATAACATAAAGCTACGTAATTTTTTTAAAGTTTAGTCAGTAATACTTTTATAACAAATTCATGTCAGATCATGATGTCTTGGTTAATGTCAAGTTGTCATAAAGACATTTATGTCTCAGTTAATGTCAAGTTGTCATAACAAAGACATTTTGAATAATGTCAACTTTGTATTAAAAGTGTCATGATTTACAGAATGACGCTTTATGACAACAGTCATAAATATTCCTGAAGACTTACTCATGTTCATGACAGGTGTTATGTCATGTTTATGACTGTGTCATAACAGTCTTATTCACAACCCGTCAAATAAATTGTTACCAAATACGGTACTATCAAAGTCTTTTTGCTGTACTGTGATATTTATGCTGATTGATGATACATTTTAGACTATTTTCTATCCAGTAGCTGATTCCATGTTCTTCTAAAAGCTCTTTAAATCCGGTAGCAGAATCATGAGCTACAGTCTTCAATCTGAAGGTCTTGGAAAGCCTGTGAGGTTTTCAGTGTCACTTCAACAGTCAGCAGCACATCAGACCTAATTTTTGAGGTTTGAACATAGCAAACCTCCTGGAAAGTAATAAGTAACAATGTCATAATTATGTAAAGATAATTTAGCACATTTGTGTGTAGGTATAACTGTCTTAATTTGCTGAGACAACTATAGTATCTCCTTTCACTAAATGCTGGAATAGTGAGTGGGAACATTTTTGGAGACTTTCTTTTCTTTTTTGTTTTTGAAAAATGAAATTCTGAAAAATAGATATGTGTCATATCACACAGTCCATCTAAAAATCATGTCCGTCTCAAAATCCGAATCTTTACTCCACCTGTGGCTGACTTAGACCAGTTAGACACAGCTGATCAGGTGGATTGATGCATCCAACTGTGACAAACAACACCTCTATTACACCACTTAAAATGTTTTCCTGAGAAAACAACACATTTAAAGTGCAACTTCATAGAATCTCACTTCAAAACAAAATCTGAAATATTCCTTTAAAACATAGGTTTGGTTGATTATTTGGTCCCATCTCAACCATCCTCATCTTTTCTCCTGGACAGTGTTGTTGCTGAACTTTATTGTGGCTTTGAGTCTCTGCTGTTGCTTCAGTGCATAATGTGTGTTTACTCAACTGTAATTTAACACAGCATCTGCTGATGGGGAGAAGATGAAGTGCAAAATACAAAGAAAGACATTACTTTCTCTTTTATATCAAAGCAAAAGAGAGAGGAATTTGATTTGGAGGACTCTTTTGAATGATGATTACTGTTACAGAAAAGAAAGAACAACAAATCATTGCCCAGCAGTGAAAAACAAAAGTGGAACAGAGTGGAAGAGGACTCCAAACAAACTCTGTGAAGCAAGCAATCCTACCTGTGTGCTTGGAGTGTGAGGGTGCCTATACTACTCAAGGTGTGAAGGCATGAAGTTGGTGTTTGAGAGATAGAAAGAAGCTCAAAGTGGAAAGGACATCTACACACTAGTATTACTGCTTGTCTGCTTGCAGTGTGTGAATACGCACTTTTTCCACGAAGCTCTCCTGGCAGCCATTTACTGGGCCACTGATCCGTGCTGTGCATGGTTCGAGCCACCTGTCACAAACACAGACAGACACAGAGCTCGCTTCTTCCCAAATATGGGATGGAATATAAAAGGTTTCCAAGGTCCCTTGGCGACAGTTAGGCATAGTTATAGTTTTCATTCTTTTGTGTATAATAGCAAAGCCATTTTAATGCATGGAGGTTTGAATGTTAAACATGTTTTACTGTCTTTCTATCAAGCATTAACTGAATACAGTTTGTGTGTTTAGATACTGAATAGAGGCCATTTTTAATGCTCATTAGTGAGAAAATTGTCAGTACTCAAATCTCAGTCTTCTTGTCACGACAATTGAACAGGCTACTTTAGCATGTTGACACCCTTTCCTGAGCTGCATCCTTTCATCTTTTATTTTCTCTCTAACATACAGACTCCATCAGTAGGTCAAGGACGCAGTTAGTACCGGTAAGGAGGCCATGTAGAGTGATTGTCCTCTAATCCACACCTTTCCCTCCTGCAGATATTGAGCTGGAATGATGGCAGACTGTTATTTTGTAGCGGTGAGCCATCTCATTTTCAAGAGCTAAACAAAAGGAGAATTTGTGTTTGTGTTTAATAAATGAAACAGTGTCGCAGTAAGCATGGTTTTCATCACAGATAGTTTATCTTGGTGTGAAGAGGAAAATCCCACTTGTTTATCTGTCTCGACTTTCAGTTCTCCATCACCTTTCACAGCCTGTAAGAAGTGTGATCTGTGTAGAGACTTGCTGAGTGGTACATCGGATAGCAAATGTCTATTCTAACAAAATTATAAAGTGAATGCGTGTAAACTGAGAGAATAAATTATAGATGATTTCAAAAATATCTGTCTTAACATATCTTGGATAAGTTTGGAAAAGAAATGAAGAGGTAGGCCTTTACAGGGCTGAGCACAGTTGATGAGACGCCTTTCTTACTCTTACTTTGGGTCTTGTTGTATCAGCCCTTAGTGAGCCAGCCTGGGTCCTATGATCTGTGGTTCTAAATGTCCCCTTCATGTTGCTCAAAATGTGTTTGACTGGGCCTCGAGGTTGTCTGTCTCGGAAGGGACCGGCTGTTTTTTTTTGGCAGTGGCTCATTTCAGAATTGGAGACACGAATTGTAAACAATTCAAAAACAGTCCCCCTTGAAAGTTTAAAGAATAATACTGGAAATACAAACAATACAACTAAAGTTTTAACAGCTTGGAACAGCTTCATGTTTCTGTGTGTTGCTGGTCAGTAACTCTTTCTATCATTCTTACTGAAAAATTAGTTGGGAGGTGGGGGAGTCTTAGAAGATTCATTAACTTTAAGTTTTCCCACAGTTAAGCCGTTGCTTTATAAAAGCACCATTTCATTACATTTTAGCATTCAGTTTTCTTTAGTCTGTCAACAGCCTTTGTCTTGAGAATATATGCCAACCTGCCTCTTGAACTGCCAGTTCATTAGTTATGCACACCCTCAGAGACAGATTTAGTTCTGAAATCTGGCTAAGCCAGTCCAAATCAGAACTTTTCTTCTTTTAAAGCCATTTAGATTTTGATGTATGCTCTGTATCAGCAGAAAATTATGTGCATATTTTTCTCCACAAGTACAAAGCATAGAACATCCTTGATCTTGAGAAACTCAGTTTTAGCATCCTTTATTGAATGCATAGTGAAGTCATTGGTCAGAAATTCTGCCAAGTTTTATACTCTAAAAGAAACTGTTGATTGGACATTGCATGGCTCAGTGGCAGAGCATGCTGCATAATGTGCTTTATGGTACACAGCTGTCCGATGCCCGAGCCATTTGATGCCACTTCCCCTTCTTTTTCTGCCCTTCTTCCTGTCTAGCTGCAGTTAAATAGAGGCCACTTGTCCACTAAAATCTTTAAAAAAAAAATTGCAAGAAACAGTTTCAGAGCTGTAGTCGAGGAACAAACTGGTCATTTCCTAAATTGAGGTGAAGAACACAAAAGAGTAGCACACTTTTTTCTTTTTTTTACTTGAACACATCATCACTTGCAACAGGTGTTATATGTGCCCTATTTTTGATTTTTGTTCAAAACCTTTTTAATGATTTTAATGCACATCATTGTGTTGTGTTAAGGAAATGGAGCCTGTCATCTCTGGATGGCCAACCCCTCCCATGAATACCTGTGAAACCCCTGCTGCATCCCAATATTTACTTTTCCATTTCACCTTAGTTCCACTCTGAATGTGCATGCATATCAAATTTAGCATTGTGAATCCGATTAAAGGAAATGTGCATGCTTGTGTGCAGAGTTTCACAGCTGTAGTTTTAAATTGGAATAACAATTTAGATAAGGCTGCTGAGGTTGATGGTGCATTGCATCTTGTTCTGCAGCTGTTAAGCAGTGAATTACAGCTTGAGGCAGCGGCAGTGTGTTGTGATCATGGCGCAGACAGGTGGGAATGTCATTATCAGCTGTTCGAAGAACTATTAGTGATTTTTTTTTGTCTTTTTATTGCTTGAAACCTACATGTATTTCTGCCAGGTGCAAGATCGGAATGCTATACATTCTTTATCAGGTCATGTGCTCTGAAGGCAGTTTTACTTTCAAGCTTCACCAAAGTGCGCCCCCACACATGCAGGCAGGGAAGTAAGCTGTAGGCTGCTCACGGTGATACTGGCTGGGTTAACTTGAAATGTCAGGTTTTGAAAACGTAAAAGCCTGCAGATTGATTGTTATTGCTAAGAATGAACAGAGAATATTTTCAGAACTGCAAGACTCAGGGAAATGGCTTTGGTCAACTACCCCCACTGGAGGGGAAAAAAGTTAACTACCACGATGAGCACCCAGAAGGAATGGTCCAATTTGGACAAAGTTGGGTACACATGCACACTTGCAATTTGTATATAGTTCACCAAATAGCATACAGTAGCTGGTATTGTTTCTGTGTGGAGCACATAGTGTTACAGGAAGCTGCTGGAGTCACATTGTAAATAGTTCAGCAGCTGTCTACCATTTGCAGTTCCTGATTTCTTGGTATACTTTAAACCTGCAGTAAGCAACTTTTATGAAAATATTTCCAATTTTTTCCATATTTGTTAAAACTGTCATCATGTTGTGACAGTATATTGCTAAGAATGAGACAGATAATATATGGGGAAAAAAAGCTCCTTCACCTCTTCCCAGTGCTACTATTGCGGTCTGCAACAATGCACTGATTCTGGTCAAAAACAACCAGTGAGAGCCAAGAGGAAGGTCCTAGCTGTCAATCATGCTCATGTACATGCTGCTAAATGTGCTAATTGTGGAGAAACAACTTACGGTTCCAAGAAAACTGTCCATTTGCTGTGACATGTGGCTATGCTAACTAGCCTTAGCATCTATGTTGTGGTGAACCAGCTGAAGCATAGCAGAAGTTAAGGGGCAGGATGTACACAAACGTGATTGACAGCTTTAAAACCCTCCTCCGGGCTGTGATTTGTTGTTTCTGACTGAGTGGTGTATTTCTGCAGTTAGTACTGGGAGCACTGGGAGTAGTAACTGTCTCTAAATATCTTGTTATATGTTGAGAGAGCTGAACTTTCAGCCCAGTTGAAGTGCACAACAGCAAATGGATGCTCATTGAAACATAGTAATGCACTCAGTGGAGTAATTTACTCTGGTTTGAGTATCACAAAGGGCTCCGGAAGTCACTGAAATAATATTGATCCTTTCCTTCCTGTCTTCTGTTTTTCTTAATGGTTAATTTGCAGTAAATGTGGTGGAGATAGAAGGGTGCAGAGAGGAACATTTTGTTAGACAGATTGGTTCCAAAATGATGCAATGATCCATGATACGTAACATCTCAACTCTGTACAGGAGTGGGATGGCTGGTTAGATGGATAGAAAAAGAGAATAATTTGTCAAACCACCAATACTCATTTTATTACTGCTCTGGGTATGTAATCACCCCACTGAGAGACAATAAAGGATATTTGTATCCCATCCTTTTCAGGTTTTAAGGGAAATAATGTGATAAGTTTGTGCATACACTCTGCCTACATAATCTCCCAAAACACGACAAATGTGTTTATAACAATACGACCATGAATTGCATCATTATTACTATGCCGAGTTCATGTCTTTATTTTCCTATTTGAATAGGAGCAGAAAATGCATCCTTTATTTTCTGACAGTGAATAAACACACTGAAAACATTAACTGGCATCAAAGCGGCATCCTCTAAAAACTCATCAGTTCTTAAAAAAAATGTTATTCAAATAAATGCAATGCAATAGATCTCATCTCTTTGCAATAATACGGATATCGGCTTTTTTGTGCATACAAATGTGGGCTGTTGGGAGAAGCTGTCCATAGATTAGCAGAGTTACAGACAAATAAGTTCTACGAACCCACATACAGTTTCTCATACAGTTGATCTCTGTGCACAGAGTTGGGATTTCAAGGCATCAGACACATCCATGATACAAAGTCAAGTTTCTCTTGCTTTCAATATGAATGGCATTTTCATAACTGAATTTAACAGTCATGCCAGTTATGGTGTATGCCATATGGTTATGGTGCCATAACTGGTATGACATATCAGTATTACATAATATCCTACTTTACATAAATACAGAATATAAAAAAAAGAGAATTAAACCATGAAATAAAGGAAGCTAATTTAAAAATAAGATTGGATATAAAATGAAAAATTAAATATAAATGTTACATTAATATGTTGTACATAATAAACATTAACACTGTATTAAATTACTTGGGGAAGTTCTTATGTCTTGCATTTTTGAACGCGTCATTTGGCACATTAATTACTTTATTGAGCCATTACTTTATTTCTTTATTAATTGACAATTTTAGCAGCATCTGTCCTTCATTGGTCCTCATCTTGAGCCTGAGAATTACAAAAGGTTGCCATCATTTTTTTTTAATCCAGCATATCAGGAGAGAGGCACTTAAGACAACAAAAGAACAAGCTGGTATACTTGATTCAGCCTCCCTATTTGAAAAGCAAACAGAAGTCAGTCGCCCCAAAAATGCAACGCTAGAAATCAGTACTCAAGTGGACTCAGCGGAGCTAAAGATAGACAGAGCATGCAAGAAACCTTTTGGACACAGACCTAAGTTTTTACAGCCACATAAAGTCTGTCAGTAAACCAACTTGCTATCATCTTAAAAACATTGCCGGAATAAAAGGTTTCTTTTGAAAACAGAGGAAAAGGAAAAATGTGGGTTTGCTTTTGCAGTTAGGAATATTGTAGTAATTCATTAACAGATTTCTAAAAAGAAAAAAAAAAATCGAGTAACTGCAGGAACATTTATCATATCACACCAGTTCTTAAACCAGTGCACTGGCTCCCAGCTTTGTAGAAGGGAAGACTACAAAATTTCTCTATTGGTCTGTAAAGCACTAAACGGTCTTGGCTTGAAATGAATGTTTGAGTTACTTGCCAGGCATCAATCATGTCGAGCCCTCGGGTCTTCAGAGACCTATTTGATTTAAAGATCCTCCCCGACCTTTAAATCTTACGGACTTGTTACGGTTGAGAGCTGAGGGACTCTGTTCTGCTCCGTCAATAAAGAGACTTTAAACCTCAGAAACCGGACTGAGGGAAACTGTTTACAATGATTCTGTATTTTGATACTGGTACCACAATACAATGAAAGGGGACACAATGGTTCATTTGCAGACCTTGGAGACAGGGATGCAAATTAATCATTTAAATCAGCTGGGTTGCAACAGAAACACAGCATTACTTACCTAGTATGTGCTACCACTTTTGTTTGTACACATCACGTTACATAAGGTCAATGCAACAGACCACAACTTATTGCAGTCTTTACTATGGATAACTATAGACCTGCTAGCATGACTTTAAAGGTTCATTTGTTTAATGCAGCTTTAGGTATAAATCTCGTCTGGTTTTGCTGTGTTTGGACTTGCTGCTAACATTAGCCTTCAGGGAATAGTTTATGTGTTTATGTAAAGCAAGTTCATACTGGTCATAACTGCTCAAAACAACCACACGTCAAAATATTTGAGCTTTTTCGCTTATGAGTTTACTCATAGCTTCTTCCTCTTGAGTAAACTTGAGTGAATCAATAGAAGTTTACATAAGACACCTTTTTTTCTTGCTTCTCTTGTTTTAGGCCAGTTATTTCTATTTACTAAATGGAACAATAATGAGTCAGATTTATTTATTTATTTACTCAAATTAGAAGTTCACACACATGTTACCAGTGTTTGTTATCATTGCCTTTGTATCCCTTGGGTCAAACATTTTTACGTCTTCTTCCACAAGCCTCTCGTAGTTGTTTGCTGGAATTCTGGCCCATTCCTCCCAACAGAACTGCTAGAATAGAGTCACGTCTGTAGGCCGCCTCATTCACTCACACCTTTACAAATCGGCCAACAAATTCTCTATATGAGATCAGGGCTTTGGGATGGCCACTACAAAACATGGAGTTTATTTTCTTGACTTTTCTGTTCCAGCCTCTAAGAGTTTAACTTTGTTCTGTACAACTATGTTGCAACATTTCAATTACAAGAGTCTAAAGTCTAAAAAGACACTTGTTACTACCATTAAACAATCTCCACTATAATTTACTAAACCGTAGTTGAGAAGCTGTGTGTCTACATCACTGCCAAAATAGTAAGGAAGGTAGTGAGGCCAAGAGAATTCAGCAATGAGCAGGAGTGCAAGGATCTATTGCTGTATTATTGCATCTTCTTGCTTCTTGTCTTTTCTCACCTCATCATATCCAGTCACCAAAGAGACAAATGCATTTGAGCTGGAGAGGAGGATCTGATTTACAGCTTTGATGCATCAGTGTTCGCCTCTCATGTGGCTTGGAGTTCTTCTGTCCTTGTGTGGCTGAAAGAAAGAAAGCATTTTATCTTAACAATTTCACTTTAAGCTACTTGTTTGAAAGAACACTAATTTGTTTCTTTTCAATAAAGATAATGAAAAATGTTTGCCTGTGTTTCTTCCCTGTTATTAGCAGAACTTGTGAGCTTTATCATTTCAGTTATTTAGGATTCTGTTTAGTCTTTTTGTGGTTAATTACAGCTCCTGAGATCAGAGAGGCTAGAAATCAAATTATGTAAAGAACAAAATGATTCCCTGCTTGCCAGTGTAAGTGATGCTGAGGTTTGAATGTTTGAACCAGTTCAAAGTTGAACAAGCACGATGAGGGCAGTATTAGGCTCCTCTCTCTATGTATTGTTTGGTTTAAGTTAGTGATGCAAGTTATCGCTTAGTAATCTAATGTTGACTGGTCTTATCAATAGACTAGCAAATAATTGTTAACGTAAAGGGCTAACATAGTATAACGCACTCAATAGACTAATCTAAACTACAGTAGCAACACTGAATGTTTCTGACCCTTTGTTTAGACCATTTAGACTAAATGCATCATTTGATGATGTCACCAAATTGAAAAAGAAGGATTTCTAATTTTCATAGAAATAAGTGGTTTCAGTATTTTAAAACTGAAAATTTGATAGTATTTTGTAAAGCTGTTTTTTTTAAAACTTATATTTATGTGTCATTGCAGGAAGTCCATGAAATTCTGAAAGAATATGAGCTGAAGTACTGCTTTGTGGACCGCAACAAAGGCACAGGTATGAATTACAACTGACAAGACACAAAAACACAACTGTTTCCTAATGCCTGTGAGTCAGAGACTTGACTTATCATTTCCAGGTTTTGTGATTAACAACATTAGTCCTTTTGGGACTATGATTCACAATAATAATATCTTGTTATTCTCAAATATTAACACTGTGCCTCTTGCACATTAATTACATTACAACAAAAGTTCTGCATGACTCTTTCTGAAGAGTTTCTCTTAATGTTTGGCAAGATTGGAAGTTACACACAGATAAAAGCTTAAAGGTTAGAGTTTATATATAATCTAATTTAGTAGAAAATGATACATTACCATTTTAAAAGAGCTGTGGTTATAAAAAGTATGTAGTCATTTGCTGGAATCCATTAAACTCTTCTTCCCATTATGCTTAAACTTGGATAAAGAATATCAGGGAACATTTTGTGAACAGAGACAGTTTAGAAGTGTTTTGTTGCAGTAGTGTGTTTAAGATATGCAGACTGGTGCTGTTGTGGAGGATGCAGGATTTTAATAAATGATTACAGAACTTGAGCTGCAGTTTAATATTCCCTCCTGCTGATTTCTCAGTGCAATGCTAATACACAAAATGAATAAAGAGACATGATGAGGAATTACTAAAAAGTTCGGTGTGACTCTAAATTTAGCCAATAAATCACTCTTTGTGTGTTTAATGTCAGGAATTTTTTTCTCTTGTTAAATATTCGGAAATCTGAAACTATTGAGGTTTTAATCAAGCATCTAAGAGGAAATAATAATAATAATTAAAAAAAAAACTACTACCGAATTCACTCAACTCCATCACAATGATGAGCGGAATGCTAAATACTGCCTTATTTAAGGAGCTTTTTCATAACTGCATGATGGATCTTTAAATTTTTTAAAATATGGGTTATTTGAAAGTAAAATTTTACAACTGCTTAATTATCTACTGTACTTTGTTTTTAGTTATTAAGTATAAAAAAGATTAGCTGGAGGGAGAAAATTAAGCTTTCCTTGTGCTTGGATTTTTTTTAATAAATACTATGCGTTTTTTGATTTTATTGAAAATAATAAGTTGATCTCTTGATATAAAATGAATGCATTCATTATTCACTGTATAAGCACGGCCTGTTACTGGTGTAGTAGTTTATCTGGACTTTAAAAGTTACGGTTTTAAAGGCCATTTCATTTTTCTTGAAATGCTAGATGAAGTGACCTGACATTTCACCTACTGTATGGATTACACTTTTAGGAACTAAAGCATGAAATAAAATCCCATGTCTCTTGGTTAACCTTTTTATTATTTTTAGAAATGTTTTTGGAACATATTTATTATTAATAACATTCCAACAATTTAGATTTCAAAGCAACAGCCTGAATTGCACAAGTTTTAAAAAATCTTATTTCTTTAAAATAATTAATTTTTGGACAGGACAAGTTAGAGCAATGTAATTTTTGCTTTGTTTTTTCCCTTTTAGCAATGACATTATTTTGCCTGCAAATTGGAGGTTTTCTTTCGTATCTTCCCAGATGAAGTTACCGGTAGACATGCATGGAACTGTCAAAAGTAGAAAAACAGAAAATCTGTATTGTCAAAGAAAAACCTAATTGATCTGTCTCTAGTTACTATTGTGTGGATGAATCGACTAAACCAGCAATATTTTCTTCTAAATCCTTTTGTAGACTCATTTAAATAAAGCTCTACCTTAGAGTTGTGTTTTGAAATTAGCTGTAAAGCTGTGCTAAGTGTCATTGTATCCATATTTTCTTCACTTTCTGACATTTGCTGCTCAGAGGTCTGGAAATAGAAAGAACACACAAACACACAGATTCGACCCCCTGCCCTGAGAGTGTGTCCCTTTCCAGGGAAATCTTACTTAGTCTCTATATTTAGGCCCTGCAGCCAGCCAAGCACCTGAAACTGAACACTTTTAGAAAGTGGTGGGGACTTGTAAACAGCTGAACTATCAGAGGAGCAGTCTGTTCAAAAGGTTAATGGGGGGCCTGATGGAAAAGTAGTCCTTGTTGGACCTTCTGCCTTGTACTGCCTCCAATTAGGACTCTCCTGCAGGACTGTATTAATGTTGGACATGAAGAACATCACAGTCCGCTTAAAAAAAAGTTGAATTCATGTCAAACTTAACATTATAAGCAGAGGCGGCATTTTCCTATTGTTTTCTCCTGTTTGCTGTCATTTTGAATCTGCCTCCTTTCTTTGTCTTACTGTCTCATAAATCAACACATGCACCATTTTTTTCCTTTATTGCTTTGTTCTGTTCACTGGAGAAGTACTCACTTTTATTTCAAGGGCTTGCTTCAGTAAGCTGACAACATAATGTGGTGACTTCTTGTCAGGTTGCTGGCTTATCTGAATGAGGATTGAACATGTTTGTGGAGGCATAAAGATGCAACCTAAAGAGTTTGGAGAAAACAGTGTTCCTTTAAAATGATTTTTCTAGGTGATATTGACGTGACTGGTATTAAGACACAACACTGCTGCAGGAATGAGGCCGGTGGGACGCTTTTTCTGCTCCAAGGCATAAGCATTAATAGTCTCATATTTCCGCTGTAAGCCAGTTCCTGTGCAGCAACAACTTACATTTTAGACTCTGAATGTAGAAACGTTTGGTAATTTTAGGATCCTTGTCATGATTTTCTGCTTTTGGAGAGATTGACATTCAATTCAAAGTTTTTATTTTAATTTTTTATAATGGTAGTTTTCACCAAAGTGAATGACTGAATGAAACGTAGCAAACCTGCAAGAATTGTTTTGGAAGCAAGGAGTGAAAAAGTGAAACTAAATCATAATCCTGCATTCCCGTTACCTTGGAAGTCAGATCTCATAGATAGATGGGAGGGCATTCTAGTTGAAGTTGGAATTTCCCAGTTGTCAGTACAACTGGAACGCAGCATAAATAAATGAAACACAGACATAAATGAAGACATAGACTATACTATTCTGAATAATCAATGGCAAGGCCTTTATTGCCATTATAGCAATCAAACCCTCATTATAATTGTTGACCAATGTTTTGCTTGTTTCCACTAATATTTGGATTATTCATCTTTAGTGATGAACTCCAAATCTTAAATTCTCCATTCTTGCCTCCACAGATTCTGTCAGATTTAGGTCAGAACTCTAACAGAGCCACTCCAAAAAAGGTTTATTATCTCTTGTCAGAGGAAACGTTCGCAAAGTTAAGACAGCTTTAATCATAAATCTAAAACATTTTTTACTTAGCTGTAAAAATGTAAAAATAGCACTGCTCAATTTTATGTAGAGTTTTTAAAACATCCCTTCTTTCCATTGATTGTGATTGTATCCCTTGTTTGAGTCATTTAAACAAGGGATACAATCAATAATCAACCCAAAACATCTTTCTGAGCAACTTTTAGCTCATAGATATTTTA
Organism: Xiphophorus hellerii; assembly: GCF_003331165.1. Lineage (NCBI taxonomy): Eukaryota > Metazoa > Chordata > Actinopteri > Cyprinodontiformes > Poeciliidae > Xiphophorus > Xiphophorus hellerii. Next base: position 3,429,886 of record NC_045680.1, read on the forward strand.
CAAAACCTCATTTTTAATTCTAAACTAATTAAATCATATAAACTGATTTTGTTCTGGTTGCTAAAGCTAGCATAAATTGGCATGTGGTTTGTATGCTTCCCCCCCAACCCCCCTCTACTTGTTTTACCAATTATTGATCAGTCTTCGAGATAAGTTTCTGATTCAGATTAGTATGTGATCGATTTGATGTTCTGTAGTTGAAGTGGTCCGGCTCCTACAGAAACAAACAGGCTTTTTGTGGTTGTTAAAATATTCTTGTAATATAAGTGGCATTCAACAGGATGCAACAAGGAGGATCAGTAGATAAAGTTTGAGTGTGTACATATACGTTGGGAGATCCCTGACCCTTTCAATTGGAGGTGTAAAGCAGTGATTTCATGCCATTGGAGTGTGTGTTGACAGATTTATTTTCCTCTTGACTCCGTGACCCCTCACCCTACACCCCTGCTTGTCACCCTACCACAAACCTTCATCCAACAAACCCAGAGCCTGTTGGTTTATGTGTGATATATGTTGTTGTAAATGTGTGTGCGCTGCCAGAGTTCTGTATACACACCGTGTGAGTCATCAGATTTTGTTCTGGGGTTTTAGAGGCAGGGAGACCTAGTTTGGGTCTGTTTTTCTGTGTTTGTGGCGGACTTGCCAACCTCTGGATCAGCTTTCAAGGCAGCTGTATAACATCAACCCAGCCGAGTGTTTATAGTCTGACTCACGCTCTTTTCTTTATCCCCTCTGCCTTTTCAGCTTTTCTTTTTTTTTATCTCTCTCCAACCACTCAGTCTCAGAAATATCGTCTGCTTTTTGATAACTTGCGCAATATTCTGTACACGTAGCATCTGAAATGTCATGTTAAAGTTTAGATTGAGACCCTCTATATTGCTTACCACTCACACTAATGAATTTGTACTTTTATTTATACTGATAAAAGTATGCTACTGGTGTTGTTGTCTCTGTAACTTGCTGCACAGCCATGGTTTATATCAGGGTGAGGGTAAAAATTTTTTTGTTGAAAGTAAACCACTGGTGTTGAGCCTTTCTGTCTATATCTTCCTGAAACTTACAGGACTATTAACTAGGGATACAAACAGTTAATTGACTTATGATTAATTGTCGATAAATGGTTTATTAGAATAAAATTAGTTCCATTTGATTTACTAATAACAACCGCTTAGATCTTTTTATCTAAGAGATCTTTTAAATGGATGCTAATTTATAGCATAATTTAGCAGCCATCCAGCAGGGGGCACTGCTGGTTATCCTTCAGTAGTACCAGTTGATACAGAAATAAAGATGGCAGCGGTATCCCAGAACAGGAAAGAGGAACTGACTGAACTAAGAAAGAGCTTGGAGTGGTTCTGTTTTGAAATATAAACGCTCTGCAAACTCCTTAATTTAGCACCTTAAATATTGCATATTTAACCGTTCAGTTTGACGGAGCACTGCCAGTAACTCAACCAAAAACTACTGATGTGCTACGAAGGCGAGGATGTGATGATGACAGAAAAGGGGAGGGCATACACAGGAAAATTATAACATGATATACAAAAACATGATGCAAATAAACAGTTGATTTTTGAGAGCTTTCTAAGTTTAATAATGTGAGAAAACCACAATATTTTTATTCAATCAGTATTTATTTATTCATTTATTTAGGAAAACAATGTGAACTTAATACACCAACTACACACTGCATATTTTGTAAGCATAGGATTGAGGTTTAAATTTTGCAGAAAATGTGTTGCCATCTTTAGTGGCACATCATTCCTTCCCTGAACTCTAAGGTCAGACTTATGTCAATTTTAAACCGTAAATATCAGTTTTTAACCCCATCAGCTTGCCCAAATGTTTCAGTTGGGTTTATATACATTTTCCATTCCCAACCTTATCATAGTTGCAGTGAGATATTCACATAGTAAAAGAATCATAACTATCTTTGTCCACCACTGCATGATATTAAAATAGGCTAAAAATATTCCATTTAAGACCCTGTTTTGGATCAGAATTTTTAAAATAATTTCTATTTAATAGATTTTTAAGATATTTTTGCTTAACTTGAAAGTGTTTACATATTCCATGATAATTATACCTTTTATACAAAGAGTATTATGTCATGACTTTATAAGCTTTTGACTCCTCCCACTGCTCTGTCCACATCTTTTACTAACCTAAAGGTTCAATAGGCGTTGGTGAACCAGGGTTTTACCAAAGTGCAGCAGCAGGTGGGGGATGAAGGCAGGGAGGAGGGGTTTACTGAGGCAGCAGAGTGTAATCAATCTGGGCTTGTGTTGTTGCCGAGCTCTCGGCGGAGAATTATCCATGAATGAGCTTTAGCTGGGCTGAGTAATCTGTTCATCTATCTTCCAGGACTGGGCTGGCTGTGATGTAATGTGTTCTGCTGTAACAAAGGAGGTGATCAACAAGTCAGAAGGTTCATTTGGCCCCGAGGCTAAACTGGAGATTCGTTGAATTTTTCATGACGTGATATGATGTGCGTACAAGTCACTGTGCTCGACTGAAAGTCCTACATTGGTTTTTTTTCCCCCACTCTGCAAAATTATTTTGTTCAACGAAGATAACATACAGCAGAGTCAAAAGAAGCATTTTTTTTCTTTGTTTACCACACCTCATAGCCTAAAATATGCAAATGAGCCATAAATTGGTTTTATATCTATTTCTATTGTTAGCATCACCTTCTGGGCTATAATAAAATCCCAACAAAATATTATTAATTATATAAGAAGTTAAAGTGTTTTGTAAAGTTTGTGTTCCTAACAGAAAATATTGGTTTTGGTTATGAAATCATTTCACAGCCGTAGTCTTAATTAGTTTTTTCATCAGTCAGAGTCCATTAGTTTTTTACAATGAGCAGTATTAACGAGCTCAAACAAAGTAGATCTGGAGAGATTTCAGGCAGTGATGGTGTCCATTCCCTCGAGGCTTCTGCTTCAGGTCAGTTGCAGTCGTTTTTCACTCTTATGTTCAAACACTAGTTGTGGTATTTAAGGAACCCCATATGGGTCAAATTCAGCTGTCTACCAGGTATAGATCAAAAATCGCACCATTTTCCCCAAGGAGCTGGAAACGGGCCGCAGTTTTTTTATGTGTAATTGGTGTGAAATTCAAAGATATTCCCTGAGCTGAGAGGTTCACATTCAGAGGCACAGAAACACAGCCGATCATGCAAAACACTCACTGCCACAGCCTCCTGGGAAAATGAATGTCTGGTTTTAAAACGTATACATTTGTGTGCTTAGAGAAGTCAATGAAAAGTCCTTAGAGAAGAGGTCTTATTTTTAAATTGTCTCTTATCCAAAGCAAGAGTACAAAAAAGAAAGCAAAATATATATATATAACAATTTTTTGAATAGTTTACACGTCTTGAAGTAAAATATTTTCATAATGCAGGAGCACAATCTCACCCTGATAATTGTAGAAAGTTCAACCTTTAATCTGAGCAAATTGTGTGGAGAAATAACACTAATTATTTTCTCCCATAGCAGTTCCTCCAAGAAAATAGCTCCTAACCTTGTCAACATCCACAGTCAGAGCTGTGAATAAACGGTTTAAAACCACTGAAACTGTGACGAACGCAGCAGTGCAAGAGCCATGTTTCACTTCCCACCATGCTAGGTGATGGTAAAGCAGGAAGTTTTTAATATTCACTGTTATTTTTTCTCTTTAGCTTTAGTAAAGTTGTTTATTTAAGAGAACTGCATCAACAAGTGACAACCACAAGTCTCCAAAAAAACCCCCCAAAAAAACAAAGCTATAGGCAGCATCTACATGGCAAAAAGTTGGATTGGAGGCATGCTAATAAAAAATCTATTCTGTCCAACAATCAGAAACAAACTTTACTAAAGTTCACTAACTGTGTTTCCATCAATATTTTTATATGTATTTTCAAGTATCACATTAAATAAAGGTTGATCAAAATCCTAAACTTCTAAATTAGTCTCTGTGTTGTGCAAAATAGTTTTAAAGCTCGCTTGAAGTGGTTTTTGTGTTTCATGAAAAGCAGTTAATTTGCCTAAGGGGAGATGGAAACAAATTTGCCCTAAAACTGATAAAGGGTCATCATTAGGTCTTTCAGAAGGTCAATGGACCAATACTAATAGAAATTACTCAAGAGACACAAAATTACCTTCAGTAGTCTTTTCATTTCCCAGACATTAAGCTAAAGCTGATGGAGCCATTCTATTACAGTGACTGGATCTTCTGTGTTTGCTCAAATTACAAGTCAACATTATTTGTATGACACATTTCAGCAACAAGGCAGTTCAATGTGCTTTACACCATAACATAATACAGTTACCTCTTATGAAATAAGCAATAAACATTACACTGTGCCAAATGCCATCATCAAAATCATTTAGCAAATATTCAAAAAATATGTTGACCAGAGTTCCAGTTACTAAGAATCAAAGGTAACTCGAAACAGCTGAGTTTTCAGCCTTGCTTTATAGGATCTCAGCGTTTCAGCACCTGTGCAGTTTTCTGGAAGTTTGTTCACACAACAGCAAAGGTCTATGAAGTACTTGGTGCAATGTCAGACACAATGAAGACACCAGACAGACTTCCAATGAGTATTGGGTTGTCTGGTGGTTGGTGGCAAGTTTTGTCCATTCCTGTTCACACATGATGCACTTCACAGAAGAGATACAGTAAAAGCACCTGAACGGTCTGCAGCAACTGATTCTGATAAACGAGTGAAGCTCTCCCTGTCTGAGTATCTGAGCTGCTGTTCTCTCTGCTGGATCCTTTCCAGCCTCGACTCTGATTGAAATGCACTGCTCCGAAGAGCTTCGGTATGCATGGTCTGCACCTCCTGACCATATCCGTCCACAGAGCCTTTCTCCTCTGTTGGACTTATTAGGGCATACTGATGTGTTTATTTTAGTGCACATTGTGTTAAAGGGACTCCCTGGATTCCCTGACTAATTGTTTCTATCCCTGATTTTCCATTGAGGACATTTCCTGTGGCGCTCTGCTTTCCTTCATTTCTACATTTGTTGTAGACAAGATGTTGCTTCAGGAAAAGCTCCTTTAGTCCACCCACCTCCTTTAATTTTTGCTTTTTTACCTTGTTTTACTGCACCGGCCTCTGTATGTTAGATTTTTGGAGTTGCTACTGCTTCCTCCTATTACTGCACATGAAGTGTTTTACCAGAAGATTGTTGGGGAAACTGAATTCTGAAACCTGAACATCTAACAAAATTATCCACAGATTTCTGCCTGATCTGCTGGCATTCCTTTAGACATAATGACATTATAGCTTTATTTGAGTTTGATTTAAATGTTGAGCTTTAAAGTGTGTCTGTTCACCTGCTGCATCAATCATCAATCATCATCAAGGATGATGGTGAAATTGCTTGATCAACTGTGTACCCGTTTTGTCCAAATGCATTATGAGTTTCTTACTTGCATGATCAGTTTCTTCTGTCATTTTAGGGATCCAAATGGAGATTTTTTTCTTTTTAATTGTTTCTCCAACATTGACAAAAAACTTTTTGGCCAAACTTGCACAAAAAAATCTGAGAAAAAAGTTTGAGGTTTGTTTTGGTTGCGCATCTGGTGTCAACTGCTAAGACAATGCCAGTCTGCCTGTCAGAAAATCAGACATGTAGCTCGACGGGCACAAATTTCCATATGAACCCACAAACGGGGGACGGGAAGGTGCCTGCCACCCTGTCTGGCATCCGTCTATCTAGCCATGCACTTTGAACATCTCGCTTCCACACAATGCTACTCGTCCAGAAGTATGTGCAGTAATTTGGCCATGCTGCGGAACAAGGGATCTGGGGATACAATGGTGAGGGTTATCCGGGGAATCCCTGCTTTTCAATGGAGGCCTTTGTGCTTGTTGTTTTTCTGTGCAGTAATGAAGACAGTACATGCTGGCAGAAAGCTCACTGGCCCCTCGCTTTGTGTTTTTGTGATGATGTGGATGTAATGTTGACGAAAAAAGAAAAAGGATACAGGTCAAAGCTTTACTTATAATAGTAAATCTTTTTTGTTCTCTGTGTCGATTGCCGTTTACATCAAATATGAATCATATGGCCAGTTTCTTCACTTCTCCTTTTAAAGAGACCCACATGCATCCTTTGGCTTACTGTTGTTTACCACTGATGATGCAGTCGTCTGGTAGGTTACACTTACCTGATGTGAACCAAATGTGGAAATTTGTGGATATCCACAGAGAGATTAGCAGATTTTTATCTTGCTCAGGTCTCACCAGGTGCCGCTCTTTATTGAATTAATGCACATCTCGAATCTAAGCACTACCAGGTATTGGTAACACCACCACTCTTTGGTGAGGAGGTTAGTACTTACTGAAGACAAGTCAACTTTAGCCATTTTCCATGGCTGCATACACATCTCTATCTGGTTCTTCTTCGCTGGATTCTTTGGTCAGCAGACTATGAATCGAAATTAAGAATTGAAATTTAAACAACTCCAGGAAAATTTAAATGTTACTCCCGGTTTGAGTTGATTCTCAATACTCAATGCCCAACTCCACCTTCCCATAGATTGTTCTGGATCAATGTGATTTAGTTCAAATCTCTATCAAACTCCATCAAACTTGGATGAAATGTACTTTTAAAAATTGTTTATATTTGGCCCGTTGTTTTCAAGCTGTAGTAGCTGTAAAAAATCCCCCCCCACCCTCTGACTTTAAGGGTGTAAATGATGAAAATGTCATGCAAAATGTATTCCTCCTTCACTCTCCTTCCCAGAAATCTGCAAAATAAAGATGCATTCAGACGTCCAACTTGAAAAAATGTTCTGGAATATTAAGATCTTCCGTTATGTAAGCCTTGTGCCAAAAGCCATCATGTTACTTCTTAATGATTTAGATAAAAAGCATTTGTATGCGACAAGTGATGTAACTGCCACTGCCTGACTGCACGGTCAGAGCAATTATTCAGATTAGGGCAATCGAGGTTTGACTTGATGGTGTGGGTCTAGAGCAGAGCTTGACATGCGTGTTCTGTCTGATTACTTTATTTGGTTGTGATGTCGTCAAAGATGTGGAGTGAAAGGAAAAGTTGCACCAGTTTTGGGCCACTGAGACTTTAACTAAGGATATTGCAGTTCTGTGGTCTTCAGCCTAATCATTAGGCTGCCAGGACAGCCTGTCTGTTTTTTTGTTTTTTTTGTCAGTGCCTGTATTTGGGGTCCTCGCAGGACTTGAACAGCAGCTGCTGTAGTAACAGAGTCAACACAGCTCTTTTTCTGTTGTTCACCTTTTTGTTCTCCGTCTTCCTGTCTTGAGCTACAGCAACACGAGTTCATCTAATTGCCTCCCTGGACAGCAGCTTGTCACCGCTCTCCCTTCTTCATCACCTCCATCTTCTTCTCCTCTGTCTCTCTCTGTCATCATCTGTCCATCTGTCCACTTGTGAATCACTAAATGCAAATCAGCACAAGCCATGCAAATACGATGCGGCTGTTATCTTTGATGGTACAAACACTTCAAAACACACACGCTGCACATTTTATCTTTTTGTCTGCACACTTTTTTTTTCTGTTTTATGAAATGTTTTGTACATTCTAAACAGGGCAAGTCTGCTCTGGTTTGCTAAAGGAGCTACTACGTACAAAGTCCCTGAGTTTGTTTTACAACTAGAGAATCTTAAGGATTATGTAAATATGATTGTTCAGTTTATTTGTGAAGTCCCAGAATCATTCAGTCCACTTTCTCAGTGCATTTTGTACAAAGCACTGCCTTTAAAGCCAAACAAATAATCCATTTCACCCTTCTAAATACCCACAATCAGATGGGAGTAAATAAGTTGGCACATAAACCACCAGATTGCATGTTAAGCAACAGCTGTCATTAAATATGTGCCATTCTTTTTCTCTTCCAGAAGAGTACACTTTCTTGAATTCAAAATCTATCAATTGATCTTCGACTCAGCGCTTTGGAGATGAAGTGTCACTTTGGCTTTGAAGGACTAGCATTACTTATTTTAAAACGTCAAGCTTGTACTCAACAGTGTGCAGAGAAGTGGTGGGGATCACACTGTTTAAACACCATCAGCCTTAGAGAAAAGACAAATCTGAAATATTAACTTCTCCATTGAGTACTGTACACTTACACGGGATGGTACAGTGTGGAAAAGGTGTACCTAACCCTTTAACCTTTTTCTCTGTGGGGGTCCAAGGTTGAGCACAGCAGGTAGACTCTGCTGCAGCAGTGAGACAGTCCATTAATTTCCCTGTTGGAAAGAAATTAACACAATCTTAATGGAGGTTCTGCTGAGTATAAGATTAAAGTTACCTTCTTAGTTTCTGTTTTTCAAAAATAAGCTTTTAAAGTTGATCCTATTTCGAATGTAAAACGGCTGTTCTGCTATCTTGAGCGTGCACATTTCTGGTTTTTACTTGGATGTTCTATGCTTCTTATTAATAAAACACACAATTCAGTGTTCAGTGTTTCTGTGTTTCTATGTTTCTTAACAAAAGGGAGTTCATCTTTCTCTCTCTGTCAATACATTCATGTCACCGTCCACATCAAGAATAGGATGAGAAAGAAATGAAAAATCCCTGAATATGCAAAGATAGTTTCATCAGAGCGAGCTTATCTGCGCACACACACCAGCGCACCCAAAAAAACACATCTAAATGCATACATGACCTCACATTTGTGGTTTAAAAACTTTGTTATAAATCACATACTTAAGCTACATGCCACACCCACCACACGACACAACACGTACTGTTGAGGCCTGATAGTTAAGGTGAGTGTTATCAGGGCTCCCAGCCATGCTGCTGTTTGTGGAGCATGCAAATGCACGGCAAAGATAAGGAGTGCTTATAACCAGCCGACCACAACCAAGCTCTCTCTCACACACACACGCCTACACGCACACACACACACGCGCAGTTTCAGGCTCCATCAGAAGAGGAAGTACATCTCATGTTGCCTCGGTGAGGTGCTATCAAGATGTAGTTTTGAATATTCATTATGGCCTGTTTGTTCCAGTGTGGTGTTCTATATAAACAAGGCATCTATCTTTTCTACAGTCCTTGTGAATTTGTAAATTTCAAAACATCCACTGATCATTAGCAGTATGTTGTCATTCTGGGATTCATTTTCTGTATTTATAGGTTGGTTTTACAGATTTTATGGCTTCAGAGTTGTCAATTCTTTTTAGTGGGATTCATTTATTGTTTTTTTTTTGTTTGTTTTATTGCAAGACTTTAAAAACTATTAAAATCTTGCCTAAACAAGACCAATTAGATTCTGCCAGCTTCATAATATAGAAAAAATTAGCAATTTAACATTATTTTAATGGAATAAAATTGCTATTAAAACATGCTTCTAAATGCATTAAAGCAAATTTTGAATTGTTTATTTGTAGTAATAGTATTGGACTAAATCCACTCAGTGAATAAAATATAAAGTAAAGTAAAGTGTTTGTAAGCTAGTTAATAGTATGTGTTTATTGTTCTGGTAGTAAGTCCACATTATGTTGTTTTATTGCATTAATATACTTGTGGATTTTTACAGAATAGAATTAGACAAAGGTAGGTGTAAGATTCTTAGGGTTTCATGGGATGACAGTATCTAAATACAGATATGATTGCTTTGATTAAAAAAGGAAAGCAATATTTTTCCTTACTGATCCTAAAATATACTATTATAGGTGTAATAATGTTATACATATTACACACGTAATAAAAATAGAATAACACCTGCTTAGGAGTCATATAAAGTACTAATTGTGCAGATTTTAATATATTGCTTTCTTGCCATTTTACTTTCAGAAAGTAGAGTATGAAAAGCTTATTTTAGCTGGTTAATTAAACAGGATGGATGCTTGCTTTGCCAACCGGCAATTTGCTGCCAAACATAGATGTTACCTTAATACTGCTAAACTGCCCCAGTCCAATTTTAATGCATAAATACATGAACATTTTGTGATGTATAAAATTATTTTATTTTATATTGCCCTACTCAGTTGCACAATTCCTTTTATATGAGAGTGCTATTTTTAATAACTGTACAGCTGTAAATTTGCTCTTACTGTACAGTCTCTTATATTTTTTGTTAATAATTTTTTACCTTTGTGGGAAGCTGCATTCTTCCATTTGCCTGTCACTTTGCTGTTGGCATACCTGAGTTTCCCCACTCAGGACCTATGAAGGATATTTCTCGTCTATTCTATGCCGTCGTAGCCTAAATAGAACATGCTTTCATTTCTCCACAGGGAAACTGCTGCTTATTGCTTTTGCATCACATCAACTGTAAACCAGAAAAACAATAAATGGTTTCCTCAAAATCAAAACCTTACCATAGTGTGACCTCATATCAATCTGCAAGTGAACATTCCACACATGGGCAATAAATAGGTTTTTCAGCACACTGAGGTATTGCTTAACCCCAAAACATTAACATGCATTATTTAATAAACTGTTAATGGAACAAATTAGTTTTTGAACTGATTGTGTTTGCAGTTGGGTGATTGATATCTTCCATAAGAGAGATAATTGTTAACTTTTCTGCCTTTCCTTTAAGCCCATTAGATATGACTCCATGCACGAGATGAGCTAGGTTAGATTATAGTTTACAGTGAGATTTACTTAACACTGACATCTCATATCTTATGAGACTCTGAAGTACAGCCCAGCAGACTAAACATTATTCTCTGATTCACATCAAACACTTCATGTATGGTCTCTGATTAAATATTTAAAAAAAGGATATTCAAACTTGACGTTTGAATGTTTTTTTTTTTTATGAAACAATTATGCTTTGAGAAGAAACTGTAAAATTCATCAAGTCATGGCTTAGTTATCAGGAAAGAGAATATCCATACAGCCCATTTTTACATCCGATGATCTTGATCAAGTTTCTGGAAGATTGAGCTTTCTCCCCAGTTTGACCTCAAGGTACTAGTTGGAACCGTTTCCAGAATCTTCCCTGCTAGACAGACTTCTTTTCAATCCTGATGGACATGTCATACTAGGCTGATTATTGATACCTGAAGAGATCTTAAAGAGATGGCATTTGCTATTGCCCTCAGCACCTGGTCATGCCAACAGCAATATCTGCCCTCTGCCAAGGCGACTTGGCAGTTTGTCGGATCTGCATCCATGGCACAGTGGGAATGCTGGGCTTTGTGCTTGGACCCAAGGAAAAAGATAATGCTTATCCAACCAGAGAAAATCCCTGAATTTTCACCTTTAATAAAATGAGTTTAATGTTCAAAGATATTGTAACTTAAAATTGAAAAACTCTGGTGTACAATCAACACAGAAACCAGCCTCATTACTGGCTTTGGATGAGTTCCTATTTACATTATTTGTTTTGTATTAATGACTTGGATGTCAGCTCTATTATCCCTATTGACCACAAAGTTTACATCACTTTGTTTATATTGGCAAGTCCTAGACATTGAGGTCCTACAGGGCCTTCGTCGGCAGATTCTTATTGTTGATGTCATTGGTGGACTTTGTGTTGGGGTTGTGAGCTTTCTGTTGGCTGTCAGATGATGCTGGACAGACCGGTCTTGGATGGGACAGTCCCCATGTGTTGTGGTTGTCTAAGAGGTCAGAATTGGACTCAAAAGACTGAAGGTGTTTGCATAAATTTGTTTGGAAAAATTACCGGTATATTACATCTGTGGTAACCCTTGAGAACCCTGACATAGCAAAACATAAAAAAAGATCCGCCTTGTAGATGATTTTGTAAAACTTTGCAGATGAAGCTGTTTTCATATTTGGTGTGTGTTTGTAAGGTTTTCTTAAAATCTAATAGTGAGTATAAAACAACACTATTTTGCATTATGTGCAAGTATACACGTTTTAGACACTATACTGATCACCCCCCAAAATTTGAAAATACTTTTTTGAATAATGTGAGTGAATCTCAGGGATTTGCTCAGTCAAGGTTTTTCAAACTGTGGTATTTGGTGACCCTGTTGGTGGAACTTACATTGCTATAAGATTAGAAATTTGCATACAACACTGAACAATAGGGTTAAATCTCTAAATTTGGGTAAAAAAATCCAACTACTTTTGATTTGAAATATAAATATTGTAATATTACAATACTGTATCTTACAGGGTTAAATGTGACCGTTAAATTGAAAGGAAATGTATGTTTTGAAATAAATTAGAATTCATTTTAATCTGTATTACTCAAACTATAGAAGGATTAAGTGGGACGATATGTTAATGGATCAAATGAAGCTTGTTTACTTTTCTGATTTGAATAAATATAAAGATGCTACTGCTTAAAATGACTATATAAAAAACATTAATCTTCAAAGTTTTGACTAGAATACTTTTCCCTTTGAATTGGATATTGAGGATCACAGATATAAAAACCAAAGCAAGTGGATGCAACGTTAAGAAATTGATGAATCAGAAATGTAGGTAACTAAATTAATGAATAAAGAATAAAGATGAGGACTGAGACAAGATGTGGAAAGTGGTTAGTAAAGGAAAGTATGAAATGTCAGTAAAATGGAAAGGAACATGAGGAATCAATACTAAACTGAGTGACCAGCTTATCGAAGCTTTTACTGTCAGAGTGTTAAACTTTCTAAATGTCTGGCAGTAAATGTGGCTGCCTCATCATTCCAGATCTGAAGAATCTGAAGACTGAGTGCATTGCATTATGCATATCCATCTCATCAGCTGAAATGGAAATCTACATGCATACTACAAAATGTTTGTAAATGATGCTGAAGCATGCATCCGTTTTTAGAGCAAAATGCCTCTAAGAGTAGCTGAGCAGCTGAGCGAACAATGGAGCTGTGGGTGGAAGAGTGGGCGGCTGGTTGAAAAGAGGCTGCGTGTTAGATCCACTCAGCTCTGCTTCTGATACATTTCATCCAGCCATTCTTTTGGTTTTCCACCTTCTTCATCCAGCCACAGATCAAACACAGTGCTCCCAAATTCATGTACAATTTAAACACTGCTTCCACAGTCAATTCTCAAATGAAGAATCTTGGTTTAAATAAGAGGCATTTTGTTGCAACATTATTTAAATTTTTTGTTTTTTAAAACAAACCTTCATTTATTCTTTTATTGAAAGGTCAGGGCAGTTAATTCTCAAGGGCCATTTGCTATGTGTGGTGTAGTACTTTACAAAACAAGAGATTTCTGCTCTCAGCACTGGAAATGGCAGGTTTATGGTCTTTATTAAAGATGGAACAGGGTTATTTCTTAAGAGGCTAAATAAAATAAGTTTTAGTCTCTTTTTTAAAACATTTTTTTTACTTTTGGCTGAAATAGAACTTTAAAGCATAAAGGTCAAAATAAATAAAGTCAAAAGCTTGATATAGAACTCTCTGCGAAAAATGTTAGCTGGTAAAATAGGGTTAAAAAGTTTTGTATGTCTCCCCAAATACAAAACCTTTTTTAAATTAATTTCTGACGATAGACTTAAGAACGACCAAAGGTCTGAACCCGCCACTTAGTGCTGTGAGAGTGCCTATCAAATGAAGGAGAGTGTAGGACTGACAGATAGTTGTTTGTAATGATGGAAAGGAGTGTGTGGGAGGACCAGCGTGTTTGAAGAGAGCAGGACACTGCTCCTCTGAAGTGTTTACTAATGTTGAACAGGAGCAGGAAGACGTAAAGCCACTGAGATTCAAATGGTGATGAGGTTTTTTTTATTAGTGCCACACTGGTGAGAGGTACTGATTTATGGAAAGGTTCTGTATGCAGACCAAGTTGCTACTTTGCTTTTTATCCGGTCTTATCCCTCGGCTTAATCCTTAGTCTTTTTATGAATTGTTTGTAAGAAGAAAATACTGTTTGGGTAGCATTTTACATAAAAGCAGCTGTCCCCACAGACAGCGTCGGGTGTGATCTGAGGATTTATACACTTTGCAGCGAAGTCACAAACATCCCTGGGGGCTTTATTGTGTGGAGGATTCGGAGGAGACTGTGTATAAGAAACAGATCCATTGAGAGCTTATCCTTTCTGACACGTCAGCCTTGGCTTCTACACCGTAAAATAAACTGTCTTCTTTAAAATAGCAAATACAGTGTCATTCCTAAACAGTTATTTGGATTTAAAACAAATAAAATTAACATTGTTTCTTAAGTTCTTGCTTTGGCAGAGAATTGCACAAAAGTCTGAAATTCTACAGTTAACAGCAGGACTCCTCTGGATAATATTTGAGTTTTTAAGCTGATTTTCATTGTTTTCCTCATGTTTTAGTCGAATGCACCCCAATAAAAATCCATCCATGCATTTTCTTCCGCTTTATCCGGGGTCGGGTTGCCGGGGTAGCAGCTTCAGAAGGGAGGCCCAGACTTCCCTCTCCCCAGCCACTTGTTCCAGCTCCTCCGGGAGAACCCCAAGGCGTTCCCAGGCCAGTCGAGAAACATAGTCCCTCTAGCGTGTCCTGGGTCTTCCCCGGGGTCTCCTCCCAGTGGGATGTGCCCGGAATACCTCACCAGGGAGGCGACCAGGAGGCATCCTGACCAGATGCCCGAGCCACCTCAACTGGCTCCTCTCAACGTGAAGGAGCATCTACTCTGAGTCCCTCCCGGATGGCTGAGCTTCTCACTACCCAATAAAAATAACATTCAATAACAATCATGTCATACAATACATATGTACAGTTGAAAACAGATATTTCTATACACTGAACAACATACAAATTTTTTCCTCACTGCCTGAAGTTAAATCAGACCAAAAAATTTTTGTTTTAGGTTAATGAGAATTACCAAATAATTTCTATTTGCTAAATGCTATTAAACTTAGCAAGAACATTTTTGTTTGGAGTTTTTTTTTTAAAACTTTCTTCAAATTCAGAAGTTTACATACATTTGGTCAGTAACCAGGATAATTGTCTTTCAAGCTGTGTGAGTTGTGTCAAATAGTTTATGTTTCTGTCCTGATGATTTCTTTAGGTGTTGTTTGAATATTTCTACATAATGTTTCGTCATGATGCCATCTATTTTATGAAGTGTGACAGTTCCACCAGCAGCAAAACAGCCCCACAAAATAATGAGCAGTCTGCCAGAATAGGTCACAATCACTGATCAAGGTTGGTCAACCCTAAAGTTGGCCAGTTCCAGACACCAACTGATTTATTTTTTTAGCTTCATTTATTATTTTTTTAAGCTTCAAAAATTTGTTTGTTGTCTTTGCATATCCATCGACAATAATATTAGTAAATTATTGTATTTTGTTATCAATGGATGTGATTTAATGCATCATTACTTAAGTATTTAGGCGATGGCGTATGTATGTAGGTGTGAAGGTGTTTTTCATCATTCTTTCTTACCTGTATTTGTTCATCTCATATCAAAGCCATCGTACAAAGACAACCCTTGAGTCTCTGCTGCTTTCAGTCTGCCAACTAAACACTTTACCAAAGAGAGTTCTCCTTCTGAAGCTTTCATCTTGGCCTTGGGGGCTTGGATGAAACAGCAGGACCTTCTTGCACCCAGCTTGAGAACCTGCCCCTCGAGTTTCCAGGTCTGCTGTGCGCCTTGTAGCTCCCCTGTTTTTTAATTAGCTCTTTCAACAGGAGAAAGTGGCAGCAGAATTATAGCCTGGGAGGTAATTTCAGTTGACTATTTCTTTCTTTCCCCTGTGTCCCTGCACATTCTTCATGGGAATAATCTACATGTGAAAAAAAATCAACACATTCAGAAGCAGAGACCCATAATTAAGATGTGGCACTTCTGTAATTTTTTTTTCCTTCCTCCTCCTTTTGTAGTCAAAGTTCACTGGGTAGCCCACTCAGTGATTGGCAGGATGTGAATTATAAAATTATTTTGTGAGCTATTTGAATGTCAGAGGTCTCCTTGTCATTGCTGGAGAACGTACTGAGCGGGATTTAAAGCCAGCCTCCGCCTGACAGGCACCGAAGTCATTAGAGGAAACAGAAAGAGCTCTACCGTAAAACCCAAAGTATATTTTCTTAATCTCCTTGTAATGCCTGATGTTAGGTAGCATACTTAATGAGTTAGGTTTTCCACTTAGAGATCTATATTTGTAAGGGTGTTAAATGGGGTTTGAGGAAATTGATTTGGGTGGAGGCAGTTTGTGGAGATGCATGCAGGCGCATGGATGTGGAAAGGCTATTGGAAAAGTTGTGAGAAAGAACAGAAGACAGATGTTAGTAGATTCAGCCATCAGGGTAAAAGTAGCTGAGCAAACAAGGCACAAATGCATAAACAGAGGAGTAAAGATAAACTGTAGAAACAAAGGAGTGGAACAAGACACACAATTCATGGTTCAGCACATTTCTAATGTGGTTACAATGAAACAAAACAAAATGTAACTTTATCTTTATTCAGATGTTCAAAAATGAGAACTGAATAAAAACAATTCTCTTATTTGTATTTTTTTAAGTGAACATCTATAAACTCTACCAGATAAACAATGCTCTGCAATTCAGATGGGAAGATTTTGTCTTTTAACAAGGCCTGTGCAAAATAAATACTCACTAAAAACAATGTGTTAGGGTGCAGGACACAAAATAAACAAAAATTATTTGGTTTCAGTTTAATCTTCAAGATGCACAGCATGTAAATATATGGTTTAAAAAGTCGGTGAAGATGACTTCCTAATATGCTGCTACTTTCATGTTTAAGACCAACTAAATATTGCCTGCAACCAAGCCTTCTGACTTTCCTTCTGACTTTGACCCAGTCTAGATTTCTTTGGGTTCCCTACATGCATTGGCCTCAAAATGATATATTTGAAGAAATCTTTCCATATCTGTAATGTATTACAACAAACAAAAAAGAAACAGAAAAGAATAAAGGAGTAAATTGTGATATTGTCTCTGAAAACTTCTCTCTTCAAATGATCCTCTACTTGGGTTTATGAACAAACTGGTCAAAGTTGTCAGAAACGGAAGAGAATGGATTGCATGGATTTAATCCCTTGTAGAAACAATATGTCAAGATGAGTTAAATATAAGCTTTTATTTATTTATCCTGTCATTGTTTACAATGATATATTTTAATTGTAGTTCTAAAATGATGGTGGTCTTTGATACAAAATTAATGATTCACCTCCGCTCAACTTCCTGCACGGGTTGCAAAGTAAATTGTTTTGCATTTTACGTTGCTGGATTCTAAATGTACTGTAAGATGAGCTTCAAAATGCAAAACAAAAAAGCAGAAGACTACAAAACCATCATGTTTTAGTATGTAATCCAGAAAACGTCTGGACAGAACTAAAAACAATCAAAAGACAGGCAGTAATATTTAACCCAGAGTTCAAAATTTTGCTTAGACATGGTTGTTGCTGGTAATGACACCTCATCGTGTGGTTAAGATGGCTTCTAAAAGGACATCCACGGTTTTTAGCTGTGGTCTTTCAAATAATTAATATACATTCCTCCTTACACATTCCACCCACTATTAATCCCCTGCATTTATTGTTTGTACCAGCAAATAATGCTGATACCTCTCACAACATCTTAGTGTGCTAGGGAGTATCCAAGCAACACATTCTGACAAAACTTTTGATTGGCTTTTGGAGACACAGCCCATGACTCACGGACAATGAGTGGATCTGTTGCTGAGACTGATTAGAATCAACGTGTAGCATAAGGAAGATTGGCTGTTTGTAACTTTGGTTGATGCTTTGCAGTGATTCCTCAAAAGGCAACACACATTGACAATGCTTTAAAATATGAGACAATTCCACTACATCAAGACGATGTAGACACCAAAACAGATTTGTGTTGAGGGGGTTTACTTAATGAATTTAGCATGACTCTGATTTACAAATCTACCTTTTTTGACGTTCTTTTTAATATTTTTCATGCATGACCCTACTGCCTGTTTGACCTGCTCTTATCTTTCATCATGCACAATACAAGGAGCAATTTACTGTCTCTTTCTGTGGCATCAGTGTTTGTTTTTCCTACCAGTGGATTCTGTGTTTGAGGATTCTGTCTGTGGGTTGAGCTGATATTCGGATTCTTATTTAAGCTTTGATGTAAGATAAAAGCCATGATCACCAGCAGGTGAGTGGGGATGTTGTGGATCAGAGGAAAGTCCACTTCCACTCTCTGCTCTGCATGTTTTGTTGTCAGACATTTTTCTTTGATCTCCTGCATCTGAGAAGAAAGGAACATTTATAGTTTACATTAAGGCAATATTTATATACTTCAGCATTGCGGCTTGCACTTGCTCCTTATTGAAGAAGGTCATTAACAGCTATGTGAGAATTTAGATTAGTAATCTGAACATATTTTCAGTTTTTGGCTTTAATTCATTTAATTCTACTTTTACAGCTACAGTAATCTTCTTGAAATGTCAAGTATTGAACATTCAGGACCTTATCTATTTTTGAAGTTTTTCCTTCCATCCTGGGTCAGTGACAGCGAAGCTAAACTGAGCTCCATGAAGTAAATGCTGAAGTCTCTTTAGCCACCTCATTTTTTTTATTTGTCATTTTCATTCATGTCTTATATAAATTTAATATGTAAATGGTCTTATATAAGCAACCACAGGTTTTAATGTAATTATGTTGCATTTGGTTGTAGGACTAGCTAAATATTTTGGTCAGAACTTTGAAACTCTTAAATTTTTGCGTTTTTTATTCCGACTAAGGATGGAATGATGAAAATGCCCTGTTATTGAGATCTAAGTCCGGAAGGCACATGGCCACATTGGGTGTTCAAGTACACAAATTTGCATGTTTGTTTTTACACTGATTTCAAAGTTCAAAATTGCTTCAGCGACCTGAGGAGTGAGGCTGTTTTCCTCTCCAGAGGTTTACCCTGAACTTTAGCCAAGACAATTTTCAGTGACGCCTGCTTTGTCTCTGAAAGCAGGATGGTGTCAGGTGGTATTAAACTCTGGAAGGTTTAGAGGCTGATTGCCAACCTCCAAAAAGAAAAAAAAAGTCACCTGGTTAAAAATGAAAGCTGAATTGCAGTATAAACGTTTGCAAAATCACAATCACCATACAATATTTAGTTGAATATCCAGATTATATATTTGGATAGTTGAAAAGTCTGTAACTATTCTTCATGACCACCATCTCTGTATATCAAGTTTTTAACAGGCTAAAGTTATGTGAGCTTTAGCATTATAGGGAAATTACAATATCCCAACAGAGAGCCAGCAAAATGTGGGTTAATCAATGTTGATGTAATGTCTTCCTGATTTTGTCCTGTTGGGTGATTATTGGCACCAATAAAAATGAAAGTCCATAAACTCCAGGTACATAATTGAGATGTCTGCCATGAGTTTGTTCGTGCTATGCATCATTTCATATTTGCCTGTGCCTTTGGATCGTGCCTGCTTTGACAGTCAGTGATTTTGTATCAGAATCTACTTTTTGGCTTAGTGAAAACATTAAAAATGAACAGTAACAGACCAGATACAACCAGTTTCACTGCAAACACTCAGAATGCAAAAACAATCTGCTTTGGAGTTTCTATTAGCGCTATGCCAAAGGGCTATTGCAGAGGTATTTTTTTTAATGAGATTGTATTTTAGCATGAATCTAAAATATATCACATTGCCAAAAGTGTTAATGTGTTCAGATCTGTTCTCTATCCAGTTTCAACATAATTTAGCACCGAGCCATGCAGGCTACTTCTGCAAAAATTGGTGAAAGTTTTAGTCACTCCTAGCAACTCAGTGAGTGTAAGCCTGTTTTATAGTCTATAGTTAGTGGTAGTAAAAAGCAGAAGCAATTGGGAACAACAGCAACTGAACCATGAAGTGAAATCACAGAGCAGGGTCTGCAGATGCCAAGATGCAGAGTTGATGGCTACAGACATACAAACTTAATGTGGCCTCCAGATTAGCTCAAGAACAGTATGTAGAGATTAGTTTTCCTTAGCCGGGCAGCTGCATCCAAACCTTAAATCACCAAGTGCAATGAAAAGTGTAATGAAAAGCATTATAAAGCAATGGAAGAGTGTTCTCTGGAGTTATGAATCTTACTTCTGGCTGGAAATCCAGTTAACGAATCTGAGTTGAGTTTGGTACAGAGGGGATGTGTAGCTCAGCCTCTTAGTTCCAGTGATGAAAACTCTTACTGCTTACTAATACCAAGACATTTTGGTCAGTTTCATGTTCCTGTCTTTGTAAGAACACTCTCACTCAGTAACATGAGTGTTGGTTTTTAGACCTCTCAAGTTTTATCTGGTGTCTTGCCATTAATTTTATACTGGAACAATTCAAATAAAGCTTATAATTCCCAACATGTATTGAATTTATTCTGAGCATACCATTTTTCAAAAAGAAGCCTAATGTGTAGGAAGTTAACATCAGTGTCTGACCAGGGCGCCAAACTGGCTAGGACCGCCACTGCATGTCCCTTAACTTTGTAGAAAGCCTTTTCAGATCAGTAGAAGCTGCTACAGCTGGAATGAGTGGACTGTCACCATGTACAAGGACTGAATGATACACTAATAAACTGCAAATGTTCCGCTGTTAGACTGACGTAGAGAAACGATATGACATAATGTAATTCACCTTTGTCACATAGCAGGTCACTGATAATAGGGAAAATAAAGAGTAAATAAATTCAATGTAATTGAGCTTTATCAATGTAACAAGACAAAGCAAAGAAAATACACTATGCAATTGAGTAAATCTAATTAATAATCTTAATAAAACAACCTTTCACAAACAGATTTTTTCTCCCACTTCCAATGCCCTTTTTTGAAACTTGACTTACAATATCCTAAAAGATGGAGTGCAGAACCTGTCAGACGCAGATGTGATTACCACTCATTCAGTAACTCAGCAGTGAGCAGCATTTTTTATTTCTTGAACAATAAAACTTAAAATTAACTTTTAAAGAGTTTTTTTGTTTGTTTGTTTGTTCGGAAAACATTCAGCGCTGCTGCAAACTAACGCCAGCACCACTTATGAAAGTTAACCGTAATGACAGCTCAGCTGTGCTGAGAATTTTGTTCCAAGGCTGGCAGATTAAAAAAAAAAACATTAAAGCTTGAAAGCTCTGTTCTCAGTAACCCTGTAAGGCTGGATATATTGTAAAAATGGTGATGGGATATGTAATTCTCTTCAAATAAGAAAAATTGTTAGAAAGCTGTTAGAAGAAAAGTGTCTACTATTCTTCTAACAGCCATTTGGACATTTGCAGCATGTCACTGTATCTAAGATGCAGTGAGGTTAGTTGCCACTTTGCAGTACACTGGTGGGTGAATTCTTGCCAACAGTGTTGTCACAACATTGTAACGGGACGAAGGAAGCTAATAAAAAAGAACGCACAACTAATAGTAACAATTTTTTTGTGGAGCATTGACTGCAACGTCTGTAAAGAAGTCTGGATGCGTAGTCAGAGCCAAGAGTGGTTGGATTGTGATGTGATGAGCTGTACTGACACAGACTTCTTTCATAATGGTCACTGCTTGCTTCAGCCTTTGTTTACTTCCAGATTTACCACATCTGGACTCTATGAGTGCAGAATTATGATGCAAAATTCGCATAAATGCGACGTTATGGGGGAATTTTTCTGCCATAATTAAAGAGGGCACATGCTCAGTCTGAAAGCAGGATTTCATGTCTTTCTTCTCAAAATTTGTAATGATTGTAATCAAAACTTCTCCTCGCGCTCACACTTAGTCTCTGCACGGAGCAAATTTTCGCTTGCAAAACTCTCTGCTCGCTTGGTGGAAAGAAAGACATGAAGTCCTGCTTTCAAAATAAAAATGTAAGCAAAAGTATTACAAGTTTTGAGAACAAAAGACATGAAATCCTGCTTTCAGACTGAACACGTGGGCTCTTGGATTATGGCAGAAAAAGTCCCCCATAACATGGCCATTCAAACTGCTGACGCTTTGAAAATTATCGGATACATATCTGATGTAGTATCACATATGGAAATGGCACAAATTGGATTTTTTGGGTTGTGAAAAGATCAGAATTGTCATAAAAAAGTTGGATATGAGATGCATATGGGCAAATTTTTTTTCATGCATTTGCCTGCTTTGTGAGTGTAGCCTCAGTAAGAGTGCCCATATCTGTACATCAGAAAAGTTCGGATTGCTTTCAACATCACAAATGGAGCTCTGTTACTTGTAATTTGAGTCTGAAGCTTCTTCAGTTTTAACACCAACCTAGGTGTGAATAGCTTCTCTATTTTTTTCACCAGTAATAGAAGATGAGATACTGAGTTAATCCTCCACTGTGTCAGGCTTTTTACATTGCTCTAACATGTAGCTTTATTGTGGGAAAGCAGAAAAGGGACGTGCAGTACAAGCTTAAACTGCCTGTGAAAATGTAGCAGTTTGAAGAAAATCCAGATAGAAAGAAGCAATAATGGTTCCAAAATAAAGATGAAATATCTTTCAGGTATGACTTTTTCTACAGCCAGTATACCTGATGTGAGTTCACTGGTAGAGCACTCAAAATTCTTATTTTAGGAAGAGAAGCTGCATGACTTCAGGGTCAGGGTCACATAGCCGAGGTTTGAAATCTAACAAAAGGAAAACAAACAGTGGGTTATTTTCTGATACAGGGGCATACATGTGAATAAACCAGCATTTTCCAGAGCCACAGTGGCATTTCAGTCGGGTCAAACACTCACAGTGCCCGGCACATGTACTCTAAACTACAGAAACCCACCTGACAACAGTTATATTGGTATAATATCAGGCTCCTGAAGGATTTTAGCAATATTTACCCCATATTGAGCTACTCCTCTTTTCTGCCCTCCTTAATCCATACTATATGTGCACAACAGCAATAGCTTTGTTCAGATTTATTCAATATGTTTGAAACCTAAAAAAGCGTCTTTTCTCTGCAGAATCTCAGTTCTATGGCAACGACGCAAAAGCTTAATCTATAGTTTAACAAATTAAAATAACTGTAGATTGCTTTTATTAACCTATTTTGTACCTTGTTTAAGAAATAATGCCAGAGGTGTAGATGAGTTTTTCCTGTTATACAAAATAACTCTTCAAATTATTGCTGGGTAGTCATTAGTTGTGCTCCTACCTGCCCTAACTTTCAGATGTTTTGTTTTTCCTTCTTAATCGCACTCAAATAAATTTTGATATCAGATAATTATAGCCATAGTAAATTCAAAAAGCAGCTTTCAGTGACATCCTTTATAGAAAAAGACTTCTAACATGACCCTGCTTGGAAAAATTCGCAATTTATTATCAGGTCAAAAGTACTCAGGGGTCAAAAAACCCTAATTTTTTTCTGAAGTTCCATTGTGGAATAGCGAGGAAGAGATTTACTAACTCTAATGTGATTAAATCTAGTTTAGTGTTCTATACCATTAGGGAGATGTTTAACCTGAATGATGCAGGAGTTTTAAGGTGTTGAATAACTGCTGAATGTTAATGATGGTAAACAGTCTCTGTATTTATTCCTGTATTTATGACTGTCATTGGTTTGCCCTTTTAGTCGGTTGTTTTTAGAGACGGTTTGTGTGTGTCACAGTGGATTCCCCCACATACTGGTCCCCTACTGGCTTTCTAGCTAATGTGTTGTCTTTCTCTCTGTGTATGTCTCTGTCTGTTTTTTATGACTGTGTCTGTGCCTTCTGTTGTTTTTTGCCTAATTTTTTTTCTTTTTGCCACATTCGGCTGGTCATCTACGTTCTTCCGTGTGCTTCCGGGCATGTTCTGCATGTTCGTGTGGGCTTTAAATGTATGTTGGTGTTTGTGTTTGTCCCCACCCATGTATGTGCATCTCTTTCTTTGTGTTTGCTCCCATCCTTCGTCTCGTCTTCTCCCCTTCGTCGGCGTCTCCATAATGTCCCTCCTCCAGCCTTTGTGACTTTGCTGAACGGGGACCAGGCTCAGGATGCCATCCGCTCCCTCCACCACAGCACTGTCCGAGGACGCCTGATCAACGTCACCCTGCAGCCCACAGATTCGCTGCTCTGCCTCACCAACCTGCCCCACACCTTCACGGCGCAGCAGTTTGAGGAGTTGGTGCGCTTGTATGGAAACATCGAGCGCTCCTTCCTGGTTTATAGTGAGCTAACGGGCCACTCCAAGGGATATGGGTTTGTCGAGTACATGAAGAAGGACTCTGCTTCGCGGGCCCGCTCGGAGCTGCTGGGTCGACCTCTGGTACGTTAAACCACAAAACAAAGTGGCATCCATCCAATTAGATTTTTAGTTATGAAAATCTTGTTATTTATATCTTAGAAGATGAAAAAGAAGGAATTTCATGTTTCTTATGCCGTAAGTTGTCCTGCTGACCCTCTCTTTACACATATGACTATTATGTAAACAAACCAGTTAATAAAGTAATAAATAATTAAATATGACCTGCTTACGTAATAGCTTAAGAAATTTCTAGTGTTTGTAACATAACAGTTACTAAAGGAGTTATAAGTGTTACTGTGATTTTTTGTAAATTATTGCAATCGCAAAGTTTTTCAGAATTTCAGAATGTCCCCGAAACAAAGATTAGATTTATTTTACCTTTTCTTGCTACAAGATATTTCATGGTCTCCTTGACATAACTAACCAGCTGCAGATTTATGTAATCTTTGACTTATTATTTTTAAAATTAGCAAATTTCCTCATTTGACTCAAAGATGAAAGTGAGTCAAGATGAAAGTGATTATACATGAACATGTATAATCAGACGTTTTGTTAAATATCCATTTAATGAGTTCTATTAGAACTTCATTTGTGGTACCAAATATGGGCTCTTCCAGTTGAACTTTGTAAAGGAAAACTTAAACTGCAACTGTGTAAATAAGATAATTCTTATTCTGACGGCAACATCTTTATTTTCCTGTACAAATATCCTTCAATTCAAAAGCTCTCTGACCTTTTACTTGTGATGCTTGAGTGACTTCAGAATCTAAAGATGGAAGAAGAGCTCAATTCCTGTACAGTTTTTATACCACTGATAAATTTAGCTCAGTTTGCACTAAATACATTTAATCCATTATCTATACTTTTAAATGATTTTCACGTGGCTGACTGATCTAAACTTGGTGTCTGTGCTTAATGCTGCAGGGGGATCGGTCGCTGATGGTTCAGTGGATGGATGTCAACCAACTGAGCCAGGAGGAGAACCTGCACTCCAAGTGTCTGTGTGTGGACCGGCTGCCTCTGGACCTCTGCGACTCCGAGGAACTGGCCCAGCTCTTCTCTGAAACGTACAAACCAGTCTTCTGCCAGGTAGGATTCAGTCACTGTTTTGCCGAGCTTCCTGCCCACAGAGCAGGTCTCCCATACTCAGCTCCTCCAGACTAGCGACAGCAGGAATTAGCAAACACCTGGTGGAACTGTGAGTCTGTTGAGCTCATCATACCAACTATTTATCAGTCCAGCGCTCCTAAGAAAGATTGAAGTCGGCATAATAGAGGAGCATTATTGTGACGATGTGCTGAAGGCAGAGTGTCAGAAAGAGTAGGAGCTTCTTAAAGAGACGGCTGCAGATTTCGAGTCAGATCTGTTTTAAGTTATGATATATACAGCGTTTTTAGAACAAGTGAAGGCAACATAGTTACTTGATTGTGCTATAAAATGACATTATGTGCCTTTAAAATACATAATGATTTTTATATATATATAAAGGGATGGGGAGACATTCAGAGAAGGGTGGCCGATGTTTTTCCAATGCACTGTATTTTCTTTTTTTACCCTTATGATTTGATGAATTTAGGGGGAAAAATAGATTTTTCATTGCTATTGTTACAAAACCATATTCATAGGATCTATGGCTTAAGATAATTTGAACTACAAACTTTGAAAATCCCCCTCATCCCTACACACGCACCTTTTCCAATGGATCACCACCAGGTGGGTGGTGCACACATAAGATTCAGCCTCTCTTTTGACCTTCCTCTGATAAAATCTAAGCCTTTGTTTTTATTGTGAGGTGTGGCTGCAGCATCACTACCCTTCAGCTTCCTCCCTCACATTTCTCTCTTCTTTTAGTCTTTGTTTTCTTTCATATTTGCTTCATCGGCTTTTTTTCCACTACATCCACTCCTCCGCCTCATGAACGTTTAAAGTTCACTCAGTGGATATCGGCCATCTCCTGCATTTCCAGTTTTAGCTCCACCCTCCTTCTCCTCCCTCCCACATAGAAATCAATACACCCACATCATCCAGGTCCCATGATGCTTTGTGGGTGTTTAGCTCATGTTGTTTTGCTGTTGCAGAGCCAGCAGGGTTTGACCTAAAGTTCAGCTTTTTTCTGTTTTGTGTATTATCCGCCTCTAAGTGGATGTTTTTTTAGTGCATTTTAACACATATACATTTGTATAATGAATGGAAAAAGCTGATGAAGGCCAAGTGGACACGAGGCAGAAACAAAACAGCCGCACATTATTTTACCCAATGTCACATTTCTCTGCATGGATCACAGTTTAGCTCTTTCAAATGATTATTATGTAAAAATTAAAATATGAATACATATATTTTACTCTGATTTAAAGTGAGAGGCTGATTGGCATAAGAGCCAAACAGTGGCAAATAAATGGCAAAATAAACTTCAGAAATCCGAACTGCTTTTTCCTGCTGTTTCACTTTTTCTCATAGTTTGGTTTTATTTTCTCAGCTGTTGGAGGCTCATATTCATGTCTACACGGCTGTGGGAGTATACTTATCATTAACTGCACACTTGAAAGCAACACATACTTGGCATGCATGCTCTACTCTTATTCTCAGATATGATGAGGTATGTAAGCCCTCTTGTAAATTCTTCTCAATTTACAACCTATCCTAAAAAACAAAAATTACTTATTTAAAACTTCTAAAGCAGCACAAAGATGCTCTCCTCTCTGTTCTGTTTCAACTCTGCAGCGCCTACAAGTTGTTTGCACATACAGTGTTGCACTTATGGCATGTTAGGACATTCAGGACTCTGTGAAGATGCATGCAAGACCATCTGTAGCAACTAACTTTCTCTCCCTACACTTGTAAATACAGAACAATTCGCAGCACAGATGTCGTTAACGCACGCATGTTTTTGATTTTATGTTCAATACTCTGTAATTTATTAAATTTGCTATTTGTAATTGTAAAACACAATTATAAGTTGGTATTTTACAATTACAAATTTATAATCATAAAATATAAATTTTACAATTTATAATTATTGATGCTCTCTAAACAATATAATAAATACTCCAACTATTTCCCCAACCCATTTTCAAGATGAGCAAAAGAAATATCCACAAAAAAAACCTTATGAGTCTTAGTGCCCTCCAGATAATTATAAATTATTAAAAAGGTTTTTTTTGTGAGATTAAGTCCTGATGTGCAAATTATCAGACAGGAATCTAATTGGTAATTTATGGCAAGACTTACAAATTTCTGTTAAAACTGAAGACAGTTTGGTTTGATAGGTAGGTTTCCCTTTGGAAAGCTTGTGGAAATTGCAGTTACACTTTATTCTTTCTCAGCTTTATTTGTTCTGTAAATAACAACATATCTAATAACCTTTAACTCTTTGGAACCTGGAGTGGAAGTCCTGCCTTAACCTGAATCACAGCTGCTTCTGTCTTACAGCCTTATTAGGTCCATTAGGCTGTCATGTTTGGCAAGCATGATGCCAGTGTGGTTCATTGCATCTTCATGTGCTTTACTCATGCTAAACTTCCTCCTGTCCTCTTCCCCAATCTTGCATATAAACACCATTCCTCCACTGTGTACCTTCTTGACACCTTTTCTTTGTTCAGAGTGCACTTAACTTGTGGCCTTGTCCTGAGTGCTGTAATTCTGCCTCCTACGACAAAGGCCCTCCAGACAGCACTTTAGCTTTATTCAGACGAGAGAGACTGAGGCAGGAAATGTCAGCCATATTAGAAGAAAGGACAAGCGGATGGAGATGTAGGGAAGGGATGGAATGACGAATGCCAGACCTGTTAGAGAGGACGGCATGATGGAGGTGACGGGTGACAGCGTTGAGCCTAATGGAGCTACGAAGACGCGAGGTGAGACTGCAGAGGGCCGTAGGCGTGGATGTCAGGGTGAAAGGATTGTTGGCATATATACAGGCATAAAATGTAATAACGATCTTCGAGAGCAAGTTATACACTCGCACTGACACTCGGTTAAGTTAAATTTGCCATCTGTGTGTGTGTGTTAAAGAATAGATGTGTGGATAGAGCACAGAGACAGACGGGTTAATCAGAATGAATGTAGCCCAGCGACAGGTTTCAGAGGCAGAGTGACACGCAGCGCTCAGCGCTTATGATTCTTCCTCACTTTGTTTATTCCTGACATTGTGGTCAAACACTGAGCTGTAACTATGGGAACTGTTTCAACAAAGACCAAATGTTTCTTTGTTCAAATATGCCAAACATAAATTCATACCCCTTGAACTTTTCCCTATTTGTCAAATTACTACAATGTTCAATATATCAAATCAGCAGCTCAACATCAGTGTGTACAAGACTGCAATCATAAGTCATACTCATGCAGCACATAAATCTGAACCGTTATCATAGAGTGGCAAGAAGGTTTATGAATGGAAGTCCTAGCTGTGATTTCAAGATTAACTCTGAGATTAAAATGATTTTTGTTGGACTATATGTGAAATGTTGTTTGGCTGAAAACAAACACTGCACAACACTGTGAGCACACCATCCCTGCTGACAAGACGGTGGGAGTATCATGCTGTGGTGAGGCTTTTTCTTCAGCAGGAATAGGGAAGCTCGTCAAACTTGATGAGAGGATGTAGTTAAATGCAGGTCAAGCTGCAAAAGACTTGAGACAGGAACAATGACCAAAGTCATGCAGCCACAACTACAACAAGTGGCTTAGAAATAGTCAGGTGTCAGACTGTCCTAATCAAAGTCCAGATCTTCATCCAATTGAGATTCACACCAGTGAATGTAAGACCGTAACAGATTTGTATTTATCTTTGTTTACACATTTTGAAAACAATAAGAATTTTCTTCCACTTCATTATTATGTGCTACTTTGTGTTCCTCCTAATTACACATTGAAGTCTGTAGTTGTAATGGAACAAACTGTGGAACGTTGAAGGGCTATGAATACTTTCGTAAGGCATACATTGGTAAAGAATGGTGTGTAGGAAATATTTATCAACAAAAGCAGTCTTACTGCTTTGGAGGGATCTAATTTTGAAAATGAGCATATCTTAATGGGAAGCACATGTTTTCTGCAATCGTTGACAATCATTGCTAATTAAACATTTTCGAGCACAATCTTAAGATTCTTGACACAATTGTTGACCTGCTTGTGTGAAGTTCTTTTTCAATCAAGTCAAATTAAAATAATCTACAGTAAATGTGGAATCCTGATTTGCAGAAAGATGTGGAAAATCCTGATTAATACACATTAGGAGACACTTAATATTTGATCGCTCAGCCTGGAGCATAAGTTAATTCCACTTTTACCATTTTTAAAAATAATTATTCTTATTGTTATATTATAGTCTGCGACAGCGTTTTGCTTAAATTCAGTGTTGTGCTGCTTCTTTCTCACATATCTGAACACTTAGACCTGTCACTGTGGGAGGTCACATATTTTTCTCTACAGACAGCTGTGACAGGGTTGTCATGACCTCATCACTCCTTTCAGACTACTGACACGGCCATTTAAGCTCCCTTACACACTTACACATACACGCCCACGCCCGCACCCACACACACATCCTTGACGGATGCTCCTGTGGGCCCCAGCCGTCTTGGTGACGCAGTCAGCGTCTCTCAGCTGGGGACCGCAGCTCCACTTCAGCAGATGTCACACACACTGATTGCTAACTTTACATTTCTTTGCGATGAAGGTCTATGCAGTAAAAGTAAAAATGTTTTTGTTATTATTGTTAATGTCCAAATATTTACACTTGTTTTCTCTGCACATTTTCCGTTTTTGTTTCTTTTGTGGTGGTTTTTACTCTGGACTAGACACTTTTTTTCTAAGATTGATTAATAAGCCTTCTTTTCGTTGACGGAAAACAGTTTACTTTGCTTTTAAAGGAACTAATATTATCTGGTAATGATCTGAACCAAATATTATTCACCAATATGTTTTTAGTTCAGAACTTTCCAAGCAGCCATCTGTCTTAGCAAGAGAAATGAGAGACTGGTGCTGAACAGAGAAAGGGCTCTGGCCCGAACCCCATTCAATCTGGAACATAGGAGTGATATGACACATAACTGACTCATTGTATTACCTGGTGACATAAGGAAAATAAAAAATATGAAGAACCTGCTCATATGGAGAGGTGAACAAGTTTGCAATGTGGAGAGAGGTTGTGTTTTACATTTCCACCATAGTTTTCCAGCTACAGTTTAATGTTCACAATGCCATAGTCCTTCTACTTTGCTGTTGTTGTTCGAAATAAATGGAAGTCATTCATATTTAACTATTTATTTAGTTAAATAAGTCTAACATTGCATTTATATTAAAAAATATATATATATATATATATATATAAAAAAAAATTCCCTTCTCACCCACCGCGGGTGGTTCTTATCCTCTGAGCTCGGGTCCTCTACCAGAGGCCTGGGAGCTTGAGGGTTCTGCGCAGTATCTTGGCTGTGCCAAGGACTGCACATTTCTGGACTGAGATGTCTGATGTTGTTCCTGGGATCTGTTGTAGCCATTGGTCCAGTTTGGGGGTGACTGCCCCGAGGGCCCCGATGACCACAGGCACCACTGTGGTCTTCACCTTCCAGGCCCTCTCCAGTTCCTCTCTGAGGCCCTGGTATTTCTCTAGTTTCTCGTGCTCCTTTTTCCTGATGTTGCAGTCGCTTGGTATTGCTACATCTATCACAACGGCTTTCCTCTGTTGTTTATCCACTACGACAATGTCTGGTTGGTTCGCCATTACCATTTTGTCTGTCTGGATCTGGAAGTCCCACAGGATCTTAGCTCTGGCGTTCTCCGCCACCTTTGGGGGTGTTTCCCACTTTGATCTCGGGGTTTCCAGTCCATATTCTGCACAGATGTTTCTGTACACTATGCCTGCAACTTGGTTATGTCGTTCCATGTACGCTTTCCCTGCCAGTATCTTGCACCCTGCTGTTATGTGCTGGACTGTCTCAGGGGCCTCCTTGCACAACCTACACCTTGGGTCTTGTCTGGTGTGGTATATCTGGGCCTCTATTGCTCTGGTGTTTAGGGCCTGTTCCTGGGCAGCCAGGATGAGGGCCTCTGTGCTGTCCTTGAGTCCAGCTTTTTCCAGCCATTGGTAGGATTTACTGATATCAGCCACTTGGGTTATTTGCTGGTGGTACATCCCATGTAGGGGCTTGTCCTGCCATGATGGTATCTCTGGCACCTCAACCTCCGTTCCCTGTTGTCTGAGATATTCACTGAGCACATTGTCTGTTGAGGCTTTGTCCCTGATGTATTTATGGATCTTAGTTGTTTCGTCCTGGACTGTGGTTCTCACACTCACTAGTCCTCTGCCTCCTTCCTTGCGGCTCGTGTACAGTCTCAGGGTGCTGGATTTGGGATGGAATCCTCCATGCATTGTTAGTAGTTTTCTAGTCTTAATATCAGTGGCTTTTATCTCCTCCTTTGGCCAGCTAATTATTCCAGCAGGGTATCTGATTACTGGCAGGGCATAGCTGTTTATTGCGCGGATTTTGTTCTTGCCATTGAGCTGGCTTCTCAGGACTTGCCTTATTCGTTGGAGGTATTTAGCTGTGGCTCCTTTCCTTGTGACCTCATCGAGGTTGCCATTTGCTTGTGGTATGCCTAGGTACTTGTAACTGTCCTCTATGTCTGCTATTGTTCCTTCTGGGAGTGAGACCCCTTCTGTGCGGATGACCTTCCCCCTCTTTGTGATCAGCCGACCACACTTCTCTAGTCCGAATGACATCCCAATGTCCGTGCTGTAGATCCTGGTGGTGTGGATCAGTGAGTCGATGTCTATATATATATATATATATATATATATATATATATATATATATATATATATATATATATACTGTATATATTTCCTTCAAATTCGGTATATATTTATTTTCTTCTCTGAATAAATCTACTCCAATTAAAGGCTTGATGTACTTTTAACATTTTCAGTGTGAGGTTATGGCCTTTTTATACCTCTTTACCAGAGTTAGAATGAAATACAGATTGGGCTGCGTTAAGACAGTTCAGGTTCTAATGAGTAGTAGTCAGAAGGCATAAAAGTGCAAATATCCTCAAGTAATATGGATAGTCAAGGCTTTTTAAGCAAGAAAACCATGCATTATTCAGAGAACTAAATAGTTAATAAACATTATGGTCAAAACAAAAGCAGAAAGCTGAATATCTTACTGCTGTGTTATTACTTAAATCATTCATAGGTCATCACACTGATTTAAAAATTCAGACCACTGTGTATCTGGTGATTACCATAAACCTCACATTTATTATAAAGTTCATTAAAAGTTCACTGCAGGCTTTTTGACACAGGTGTGTTCAGGTCTGTAATCTTCATTCAAGCAGAATTTATTTTAAAAGGATTCTTAAGGGCACCAATAAGCAATGCAGTAGATGTTTTTGTTCAACAATTGTTTTGCAATGTGAGATTTTTTCTCCCCAGTGAATAAATGTAATCAAATAAGTTTAGATTTTTCAAAATCTTGTGAGATTGTACGACTGCAATAAGAGGAATTTATTTTAAGACGTTTTACACATCTTTACCAGAGTTGCCAAAAATTTCTGCTGGCGCTGTGCCACTCAGCTCAATATAATCTTTAACCTGCTTTAATTCACTCTTGCCATTTTTTTTGGACATAGCTTCATACAATAGATTTGTTTAATGAGATTTTCCACCTAAACTACCTGTTGGCCAGCGCATGAAAAAAGAACCCGCTTTCCTAATTAGACTGACAAAGGGTAATTGCAAATTGGAGGAGAATAATTTCTGCTGGGCCAATCTGTTTTTGATTTACATCAGAAATAATTTAGAGGGTGAAAGATGAGGTGCCAAATTTGTGGACTTAATTACTCTTTAATTATCAGGAATCACACCTTCAGGACACAGCAGAGGCACACGGGGAAATGAAGAGTAGGAGTTCACTGTAACACTAAAGGGATTCTAATAAAAAACTGAAAAAATTCAAACATGGTGTGTGGAGGGAAATTAAATCTTTTATTTGATATCTCTGTTGGGTTTTTTCATTCTGTGCTGAAAACATTAGTTTGTATGTTAAAGACAGGAACACATACCAGGGGAACTTGATGACAGCCGGCATTTAAAGAGCTCACATACCGTCCAAACAGGTCTACTTTAAATTTACATAATAGTGCAGATCTGAATAAATGGTGCGAGTGCAGCTGAAGGAATTGGGAGTTGAGAAAAGCTCAATTTGCGTTTATGTTCCCATTGCACACTCTCATTGATATTTTGAAATCCATTTTCAAAAACACACACACCTACACTTGTGTTGTATTCATTGCCTAAACTCAAATCTGAACGTGCTTTTATTTGTTTGTCCTTCTCGTCTTTTCTGACTCACATCATTCGTCAGCCCTTTGTTTCTCGCTCTCTCGGCTTGTCAGTTACTCAATCCATCACTGATGTTTTCCTCCCTCGCTTTGCTTTCCTCTTCTCCTCCTCTAGCATTTTGCCTCTATCTCATCCTCGCTCTCCCTCTCTTCCACACACCCACCCGTTTTTCCATCCATCCGTCTTTCAAGTGCTTGAGTTGTTCAGGTGATTTCCACGCACTTTGCTTAATATATGCTGATGATAATAACCTATCGACCCACTCCTGCACAAATATATGCATTTTCCTCTCTTTCCATCCATCCTTTGTTCAGACCAGAGGGAACAGCAGACAAATGAGAGGAGGGTAAAAGTGGATGGCCACTTGATTGAGCGTTGATGCTAACGGGCCCCAGTTTTCAGACTGAAAGCACTTTTGTTTCTCTGAGTCATGCTCTGCTCATTTCCCCCCTACCTCCCCAAAAAACAGTCATTTATTTAATTTTGTTGTAAATGTTAATATCCATTTTCAGATGGTGTAATATTGAAACTATGGGACTAAACAAAATTGATGATGGTTCATGTTATAAGCACAAATGAGAAAAAATTGAAAAGAAGGATTAAGTCTTGTTTCCTGAGCATTGATTGGATGATCTTTAGTTTGAACAATCATGGTAAAATAAAGATGAATTGTCAATTTTCAAAAAAGACAGTTTCATTCAAAATGTCATTGTACCATCATCTTACTGTAATATTTAGATCAAGCTGAAAAGGAACTGTCTTTTGTGACAGAAAAAGGTCTCATTAAAATACAGAGGTTCAGTGAAGCTGGTTTGCAACTACGGATCTTGTATGAAAAAAACTTCCTCAGTTTTCCATTCAAGACACTTTGAGAAGTTTGACTGCTCAGGAGGAGCTCAGTCTAGTATCTATTATAGGGAACTCAAATAGCTTGAGAAGCTCAATGTTAACTCCTGGTACCAAACTCATGGTACTGTCTCCAGGCAGTCAGTGTACCAATAGATACCCGCAGTCCATTTATTTAAGATATGGTCACAAAAACTGGTTGGGCAAAATGTCACCAGCAACCATACATTGCATATATTTATCTCATCTGCAGAATCAACTAACAAAAAAATAAGACATTCACGAAGGAAAGTAAAACAAAAAGCTGAAAAACACCATATTAACAGCCTTTTTTTCCAATAACAACAAAAATCTTCTCTGGTATACGACATTTAAAAACAGGAAAGCATTGTACGTTTAAATGGCAGAAAACATGAGAAATGTTCCCATAGAGTATCAAACAAGGGAATTATGAGTTGTTTGGATCATTCTATCAGGAGTAAAATGGCTAACTAATTAATAAGGAGCCTTTATTTAATGTCACATTATCTTAAGCAGCTCATTCAAACTATCAGGTTCCTGCCTATTTCCTCAAACCACCTGCTACATGATGCTGTTGCTGGCTTATTTCTCCTTGCAGCAAAGCAGCTTCCCGCTGCTTAGATTTCTAACTAAAAATTCCCGGTGCATTATGTGTATTCCCATCTCTGTGCAGTGTGGTGCCAGGATCTGCTTTGTGGAACTCTACAGGGAGGGGTTGGTGCTCTCTCAGAAGAAATCCAGCACTTGTGCCGAGATTCATTGACTAAATACTCTCAGGAGCAGAGCCCATTGTCCCAGTACAACAGAGGAGCCGTTTATAGAAATGGAAAATGGCATAAATGTTTCTAGGAATTCTATCAGTGCACATATGTGAGTGGTGTTGAGATACTTGGACTGCGCTGAAGCTATGCTAATTCTCCAACTGTTAACACCATAATGATCTGGCAGGACACTGTAGTGCAGACTCAGCCTCGTTGTTTGTGTTATATGAATATCATGTTCCTGAACAGGCTGTGAAACATTCATTGCACATTTGATCAATGCTAAATTGGTCTTTTTCATGTTAGATCCTCTGAAACATCAGACTTTGTGACTTATTGGACTTTGTAGCTGAACTGAGTGCTCACAAGTAAAGCTTGTTAATACCAATCTTGCATAATTTTTCTTCCTTGTTTTAGTCAAAGGATAAACATACTCTGTTTGGAGCTCTCATTTTAGTCTCATCAAAATTTCAAATAAACACACCAGAAACCGTTAGCATGGTGTACGTCATTAGAACGCTTTTACATTTTAGAAAACTCTGAAGTTCCCATTTTAATGTGGTTTTACATCAGGAAATGCCTTAACTCGATTTATCCCATTTTAAAAAAAATCTATTGGATCAATAACACAGTAGATCAGGCGGTGCATTGGGACTGTCAGCCATTAGCTTTTAGCCATCATTGTCCAACCATTCCCATTAGCTTTACTCTATTAGCCCTCCTGCATTATTTATCTGTTCTTTGAAATCGTAAGTGTCTAAACTTATTGTCTGAGAAATTTGTTCCTTGCGATATTTGCTTGACCAGGTTGATTTACTCGACTCTATGAAGGACAAAGTAAGCCACTAGAAATAGAAAACCTGCTATTTTCCCTAGAAATAAAATGTTTTGTACAGAATTTTGAAAAAACAATTATGAAACGATTAGACTTAAGCAACTCATAGGTACTAGATCTTATGAGAAGTTGGCAGAGCTATCCTATCCCTGATTGGCATAAAGATCAGAGTGTGGAAGAAGGTAGTTTTGTGAATGCAGGATCTTGCAGCAGTAAGCTCTTGTTGTCTGGCAGTCAACACCCACAAAACCCATCAAAGTCAGTGGCAGAATTACTCATGAATATAGGGCCAAGAAAGAAACACATGAGAAAATCAAACTTGGGGATTGATCAAGGTGCTCACTCATTGTCATCTTCATGAGAAATTGTTTGAATTTAATTTGCAACATTCATCCACCCATCCCCCCCTCCTCTCTTTTAAAGTTAGGTTGCTGAGCTAACAGGCTCAGTAGGGAAACTGAGACGTCTCTCTCTGCAGCAACTCCTACAAGTCAATCTGGGGCATCCCAGGGTAAGACTTAAAGAATGTACAATTTGATGCCAGATACCACACCACAACTTCAGGAGTCTAATGGAGTCATTGGCTCAACAGATCAGGGGTGTGTCGGTAGCAAAAGGGGGAAAAAACACTATTTGGCAAGTGTTATGTTGAGCCTGCTTGGTGTACAGTCCCTCAAGCCTGTTTTGGGCCAGCCTGAGGGTCTTTCCCCAGTGGGACCTGCCTAGAACAGATCCAAACAGCTTTGAGGCAACCTGGTCAGAGATACATAAATCCTTGACTAATGGTTTGATGCACAGCATCACAATTAATTAATAAGAAACTTGTTTCATGTACGTTACAGTCGAAATGAAGTATGCATCCTTCATAAGGTTCTTTTTGTGCTACATTTCTTAAAATTCTACATTTTCTTTTGCTTCTCATTGTAAATTCAAGTTTGAAGAGCAGATGGCCAGCACCACTTTCTAGCCAAATAGCCACTTAATAAAAGACGAACTAACCAAATCATGACTCTGCCTGAAGGACAACTCAAGAATATTTTGTTGTAGGGTAACTCTAGGTCTCTATTGTTTTCCGTGCTATAGCTCGCCCAGGATGAAGGGAGCCCATTGAGAGGTTTTGGTGTGGTGGAGTACGAGAGCGCGGAGCAGGCTGAAGCTGTGCTGACGGAGATGGACCGAACTCTGGTGGGAGGACAGGAAGTTCGTCTTTCGCTCTGCACCCCCGGCACCTCAGGGAGAAGCACCTTGGCTGCTCTCATTGCTGCACAGGGTATGGTGAGTAAACTGCGCACAAAGAGCAGCAGCGCCAGCAGCACAGGCATGAGGAATGGAGCGCATTGTGTGCACCATTCACCACTCTCAGCTTTTCAAGTACAAACTAACGCCCACATGTTAGGTTTTGAACCCCCAGTCTGTTAAGATTTCATCTGAACATGAATTTTTCTACTAAAATTCTTTGTTTCATATCTAACCCATATTTGTTAGGAAATTCTAAAAGTTGAACATTACCAGTTAATCATATTATACATGCATTTCTTATATGTGCAAGTCAATCTTGGAAGGCTTGTGGATTTGAGGCTAGTGAAACCATAACAGACATCATGATCCTGTTTAATTTTAAAATTAGACATTTGAAACAAATACTTGTATCATTTGGTCAGTAACATTTCTGAATACACCAACTGAAAAATCTACGGCAACATGAAAATGTGATTTAACAAGTTTCCCACCAAGCTCGCATTTAGCCCTGGCTGCATCGAGTTAACATGTGGCCTTGAAGATGATTCGATTAGACTGTGAACACACCAGGTTCTCAGATAACTTTGTTGTTTAGCTCCTAAAAACTGACTTTTCTATGGAAGGTTTGGTCATGTGGTAAATGTTGATATCTTGCCTTGTAACAAAATTTTTCTTATCCCCCAGATGTCATCCAGTCTGCTGCATATTGAAAATATTTGATAGAGCAGATTTGTCCATGCTGCTGTTTTACACTAAGCTCTTTAATTTACAGCTCATCTTTCTTTCATGAGCCCTTACATTTAAATTGGGAGCCTGAGTTGTTCTCATCATTGTAATATATGGGAGTTAATTATTTGTTGAAGTGATGTTGCACAGTTAATGAACTACATATTAGACCCTTCTCTAGGTATCTCAGAGATCTCTGATCTCCACTTCACTTTGTAGCATATAAGAAATGAAGTAATGTCTGCCATGATTGCCAGTTGATCTAACAAAAAAATCCATGAAAATAACACTTATAACCTTAAATACGTCTAACTCTGGTGAAATGTGCAGCGTCAAAGCAGGGTTTCTTTTTTATTGCGACTGTAGGAGGTTTTTGGCTGTATGTTGTTGCTCTCTAAAGCTTCACTGTAAATTTAGTGCAACCTCATTTGTTAGACCTCAGATTTCGTGTGTGCTACTGGCATCACAACATTTCCTATCTGGAAAACCATATGCTGCATCACCGAGTCACTGAACTTTGCGAGCAAATGAGGAATAAATGCTCACAGCT
This sequence comes from Xiphophorus hellerii, assembly GCF_003331165.1. Taxonomy (NCBI): domain Eukaryota; kingdom Metazoa; phylum Chordata; class Actinopteri; order Cyprinodontiformes; family Poeciliidae; genus Xiphophorus; species Xiphophorus hellerii. Next base: position 3,468,197 of record NC_045680.1, read on the forward strand.
AATTGTGAAGCTAATGCCAACTGGTTATTTTGCATCAAGAGTTGAGACGAACCAGGGTTTGACTTGGTTTCACATGCATGAGCACCCTCTGGCTGAGAGACTCTTTGTAGCTGTGATGTCCCTCCTACACAGTGCTGTGGTTGCAGAGAAGCATTGACATGATAATTATAGTTCTGCAGACTGATTGGGCTCCTCCACTGTCTCCCGTTGCCTGAAATAAACTAAAGTCACAGCTTAAGACACAGTAATGTTCTCACACATATATATGTGCATCCAAATGTATGAGCACCAGCACACAGGATCAAATGCAAGTAAGAATTCATGTCAGCTGAAGTGAAGGGAATGTACATGATAATCATTATGGGTTTGGTTGAGTAATTAACCTGAAATTATTGCCCACACTCCTGACAAACTCTCTTTGAGAAGTTACTTTAAGATGTGCTGGAGGAATCGGACAGATTTACAACTAAATCATTTTTACTTCTTTCTTATAAGTGATACTGAGATTTTCTTTTCAAATCAATTCAAAAACCAAGCTCCTATAATAAAAAAAAGTGCATTTAATTTTGCATCCAAAGTTTTTTAATCAGGTGTGTAGAAATGCTGTGCAGGAGTATTCTCTTGAATATTTTAAAGATGCATATCTATTAATTGCACTTTATCGGATTGATAAGATCTCAAGAGTTTAATACTTTCTTTTTTTAACAGACTACCTAACTAACACACCAATTTTACTTTATATATAAAATACGGCATTGCATCATTGAGTCATGAGATATCAACGGAGTACAGAACACTATTAAATGTTCCAAATTAAAATGTGCAAAATACATGCCAAGAGATGCGGCTATGACCGCTATGACATTGTCATTTCCTGATCGGTATACAATCACCAACACTGACTGCAGGTAAAAAGGTTACCGTTAGTCTGACTTGTGTCTGAGCTCAGAAAGAAAATCGAGAAGGACAGAACAATGAAGAGGTGAAGAAAAAGGAAGCATCAGCGAGTACAGTGAGGTTAAAACTGTAGCCTCAGGGTTCTTCAGGATTCTTTCAGTAAATGTGAACTGCTGGTAAAAGAAACATCAGACCTTAAGAAAGAGATCAAGACACACTCGGGGCTCCAGTTCTCCTCCGAGGCGGTTCTCTCATTCCTCCAGTTGAATGAGTGTGATGGTGAATGTTGAGGACCAGATGGCTCCCTCCTCCCTTCTTCTTCTGAGATACTTCTTGCCTTCTCTTCTTCACCGCTTTCTTACCTCTCTGGCATGAGTCTGCTGGTATGTAGCTGTTTTTTTTCTTTTTTGGCCAGTAGGCAAACAGACCGAAGCATGCTGACATTTTCTCCAGCAGGAAAAAAAAATAATGAAATGAAAGCTCTCCTCCTCCTCCTCCTCCTCCTGTCCTGCTCTTCTCTTCTCCCTCGAAAGATGCTGTCAGCTACGAGCGGCCTTGTTCAACACCACGAACACACACAAATGCTACTTTTCCCTTCTGCAACACACACGCATGTGTGCACTCGACTCGCCTCATCCGCAGACGAGATTTAGTCGAACCCACTCTGTCCCCCATCAGTGGAGCTCCGTCTGTGGGATGTGACAGGGAGGAAACAAGCTGGAGTCATGTTGTAGCTGTGGGGCAGACATGGAGGAAATATCATCATCCTGCTAATGTTGTTTTAAATATCCGTGTCTCTGGGCCAGCCGGCGAGTTCTGCTGCCGTGCTGTCAGTGCTGCTGAGGCTCTATCACAACCAGCATTTCTTCATTCCACTTGACTCATTCAGTCCGATTTCATTTGAGTTTGCTGAATTTAATTCGCTGGGAGTAATGGCCATTTAGATTGTTGTTTGGGTGTTTCTGACTAAACCGCAGAAGTCTGAAAAGAGCTGGTCAATTTTCAACTCACATCATGGTAAATGAATAGAATTTTTTTTGTTGATTGAATTAAAATATAGATATATGTAAGAACCCCTTATTTCAAGGTTCCATGTTCTTTGCAATAAAATAATATGCGTCTAATCACTTTGCACAAAGATCTATAAAGAATCATCAACAAACTGAGACTGCAAACATTGCAATACAGTCGTCTGTGCCAGAACTTTTGAGGGGGTGTATGGTGCACATTATCCCTCGCTCTACTCATGATGGTTTTTAATGTTCAAATGTGTTGCAAGGTCAAAGAATCTGAAATCTAATGTACAATGATATAATGATATAAATGCCGACATAAGTGCTTTCCAGAAAAGCTGCATTTCATTTTGACGTCCTGCTTGCTGTATTTTCTGAGATGTTTCTTCTGGTTTTGAGTCATTTGGTTGTTGTTTGTACCTGCACCAATTTAATTGTGTCTCAGATTTTTTATTTTCTTTTGTGTGATTTGAAAACACTTTGCAAATAAGATGCACATAAAATTCCTTACTCTATGCATATTCTCATTAAGATTTTTCTTCACACTTCAGCCACGAAGCGCTTTTAGTTTTTCCAACCTGATGCCAATGTGTAAAATTGGCTAAAAATGTGTGAATCTGAGCACTTCTCCAGTATTTTTTTGTCTTATTTTTGGTAAACCCTTCCAATCCGATGGCTTCAGTTTCTCAGCTCTGTCCCTCCGTTTCTGTTTTTCTCTTTTCTCCCTGAAACCAACTCCTCTCTGCTGACATTGCAGATGTATCTTTATGATGTAAACCTTTGTAATGGTTACTGCTGCTTTCAGGGGCTTCTAATGACAAGATCAAAACACATCCTGCTGTAACACACACACACATGGACGCAAACTTTTCTGCTAACTTGTGTGGACATTTTTTTTCTCGTCTTCTCTTCAGATTCTGAGTAACAGAAAAGGCTTACTACCAGAACCAAACCTGGCTCAGCTGTTGACCAGTATGACCAACCCAGCTGCCCTGCAGATCCTTATGAGGCCATACCAGGGCGGGAAAAGAGGAGGTATGTCTCCAGTTCAAAACTACCAGCATTTCTTCAAAGAACACTGATAATCATCACAACATTTATGCTGTTGAGGTCTCATCACTGGCATGATCAGATCAATATTTTACAAAGCTTTTCCTATTTCCTATTGTAGACCTATTTTTTCAACAAAAATAGGTCTACATTTTGTTGGATGTTGCTATATGACATGCAAAAACAGCGATCTGAACTTATCACATGTTGATATAAATAAAAGTTTAAATGAAAATAGTTGGATGAAAAATATCTGGCCCCTAACCCATCTCTCAAAAGTCAATTCAGTATAACATGGGCAATGAAGCATCAATCAACAATAATGAGATATTTTCAAATACAAAACTGGCCATGTAAAAAAGAAAAAGTAGTTGGTTTTGGTTATTGAAAATAAAATTACATTTATAGTCCTGTTCTGTTACATTGCTCTCAGAAATGTAGTTTTTTTTTTAGTTGTTGTTCAAGGCTTTGTGCCACACATGTTGCTGCAGATGTTAGCTGACAGCCGTAAATCACAGCAGGGTTTTTTAACCACCACAGTGAACAAATTGTTTAATGCAACTCTACTTTGGACTCTATAAATGTACAAGTGAGGCTTTCTGAAGACATTTTGTCCTCTTTCTCTAGTAGCTACTAGCTAGCTAGCAGCTAAGGAAAAGGATGTAAACACTTAGCTGAATGTTTGCTGTCCTGGTCTGGTTTGTCTGTTTAACTTTTTACTGGTTTGTCAGATGTGTTGGACTCTTGTATCAGTTTATTTTTTGGCAGGGCGACTAAAATGATAACACAGTGGTTTATTCCTCTGCTAACAGCCTCACCCTCAAAGTATTCTCTCTGCTCATAAAAACAGTATGAATGCTGAGTGCATATGGTGTTTAGGTACCAGACGGTGCTGCAACCCTGACAGGTATGAAATTTAAAAATCCACAAACCGAATATCGACCACAACAAATACACCGTGTGCACATTTATTAAGCATATTTTCTAACTCCAAGTAGGACAAATGTAATAGTTTTAGGCTTAACAGGTGATGGGTACTTTATTCACTTTTTATGATTTCAGTGCATTTTTGGGGTATAAAAAGTGAATTAAAGTAAAAAAAACAAAACGAGAGCCTCCTTTGGAGTTCTCTTTATTCAAGACAACCACAACAAAGACTGTTGGCATGAGCTGGTTGTGCCTACGTATGGGGGGTTCTCAGACTTTAGAGTTTATGATCGACCAAATTAAACTGAATATAATTTGATTCCCATCAACATTTGATGTCTCAGTGCATCTCTAGTTGTGACAGGAATGAGGCGAGAAATGGGAGGTACCAGCTGGAAATCTTTTGTACTTCATCTGCATCAGATGAAGTTCAAGAGACAAGAAAGCATTGGGCAACAAAATGGCAGTGGTGAAATTATTTTTAAATATTGTGGGCAAAAGCATACATTTCAGCCAGTGTCATTTTGAATTCTAACAGATGACATCTACACTGAACAATGTTTACATTCTGATTTGAGAAGATCCCTTGAGAAAAATATAGCAACACTTCAGAATTTCTTTCTGTTTGCATTAATGTTTGTTGAAACATGTAGAATATGTAGAGCTAAAAACCACTGACCCAAAAACTTGCACATCAACAGCATGCATGCACATTCAAGACTTTGTATAACATAGCAGACTTAAAGGCCTATCAAAGCCTTAAACTATTTCAGTAATCTTCTCACTCCAAAGGGACTCGCCTGGTAATCAAAGACCTGCCGTCTCTGAGTGCGTCTGTCTGTTAGGCTTTCCTATATAGGCTTCTGTAATCATCTAGTCTTCATTATTTGATGAATGGCTAATCAGGTATTAAAATGAAATTGTGTGACATTAGTGGAACAAATGAGAACAGGAAGGAGGGAAGATGGGAGAGGTGGTGGCGCTCTCTTAAACAGGAGCATGCACAATTAAATTCTAAAATTAGGACCTTGATTAAATGTTAAACTTTCTGCACCTATTCTGGTGGAGCCTACCATTAGCATTGACGCTTAGATTTATTCTGAGGGAGCGGTGAAATTTGTGGGTAACTCACTGCACATTAAAGCTGAAGGAAATGCAGAGGTTGGATGGTACTGACTTATGACTGTGGTGAATAAAATCAGTCATAGTCTCATAACAGAGGAAGAGGCTTCCTCTGCTATTAAAGCTAACCTAAAATCAACAGATTGTGTCATTTTGGTTAGTAGGACTCAGTTTTGACATTGTTTTTGCTTCTGTCTTGTGGACCACCAGTCTTTCATTTTCATTACCTGCTGGCAAAAACAACGTAATGAATTAATATTAAAATTATTATCTCATAGTGTCCCTGTACTGATTCACCAATGTATTGTTTCTTCTAATGTGAACAGGAACTTGAGCTCAGGTTGTGACTAATATACACTTGCCCAGTTGACCCAGTTTTCACAAAGTACATGCGAGCTATTGGTCCTTCATCTTTAGTTCACTCCACAGATTGAATCCCAGTCGGGGATTTGTGCAAGGCAGTCAATAATGTTCACTTTGCCCTAGTGGAGGTACTTCATCACCAGCAGTAACTTAGTTTTCGGTTCTTGTCATATTGGAAGACAAGAACACAACTTGGATCCAGTTTAGCTGTTGACTTCTTTAAGTTTGCTCCTTCCAGCTCTAAAAGATTCCCAGTTCCAGGCGTTTAAGGTGCGCTTCACATTTAAATGCAGCATGCCGTTTGCTTAAACCTATGGATATCTCATTTAGTAAACTCAAGATGGACATCTAAAAGTTCCCATTGACTAGTTTACGTCAGGGTTGCATTTTACCACTGAGCAGCAGGCCAGTCCTTTTTTCTTCATTCTAATGTCTCTGTTTCAGGAGTGACTTTACTTGAGGAATGCAGTTTTAGCCCGTGTCCTGGATATGTCTGTGTGTGGTAGCTGTTGAGCCTTTTTGAATTTCTTCCAGTCTCTTGAGTAGCTTTGCTTCACAATGCTCCCAAGGCTGTGGTTATCCTGGTTGGTTATGCAACTTTTTCTACTGAACTTTTTCCTTCCACTCAACTTTCCATTTATATAAATGCTTACAGCACTCTTTAAGCTACCAGTTTCTTTAGCAAAGATTCCTAAAAAATAATTTGTAATTTGTCCGAGAATCCAAATTTTGGATTTTCATTTATGTTATGAAATAAGAGCTTAAAGTATCACTGAGTGTTATGAATGTATATAAAGATATTGATGAAATTGATTGTTTAATTATGTTCTTATTGGGATTCACATATCCTATGTAGCACATAGTTGCTTTTTATTTTTAAAAAAGCCTTTTTTCTGTCAAATTGGATCTCAGCATCAGCCTTAACAGTAGTGTTTTTTTCCTAGCTGGTTGCCCACAGGTAATTGCTGTAACATTTTCAGCCTCTTTGAATCTAAACAGAACTGTACATTTTAAACACATTTGTTATATGGTCAATAGTTTTTTCTGATATTGCATGTCTTGTGTTGGTTTTGCAACAGATAGCTGTGTGTGTCTGAAATGTGCTTTAAGTGACTCACTACTTAAATTACTTAGAACTTTATGTGTGTTAAATTTTGGGAAGATTGATTTGGTCCATTAGTGGCTTTTAAAGAATAATAAGAAAAATGCAAGGTGAGACACTGATTGATGTTTCTGTGCATCATTTTGTTTTTTCAGGAAAGTACGGGCGTAATGCAGGCCTCCCGTTCCTCAGACCTCCTCTCACTGCTGCCCTCCTAACACTAGGAAAGGCTCACCAGGTCACATTAAACGCATCATCTTTGTGAGATTTTCACAGCTACTATATTGGTTCCCATGTGAAAGTGAAGTTTTTATTATTTTGCTGTAACCCCACAGAATGCTATGGTTGGTAACGGACTTGTCCTCCAGAATCTCCTCCACATGCAGCTCGCACAGCAGCAGCTTCTTCACATCAAAGACAAGCGCATCAGCAGTGTAAGACAGCTGAGTTTTTTTTGTGTGTGTGTATGTGTGTGACATTTTGCATGAATTATTGGGGAAGGTAGATTGTGTTCTTTGACACATGTTCACTTATATTTCCAGCTCCTGCACTAAACGCATAATGAAACTGAATCACCTAAAAATCACTCTACCTAATTGTCTTTTGTTTTGTTTAAAGTAAGACCTGGAGGTGATAAAGTTTCCCTTGACATTTCCATTTACACATTTTCTTTTCAAATGTCTCTCATGTTTTCTTTAATTGCTGAGAAGAACAAAGCTAAAAGTCACAGTCGGTGATGCTTAGATGCTGAAACTTGCAGACCAGATGCTTTACTAATGTTATTTTCTCCCTCAGGCTCTGCACAGCATTGAAAACACTAATCCGTTATGTATTTTAAATGTAGCTTTTCTATTTTTCGCCCAATGGCATTTCTGAATGATTTCCACATCTATGGCTTATGCAAGAAGGAAAAGTGTTTAATAAAAATACAAACCATGTCTGTTGTACTCTACATTAGTTTTCATTTTATTGTGTAAAATACCCTAAAATTATATTTTGTTGTAAATTGTTTTATGTCAATAAAGTTGGACTGAGTGTGTTTTTTCTGCTGTTTCATCTCTTCTCATTCATCTTTTGCTACTTCTTCTTCTCTTCTCTAATACTCGTCTTTCCTCTGCCTTCATCAGGTCACCAGTCTGCTTGGAGACCCTTCCAGGTTACTGATGCAGAAAGCTTTGTCTCTGCGACCTCCAGGTCTTTTGCCGCTGGGGAAAGGCCTCCTGGGAGATTCCCCTACAGGTGAGCAAAATTTACTCATAAGACACCACTGAAACAGTTGGATGGTATTATAACTCAGAACAAAAGATAGAAAACCAAGGCCTACAGTTTGTCTCACCAGGAACTTGATCAAATACCAGCTTCTTTTGCTAACTAGTTCTGTGTTAAAGCATTTAAGGGCAAAACGTTAATTTATCCTGCTACAAATGTACCATGGTGTTTGTTAAAAACATTTTATAACTGTCATCTCACTGAACACTAAGCTTTTCATCTACGGTTGACCCCCACCTATTCACATCTACTCAGTGTTTGCAAATTGACCAAACGTTCATTAAAGTATTTGGGCAAAATTCACCACTTCATGCGATTTTTTTTTTTTGTAATGCCGATCTAAAATATATTTTTAAAAATGCAGTTTGAGAAGCTATACCAAGTCATAATGCTATTTATGACTTGCTATTAGCTAGTGTTGGCAAATCAATCAATACAGTAATTTGGTGTTTAAAATATTTTTAGGCAGTTAGAAGTGTATATAAGGGAGTCCCAAGTATTCATGGGCAGCAGTTCTCCCTAACCCTGACGAATACCGAAGTTCACTGTGTCACCATGCTGTTGAGAGACCAAACTCAATTTGTCATGGATTTGAAATCTAGTAGCAGATGGAGTAATAAAGAGTTAATTTGTACTTCTAGCTGTTTATATGTTATCCAACCTTCACTTCCACACAAACATGTGCAAATTCAGTTTATAAACATGTTCCTTTAGGGTATATTATATCATAAAACACAGAGATAGCTAACTGGGTATGGCTAGATGGTTAAGGTTAGCTAGAACCAGCTAGCTAGCTAGTCTACATACAGTAGCTAGCTAGCTTACATTTTGTGGCACACACCCACAAAATGAAAAAAAACAGTCGGGGTAAATCTAACCTCTGAGAGAAAAAATGTTCTGGAGGAATTCAAAGTTGCCTTTAGTTAATAACGTTCTCTATTCTAAGTGTCAAGTTAGGGTTAGGTCACCAAGAAGATTCTTAAAGTGGAGGATTTTAAACAAAGTTGAGTTCTAATCCACATTGTGTTCATGCTCAGCAAACTATTCTTAGACGTCTAGTGCCCAAAGGTAGGGATATCTTCATACTGGAAGATTATTGCAGATATGTGAACTTGCTGACACAAACTCTAAGCGTTTGGGTTGTCAGAGCCGAATATCTCACAGCTGTACATTACTGTACAAAACATCCCCAGGAAGCAGCGGTGCATTTTCAGTTTAAATCCCCAGCAGAGATGAGCTGTTGTTGCTTTAAATGGAAATGATATCTCACATATAATGCACAGAGACAAAGCAGACATTTGCGTGTACTAATGTATTTGTGGGTCTGTCCTTCTGTGTGTGTTTTGTTTGTGAAGTAAAGCCATAATCAATGTTAGCTTGGAATGTTGGCCTTAAGGCTCGTTAGAGCCAGTTCTGTCATTGTGCTGCAGAGGTTATTTGTCACAGCGTTATTAGATCTGTAATATTTATGACTGTGTGTGTTCACCTTTAGTGTTCTATGTGTGTGTGTTTTGTTTATATGTGTACATACATCTTTTTGTTATTAAACCCTGGAGTGAGCAAAAGAGATATTGGGAGTGTGCAGCTAAGTGCTGAGCTGTAGATGAGCATGATAAGTGATGAAGGATGAGCAGGAAGCCCTTTGTAAAATATTACAGTCAGCTCTACAGAGACAGTCAGGCTGGAATCTCAGGTTTCACCGAGACAGTTTTTTCTTCCAGAGGAGATAGACACTGATGGTCATCAGTAAAAGCTGTTTCTTATAGAGTCTGGCATCCTTCTCCCACCTTACTTTGCTTAATTTCCTCTACTTTATTTCTTTGCGCTATCTTTCTCCTTTCTTATCTTTCCTTTCCCTCTCATTCATTTCCTTTGCTTCTTCTTTTTAATCTCATATGTTTTCCCATCTTTTTCATCGTAGAGTTACTCCAGGAGTCTGTGCCAAATTCTACCCACAACTCTACAGTAGTGGTGTCTGCAGCAGGTGTGATGCCATACCTTCAGGGTCGAGGAGCAGGAACAGGCGGGGGAGACCAAAACATCTCCCATTCTGTGTCAACAACCCCTTCTGCTTCCTCCTCTTCCTGTCCCACCTCCTGCGACAGGCAGCCGGCTCCTCCCGGGACGATGGGGAGCGCCCAGCCACAGGGGCAGACGTTCTCTTTGGGTATAAGTAACTCAGGCCTTGGCCCGCCTCCACCTAAGCCCCCTGGAGGAGGGTATACATCATCAGGCCAGCACAGCAGCTCAGATGGTAACAGCCTGACTAACATGGTGAGCATAGCAAGGTGTAATAACGCCACCCTGTTCCATGGCTTCTTTTTTCTTCATGCAAGATCAGCCAAGATCACACTCGTCTAGTTTTTGAAGATTTTTGTTTTACCGGATTACACCACGCTTCTTCTTTATTTAATATGAATCAGGCCTGGAACCGGTGATTATCTTAATACTAGATTAATCTATCGATTATTATTGATTAGTTGATTCTGCAGTGTTAGAATTGCATTAAAAGATACAAATAAACAAACAGGAAAATGACATATTTGGCCTAAAATGCAATAACAGCATTCCTAGATAACAACTATTTTTTGTACAGATGATCATTTGCTATAAATTATTGCAAAAGATGAATTTATGCCACTTGAGTTAAGGACATTTTTACAAAGGTTGTTACTGACTGTGTTCTTTCAGCAAAAGGGCCTTTTTTGAGTCTGTATTTGCCAGCTAATGATTTATCAATTACTACATTCGTTGACAATTACTCTGATAATCAATTCATCACAATTATTCCGATTAATCGTTTCAGCTCTAATAAGAACCAGCTGTAACTGCTGGTAACAAATAATTTACTGTCATTAAGGATTTGGCCATTTCTTTTCCAAAAAATCGAGTGTAACTATTGGCTGGACACAACTTTTGCAACTATATTAGTCATAAACTGTAAATATAATATATGTTTTATTTTCTTCTGGCAACAGCAAACATTGCAACTGAACAATAAAATGCAACGTTCATGTAACATAATACATAATACTTTAACACTTGGACATAAAAACAGGCTCTTTTAAAGATTACTACATGATATGTATTTTATGTATCAAAATACAGGCTGTTCCACTGTTTCTTCACTACCAATAATTAAGGCTGGTACTGTTGATTTTATAAACCTATATGCTTTTTGTCACCCTCTGTTTTTTTAATAGCCATTTTCTTTCACATGAAATTTAAAATTGAAATGTACATTTTGCTGATGTCGCTAGCAACAAATGCTAAAATGTCTATATTTCTCGCTACTGAACCTGGTAATCTTCTGACATTTTAAGACCTTCAGTTTGCCTCTCTGCCTTCCTGGTTGTCTTTCCTTCTCTGACATCCCTTGCAGTCTTCACCTGCGCCAACTTGTTTGCTCTTTGATTGCGCCTCGTTTAACCACAGCACTTTTACAATACTTTAACCTGATTCCTCCCAAGTTGGTGTACAGGCATAATCAGTGCTGAGGTTCTTCTGGGAACTAATTTCCATCTTGGGATTGTCTTAAAATGTTTTAATTGGAAAGGAAGTGTAATTAACAGAACACCTTTTCACAAAGTTCAGCTATAAAGCCTAGTTATTGTGTTATGAGTACAGCGCCTTGCAAAGGGGTTCATACCTCTTGAACTTTCAAACATTTTGGTATGGTACACAAATGTCAATGTATTTAATGTGACAAAGCAATGCAGAATAAAACATTATTATGAATTGGAGGGAGCACTGTGTGGTTAAAGTGTCTTTCTCTCATCAGGTAAACTGTGGTCAGAATTCTTTATTGGGCGATCCTCCTAAAGAAGTGAGATTGCCCTCCAATCCTTACCTGAACTTGGCCAGCGTGATGCCGGGAGTTGTTCTGCAAAGTGAGTGTGAAAACGGGGAAAAAAGGCTTGATTAGGTTTTGTCTTTTATTGTGTAAGTTGTTGGACAAACGGTGTCATAGTAAGACTATAGTGGATGGTCCATCTTTATTACTAAAACTACTCTTGGATTGAATATGCTAAATTTTATATCCAAACAATATGTGCTTGATTTGTGAGGTGATAAATTTGACCTAGTTTGCTTATTTATATGTGGAAGGCAGCAGAAGTCAGCATAGAGTCACATTTTAAATCTCTCTTGCAGCATCCTTCATTTCCCTGAGGTGGATGTACATTCAGTACCGTGTAAACATTTACGGCTCAACATGCTTTTTCCATGTAGCTCTGCTCTGGTTGGAGGCTCTGGAAAAAAAACACCAGTCTGAGCCTGGATCATCTGTGTGTGTCAAGCTTCTATTCTCCAGTCAGCTGCAACATCAAATCCTCTGACAGGTGGAGGCCATGAAGTGTTCTGCTGAGTAACTGTGGATCCTGCCACTCATGTGGAAGTTACTTTGACAAGTTCCACCCACCTGGACATTGTTAGAAGAAAACAAACTTGTGGACAGCAGCAGTCACTTTCAGCAGCAGAATGTACAACATGGGGAAAAAAACGCTCAACATTTTTTAGCGTGAAATGAAAAATTATCCATGGGTGTTAAATGTCACAACACACTCAGGGGTTCCCCCTGAAAACATGCTAGGGGCGCTAGAGCAGTCCACCAATGGTCCACTGGGTTTTTACTGTAAAACATATTGAAAGTTTAAACACCAAGTAGTCTTAAAAAAGGCAAACACAAAAAATACAATGATATACATTTCTTGAACTTGAATTAAATGCTAACTAGGTAATCAACCAGTAGATCTTAAAACAAGCTAATCAACAATGTTGGTCACATTTAAAAGTAAAATAAATGAAAAGAAATATTACCTAAATGGACAATGATGAGTAACCATGCTGCTCCTCTCCTAAGTGCACCCAGTAAAACCTGCTGTGACATTTAACTTTCCCTACCAGTTACTTTGGGGCAATAAAATGTTAATCTTTAACTGGAAAGTGATTAACATATTAATGTAATAACATTATTATATGATTACACACACCCCACCCACCTGAAAAGACACTATTATTTTGCACACTAGCTTGTTTTTTAACTTGTACTATGCTGTAGCTTATGGTTTATGGATCTTCTGGTTTTGTCTGCCCTGGCAGTGATTGGTTAACATGGTCAGCGCTGATTGGATGAAATATGTAGTTCAATACAAAGCAATTCTTGAGCCGAGCTGCTGATTTGGAGCAGAGGTCCGCTTTCCTCCAGAACACTGACTTAAACATACATCCAGAACTACAATGGAATGGTTGAGATTACAGAATATTCATCTGTTTCACTGACCTAGTCAAAGTCCAGACCTAGTATGATTGTATATATGTGGAAGAACGTGATGTTTATCAACAAACTCCATCTGATCTGACTGAACTTGAGCAATTATTCAAAGAATAGGCAAATGATTTTAATCTGTAGATGTTCAAAGCTGGTAAATGACTAAACATCTGGAATGGAACAAAAACTCTTTCAAATATTGACTCAGTTAAATACACACACTGCACATGTTGGATTTCTACGTATTTCTAGGAAATAAAAATAAAAAAAATTATCCATGTTTTTTACATTATCTTATATTTGACTTTGTATTGGTCTGCTCCCAGAAGGGGATTGTGGCTGTGACGTGATAAAATGTGGAAAAAGTCAAGCAGCACACCACCTTTACCAGCCTCTGTACATCTGAACTCATACACTGCGTCTCTTGTTTGTCTCCCATCAGACTCGGTGGCTAACAAGCCTCAGGGAGGACAGCCGGGCACCGGGATCTACGGGGCCCCAGTGGCTCCTGTGGTCTCGCAGGGCGCTGCCTCATTCTCCCACAGCGTGGCGGCTACAACCCCCGCCCCGTACAACTCCGACACCTCCTCCGACTTCACCCAGTACAACCAAGCCTACACGCAGGTACTGCAAAACAAATATGCTAATACGTGGATATCTGTTGCTCTGCTGGGTCACAGTTAGCACCTGAATTGCATAGGTGATGGGGAGATTTAACTGTGGGTTTCTGGGAGAAGAGACAGGCAGAATGAGAGTGGATTTGGCAGCGTGTGTCTCCATCTGTCCCCTGCTCCCCTCGTTTCTCAGCCCTCCTCTCAAAATAAGTCGTGAAGCCCTCCTACGGGCTGTTTGTCTGTTCCTCCCGTCCATTCTTTTCTCTTTCTCCCCTGTCACTCCGTTTCTCCTTCTCCACTTGTCGTCTTGCCTCCTCCAGCAGCAAATGACATATCTGATATTTAGCGGCGAGAAGAAAGCCCCTTTTCTAAATGTTAATTACAATCTACTTCTCCAAACAAATGAGTCGTGATTAGATAACCAATAAAACAGTCGGCTTAATTTGTCTGGAAAGATGAGACAAGGGGGGGGGGGGGAGAGAGGACACGACAGAGCTGTCTGTAGGAACGATGCTTAATGAGTGACAATGAAGGGAGCTTGAGGTGAGGAGTAGGATGCACAAAAAATAGTAAGCGAATCAGAGCAAACATCTCTCTGACATTTTTCTCCTGATCCTGGCTGATCTGTACTTTAGGAGGCCATGCACCAGTGGTACCAGCACTACCAGGCAGCGCAGGCACACACCTACAGCACCGCCGCCCCACAGGACGGCACGGCCGCAGACTACAGCAAGGAGCACACACAGGTAACAGGATGTAAATGCATCCTTAAAAAATCTTATTTCCACAATTAAGGCCTTAAAATGTCTCACAATTGTTAGATAAATGTAAGTTGACTTTAAATGTGTTATTCACAGGTCTTAAATGTTATGGCAGAACTTTCTATGTAGTTTATTTTTCTTGAGGGACTTTTCTTTCAGGCAAACATTTGAGTCACACACAGACATCTTCACTCTGTTCTGTAACTTGAGATAGTTGAGACTACCGCTAACTAGCTGCTATATACTCTTGCTGACTAACGTGCTAGTTTTTGCATCTATTGTGGGAAAGTGTAAATGTATCTGCGGTTGGCTGTACAATGTTCATCTTTCCCACTGGCTCAATTCTGTTGCCAACTCACACAATGTTACGTGCATTTTGTCAAAAAGTCTGGCACTACTAAAATATACATTATGAAACTTTATTTTGTACATTTCTGTTGTGATGCAGGTCTTAAATTTAATTCATAATGGTCTTAAAATCCCTTAAATTTGAGGTGGAGAATTCTGCAGAGACCCTGGGTAACACAAAGTAATCTCAAAGAGCAAATTCATCCTGGCTGAGAATATTGTGCCTCTGACTTTTAAGAGTGGAATAAAATAGTGTTAAAAACCTCAGTTTGTCCACATATCCATGGAGAATAACTTAGCATGTCTTTAATAAGAACTGGGTGACACTTGGTAAGCCTTGAACAGGTTTGTATTTAGGCAGTTTTCACTGTTTTGTCATTTACATAATGGAGCCTCCTGCCATGCAACTTCTCACCTCCCTTTCACTATTACTGATTTAGAGTAAAGAAAAAATAATGTGGTTATGCAGCTTTGGTAAATAATATTGAGCAGCTATAGATAGTTTATGTTATTTTGGTTTTGTTGCCCAGGTGGAAGGTGAACCTCTGCCCTAGTCTCAGGTCTTTTGGTGCCTTTGAATTTATTTTTCTCCAGGTTTGCCACTAACTCTGACCAACATTCCTCTCGCTAATGAAGAAAAGCATGTCCACAGCATGATGCTGTCACCAACGTGTTTCATAGTATCGGTGGTGGGTGCAGGTCAAGGTGCAGTGCAAGTCTTCGATTAAAATTTTGGTCTCATTGACCAGAGCACCTTCTTCCATATACACTTCTTGACACTCTTTCGTAAAGGTCAGATTGGTGAAGAGAGCAAGTAATAGTTCCCTGATCAACAGATTCTCCCGTCTGAGTTGTGAAACTCAGCATCTTTGGATTTATACTTTCCCAAAACCTCTAAAATCCTACCTGATGTGTTCTTGGGCTTCATGATGCTTTTTGTTCACTAATGTTCTCTAACAAACATATGAAACCTTCACATCTGGATTTATACTGAGATTAAGCCCCTCACAGGAGGAACATCCTGTTAAAAGATGTTAGAAGGTTGGATTATATTTTGTAATTTAAAAAAAAAAACATATTGAAGTTTGTGGTTGCATTATAAAAAAATGCATGTTTAGAGGATATAAAATCTTTTGCATAACACAGTTTATAATAAAAGTTTTTTTAAGGGCTTCCCAACCTGTTCTCAGAGTTTTTGTTTATAAATTAGGATCAACTTGTGAAGTGATAGTAATTTCTGTGACTGGTTGTGTTCCAGGTTCCTGCCGCCTCCACCTACGGGGATTACACTACCTACATGCAGGCTGTCACTCAGTATTACTCCCAGCCTGCAACAACCAACCAGGCCTTCGCCAGCAAGGTACACAGTCTGACCAAGCTGCAACCAACACCTCATATTCTCTCCATTTACACTGAACATTTTCTTATCAGCATTCTCTGTAGCAAAAGAACAAGTTTGTTTTAGCATAAGTAAGTTGATGAGCAATGAAAATCCTTATATGTAAATGTAGGTAAATAAATTTAATCGAAAGCTTGATGCAAGACACGTTTCTACAAGTTTCCATTCAATTAATCCATATAAGCACCAATTTGCAACAAATGTCTCGTGGTACTTTATCAAAATTAACAGAAGTCATTTCAAATCAATCATATACATTTCAATAGATGAAGTTCACTTCATTATTAAAATTGGTTGCAGACTGCTTCCAGTATGGAGCATCTGCATAAAAAGAAAATTCTCCATGAGGTTTTGCTTCTCTCCAAAGTAAACCGTGTCGTATCCCTCAGATTCCTTCTCTGGCATAAACACTATTTGCATGATTGTTCAGATTGGGTGACACTGATGTTTTCTTTAAGGGTGTAAGTAAATTGGAGAAAAGCATCACTCTGCACCCAGCACCTGATACAAACTTATCTACCTCATGTGTGTGTGTGTGTGTATGGTTGTCTTCAGTAATGCTGTGAGAACATGATTAATGAGAACCTTTTATTAAATTTTAGTGTGCAGAATGAGTCTGTATAAATTCATAAGGTCTTCTGAAGGGTTTACATTCAGATTTATTCATGCATGCATGTGTGGTATTCAGCAGCTGAAGCTTTGATAATGACCTCAATTTATGTTCACGGGAATATTTTATACAGGTTTCGTCTGAGTGTCATAAACAAATGTGATAAATATCGAGTATGGCCTTTAACAACCACTAGAGAGCAGAAAAGTTAACAGCTGGCAAAATCAAGAGATGCAAATTATAAGTGTACAATTTTAGGGGGTAGTTTCATCCTTGCAGCTTTTATTGACTGATCTTTTTTTGCATCGGTGTGTGTTGCAGGAAGTGGAAGTGTGTAAGCCTTTGGGGGTCCCACTGCACGCAGTCAGTAATGGTCCAGCACCTCCTCCCGCAGTCCTACCTGCCGCCGCCGTGCTCCCAGCCTACAGCACCCTGCCTTTAATGCCCGGCTTCCTCGGAGCTCCACACCCACCTGCAGCTACACCCAGCTCCGTCACACATGCACACACTGCAGCCACCGACTGGAACACATACTATTATGTGAGTAAAAATTACATAAAGGCATCAAGCTGTTGGCCATTTGTACTTTCATACTTTTCTAAGTGAAGCTCAGAGGGAAAAGAGGTAATGATATAATATTTTCATCGGCTTAAAAAAGAAAATCTTAGTATTTGGTATTGCAGGTAAGTGCCTTAGAATTTCATACACAACGTTAATCAGCAGGTTAGGTATTTTACTGTATGATTTTCTGTCTGACAGTTTCTGTCTGTAACTCACTCATTATCAGCACCATTGTAAATTTAAGTTCAAATATTTGGTTCAAACATCTTTGTATTTTATGCATTTAGGAGACCGTTAACTTTATAAAGACTTAATGAAAGTGAAAGGTTGCATTACAATAAAAACAAACAGAATTTCATTTTATTTCAAGCTTAAATGGCAGGTTTATTAATGTTAACATGTTCTCAATCACCACACTTCCTGTGGAAAAAATTAACTGAATACTTTCAGGTTTATGATTATTTTAAATCGTTGGATTTCATTTCCTCTGTATTTCTTGAAATTTTCAAAGCAAAAATGTTTTACAAAGTGTTTCTGAAAAGTTTTTCACTAACATATTACAGTCTTAGCTAAGTGTGGAAAAAACTAAATAAGAGGATTGAAAATATTATTTCAAACATCCTCTACTATATTCTGTCCTTGTGTCCTTCTTTTCCCTGTCTTCCTTTTGTCACCCATTTCCTTTCCTAGCATCCTTCCTTGTTTCCCCTGACTTGTCTCATCCCTTCCTTTCTCATGTCTTTCCTTTTCCCTTCTTTTCTTGTGCCCTTCCTTGGTTCATTTCTTTCTTCCTCCTTGTGTCTATTGTTTCCTAGTTGTTCCTCTTTCCATTGTTCTGTTCTTGTCACATTCCTTCTCTTCTTCCTGCCTTCTGTTTTTCCATCTTTCCTTTCTTACTCCATTATGTTTTTCTTGTATTTAGGGAGGTATGTCTTACCTCTCTTCTGTCCTTCTGTCCTTCCTTAATCTCTTCATTGTGCTGTTCCTTCTGTCCTTGAGTCCTTGAGTCCATCCTTCTCTCTGTCTTCCTTCTTTCCGTTTCTGGTATTTTCAAGATATTTAAGTTTGCACTCTGTGGAAATATCTGGTATAAATCCATATTTAACTTTAATTATTAATAATTTAAACATGTGTAAAGAACTGGGAACTGTGGAAATGTGAAAAAAGATTTGTAGAAAAATGTCAGAACCCTGAATTACATCAGGGTTTTGACAGAAAGGTTGGTACACTTTCTGCACCAATCCTTCAAAGTGATTGTGCTAACAACTATTCCTCCATACACCCTCCTATTAAATATATAATTATGAATATAATGATACCATAGAGGTAAAACATCAGTGCAGCTTGCTTGGCATTCTCTTTTCTCTTGTTTTTGTTGAAGAAGTTTAAGGCTGTATAATCTACAGGAGGTTCATAGAAAGGAACACTGACGACGTAAACCAAACAGTTCCAGACTTCCTTGCCGGGTCTCGCCTTTAGTGAGATTTACGTTTGTTTGTGCAAACTGCCTCTGTGGCCCCCTCGCTCTGCAGTGACGCCCTGCTGAATCTGTACAAGAGCTGCTCCCTTTTTTCACTTTCCACTCAGTATTTCTCTTTAACAGCATTGAGAATATTTAGAATCTTAGACCTTATGCAGGTCAAGTCTCTAAATTAATCATAAGTGAATATTATTAATTTAGGATGGATTGATGGAGTTTGTCCACTGAGGATTAACTGGAACAGCACAGAAATATATTAGAAGTTTAATTATCAACAAGTTGTATTAAAACAGTGTCAATATGTTTACAATGAGATGTGTGTTTTCTGAACGTTGTAGCTGTGTGTGTTGAGTCAGATGCCTTCAGCAACAGAAACTCGTGTCGGGATTTGTTTTCCGTTGCTGTAGAGAAAACTCGATACTGCAGCGTCTGAAAGATCTTTTTCAGTTGAATGGAGCCCAGTCCTGATTATTTCTTCACTTTGAGGCGTCCTATTGTTTGAGCACGTGATAGCTTTGATTTTAATGAAATATTAGCGTGTGACTGATTGGGACATTGCTAATACTGGGTGTTGCTGATGATTAGGGAATTTGATAATACCACATGTTAACAAATCAAACAAAGTTGTTTGTAGTTAGCATCCATTTCTGTTAAAGTGGATGAGTTCCTTTGGACTTTCTTTACATTCACTATACATAGAGCTTGTTTTCTGCTGTGGTTTCAATATCACATATGTGCTCTTCCCATAATGCCTAATAAAGTTTATTTATTTATTTACTGTTTTAATAATAAAAGCTAATTGCAACGCTAACTTATCTGTTTTTATGCATCATCTGTTTAGGCATTTGACAACAGTATTCCAGTAATAGGATGAGGAATACTTTGCTGGTTCATTTAACTGTTGTGCTTTAAATATCTAGAATATGAAGTTGTTCCACTTCAAACGTAGGCCTGTCACAATAACAAATTTCACTGGATGATAAATTGTCCCTGAAATTATTTCAAGAAATTATAATGTTGATTTTTTGAGACCAATTTCAAGTAATACATGGATAATGGCATAATAATAAAAGGTTTCCTTCTCAAAGACCAATAAACCTACATTTTTTAAAGAACACTCTACACAGGAACTACAGGACATTTTTAATATTCAAAATAAAACACAACAACCAAAAACAATAAATAAAATGGAAATAAAAACCTCACACACATCCGAAACCATAAATAAAATTAATGATCGTTTCTTTGTAAACAAAATTGCCCTTCAAAAACCATTAATCACCAGAATAGAAATGATTAAGGTCATTTTAACTGCTACAGGCTTATTCAAGCAAACATTGTGGGTTAAAATGACCTTTTGCCGAATAACTTTTTTTTTTAAACGGCTTTGAAACAAAATATTCTGATCCACCCATGGATTAAACGTTTTCACGTCCTTCCCGCCTGTCGTTTTCTGTCTCCTCAGAACCAGACCCGTGGCATTAAGAGGGACTACCCTCAGCTAGCGGTGCAGGAGGCGCCGCCATCGGAGGGCGCGTACATCGGGCAGCACTCCCAGGGCCTGGGGGGGCAGTATGCCGACTACTTCAAGAGGAAGAGGCTGTAGAGTGAACCAAATGACCTTAAAGCCCACAGCTTCAGGAGGGAGACACAACCAGCTGGATGTCACGGCTCCCTCTAGTGGCCTTTTCTGTGGCTGCCATTGTGCGTCCCTGCAGTAGGTGTCAGGTTGTGTTAAGTCAGGGTTGCAGATGGCCGGAGTGAAAACAAGCCATAGTGCTCTTTGATTTTGAAACTTTAGTACACTCTTTCACAGTATTGCTTTTGTCTTGTTCAAGCCTTAACTATTTATCTTATATGTCAGTTTCTCTGTCACTGTTCCTAACTAATATTATCCTGTACATCTTTTTTTTTTTCAAACATAATCTAAGCTAAAGTATATTATATGTGTGTGTAGAAGCTGCTTTTGTATTTGCAGGCAGCTGACCTGTCTGGATGCTGAAACTGCCCCCCACATTTGGTCCTTTCCACGTCTTTTTTTTTTATTTTTAAAAAAACTCAAATTTGATTCGTCAGTCAGACTGACATCCATTTCTTCTAGCTTCACTGCCTTTTATTACCCAGGACTCTCTCTAAACCTACCTGTGGGTGTGTGTGTATGTGTGTGTTTTGTGTGTTGCTTTGCTGTTATCTGTAGGAAGCGTCAGCCATTTCTATCCCAAGTTTTGGGAGAACATCAGGAAAAAAAGGGTCTAAATCGATCAAATTCCTTAATTTTGGTGAATTAAATGGAGTCCCTCAATAGTTGGACTTTTCAGATGTAGACTGAGGGAATAACTAAATTAACTGCTGTGTAAATATCGCAGTGTAGTATAGAATATATAAAGCCATGCGTAACAGACAATAACACATAAAATAAAGGGCGTTTTGATGCTCATTTTTGAGTGTGGTGTACAACAGAAAAAAATATTCAGCGTCAGATTTGTTTTGTCGATCTACAATATACTCTTATATATTTGTAATATAATATTCCGAGGCAGTTTAAGTATTGTATTAACAATAAGTCCTGATGAGACTTTAACGTAGTTATTTGGTTTGTTTTGTACTGTTTAAGCCAAATATTCGGGTGCAGTTTTCCTCCTCTGCTGTTTTTGTTGTAAATCATTTTCTCTCTTTTTTGTTTTTCTGAAAGTTTTGTTGAATCTGTAACAGGAGCTTTAATTTTATATTCAGCCGCCTCTTTCACAAAGCTTTGAGACTGTAGAAATGATTCAATGCAGAATCACTGCACAGCTAAGAAAAAACATCGCTGAGGCTTTTGCACGGGAACTGTTAAAATATTAATGGTTGAAAGTAATAAAATGGCTCCAGGAGGCTCCCCATCCCCGCCTTAAAATATATTTGTTTTATTTGGAGAAAAATAATTCAGCAGTTAAATTGAGCGATTGAATTAGCTCTGACATTTAGCAGTTTAATTGGATTTGCACAATGAACATACAGTTCTGGTACACTCATCAGCATGAAAATCATGTTTGTGGGTTTTAATGATTTACTTGAACTGTTTGTTTTTTTTTAATCAAATTCCTGGGTGATGTAAATTCAGTTATTATTTTCATTTGATAAAAATGTTTGCTCCTGAATTGAACATTTCCACTAGTATTTATATTTTGCAGGAAACTCCTTGCCATCACCCTAATCTTTAGCTCCCTTTACACACTTGCCATCAGTTTGAAATCTGGACTGGGTCGCTCCAAACATTAAACAAACTTCTGGTCAGAAGAAACATGTTGATAAAATTAAAACATTGTGTTTAAATCAGCAGGATCAGGATAGCACGTCCAGCTTGCCGTAAGTTTTGACCAACCAGAAGGAACGTCTCACTGTTTTACTAACAATGATTGAATGTAAGCTTGTGGTCAGAACTGTATGTTAAACAACAATGTGCAAAACTTTCCTCTTAATTTATTTGACCAGTTTAGTAGCAGTAGAGTCAACCAGATTATTTTTTTTTCATGTGATTAAGATAGTTTGTAAGAGTTTTTCTGTATTTAAAGTTGTAGGATGAATGAAATCTAGACTCTTTTTTTTTGCACAGTTAAAACCAGATATTTACATACACTGTACAAAAAAAAAAATACATAAACTTCTTTCTCTGACATTTATTTGGACTAAATAAGCAATGTTAATCTTGCTTTATATGTCGCTTCTGAAATAATGGCTTCCTCTTTGCTGGATGGCCTTTCAGTTCATGTTGGTAGAAAACACGTCTCATTGTGTATAATGACACGTTTACCAGCTTTTGGTCTGCAGTGAGACCAAAGCACTGTAAGCCGTCTCCTTCCTGAACAGTGTGACGGCTGGGCGTGTTCTGGGTGTTTATAGTTGTGTGTAATTGTTTGAACAGATTAATGTGGCACCTTCATTCGTCCGGAAACTGTAACCAAGGATGATCCAGGCGAGTAGAGCTTTTTCTGATACATTGGCAGATTTTATTTATTTATTTTTTTTACTTTGATGGATGCAGCGTGTTTGAGGTGCTGCTTTATAATCAGAGGCTTTCAAAGCCGTTTTACAGTCTGGACTTTCCCAAAGTATTTGAAAGTGCAGTAATCTTGGTGTATGTGATCTGAAACAGGAAACGCATTGCTTTTGTTGGACGGTGTATGTAGATAGCTGGTTTAATCTGGGTATAATGCTTTTTTTTTAAAATGTATTCCTTGCAAAAATGATTTGAGTTAGTTTTTGGTAATATTGTAAAGCCAGTACACAGAAAGCTTGTATAATGAGAGCAAGTTTGTTTTTAATCACAGTTTGAACATTAAACTTTAAGTGCACTGACTTTAAAAAAAACAAAAGGCAATAACCAAGGCTCCAACTACTGTCAAAGGATGAATGTATAAGGTTTTTATTTGAAGTCTTCAGCCATTCTAAACTGGCACTGGTTTATACACATGGTTACAGCTTTCTCATTTTTTCTATCTCTATTTTTTATGTCTTTGCATTTTGCTTATACATTTCAGAATTTTGTATCTCTGAGAACAATATCACTTGTATTGCCATGGCAGTAACACACACACACACACTGTGAAAACCAACAACAACGGCACAAGCAAAAGCAAACCCAGATGTGTTTGTCACTGCAGGTCGGATCGACGTGACGTTTACAGCCACACAGAAATAACGGGAGATCAGAAAGCTGAGATTCAGGTATTCTTATAAGGTGTTCAACTTGTAATGAGGGTCATTTTGGTCCAGTAAATAAAAATAATGACTTACCAAAAGTGAACCAGGTCACACATCATTCCCCTGCAGATCATCAAAAAATAATAAAACCCACATTGAAAATAACTGCTGTAGAACTCCTTTTATAAAGAAGATTAGAGCACCACTTTTCTTTTTTTTAAAATATTGATTCTCAGCTCAGCATAAGTTGTGGCAAAATTTTAAATGAATAAATGGTTTACTGTAACTGCATGGCAAATAACAGCTGGTAATTGTAATATTTGAAATGGAGAATCTACGGGTTACAAAATAAACTGTGCTGTTCTTTTAACATAAACTCTTAGCATTTGATACGGTGCAGTAATGTAAGCAGACAAAGCGCCTTGCAAAAGTTTTCCTACCCTTGGAATGTTTTCCAGTTTGTTTGTTTTTTAACCATAAAATTACTAACTTCAATGGATTTCATTAGGATAAATGGCTTTCTAAAATTAAAAAAACTGAAAAGTGTGGTGTGCATTTTCATTTAGTCCCTTTGAGTCATTACATTGTGAAACCATTTTTCACTGTGGTTACTGCTGGTCTCTCTACCAGCTTTGTATATTGATTGAAATTTGTGTTTATTCAGTTTGTGTCCATTCTTTATATATAAGATTTAGGTCTGGACTTTGACTAGGCCATTTTTACAGACTAATATGCCACTCTATCTCTGGCTGAATGTTTGTGGCTTTTATCCTATTGAAAGGTGACATCAGTACATTGAAGTTTGTGGATGGTAGGAGTAGAAATACTTTTGCAAGCCACTTCAACAGCATGAAAGAATTTATACTTCCTGATTGGAACCTTGTAAGCATCAAATTAGCTGGTCAGTTATATTGAATTTACTGCCCAAAAAAACCTGGGTTTTTAAATGTGCATACAAGTTTCATGCAATAACTGGAAAAAATATATATATATTTTTGGTGTCTGATCAGCTTCTGTCCCTGTATTTGTGCACTTGCGTGTCCGCATTTTTCACTTTTTTCTTTTTGATTTTCATTCTTGTTCTGAGAGCCTCCATCTTTAGCATTTATTGGAGATAAGACCTAACTACAGTGTGTATGTTTAAACCCTCAGATTATTTTGCTGAATTCGCCTCAAACGACCACAGAGCCAGTCAACAACTGGTGGTAATCTATATTCAAAACACTTAATTGTCATATTGGAAGCACTTTGCTGTCATCTGGTGGCCACAGTTTATATGATTGTCTAATTTTGCTAATTTTTATATTAAACCCCTAACTGTATCTGCTGGACTGTGCTGTATTCACTTAGACAATCTCTAATTAATTTAGAATCTCCTTGTCAGCAAAAACTATTTCTTGCACATATATTGTAAATAAATTCAGGTTTAAGGCTTAATCTAAATATTATTAACTTATAATTTGGCAGATTCCTTTTATTGGTTAAATATTTTACTTTATGCTTAAATTTTTTTGTCTAATTCTTCTTGTTATTGTCATAGTAATACAATTTATTAGTGTTGTGGATCCAAATGACTCAGTTTATGTTCGTAGTTTGGTTTTTGTAGTTTCATTCTTCTGTTTTGATTCATCACTTTGTCTCCTATTAACCCTCTGATGCGTAAGTGGGTCCTTTTTGACCCGATGAGGTCATCTTTTTGCAATATCTTTGTAATGAAAGGTTTTCATCACTTCATATTCCAGGTGTTCCTCAAAAAATATGTTACTGATATCATGCAATTAAAATTTTTAATTTACCTTTTATACATTTTAAGAAATATCATGTTTTATATTACTACCCCATTCTTCCGTGAGTGGGTCAAAAAGGACCCGCATTCATTTCCTATGGAATTTAATGGGGAATCTTTGTTTCTTACCAACTATGACTGTCAGGAAAACATTTTTTTGTCAACCATACACAACAAAAACATACACTGAGTCCTAAGTATTACCCCTGATAATAATATTATGATATAATATAATATTTTACACAGCAAGAACTTTTACAAATAATTATTATTTTAATTGCTTACCTTCCAAATGTCTGTGTGTGTCAATCATGAGCACTGTGACGGTGTTATTGTCACGAATCAACATATTAGCCTTCTTCAAAATTAGCCAACACTAACTATCTAACCAACTAGCTAACATTACTGCCTATACTTTATTGTGCATGTGTATTATTTGTCTGCGTGTGTCTCTGTGTGTGTGTCTGACACCCTTGATAAGAAAACCGAAAGAGAGAGTGTGTGTTGAATGACATGCAAAACCTGTTGATCAATGTTGTTCAAGGTTCTTTTATCATCTCAATAAATAAACTAAAAATTAATAGCTATATAAATAAATGCATAAATAAATGAGCTGGAAAAGAGTAGAGTGCCTTCTCCGGGTCAGGGAGGATGTCCTGCCCCAATTGGAGGAGTCTTGTTCACCAATGAGGGTTGCTGAAATGATTTTAGAGTTATACGGGTGTTGGAGCAGCACAGTATTGTTCAGATTTCCTCCAACTGCCAGATGATTAGACAGTTTCTGTTTTTTCTTGGGGCTGCTTATATTCTCTTTGGTTTTCCAGCTCTGATTGCTTGTGTCTTGGAGTATTATTCCATATTTTTCTCATGTTGCATGCATATTTGGTAACATTTCTGAACATTTATGCTTTCATTTTGTTTTGTCTTCAGTAACTTCTTCAAATAATGTTTCATCTATTAAAAATATTAGACACTTTTCTATATAAGATTTCCTATTTTTCACTTTAAGAAATGGAAATTAAAAACTTGACTTTTTGCAAACCCCAGACAGGAAACAAGTTTACCCAATCTGCTGGATCCCATAACTTAGTACTGATGTTTCTTTAATGTAAATGCATGTAATTATATTTGGGTCGACTGTAATTTACAGGATTGATAATTTTGTCTTCAGCCAGAAAATATGTAATTCCACATTAATGTTATTTTCACATTTAAAATTTGAGCTGAACCCATTTATTCTTTGAACACATTTATAGAATTTTAATGCATCGTTAATATCTTTCTTTAGGAGCAACAGCTTTCTTATGTTTTCTATAATTACATAGACAGTTATGAGGAGAAATTATCCATCATTTCAGAACTGTTGACTTGTGTGTGTTTGTATCATCGTCTCATCAGTTTGATGTCTCTGTGGTTTGACTTTGTCCAGTCTTTGTCTCAATACAATTTTAAATGACATTTTCATGTGCAGCAGCAAATTAGCCCCTCATAATGATGCATCCACCACCATGCTTAATGGTTTTTGCATTTTCTACTTGTACCTGCGTAGACTTTCAAGTAACTACTAATATTTGATTGAAAAAAATGCAATAAGCAAAGTTAGAGCTGATGTGCTGTATTTTAGGCTGCCACAGTGTTCTGTGTATTTGCTTAAAAATGTTATAATTATGTGTGTCATTTGGGTGGAGGGTCATGCTGATCTGTTGTATTTATAAAATGGTGTCCATCCATTTTATTATTTTACACAAAAGGGATGCTTCATGATTTAAACATCTGGACCCGCTGTTGGCTTTTGGTGTCCGCAGAGGCATTTGTGGGATAGTATTGTTGGTTTTATTTTATTTCCACCAAAAGATTCTTCACCAAACTAGACAGACAATGGGCTTGGATTCATTTCAGACTTCCAGTTTCATGTCTCGTGTGTGAATGACTGAAGCAAAGAGCATTTCCAGCCAGTATCTGTCAGTACATGACTAATCGTCTTCCTGTAAGAAGAAATCGGCTGGAGATGTGAGTAATTATAAATTAACACTCTGTCGCTCCTTCGTTTATTTGTTCTCGGTAGGTTTTTGTCTGCCGCCTCTTGAGTTGATTAAAACTTCTCAGTTCCGGCTGCTGTGATCCATTGAATTGCAGATAATGAACCGACGTTCCATCCACTGACACCGGACATTTGTCTGTGTCTCTCTAAAAATGAGTTCCTGGCAGGCAACGGGGAAATGGGGGAGACGGACTGAAAGAAAATTGGGGGAAAACAACTTCAGCTGCCTTCAGCCGCTCAGCCTGCAGGGATTATTCCTCCACTGTCTGCTCGCTCACTGAAGTGTGTGTTGTGTCTGCTAGACTACTGCGCTTTGCAGGCACCTGTAGAGCTGTCACATGTCTGCTTGATGCTTGGGGGATATGAACCAAACTGTGCGCTTGTTACCTGCAGAGAGAATTATTCTCAGTATCAACAGAGACATTATTAGAGATGCTAAACTGATAGACAGCATTACTTTCTCTAAAGTTTTCTTCCTATTTTGAGTATGTCAGTGTAATTCTGATCAACACACACATTAGCTGAAGCTAATAGCATGCTAGTGGGTGATTTTCTCTGAAATAAGGCGATGGTGGTCTGACACAACAAATAGATTTTTGGAGTAGTTAAATTAAGCAGAAAATCTTCGTTTCATACAGCTATTGAGAAACAATTGCTTCCTGAGGGCATGGACTGTGAACATTTCATTTGTTTCTTTCAAAAGATTTTCTTGGCTCTGGGGGCTTTATTTGACAGAACAGCGGGTTATGAAACAAGGGAAGACATTTGGCAAAGCTCAACAGGCTGGCCCTCAAACCTGTGATGCCATGTGCATAGATTGTGAGGCAGCAGCGCGCCCAAAAATTCTACCCAATCGCTAACGATTAGCTGTGGCGTATATAATGCACCAATTCGACACTATGAAGCTTACCGGAAATTCCCTGTGCTGTAAACAGTTCTGCGAAAATGGAAGTGCCCAGCGGAAGAACATGGTTGTTTTAATTCAATATATGAAAGCGTGATCAACATGGACTGAACGGCTTCATTCACTTCCTCCGCTGCCACTGCTAAAACTGCAGGTAATGACAATTCTGTCTGTATAAGCAGGTGGAATTGCTCTGTGAGTTTAGGTTAAAATTCAGACTTCCTGTTCTTGTTGTTGGGTTTCACAGTGTACTTGTGTGAGAATCTGCACATTACAGATTGATCAGTAGAGGCTGCACTTTGCAACAGTGAATGAACATGGAAGTTTCTTGATCACGTTTGCAATATTTATACACTTGGGTGTTTTTTTGACCAATTTAATGGTTGTAAATAATTTTCAATTGGCTATTTACTGGTCCACGCTAACATTTTTGCTTTTCAAGTTTGTTTTCTAACAAACTAGAGTTTGGGGAATTTTATATTACACTGACATTAATATTGTTTTACTGTTAAGATATTTCTAGAGTAGATTTGCCATGACATCACACTGCTGTACAATATAGAACCATTTTCATTTGAACATGCTGCTTTAAACTTAAAGAAAACTGAGACCTTTTATTTTTTCATTAAGAGTTTATGTCTTTTTTTTTCTTGAAAAATTATACATATGTTTTTTTTCTTAGAGCAGAAGGATTTGCCTTTTACATTCCTAAATAAAATGTGGATTAAAGCGCATCGTGTGAACTTGACCATGTCGTCTCTGCTTGACGACGGACCCATGGGTGGCATTTAGAGCAGAAAAAGTCCCTTCAGCTCCAAGCAATTCCACTAATGTGGATAAATACACTTTTTATACTTGTGGAGTATTGTGAAACTACATTAAAAAAAATTTAAAAAATAGTTAAATGCATAAACATGTTCAACCATAAAATGTGGGATTATTTTAAAACAAAGTCGCTTGGTTGGAGCAACTCCTGCCCATCTAATCTCGTCTCCCAGTGAACTTTGCAGCTGTTACTCTTGTGCAGCAGAACATTTACAGTATATGGGTTCTGACATGCCTCCACTTGCTCCGTGTAAGGCTGCAAAACAGATGGAAAGTTAAGCGCTGCTGCCCCCCAGTGTCCGTTTTAGAGACACTTTTCCTTAACCATGTCTAACATTACAGCATATTGGGCTCACTGAGCAATTGCACAATAAAAAAGATACAAACAAAAACACAGTTTATGTGCAAATGCAGGTTAAACAGTTGATGCAATGCAGGATGATGGTTTTTCCAATCAAGTTGGACATTTTCTAAGGCTTCAGACTAATTTACCCCAATTAAAATTGTGCTACTGATCTTTCTGTTAGACTGAAAGTCATACAGCTATTTGATTACTGTTTCTAATTTAATTCCACCTCTTAGAAGCTGCATTTGCACATCAAATCTATGTAAACCGATAAAAGTCCATGATGCTCAACTCGGATCGTGCTATTTTTCTCTCAAAGAAGGAGTCCATAACCCAGCACAAACCGTTCCTCCTTTCATGATGCCACGTCTTCAGAGCACTGCAGTATCCTAGCAGGTCCAGAAACATCAACTACTTTATGTAGAATATAAGATTCATTTCTTCATAAATGTTCGTCACAACAGGAAATATCAGGATTATAAGTTCCAAATGCAAAGGATCTAAAAGTATGGTTAGGCTATATATATTTTTTTGTTTTTTATCCCCCAATGACGCTGAAAGTTTATGGGCGATTGTGACAGAGGATTCCCTCTGCGATGCGAAGCTGAACGTGCAGCTAATGGTCCGATTTGGCAGCTTGCTCCTGGTCCCATGTTGCTTTCACAATAGAACCTTGTGGAGGTTTACAGGCTGTTCTGCTGGTGGTGCTGCTGCAGGATGGACAGCTCCTCAATCAGACGCTTGAAGGTGATTCTCCGCTCCGGAGTGTGCTCCCAGCACTTCCGCATCAGCTCATACACCTGGAAAATAAAAAAGGATTTGAAATACTTTCACAGTTTGTCTTAATGCAGGGCGGTGTCCAAAGTCAAGCCCACAACTGCAATGCAGGATACAAGTCTGCCACCCACTTAGACATGTGGCTATGTTTTGATGCATAAATTACTACTGTAGAGTGTAATATGTATGAACAATACATTGAGTATTTGTGAACAAGTAGTCAAATTTTAAAAAGCATCAGATGAATTATTCTGTCATTTGATTACATTGTAAAACTGAAAAATCTGAATACAACTTTATTTTGTTTTTTAGAAAAACCTTAATATATCAAAAAGCTGAATCATTTGAAGGTAGCTGAACATCTTGTGACTTGTTTGAAAGTTGAATGAAGTTGAAGTAGGCAGAAGTAGTGAGCTGTCAAAGAGCACAAAGATGTTGCTGATTTTTGTGGAAATCTAAAGAATTTCATTAGAACTGAATGTGCATAAAAGTTTAAATATTTACAAAATTGTAAAAGCTGAAATTACCAAAAGATATAGCAAAAGTTTTTTTGTTTTGTATTTTTTTTCCGGCTGAAGTATGCAGAAGTAAGAGCCAAAAAATGTAGAGAGAATCTTCAGTCTAAAATCTTACAATAGAAAATGTAGGCTATAAAACATTATTATTTACAGCTGACCCCTTTCTTTTAATGAGGCAAACCCACAAAACCCTTTTAAACCCTTCCAACAAAAAACTGACTGCTGTACTCAGTGTATTGCAGCTTAGTTTATTATTTTTTTCCCCGGCCTGTGAGTGCTTACTTAAAAATTTTGGCCCACGTGACAAAAAGTTTGGACACCCCTGTTTATGTTGTTAACTTGAACTTCCCTAAACCTCTAGACCACAATTCAGCCTTTGAAAGCTTTTAGTCAGGCTCTTTACACGGGGAAGCAAATGTTTGTTCTGAAACCGGCTCAGACAGATTGGAGTTCTGTCTGCTCACACTAATGTGAAGGAAACATTTTTAACGAAAGTTAAGAAAAATCATAAACGAAGTTACTTACACGGACAGGGCAAGATTCAGGACAAGCCAATCTTCCTCCATCCTGCAGAACATTCACCAAGCGGACGATGGTCATCTGGCCGTGAGCTCTCCCGATCATATCTAGGAAGCACTGTGAAGTTAAGGACAAGAGCAAATCGCAGAGTTATTGGTCATGTTTTCAATTACTCTTCAATATAAAAAGTTTAGTAAGCTATTACATTTTCTCATTATTTGTGCCTTTTTAAATGTTTGTTCTGTACCATAAAGACAAAATTTGCTGCTGTGCCCAGCTGTTTGTACTTTTTAAGATTTTAAAATGAGACTAATTGGATGAAACAATCTGAATATAAGAAAAATGGTCCAAACATTTCATCGCCAGGTTGTAAAAAAGGGGAAATTATGAAAAGCTATTTTATTAAATAACTGTCCATAAAGTTTCCTCTGTTCTTCAGTTTGGTTCTCAACATCAGCCACAGATAAAAGCTTGATGTCGGTGATGGATCTCCATAATAAACTAGACTTGCACCGTTGGCACAAACTGCTGCTTCGATCGCTTCTAGTAAAACATGTCATCTGCTTTTATTGGCCGAAGAATTGTGCCATCTGGCGCAGGCAAATAACCATGTGGGCAACGCACAGACAAATACAGTTGACTGAGTATGAATGTACATATGTTGTAATGTAGAATCATCTGAGCAGAAACGGGGAACACTGACCGTCATTGGGCTTTTGGAGGAATCGCAGTAGGTGATGATTTCATACATGGTCACTCCGAAGGACCACACATCTGAAGCAAGGTAAAACTTGCACTGAGTCAGACACTCAGGAGCATACCTGAAACACAGAAAATGGGTTAAAAAAGGTTTGTTATTCATATGTAAAGTCATTAAAAAAAACCCCACCAACAACAACAAAAACAAACAAAACAACATGTTTGCTAGTCATCTTTGTTCTCAACTAACCAGAAGACGGGGCTGTCGTTTTCGTCTTTGACCGTGTAATAACCGTTGTTTTCCTTGAGGCTTTTTGTGAGGCCAAAATCT
Source organism: Xiphophorus hellerii (assembly GCF_003331165.1). Lineage (NCBI taxonomy): Eukaryota > Metazoa > Chordata > Actinopteri > Cyprinodontiformes > Poeciliidae > Xiphophorus > Xiphophorus hellerii. The sequence continues at coordinate 3,500,411 of NC_045680.1, forward strand.
CCGATCTTCACCATGCCTTCTTTTTCCACCAGCACGTTCCGGGCTGCCAGGTCGCGGTGGATGTAGTTCCGAGATCCCAAATAATCCATGCCCTAAAAAACAAACAAAAAAAAAAAAAAAACACACACATATAAAACATAAACAATTAAGTCTTTGGCCACTTGAGACTGAATAATTTCACATGACAAAGTGTCCCAGGAATAAAGATTGTGTTACCCGACATATCTGGATACAGTAGCTTAGCAGGGTGCCAAGGCTGGTCTGGCTCTTGTATCTGGGAAGATACTCCTTCAAACTGCCCAGCGGAAGATACTCCATTATCAGCTTGATGGTCTTTCCACCTAAAAATTAAATACAAAGTAGTACATAATTGTGCAGTGGTAGGAAAATTAATCAAAGATGAGAGAGAAAAAAACATCTGAAATGTGGTTGTCACTTCTTATTGTGAGACACCTAAACAAATCCAGGTGAAATGACTTTCCCTTTACTTCAACATTATGCTCTGTAGGTGTGCGACTTCTGATTATTTTGGTAATCAATTATTCTATTGTTTATTCTGAAGATTTAATTGGATAAAAAGCTGGCATGTTCTTCGGATTTTTTCCATTCAACTACGGTACTTAAGCCTTGTATTTTTATGCATTAAAAATACAATCAAAGATGTAAATGAACAATTTAATATTTTTTAAATAAGAAAAACATTTTATTGCCTGAAATGCTAAACTCCTTTAGTGAAAGTTTGATCACTTGTATCAAAGGACAGAAAAGCTCAGTCCTTTCTGCTTGACTTAACACAGAGTAGGGTTGATCTGTTCATTATTTGATTGATTAACCAATTAATAACCAAATAGAAAAAAAATACTTAATAGGAGAGTTTTTTTTGTTTTTCTTTTTACAGAATTTGAACCAGATGAAGACAAAACTGCTGGATTAAGACTTTTTTTATGTTAGCAGAAACATGTAAATATTTTTTGCACAGTTTTGTGTCATGTCTGTATTTGCATTGTGCAGCACCTTCTTCCTGGCTGATGCCTTTGTATTTGACGATGTTTTCATGATAAAGTGCCTTTAGGATCTCAATCTCTTTCAGGAGGTTGTTGCTCTGCTCCTCGCCGTTCTCGGGCTTCAGGGACTTCACCGCCACCATTTCACCCGTTCGGTCTCCCCGAGGGTCGTAGCGACACAACTCCACCTTACCGAAGTGACCCTGTGAGTGGAGAGCATGAACAATTTTTATTTTTTAAGAAAAAGGCACGAGAACAACTTTCAACTCAATATGAGTAACATTAAGAAATAAATCCTCTGATATTTTCTAAACCTTTTTTTAAGGTAAAACATTTAATTATACACTGCTTTCTGACTTTAGTGAGCAGAAAATAAGATAAAACAAATAATTAGCTGTTCTGTTAGTCTTTATAAATTGTTGCATAATTGTCAAGAATATCAAGACAACAATTGATTAAACATAAAGCTTTTGTTTACCTCTCCAAGTTCTCTGATCTTCCTCAGGAATCTGGTTTCAAATACAGTCGGGTCCACCGGCTGTATTGGACATGGTTTGATGAATGGACCTGAGGAAAGGAAAAATATCTTTGATTAAAATTTAACTTTAAGCAGGCATTAAACACGCTTTTCGTTAAGCCCTTATTTCTTCAGGAAGTGTTTCTTTTTTCTGTTTTCATTAGCTGAAAGCAAAAAGTCACAGTTAACAGAAATAAAGACTAGAAAACATAAATCTGTGTATAATTAGTCAATAATACCTCTTAGTGAATTTAATTACTGACATTTTTTTTTAAAGCTATTAATAAATAATTTCTTGTATCATTTAGATCGGATTTATCACAACAACATTAAATTCTGATGGTTGAACAAGTTAATATTGTGGGGATTCTTACTTTTACCATTTTCTCCACTGGTGGTTCCATTAGAGCATCAATATATATCAGTACATTTGAACAAAATAAATAAACCCAGTTACTGTGTGGAAGGTAGCGATCAAGAAAATATAAATAAATCACAATTCCTTATTGTGTCCTGAGGAAGCCCATTTCTACACACCTGAGGACTAATTAGAGAGAAGCTATTTTATCAATCATATTTTTGGACTGCGGGAGGAAACCAGAGTACCCGGAAACACAAACACAAACACAGGAGAGCAAACAAAAAGGACCCAGACTGGGATTTGAATCCAAGACCTTCTTGCTGCTAAGCAACAGCAACTCATATCCATCTGTATGAAATGCGTTCGTTCCACATATGCATAGTTGCATAGTTGCGTAATAGGAAGTCTATTGTGGTCGACTGTCATGTTTTTCACTAGAATTTTTTGTGGTTATGTAACTGTTTGCTTGCACTAGTTTCCCTGTAATTGGCTACTATGATACTTAAAGCAAATTATATAAACAAGTTGTTATGCTGAATGTCTAAAAGAAAAAAAAATCTATATTTATGTTAGAATAAAATGATTCTGCAGGGATTTTAATATGTTTAAATGGAGAAATAATTGTTTTATGTTGTTTGGTTACTAAGACAGACTGCAGCATGCAAAAATGGCCACTAGGTGGAAGAATGGACTGAAGTGTGTTTCTGTGGGGCCCAAGGAGGGGCAGATAACTGGTAATGTACCCAGTGAACTTCCTCATGAACATCTGAGCGAGTAAACAACTCTCTCTATATCTGAGGCTACTGCTGCTACGTGAGAGACAAACCGCGCATAACATCCAGGTCGGATTTCATAGGTTAAAAATACAGCCTGAATGTTGGTTTGGTCTCCACAGCTTAGTTTTATTAAACCTTTTCTAATCTTACATAACAGATAATAAAACCTGACCTGATGTTAAAATGCAAAAACAAAAGGGTTTGAGTTCATATGCAAACACAAAAAATATAGTTTAAGTGAAACCAAATTTCTTATCAGACATACTTTTTTCTTCTAGTACATCCAAGTCTCTGACAATAGCCCTGAAGAAGGGTCTCTTCTTGGGGTCATAGTTCATGCAGCGGGTCATGAGTTCAGCAAGCTCCTTGTAGTCTGGGATGGCCAACTGGAATTCAGCTTCATAAAACCTCTCCTTCTGCTCACCATAAATTATGTAAGGAAAGAAAGGGGAAAACTGATCAGTTTCTCTGTAAGAACACAGAAAAAATTAAGTAGGATTCTGATTGTGAGCCGTTTTTGTGTTCATTTACCTCAGTCAACTTCTTCTCTTTGAGAGGAACCTCTCCATCGTAACAGATCTCCCACAGGGTGGTACCGAACCCCCACTTATCAGCCGCCACATTCAATTCTGATGGGTTCTTCACACATTCAGGAGCAATCCATGGGATGCGATGCACACATTCTACACACACACAAAGCCAAAATCCTGTTGGAGCAATGCTTTTAGGATCATCACAATGTTTGTTTCTGCTTGCTTTACTGGCATTCACATTAAACTATAGAAAGAAATAAGTATTACATAAGAGCAATATGAACAAATGGACAGAAATAATGCTATGAAGACTGCTGACCAGACAGACAGTGACTAGCCACAAAATGCCTTGTCAAAAAGAACAGTCATGTTCAAGAAAAACTGCATTAATGCAGTTTTTCATGCAACAGCAGCTCTGACCAAGTACTAACTGCATACTGGACATACTTTGCAGTTTGCCATCAGAAAGTGAATTCTGGGTCTGTATTAGCAGTATCACTTTGTGTGGAACAAATGTATATAATTAAGAATTTACCTTTTGAAACTGAGTTGAATCAATAAATCAATTTCAGATGATACTGTGATAATGTTGATCCACATATACCTAGGATGGATTGTAATAAGATAGATTAGAGTATAAGGGCTCCTCTGCTTAGCATCTGAAGAAATAATACCAGGACAACTCTAGATGCTACATTAATAATTGAGAAAACTAACAACCTGCTTTTACATGCAGCTTAGAGCTAATCATATAAAACATTTTTTTAAAAAGGGTGCGGGGTATAGAGGACGTGACACAAATGCGGAGGCCTCAGTCCTTGACATGGCCGTCATGGGTTCAGGTCTGGGCCTGATGACCTTTGTCACATTTCTTCCCCCTCTCTTACAACCAACTTTCCTGTCAGTTTACTGTGAAATAAAGTCCACTAGAGCTGAAAAATCCTTAAAAAAAGAAACTACAAAATCTCTTCTAGTGTTTATAAGATTACTTCTGTACATCAGTATATCATTCAGTTCAGGCAACCCAACAAGTGTTTTCACAGCCACTGTAAAGCATGTCTAGACAGTAATATGCAATTTACAACTTCCTTAAAACTGATTCAGTGTAAAAATAAGGAATGTGTATTATTAAGATTGGTTTTGTAACAAAAGGTGAATTAATAGGACAGCTCTTAACACAAACAAAAGTTCAGTGCTCATGCGGGCTCCTGTCATGGTCTGACGTACTTGAAGCAATACTTTCTCTTAATGCGAGGAGGAAATGCTGTGTGGGAAGCTAGCTTAAACTGTTGAATTGGCATCGTTTGGCTGATAAATTTCAGCGTTACTGGAAAAACGCTCCACTAATCTGACATCCACAGCCGTCTTTTTAGCTCCACAAATTCATAACTTAAATGAGAGGATGGGAAAAGAGAGAGAAAGATGGAAAACCAGTGAAAGAGAAGAAAACATCTTAAGAGCCAGAAGAAAGCAATCAGATTAGTGGGAAGTAGGGAAGAGTGCTCCCAAAGAGTCTCTGAGCACATTATGCATCGATTTCAATTAAATCTATGGACAAGGACATCGATGTGGAACGGGAAGACCAGCTGATCAGCAAAGCGATAGAGAGAAATGGAAGAAATGGCAAAGATTTCTGAGAACAGCACTGGGGGAGGGGTATTCCCACGGGTGCGTCTACACTGAGACGTTTCCAGTTTGTCCTGTGGTTTAGTCAGATCCATCTGAGTAGCTGCAGCAGCCGCCATCAAACAACTTCCAGCTCTGATAGACGAACAGAAACATGAAGCTGCTACATGAGGGGAATTGTGCAATTTGAGACGCATCCATCTTAGTTTGACTTTGCACAGATTAAAACAAAACAAGTTACAGTCTCTGGTTGAAATCTGCTCAATGATATGGAATGATTAAGAGACAAATGTGAATCTTTATATTCACAAAAACCTTCGACTGTGCTTTGTTTTCTTGTGTTGCGTGGAAAGATTAAAACCAGCCTGTGTTAATAAAGAATTAGAATTTAGTTTCAGTATCTCAGGCTCTTAGACTTCTCAGTTAGTATTCAATAATGAATTTCACCCTAGTTCATGCTAACTTCATTACAGCCTTTTTGCTTTTTTCAGTTCTGCTTTCATTTACAGCTGACAAAGAGGAAGTTGATGCAAACAGTTTCATGGCAGCTATTTTGCAACTTTGTGATTTGCATTGTAACAAAAGTGAAAATGAGGTCGCCTGTGCTTCGTGCTCACCCTCCCTGGAGAGCACCGTTATTGGTATTCCTGGGTCGCTGAGCTTGATGAAGGGCTCTCCCTCCTCTTCATCCAGTCCATCTCTGGCAAGCAGAATGTTCTTGGCACAAACAAAGCCATGGACCAGCTTTTTGTCTTCCTAAAATACACACAATGACAAAAAAACATTTATTAGGCAGAGCAGAAACAAAATGTCGCCAAGATGTCGTTGCTAAAACTCGAAGCGTCTGCTCTAAAAAAAAGCCAGTTTCTCTTAAATTCAGAATAAACGCCACAGATTTGTTAAGATCTGGGGTCTTTTTCTGACATCTTTAATTAAAATTTTTAGCTTAGACTGCGAAACAATATATCAAATCGTTACATAAGTTGTCCTTGTTTAGCTTCAAGATCACCCCACTCAGCAGAAAGTGACTTGTTTCTTTTCTTTTTCCATTATTGTTTTTCTGCACACTGAAATCACATGTGGGGTAAACGCAGCATCATAGCATGCATTTAAATACCAATAAAGGGGAAAAAAAAAAAGTTTTCTGCTTACCAGGTAGCTAAGAGCGGAGGCCAGCTGTTTGGCCACCTGGAATTTCCACCTGGTGCTCAGTGGACTCTGTTGTCTCCTGATAAACACATCTAGCGGTCCTAGCTGGGCATATTCTTCCACCATGATATCTTTTGACAGAAAGAGACGCGTCATGAGGTTAAACCTCTGCATCATAAAAATCTTAAACTCAATCAAGCAGTTGAACAGCACTTACTCTCCTGATGACGGACACACACGCCATAGAGCAGCACGATGTGTTTGTGAGACACTTGGCGCATCATGTTGGCTGTTTCAAAGAAGGCCTGTCATCAGAGAGACAAATATGTTTCAACAACAATGCAGCAGGCTGTAAACTTTAAGTAATAATAATTTGAAACATCTCACAGCTTTTAATCATAAGAACAACAGATATTATCCCGTTTTAAAATGTGTTCCAACAAGCTAATAGGTATGAAAGTGCGTCTCACCAGAGAAATGTCCCTGTGTCCAGAACCAAGCACCTTCAGGACGACCTTAACCTCCTGGAAAGATGTGTAACCTGCATCTTCATCTTCCTCATTCTTGACCCTCAGAGTGCCCAGGTATATGTTGGTTTTTGTACCAACGCCAAGGTGCTCCTCCTGGTTAACACAACATGGAATACAGACAGTTCAGAGGTCAGAAAGAAACTGCATCCAAAGTATCTTGCTATTTTTTTCTATCCTAGCATGCAAGATAATGTTTTGTGTTATTAATTCAAAAGTGAGAATTTTAAGTTGTATTATAAAGTTATGAGTTATTAATTAAAATCTGAATTTTTGGTGCTATTGTGTTATATTTAAGTATATTTACAACTGGATGCAAAAACTTCAACATATTAACTGGAATTTTACATGGTATACCAACACAAATATTTCATAATTATGAAGCAGAAGAAAAAGAATAAATGGTTTGCTAAATGTTTTTACAAATAAGATACCTATATTTGTAAGGCACTGTAGATGATGAACACAGGAAGCAACATGCTAATGTATTAGCATCACTCTGCAATAATAGGAGACAAACAGAAAGTGTACCTGCTCAATGTCCTCCTTGGGAATGCGGTGGAAGATGCAGAGCTCCCTCTCATGCTTTGTTGGCTGACAGATGGAAGCTCTCTCCTTGGTAACCACAAGAAGGTTAGAAATTTCTGTAACAAAAAAACCCAACAATTTCTGTTAGAAAACAACTGTTGATCTCATTGTTGGACAAAGTTTTCGATTTGAATGAAAGCCTGTACAGTAGATCTGTGTTGGTTAATCCTTCATTTCTTCCTGTCTTGTTACCATGGTGGAGGTATTGTCAAACCTGTGGACTGGTTTGAAATGTCTGCGCTGCATTCAGGCAGTAAGAATAAAACCTGCCAACACTATCTGCAGCTTTCAAAACATCTAGGTATAAAATAAAGACTCAGCAGCTAATACATGAATCTGTAAATAAAATCAGCAGTTCTGTTTACATGTGGCAAAACAAACTATGACAAGAACAGATATTAATGTTCAGCCATCAAACCTGATGTAGTTTCTGTATACTTCTACACGTGAGCAGACAGTGAAAATGAGTATTTGTTTATGTACTATATGACGGTGTGTGTGCAATGTGGGTTGCTAATGTTGTGACAAAACCAACAAAATGTGGTTCAAGTAAGGGGTGTGTGTGTGGGGAGGTAGAGGGGGCGTCTGCACTCCTTTAGCAACTTGTTAAAGAAGTCTGTGACATGCAATCTGGGTTTCATGCAAACTCAAAAAACAACACGCACCCAGATCCACCACCAAATAATAAGACACACTCTGCTGCGCTCACTCAATAATCTTCTATTGAGAACTGGCATTACTTAAAACATACACATATGTGCTTTAGACAAGAGAATAGTTAATTTTTTTCATTTTATGTTTACGATACTTCAACACAAGTAAAAGCAAAGAATACTTTCAGGATGTGGGCATACTGTATCAGTGGACTATGATTCAAGTGAGCCCATTGTGTAACATTATAAATGAACCCAGACAACCCTTTATCTTCCACTGTAGCTAATGTATCAGCACAATGACAAGCATTGTGATAATAATCAATGCCACACCTACCCGAACAAACACCTCGGCACACTTATACAGACATGGCTCTCTTTCTTTCCTTGTGTGAACAAAAGAGTGCTAGTTTGGTTACGGAAACCCACATTTTACAACTCTCTTCCTCCCTGACACCATTTCACAGACACTGCCAACACCGTTTCCCTTACCCCAACTCAAGCACACCTACGCCTTAAGAGCAGGTCCACATTCTGGCTTACGTCGATAGAAATCATAGCGCTACACATATGCGAGGTTGACATGTTCGAGTTGTGCAGTATGCTATACATGTAACCACAGAGCAAAGATGAATGTTACTCTGCTGCAGCTATTCTGCCTCTTTTTAGGGAAGGAAGTGTTAAATAGGTTGCAAAAAATATCTAAAGACAATGGTTTAAAAGACTAAAATGTACCTATATTCAATAATAAATATTGCTAATTGTAACTTTTTTTTAATGCATGTTATTTTCCTTGCAGATGCCAGTGGCAAAGGCTCCCCTTACAGAAATACTTTGTGTGGACAAATTAAATGCCTTCTGGGTAAAAGTATTACGGAGAGGTGAGACAAAGACAAAATTTCGGCCATTTCACCTAGAAAAAAAATATGATTAGTGCCACTTTTACTTTCTATATATGGCACTAATTCAAACACGTACCTGATTGTTTACAAAGCGTCTGCAGTCTAAACGGTTATGTTGCACTTCATCTGACTTATGTCACTGATGTGATAAATGCGTTAGAATTCTGCACCAGAAAAAGTCTGACATAAGGTTGGATAGCTTGTATCACAATATAAGCTATGATATCAGTCCATATAGAGTTGACTTGTCTTTTTTTTTTAAATACTTGAAATAATGCCAAATTGGTGGCATGAACTTTTGTATTTTATCTGGTTTCCTCACGAGCCATTGTTCTGCTTTTAAGCAGCTTTTAGGCATGGCGGTGAAACCTGAAACTGCTGCTGTGCATGCTACTCAATAGGTTGTTGCTAGGTAACCAAAGAGTGAGTGAGTTAGTTGATGCCACCCACCTTGCTGTGCTCAGCATGGATGGTTGTTAAAGCCAAGCGTACTGGTAGACCAAGAAAGACATCAAAGCGTCAAGACAAACAACTTAAGGCCATTTGTCTTGAAAACCGAAAAAGTACAACTAAACAGATGAAGCATGAATGGGAGGAAGTTGGAGTCAATGTATGTGACCGAACCGTAAGAAATCGCCTAAAGGAGATGGGATTTCAATACAGGAAAAGCTAAACGAAAACCAGCATTGACACCTAAACATAAAAGAACGAGACTCCAATGGGCTAAGGAGAGGCAATCATGGACTGTGGATGACTGGATGAAAGTTGTCTTCAGTGATGAGTCAAGAATCTGCATTGGACAAGGTGATGATGCTGGAACTTTTGTTTGGTGCCGTTCCAGTGAGATTTATGAAGAGGCCTGCCTGAAGAAAACAACCAATTTCCACAGTCCTTGATGATATGGGGCTGCATGTCAGGCAAAGGCACTGGGGAGATGACTGTGGTTAAGTCTTCTATCAATGCACAAGTTTACATTGACATTTTGGACAGTTTTCTCATCCCTTCAATTGAACAGATGTTTGGTGATGATGAAAATAATTTCCCAAGATGACAATGCATCGTGCCATCGGGCAAAAACAGTGAAGGCATTCCTTGAAGAAAGACACATTCAGTCGATGTCATGGCCTGCAAATAGTCCAGATCTCAACCCAATTGAAAACCTGTGGTGGAGATTGAAAAAAATGGTCCACAAGAAGGGTCCAACCAGCAAAGCTGATCTGGCAACTGCTATCAAAGAGAGTTGGCACCAATTGATGCAGAATACTGTTTGTCACTCATCAAGTCCATGCCTCACAGACTGAAAGCTGTTATAAAAGCCAAAGGTGGTGCAACTAAATACTAGTGATGTATTTTGAATGGTCTTTTGTTTATGCGTTTTTCATGATTCCATACTTTTTTCCTCAGAATTGAGTGATTCCATATTTATTTCCCTGTGTTTGGTCAATAAAAGTATCATTCACTGACTTCCACAATGTTTTCTCTTCATTTCTTTGAGTGTTCCTGACGGCCAACACGTTGCACTTTGGAACGACCTTAATATTGTATCATGTTTTTGATCTGAGTTTGTTTTACAGCATGAAATGTCTGAATGAGTGCTCATCCATGACTGGTGATTCCATACTTTTTGCCAGGGGTTGTATTCTATATATTGAATATTCTATTAGATGGATCATTTATTGATACTGATTACGTGTCCAGTGCAAAATATATTGTTATTGATTTATTGTCCCACTCTAGTCAAACGTGGTAAATCCAGATGTAAACCACTATGAAATTACAAAAGAAGTCTCCTGGTTCTGACTACGCAGCCAAACGGACTTTTCTGTTTCAGTCAATGCTCCACAAATGTAATTTAATCCATCGGATTAAAAATATATCATCGGGGTTGACTCTAAACTTCAGAAGTGCTTCATTTGAACTTTAATGACATCACTGAAGTTCTGAAATTAAGACAATTAATGCACTTGATGAGGAGGTTAAGCTATAATTGAAATTGCTTTAACTTTGCTTTACATTTCATGGTTTGTTATGAGATCAGTAACTTTGTATTTTGTACCGTCTATCTTTGCTCGGCCATTAAAGTGAATTTATCTTTTTTTGTTTACCCCTTGGCTGTGGAGGGCAGCAGCGCCTGAGCTGGAACTGCAAGTTGTCGGTGTGGAGACACTGGCGCTCCAGGTGATCCAGCAGCTCCTTCAAGCTGGGCCGCGATGTGTCCGTTCCATACAGGCGGTAGCCATCAGAGTCCACCTCAATCTGGAAGTTCTTATACTGGATATTGAAGTGGTCACTCTGGATAGAAATGGGACAGAGTAAATTAGGATCAAACAAAACTACACAGATTGAAACACAGAGAAAAATAAACTAGATGAAAATGTATTAATAATTTAACCCTTATGAGGAAAAACTGAGAAAGATGAGCCCAAAATGCATAAAATGCAAAGGAAAGAAAAAATGTGAAAACAATTAGATGAGAAAGTATATCTAATTAAAAAATAAACCTCCTGTTTTTATTTTTGTAAAGATATTAAAAGGCAATTCCTTTTTATTAAGTTTTCCATGAATTTTTGTGCTACTGTACAATGCTGATTGGGAGCTCAAGAGGTTCTCATAAGCTACACTTTGCGACACGACTGAGCCAAACTCCACCCAATCCCAAAAACTTCTGCATTAGTGGAAAATTCACACAGTGAATCCCCAGCTGTAGGTAGAAGAAACCCTGTGCCTTCAAAAAAATTTGCTCTGCACTGAAAATGGTATGGAATATTTTTCTTAGTATCTGTATCAAGTTTAAAAATGTAGTATTGTGACAACCCTGCATATTATTCTAAAAACTTTTCATACACCATAAAAAAAAAATAAATCAAGGACAGAGTCAGAGAAATACGTCTAAATGTCATGGTGGGTTTACACTACCTCATGACAGACCACAGTGATGATGATGAAGTTGTACTCAGTACAGCTCCAGCGCAGTATGTAGGTTCCTTCCTCATTACCCTCCTGTCGCAGCTTTTGGACAGCATATTCAGTACTGGAGGAAGAGAAAAACAGACTTAGTCGTATTCACTGAAAGCAGTCTAAAGTGGTTTTGTAGAATTAAGCGAGTAAAGTAAAAACATTTCTTTCAAGTGCAGTTTATTAGTACAGTAAAAACTGACCAAAGTAAGTCTTTGCAAAAAAAAAAAAAGGAATCAAAATTTTATCTGCTACATTGTGGGTATTTTCTTCACTTAGAGTGACTTAATGTTACAGTGCTTTATCTCTCCCTGTACAGGAAAACACAAGCATTAAGTACAAAGATGTACATACATCGTATTCCATAAAGGTGTGGATAGTATGCGCTAATTAACAAACATAATACAAACCAGATGGGTCCATGGCAACCAGTCTCTGTGTTCTGCACCACCAGGGCAGGTGCCACCTCCTTGCACAGGTAATGGTGGGCATCCACAATTAACCTGAAATACCCATCAACAAGGGCCACAAAGGACAGGGCTTCAGCCCTTGACAGCAGTTGGAGTTCCTGGAGGGGAAAAGAATGAATTGGTATTTTATCGGAAGTAAAGACAATATCCATCATGCACTCCTTAGATGTTGTTTTCATGGAGGTTAAATGTTATTCAGACCAGAGTCATTTTAGGAGAAATTCTGACGTCACTGTTAGTCATCACTTACAGTGAGTCACAGGATGCAAGCTTTAAACTATCCTTAACCAATAATTGCTTGGACTCATCTTTCACATTAGTCAAGCATGGGGCTTTTATGGATGTGGTGGGAGGAGACTGTAGTTATTTGCTGCATTTCCATTCAACATAAAAATTGCTCAAATTGGAATTATAAAAATAAATTTGCTGGATAGAAAAACCTATTTCAATGAAAAGTTCTTGAGGTAGAATGAGGTGGTTTTTCAGCATAACGAAATTTGAGTATTTCATAAATCTGCAATGTTGTTTTTTCAACATTAGCAGAATATCAAAAAAGTTTTGTGCACATTTGCAGGGTAAACACAGATAAGGAGTGGATTACAACCCCAATTTAATACAATTTCTATACACACATTTACAAAATTTATTTCTAATAATTTACCAATTATTGCCTACAGGTAATGAAATCTTAATTTTAATTTTCAGTGACCTGACCTGGTCCCTGAACACCTCTTTTCTGAAGAGGAAGGCCCAACAAAGACTCGTCTTCCTCAGCAAATTGAAAACCACTGGACTCCCTGTTCAGTTGCTAAAGAACTTCTACAGAGCCATGATTGAGAGCATCTTCTGCCTCAGCATGACTATGTGGTACGACAACTGCATAGTCGAGGAAAAAAAGAATTTGGCCTGAGTGGTGAAAACTCCCCAATGAATCGTGAGGAGTCAGCTACTCAACCTGGATCTAATATACACTGGCAGGTCGATTGTAATGCCGCTGATCCCACCCACCCAGGACACCAACTGTTTGTACCGCTACGGCCAGGGAAACAATACAGATACATAAAGTGTGATCAATCTCAGTGGAACAACACGACCAGATGAAAAGGCTCCTCAAACAATCACTGGCTGTGAAATTTTCAAACTGGATCTCCATTAACTTAAGATTGGGAAACGGGGAAGCAACAGTTCAGTCCTCTCCCTCCTTTGGAAAAAGACTTATTCTAATTTCTTGGAAACTGGTTTTGGGGTTTTGTATTAGCTGTGAGCTACAAACATAAACAAAAAGTTTAAATATATCTGTAATGATGAATCTATACAAGTTTTAATTTTCAAGAATTTAATAACTGAATTAAATTAACTTTAGGAAACTTGTTGGACATTAGACGCAAGTACATAAAACCCTGTTTACGGATAGTAAACAATACTTCACAGATGTGTTTGTGCGTCTGTCTCACCATCTTCTTGTTGTCTTGTCTCATGATTGTGACTGTTGTCTCTTTGATGACTGTGTGTGTGATCATATGGAAATCACAGAACAGCACCCAGCCATCACCCGTCTCCTTATTCCTGTTGTTCTTCTGTTTTTCATCCTGCTTACTCTTCTTCGACTTGCTTTTGTCTTTGGGCATCACTGGCACCTGTTTCATAAATTCAACATGGCTTAAAAATAGCTTGATATTCGGTAATAACATTCTGCAAATCAACAACTTTGGTCAATGACACCAATATAATGGTTACAGCTGGCCTGTTTGTCCAATTAAGGGAAAGTATCAACTAAATCCTTAGCTTTTTGTTTAATAGAAGTGTTCTGATCTAACCCATTGTATTTTATGAGTTTAAATATGCCATTTTCTAAATTGAAGTCTATTAACATGCAAATGGCTTAAAAATCTATATTACAAACCAGGTTTTCCCAATCCTCGATCCTCTAGGCACCCTGCCCTGCATGTTTTAGATGATTCCCAGTTTTAACACGCCTAATTCAAATGATTGCAGTGCAGTAGAATGTTGTTAATCACCTCTCAATAAAACCGTGTTATGAAGCAGAAAAACAACCAAAACATGGAGGGCAGTGTGCCATGAGGACCAGGGTTGGGAAACACTATTATAGACTATGCCGACTGGGGTTGATGCAGAGAAACATTCCTTCTGTTTCTTAGGTTTGAAAGCACAAAGCTAAGAATCCAAAGCAGTAAAATTTTGTCCACTCAAGATTAACTAGAACATTGAAATATAAGATTCACCTAATATACAATCAGAAGGGGGGGGAAAAAAAGAGTAAATATGCTAAAGTCAACCTTTATAATGTCAGCATAAGGCATTATAATGTACTGCATTTTGTTAATGCTAACAAAATGCAGTACATTCTTTTATTTCACTCACTTGCTACTGCGATTTCGATACCATTGATTTTGAAGAACTAATCGAACTGATATCAATAAACCTCTACTCTTAAATTAATAAGATACACTATATTGCCAAAAGTTTGGATTTGTGACGACAAACACCGATTATTTAGAAAAAGGCCTCACTTGCAATCTTCAATCTAATTTATCCAAGCGGTGTCAGATCAGGCTGAGGTCAGAATCCTGAAGTCTTTTCCTTTTCCCACAATAAAAACAAACTGGTACTATAGTCAAACATGGCTATAGTGCATAGTCATGGTTGAACAGGAAGCAACATAACCCCAGAGTAATGTTCAGAATGTCTTGGCATGCTGAAGCATTAAAAATTCCTATCTCTAAAACAAAGGGGCCATGTCTAACTTCTGTAGCTACTGATTTAGCTAGAAGAAGGGTTGGTGACCTCTGGGCATCATGACCCTCAGCCTCCACTGGTGCTGCCCTGGGATTTTATGTGATATACCACTACATGTCTGGGTTACACTTGCAGCATTTGAAGTGATGAAAGCACTTAAATTCAATCATATTATTTCAAAATAATATGATTGAAATTACAAAATATTTCAATCATTGCAGCCCTATGGTTAAGACACGTCCACTCATAAACCAAGAAATCCTTGACATTTTGTTTGTGTTTACTCACAGCTGCTGGTTTTTGCCTCCAGGAAATGCCGGTGGTGCCAGTGACAAGAACTTGCATGTCACTGCTTGGCTCCAAGTTCTGATTCTGACATTTCGTCTGCAACTGGCTCTGGTTACAGTACCCTGGGAACAAAATGTTTAAATGTGTAAATGTTTGGCCAAACTATGGCCAATCATTTATAAAACCATATGTTTTTGCTAATGTTTTATTTCTCTTCAGGTACAAAGGTTTTGTAAATAAAGAAAGTCAGGCTGGGTTCATAAGAAAAGAGATAATTTGACCATTCAAACCATTCAGTACTTCAAATATTCAACTGAATTTGTATTGTCACTACATGATTTCCAAAGCAAACGTGTAATGAATTTACTTTCAGTTTCATTTTGCAGCCCAGATTCACTCAATGTGTGTCAACAAAGTTCAAACTTGTCTGAACATCATTGGCAGGAAAACATACAAGCAAACCAGGTCTGTATCAATGTGCTACTTTGGCAATTAGTACCTCTGCAATGCCATTTGCATTCCAGTGATAAACTGGAACCATTTTGAACCAGTAATCATACAGCATTCAACCTATATAACTATATTAATAAACTATGCATAAAAGAGCTCATTAATTACATGTAATAAAAGTGTTGTCATATATTGCCTTCTTAAGATTTTATATCACACCCCATTTCTATTGATTGTGATTCCTGCTTAAAGACAAAATTCAATAAACAAATACATAATTAAATTATTAATTAAATGTACCATACATTAAATAAATAAATTAGGTAATTTATTTAAATATGTTTATTAAATAGGTTCACGCCACTAATTTATCCTCACACTGAGGCTAAACTAGTTTGCATTTAATTATTTGATGACACATTTTATACATTGTCTATTAAATAAAATGATTTAAACATTTACTAATTTCATGGTGCATTTTTTGCATTTATTAATCTAGTTTTGTCCCTTTAATTTACAAATTAACAGACAAATAAAGGTTAATTTGTCGCTTAACCTCTATGAAACATGACAAATTATCAGACTGTAAACTAAAATACCTCTAATTGTCCTAGAGCTGGTAAATATAATTTAATAGAGGTACATTACCACATTTCCTATGACAAACTATGAGTACTTCTTAAAAAAATTATACTAAAATGAAAAGTTTTTTAAAATGTCCCTTAAACAAATAGAAATTCACACAGCAGGCAGTATAAAACGCCCCATGATAAAAGATTTTTGTTTGTAAGAAAAAATATTGAGTGCATTCCTCCAGAGTGAAAACGATAAGTCTGTACTCTTTAAGTACAAGTGGAAGCCAGGTAGCAACTGTGCTTTCTTGGATTTCCTTTGCTGATAAAATGTACTTGTATTACATGAATTCTTACCATAGTAACCTCCAGTGGAGAGCTCCTTTTCTTGTGTTATAGCCAGGGAGACGGGTTCAAAGAGCTCGCTGCCCATTCTGCTGGTCAGCCCCTCCATCGTGGCCAGGTATTTGATCTTCAGATCATAGCAGGTGATGTTGCTCTCCCCAACTGTTTGGGTGTTGAATTCAGCGAGGAATTTCTTGAACACGTTGCTGATGCGGATGCGGGTCAGGATGTTCCGCTGCTTAATGTTAGAGTTCAGTGACTCCGGGATGAAACGCTTGTAACTGGTGGGATTAAGACAAAAAGAATATTTTAACTTAACTGTGCAAATCTCCTGTTTTAACTTAGAAAACATGGCAAATAAATGTCAACTGTCTTAGGAAAAGTGAGGTATAAAGAAAGAACAAATTTTATATGCTTGTACGTTGAGTATCAGATATTACCTCATCTCACGGGAAGCTGCTGAAAAGGGTATATCAAAGTTCTTGGCATAGTGAGTAATAGCAAGCACAGCCATGCCCAAACATTCGTTTTCTATCTCATGTTGCTCGGCTTCTGACTGGGCTGCCCTCAGGGGAGCCTTGCCTGTCTGAAAATCATGCTGGCACTGTGCAAAAATAAACATAACCAGTGTTAGAATTAAATCTGACACCATTCGTATAGGAACACCAACAATAACAACAAAAACGGGAAGAGATTCAAACTAGACACGAGAACAGAAAGGATCAAACTAGATAAGTTAAAAATGATGACTTGTGTAAAAGCTAAACCTTCTCAGTACATACCTGGAAATAAAGGTATTCAAGGGAACCGACATCAAGCAGCGGTGTTCCCTCTGGTGTTTTCTGTGGGCTCTGTCCTCTGAGTTTATTGAGGCAGTGTCTCCAAACTGGAGACTCTCCTTCTGTGGTGCCATGCCAGTTTTTAAAATAGAATCTTAAAGAAAAGACAAAAAGTCCAGGTTAAAAACAATAATACCGATCATCTGAAGCTTCTGAGGCTTTATTTATTGTGCTTGTTTTGTGGTGAATTAACTTTTATTTAATTATTTCTATTTCTAACAGTGTGACTGTTCTTATTTTCCAATGTACATGTGGATCTTGGCAAATTAGAATAAAATTTAGTTAGTTTAATAATTAATTTTAAAAAAATTAAACCAATATTTTATACAGTTATATATTTTTAACTTTTACTAATAAAAGCCCACAATTCAATTTCACAGAAAATCGTACTACTCCAAATGACACAGACTATTTTTGGTAGAATCATATTATACTATGGGCTGTACTGTCATGGGGAAGACTGCTGACTTGACAGTTGTAAAGCAGACAGTCAATGACACATTCCACAGAAAGGGTAAGAAACCTTTATGGGCAGCCTTTTTTCTTTTTCTCATACATTGACAAGATTACAAAAGCTTAATATCCATGACCTCAAGGTCACAGTACCAGCATTGATCAAAAGACACATTACTTGTATATACATAACCAATAAGAAATCAATTAGTCAGTAGACAGTTCTTGAAACTCAATATTCAATCATCTTATGGGTAGCATTTCATAGAGCATTTCTGCATACAAGCAGACTTAAATAAAGTATCCACCCTATGAGATGGCTAGTTAGGTTAGAAATTTTTGCTGGTTGCACTTAAGCATTATTTGCTTATGCAAAAAAGTTTTTATACTGGGACACACAACCATAATATATGATTTGTTACCTTTGTTTACTTAGGTGCAGTGCAGACAGACAGTCTGCAGCAAGTACATAATAAACTCAGACAGACTTGATTTCAGCTCCACCCACAAGCAATTTTCTATTCAGCTTTTAACAGCAGCAAGCACGGCGAAAGAAAACTGACAGCACAGTAAAATATTTTTTCTTTCTGTATAACATGCTGCCTTCTTAGTACATCGGAATATCTGATGGGGAACTTAAAGAGTATTCCAGTTAAGTGTAAACATGACACTGCTTTGTCAGTATCATATAAGACCTCAATCTTTTCCAAATTGACTTCTCACAAAAACTCGCCCCAAACATAGCGGCAGAAAGCAATTTAGTCTGATCAATTCATAATTCGGACTTTGGATTCTACTCTTGGAATCACATTCAAAACTTTGAGACTTTAATCTGCCAAGTCTAAGATAAAATATTAAGGCCTGGGCAAGACACTGGCATCAAGGTACACCAAACCAATAAAACTTCACATTATACTGTTCCAGCAGGCCAAGTGTCGAACTAAGTGGAAGGGGCAAAGTGGGGTCGTGATCAGGACAAGGGAAAGGATTGTTGTACTTAGTGACTTTTCAAACCCATCAAGCAACTTTTTTATTTATTTATTTTCAAAAATGCAACAAGCAAAAAATCTCACAAGACTTTGGTGACAGCATGTGAAAGCACCAGTTGCTCTGCAGGACCAGTTTATTAGCACAGCACATTTCAGTGACATGGCAGTTCAAAGTGCTTTACACCATAAACACTTAATACAACAACCAATTATGAAATATTACATTTTGTCAAAATGCCAATATCAAAATCATCAGGAAAATACACATCAAATATATTTATCAATGTTCCAGTTATTATGAATGAAATACATCTCTAAACAAGTGATTTTTTTAGCCTTGAATTAAAAAACAAACAAACTCAGTATTTGAGCTGCTTTGCGATTTTCAGGAAGTTTGTTCCAGATTAGAGGAGCATAAAAACTGAATGTTGCTTCTCCGTGTTTGTCTTGTTGCAAACCTCGCCTGCAGTCAGAGCAGAGAGGAGTCCCATTCTACTCTGTGTCCACGTTGTAAATGAATCCCACATGCTAATGCTGCGACACCAATGTTTGACAGCAACTTAAAAGGGTCAGTAAAACTACTCTACCAGCAAAGTAGTAAGCCTCCCTGACACATTGTTGCAAAGGTGAACAACAAGCAGTGAAAGTGCAAGCTTCAATTAGAATCATTTGATTATTGATCTTCCTAATGTGATCCTTTCCAGGCAGGAAAAAAAACAGCAAATCTTGTTAAGTCTTAATTAGGTTCCTATGTAAACATTCACTTGTAAACATTACCAAAAGGTTTAAATTCATATGATTTGTTTAGGAATTCATTAAACAGATTTCTTTTTTCATCCATATATTTTTAAAGCTCTTGAATTCAATCAATTAAGTAGAGAACCTCAGTGAAATGTTAGAGCTGTTGGCCAGACTGCAAGAGCTTTTAGCACTTTTTTCTGTTGGAAACATAATATCCAACACCAGCGTTGTCAGTTATGGCTGCTAAATCATTCTTACCTCATGCGATAGTGCAACTTGATACCGCTGTCCTCTTTGATGTTGAACTCGTGGCTTGGAGAGTACCAGGTGCCAGTTGAATCATTGTAAAGGGCAAACAAATTATGGCACAATGGAGAAATAGCTAAGAAGGAAGAGAGAAGTAAAAGATCAACACTAACTGCTTAAATTATTAACTAAGAAAGAAAGAGCACCTACATGGCACAGATCAATAAGCCTATAAAGCAAGATAAACTAATTAATCAATACACAAATTCACAAAGTCTTACAAATCATTCTTATTTGTATCAAGTGTTCTCTCACTTAGATATATATATTTTTAAGATTTTTCTTAAGCATATTTTTAAGCACAAAGAAACCCAATTCAGTTATATTTTCTTTTTTTATATTTTCAATCTTGATTTTCTATGACATGTTCAGAATCCGGTTTTATTTATTAATTGAATGACTGTACTTATATTTCAAAAGGCAATAAATTTAAATGAAGTGAACAATAGAAAAATACAAGCAAAAGGTAAGCAGACTTTACCAAACAGCACAACCATTTATCAGCTGTTGGAAGATGTTCAGAATATCCGACTGTAAATTAGGCATTGGCCAGTATGAAAATTTCATAATATGATAACATTCAGTAAAATTAACCCACTAAATTTTATATTAGTTTTTAGGTGCATAATTAAAAGAATGTTAACTCTTGACATTTTGTTCCTAAAAAGGTAACACAGTGGAACAGAACTATATTATCTGGTTATTTAGTCAGGCTATCTGCTCAGGTAACAAGCCTCCTGTCAACTCTAGTTACTTCAATGTCTGATTACTGGATTTTTCTAAAGGACTATAAGCTGCTACTTTTTTCCCACGCTTTGAACCATGTAGCTTACAGCCCAGTGCAGCTTTTCTGTGGATTTTTCTTCAACCCCAGGGGACTCTTTAGCAGGAAGTGAATCATTGGAAGTCAAAATTGGAAATCAAAGAAGAAAGTGGTGATTTTCATTTAGAACAAGCACATGCTAGCAGCAGGCACGACGGGGAAATGTTTTCAAACTCATACCCTCTCATCAAGGAAGCAACATGAAGAAGTTCATATGATGCAGCTTTTAAGTTGAAGGCTATCGATCTGGCAGTATAGCAGATTTATTAAGAATTATAAATAAATATTTTTCCGGGAACGGTTTGCCGTTCTCGGAAAACCGAGAGCGGCGGAGATACCAGCGGCTTATGGCCTGGTGTGGCTTACATATGTACGTTTCCAGGTTTTTTAAAAAAACTTTGTCAGTGCAGCTTATAGTGAGGTGCGCTCTATAATCTGGAAAATATGGTACTCAGGATAAAGATTGTTGAAAAGATTTGGGTTTGAAACCTCAACTTAAACTCAACTTAAGTCACTTTTAATCATTCTTCCAGAAATTCTAAAGAAAATGTTTGTTTTTTTTCTTTTTCGTCATACCCAAGTAGATAGAAGAACTTGTTTTGATTGACCATTACACCTACTAAAAAAAATACAACTTTACTGTATTTCCACAGTGTTGCACGGTTTCTTATCAATTTGTTTTGAAATATGTCAAGTTATGCCTTAAAACTATTTAAACATTATAAATTTTTGCATTAGAATTCGAATTTCAGTCTGAGCTCATATTAAAGCCAAAAACCTATGAAATGTAACATTTCATAAAGGCCTGGTTATGTAAACCTGATGTCGCATCAGTTCTAAAGAGGTAGAACTGAACCAAACAATGGGGAAGTTACTTACTGCACTTCTTGGCAGCAGTGACGCACAGCTCCTCAGCTGTGTAAGTTCCTTTGATGTACTCCAGGTGGCGTATTTCTGGGATGTAAAAGTGGATTTCCAGGCCCAAAGTAGAAGCAGGAAGGGAGGAAAATTGGGTCTTCTTATTTTTCCTCATCTTCATACAGAGTTGCCTGCTCAACTCCATCACGAATGAAGCTGTCATTCAGATTCTGAGGACGTGGAGTGAAAAACAAATGATATAAATCAGACACAACATTCAAGGCTAATGTAATGGCTATTCTGCAGCAAGATTCCTGGCTTTAAACTCCGAATTTCTATTTTATGATTGCTTGGATATAACAACAAATAGATCCAAATATTAAAGTCATTAGAAACTGATTTACAGTCTTCTCCTGGCTTCTGTTTTCAATTTTATATCAAGCCTGTCCTGCAGGTTCCTTTCGCTTTATAAGGATGACAACAAAATAAAAATATGTAGTCTGTTGTTTCTTCAATAGAGATAATAATTTTGAATCAAAAATAAAACCAATAGTGTCACAAGACTGCATCCAGTTATGCTAAAGTACAATCCTTATCCTTCAAAGCACGTCAAAGAACGTGCTTTTTACAAAATAGACACTGAAAATGGGAGGCTGGTCTTGGTTTTGATTAATTTATTAAATCAGGTTGCCAACAAAAATAAATAAACATGTAACAGATTACTATATTTTTACATTCCATTATTGATTTCATCAGTACAATAGGATTTAAAGCCACCCTTTCAATCCAAGAACTCAACTTTGCGGTAAGCTTAGTATGAAGTAAAAGTACTTGGTGTGCAATTTGTACAGCGAGATGACCATCCTTCTATTGAGAAAAACTAAAAAGTCAACCAAACAGCACAAAAAAATGTGCAGCGAGACAGTTGGGATAGGACCAAAACTGCATAGCACACATTCTTTCAGCAGCAAAAAGACAAAGTCTCAGCAGGGACATTTGCCAGATAGTCCAAAACAAGAAACTAAAAAATTCCAGGTTCTTGCTAACATACTTGTTAGATTTAGTACATTTTATACTTCAAAACTCTGATTCCCCTGCCACCACCGCTCACCTAATTCTACACCCAGTGTCTGTAAATTTCCTATGCAGCACATTACTAAATAAATAACAAGTCAAATTTAGTTATTTAAATATATTAAGTTTGGTTAAAACATTTATCAGGGCTTGTATGATGACACAGCATATAAGAACCCCCCCCCCACTAAACTCTGAAATACAATGGAAGAATAGAAGAATCAATAGGATCTTACTCAGTAGCAACGTAACTGGAAAAAGGAAGCTTTGGTTCACACGTTTTATCAACTTGTTCTTGCTTGTTCTTCCCAACTAAACTAAGTAAACGTCTTAAAAGTCTAAGAAGCTAAACAAAAAAAAAAAGGAGCATTCTTTGTTCTTTTTCATCACAAACTTCAGACAGTAACTGGCCAGCTCTCATAAGCTGCATGAGAACTGGCCAGCTCTCATAAGCTGCATGAGAACTGGCCAGCTCTCATAAGCTGCATGAGAACTGGCCCATCAACCACTACAGATGAATTTCTTCAGAAGAGAATATCTGAATCATCTTCCTCCCAAACAGCAGGTTACTCAACCTGTTACAATATATCACTTCTCCCTTTACCATGTAAATGAACACCAAATACAATGGCTTCAAAAGAGCAAGAGTTGCCAAGTTACTTCACGGTTATGAGCTTTGGTATACAGAGAATTACAATTACTGATTTCATTTTTCCTACCAAAATAACAGGAAACAAAGTTCAGTCTCTACTAAGCTACAGACAGAAAATGACACCTGAAAGTTTTTATATGTTGGAAAGAGGTCAGTCAAAACACAGCAACAATTCATTCTATATTCTTGTTGGAAATGTGGACAGTATTTTTGAAATCAACTTACAGGAACTACTAGTACTACCAGGTAATATGTGCAAAGTGGTCTGGAATTGCCTCTTCTCCTTATTAGGCACAGACCTGTTGCCAGGATGTACCAAGATTTTTAAAAGTTAGTCCCAAAATTGCTAAACCATAATCTCATAATGTTTCTAAAGTTCATGGCAGAGAAAACGGTAGGCAGTAAATTCTCTGGCAGGATGGAGCACAATATAAAGTCAATCGTGTTCCTGCATACTCAAGACCAGCTACAATCAACCACACTTTTCATTTGTTGGGTAATATTTACATTTACTCAGAAGATCAACCATCATTGTGTGAAAACTAATGGTACACCACATTTTAAAATGTAATGGTGTTGAGTTGGTCACAATCGACATCAACAGCTTACTCTCTTATTCACAGAGTGAATTTATATTTCTGCTTTAATATTTGAAAATTACTTCCAAATTTTACAGTTTATCAAAATGAGTATAACTACAAATAAATATTATACCAATAGCTGTAGTATTCAATATGTTACATTATTTTGATAGCAACAGGTATATTTGTTGCCACTTGTTTATGTGTTAAAAAACAATTAGATACAATCACACATTTTCAGGCTCAACGATTACAGACAATTGTGGCTACTTGTTTGCAACTTCAATTAGCCAAATACAAAGTTGATTACCCACTACCTAAATACAGCACTGCTTTAAAAAAGCTTAATTGGCTTAAATTGAAGTTAAATCTAATTTACTACAAGCTTAGGACTATGAGGATAGATACTGCAAACAAAACAAAGTTTTAGTGTAGTGCTGGTTAAGCAAATACTGATACTAAACACATGACTAAGCCCTTCTAAACTTCGAGCTAATGGTAACGCTTCTCTCTGACTAGCAGTGTTGTAGATACTACACTAAATAAAACAGCTGTTCTAGCTATATTCAGAAAAGATCATAATTTGTTATTTTTTCTTTAATTCAGCTCTTAATTGTGCTTTTCTTGCTGCCTGAGCGTGACAGGAAAAAAATATGAAACCACTCAGTTTTTTATATTTTAATGAAATTTTATAGAAAAACATTACACAAGAAGGGAAAATAATCAACTATACTTCATGCATTCCTACTGAAGAATACCTAATACACTATGTATAATTTTCTCCAGTTGATCAGTAATGTTGTTATTGTGCAGTTACAACCTCACAAAAAAAGAAAGGAATAAAAAGTGAGATTTTTAGCAGCTGCCCTGTTTTAACCCTCCCCTGCTCAATGATATGTCTGGATGATGTATATGCAGTCGTTGGAGGCAACGACCAGATCAGAGGACAACGCTCATCTGAACTACAGCGGCTCTGCCTGCCAACAATGCAAACTGCTGCAAACGCTAAAACGCTCCATCACCTGCAGTGCTGTTTGCTGAAGCCACTTACGTGAGCTAAAATTAGCACTTGGATGTGCAGCACAACCAATATGCAAGCAGGCAGGAACCATCGGTTTTAATCAACAGAACAGGTCTAGGGGTGCTGGACTCAGCTGGTAGAGCACACGCACCATGTCCAGAGGCTATAGTTCTCAATGTGGTTGTCAAAGGTTCAAATCCTGGTTTCAGGCCATTTGATGCATGTTTTCCCCTCAATTTCCCCGTCAAAATTTGTTAAGAGTGCTGCTATACTTTGTGGTGTTAAAGGCATCAAAGAGAAATCTGAATCAGCTAAAATCAGTATCAGTAGATCAAAGCCTTACAAAAATAAAAGGGACCATCCTTCAACAACCCTGCTGTGAAGCCACAGCTTGTGTGAGGCGCTATATAGATCTGTTGCTTTGCAGATTTTGCAGTGATCTGATACAAAGGCCTTGATGGTGCCAACACAGGGAAATGAAACTGGCATAAGGGTTATAAACAGCTTTTATTTTGCTTACAAGTGGGAAAAGAACTAAATACAAGATTGACATCTAAGTATTGACTTTTTTGCCAATACTTCACCTTCTATTATGACAAGATTGCTGACCAGGAAAGCTGTCAATTTACCATTTGTTCAAACACTTTATAAGCCATTTTCCGGCATTCA
Organism: Xiphophorus hellerii; assembly: GCF_003331165.1. NCBI lineage: Eukaryota > Metazoa > Chordata > Actinopteri > Cyprinodontiformes > Poeciliidae > Xiphophorus > Xiphophorus hellerii. The sequence continues at coordinate 3,525,890 of NC_045680.1, forward strand.
CAGGGATAAGTCACCATAGTAAACCGCAAATACTTCATACCCCCTCTAAAAATGCTTATAATCACCTATTTTAACAGTTCAAACACCAAACATATCTTAATATGCAATGATGTTGACAGTGGAAACCGTCTTGAGACTGTCGCAGTAGCTAGCTTCCATAGTCTTCCTAATCTCCACTCTTAGGGGTACAGCCAATCAGCACCAAGGAAAATGAATGGTGCTCCTACATATTGTATCAAGTAGCTTTGTGCCAAAAGACTTCAGCTTCTTAAACTTCATTTGCTTGTGCATATTTTAGATATTATCTAAGAAATTTTCTGAACAGCAAATAGACATGGGCCCATTGAAAGTAAAGGCCCTCCATCTTGACTAATGTGTGACACACATCTGTCTGCTAGTAGGCTTTTAGCAGAACATGACTAACTCAGAGTTTACGTCTCACAGTTGGTTGTCGTGCACAGTTATTCATCCAGAGAAGCTGGAAGAATTAATTGTTGCAGTCAGAGATCTGGGGGATTTGTACTCAAACTGTTGAGCCCACAACACCAGCTCAAATGACAAAATGCAGAATCTGAAAAAGGTGAATTGATACTTTTTATCTTTTGCAAATGTTTCTACAAATGTCCCTTCAAAAAAGATACAAAATGCTGCCTGAGCTGTCTAACTGGCTTCCAAATACCAAATAGTGGAGGGTAGTTTTGTTCTTTTAATGGACGTGTACAAATGAAAAATTCTCTCTTTTGTGCAATACTAGTAGACTGTAAGGTCTAAGGATATTACCACCACTGACTGAACAGTAGAGTTGCCCAAATATATAGTAATTAAACGAAAAACACATAAGGTGTAAATTAACACACCTTGTTGTTCGGTGGATAAACCTAAAAAGCCTATATAAATATGATCATAAGCCAGAAATGCCAATTCTTAAAATGTGTAATACTTTAGGATCAATAAGCTTGACACAGCAACTTCCTGTTAAATGTCCCCAATATCAACATAACCTTAGATTGAGGCTTGGAATAGAACACAGGTGAGAATAAGACCGGACCTTTTAGTGTTTCCCTGGCACTGAAAATGAAAAGTGAAGCCATTTTTCGATAAAAATTCCACACATTGAGAACTGGGCAAATAATAGTGTGGAGATTTGCAAAGTCACTTGCTGCCCATACTCATCATTTTTGCTAACCTATTAGGACTGTAATTAGTACAAGGGATGTATTAGGACAAACTACAACAGAAAATAAAGCAGTGAAAAAATTCATGTTAAAATTAAAAAGCACAGGCTGATTGTTGTGATACCGGAAAGAGGAAAATGTGCTCCTTTTAGATTGTAGTAGATTCATTACTGATTACAATGTTCAACAATAATAGAACTCTTTTAGTCATTTCCCCCAATTGTATGCAACCCAGTACATCAGTTGTTATATTATGAAACCAGAAACACAGCAAGCATCTTTCTGAACAAATAAAACGCATGTCATACATCAAGCAAGAAAAAGTGATATTTTACTAACAAAATATCAATCGCTCCCCACAGCTCCTATGCCTTGGTAAATGTTCCTTTAAAGCATTTTATCAATTCAATGTATATAAACCACAACCAATGGTCTTTTCAGTGTACTAAAAACGAGAAAGTTTCATTCAAATCAAATCACATTTTAGATACTCCAATTCATTCTATCATATTCAAATTAAATCCATTAGGTCTGCATCAGTCCAAACATACTGCAGTTTTATCTGAACAGATTTAATACCTTCTGCTAATTAGTAAAGCCATGCAACTGTCAATCATCCCTAGTGTAAAAACAGCAATAAAAAGCATACATTAAACAAAGTTCTCACAGGTTTTGATGCCACTGTGAAAACAGCTTAAGTTGATGACAACTATGTTAATTCAAGTCCAAAAAAATGGACTTGAATTATAATGAAAAGGCTTGAAATAGAGTGATATAAAAATCCAACTAAAATATTAAAGCATTGCAACAGTTGTAAAATTACTGGGGCTGCGTGCCACGTCATTTTATGATACCCAGCAATTTATTGTTTTACAATGTTGTGCTGATTGCTTTCCTGTCTCTGTACTGTGACCATAGGTGTCTTGAAAGGCCTGCATAAATAAAACATAAACATGCAAGCAATTTATTTCTGTAATTTCCATATAATTTATATACATTTTATATTTGTGTGTAAAAATCAAATCAGAATAAAGTATTTGTTAAGGTTCATTTTAAGTCTACTTGGTGAATATCAGTGAAAAAATTTAATTGAATTAAATTTCATTTTTTAAACATACTATCTGTATGTTTAACGGTACAACTTATGTTGTAAGCTTGCATGTTACAAACATCAAATAAAATGTTTTTATTTGATTTAAAAACATTAACAATAATAATCACTGTCTTGAAATATTAACAAAACATACTATTTTGTTTGAAAATTGTGTTTAAACACTTTTAAATCTTAAAACAGCAATGTTCATTTTGAGTTTTCATCAGATTACATGAAAATGTGGAACAAAGAGTCCCACTTGATGAAAGCTGTTAAACCACTGAAATGAAAAAAAAAAAACAGTGGAGAAAATATTTTGCTCAAGCTGTAATATCTTAGATGGCAGGTTTTTTTTAACACATTATGAAAAAAAAGTTCTGTCTGTGTTAATTTTCATTGTTTAATTTCACAACAACTAAAAAAAGATGACATATTGTCTGCCCAACTAAATTAAAACCAAAACAATTTTAAAAACTATACAATAAAGGAGACCCATATTTTTACTGACTATTTAGGAATTATATTAAAGTCTAAACAATATCTAAATTGCAAAAACTATATATTCTACACAATGCTGCTTCTTTCCTAGTAATAAGGTTGTCAAACTCCAACTTACAAAACCGCCCACGCTTCACTGACATTTTTGGTCTGGGTTTTTTTTTTTTTTTTCACTTTCAGTCAATGTTATATGTCTCAGTTGTAAATGTTAATCAAAATGGAACCAATGTTAAAACTGAAGACAGAAACCGAAAAGATATAATAAACTATTTAAAAGGGATCAAAATGATATTTAATAAGAATTAAATAAAAACACATTTTTTTACAGTTTAACTTAAATGTCATATCACTGCCTCTTTATTTATAGGATTAGTATAGAGGTAAAGTAAAACCAACACAGCATTTATAACTATATATACGGAAAGTATTACATTCCAGTCACAAAACATCATTTCCATAAGCTGAATTTCTGTGTAGTCATCTCAAAATAAAAAATAAAGTAAAAACATATTTGTATTTTAGACAGGAATGTAATGAAACAATGCATACCAGGGCGAAGTGAATTTTCAACATTTGTTTTCACTTTCAAATTTTATTTTACACAACAAAAACCGAACTGTAATAAACCCCGAATTCAATTCTTCACACCTTCTCTGAAATATGGATTGTCATTGAATTTATCAACATTTGCTGTCTACTAACTACAGATATTCAGGAAAAAAGGTTAACCGTGCATGAAGACGTTATCTGCTTTCAGAGCAGACAGAAAATGGACGGAGTGATCGAAAGTAGATTTGTTAGCTAACCTTAGCTTGTTAGCGTGTTACATAGCAAGGTTGTAACAAAGCAATAAAGGAGAAAGACAGATAACGCGTGGGTGTTTTCAACTGACAAAAAGACATCGGCTATTTCCATTGGAAACAAATAAACTGACATTTACTCACCTAAAGAGCTTCGCCAGTGTGGCAAGTTACTTCCTTTCGTTTAGTAGTACATTAGTTAAGACGATTCGACGGAGTTTCTGATTTCTCAGCGGCTTTCGTGTGTCCGTTTTCATCGGTTTGATTCGAAAACCTGCTTCCAATATATTTCCGTATCCAGACAGATGAATATCGAAGGTTGTTTTAATATTGGGTAGTCAATTGAAGACTCACAAACGTTCTTCGCCGACTGCTATCCCTTCCTGACAACTAACAACCCTTTCCCGAAAGTTACGCAGTAGCTGGCCGTAAAACTGCGCTGCTGATTGGCTAATACACCCGAGAAACACGGTGACGACATTAACCCTTTATACAGAGAAACTCATTGAAAACCTTGATTTTTAAAGCTTTTTGCACATTTTAACGACAACCAGTGTTCAATCAGCTGTTTACAAAAACATAAATTAATAATGATAAATAATAATAATAATAATAATAATAATAATAATAATAATAATAATAATAAAAACAAACATTGAGTATATGCAGTAAAGTAACTTTACAGATGAACATTCTGGCTTTACTAAACATATCCTATACTAATTGCAAATAATACTGTAGATTTTACATTCTGACCTTTATAGATTAAAAGAAGGGGGAGTTAATATGATTTTTTTTTTAATAGTCAGGCTGTTTCCTTGGGCAGCCAGCCTGCAGTTGGCTCTTTAAAAAGACATCATTATTAAACCGTCCCAGTTTTAACACAGTTCTAACCATGGGCAGAGAGCTTTGAGATAAGAAATATTTCCAAATGAGTGAATTAGTTCCTCTTCTAACCAGGGAAAACTGCATCATACTTTTTTACATTCAGTTGTCTTGCAGTGTGTAGCAACATGTAGATTAGGGTAAGTGTTGTGATACTTTGATTAATAAAACCGATGTATACGCTGTTTTTTGCAATAACTTTTCATTATTTTCTTGCAAATAGTCTTCTGTTTTTCTGTGCAAAAATATACATATATTGCACATTTATTAATTATCCTTCTCAGCTAATTTCTGAGCTTGTAATTTTTAATAAAGTACAATATTTTTTTTCTTACCTTGTAAAGTTGCTTTTACTGTAAAGTCTCTTATTCTTATTTTTCAGTCTAAGTTTGAATATGCATGCTTCCATTTACCTTTAACTTGCTGCTGGTCCACTGGAATTTATGTACTGTGTGACAAATGAAGAATATTTCTATTCTATTCTATTCTATTCTAACCGTGGCACTTCAGTAAGAGAAACCTTTGGATGCCTTGATACCCCGCACACCATTAATTCCAACTTTATTTGATAACTTGATTCAAATCTGTTTTGTTTTTTTTTTCCTGGCCATGCCATTTAACTTTTCCTGGTGACAAAAATGCATCAGCATCATTTCGAAAGATTACTTCACCTACATCTGATGGAATTACTTCCAGAAATGTTCAAACATGTTAATCGCCACTTGTGCACTTACTATAATAACCTTCATTTGCTTTGCTCCTTCACTTGACATTCAGCCCCATATCATCAATCTCTTTGGGAACCTGCTGGCTTTCCTCAGGTGGCCATAAGTGCCAGAAGAACAGAGGGGAAACTAAATATACTTGAATAATGTCAAAAAGTTCAGTTTGAACTGTGAGCTCGAGAACCAAAACTTTTACTTTAGACTTTAGTATGTATTAATAAAGTTCCCCCAGTCTGATCTTTGTGCAAATCAATAATAGTAATTTTCCAGGTGATGTAAAGAATTACCATATCTTATAACTAACAAGTTGAATAAATTAAAAAAAATCACTACAATGGACTTTTACACAGAAAAAAAATTAAGTAATGAGGGGTTGTTAATCATCTTTGCCATTCTATAGGTGAGAAATTATTAAGGAAGCTCTTCCAGGGCTGTTGCCTTAGGAATTTAAAACATATCTTTGATTATGTTAGATGTCACAAGGTAACGTCCTATTCATTGATTGCATTTGTAAAACTTTAAATATAAATTCCACAAATTCCTGTAAATTTGGCAAGTCAGAAATTATATCCAAAATCTGGTTAAACACACTTGTTTTCGCTTGAATGGTAGTCAGTAAAAAATCTTCAGCAATATCTGTCAGAGACAGTGCTGATTCAATATGTCTGTATTCCATTTTCAGGAAGGAAGGTAACAGGAAATATAGAACATTACCATTAATGAGTCACAGAGGTATAAAAATGAAGATTGGTTCTCTTTCAAAAACCCAGCAAGTCAAATGTATGTGTGATATCACAAAAAGTGAAAATAAAGAATTAGAACAAATAGAAAACAAGAAAATTATAAGTTCTTTACTGTGATGAGTTTGACATATCTATCCCTACAAGTTTTTTCAATTCTTTTTCTAGCAAAAAATAAGTTGTCAGATTAATTAATGATACTAGATGAGTTTGAATCTGCTAGTTGTCTTAATCTTGTGACAGACTTATTTCCTTGTACATGTGTATGGCTTCTCGTAGTCAACTGGATAAGCAACAGCCCAACGACTTCCTTGTTAATGTCATAAAAATGAAACAAAAGCATCAGCTGTGTCCTGGTTAGATGGATAACCATCTAACCATCTAACTAAAGTAGCACAAACATCATTCTGTAGCTTAAGAGCATGTTTCGTAATATCTAAGGGTGGGAATAAAAAGGCTGTTGACCTGTTGAACTACACACTGTCATACATCTTAATTTTAGATTGTGTTAATATCTAGTAATAAAATCAGAATGATCTTTGTGGAGAATTAAACATCTCATTCTGTTCCAGAAATTCTTTATGATATTGTCAAAGTAATCATATCTGTATTTATGATTTCTTTCTTTTTCTTTTTTTTTTTTTTACAATTTCTGGCATCATAATCATAAAACTTGACATTTTGTAGGCATTTTACATAAAAGACTAAGTAGAGCATAACTGTGAAGTAGATGATGCAGAAAAATGACGTGGTCCTTCATTGTACTTATTAGTCGTAGAATTATATTTACAAAAACCTTTTAAAACTATCTATCATTTTCTTTCCATTGTTTCGCAATTATGCAATACGTTAAGTGGGTCATTAAAATTTCAATGAAATACATTTGCTTGTAATATTTGTGGTGAAAAGTTGACAATATGGGGGAAAATAAGAATTTGGCCAGAATAAATGAGGTTGAATTTGGACAATTTGTTATATGTCTGCATTGTCTTTCCCCTCCCCCTTTTAGTCAAAGTGGAACAGTTTACCAGATGACATCACTGCAGTAGATAACTTTGTGCGAGTCATCTGGTGTCCCCTTCCAGCAACATGTAGGGAATGCACAAGTGGTAAATGAACAATCTACTTGTCTTCCTGCATCGATAGAACAAGGTCCTGAAAGTTCCTCATAAGATAACAGAAGACCAGTTTGTGTCAGAGAGGGACTGCCCACATCCCACAACACAGCAGTAACTCGTTGCTTTGTACGAAAGGAAGTGTAAAGAAGAAAATTCCCCTCAAACTGATCCTGGACACTAATGACAAAGTAACTTTTAGAAGCTAATAGTACTGTAGTGTATCATTATTCAGTGCATGTGTGGTGGCTTTCTTTTTGGAGATAATAACTTACTTAAGTGTGAAATTCACTTGACTTTTCGATTTAGCTGTCAAGAAATGTCCTCCACCGCAAAGTGTCATGTTACCACATGACTATGAGTAAGAAAAACATGCAGCTAGAAGCACGATTAGCTGATTGGGGTTAGTGTGAGAAAAAAACAAAACATATATCATGACTCCTGAGGGGATTTCCACAACTTATCAACACTGTGTACCCTTTCAGTAAAAAAACACAACTAATGACAGGTGCAGAGTAACCTTCAGATCAAAAACATGACTCAGATGAGTTTTAAAAAATATTTTCCAGCCCTAAAATTTATAGAAAAATATCCTATGGTTTGATTATTCTGACATACTGACGTGTACAAATGTATTGGCCATGCCACAAACATAGGCACATTGATTGTAAATAGTGATTTATACAGAAAAAAATAAATAAAATTATTTTGTTTTGAAATTTTGCAGAAGTGTGTAAAATTATTGTTGAATGGTGATAGAGAAAATAATTTTTACTTGTTTTATAATAAAACTAGGTTTTTCAAATTTTTGATCAGATAAATATTGATCTATTAATCAACACTGCAAACATTTGTTTTCAAAGATTTTATAGATGTTAAAGACAAATCAGTGCAACATAATTAAACACGAAGAAATGCGATGAATCTGTGGCTCCCCCTGTTGACAGCAATGCAGAACACATGTTCAGAGCCTGGTTAGGGCAGAGCCCTATGACCACCATTGTTTTGTTTTATTCCTGCAAACTTATATATATATATATATATATATATATATATATATATACTCACACACACACACTAGTGTGTGTGTGAGTGCGTGCAGGGGTGTGTGGGCGTGTGTGTGTATACATGTATATATATATAAAATCCCTGCTAGATGAAATCGTACTTTATGTTAAAGCCTGAATGATATTTTGCTTTTTGGACATTTAATAAATGATCTATGGATGTGATGCTAATGATATTTGTATGTTTATTTCTAGGAGACATCAGTGTTGCTCCAAAGTTGATAACTCTTGAGAAGATAATTATTGCTCAAATGTACGGTGATCACTTTGCAATGAAGAGTATGAAGACAATGACATAGCCACATCTCCATCCTAGCCCTTAACCTCAAGCACATGAGTTGTAACAACAGCAACTTTAACATATGTTTATAGTTTGCAAGTATGTGCAATACTTTGCTTCAACTGTGGTCGTTTTATGGTACTTTACAAATAAAGTTGGTGGTATTTGTTTTAATTCTATGGCTAACATAAAAAGTCCCACTGTTTGCACGTGGAAACATGAATTGTTTACTTACTTTACTCTGGTACAGTTGGTTGCTCTGACTGTGAGAAATTTTTGAATGAATAATTCTTCATTTTTTAATGAGATTATTTATGATCTGACAGAAAACATAAAATTAAAATAAAGTTGTGAATAAAGACACAGAGAATTTCATTGTCCTGTTAAAACTTTTTTTTATTGATTTCATACAGAAAGACTTACATATTTACAGCATCTCACCTGCTGATCACTGCACCAGTGTCAAGTTGGCAGCCATCCTTCAGTTATCACAGTACTGTACCTTCGATGGGGACAGCATCAGCACTGTGATAACTGAACCAGGGCAGCCTGTCAAGTCTGGAAGCATCGGTGGCCCCACTCCTTTTGTCATTGCCGTGTTAGTCAGCACATTGCACAACAATAACACTGCTTGTTTGTTCCTTTTAATCTGGACCATGAACAACACAAGTAGATGGAATAAAAGCAGATACAAACAACATATTTCAGAAGATAATCAATGGCCCTTAAGCTACACCCAAGTAATAGTGTCAACATATATCCATTCACATCAGAATATTAGTGCATTTCAAAAGTTTTTATTCAAATATTAATATAGAAGTTAATATATAAAATTCATTAACATTAATATATATAAAGAAAGACTTTCACTCTCATTTATTTTATATATTTGTACAGCGCAGGACAAATATATAAAATAAATATATAATTTGAAAGTAATCAATAACTTTTAAAGAAAATAAAAAATTTTTTTTCATTAGAACATGTCTTTTTAACATGTTTAAAAATATATGTATTCATCTTTATTTTCCTTTATTATGCCACAGCGAGTATGTACTACTTTTTTCTCTTTATTCTTTAACTAATGCTAGCTTTAAATTACCTTTTTGCTCATATGGGAATTCAGAAAAAAAAACTTGCCATGCCTAAAATAGTTTTTATCCTATTTTACCTTTTCTCTTGAGAATTTTCTAACTTAACCCCACGATTTTGAAACACAAACTTGAAAAATATTCCACTAATTATGAGTTCAGGTATCATTCAAGGGCGGGGCTTGGAGTGAACAACAGACAATCGATAAATAGCACTATGAAGGACTGTATAATGATGTTCCTCATTAATGTTTTCACTTCATGTAAAACTAAAACAGGTAACGTTTCATTTTTTCTCCCCTCCCTACTTCTCCCTACTCTTGCAGGGTCCACAGACAAACTACTGTGTATTATTCATACCAACCACAAGGCTGAGTGACGTCAGACTTGTTATGATTCTCGTCTCGGGCTCCACCCCTTCCTGGCGCGAGACGCCTCTGGAGCAGTCGGCGCGCGGCGCTGGCCCACGTAGCGGCCCCGCCTCCCTTCGTCTTCGGTCCGCCCTCCTGCACTTCATGTAAACAACTCCATTAGCTCCGCAGCACAGGGTTCTGGCCAAAACGCTTCGTGTCAAACGTGGGCAACGAAGCCAACATGTGCAATAACTAAAACAGAGCGAGGCATTAAGCACAGTGTCAGGGTTCGGCACAGCACAACATTCTCACTATCCTCAGTGATGTAGACAGAGACCCTGTGATGGAAGCGCGTCCGTGTTGCGTAAACGCTCAATGTAAATAACAGAAGAATAACAGTCTCTTAACAGGCACTGTAAAGCAACCCCTCTATGATACGTGTACTAATAATAAGCAAAGCAGGAGAACTGCCTAGGCTTGTTGCTGCTCTGTATTAAAAAGGAAACAAAGATGTCTAAATATAGGTTTAGCACAGTTGCTTCTTATAACTACACAACAATAACACTATTTTCAACTATTCTAACTAAATGCTAAAGGGCGATTAAATAGGAGTGCAACGCTTGCAGTGAATACTGTGGAGCCAAACGTTAACGCCCAGCATTGCACACACACCCCTTTTTTTTCTGAGCAAAAACAAAACGCATGCGGTTCGATCCAAATATATAAATTTATTCCTAATTACATTCAACTTGCTTTAAATCTGTAGCACTGAAGGAGCAAACTTACCTGTAAGCCACTGGTTTAATTCCCCGTGTTTACATGAATATTTTTAATGACGCAGCAAGACCACACAGAGCAACGTGATTGTCGCCATTTTTTGTTGTTATTGAATTCTTCAAAGCCATGTGACAAAAGAAAAAAGAAAAAAAAAACGTATCAAGATTTTAGAAGAAGCTTCCGATCACAGCGGGAAAAACTCGTTAGAAGAAAAAAGGTTAATCTTCCGAGTTGTTTGTCTGATGGATTAGTCTGGGTTACTCCACTGACTGACGACTGGAGGCTGTGCGCAATATTTGACAGCTTCGGGACGCTGCCGCCGCCGTATGGCTCGCAACAAGTACTCACTGGATTCCTACCGTCCGCAAATGACATCCGACTCATGCTTCGGTTTTTTTCCCCTTTCTTTGCGCCTCCTGCTTGCAAAGCAACAAAAATAAAAATCTACTGACTTTATATAATAAAATCTCTGATCTTGTGAAGGCTCTGTCAACAAGTGGCAACGTCTAAGAAAAGCTGAGTTTCGGATAGAATCCTTAATTTACTGTCTAATCACAGGTGCATCCTAATAGAATAATGTTGTAAAGACTAAATCATAACACAACGTGTATTTCAATGATTATGGGTTGAAACTAACAAAAAGAAAATAAACAGACTTAGAAAATTAGAAAACATATAAATCATGGCATGCAGAATTAGCAGGAAGATTGCTGACATGACAGTTGTCCTGTTTACAGACACTAACAGGTCCATTTCTACAGTGGCTGACAGAGTGATATAAGAATATCAATGTAAAACTGAGTGGAAGAAAAACATGTCAAAAATGATACAGCAGGACTGTGAAGCAAAAGGGTAAGGGTAAGTAAGGGTTTGGGAAACCTTCACAATGTACAGCTGTGTTCTATGTGGGTCTTGAGACATTGATTCCATCTCCAGTTACTTTTGTATGTCCCAAAAACTCTTGTGCTTTGCTTTATAATTCTCTCAAGGCTGTGCCTATACCTGTTGCCTGTAAATCATTTTAGATGGCAGTTTATCTTTCCACCTCCCATTAATATTCCAGTATCCATCACTCTGAATTACTGGCTGCTTTAGCAATGATCCTTTCCAACTTAGCTTTATTTTTTGGCCTTCTCATTGTGGAGGTTGAATTATAACGGCCGGAAAACTGTCAAGTTAACATTCGTCAACATAAACCCATATTTGAAAGCCATAATAACATTAAAAATCTGTTTTTTATATTCAAGTTTTAAAAGAAAATTAACATTTGGGTTTCATTTCATGTAAACCATAGTCACTAAAATTAGCAGAAAATAACACTCATTATACAAGCTTCATTTTTTAAATTGAATTTCTTAAACTGTGGTGTTCTAACTTACATCGACAGCCTGGAAATGTAAACTTCTGCAGACAGCAAAAAAGATAATCAAGCATATTCTTTGAAAACCTAAGAAGTATATGTGGAAGCACAAAAGCAGTATGAGATATATCACTAATATAAGTCTCATTGCATTATTTTAAATCTATTTCAATTATAAAATTAAACCAATATAAAGAATTTCAAATTAGTTTATCAAAATCATAAATAAATTCAAAAGTAAACTCATTATTAATTACAATCTGTGTGAAGTAAAGGGTTCCCTGCTGGTTTAATGGCCCTAAACAAAAGCTTACATTTTTGCTTCAGGCTAGCTCTGTTTAATGGTGTAATCTGTAATTGGTGAAGCCATTGTGGAAGAAGATGTGTGCATTTATTGGTACCTATTTTCTTGAGGTTTAAGTGGTTTGATAAACTCATCAGTAAGGCCAGCTCTGACCTAGAGTGCCCCATTGATTCACTGCAGTGGTGGGGAGACAGAGGAACTTTAACTAAAATAACATCACTGTTTTACAATGTCTCCCACCCAGTGCATGAAGTCGTGACTGGATTGGAAAGTTCCTTCAGTAACATACCGCTGCATCCTAGGTGTACAAAGGAGCATTATCTTAGATTCTTTCCCTTAGCAGCTTTTAAGACTTTATAACTGTCACTACTCCTAACAAACTCAATACGCGTTTTCATCCTGACTGTTATTTTCAGTTTTATCATGACAAATAACATTCAAATAACAACACACACACCCACACACACGCCCCCCCCCCCCCTCCCACACACACACACACATATATATATATATATAAATATATATTCTCTAATGACTTGCTCTGACAGTTTTTTATTCATAGTTCTATGTATTTCTTACCTTTGTGTGAGTCCTCATGATCAAACTGACCTTTTATTGCTGATATCACTTGTATTTCCCCACACTGAAGCAGTATTCTAAATTATGTTATTATTGCTAATATATTAATATGACAACAGTAGTAGTTTGAATCAATTCATCGTAATTTAATTGCACGCTAAACAAGATTTAACAAGACAAGGCAAAACTAAAAACCATAAAATAGAAAACAAAATTACAAGATACAGAATGAATGACTTCAACTATCACAGGGATTCTAATATTAAAATTTTTAACTCTTAATTTTTAGTTTGTTGCAGAAAGATAAAGATGTGTATCAGTGTGGTGGTTCTGCTTTTGATGTTCAGGGGGAGGAATTTTACTTGACAAAACAGAAAAATAATCAATAACCTTATGTTTGTCGCTATTATCGTGTCATTTCCTGATGTTGTTTTTATTCTTTTGTCCATATAGACTATAATTTTGTGATATTTTTTTTTAAAATAACTGTATTATTTTTCAAAAAATAAAATGTATAATAAAATAAATGCTAATTGAAACACCTGCGGTTACCTTCTGTTTCACTTCCTGTTGCCAATACCGTGTTCCAGTGAGAGGAAGTGACGCAGACAATACCGGAAATATTACAAAGTTTTTTTTCTGCCATTGTTTACGTTTGGTCTTCTCTCTATTTTGTCTTATTTGGAGCTTTCGCGCTCGATTTATTGTGTTGCTATGTTACATTTAAATGAATGAGTTGTAAAAGCAATTTAATAATCTAATTCTCTTACTTATATAAACTGTTTCCACTGTATTAAAAAACTACAGTAACCAGTTTGCCCAGCGAAGTAAACTCATCCGCATTTTTCCTGGATGATGCGCGCAAAAAAATAGGGCGTTGTGGAGACTCTCTCATTCATTCGCGGAGGACAGCCTCTGTTCTTAAAGACGCAGGGAGCGACCCACGTCCACAGGAGCGAAAGAGGGAAAAGGAAAAAAAAGGCGTTTTGACTTCATTCCTGTCCAAAAGGGGAACAGTTCCGCTGCACGCAAAGAGAAGGCAGTGCGTAAAGATCCACACGATTCCACTGACAAGCTAAAATATAGTTCCAAACCGTTGTTTTGGTTGTTCAAGTGTGCAGCAGAATACAAATTACTGGTACTTCTGGTGCAAACCTAAATCTGGAGCATCTCCTACACTTTAATTCTATTTTTTTTTTTTACATTGGGAACTCTTTGTTATTGTAGCAGGATATGGCCAAGCTTTTGCGTGCTGCTGTTTTGGGTCCACCGGGATCTGGAAAAGGCACGATCTGCAAGAGGATTGCACAAAGCTTTGGCCTGCAGTACCTGTCCAGTGGCCACTTTCTACGCGAGGGGATAGCAGCCAACACAGGTAGGAAAGCCAAAACAACATTTAAGTGGTGACAACAGGAAGAGCCTACCCAAAATTAGTCTTTTTTTTCTGGTCTTTCGCAATGTAGGGGGATTCCACTACAATAATAATATAATTTTGGAATAAATAGGGCAGATATTGTTAAAGAAAACTTTAAAATAAAAAACTTTAAGGGGTCATACTTGTTGTTTGTTTTGCTTTTTTAAGAAGAAATGACTACTTGACTTAATAGCTGCAGCAAGTCTCTGGCACCACAGCAGCACTCAAAACAAGCAAAAAACTGATTGACCATTCTGGTGTTCACAAGACTTTATGGCAGTTTGTTACCTTATTGAAAAATGTATCGCTCTCTCATAATTTTCTCACGTATTTCGAATTAACTTTCCACCTAGAATTGCTTCAATTCCCAACAAGGTATAAATGATACGACAAAAGTTTGGCATAAAGAGCTTAAGAAAGTTCTGATCTTTCTCTGTTTTTTTTGTGTGTTTTTTTTCAGTTGAATGATGTTTTTGTTAAACTCTGGGACTCCGTGGAAGTATTAATGTAATAACCCACAAGAGACCCTGCAGCTTCCATCATAAACTTAAAAGGTTTATGTTGGTGATGACGAACCCAACAGGCTCGGCTCTATCTTGTCCTGCTTGTTTCCCCCCTTTCTTTCTTTTTTAAAATCTTCAACATCAGGAAGCAGAAACAAACATGCTGTGCTCTATGTTTACTTGGCTGTCATGTGTCAGAGGCTGGCGTGCTGGCGAAGACCTACATAGACAGAGGCATGCTGGTGCCTGACCAAGTGATGACCAGATTGATGCTGCCCAAACTGGAGCAGCTGCGGAACCACAGTTGGCTACTAGATGGTAAGAAAGCTTATGTTTTTGCCACTTTTGCTTCTGCTTACTCAATTCCACATGCACAGGGGGGGAAAAAAGCAGAACTGTACATAACCGTTTCAGTTTCTAGTCATGATTCATTGTAAAGAAAGATGTTTTCTGCCATGCACCCTGAAGGTAGTTGTGAGAACTGCCAGCTAACTCTTAAAGCTGATTGGCCCAACCAAATGCCACCCCTCAGAACCCTTCAGTGAATTGCAAATTTATTAGCAGGACCACATGCAAACACTTCATAAACAAGTCTGACCATGGACATTGCCACTGAATCTGAGTCATTGTGTAAAAAAGTTTATTTAAATTAAAATCTCAAAAAGCAGGTTTAATCATGTCTGTGCTTGTAAAAATAACAGGGTGGATAAACACTAACTGACTTAACTTAATTACACATAGCCCCTTGTACTTTTGATGTTTTGACAAAGCAGTAATCATTCACAGTGCTGGCTGGAAGAATATATTTTAACATAGAAAAAGTAGACCCATAGGAAAAGAAGAAAATAATATTTGGCCAGTTTGATTTCAGCTAATATTTTATTTCCAAACTTTTTTATTGAATTACTATTGCAATGAATTTGTCTCATATCGTTCCCATTCGGTTGTTAATTTACTAGTTTTGGTTGTGTTGTTTCAGTCAGTTTTACCTGGTTATGGAGTGCTGCACTTGTAGTATCCTGTCACATTTTTTGAGCTGGATTTGAACTTCATGACCCCTCAGGAACCAAGCCAGCCTTAAACTTTAATGTTTACTTTACTGTCCTTCTCAGCTCAGATGAGGCTTTTCAGTAGACTTTTTTTCTGTTCTTTCTCTAACGGCTCTGCAACCTGCGCCTCTAGAGCCACATTTTCTTCACAGCAGCCCTTTGTAACTTTGGCCAATAATGTTAAAGATCTGAGAAATGTTTTTAAGAAAAGCTAGTTCTAGGGGCTTCGCTGTGTTTTTTCATGCTATATATTTGAATAAGATTGACTAAATAGACTGGCACTCATGCTAGAAGGACTTCTTTTTAGTTCTGTCATTTTGTCATCATTTTGACAATAATATTCAAAAAATTATTTTGTTGTCTTTTAAAAATTTGAAAATATTATTGTTGTAAAATCTAAAAGTAGATATAAAGTTGTAGTCATAAGCATATTAAATAATGTTACTTATATACCTGTACTAATAATATTTAGTACAGGTAAAATCCCTTGACACCTTGCTCATATAGTTCATTTCTCAGAATAGTAAGAGTTTCTCAAACTGTAGTGATTATTGATTATGTATTCCAGTTATCTTTGACCTTTGCTTTGAATTGTGAGCAGCCAGTCCTTCTGCAGGAAATATCAGGGTTCCTATCCAGTCTGGAAGAGTCTGGAATGTAATTTAAATATGTTTTACGGCAAAGTGTTGAAAACAATAAAAAAGGAGTAGGGACAGATGAGGATTTTTTTACTCGTTATTCCCTGTCTAGTCATGTTGTCAGACTGTCCATCCAACATCAGTCATTTTGCTCACTGATTGTGCATTTTTCTTTCAACTATAAGCAAATTCATTTATCCTTCTACCCTTTGATCTTTTATTCATTCCTTTCTGTATCTGGTTCAAACAGTTTCCATGTTTATAGTCTGACTACTATTGAAATCCCATGAATCCATATTGACACTTTGTATTTCTACTTTTAAAATGGGCTAAAAAACAGTGGACTCTGGGAATTGTAGTCTGGAAAACTATGGAAACTTTGAATTTGGAAACCAACTCTCTGAAAGTATGTTAAGAAAACAAAGCAGGTGCAACTCTTGAACTTACTGACCTTAATCGTAACATCTAAATCCATGCAGCTTAAATAGATGTCAATAAATATATGTAAAAGATTCCTTGTTGACGTGTCACCATTCTTGTTAAATTGGGCTTGTCTGTAATTTCTGGGTGTGGCGGAACATCTGTCATCATGGCCATAGAGCATCAATTCTGGAGAAATAACTAGGCTCATTGTTTTAACATACTTTGCGTGTGGAACCACACACACACACATACACACAAAACACACAAAAAGAAAAGAGGTTGCTGTGACATTTTCATTGTTAAACTTTACCCTCTGGGGTGGAGAAACTTGCGGAACATTGATGGAATAAACTTTAATGTTTAAACATTGGATCTTGAATATAAACAATTAGTCGAGAGAGGACACAACTCCAGGTCAGAAAAACAAAAATTTATTTTACTCATGAAGATGATCTGATTTCCAATGCCTGCAGGGTCATATCAGTATATTAGAACATCAAAGCAAAGTGAATGTATCTATTGAAAAGCTCACAATATAAATTCAAAGCTATTATTATCATCATATGCACAGTTAGGAAAAATGTTTCCTTATAAAATAAAATTCTTACTTTCTTGACCACATTGGAAACCAAAAATATTACATATAGCTATAAAATAGATAAGTAGTCAGATAAAATAAAGCATGCAAAAAATAGAAATATAAACTGTGCAGAAATATAAACTATGCAGAATACACACATTGTACACATTTGTGCAGATAATGTGCTACATAAATTAGTTTGAAACAGTGAGTAGTGTATTCACGACTCAGAGATTTCTGTTTTGGTTGATGGTCCATTAGCTTACAGCTAAAGGAAATCAGAAATTAAAGTGGAAGATTGCTGACCTGACAGTTATCCAACACAGTCATTGGCTTCCTCAACATGGAGGGTGAGACTCAAATGTTCATCACCAATGAAGCTGGGTGTTCAGAATCCAAACATGTACGTGGGAAGTTGAGTGGAAGGAAAAGTATGGCTAAAAAAGGTAGGCAAGTTCCAACTCCTAATTCAAAGAGCATGGTACCACTGTGTTTGGTTGGTCATCAAACTCAGTCCAACCTAAACATTGCAACCTGTCTGAATCACCTTTATGCCACACCACACTGATGAAGTAGTTCATGCAAAAGGAGCGCTGACTAAGTATTAAAGGGAAAAGAAACTGAACCAGTTCAAAAAGTCTCAACATGTCTTTCATCTGTAAATGTATTACGCTCTACCTGTATGTTTGGTACAGAAAAACTGAATAAATTTCTAATTTTAAATTTAGGCAGTTACTCTTCGCCTTCCTCAGCTTTGTTAAATTTACAAACTAATTAATTAATAGGATCTGATCAGCTATGCTTTTTTTTTTAGGTTTTTATCACAAATGTATAATTCTGTTATCACAGCTCAGCCACAGGCCATTTCAGTGGAAATCAGCACACATTGCAAGGTCAAGTTTTGTTGGCAATAACAACCTATCATCCTAGTTTGAAATCGTAAAATTAGGAATTACTCATACATAATATGCCTGTTCAAATTAAAATCATAAATCGCAACTTGTCAAATGCAGCAGTGCGTTTCGAGGGAAAATAAACAAGGTGTGTGTAGTCATAAAACACAGCTTGTAATGACAACTCAGCATTTCTTGCTTCTCCCTCTGAAATGTGTCCAGGTTTCCCCCGTACCCTGACGCAGGCGCAGGCCCTCAACAGCCTCTATCAGATGGACCTGGTCATCAGCCTCAACATTCCCTATGAGACTCTGAAGGAGAGGCTGAGTGACCGCTGGGTCCACCCTGCCAGCGGCAGAGTTTACAACATGGGATTCAACCCCTCTCGAGTTCAGGTATCAAACATGTAAAAGTGAGCCCTTGCTGGCAAAGATTCAAATCCGCAGCTCTAGATGTTGTGACAACTTGTTGTTTCCTCACACAGATTGTACGGGTGTGTTCCAAAGCTGAGAAGAATTTAGAGTTCATAGTGATTCAGCAAAAACGTTAAAAAAAGGGGGGCGACTGGGGAAAACACAGCCATAGTCTCATTACTCCTGAAGTAACGCTCACGCTTCTTTCTTTATACTATAGTAAATGGTTACTGTAATTCTACAGGTGTTGATGTTCAGAAGTTTACAAGCTCATCATATTCTAACATGCATGCAGACTGGAAAGGTTGTACAGTGTGTAATTTTAAAAGCAAGAATTGGTTACAAGGTTAAACTTTATGTGGAATTCCTCTAATTCACAGTGTCAAATATATTCATACCAACTCAAACATATACATATACCCACTAATAAAATTAAAACCAGATATTTGTATACACTCTACATAAGGACCCATTACCTTTTTTCCTCTTAGTTTGAATTTAGTCAAAGTTTTTGACAGCAACTCCCATTTTAGGTTATTTAGGTCTTAGCACAAATGCTTTTCTTTTAACATTAAACAGGTCAGGACACAACTCTAATGCACAGTCAGTATCTGGTTTCAGATGATTTTTGTTCAATTATCAGCAGGGTTCCAGTTTAATTTGAACTAAATGTTTGAAAGACTCTGCTTGGCTAAGTTTGAACTGCTTGGTTTCCAGCATGGATCTGGATGTTAAGAACCGTCCTCAAACCTTCAGTAGAGTTGAAGTAGTTATGGAAGTAGAGTTGAAGAAGCTTCAAGTTATCCTAATTTAATTCTTTCCAAAGCCAAATTTCAAAATTGCTTGAGAAAATTGCTGTGTTGCAACACCCATCTCCGCTCAAACTGTCAACCCTAAAATAGTATCGGTTAAAGTTATAAATATTAGTAGGTTTTATAGCTATATTTGTAAATATGGTTTAAACGTGGGTGTAGATGGGTTTCCCAACAGTATAATGATACCAAACATATCAGAACTGATTTTGAAAAGCACAAGTCAGGCTAATATTAACCTTCTGGAACGAACCCAACCTCCAACCTGAAGAAACTTTATTAAGTATGATTTTAAAAAACAGGTTCATATCAGGGAAACAACGAATTTAAATCATGTCTACCAATCCTGAAAAGAAGATTGATCAAATTTCTAACAGAATTAAGCCAGAATCTGTTTAATGATCAGAATGGAAAACTTGCAAATTCCAACCTCCAAATATTAGTGGAGTTGTGTATATATATATTTGAGCCTGTATGTATAATTTTGTCATGTATAGATCAGAGAAAATCCACAATAAATTCAAATTTTTATACACGCTTTTCAGGCATTCAAGTACTAACATGTTTTAAATTTAAAGACTCTCAAAATATAGAGGATAAATAAACATTTTAAATAATATAAATTTTGTTTTAATGTAATTTAATGACATGAGATTTAACTATTTACATTTGGAAGGCGAAAGAGATTTGACTCAGAATTTAGAAATCTTTTTATAGAACTCAACTTTTGGAAGAAAACACAAAAAGTTATAAATAAAAAGGATTTTTTTGTGATGTTCAGCTTGTAATTTTTAGTTAATAGTTTTGTGACTATGGGATGTTTTCACTGGTTATATTTTGGTATATAATGAGGAGCATTTTATGGGAAAATATTTTTCAATTTGATGTAATTCTCTGCCCTGGAGGATTTAATAGACTGTTGCAGCTTTGAATTGTTGTGACCTTGGCTTGTCCTCCTCAGGGTAAAGATGACATCACTGGGGAGCCGCTGATTCAGCACGATGACGATAAACCAGAGGCTCTGATGGCACGACTCCGACATTACAAGGAATTGGCAAAGCCCGTTATAGATCTGTACAAGTAGGTTAAAAGTTGCTTTTTATGCTGACCAATTTGAAATCGGAATATCTCTGGTGTGAAGATTTTAAAGATACTCATATTTTCTGAAAATACTTATAAACTCTTGCTTTTCATACATCTAACTGATCATGTCATTAACTTACAAGAATCCTTATCTTATCTAATTATTATAATAACAAAATTACAGGGAGTTAATTAAAGTGGCAGTATTTTGTGTTTTTCAGACACATTGTGCCATTTTTTAGCATACTCAAGTAACTATGTTAAAACCATTTGTTATAAAAATACCATATAAAATATGACTTAAAAGAAATTTCACTTCCTAATTTAACACCTTGAAATTGGGCCTCTGTCTCTTTAAAAACTCCTGCTCTTTCTGTAACTCTGCCTTCAGGAAGCCATCCCAACATCACTCCTCTGTTATCCTTTTAACAATGGTTTTACCAGCATTTCATTGAGAAGTACTGTAGCTCCTATAATGAGCTCAGCATATGCACAGTTCCACCAGGTGTTTTCTAATTGCTGCTGGTTAGTCTGAAGGAGCTGAGTAGGGGAGACTCAGCAGAGGGCTGCGGAAGCTCACAAGTTTGTAAACTGCAGCTCTGAGGAAGAACTTCGTCTTCGACGGCAGTGCTAAGTCCCCCCACGTGTTTTGAACAGCTGAAATATTGCTGCGGGACATTAAACGATTTCTCAAACATGCATGAAAGAGTCAAGGCAACACTCCAGGTATGGTTTTCATGAGGGAATAACATTATAACAAGATGTAAAGCTCAAAAAAGTCGTTTTTACATAATACTGCCCCTTTTTAAGATGCATCAAGAAATCGACAGGTAGCAAACAGATGATTTTCAGAGTGATTCAGCCTGACCAGCAACTGGACAAAAACTTACAAATATTCTCCTTTCTGGATAAACAGTGAATGCATCACAGTAAGAATGACCAGGTCGGTCTGGCAATGACACTCTTCAGAATGAACATTGTTACTGAGGGGTGGAGACTCAATGTTAACAACTCAAAGTGTTAATAAGATGTTGGAAATGAAGTCAGGGGAAAGACAAAGATGTAGAAAATGTTTTAAAAGGAAGATTTATTTGAGAAGTGAATATGTGTCTGAATATGTGCCTGAAAATTATCTTTATAATGAATAGCAGACACATTTTAGCATATAATGGTTCAATGGAGTCCAGCAAAGTTGCTCTGTTTTACTTTGTCACGCTTTCAGCCTCTGTCATTAAACATTCTGAAACATGCTAAAAGCAGGCAAAGCTGGTGATGAGTCTTGACCAAGACACAAGGACACAACGACTGACACTGAGAAACCCACCGGTTACAGAACCAACTCCTACCTCCTGTTTTTTTGTGTGTTTGTTTTGTTTTAGATTTTAATGAGAAACCTTAATTCCCATCTAAGTTTCTGTCAGTTGAAGTAAAACGTTTAGATGTCAAGAAAAGACTTTGTCTGTTTTTTACTTCATCTGAAATATTTTGATAGCCACAACCAATTTCTTCTATTTTGTTTATTTTCACTCAGATCACAAGGAGTCCTGCATTCATTTTCTGGAACAGAGACTGACAAGATTTGGCCTTACATCAACTCTCTCCTCAGCACCAAGATGCACACACAGCCGTCAGGCGCCCATCCAACCCAAGCGCCCTGAGAAGAGACCACAGAGAAGAAAGAGGAAGGATTTTTTTTTTTTTTCTACTTGCTCAAATGAGATTCCAACAAATGCACTAAGACACAAATCGACATGTTGTTTGATTTTTATGAATGGTTGTGCACAAACATTTCCAAGGTTTTCTACTTAATAATGGTAAAATAATCATTTGCCATGATTTTCTAATTATCACTTTGAAAAATGCAGTTCTCTATGGGTTTTGAGAGAACTGTCTTTTCCTTTTCCTGTAGTTTGTGTGACTTTTCTTATTTTCAGTCATACCTGTGTACAGACTTAAAAGGCAGAGCAAAAAAAGTCAATTTTTAATGGCAGCTCAAATATTTTCTATAAACCAAAAATTGAGAGGTGTGATATACACAAATTACAGCAAACCCTTAAACAAAATGCTTTATCAAGGCAGATTTCCAAATTGAAAAAAAACTGTTTCATTTCATGATAGTTTTTAGTAACCGGGCTAATCACAATTAGCAAACTAAGCCAATAACTGCATATTTTTATTAAAACACTGTGGGGTTTTTGCTGCCAAAAAACCCTGCCATTTTTGCTGGCAGTTTAAACAGAACTTTGTGGCTGATTTATTGAGATACAGAAGTTGATACCGCAGCTATCACTGCCTTTCATTTGTTTGGCAGCCATATTGGATTTTGGGATGATGACTTGGTGAGGTTCCTCTGACTTTCCAAGTAGGACTTCCATCTTCAGTGAACATTCCATATGATTGCTTCAAACTTTAAGCTGGAAAAATTATCTTTCCATATTTGTGTCCCAACATGTGCCTGATGGCAGTTTGTTATGTAACGTAAGTCATTGGTTACAAATGTGCTGCCATGTTTTTCAGCAATTCTTTTGATCTAAATGAGCTCTGTGATTATGTATGCACTCGTTTCAGAGGTATTGGGAACTGGGTGAACCTCTTTGGGTTGTTGATGGATTAGTTTTTCTGGAGGTGTTAAAGCTAATGCCTTGAATGTTGTTCCATTTCTTTAAATATACTCTAGTGTTGCCTTACAATTTCTCTCTATAAAGTGTAACATTTTCCTGTTGGTGCATATATGAAAAACGACTTTTTGTTATGATTCTGACACTGTTACAGTCACTTCGGGGGTTCTTTTCTATGTACTATATCAATTGTCATTGCAAGAGTGTTGCAACTTTGCTGGCTTTGCTTTACAGCTACTTGCCATAGAGAATAGCTTTGGTTCCATCAGTTAAAGTTTGCCGTGTGTAATAATTTGGTAAAGTATTCACCAATCTTAGCAGCTGACAAACAAAGATAAGTTTGAATTGTTTCTTCAGTTCTGTGACCCTATGGTTCTGCTTTTTAACCAAATTATGAAGTTCCAGCTTGAAGCCTGTAAATAGCAGCTTTAAATCAGTGACAGGCTGTGACGGACACAAAACCTGTTTTTTTTGTTGTTGTTGTTTTCATATTTAGGCTCTAAGGACAGTGGATTTTGGGTATTTTACTGTACGTCGTCTCTCTAAAGATAGACCAAAGGAAAAGAAACTGTAGGATGAGAGCCGACATGGAGCAGCTTACTTAAAGCATAGCTTTCACGCTTTAAGTAAGCATGCAAGCTGCAGGGTCTGAAATGAATGGTTGAGCAACTAAAGTGGTGAAATTACAATGCAACGCTACATAGCTTTTGTGTAAGGCCACAGAGATATTTCTGCCTTGTTTTCACATAACGTGGTTAAAATGAAGTTACATTCCAAGAACAATAAAACTTTTGTCGAAAGCATGACTTCTTGTTTGGTTAATCAAGTGAGTGTTGCAACTTGTGACATTGTTCCTTCCATATGTATAGTCTGCACACCTAAGCTGATTGTATTCTCTAAGTAATACTCTACAAAGTCATTCATGTTGGGGTACAATAGGTGGAATTATGTAATTCTCATCCAGTGTTTGGTTTTGTGCATGTGGTGGGTCTCAAAAGTGTACACATGGCTGGTTTTAGTAACATTAGAAACAAAACTACCATGACAAAATGCTTTTATTTTTAATCAGATATAATAAAAAAATGTGCAGTAATCTGTTTGCAAAAGTATGAACACCATTACAATAATCCCAGGTTGAAGCACCTGTTAATTTAGTTACAGTCCTATCAATTACAGTGAATTTGATTAATCTATAAAATGTTGCTGTTCTGGTATGATTTCCATTACATAACATTTGTGTCATTTAGCTACTGTATATTGGTAGAGAGGTTATACAAAATCAAAATCTTATAGATTAAGGAATTTCATAAACTTAACAGAGGTCTGGGGGAGTTATGTATTTCCCTGGTATAAGGAATGGTTACTTGGTTCAGTTGCAGTATGTATCAAAAATAACTTTAAAAAGTTTTGGCTTTGCATCATAGCCATATCTGATGTCTCAAAAATCTAGAAAGATGAGGATGAAAAGGTCTTTCATATTTCAGAAATACAGAGACTCCACACACACATCCCAGGGGTGCACCACTCCAGTGCTCAAGAGCTGCTGTCCTTCAACTTTTAGAAGCATACCTTTTCTAACACACCTGAATCAAATGAATGACTGGTTACCATTCCTCTTCAAAGTTGAATGACTGTAGAGGGAATTCAACCATTTGATTCAGGTGTGCTGGAAAAGGCATGCATCTAAAGGTAGGATTGACTTTGCAAAACAAATGTGCAAGCTGGATTGGGCAATTCATGAAAAAACAATAAATGGGTACAAAAACAGAATATTAAAATTTCATCAAAAGTTGCTCCAACAAAATATTATTTTGGGGTGCACACGCTTTTGAAATCAGATTATTGCAGCAGTTTTTACTTTTATTTTTCAGATTTGTCTGTTTCTCAGTCGAATTACCCATGAAATAGGTCAGATTTGAGGTGGGAGTGTTTCTTTCTGAATGCCTAACTGCCTGCCTGTCTGTCTGTCTGTTCGTTCCTCCTCTTCTAATCCTGGGGGATTTGTAAGTAAAGCCAATGTGCTTTAGAGCCTGGGTTAAACTCCACTCCACTGTCTGACACAGATTAAAGCTTCATCTTCTGTGTTTACCTTCCACATGAGGTGCAGCTCTGTTTGTGTTTGCAGAGCTCAGCTTTAGATGAACACTTTGCTCTAGCTTGATGAATTTACTTTAACTTCAGTACATTCTTTCCAAAGAATTCATCCGTCTTTTGTGTTTGTTTCAGCCTTTTACTTCTATACATCGTATAGATGTTACAATGACAGTGATCAATCAAAACAGCAAAATCCAAGATGACAAAGCCAAACAGCTAGCAAATCCTTTACTACTCATAGTGGAGGAAGAGTGTTATTATTTCATTTAATAACAAACAATTATTTAAAAAAACAATTAAACAATAAAGAAAGCAAAATGGATCACAAGACAATCTGAACAAAAAAATGATACATCAGACAGACGTCATGAATTAGTGCAGACTTGCATTTATTGATGACATTCTTTCGAACATAATTCATCAAGAAATAGTTGAGTTAGTTTGGAAATGACCAAAAATAATACATTGTATTCCTGAATTGTCTGCAATTATGTTTTGCGAAACTAGTCATCCCAGTTATTTTGCTTAACACAGGCACAAACCTCGGGATATTTTAAGACCAACACAAAGCAGTCTGATTTGATGAAGTGAACCGGATAGTTGCAAGTCACAGATCTCCAGCAAGATTAAGTTTTATTTCAGATGTATGATGGAGCAACCAGAAGGTTGAGCTGGATTATGTTCATGGGTATCAAGATACAAGGAGCTAAATATAAATGCATGCCACACTTGTCAGACTTTTTTTTTTAGTTGCACAGCAATTTTTATAACATTTGTTTTGCACTTCTCAAATATGCACTATTATGTGCTGGTCAATCAGAATCTCATTAGATAGACGACAAAACAATGGAAAATATCAAGGTATGAAAACTTATGCGGTTTGTCAGATTTTTTGTTTCTGTCACTAAAATGCACTCCATGTTTTCCTGTTCCAGTCAGGAAGCACAGAGCGCCGCTGCTGGACAGATCCATGAACACTCTAGCCAGTGCTGCCCTCTTGCTTTCTCACATCCACATGCGCTACAGATCTACCAATGGCAGTCCTGTTTTCTGGTCCTACGCCAAGGACGCGTTTAGCGGTGTGATGATGCAGTAGCTCGGCACCTCCACAGCTTCACTGACAGGTAAAACTGGGATCTACCTGGAAATCCCTGCAGAGGTGCCCAGTTGTCACTGGGCTCTTGACGCCTTGACCCTTCGGCTGACAGTGAATGACAAAGCAAAGGTCAGTGCGTGTGCGCGCGCGCAGCCGGGATTCAAAGCGCATCTCCACAGCGGCACAAGACGGCGCTCCTGGGAGAATGATAGAAAACGCTCTGAAAGGTAAAAGTCTCCTTTGGACTGTCAGTTTGTGGTCATCGCTTTGATTTTTTGATAAGTTTTTGTAAACCCCAGCTTTGTTGTTTCGCATCATTTCAACAGAAAAGATGAGCACATCATGATCGGAACCTGGATGTTACATAATATTAAGCTACCCTTACAAATCGTGACCACTCACACTCAAAGCGCATCTTGCGCTCGCATGGCAGCCCTGTTATTTTAATGAACATGCACATATTTCAAGGTAACATTACGTTATTTTTCTCGAGGCATATAAAAAAAAAAAAAGTTGGGTCGTCCGGGCCTGTTTGGGACGCACACAGCCGGGTTATGAATGACATCATTTGGGATATTTTTGTCACGAGGGTCGATTTTTCTAAACAAATAATCTGTTCTCATAATTTTTGAACCCATTGTGCGGAAATTCCACATAATGCCATTTCAATCGATGACTTGGCTGAAAGAATAGTGGGAAGGCTGCTACTTCAGACAGTTGGATCTTTTTGACCCATTCGTGCAATCCGTGTTTTCAGGGGAGAAATAACAATTATTCATACACCAGTTTCTATTTTAAATAACGACATGAAAGACGTGTATCTTTAATTAAACTTATCGTTACGGGGGAGATATGTCAGTCGTTTTTCTGATTTATCAGAGCCACTTGCCTTATTTATCAGGAAACGCTTTATTCTAAGAGGACAGCTCCTCTTCCGCTGTCCAACTGCGCATCGTCACATCACTGCGCGTCACACACATCACGTGAACAGATTAACAGCTCTTGGTTTAGCTCCATGTTATGATCATTACTCAGGGACGTGACAAGCTTTTTTTTTTTTTTTTTTTAACAACAGAAACAATTACTTTCTTGTCAGGAATGAGGAGCTGAACTCCATTGAAATGCAAGAAAATGTTTAAATCTTTGGACATTTGGAAAAAAGTGCAGCAGTGAAACTATAAACAATTAGTTACGACTATAACTATAAACTACACTTACATGCAAAAGCATTCATTTTTATTGAACTACTTCACAGTTTTACAAGCTCTAACATATTCTACTAGGATCTTTACATGGTAAACCACAAAAAGTGCATAAAGTAAGTTTATATATATAAATAAAATAAAGAGCTGCATGTATTTGTATTGATCCCCTTCAACCTGATACCCTCTAATTAAAATGTGCAGAGAACATTGTCTATCATGAAGACTGCAATAACTCACCCATAATCCTACTTTGGAGTGTTTGACAGGCGTTGACCCTAAACGTACAGCAAGAGGTAAAATGGTATAGTTTAAATCATTTAGCAATAGAATGGGACCAGATAAAAATTCAGTTGACGATCTATTGCAAAACGTGCACTATTATGCACTACTTTTTATTGATGAGTCATGCAGAATCCCAATAAAATACACTAATGATCATGGTTAAAAAACAAAGTGTGAAAAGGTTTGAATTCAATACTGCTGTATACTTTTACAGGGCCCTGTGGTGTCGATGCAAACTGTGAGTTTGGAAAAAATGTAAGATCTGAGAAGTTAATGCTACAGCTGCTCAGTTCAAGTTTATTCCTAATCCTTCAGCTGATCCAGCAGATTCCTTGATTTTGCTTTAACTGTTATGTGGATAATCATCAATCCTAAGTAAATACTAGAGAATGGTGGTAAAAACCAGTAAAGACTGTGATGCATTCAGAATCATTCTCTGTCATGTGTCATAAAGCAATTTCAGTTTCTGCAGCATATTTAAAAGCACATAAAGAGTTTATAATGCATGCCTACACTACCCGGAATGTTGCACAAATAATTTGCAAATGATTTTCAGTACTTTCCTTCATAAAACAATGTTCTTTATGAAGGAGATGTGCAGAGAGAAGTTATGAAAGAAAAACATTTTTAGGAAGGATTTTTTGAACGTTTTTTTGTAACTAGTGGTCTTTATTTAATAGTAGCTTGACAGGAAGTAGGGCAGAGAGGTAAAGAGAAAAGGGTATGACATGAAGTAAATGGCCCAGGGCTGGAAATCCAACTTGTGACAGCTGCGTCAAGAACTGTAGTAAATGTTGGTGGCCCACTTGCTCTACCACTGGTGCCGCCAGTTTTAGGAAGGATTATATGAGAAAAAGACTAAACATGGATTTTCAGGTTAGCATGGGTAATATAAGATGTAGAGCATGCTCTTTGTAAATCTGAGCCATAAAAACTTAAAAGTGTATCTTAAAAACATCCATCAGTTTGAGGAAAAGGCTTTTAAACACTGGAGAAGTTGCAAAATGTGCACAAATTAAGTTTAATATCTAATACCTGTTAGGATAACTTGCAATGGACAAATGACTATGATTAGCTATAAAACAAAAGTAAAAGTAGTGATCTTACAACCAAAAATCTTAAAAGTGTGGTGTAAATTTGTATCCAACCCCTTATGAGTGGTATGTAGTTTCCAGCTAAGATATGATATTGTTATTGTCCACAGTGAAACGTGTTGTAGAATGAAAGCAGCTCAGAAACCAGTTTTTCTGTTTCTGTTTTCTGTTTCTCTTAAAGAATGTAAAGTTGTGTCTTCTTATTGTTGACCATCACCTTTTATCATCCATGTCAGCAGCAAAGTTGTTGCTCATTCATTTGAGGGGACTTTTTTTTTAAATGTAGTGTCTTTCATAAGTATTGATTCCCCTGCAACCTTTTTCACAGCCACAAAGCACTAATGTATTTAATTGAGATTTAGGATGAAAAGTCTGAAAATCTGAAACGTTTGACACCTTTTGTTGCAATTTCACCTGGAAGTCTTTGAGGCCTTTGTATTAATCCCCTTTACTCTGATACTACTAAATACAATACAGCGTAGCCAACTGGTTGCACTGGTTTACTACTAGTTGTCTGCTCCACAATCATTGTGTATTAACTAGCATATTCACAGTGAAGTACAGTGGTGGCAGCATTATGCTGTGGTGTTTCCTATCCTAAGAAGAAACAGGGGAGCTGGTTGGAAAAAAGATGGAGCAAAATACAGAGAAAGACTTCAGAAAGCTGCAGAAATGACTTCAAAAATTCCAAAATGCACAAAGCTAAAATAAATAAAATTACCTGCATAACAAATATATGTCTCCATCTGTAACATACAAGCTCCATTTATATCTAACAAAAACTGAATTTGGTAAAAGTAAAACATTATGCTAGCATTTTATTGTTAAAAAAAGTTACAACCTCAGGAATGAAAGATTTAAAGGGTATGATTACTTTTGTAAGACACAACAGCTGCTAAGTATTAGTTTATAAGACATTTTCTAACCATTAGAAAAAATACCTCAAAAATTACTTTAATGCTTTTATCACAATTTGCACTTTGCTTCACATATATCAGTATACTCAAATACCTTTATTACCATTTAGTTACAACAAAACTAAATGGTAACAATAAAAAAGATGAAGGAAGGAAACTAATTATATTTTTCACCTTTCCTGGAGCTGCTGCACCTGTTTGTTGCCTGTTCCAAACATGCAGAGTGGAAAAGAATAATGGCTACTGTTAGGCACGGTTAGTCATCGGACAGGAAGGTAATTTGCATCAGTGTAGTGGAAGCACGTAGCATCCGGTTATGGAGCAGGAATCCTCCGTTTTGCACATTCCGTTCCCGCTGTGCTTTGAGCCTCCCGTCCGCTCTCCTAAAAAGAGTTTCCCAGGCTCATGTCCTCTTTTCAGAACCATGCAGGGTTTCTGTTGCCAGGGGACAGGGCACAGGAAGGAAGCATGCCATCTTTGGGCTCAGATTGGTTCTGAACTGACCTGGGGTCGGAATAGAAAGATGCACAAATTTACAGTGGCACTCTCTATTTTCCATCCCAATGTCTGTCCATCAGAGAGACATTGTCTGTGACTTAGATTTGAAATGTTCTTTTCCAATAATACAGCATATTGTTGTTATCTTTGCATTTTATTCACAGAAGAGATGTTTTTAAGAAATCCAGTCTCAGAATTTGAATATATTAGGTATTAGAAATGAGCAAATAAAAGCAACAACTTGTTACCAGCTCATGGACATGTATAGCTATAAATTATACAACCCACTTATAAAATGTATAAAACCGCAACTCGAGAAAGGTTTTTCTGCAGTTTTTTTTTTACTTTAAAGAAGAATATGTAAAAAAGAATAACGAATAAAAATGCAGTCTATATTTCTGGCTTTGTAAAATTACTAAAAATATTAAATTTCATGTTAAATTTCATATTTGACATTGATTGTACATTTCTTTTTAGAGCAAGTAGAAGAACATTTTTTATTTTGTACTTTAGTGAATTTTATGATGTTTCTGTGGTCTGAACCTTTTAATGTTTGTTTTGCATACTGTACACTGGTGTGCCACTTGACCACATCTCCCTTGAAAAAGAGATTTAATCTGGTTAAAATAAAAAATACATCACATTTAGAACTTTTCTGGACCTCTTTTATCTGACAGCCTGCAGTTTTTATGACATTAGCATCACTAATGAGGCTACAGTTGGTAGAACTGTTGCCTTGCTACAGACAGTTCTTGGACTCAAATCGAGGCCTGGTGTGCATGGAGATGCATGGAGTTTGCATGTTCTTGACGAGCACATATGGGTTCTTTCAGTTTCCTCCTACAGTTCCAAAACAGGACTGTTGTGTATAAATTACCCAAAAGTTCATGTGTGTTTGTCCTGTGTTGCTCTGGGATGGACTGGCGACTTGCAAGGATAAGTGAGAGCAGATGATAAATGGATCGGCTTCACATTTGAAAAACAATATAGCAGCTTTGCAGGGTGGAAGTTCTCCATTCAACGTATGTCAGTTTCCACAATGCATTTTCAATATGAATGGATCTGAGTTTCCTGATTGATGTTGTAATTTTTGCATCATCATTCTGATACATTTAGGAAAAACCACCTCTTGGTAAAGACCTTTTTAACAAAGATTTTTTTTTTTCATTAGTGAAATATTTTTAAATTTGCATTTATGATTCCATATTTTTTCTCAGCTTTATCTGAGAAAAGATGGGAAATCATTTTTGCTTAGAATGTCCAGCTGTCTAAAATATTATTTTCACAAGGTTGATATGCTGTAGCTGTTTTCTCTTATTTTATTATTTAAATAAAAATAATAAAGCTTTGCATTGTTTGTTTGAAAATTAACCCGTAAAGCCACATGAAAAAGTGGGCTCATCCCAGCAGCTGATTGGGGGAATAATAAATGCAGGACTACGGTTAGGGAAGCAGGAGCTGGGGTGGATTTCCCTTTAACTTGGAGGGCAGCAGCAGCAGCAGCATCAGCAGCAGCCGGAGCTGGGAGACGTAGTGAAATGCGGCGGTGAGAAATAGAGGAGGCGATACAGAGAGAGGAGGGAGGAGAGGGAGCAGAGCTACTGATAGCATTTCACATTCTCAGAAAGCAGAGGAAACCGGTTGTCCTCCCATCCTCGGACATGTGCTGCACCCGGCAGCAGCAGCAGCAGCAGCAGTAGCAACGCAGGCAGCGGCGGGGTTTTGTAGCAGCCTACTCGTCATTTTGAGGCTCCTTTGGTCTTTTATTTATTTTTTAATAATTCCCCCCGCCCCCATCCTTGCGTTCTTTTGTAATGAGCTTGTTGGGAGCTTACAAGAAAAAGACCAGTTACGATGGCTATGAATGTTTGCAGCTGGTCGATAGCGGCGGAGACAGCTTCGGCTTCGGCAGGGGGAGCAGCAGCAGCGGCGGCGGCGGCGGCGGCGGCGGCTCTCTCGGCGGCTCCATCGCGGCCACCCTCGGACCGAAGGCAGGCCCACTGAGAGAGGAGGACTGCAGCACCATGGACAGCTCAGGTAGGAACCCTCGGCGGCCCCCCGGGCAGATTAGATGATGTACTCTGATATGGAGAAGGCTAGAGTAAAGATGTGATGACTTTACAGAGTGTTAATGCGGCCTGTCCCGGTGGAGAACCAGCCGGGAACATTATTCTAGCTAACACTGAAAGTACACACTGAAGTCAAATGTAGGCTTTTCTTTTGGCTATCCTCCTGAAATTAACTTCACATGGCTTTTTAGACACATGTAGCATAATTAAGCTTATATTTAACCAAAACATTTGGTTCACATTTTCATGATATCAAGATGATACACTGCAAGTGGAATTGACAACCATTAAAAAACTCTATAGGCTGCAAATCAAATTATGAAAACACACTTTAATTAACATTTCGTTGTCCTACTCATAAGAAATTATAGTAATGCCAATACTAAGAAATGGTCTCAGGTTTCAGAATAGTATTTCAGGATGCAAATCGTTAGAAATTATAGACTGTTGTTCAAGGAAGCAAATGAAACCATCATCAGCTCTGAGAAATATGCAGGATTTAACTGTCTCTGTAATTATTAAATGAAAAAATCATTGATGTTTATGAGTGATGTACATTATGAGTTACATTATGAGTGTCTCGTATCTATTACAGTGGATTCTCAGATGCGGGGGTGCGGGGGGTTGGGAGAGAGGTTATGCCACACCAAATAAATTAGAGATGGACTGATCAAGCTTTTTGGCCTAATTAGTCTGCTAATTTTCACTGATTCCCTTAGTTTTTGATGGAAGGAACAGTTTAAAACATGGATTTGCAGTATATACACATAGAGATTTATCTTTAGCCTCATTCAAATTTTCACAATATTCAAACACAAAGTCCATCACAGAATGTGTTATCTGTTGATGCATTTGTAGATAGCACATAGTGGTAGTTTTTCGTAGTAGATAGAGTTTAATTAATTTAATAATTAAGGTATCTCACCTCCCCAGATTTTCTAATGTTTTACCTGAACTGATTAAAGAAAAATCATCCAATTCTTATCTCTGCTCGATTGAGTGGTGCACCTTTACTAGAAATTTTGCCATCTGCACTGACAGGCAGTCTTTTATGCAAAAGTGTGGTAGGATGAATTCAGAAAAGTCAATAACCAGTTTCAATTAGTATCCGTATTTAGTTGTTTGAATGTATTCAATTTATTTTATTTACATCTTTGTCAATTTTAAATGTTCGGCACCACTTTTTCACCATTCCCTTAATATGACAAAAGCAAAATTCTGCTATGGCTTTTAGTTTGGTGTACCACTTAAAAACTACTAATGACCCTCCATCTGGACATCCCATTAAAAAATAATCAGACAGGCACCCCTGATCTATTTGACTGATATTCAAATAGACATTTCACTATTTGTAATTAAAATGCATGTAAACCAAATAGTATCTCTTGGTATTTGCCTCGCATCCCCAAGAAATGCAGAATTTTTCATGTAAATAAACTATTCTTTTTTTGTTGTATTCAGCAATTGCACAGATTGAAGTATGAATAATCATATGAAAATTGTACCAGATATGCTATTTCTTATATCAAAATGGGTTTAATTAATAATAATTTGAGACTAATGAGAATAATGATTGGAAAGAAAATCTTTGCTTTAGCATCTGGTATAGCATTTCTGCAGTGCTGTGTGCAGTGAGCCTGCCTGTAGGGATAAATGTTTGTGTGAAACAAAAGAAGCTGCATGAGGAGAGTGGGAGGGTCAGTGTGGCGAGGGGAGTGGGAGTGGGGAGGAGGCAGGGGGGTCCCTCATCTCATGTCAGATGTGTGTTTGGCCTGGTGGGCCTTGCCCACTCACTTATACATAGTCGTTTTGATGTTTGCATGTGTGTGTTTCTGTATCCATCTGCCCCACTTTCACACAGTCGGATGTTGAAAGCTAAAGGTTGGCTCTCTGGAAGGAGGGAGACACGTTCAAACAAGCCATTGATCTCTCTGGCAAAGCCAAGAGCTCTCAGCCGACCCACTCTCTTTCTGAGTGGACAGGCTTTTTTACCTGATCGAGTCGTTATCAAAGCCTGCTCTGGTGTCTGCATTAGCAGGCCTCGTCACTGTAAATGGCTCACCAGGCTGCACACTCCCACATCCATCTGGACACAGAGGGGAAAAAAAGGCACCAGTGAACAGAATAACAAGGAGCAGGCAGATTCAAACAGACATGTTAGGAAATGATGTAGAGCAGAAAGAGATCAAGGTATAACTCCTTCACATTGCAGTCAGAAGGAGTTTGTGTTATACTAAAGTTAGGGAATCAACACAGAGAAGACAGGGCATGTGGTTCAGGAGTGATACAGTGCCCTGAAAAATAATTCATACTATTTTTGAGCTTTTAATTCTTTTTTTTTTTTTGTAGAGAATGGAAATTTTTTTTACAAATATAAGCAAATATTTTTGGGCTTTACATCTCTAGATGAGGATAATTTCTTTAAAACATGTACAAAATGTTCATATTTGTGCATTAAAAACTATTTGCAATATGTAAAAATAAAAACTGAGCAACTGGTTTGTAACGTTTTAAAATACTCTCATTGTATCTCCTTACAGTTACAGTAACTCCTTAAAACTACTTAACTACAGCAACTCCTTAAAAAGCTGTTCCGGCAGTTTTGGGACTGAGATTATTGCACAAAATGGCACAGTGAGCTGTGATCTACACAGAAATCCTCCCTCACCATGATCCTGTCATGTTTCTGATAAGATGATGAAGCTACTGATATTTTCTCCGCCACAGCATGGCTGAAACTAACGGTGGAGGTGAAGAAACCTCCATATTTAGAGAGAAATCCTTCAGATTGTTACGAAACATCCTCGTAGAAGTGTGGTGGCCGAATGACCAAGACAGCATGTGTGCTGAGTTAAAGGGTGTGGTAAGGTGATGCAGGCCTTCCTGCTGAAATTGAGTTTTCCAAGTTAGCCATGTACAAGCACCATTAGAATGGTTTTGAGTGTCCTTGATGTGGTCTGAATGTTGGCTGTAGTTTTTCTTTGGACTAGTGGAAGTACTGGAAATACTCAAAGGCCAGTATGTAGAGATGTAGAATAACTCGAGACTTTTTCATGACATTGTATATGAACAACTGCTATATTTTCTCTTTTCCTTGTTCAACAGAAGATAAGCATCATATGAAGGTGCAGAAAAGGGAACAAACTTTAATTAAATAAATCTCTGTATGCCAGACATGCCGACAGCTTGGAGCTGCAGCTTATCAGATCTGTAATGCCGTTGTGTCATCCTTTCTGTAGCTGTTAATAACCAGGAAAGGAGAGTCATACCTCTGGTTAATCTGTACGGTGAATGACTAATAATGTGTCAACAGCATTACCTATAATTAGGCCAATTACAATTTATTTGACAAGACAGTCATTGAAGACAAAACAATACCTACGAGTGTAGAGCACTAAAATGCAATGAAGCTTTATTGTTTACCTCTGTTTGTGTCATTGACATTTATCAGTATAATGAAACAAAAAATTGGTCTGAGGCTTTCAGAAAAGAGTGATATATTCAGAGAGCCTGCTGATCTGACTGACGACAAGCAGCTTCTGTGTTTTCTTCTGTTTCACTTTTAATTTGAACTCCTCAACCATTCAGTGATTTATATACAAACAGAAGTATTTTAAAGACTATATTCTGAGCTAAAGGAGATAGTGTAAGGATTTTACAGCTGAGGTGATGTCCTCTGTCGTCCTGGTTTTATTGAGAACGCGAGCAACAGCTTTCTGGATCAGCTGCAGCTTTCTGTTTCACTTTTTAAGCAGAGTTGTGAAGACACTGTTGCAGTAATCAATGCGATTAAAGATAAACGCATGGATGAGTTTCTCTAGATCTTGCTGGGACATTTCCCCTTTAATCCTGGAAACTGTTTTAGGTGATAGAAGGCTGACTTTGTAATTGTCTTTATGTGTATCTGAAGGTTCAGGTCTGAGTCTTTCACTATACCCAGGCTACGGGCTTGGGTATAGTGAGGGACTATACCCAGGCCTAACTATTACAGCTAGCTACTAGCTGTAATAGATGAATAACTTGATCACGCTTCTTTAGGTCCAAAAATAATAACTTCAGTTTTGGTTTTGTTCAGCTGAAGAAAGTTATTTCACATCTACTCATTGATTTGTTCCATGCATCTGCTCAGTGCTTAAATGGGTTTGTAGTCACTTGGTGACGTTGAATATAGAGCTGTGTATCACCTGCATAGTTGTGGGATTATTAATTGCTATAATCTGAGATAACAGGAGCTCATAGATATTAAATAAGAGGGGTATCTTGGGGTGCCCTGAATGTGACTTCTGCCAGGCCTGACGAGACGTTGCCTTCGTTCTTTAGGTAAGACTTGAACCAGTCAAGTACTGTACCAGAGAATCCGACCCAGCTCTCCAGTTACTTCAGTAATACGTCATGGTCAACAGTACTGAGGTCCAACAGAATCACTGCTGTGCTTCTTTCACAGTTTCTGTCAATGAACACTTGGAGCTTATTTGATGTATTTATGATTGAGTTAGTAGAACAGTGTCATTTTGTGTTTTTCGGACATTACATTGTCACTGGATTGGATTAACTTTCTGCTATTTAGAATTTTCTCTGCAAAGCAGTTAGCAAATTTCTTACAGGTCATGACAGAGTGGAGTTCAGATGCTCAAATCAGAGGAGGGGTTGTTAGTCTGTCAACCATCTTTGGTTACCCCATATATTTTTAGTCATCACCTACACAGTCAGACTGTCATTAGAAAACCCAATCCATGTTGTGCACTGATGATTCCGATCTGCCTATTCTCTTGCTGTTTAAGAGATTCAGCTCACACTTCTAAAACAATAAACCGTAGCACTTGCTGAAGGTGATTTTTGCTGTTCAACAAGTTATTTCATTACGCTTGATGATGAGATGAGACCACCAGTTGTTCATTTTTGACGACATATGGTTAATATAAGTGGATTCCCTTCCATCTCCAGGTTATAAGGAAAATTATGACGCTGCTGTTGCTATAGTGGAGGTTGCAGATTGAAGTGGATGTAGGCAGGGATAAAAAGGAAAAGATGAGGGAGAGAAACCCTCAGATCACCAGTCGGGTGCTGACTCAGATATAACAGTTGGGTGTCTTCCAACATTCACCAGAGATACACACAAGTGCAGATGGTGTGTAATTCATTGAGTGTCATGTTTTTGTGCCCTTGTGGTTCAATCCTGTGCAAGCAGATGTATTTATGCTATGACTCATAGGCTCATCATTATAAAGTGAAATGTTTGTGTATCTACAGAATATCGGCATAAAATACGATGTAAAAAAATAGACTATATTTGTACTGCATTTAATTTAGACAGTTTAACACTTTTATACATGTACACAACCTTGTCTTTCTTTTTGTAGAAACACAATATGTATACATGTTTACAAGAAAGAAAAAGAATACATTTTCATTTATTTTATTTTCTCTCTTCATATATAGTCACAATTAAATGTCTTTGTTGAGGACAAAGTGAAATCTAAGTCAAATGTCTGTATTGTGTGGGCAGACTTTGTGGATAAAGCTGATTCTGAATAATTTATAAACATGCAAAAACAAAAAGTATATAAGACATTAAACTCAATTTTATAAATAACGTATTTTTTTTCCATTGTTCACCTATACCTTTGCACTAACAAAAATGCAAATTAGCTAAGGCTATAAATATTTCATTGCTCAGTATTTGACACTTCTACCAATGCAAATAAAAAATTAGTAAAGAAAGAAATAAAAAAATAATCCGACTTTCAAACAGCAGTAGAATTTAAGATGCATTTTGTTCATAATTGTCTGTAGGCAAACCTTCAAGTTGATTAGCAATTCTTGTAGTTACAAATCAAACACTGTTAATTTGCTCTGTTGAAGGATTGTAAAATGAGGTACTTAATAAAAACTGGTTGTCTCAGGTTTTTACCTTTAGACAAGATTAAGCTTTATTCTAGTCAAGTTGTCTTTTAGATATTTTTTTTCTCACAAATGCCCAGTGAGTTGCTTCTGAGGAAATCCACACCAGTTTGTGAGTCAGTCTGAGATTTAGTTACTTTTACTGGATTCATGTTTGCTAAATGTTCTGCTTTTTCAGATATGGACGCTGGCTATGGTGGAGGGCTGTTGGACATGGTGAAGGGAGGAGCTGGCAAGTTCTTCAGCAACTTTAAGGACAACTTAAAAGACACTCTAAAGGACACCTCCACAAAGGTCATGCATCAGGTCGCCACGTAAGGGAACACATCACTCCTGTTGTACTCGGTGTATTTCCAAAATGTGGAGTAATTGTTCGACTCCCTGCATGGATATTACAGATCTTCTGCTCTTGGTTATAATCAAAACATATATTTTCTCCTACTTTCAAGTCTTTCTGTTTTCATTCGAATTTTGTGTTATTTATAGCTTTGTGATGCTGCCGTACCACGCACCTAACAGAATACACAATCTATTTCAAGGAACTGAGGAAATTTCAAAATGAAAAGCCAATCTAGAAGACTTTTTGACCTGAATTTGTCTGAGGATTTTTGAGTTCTATAATCTTTGTCGTAGATTTCAGCATTAAACGTTATTACATACATGAATAATGGGTTTTGTAGGAATCATTCTTGCTTGCTTAATTTCTACTCTTTTTTTTGATGACATTATTTAACAAATTCATTACATCTGGAAATGCCTCTTTGTTTTCTAGACGTAGGAACATCCATCATGTTGGATATGAAATGACGTAGCAGAGCCGCAGATATCATTTAATACTGTTGATGTTTATTCTGGAAACTGTCCGAAGTTTTCAGTGAACAATGACATAAAAATACACATAACTAAACTCTGCTTTGCATGCATTGTTTGGTTGGTTACAGTAAGTGTCTGCGGGAGCTTTAAGAGTAGAAACGCTCTACTCAGTGTGGATGGAGGGGGGGAAACGCGAGGTTGACACGGCTGGGTTGTTCCAGTGTGTTTGTGCACAGGCATCTGCTCTGGGCAGCACAAAGCGGCCTCTGTGTAACCACAAACATACAGGCACACATACACACCCCTCCGTATGTGTCTTGAGTCAGCAAATTTTATGGTATTTATCCCTCTCTCGTGCTTCAGCTCCTCCAGTCATTCTGTCCTGTTTTCATCTCAGCTCCATCTCTCTGCTTCTCTGTCTTTCTGTTGTCTTTTTCTCCTCTTCTTGCTGAATTATTCATGTGAGCCCATTGTGCCAAATGGCCTGTGCACTGCTGATACTAACGTATTCATTTCATTCAGGGCATGCGTGCAGCGGTGTGTGTTTGAGAGGAGTAAATAGGTATTTGTGAGTGGGCGGTCCAAAAAATGGAGAGGTGGGTGCAGGAGAACAGAGAACAGTTCAGAATATTACAGAAATTTAGAGTCACTTATCAGAATTGCTGTTGTTATTTTTGTTCTTTTGTGCATCTGAACGCAGATTCTACACTTTGAACACCTAAGGATAAAATTTAACCCTGGACCAGACATAGGGAAGATGATGATGATAATGGACATTTTAACTCATTGGGAAACCAAATGATATAGTCTTTTGCACTTTTCTCAAGTTACAATGGCATACTTTATGTGCTAGATCAACACAAAGTAGTCCGTAAAGAAAAATGACACATAGTTTTCTACATTTTCTAAAAGTAAAAATCTTTAAAGTGTGGTGTGCTTTTGTATTCTCTTCCCCAGTGTTATTTGGGTCTACCAGTTTTCTGCAAGCATTTCTATTACACTTTGTGTATTGTTGGCCAGTAATGTCAGTTTTGGTCTTCTCTGACCAGAACTATTTTCTTTCATGTCTGCTATTATCCATTCATGACTTGTGGCTATCTTTAGTCAGGATTTACTATGTACTTCTTTCATTAATAGCTTTCTTCTTGCCACAGTTCCACAAAGGATACATTTCTGGAGGGCACGACTCGACAGGTTTTATAAACCCGAGTCGTTAAACTCTGCTTCTTCTCCAGAACTACCATGACAAAACTGATTTGCAGTTTTATCATCCTGTTTCTTTTTTCATATTATGGATTCGACCATTTTATGTGAGATGTTCAAACCTTGGGATGTTAGTTTAAGCCTGCTTTAAAATTCTCGACAGCTCCATCTCTTTCTGTGTTCAATGTCATAATGCTGTTTGTTTACCAATGTTATAAAATTCTGAGATCTTTATAGAACAAATGACTTTATACTACATGACTCCTGAAGACAAATGGTTGCACTAGATTTTATTTTGGGGGTTGAGATTAAAAGAGGCTGAATATTAGCTTGCCACATTTTTCAGATTTTTCTTAGTAAAAGAATTGAAAACCACTTATTGGTTTCCTTCCTCTTCATAGATATACACCATTTTGTGTTGTTATATTATGTATTGTCCCAACAGAAAACATACAGTGTGCAGTTGACAAAAGGCTGAGAGTCACTAAAAAAATATGCACTGCAATTCAAAACATTTCTGTGAAGTAAATGTTACATAAATGTGAACATTGTTTATACATGAAAGGCATCAAAATCTAAACTGTAAATTTAAACCTATTTCAAAGTAAGAATATTATTCTTGTACTTTCCAGCATTGTAATGTTTGTATGAAATTAAGGAAGATGGTATCAACAACTGGATTATTAATGGATTGCATGAATAGTATTTGTTTTTAGTAGTAAATCCTCAAAGAGTTGACACTCGGTTTTAATTTCCCTTAGTTATGTGCTGAAGATGTGTATTTTTAGAAGAAATTTCCCTTTGAATTCTGACTGAAAATACATTCACTGAGAGGGTCCAGTCTCAGCTTGCCGTTTTTTATAAAATCAAACTGTTTTGACGAAAAATGACATGTTCTGAAATAATCCAAGCAATTATATTGCTGCCTGTCTCCAGCAGCCATTGGGTGAACGGCAGGGTAGACCTGGACTGATGAATATTTAAACAAGTCTGAGAGAAAGCAAAACTAATCTGCACATTAAATATTCCTGTTCATATTTAAGCTGCACTGTGGGGACCTGTTTGAAACTCTTTCATTGTCCATCTCCAAGCCAAAACTAAACAATAAAAACAAAGACAGTAACTGGCCATCTGAATCTGAGTCCTCTTCTTCTTTTTGACCTGAATGCTCTTCTTTATGGATGACCTGCTGGCATCCAGGGTACTTCTTGGCAGTACTTTTTATTTTTCAGTTTCTTCATGACAGTTGGCAAACGTATTGATGCATTAGCATGTCCCTTTGGTAACAGCTTGGCATTACAAGCCATTAACATATAGTGTATTTGCATATTGTTCCTAAAATTTTAATTTATAAAATTACTGGCCATCTTCTACTATGCAGAGTGTTTGTTACACTCCAGTGATATTATTGTGCATCTGCCTTGCTTGTGTACAATATATACCCAATAAATGACACTTCAGCATTGTCTCTCTTCTCATCTTACACTGTGGTGTACAGTATCTGTTTTATATATAATATTATATTTCATTCTGTATTTCTCATTAGGAATCATAACCCCTTTTTTGTTGATTGGCGCCCTATGGGTCAGCGGTGGAGCCGTGACACCCTGTACAGACGCATTTAGTCGTCAATGCAGCTGAAAACACAGGAAATAAGAAACAATGCTGAAATGAAATGCAAATGAAATTCAAAAAACTACAATAAACCATAACTATTTATATAGCTGACAGTGTCACTAACGTTAGTCAAAGTTTAAAAACCTCCCTCTGGCAAGATATGCCCACACACCTCTGTTAGACATCTATCCTGTTTTTTCAGCGTTTGAGATTCTAGAAATATTTTCTAGTCACAGACTGTCTCAGTTGCTTTTTTTACATTTTTGTACCTCCTCATGAACCCTGCCTGTGCCAATTTGCAAAAATAACATCCCTACAACTTTTCAGAGAGAAGTCATGAGCATATTTGAATAAAGTTGAACTTCAAAGTTAAACTTTTCAGACTGCAGTCCTTACTCTGGCGCTCATTTGATGCCCGAGTGACGCTCGTTAAGTTGCTGTGCACC
Source organism: Xiphophorus hellerii (assembly GCF_003331165.1). Lineage (NCBI taxonomy): Eukaryota > Metazoa > Chordata > Actinopteri > Cyprinodontiformes > Poeciliidae > Xiphophorus > Xiphophorus hellerii. The sequence continues at coordinate 3,568,393 of NC_045680.1, forward strand.
CCAGTCTCATCTATATTCGAAGCAACACAGCCTCTTTGTTTATGTACCTGCAAGAACAGAGAATCTGCTGTAGACTCAATCTGGGGCAAGTATTAAACAGTGTATGATATCATTTTGAGGAAACTTCAAATGAGTTGTGGTGGAACATATTCATCCTACCAGACAGAAACGCATCAATCTTCCTCTAAATTCATACTGTTATTCTTTTATTTAGTTTTAACTTGTTTCTAATTTTAACTGGTTTTATTTTCTTGTTTTTCTTTAATTCGTCCAACATAAACTGTTTGAATGCTTGGAGTTTTCAAAAATGTGTTATAAAACAGATCATTTGAAGCTAAAAATAGAACTGAGTTGACTTGAACCAAGGTTAGTTTTGAAAGAGTGAAGCTGTCTTTTCCTTTTGCACTCCACTTTTTGTAAATAGAAATTGGGTCACAGACTCAGAGTGCAAATATTCAAACAGTGTTTAGTTGTTGACACATCACACTTGCAAAAAACAGACATTTTTGGAGCAGAGTAGAACTGGAATGAAGGAACCCAGGTCAAAGATGGGATCTAACCCACTCTGTCTGAATTTGTGTTTTTCATCGCTCTTTATAAGCATATTTACAAAATGTGCAATTTGTTCTAAAACTGTTTCATGCTCCAATGTTTACTTCCTAATCATAAAATTCAAATTACAACTGCTGTATGAGCGGGATCATTTTTTAAATGGTGGCTTTGAGAAAGTTCACATCCATCCGTACATCCATCCATCCATTCATACATACATACATACATACATACATACATAGGTCCTTCCATCAATTCACGTCGGAATCTGTGTTTTTCTGTGTTTATTTCGAGTTTTCTGTGTCTGTGTTTTCCTGGTCTCCATTTGATTAGTCCCCAGGTGTGTCTCGTTTCTGTGATTACTCCCTGTGTATTTAGTGTCACCTGTGTGTCTGTGTCTTTGTCGGGTCCTTGTCTACCAACAGTCAGTCGTGTGTGTTTATTCATTCATGTCCATTCATGTAGCTAGTGCTACCTGTGTTGAGCCCTGTTTTCCGCTCTGCAGTGCTTCCTGGTTTTTGGACTTTTGTTGGATTCTCATGATTAAACATCATCATTTTTCACTACTACCTGGTTCCACTGCGTCTACCTCACCACCCACCACCACAGCTTATGACAATTCAGTCTTCCAACCATTTTTCCATTAGTCCATTAAAAAACATGTAATCTTAATGAGAAAAAGTTGAAACCTTGAATATTACATCTAAAGTTTTTTTTTTTTAAAGTTTTTAAAAGTGGAAATTCAATAATATAGACCTGAGTATATGATAATACAGCTTGTCATGACATCATGCAGATGTCATGACTAGGTTTCCACTGGGTCCATATGTCGCAGCCCCATGAAAACAGAGAGGTGTTTGTTCGCGGTCATTCAGCTCCACAGGATTTTCTCATTATGCTACAAATGACTCAGTTATGCACAAATAACTGCACAAATAACGCTCAAAAAGTCAGATTCTTCACCCAGACACTCATAAACCTCTGCTGCTCATAAATCTATTGAATCTAATTGTTAAGATTTGAATTTCAGGCAACCCGATGCTCTGACAGTGATTAGCAGAAGCCCAGATCAACCTGTTGAATGCTTGAAGTTTAATTCCTGACCTTGTCTTTGTGTACTTGCTGGTTTGTAGTTGCGACATTTGACCTTCTCTATGGATTTATGGAATCGGTTACCATGTTTTATGACCATCTCACACTCAAAATCTGATCATGCCCAGAAACACAGAAATATGACATTTCTTTCAATTATACTGATGACATAGAATGCAGTGATGTGCAAAATAATTCACACCCCGTTTTTATGTTTTGTAATATTACAACCACAAACTTCAGTATATTTTATTGGAATGTTATAAACCGACACAAACATCAGAATTACTGTGAAAAATAATGGTCTATTGATGAAGAGGAAAACAATGCCATTTTAAAAAGTATTTGCCATGAAAATACATTTATTTTAGGATTTTTAATCTGTTTTCAAATAAAGAAAGGCTTTTGTCTTCCTATGAAGATTGTTGTTTTTAACTGCATTACAGGTTGAACTGCATAACGTCTGCAATATTTATATTGCACACACATGCAGTATATTGTGATGACTATATAATATTCATAATACATTGTGCAATTCTAATTATAAGTTTAAAAAACAAATTTAAAGCCTTTTGTCTGTTTCAGGTACACTAAAGGAGAGCTGGACATTGCATATATTACATCAAGGATCATAGGTAAGATAAAACTGGTTTTTAATTAACTTTCTTTCTCTTTATTTGACCTTCCTTTGTAATAATGATTTACTCAAAGCTTTACATAATCATAAATATAACGATGGAGTGCGGAACGAAGTCAGCAGAAAATGTATTGTCTAGATATGCATCAACATACCACTGATAATCATTCTCTAATGGTGACATTTTTATATTTTAAGGGTTAACTGTAATTATGCAAAATCCTAAAGTAAAATTTTTCTGAGCATCTCTTTTCTTTCCAGTCATGACGTACCCTGCTGAGTCAGTCCAGATTGGCTACCAAAACCATGTTGAGGACATTCGCTCGTTCCTTGACAGTCGTCATGCCGACCACTACACAGTTTTCAACCTTTCACAACGAAACTACCGTGGCGCCAAATTCTCGAACAGGGTTAGTGTGATTTTACCTCGTATGTTTTAGATGCTTGTGTGTTTTGTCCGCTTGTTAGACATTTTCTTCCCAAAGTTTTTGTACCAAATTTAAAATAACAATGAATATATGTTACTGAAGTATAAAACATCCTTATAGCTTGTATTATTTCTGCAGATTATCTCTTAACATGAAACTTTTTTTTTCTAAACTTGATAAATATGCTGAAATTAAACATTGGATTTTTCTACATTTCTCAGTGAATTATTATTCTTAAACTATTAAATATGAATTTATTTAAAAGGTTTTCAAATATTTACCAGGGGTGGCAGTGGAGATGTTTTATATATTAATATTTCCCTGATTTATACTGTGATATGTTAATATATTAGTATTAAATATTGATATACTAATGTGTCATGTTACTAACATCAAAGGACATGTGACAGAGCATTAGTTTTTTACACCTCTGAGGCGAGAACATTGTCTCCTCCTTTCTTCTGATTTGTGAAACTGATGTGAAGATGACCAGCAAATGACCTGCTGTTACAGGGGACATGCTTTCTGCCTCCCAAAATGCAGCTGATTCAGGTCTCAAAAAGGGGAATATTACCTGATTAATCCCTCTGCTAATGTCACAGCACACTTTTAGTTAGATGAATTTACCTTTATTTGCTTAAAGCTGTTCAAGACTTCTAAAAATGGCATTTGTTAATAAAAAAACCCTTGATAATTATACTTTCTGCTGCTTCATTGATAGTAATAAGAGAAGATTAATTATTTTTTAAGGTGAATTCACCACAGCATTTTTTTTCTAAATAACTTGTATTATAGATGATATAAAATACAACAACTGAACCATTTTAATATGTTTTTTTAGGTTTTTCGCCTCTCTCCATGGGGTCCTTGCCTAATGGCATGCAGCACTTTTGCACAGCTGGGTTTGAATTAAAAGTTAAAGCCTATGTGGGAGCTCTCTTAATAAAATACTGCCACCCTGCGGCAGTAAAAATCGAAAAGCTGTGGAACATAAATGCTTGTAGCAGATGACTCATCATGGCAACTGTTGTGTTGTTTTGCTCTGTGCTGCAGTTTCTGACCTCCACCTCTCCCTTTTCCTCCCCCCATCTTTTCATTTTCCCAAACTGTTCATCTTCCTTCTGCCTGTTTTTGTTTTGTTTGATTTCATCAACCCTTTTTCTCCTTGTCTTCTAATCTCTCTCACTTTTTACTGCTTATTTCACCCCCATTTTGTCAAACCCTTTTCCAGGTGTCAGAGTGCAATTGGCCTTCTCGCCAAGCTCCTGGCCTTCACAACCTGTTTGCTGTGTGCAAGAACATGCACAACTGGCTCAAACAGAACCCAAAGAATGTGTGTGTCATCACCTGTTCGGTAAGATGCTCAAATCTCTATGTAGTTTTGAGTAATATTAAATACAATTTTTACTTCCATTGTGCACCAAAAGAGTAACTCTGAAAATCATTTTTCATGCCCTCACACACTGCGATGTGTTTTGGTTCAGTGTGCAAACTGTCTCTGCTCTTATTTAGTGACATTAGAAACACTGGCATGTGGGGGGAGATGTTATTGCCAAGCTGCTGCGGTTTGGCAGTGGCTTGGCAAACTTCTCCTTCTTGCATAATCTCCACCGAATTTGTTTCTCTTTAAACACATTTCCCACTGCTTCCAGTCCCCAAGAGGTTTGTGCTTCACTGCAACCTAAAATAAACTGTGAACAAGTTATGCTGGAAAGAAAACAGTCAGGAATTTAAAACACATGTTAATATTGTATTAAGTAGGGATATAATGATGCATTCAGCTTACAAGATGAGGCAAAACAAAAGAGCCAAAACATTTTTTTTGCATTTTGTTCTATACAAATAGATCAAATGTTTCATAATTACAAACTTATTTTCTTAAAGAATCTCTGTCCAGTGTAGATTCAAAGTATTTTTGGATTTTTAATCAGAGATAGTCAATACACTCCAGACTCATCAAAAACTGTGAAATATCCCTTTAATGTTGCAACATCAGGAAGGCCAGCTCTGTCCTAGGAGACAGAGCTGGCCTGTCTCCTAGGACAGGCCAGCTAACTATAGTTATAGTAGTAATAGTTAACTATAGTTAACTATTTTAACTATAGTTAAAATAGTTAAAATATTTTAACTATTTTAACTCTAGTTAAAATATGAAAACGTCTCCCACTCCATGCATCAAGCTGTTGCAGAACTGTAGAGATCCTTCAGTGACAGACTGCTGCATCCTAAGTACAAGTAGTGTTATAAGAGATCCTTCCGCCCATCAGCTGTTAGACTGCATAACCAACAACTCTATATTGTTTAACCTTCCATTATTCTAACAAAAAGTTAAACGTCAAAAAATAGTGGCTCCAAACGAAAGAGATGTACTGCTCTCCTTTCAGACTTCCTGTTATCTGCTAAAAGTCTTGCCCTCTCCAAATAAGTAAAAGTTAATTGTAAGGGGCAATAATTGTGGAAGCTATTTGAGCATCTGCTTTGTGTGCACACAGGATGGCCGCGCTCCCTCCGGCGTTTTGGTCTGTGCCATGTTCTGCTTCTGCCACCTCTTCAGCCACCCAGTTCCTGCCATGCAGCTCCTCAGCGCGAAGAGACCAGGATCCGGACTCTGGCCCTCACACCGCAGGTTTAGATCCATGAGCTCTGAGACGGATTCTTTTTCACACCATTTAAGTTTGTTCCCCGACCATTTTGAAAGGAATATTTTTGTTGTTTAGGCAAACCTAATCTTTGAATCAGCCAGGAATAACAAGGCAAAGTTATTTCTACACTCAACCAAAAAGTTTGACCTTTAGCCCATCATAAAAACACATTTCCCTTCAGATCATAGCTGAAGGGAAATGTACCTGTACCTGATGTACAGTAGATATGAAGTTTTCAAACCTTTCGACTGCAGTAACATCAGTTGAAGGATAATCCATCTCTCAGGTCCAGTGTTGCTGGGTTTTCTTCTGACACTGTTCTTCTGTTGGTAAATCTTTATAAATTACAAGATCAACAAAAAGTTATGTTTTGTTGATCATAACTTTTTCTACCACAGATTTTCCTTCCACACAATTTTCTATTTTTATCCTTGCATATAGAACTCTGTATGCAAGGCTAAAGGCCATAGCTTCTTTAGCATGGCTGTTTTTAAACACCCCCTTCTTTATAGGTTGTCAATGACTGCCTACCAGACAACTTACAAGTTGGCAGTCACTGCCATAATTGTCTATATAATAACATGATCTTTAAAATAACCAAAATTAGACACTTGAAATAAATCACTTTCAGTGTAATAAATCTGTTATTACATGAGTTTCACTTTTAAATTCGGTGGAAAGATATTGAAAGAGGTCACTGGAATCAAATGATTTAGAAATAAGAATGATTTTAAGTTTTTACACTGTAAATCAAACAAAATTTTTCCGTAACTTTTATTTCCATACAGGTACATAGGTTATGTATGTAGCATGGTATCAGAGAAGCCCACTCTGCCGCACTCCAAGCCCTTGGTGATCAAAGCCCTCACTATGAGTCCAATCCCCTGTTTCAACAAGCAGCGCAGCGGTTGTCGGCCCTTCTGTGACGTCCTGATTGGAGAGACAAAGATCTTTACCACAGCGCAGGAATACGAGAGGATGAGGTAAGAAAAAAACACTTCTTACTTTCTAAACAAGCTGACAAAAACATAATGAAATCGTTTTTGGAAGAGTACTGTCATCACATGTAAGTGCTTTTGTGTCGTTGCTAAAAATTTATTTTATTTGACTAAAAATGGCTTTCATTGGTTTTTCTTTCTTTCTGTGTCTAAAAATGTTCATCTCTACTATAATGTACCATCAATACTATCCCCAAACTGTTCCTGGTTCCTGCTTCCTCAGAGAGCACAGGATCCAGGAGGGGAAAGTTGTTTTCCCCCTCGGTGTGAGTGTTCATGGAGATGTTGTGGTTTCTGTTTACCACATGAGGTCAACAATTGGAGGGCGTCTGCAGGCCAAGGTAATGTTCCTTATATTCCTGCAGCAAGATCTATCATAGGAAACTAATAATCATAGTAAAGTAAATTATACTATGAAGTGCAAAATCTTCATCATGTCTGCTACTTCAACAATCTAATCAGTTGTTAGTTGTCGTGGAAAAAATACTATTTCCAAGCACTGTTCAGGTAAAATCACTCAATCAGGTTTATTCATATATTGCGCACAATACAGAGAGCTCATTGGACAATCAGTAATGAAACAAGTCTAGGAAAAGCTCTGTCAGGCAGAGACAACACATGAGTTTTATACCAAGGATAAAGAATTAACAATAAGGGGCGAGACAGTCTGGTTCTGATGCAGCTGTAGAAAACAACTTCCAACCTTCTACATGTAACCCAAATAGTTCTTTTGGTGAGAGTTCACAAGCACTTCAGGGTTCATAACATGACTAGCAGATGTGACCTTAAATGTAATTTTTCCATCACATAGTTCTGTTTTTAGGAGCAGTGTTTGTGTTTGTAGGGCTCTGACTGCATGCAATGACATACAGTAATAACCTTTAACTTATTTGCCAAAAGATTCTGCAATGACTTTTCAAATTATTCTTATCTCAACAACAATGGAGCTGAATAAAAATGAATCCTTGTCTTGTTTTTTTGTTAGGTGTCCAACACTCAGATCTTCCAGATCCAGTTCCACACTGGCTTTATTGCTCCTGGAACCACCATGTTGAAGTTTAACAAGTGAGAAAGAGGCTTCATATTTGTCCCACTACTATGAGATAATCTAATAAAAAAAATCATGATTTTTATTATTTGGAAAAATAAGTGTGACCACTCATTTCTTTGGACACGCCTTATAATTCTCCATAGACCAGAGCTCGATGCCTGTGACTCCCCGGAGAAATATCCTCAGCTCTTCCATGTGATCCTTGATGTGGAGGTAGAAGGAGTGGACAAGCAGAAAGACTTGACGCCTCCGTGGGAGCAGTTTCCCTGTAAAGACCTGAGTCCCAATGTGCTCTTCTCCGGCCACCAGGAGTATCAGGACGCACTGGCCATTGCAGGTATTCAAATGCTAGTATTTAATCCACGCTAAATATGGATTAATAACAAAACTGAGACAATAATTACTCTGGCAGCTAATTAATCTGACAACCTTTTAGAGAAAGAAAGTTGGAAAAAGTAAAATGGTACTGTTTTTTAATTTGAATTTATACATTATTGTAGCTGCTCTGTTTTCTTAAATAGGCTGCATACAGTAAATTAATTGGATTTAATTGAACAATATTTTTCTTCCTGTTTTTTCCTAATTTCTAATAATTATTTTGGAATCATTTGACATGATGTTAGTGCACTTTCAAATTGACTCATTTCTTTCGACTTTAGTCTTAAAAATTACATAAAATTACAAACATTACCGTGGCTACAAAATAAAGCAACCTATCCTATTTTACAAAATCATATGAAAAGATTTATCTAAAGCTGCAGCTTAAAATGAACCGTGGGCTTGTTGCTAGCATATTATATGCTTCTTTTAGCTTGTGTTTTCAAAAGTTTACGGTGTACTTTTAAAGTAAATTCTTTTATGTTTTTGTCTTTTTCTTTTCCATTTCTGTGTCGACTCAACTGTAACATCTGTTTTTCTACGAGCAAAAATGCAAAAACAACTAGCTTATGTGACTATAGCTAATTAGTACCAATTTCTTATGTTAAGCTAATTTAATGCAAACCTGAATTTGATCCAGAAATGAGTAAAGAATGATTAGATAAAGTCTAAAACAATCTTCCAAAGTATTCTAAATTAACTCATTTTCAAAAATTCTACGTTTGTTCTTTGCTGTGCACTTTCAACAACATATTAGTGTCTTCTTGTTTTAACAAAAATAAACTGATGTGGCCAATTTTTGTCCTTGCAAGATGAGATGGAGGGCTTGGATCTGGAGGGTAAGAAGGAAGCAGTTCCTGGATCTATTAAAGGAAACACACAGTGGTCATAGTTAACGAGGGTCTGGTTCAATTCAATCCCACTCATCCAGGAACTAGATTAAAATATCGGCATATACATTTTGTGTTAATGGAAACTCTGTTTGGCTCTTTACTTTTATGATGTGCATTGATTGAATTGAAATTAAGCCCATGTTGGTATTAAGTAATATATCACTTTGGTAGAAATTTTTAGCTGCCTAGGGACTTAAATGGATAATGAGAAACAGTAAAACTTGTCCACTGACAGCCTTTGTGAGGACAGCAGACAGTATTTTTAGCTTGTATCCAAAGTCAGAATCCCTAAAACTACATATGTTCCCTCTAAAAGTCTCCTATGAAAGCAAAAACAAAATCTGTTTGTTATTCTACCAAGGTGAAATATTGCTCTTGGTTTACACTAGCTCAGGTCAACTAAATGTTGCCCCAAACCCAGCTAAAAGCAAATAGATTATTTATTTAATACATTAAATTATTCCAAAGTAAAACATGTCATCTTCCTTTATTAGGTTAGCAGTTAACCCTCAGTCGGTCCCCTTCGTTCCACTTATCAGAGTATTGGACTTGAGTGGTAACAAGTCCATGATGAAGACGTATTCTGGGCATCACAGAGTGCTTTCAGTGGGACTGAGCAATGGCTCTGCTCTAAGCGGAGGATAGAGCTTCTCCTCTTGTCTCTAAGACTGAAATCTGCCACCCTGTTATCCAGCAGCTTAATTCTACAGTATAGAAGAAACCTTAAAGGTCCTAAACCAGAATCTCTCATTAAATACATTAAATTATTCCAAAGTAAAACATACTACTGTTCAATCAGACCTTTTTGTACAACTGTTTAAGTGCACAGTAGATTAGCTGTTGCTTGTAGCAACTATAACCTTTGTAAGCTCCCATTGTTCACCAGTTTATTTTTTGCCTCAGTTCCTCTTAGCCTGCTTTTTGTCTCCGTCTGCTTTGTGTGGAGTTATTCCCCGTGTATCTGCTTCTATCTTGTCCACACGCTGTATTGTCTAACTTGAACAGATTTTTCTTAGGGCTTCCTACCTAAAGCGTTTTGTTTCTATCGTATCCCACTGAAGAACCGAGTCGGCAACACGGAGAAGGTCGGGCCCATTGTGAAGAGAGCGAGCCCTCCGATGATGAAATGTTGTCGCTCTCGAGCCAGCGAAGCAGCATCAGCGCTGCCTCGCAGAAACCAGAACCTGCAGCTCCAGTTCCTGCGGCACCGGCACCCACTGAGGAAGTGGACCTTCTTGGCCTGGGTGGGGAAGACATCAACCGTCCGTGCCCCTCTTCTCAGCCTGCAGCGGCTGCAGCCACTGACCTCCTGGGAGATTTGTTTGGCACTCCGCCTCAGCCAGCCAGTGCGCCTTCATCCACTCAGTCCACTCCGCACAAAGTGGCCCCCAATACTGCCTCACCGAGCCCAACCCCTGCTCCACCAGGTGAAACACTTGAAAATACAGTTGACTTAAAAACAAATTTTAGGAAGAAAAAAAATACATTAACACCACAGTTATAATTTATAATTTAGAAAATGTTTAGAAAACAGACTTGGATGTCAGGTGAAATGTTTTGATTCTGTTGGTAATTTGCCATTAATAACCTTGTTCTTACACAGTCTTGAACAAAGTAGGAAACTGTGAAACTTGATTTAACAATTTTCAAAGTCTGAATGAGTAGGAATGAAAAATGTTGTAAGCAAACATTTTAAAGTTGCATCCTTTAAATATTTAATATTTTGCCTGGTTTAACATTTTGATCATTTTACTTTTTGACGTAATAAAACATGAAATGAAATACTCATCTTTTTGTTGGCCCATTACTCCTCTTGAAAGAATATTTCAAGCTGAATCCACTGGTCTGGTTTAAATACTAACAGAATTTTTGGATGTCTCAAAATTTATTTAGTTTATCTAGTTTAGTTCATCCAGTTGTTCTAACTCTCCTTGATAACATGAAAACATGAAAAATGTTTAGTTCTTATAATGTTTTGTTGTTTTTTAAATTACTTATTACTTTTTAAAACGTTACTTAAGTCCTGAGGGAACTTGAGATTATAACTTTAATTAGAATGTAACTTTAAAATAATCATTTGTCACAGAATTGGGTTGATGATACGGGTTGTATCTGTGTCCTGCAGCATTTCATCCTTTTGGAACAGCTCCTATGCCTAAGCCTCAGGAGATGATGGGCTCATTCCTCGGACCAGGTAATGTGGGGCAGCCAGACCCCTTTGTGCATGCTGCTCGTTCTCCATCACCCACCCTGCAGCCTACAAGCCTGGGTAAGGCATGCTTCTGCTGCTTTGCTGCCTTTTTTCAAACACAAGTCAGGTTAGGCATGTTTTATAGTATTGCTGTGCTGATTGTTTTTGTTCATTTGCTCTACTTAGTGTTAAAAGTTATGCATTGTTTGACTGCAACGCCTTTTTAGCTTTTTTGTTGCCTTATGCAAGAAATGTGGTTTCATTAGTTATGCAGTTTATGTTCTGCACTAAATAGTTTGCATGATTACTTACAGTTCATACAGATGTAACTCTTTTATTTCCAGCACATTCCATTCTGCATAACAACTCAGCCTGAATGCATTTACATTTTGTGATATTGCTAATTATGAAATTAGATTACAAAAATCAAAAAATGTGTGCAAAAGCCTTATAGCAACACATCTCATTTGAATCATTTTGTATTCTGGGTTCACTGTGTGCTCTTTGTACGGCCAACCTTTATGTGACTGTACAGGTAGAAGCTCCCCTGTCCCACCCGCCACACCGACTGTCAACATTCAGCAGCAAAATGCCATGGGAGGTTGGGACTGGAACAGACCTGCCACCACAAGCACAGGTACACACACAACCACTCAAACCATTGAGTTTTGAGTGGTTGACTCTGAAGCTTAATTGTGGCGTAGATTGTCTGCTGAAAAGATCTGCAATGTTGATCCTTTTTTCTTGAGGATTTTAATATTCCTCCAAACTCTACACTAAACTGTCTGTTTAGTGTACTGTAAAGCAACTCAACTTGGGAGCAACTTGGAATCTTTGCTCTTCTCTTATTTTAAATAATAAATCACTCATTGATTTAGAAATAGCATCACAACATGTTTTCTTAAGACCGATGTTGATCGCTCCTCAAGTACAGGACAGTGGATTTCTGTTCATTCAAATATTTTTTTACCTCATTAATTATTTCCACAGAGATATGCAACCTGAGAAAAAACATTTGCAAAATATTTCCATCTGCTGGATTTGATTGGCATGTTTGATTCTTCATTGTTCAGTGCAACCTAAGAAGTGGGAGGGAATTAACGTTGCACAGTTTCATGAATTCACTTCTGAATTCTTTTTAAAAAAATAATTTTCTGATGTAGGGGGAGGTTTTGGTATTGGCAGTCGATCAGCCACTACCAGTCCCACAGGTTCAGTCCACAGCACGCCCACCCACCAAACTAAGCCAAACAACTTGGATCCATTCGCTGACATCGGAAACCTGTCCGGAAGCCTCGGAGGTCTGACTCCAAAGATTTTCTTGACATTTTTTGTCACATTTTATACTGGCCAGTTTACCACCATTTATGTCTTTACCCTCAGGTGCTTCTGGATTCTCCAGCAAGCCCACCACTCCAACAGGCACAACTCCGTCCTTCCCACCAATGGGTTCCCCATCGCGGCCGCAGCCGTCCCCCCAGCACACAGGAGGCTGGCAGACCCACACAGGAGCCAACTTCTCCTCCTGGCAGCCCAGTGCCGGAGGTGGCGGAGGCTGGCAAGCCCAAGGACAGGGTCCGACTGCCCAACCAAAGCCCAGCCCCAGCCACACCTCCATTCCTCACACATCGCCTCAGAATCGACCCAACTACAATGTTAGCTTCTCGGCAATGGGAGGAGGCTCTCCGAGTGCGGGGGGCAAACCACAGGCGGGAACGGGTAAATAAATCATGTTGACTCTTGAGCTGTACATGGTGAGTGAGAGGTTGTAATTAAAGATTAATTTCTAGAAAACTTTCAAAATATAAGTAATAAAGGGTTTTGCTTGAAATGCAAAACAAAACCAAGCTGACAAAGAAGTTTTCACCAGATGGCATTTAAAATACATTTGACTGCTCTGTGTTATAATTAGAAACACGGAGCCTTGTGGTACTCACAAAGTAAATATGGTTTGTAATGAAAATGTATAATTAGCCACTACCAGTCCTACAGGTTCATTCCACATGACCTGAGTGTTATTTTTAAGTGTATTTTGACAGTCAATAATTGTAGTAAGCTGAGATATGTTAGTCTTTGTGATGTTTTCAACATCTAGACTTCAGAGTTTTAATTAAGTAAGATTCAGATTTTTTACCTCTGGTTATTATATGACAACAGGTTGTGTTATTGTAGTTGCAGGTGTTTAAAAGCTTTATTCCATACTTTTGTGTTCCAGGTTCTAAGCCCAGAGCCTCAGAAGCTAACTTTGATGACCTGCTGTCTGGTCAGGGATTTGCAGGGACCAAAGAGAAAAAAGGCCCCAGGACAATAGCAGAGATGAGGAAGGAGGAAATGGCCAAAGAGATGGACCCAGAGAAAATTAAGGTACGAACACTAACAAACATAAAAATATTTTTACTCCATCTTATTTCCTTTAAGGTCTGATATTTTTGAACCCGTTAACTTAGAAGTGTGTTGGTAAGTTTACAAAGCATTTGGCTGTCAGAGCCTCCAAGTCTTTTCCAGAATTAATGAAGCAGTCAGTGTTGGTTTTCTGCTGCCAAACTTTGGTTTATCTAATTACTTCTTTTGAGTTTCACCAGAGCCAGAGCTGCTGAAAGAGTTTTTGTTAATAATTGTTTCAAATCTGGTACTTACTGGCCAATGGCGCCTCCATCTCTGTGCCCCCTCCAACTTGTGACCCAGATTTTGGACTGGATCGAGGGGAAGGAGCGTAACATCCGCGCCCTGCTGTCCACCATGCACACGGTGCTTTGGGAGGGGGAAACACGCTGGAAGCCAGTGGGTATGGCTGACCTGGTTACCCCAGAACAGGTCAAGAAGGTTTACCGCAAAGCAGTGCTGGTTGTTCATCCTGATAAGGTGAGGATCATGATTAACGGAAAAGACCCTGTGTGTACATGAAAACCTTTTAAAATTTAGCTTAGGCCAGATTGTTTTCCTGTTAAGCTGTTTTACAATAATGTCTTATTTTGGCTCTATGAAAAAAAATACTTTTACTTTCTTCATATAAAATCAAGTTGAATTTTGGCCCTTTTTTAGCTTGATTTAATAAGATATTGCAAAATGTTTTATTTTTACCAAAAATCTTCTAATTGGAGATTTACTGCAGGTGTATTGCCAGTTGATTTTTATCAATATGTAATTTGCTGTTTTTCTGCTCTCTGCCTTGTACCTTGCTGAATATTTTATGGTGGACAACATTTTTCATATTTTACATTACTAAAATACATACAGGAACCCATCAGAAGACCTGACTGTAACTAAATACAAAAAGTAAAGCAATATAAGTGTTGCAACTAAATTCCTGTATACTTCAATCTTAATACAAATAAAAAGTGTAAATATTGAAAATTCACATACTTAATTGTGATATTTATTAAACATTTTAAATAATCCAGGTTTTCAGGATTATATATCTCTAAACTACAGAAGCAGAGGCCCAATCACACCCTGTGTGTGAGCAAGAGGGGTTACATTGATATCTTCAACAAAATGGGTTTCTTCATGACATCAAATATTTAGTTGGTGATAAGACAAGTTACAAGTTGCTTTGTTTCACAAGACAGTGAGAATTTTATTATGCTTTTCCTTTACACGCACAAGAATTTTTTCATACATGACACAAAGAGCGACAACACGACAATACAAACAACCACAATAAGAAGTATCTGAATGGCATTATGGCTGAGGGATTTTAAGGCTTGTTTTAAAAAGTCAAACATGGAGCTTCCATCCTGATGGACGGATTTCGCTGTTTCTTGAAGGTGGTTGACTATTTCATGGATTGTGATGTTGTAATCAGGAACAAAAGTGCAGCATTCAGATCCGATGATGGCACAAGTTCCTCCCTGAGCGGCTAAAAGAAAGTCCAGGGCGGCTCGATTTTGCAAAGCCAGAAGTCTTACGGAGGCGAGCTCATTCGACATGAGTATGAGGGCCTTACCAGTTTCATTAGCTATCACTTCTATAGCCTTGGACAGATCAGCAATCTGATCTAAAGAAGACATGACTCCGTAAAAAGGGAGAAGTGTGCCAAGTACATTTTTAAAAGGCGACTGATTGTGTGTTCCGAGAAAATCGGAAATTCCACGTCGTGGTCGCTTGAGAAACGTTTTCTGCGGCATGTAGCGCGTCACCCTCATTGCTGGGACCACGTATCCCAACCCGCAGCGTCCATTGTAGTCCACCGGAAGATAGGGGTAAGCGAGGGTCCCACACACCCAGTACATGCCAACAGGAGAGGAGATGGAGCAGGTGGCTGTGCGGTAGGCTAAAGCATTCATGCGAGTCGCTCCTGCTGCACCCAGACACTGATGGGGGGCGGCGTTAAAAGCTTTCCAGTCAGTTTCCCTCTGTCCTGAGCCCCACTTAAACGTGCGAAGGCAGTCCGATTGTCCCACTGGAACGTGGCCGTTGTTCTCCAAACACCAAGTGAACTTCTGAGGGAGGACAAGGATGGGAACTGGTTTGGGGGTTTGGAGACATCTGTTGCAGTTTCCACGTTCTTTCGCACAGTCAAGCGGTCTCATTTTCAAACTTGGGCAGTCGGGGTGAGAATAGGAACTGGGCAGGTGAACATGCATCAGGTGGCACGTGTCGCAGTCCGAGGCGGGCAGGACCATGAGAGGTAAACCCTCGCCAGCTGTGTAGGGAATCAGGCCGCAGACGTAGCAGCTGGAGTTCGGGCGCAGGTGGTTGGCCACTTGCCACGCCATGGTTAAGAAAATGTTTCTGTCATCTCTTTTAATGTCTGGGAATTTGATGTGCTGCAAAGCTCCACTGGGGGTTACCACCAGCATCAGCATCAGAAGCTCAAAGAAAACAGACATTTTTGTTGTGGAAGCAAAAGTCCTCCTCTGTGTCTTGAAGATTTTCATATAAAAGCAAGAACCTGGAGAAAGTCGAACACTAGTGCCACCATAAAAGACAGATGATACCTGTAAGATACAAAAGAACAATTCACAGCTAGACACTTGGAATAAACTGAGTTACATCTTAGGAATAAACAAAGTAAATGTACAGAAATTTGTCTGTACCTGCAGAGTCAGTCAGGATTTCTATTTTTGTTCCTGAAGCAAATGTTCCAACATGCATGCATCGAGGAGAACATGCAATACCTGCCTTTATCTTATCTGTCCTCTTTTTTTACTGGACAAAAGCCGAATCAGAAGACTAAGTATTCCCAATCAGAGGGGAGTAGTGAAGCAGTCACAAGACCCCTGATTGATCACTGAAGGAAATCAGGATATCAGGATTGTTCTGTAGGGTTAGTGACTGCTTCAGGCCAGATGTTATGAAATGTCCGTTACCCAAAAGCTCTTTAAAACAATAGTTCACAAACCCTTTCTATCATCTACCCACCAATTTTTAGAACTGTTTTCTGTTGTTTTTGTCATAAAAAAACAACAAAATATAATTCTTAGTGCACGATTAGTTGTAGGATGTGTATTTGTTCTATTTATGCATAGAGGCTAAAATGCCCAAGTTTGTGTGAATTGAAAGAAATTTAAAGATAAACTTATTTCCAAGCACTGGAATACATGGGAAAAATATATGAAACAATATATGAATAAGAATAAAACATTTAGAAAGGAGGCTACTTAATTCTACTTTGTACTTTAATACCAAGATTCATTGACTCAACTTATTGTAATGTTGATCTTCAGTTTCTCATAATACTACAATTGTTATGGTTTGTCTCTCTGGCTTTTATTTATTTTTATGTGATTCTTTTCTGTTTTTACAAACAAAAACAGGATAGTAACAAAAGAGACAGGCTGCGTAATGTGAATTTTTCTCCTTTTTTTTTTTTTGCTTAAGTCATATCTACAATTCTGTTTTTATTTAATTTACCATAAGAACTGTAAATGTTACTATCCAAAATTAAAAAGAAAAAAAGTTTCCCTACAAGTCAGAGTTCCAAGGACAAAAGTTAAAAATTCATTCCTTCCTGTAAGAATATTTTCCAATTCATAGTGATTTTTTGTTTTGTATCTTAAATAAGTTAAAAAGAACTCAGAACACTGTAAATTGGAGTAAATGTAGAACTTATATGTGTAGTAAATTAAGTAAGATGAGAAGATGAGGTGGTGTTGCCCTGTCTTGTTCACCTTTAAGGTTTATTTTACGTGTCCAAGCTTTCATATGTAATATTAAAGCCAAAAAAAGAAGAGAAGCACTAATTTAGACTTCAAGGTATAACAGTTATATTCCTTTGCTCCTGCTTCACAGGCAACAGGACAACCTTATGAACAATATGCCAAGATGATTTTCATGGAACTGAACGATGCCTGGTCAGAATTTGAGAGCCAAGGACAAAAGCCTCTCTACTCCTAAAAACAAGTGAAAAGAAGTGAGCAACATCAGGATGTTCCTTCCAGTTCTCTGTTCTAACCCTTAAAAGTGTCACCATCTCTGAAATGACTCACCATGTAACATCATCTGCCTTTATACCTGCGCTTTCACTCAGATTGCTCCTTTTGCCCAAAACTCCTAACATCGGTGACGGCAACAGACGACCAAACAGACAAAAGAAGCGTCGCTGAACACAGACGTATGCTCTCTGTACGTACAGTATGTGGTGCAACAGCAACAAAGCTCACTGACCCCTTCCTTGACCTCTTGACCCCTGAGATCAGCTCAATCAAACCAACAGAGACGTCTGAGACATGGAGCTGTTTGAAAACAGGATACCGCAGGACAAGAGAAAAACAAATCAGGGAGCACATTCAGCAAACATTTCATTGACTGCTCCTTGTCAGAGCTACAGAGATAGCAGATACTCTTACTGTAAGGCACAACAAGCATTTATATGCATTTATGTTAGCTAGAATATAGGGTTTGCTCTTTGATCTGTGTGAAAATGCATTCAGGGTCTGTTGTGAAATCCATAGGAAGGATAAATTAAAAGGCAGCAACATCAAGTTACTGTAAAATTATGTGAAGGTATGTTTTTATTCCACTGAACATTGTTTGTTTAGAACAGATTGAATCTATTAATAGTAGTCAATGAGAAATACCATCAATATGTGTTCAGCAGAATTAAGATTTCATGATTTTCTGAGATTTATTTTGATCACTTTTGCCGTGTCACGTTAATGTGGTGTAAAGACATTCCTGGAGGATGTGTTGATGCCATTCTT
Organism: Xiphophorus hellerii; assembly: GCF_003331165.1. Taxonomy (NCBI): domain Eukaryota; kingdom Metazoa; phylum Chordata; class Actinopteri; order Cyprinodontiformes; family Poeciliidae; genus Xiphophorus; species Xiphophorus hellerii. The sequence continues at coordinate 3,586,400 of NC_045680.1, forward strand.
TATTCATGATGGTGTTTCCAGGCAAAATTGTGAGTGGACTAGAAAGAATCCCATCCATGAATGCTTTACTTAAAGCAGCTACCACCATTTCTTTTTGGAAAAGTTATTTTTCAAGCTGTCTCAACCAGTTTTAAATTAGGTTTCAGTCGATAAAATAACTTTACTTAATTCCTCCAGCCCATTCCTGGTACTTCATGTAAAACATCGATTTTTCCTTGATGTTGGTGTTCGCCTCACATGCGAGAACACTCACACATCCTTGCTGCCATCCCTCAGGATACTCTGCACTCGTGGTAATTTCTCTCCTTGAATTTGTTGATGATTTGACACATTGTTTATTTTTGTTCATTCTTAATATGTGAGGCTATTCACATGCAAACCAGTGATGATGGCCTGTGTTTCCATGGAGATGATGACTGACAAAATAAGATTTAGAGCAACATTCACATTTAAAGCAACTATTGTTTTTTTCTAATTCAATCAGAGAGCCATTAGTTGCCCCGTTCTTGTTAACACTTTGCGCTAAGCTGATTGTAAAATCATTGAATCATTTTTGTGGCAGAACTAAAACACATCATGAATTTGTTCTTTTTTATTAAGTTTCTTTCTTTTTTTTTTTTTTTTTACTAAATTTGCAGTAATTGGTTTTAGTGTAATAAAAGGCACTTTTAAGACAGTAGCTGTCTACTTAGTGAAAACAACTTCTCAGAGCTTTTTGACTGTGTGATTCCTGGTGGACTTTCATTTCTGTTAATTACATGATAATAGGTGTGTATGTTTAAAATAATTGGTTCTTAGATCAAAACATGTGAAAAGAAATAACACTTTTTCTGACTACTGATTCTCTCTGTAAGCTGGGAGTTGTACATTTTAGGACTGTAAAGCACCTCATGCATAGCCTCATAAAGTAATATCAATTTGCAATTGAAGACCTGTGAAAGCACAAACATTTTTAATGTACTTAAAAAAGCAGCTGGTGCACATGTTTGATCAAATTACAAAGCAATACACCTGAATGACATAAATACTGTATATCTGTATGTTTGCTAAATGAGTTGTGCAACAATTAATCTTAGGTTTCTTAGTTTAATCATATCAGCCATACTGTTTGAGTTTAGTTTGTCTTCAGCCAGACAGACAAAATTACAAAAACAATTTGCTCATATCAACACAACACATATTTGTTTCACTAAACTGATAATCCCACACAATGACTGCATTTACCTAGAAAAAGCCATGTGAGCAACCAGACGTTAATCAGGAGAAAGAAGCAAACCTAAATAGATTTTATCAGATAAATCTTGATTATTTAAAAATAAAAGCAAAGATGTGAAACATTTTACACATTTTCACTTTTGTTTATTCCGTTCATTATTTTGATATTACTCCATCACCTCTTGAAATTGGATTTCACCCTTAATAACTCATATCTTCAAAATAAGGAGGTACTGAACTTTAAGAATTTTATTGTTTTCACTTGACTTGTGTTGTTTACTTTGATGAGACATTTGTTTCCATTTTGCACAGTTTCATATCAACACTAAAGTACAGGAGGCTTGACTTAGGGAAGTGTTTGAAATGGTTTCATTCCAACCTAACTTGTGTGAGCTTTGTTCCTTTAATATCAGCTACAATTGTTCTTCAGTTTCTTGGAAATTGTTTAATAATTAGAATAATGTCCATGAAAACTTAAAATACTATAAGGCAGATTTAAAAAAGGGCGACTCTGAACTTTTGGCAGGTGTGACCTGATGGTGTTGGATGGACACGGCACCACAGAGATGTTGAGTTGGATTTAGGTCAGGTGTGTTTGGGCTCCAGGAACTGTCTGGATACTCTTGCCACATGAGGCCTGGCAATTTCGCACACCAGGAGAAACCCAGGACCCAATGCACCAGTGTACATTCTTCAACTGATACCTAATGGTCATCTGGCAGAGGTCAGAGTACCATCAGTGGATTTACCTCCCCAGACCACGACTGACCAACTAAACCAGTCACTGTCATGTTCTGCAGACCTTTTCTATGTGAAAAGCACAGCTGCACCAGTGGTTCTGGGCTGTCAATTCTGGTATTCTATGGCAAACTGAGCTTTGTAATTCTGGATGTCAGACACATCAGGAAGTCTGTTTCTGATTGTATTGGTCAGAGTGGCCTGCTGGATGTTAATTTTGGTGCTGATGTTTTTCTTTATTGCACTAATTAGTAGACACCAGTCCTTCAAAAGGGTTAAGGATTAGAGAGCCCCGCCCAGCTCTCTAATGAGTAGAGCAGGTGTCTCCAACCCTAGTCCTCAAGAGCTACCGTCCTCCAGGTTTTGGATGTATCAATTCTCCACACACCTAAATCAAATGAATGACTCATTACAAGGCCTTTGCCAAACTTGATTACCACTCTGAAGAGGTAATTCAATCATTTGTTTCAAGTGTGTTGGGACAGGGATCTATCTAAAACCTGCAGGACAGCAGCTTTCAAGGACTAGGACCGGAGATTCCTGGACTCACTGGCTGTTTCCTGGAATCAGCTCCATGCTTTTGAGACACAACAAACCTTTTGTGCCACTGTGAGTGAGTTTCAACCTCTGCATGGTCCAGTTATTACTTCATTCAACCAGGAGCACAGCAACATTGTTTTTACATTTGGTTTTTACACATTTGGTTTTTACACGCTTAACCAATCCAATCAAATGTCAATAAGTTCCTGCACTATTTGACGTTTAACGTCCTAATCTTAAATGTATTAAGATTAGGATTTGGGTTTCTTTGTATTTTCCAGGTAGGGGTAGGTATGGAAAAAGGAAGAACATATGTACTTCCATTCTGATCCCAGATTGAATTTCCTTCTGCGGGTTTTACAGTTTACATTTACAGTCTGACTCTTGCAGAAAAAAAATCTCTAATGCAGCTCTGCCCAAAGTTGGTCCTCGAGGGCTGGCATCCTGCATGTTTTAGCTCTCTCCCTGGTTTAATGTACCTGCATCAAATGATGGCTCGTTAGAAGGCCTAAGAAGAACCTTGACATGCTGAAAAGGTTATTACCGGCAGGGAGAGAACTAAAACATGCAAGATGCCGACCCTCGAGGACCGACTTTGGGCACCACTGATCTAAAGGGGTTCACAGTAAAGGTTTTTTTTTCTTTTTCTTTAATTATGCAAAAAACATTAATTGCAAATGTCTGGAAAAGTATGGTTTTTGACATGCAAAGTGTGGCGGAATTGTTTAATGTAAAACAAGCTGTAAGTTTTATGTTATTCCCAGGTTAACAACCCAATAATTGGAAATCATGCAACTGTTTTACGTTGCTCAAAAATACCTGGAAAAACAACGGATGCACCCAAATTAAGCATTACATTTGCATTCATGTCCTCATAAATAGGTACCATTCTTGACACTCATATTGTCTTGATGCAGTTGAGCAGTTAGATGAAAATTATACTTTACTTTGTGCTTTCCAGTCAGTTTCAAATCACTCAAGATTTCCACTGAAGGTTTGTTTCACCCATAGAGAACTTTCATTCAGGAGGAAAAGTTTTGTTTGGAGTCCTTGAAAGACAGCAGGTCTCAGACTGAAACTAAACTTGAAACTGATGTTTTGTGTTTTCTTTTATTCGAGTATACCTGATGAAGAGAGCTGTCTGTTATCTATTTACACCCAGGACCTAAATGTGAAACGACCCTTGTTAACCCCACCGCTGACTGACAGTGCAATCTTACAGCTAACCTCTGTACTGTAATCAGTCCATGTGTGTTGTTTGAAGCTGTGGTATGTATGAGTCAGATTTGACTACTTTATGTCACGTGTTTGCCTGTCTGCTGTTCAAGTATTAATTAATTGTGTAAAATTTTTGTTCATGTGTTTTCTTTTTAGGTTCTGTTTACTGTTACAGGATGTATATAATGAACATGTGCAGTGCACAAAAATAAACAGTAAACAGAGTGAAACATCAGCGTTTTCCTCGTTTGTTTTCCCCCCTGATTGCAATTCTCATTTTTAAACGCAAGATGGCAGCAAAAGCGACTCAAACTGTTCTTTGTGCTGTGCATTGTGCCTCCTAGTGAAAATTACTTTAAAAAGAAAAAAAAAACTATTAAAATGAATAAAAATCACAGAAAAATAGTAAAACATTTTATCCAGTAATTAAAACAGAATAATGCAGCAGCCATAAACATGACAAATATCATATTTTATCAAATTCATATGTATTTTTTTTAACCTGAATTTGTGTACGAGTTCATGAACAAATATATCTAATTAAAGTAAGACATGATTGATTTAAGCTTTGCAACATACTGTAAACACATGTTTGTATTATGGAACTAATATGTATAGGGCATTTTATCTACTTGAAATTAAAAGTTAATGCACAGTGCAGATGCTGATGGTAAACTAAACCAACCTGCTACATTTCAGTTCGGCTGCTCACCTTTTGTGAGTCATATGATGAATAATGTGGAAAAATTTCTCCTTGGGGCATCACATGGGAGAAACAGGACTTTGGTGCTGCTGTCTGAAGGAAATGGGTATAATTGGAAAATGACTGTATCATCGTAAAACAGGATCAGTGATGTGCAACTCATTTCAGTTTTTCCTTCTTTCTTTTCCATCCTACTCTCTCTCCTGACAGCGCTGACGCATTTCTTGTGGTTGGGCAAGAGCTTAAGGACGTTAACAATTAGCAAAAGCTGATATTTTATGTCTTGCATCCCAAAAGATGTGAGGGTAATACAGACACACAAGAATTTAAAAAATTTAAATTTCCCTCTTTGTTTCCTCCACAGTCATTAAGTGAGATTCAACACACAGTTACACTTCCACAATCTGACCATGCATACCAAAAATGTTTATCTGAATATTTAAGTAGTGATTAGTACAATTATTAAAACTACAATATACTGTATATATATAACCATAAAGTATGCAACACCAAATTCTAAAGGGTTGCTTGGATGCAAGATTTGAGAGTTTACAATATTTTAGGTGCCTTGCATTGCTTGTCTGAATACTAAATAACACACTGAGCAATAAAGACCAATAAGTGATTGGGTGTTTTCCATTTTTGTGTGTTTTCCTAACATAGTTCAGACCTAGAAATTGGTAAAAGTGACCAAAGAAGTCATTTCTTCTCTGTTTATGCAGAGTAGAGAGAAAAAATTAGGAGGTTGTCCTAATTTTGGGGGTTGTCCCAAAATTAGGACAACCTAATTTACCCGCCATGTTTAGGGAGGAAATTACCTAAACATGGTAATTTTTAGGTAAAAATGACCAAATACATGTTTGGGACCCTCCCAAACATGTATTGGTATGATTAAACCAAATCAAATTAACATGTAAAACTGTCAAGCAGGGGTTCTCATAAAATTTCCAAAACATTTAAACCTAATAAATTACATTATGTTGATCTTGTTAGAAATTACCTCAAAATTCACTCTACAAGGGCTCCTTTTGCTTTGATTTTAGTTTATATGGGAAAGGCGTATCAACATTTAAATGTTTCTGTTTTCACACATTCGTCCTACTGCTGATAAGCACGTATCTGAGAAACAATGTTGCTGTCTGATTTTTATTTTTATTTTTTTTCATAAGACATAAGTCTAACAAAACAGTTACAGCATGCAGACAACATTCACCGCTGCAGTTCTCTCAGCTGGAAAATGTTCAAGTCTCAAGAGATGCTTCTGCTTCGGTCTAGGAAATCATTAGGAGCCCAGAAGGAAAGTTTTCTTTTGACTGAATGGTCATTAAAATAAATACCTGTAGATTTTTAACGAAAGGTTTTGGTCCATTAGACATAATTGTTGGATGTAGATTCAAAGTTTTTCACCTTGATAATGAATGTTGACATTTGTAAATACGTGTAGAACAGAAATGGAAAAGAACATCATTAAACTTGTTGCTTTTTGTCTTACTGTCATGGGTGTATGGGGGGGCGGGAAACTCTGGCTTGAGTTTGAAACCCAAATCCTGAGACTGTTATTTTTAGCCATCCAGATTTGAAGTTGTTTCTGGAAATGGTCTGTTGTTTTTCTTGTCGGTTTGCATTCAGAGAAAATTCTTGACCAGGACATAAGGAAATAAATGCATACATTTTTAAAAAGCATCCTTCAGGGAGTGTATTTTAAGAGTGGAGATAAAACTTTGCCAACAAGAATCTGTATTTAGTCTTTAGCTTCTTCAAACACCATATGAGAAGGGTTTTGTTCCCAAAATTTGCCTTGTCAATATTTTAAGTGGTCAAGTTGAAACTCTTTGGCTTCTTTCACTTCTTTATGACGTTGTGTTTAATGACCCATAAGTCAATTTACTTCTGGTGATTAAAATTCAGATGTTAGATCCAAAATATTAAAGTTAATCTACTGATTTTATTCCCATTAGTAAGTATTCATCAGAGGGCTTTGGAAGAACAGCTGCTAAATAAAATGTGTGTGTGTATATATATATATATATATATATATATATAATATGACCATGCAAACCCAGGACCTTCCTGCTGTAAGTAAACAGTGCTACAAACTGTGCCACTGTGTAGCCCACAGTAAACACCAGACATAGCTGGGAGGCCAGTAGTTTAGCTCACACTCATCATGAGAATGAATAATAATTTGGGATCTTTAATGGTGCATTTGAACTATTCTGTGTTGAATAGAATAGCAAAGCTTCAACAAAAAAACAATAGGTTTATCTAAAATGGATAATTCTTTTGGGAATGGACAAATCATAGCCTTCCTAAAACCAAAACCCTAAGCCCTTTGAAAATCTGTGACCTTCCCTTGAAGTTCTGTGGCTGGAAACAGTTTATTTAAATTTGCTCTATAAAGTCTGAAAACAGTAGTCAAATATCCAAAAGGGACCTTGAAGTGGTGTGTGCCATTTAAACCAGTTAACCACCTCTGTAGGAAATTTTGTTAAATACTTTAAAAACAAATATCCCCAGATTTGTCTCAGTTTTTTCAGAGAACCCTTTTTAAAATATAGTTGCTCGTTGTTTGAATGGGCAGATAAAACTGACACTGTCTCCTGTTAACATCAATTTGTAATGGCCGCCTTATTTTATTGAATCTGACTAATACTTTCGACTTTGAAAGGTTAAAAGTTTCCTCACTACATGCATTCACTTGTTCAGAAATTGCAACATGTTCTGGATGATTCAATAAAAATGTGTGACCTGGAAATGCGTAGTTTGCATTCCAAGAGGCAGAGATGTTTCAACAGGAGTGTGCAGTTTTCTCAGAATAGCTGTTTTTATTTCTTGACCTCCTCTTACTGCTTTGATAAGGAGCAACATGTGACAGAAAATGTGCCCTCTGTGTGAGAGGGCACAGTCCTAAACCAATCCCCGCAATGTTAAGGAAGTTCCTGTTTTCTAACACCTTATTCAGCAGTTTACATGTTCTGAAGAGAGTTGTGCGCTTGCTGTGTCTCACATATTGTACTTCTAAGCAGAATGAACCATTAATATTCAATCAAATTTATAAACTTGTCCTAATGAAGCATGCTGTTTACAGATTATGCCACTGCGGTCCAGATTTCAGGAACAAAGGAACAAACCTCTTGCCCCTGTTGTGGTCAGCAGAGTTTTGGCACCTTACTGGTAATTTAAAAATAGAGCTTTCCTGTTTGGCGTTGCTGCCTCGCACTCATGGATTGAAAACAGCTGCACCGCTGATGGGAGGCAAAAACAATGGAACTGCAATAATGCCTTTGCCAATGACACAACACTGTTTTAAAACAGCAGATTGTTGTTGGGGCTTATAGCTTTTTGCCCTGCTGGTTATTTCTTGGGGTCAATCTAATTATAAAAGTACAGGCTACTGTAACGATGAGTGACTTTCAGGAAAGTCGGATGGACAATAACCTTTAGTGCTAATTAGTCACTAAAGAACTGGATAATCATGGGAAGATGAAAATAAAGAACTTTTTAAACAAAATCATATGTTAACTCATTGTATTAGGAAATACTTTACTGTTTGAAACAAAACATTGGCACCACATTAATTTCCAACCCTACAATTGTAGAATAGGTTGTGACTGAATCCTTTTGAAGACTTTACTTTTAAGGCTGATGGGAATGTTTAGGAACTTTTGATTAATAATCCAGCAGAGCTGACCAAAGTGCTGTACACCACAACCATAACATAAAAATGCAAACAATACAAATACAATGACAATAACTGTAAAAACCAACACTTCAGACTGAGTTAAATAGATTGAGGAGGAGTAAGCTTTAAGCAAAGACTTAAAACCACGAAGAGACTGAATTCATTTGATATGAAAAGATAAACCGTTCCACAGCTTCGGGGAAGCAACTGAGAGGAAGCAGTCGCCTCTCAACTTCCTCCTCATTTCCCGGACTACTGACTAAGCACGGGAAACTGATCTGCTGACTAAGCACGAGTTGGGGAACATAAGGCAGGTCAGACAGATGCCATGGGGCAAGGTCATGAAAAACATTTGAAAACAAACAGAAGGATTTTAAAATCTATTCTAAAACGTACTGGAAGCTAGAGAGGTGATGCTAAAACAGAAGCAATATTCTCTTGCCTGTAAGTAGAGATTAAATCCAAGCAGTAGCATTTAAAACCAACTGGAATCTAGACAGTCTCCTGTGACTGAGGCGACCAACATAAAGTGCAATACAGTCTGAGGTTTATTACTTGTGTATCACATTTAAGACTCCAATCCAGCCTTACAAGGAGGTACTGATATAGTGAGTCCAGGTCAACTTGAGGTTTTGAACTGTCACTCGGCCCAAACAACAGAGCTTCAGTTTTTTTATTGGAACTGTGTGCTTTTGTCATGTTTCCTGGTAATTTTCCATAAATGTATAAACTGAGGAATTTATTTTCAAAAATAAATTTTGGATTTAGGGGTTCCGGTATCTGCGACATCTGGGAAGGAGAGGAGTGATTAGAACAGCAAAACAGGTGTTTAGTTAATTCTTTGTAATGATGAAGGAAAGTGGGCTCTCGCTTCCAGGATTGGTAGTTGACATTGAGGAGGGTAAATGATCCAGGAAGTACTTGACAGACTTCCTGGATCATCTACCCTCGGTGGAGTTTGATGAGGATTTTTGTTCTAGAAGGATTCTGAGAGCAGAGGGTGTTGGAGTACAGGCAGGCAGATGACAGCCAAAGACAATAGAGCAGTTGTGGAGACCGTGGAATGAACAAACATCGGACGATGACTGACTCAAAGGTTTCTGGTGGAAAAATCTGGAATTTGGTCAGATCCAGCAGTGACTTCACCCTAGAAGGTACAAAGTGTACGAGGAGTGAGTCAAAGATAGGTAAGCTAGAAGACTTTCAGACTTAATAAATAACTTTCTTAATACTCAAGGTTAACCTTTACCAGAAAGGTTCACCATCAGATAATGACAGATCCTTAAATCCCTTGCAGTCGGGTGAGATAACTGCAGCCAGGAGCTCCTTTGTTCAGGAAAGAGTCTCTCTCAAACAAAACAGATCCACACACTACGATGATTAAGACTCTATGATTGACCTGTTCTGCAACAAACACTTCTGGTGGGTCTTCCACAAAACAAAGCATTAAACTTTAGCAAAACATCTCCTGCACACAGTTCAGCATTGAGGAAGATCTGTTTCTCTTCTAGAACATTTTAAAAAAGAGGCCTTGGTATCATTCAGTCTTTAAAATACAACAAACCAAAACATAAACCAAAGCTACTTAGATCTGATTCACCAGACTCAACATCACAGATCTTCTGTAATCTATGGTGGTGGAAAATTAAACTACTTTTCATTTTGCGTCATATCAAGATCATAAATATCCTCCCTGGTAACAAACCCATTAACAAACTGTGAAAATATTAGTAAATAGCTGTTTCTGCACTCGAGTTGGGGAGTATTTAACTTCTTGAAGTTAAATAGCGCAGAAAAAATCAATGTTTTTCTGCGCTAATGACGTTTGGCAGTGTGCAGATACAAACTGCTTTGATTTGATTGATAAAATAATTTTTAAGCACACATTCTTTTTATAAGGTTCTTTTTGAAGGTGTCCTTTTAGTCTCTGGAGAGTCACATAAAAAGATTTGGCCCCCAGGATATGAGTTTGACACATGGTTTGGGGAATAACATCCCCAAATATTTGGTGAAAAAGAATCAAATTCCCTGACAACAGGTAACTGAACTGGGAAGATCCTATCAGAAAATAGCTGAGATTCCTGCAGACTAAGAAAAATCAACAAAAATTACTCCATAGCAAGAGGCAGGATAGTAGGTTCTGGACAAGTTACCATGCAGATCTCTGGAAGAAAAGTAGCTTTACAGACCATGAATAATAAGACTGGAGACAATTACAGTATAACACATACATTCTCTGGTAGTGATATCACTTCATTAGTACCATTTCTTCATTTGGGTGGGATTTATTGAAGGTTTTTTTGCTTTAATAGGCTCTATCACTGAAAATACTAAAGCAATATGTTTAAATGTAGATGTGAGAAAGCATTATTTTAATTTAATGCAAAGATCATTATAAGAAACAGAAGGATTTTATTATTTAGATTCTGTCAGAAATCCTGCTGATAAATAAAGTTGGGTTCTGTCTGTTCTGACTCAATGTGAATCAATTAGAGTTCTACTCTAAATGACCTGGCATCACAATTCACAGGGAGCTTTTACTGGACAGGGCTGGGAAAATAACAGGGTCGAGTATCACTTTTAACATGATGTTAAAATAGCATTGTGATTGATGAAGAGAGGAAAGTCTGAGTGGGACACTACCGGTAAGCTCTTCCGGATCCAGAATATGTCTCCGTAAAACCCCCTTCAGCATGGGCACAGAGTGACACGTGACTGTCACCCAGTAAAATCTGATATCTGTGCCATCCAAAATGGCCACACATAGTAAACGAATGGCATGTGTGTGGTGAGTATTCTGACACCAAATCAAAAATAGACCCAGATACCCAGCGACACATAAACTGCGCCTCGTTTGTCTTTTCAATATAATCATGACAGGTGTCGGGCTTCAAACACTGAACATGCCATCTGGAAGGAAACTTGCTCGTTCATGAAATACTGCAGCAGTTCTGCAGACCTAAGGCAGCAGGTTAGTGGCTTTCACACAGGATTTTCAATGCATGTCTGATATTTAAGTTGTCATCAGAGTCACAGGAGTTCATGCTGTGTTATAGCTCAGTGACTGAACAGATTTCAAACACTGATTTAATTTGTTTCACCGGTATGTTAGGAGTAATATTACTGTTATCACAAAGTAGAGAAAGTGATGAAAAATTTTACATTCTCTAGACGTTTAGGTTTTGGCTTTAGTTTATTTTTGATCATTAATTTATTGACAGTATGTCTTTGCCCTTTCCTTCAGGGCTAGTTTTGTGGTTTATTCTCCTGTTCTGATTCCTGTATATTTTTTATTATTTCCTTTATATTCTTAAAACAATCGTCAAGGGTTAGTGTTTTTATTTGTTCAGTATATTATTTTTGAAGTATTTTATGGGCTCATTATTGCCATTTAGGTTTGCTGTGTGCTGTTCATTGTGTTCATTATTCTCTACAGGATTTTATCTTTTTTTGCCACATTTATTAATTCCTTAACATTTGTTTCTTAGTTTATGTTTCTTAGATTTAATTTTCTCCTTTGGCTTCCTCATGCTCTTCTGTGTTGTGCTCATATTGTTGTCATTCTGCCAGTTTTTCTTATTTTAATTTATTTTGCTCATCAGCTTCATTGCAACCACCTGTATCCAGCCTGATTGTCTTCCTCCTTCACCTGTTTTCTGCACTATTTAAGACTCTTAGTTTCAATCAATCTTCTGTTTTGCTGGTTTTTGGCCTTGTTCCCTGTATAAGTTTTCCTTTATTTAATAAACTATACTGCATCTTTTTTTTCCAAATGTACTCAGTGTGATTAAATTTCAATGAGGGACTTTATGTGACATCCACACAAGGTAGCACAATGAAGCAAGAAAGTGAATGTGATGTGTTGTTTTCAACGTTTCCTCTCAAATAGAATTCTGGAAACTGTAGTATTAGTATTTTACTAATTTTTTAGTAAATTAGTAAAATACTAATAATTAGTACTCTTTACTTTGATGTTCTGAAATAAAATCAGAACATCAAATTTAGGCCAATTAATTTAGTAAGTCATCTAGTTAGTTAGTTAGTTAGTTACTTAACACTCTGGTCTATCACATAATTCCAAATAACAAACACTGTGTGTGGCTGTAAGTAAGAAAAGTTATAAGAAAAGTTAAGAAAGTTCTTTGGGTATGCCTACCTATCTGTGGTGGTGCAAATACTCTCCAAGGCAGACATGATACTTTCTTTTATTTGGTATTCATGTCAAATTCCTCCTCAGAAAATAACAATCAAACCTTACAAGGTCGGCACAGTTTTTTGTTTTAACTCTTTTCCTCCTCAGTCTCTCAGCATCATTTCTCCGTGTTTGTTTCTGCCTCCCCTATTTCTTAGTAACTTGCTCAAACTTTTAGCTGTGGAGAAATTTCTCTTCACTTCCTTTCCTCCACATTGTTGATTTGGATACAGAAACAGACACTTGATGAGTTCATCATGGACCTCTTTCAATTGATTCTTTTGTCCACACATTTTCTAGACAATACACTCATGAAGACCAAGAACTGAAACAACAGTTCTGTCATTTTGTCAGGTTTATTGTGGAGCTTTAAGCAGCTGCAGCAGCTCACAGATGTTTTCAGGGTTGGACATTTACTTTCTATTGTCTCAATGCTTTGTTTGAGTTACTGACATCACACCAAGTGATTCAGCCTGTCTGCAAATACTAGATTTTTGTGTGCCTTTAAAGTATTCCTGTTTTAGAATTTTAAAGTTTTATATTCTTTTTAAAAAATATGAGTTTGAGCATTCATTGTTTTTCCTTTTCTTTTATTTATTTTGTTTTCAGACAGCTTTCATCTTTAGATGTAATTTCTGTATGACTCTGTCATACATAGTTATTTCCAAAGACAAACAGAACTCTTTTCAAATGAGACTGCAGCAGAAACAACTCTACTTTGAGTTTACATTGTTCCCTCTGGCACTCAAGAGACTTTAAGTTTTTACTTCAAGTGTCACAGCAAACAGCATGGTTATTAATCTCTATTGTATTATTTCACATCAACATGCCCTGTATGTCATCAGATTATAGTCACAGGTTTTAATGACGGCTTAGTTACATTTTCATTAACCATTAACATAGTCCTCCAAAATACAAATGCTTAAAAGCACAAAAGATAGTAAGTAATAATTACAGCTGAAATGAAACCATAAGTTTACATTCATTGCACAAAACAGAATAAAAAAATTTAAAAAAAAGATTCTTGCTGTCTTATATTAGATCAGACTAAACATTTCTTGTTTTCAGTCAGTTTGGGTGACCACCTTAAATTATTTATATTTACTATATAACAGAGAAATGACAGATAGAGCTTTTCCAAAGTTTCCAATTTACCAAAAGCTGTTCACTACAGTTTTCTGGAATTTTAACTCAAATCCTCCTGGCAGAACTGAGTCGGGTTTGATGGCCCATACACAGCTTTTCAGCTCCGCCCACATTCTTAAAATTACTTTGAGATTAGGGGATATATATATATCCGTTTCAGACCATGGAAGTCTATAATGAAGCCACTTTCACCACATTGAGAGACATTCCCACATATCTAAGCAGATTTTTGTGGTTCAGTATAACAAGAACACTGTGGCTACTAACTACAGGGTCCGTTTTATGCTTCTGGTTCTCCTTGTTGGGTTTCTTGGGCTTAGCTGTTTGGTTTATTGGATTGGTCTTTTGCTCTCATTTCTTCTCTTCACATTTTGAAGCTAAACTTTCAACCTGGTTATGAGGCAGTAGTGTGATTTTGGTCAGGAGTTTATTTCGTATTATTTTATGAAGTATATATGCTCAGTTTTATATTAGGGATTTTATGATTATTTATGAACGGTGATTGATCAAACATGAATGTTTTGTGTTGAAGTGTCCTTTAAAATTTGTACCTTTTTTTTTTTGGTCTTTTCTGTTACGAGTCATCAGCTTCTTCCTTCTTATACTGAGTATCATAAATATCTAACCTAACTTTTTTTTTATTTCTGTTTGCTCAAAAAACATAATTCCTTTAGGTAATTTGTTTCAATAAGTTTTTTGGGAAGGAAGGCAGGACACAATTTACAGTTTTGGAAAAATTGGACTTCTGGCAGAAAAAAAGAAATCACCATTTTGTTTCCTCTTTATTTTTCTGCTATCATTTCTTTCCGTTTTATTGTTCTGTGTTTTTGTCAATTCATTTCAAATGGTTCCTGTTCCTCTCATTCTAAATCATCCACTCTCTACCTATAGATGCATTTGTTTTGTTGTATAGTTTCTTTCCTTCACCTTATTTTTTGATAAGCCACACAATCTAGTCCAAGAACACACACTTACCTGCTTAGATGACTAAGAAGGTAAATATCACTGCTAAACTGATGGATTATAAAATAACTAAAGGTTACCTATTGCTTAAGGCTGAAGCAGTTTATAGTTACAGCAGCTTTTATTCTAAGGGGGAAATGAAATGAAATACAAGGCAAAAGTCAATTTTAATAATGTAGAGTTTCCATAAAAGCCAAACTTCCCAGAAACCAAACAGGTGATGGACTCTAAACTGTAGATAGAACACATTAAGGTAGGGATGACTCAAGCACTGAGTCACTTTTGCAACAGTAGAGGCAGAGAGAAAAGCCTAAACATCAAGAGTGACTGTTTTTGGGGTGGGAGCAATATTACATAAACGGTAATGAAACCTATTTCACCTGCTCGATGGGTCCCAAACTGGCGGTTTCCAACCTGCTGTGAAGATGCTGGAAGACATTAAAGCTCAGATGACTCCAACCCAGAACCACCTGTGTGTGTGAGTAATATCCCCTGCTGCTTGGAGAATGCAAGCTGCTTTGTGGGACACAGAGGCAAAAGTACATCAACCTAAAACACTTCCATCATTACAGAGCTGTGGGTGGTACATTTACAGTTAAAACCAGAGGTTCACGTGCACTGTGAAAAGACATATACATTTTTTCACACTGTCTGATGTGAAATCAGAATAAACTTTTCATGTTTTACCAACACATTTTCTATTTGCTAACTGCCAGAATAATGACAGGGATAATGTCAGGGTTCCTGTGTGCATGTGTGCGAGTAACACATCTCTTCCAGCAAGGATCTTGGTGGAGAGCCTGGGCAGCCTTCACAGGTGGAGCTCATCAGCCTCATCAGAGTGCTGGGGATAAAGGAGCAGCAAAGCCTTCACTCAGTGCTGGATGATTAACGTCTACTGGTAGTCACTCTGGCCACCTCTTGTTGTCGGTTATTTTTAGCTTTTGATCAGTCTCTTGAGAACCTACCTGAAGTTCATAGTTCTTGTTTCTGCTTCCTTTAGGTTTTTGTCACTGGATCTCTCTAGAGGAATCGGTTCAACCGTTTTCTCCTCCTGTGAAACTCCCCAGCAAGTACCTACCTGCCTGCCTGCTCCACCGTTCCCCCCCATCTCCGTCAGTCAGACCCCTGGGTCTCGGTCATCGCCTACCTCGCACTCGCCTCCAGAAGCTCCATCTCCATTCTCCACACAGGACCCCTGGGCACCCTTCTCCCACGCTTCACCAAGTTCATTCGAAAGTAAGCCTTTTTTCATACTGCATTTGATCAACTCATTACAGGCCACCAATAACCCAACTCTCATTCCAGACGCCACGGATTGCATGACACTGCCACTCCCTGATACATCAAGGAAACCTGTAAATTGTTGCTTGTTTGAAAGAAATAAAACCTATACCTTAATTGAACTTGTTGATTCTGCATGTGGGTCAGAAGATTAAATCCGAACATGTCAGATTTTTTAAGGTAACTTTTATTACTTTCTTCAAAGTCAAAAGTTTAAGTGCACCTCATTAGTATTTGGTACAATTGCCCTTAAGTTGTATGACTTGGATGAAACGTTTTGGGTTTCCTTCCACAAGCTACTCACAATAGTTGTTAGGAATTTTGGCCCATTCATCAGAACTGGTGTATCTGAGCAACTTTTGTAAATCCCCTCGTTCGCATAATGTTCGGCAGGATTGAGATCAGGGTTTTGTGATATCCACTCCAAAACATTGACTTTGCTATTCTTGAGCCAATTTGTAACCATTTTGGCAGGATGCTTTGGGTCATTGTCCATTTGGAATACCCATTTGCGCTCAAGTTTTTACTTCCTGGTTGATATCTTGAGATGTTGCAGATGTAAACAGTTTAATGGGGGAGCATTGTTATGATGGCGTGCAGAAGGCGGAGTTTTGGAAAGAGTAGACGTTTTTTAAAGAGACAGAGACCTATTTTAAGGTTTAAATTGTGAAGTCAAATTTCTACTAGGGATACATACATTTTATAAAAATTTAAGTTAAAAGTACTTCATTGCGTTATAAAATGGCACTGGGGTAAGATGAGACATTTTCCATAGGCTCATTACATAAAGACAGTCTTAGTTTGGTCACTAACTTATATACCTGCATATATTTCTGGATATTGTGCATCCCTTCAAACAATCACAATGAGTCTAAGCATAACTACAACTAATAGCACAACTTACCCTGTGTGTGGGGTTAGCTGAGCTTAGGTGTGGGCTTTATACCTGAACACACACCCCCACACTCCATCCTCCTGTCCAACTCGACCCCACCCCTCACTTGATCTTCTCCTTCCCTAAATAAGTCACTTTTAAGTGCATTCTTATTCTGGCAGTTTAAGTGCATTCTTTTTGTTTTACACAATTCAGTGGGTACAATAACTTTTTTATTGTTGCAAATTACTGCTAAGCAGGTGTTTAGTTCAAAAGAAAACAAGATGTTTTTAGTGGGCTTGGAAGCCAATATTAATATTTGGAGAGAAACTGAATACTTGTTCCAGAATCATAGTTTCTTCCTTCATATGTTTGGGAAGTTAAGACTCCATGGTATCTGAGAAAATCTTGCTTCATCATAGCCTGTCTTTTACAAAAGTACATTTTCTGTTATGAGAAATGTCAATGTCATTCTGTCTAATTTTTTATACTTTGCTGCTGCTCCATCCATCTATTGATCTTTCATCAGTGGTGGTTCTACTTTTTTTTGCGCTCATGTATACGAGACTTGATGTCAACTCTGCAATAAAATACAGATCCATTCAATACATTGAAAATACTATTGAAAAGCTCATTTATTTTGAAGTGAAACATATTATATAGATTATACACAGATGGCTGTTTGAAAGCCTTTGTTTCTGTAAATTCTGAAGATTTTATATTTTGTTACTGAAAAACATGACATTTAAAATTTGAAAAATACTCCAGACCAGCAACAAAATAAAATTATTTTTAAATGTATATTTAATACCTGCTGAAAGTTCATTTTCAAAAGATACTTTTAATCTGACAAACACGTCTCATTGGGACATGTATTTTAATTTATTGAATATGAGTGTAAATGTAGAAACATAATTTAAGATATGTACCCTGAAGCCAATATACATGTATTAAGTGTCATTTCAACTTTATGTGCCCACACACAAAATGCTACACTTTTAATTTCAGTGTATGATCTCATGTTATAACTCACAAATGGCACAATTGATATAGAGAACAAATGTGAAAATATCTCAACATTATCAGAATACAGTTTGACACTTTAAATTTAGAAAGAAATAATTAGAGATCAACATATGAAAGAATAAACAAAAACGTTCTAAAAACATCTGTTGGAATTATGAATTTCCGAGACTCAAAATTCAAGCAGCAGAAATTCGAACTGCTAAATAAGCCACATAAACCTTTTTCAATTTAAAATGCAGCTACAAATGCTATTTGGAGCGGCTATATCAATATATAATCTCATTTCCAATTATTTGGTTGTCTTTATAGCCTTGGTTGAAAGGGAGATTTCAACAGGTTTAACACAATAAAATCTGGCTGACGCACAAGCTTTGGACTGTTTCACCTCTTATTTCATTCCCCTCCCCACCCCCAACAGCCTTCAACTCATTTCAAGACTGTTTTCGTGTAGAAAAAAACAAACAGAAAAAAAACGATATGCACTTTTTTATAATCTTGCTGGTCCCTCAGAGGACAGCATCTAATCTGCTTAGTGCAGAATATGTGACGGAGAAGTTGGATGTGTCACCATGTGTGGGTGAGTAAACCAGAAGTGGGCACTAAGCCTGTGGGAAAGAGTGCGGTTTTATTAGTGGCTCATTCAGGCGTTTGTAATTCTCAACAGTTGTAGTAGTGCAGTGTACAAGGAGAGCGTATATATGGTTCTGCTCTGTCGTAAACAACAGAATGATGGGCTAGGAGGGCTGCAAGACAGAGAACTGAGCCACATAGTATTAGAGAAATCACATCTGCCCCCTCAGGCCCTTTGCTGTGGTGTATAAATTCTCCTGGTGTCCCAGCCAGAATTATCCACAAAAATTTGGAAGAAATTTGTTTTTCACATAACACACAGAAGAATCCTAACGACTCGGCTCTTGGTGTCCTCTAGATTGGTGTTTATGTCCTCTGATGAATGATTCATCTAATACCACTCGTAAACTGAATTATTTGCAGGCATGTCCTTTATTCCTGTGAGATCTGAATGCTGTTCTCTCACTGCGTTACCCTCTCTACAAACACAGTATGTGGACACATTACTTTGTTGTTCTATCTCATAAAAAATTGTCTGTGCTGTCCCAACTTAGTAGCAACACAGAAAAATCTTCTAATTTCCCTTTTTGTTACCAAAAGATGCAAAGAAACCCTAAATCCTTCTTAAATGTTGCCTTTATGCAGTGTTATGAGTCCTTACTGTAAAACTATATGTGATTTCTATAATGAATGAGTAAATGTTTTTCATAGTATTCTCTTTAAGTTTGTTGCATTTCAGTGTTTTTAGAAAGAATTCACATTTAGACATAAATGTGCAGAATTATTGCTGCAGTTCAGGTCTTCTGTGTGCGACTGAAATTTGTTGGGACATTTCATCTCTCTGTTGAGCCTTGGGTTAACTGTGAAATTTAACAATAGAGTTTGAAATGTAGGTTGTAGTGCAGTTGTGGGTGTACTTGGTGGGCAGAGTACATAACCTTGGGGGACACCAGTAAGATGTGATTACACAGACTGACATACTAACATTTATTTTGGAGGGAATCCTTGACCCAGAGACAAAAGTATGCACAGTTTGTCAACCAGCCTATTTATACTGCTGTAGTCAAAGGCTGAGCTAAAGGTAACATCCAGTATCCCAACATGTTGGTGCTGGTTTTTCTGGGAGACCAAGAGCTGGTTGTAGTGGTACAGAGATGGTATCATCTGTACATGTAATGGTTTTGGTTAAAACCAGGAGAAATGCGAGTTCCTAATTTGTGTCATCACCAGCCTCCAGATGGTGGCTGATGCTTTAAATGGACAGTCTGTGGAACACCATCTGGCACAGCTGCCTTATTACTGTTGAAGATGTGAAGTATTTACTCAACTTGGTAGGACTGGAGAGTGAATATTCAATGGTTGTAGTGTTGCTTTTTCATCTCTCCTCAAACTAGACAAATAATACTTTTCCTGGCAAAGAACATTAACTGATAGAACTGCACAACTTGAAATGTTAAACAACCAGATGGTACTGCTAGCGAAAATAACAAAGAAGACCATATGAAGTAGTAAGCAAATTTTTAAAAATATTTTTTCAGACAATGTGAAGCTGCTTCCACCAGAGCTCTCACAGCATCACACAGGTCATAAAGTTGTCTGTCATTTGATTGTGTTGGATCCAAAGGTCTTCTGTACAATCATGAAATGACAAGTTCCACAAACCACTGCATATGCAGCCTCCTCAGTATGAAGGGTTTGTTACTCCAACACCTGAATAAGTTGTCAATGTCTCCTCTGATGACTGATAGATACTGAGTGCTAGAGCCATGGCTGAATTATAAATATACCTTATGTAACTGTTTATGTTCATCACCGACATGATTTCTGATGACTTATTCACATGTGATTTTAATTTAATTTCTTATTTAATGGAAACACTGCTAATGCAAAATTGTTTTTTGACATTAGCAGAATATAGACAAAGATTTGCGTACATTTATAATGGAGACGCAGGTATTGGCACAAATAGGTTTCTACTTCGATCCTTTCATGTAGGCAGTAATGTTGAGTTTAAGTGCAGGGTGCCTTGATTCATGCACTCAATTTTCATTTGCTTTGTTGCCATCTTGTCTCTTGTTTGATGGTAATTTATTACAATGCATTTAATATTGGACCTTTGGGATTGCATTCAGCATTGGTTACATTTCTTGACATGATTCAGCATAACTCTGTCAGCACCAGGAAAAGCACTGTGCTGATGTTTTAAAGAGCTGCCAGTTGAACTTTTGGCACAAAAACGACATTGTTTTCACATAAAACACCATTGCATCTTTTAATTTTACATCACCAGAATGTGTTTCCTAGATGACAGCTCTGAACTACTGACATATTTCATGTTATAGAACTGGATGCATTAACCAGAACACTTAGCTACAGCAAAAGTGTTGAATTTCAGATGTAAGATGCAGCATTCCTGGAAGCACATAGTTGGTCTCTGATCTGGTAAAATTGTCACATTGTTTTTAGTCACTATGCAAGGTTTTCTGTTGTGGTGAACATGTTAACACATGTTTGTAATTACACAGTTAGTGTGATTGCAAACAGTTTGTGTGATTGCAAACAGAAGCTTTTACAATTGATTTTCAAAGCACAAAAATGCATTCAAGCTGACTCTGGAAAACTGTAGCAATGTCTGTGTGGCAAATGAAAGTGACTTCTGCAGACAGACCAATGTTAGTCTGAGAACTCTCATTCTCAGAAGAGAAACCAAATCCACAATTAGAAAGAGAAGGGTTTTCTGTTTGTGTTGTCTTTGTACCCATTGTAAATTGACTTTTATTTCTTTGGGTTGGAAGCTGAAGCAATCCAACCTAAAGGTTTGGGAACCTTTAGGTTATGATAATTACAATAAAATACATTTTACTTTGTAGTTACAGTGTAACAAAATGTGCAAATTCTGTTGAGATCTCAAAATTATGTCACAATTAGTATCTGTTAAATGTTTATACAATGTTTTGGAATACTGTGTACAAGATGTGACCCAGGCAGGAAAATAACAAATCAATAGCTTATCAGTCTTGTAAACCAATAATTAGTGTTGTAAACAGTTCTGCTGCCTAGTCTGGCCTTTTTCTCCTGCTGACTGTATCATGCAGCCCCTGAAACATGAGATCTAGGAAAACATCCCCTATCATTTAACATCAGCAGAACAGCGTGTGCAGACTTCTGTGTGGTTATTATGAAAGAACAACACATTTAGAAGCTTCATGTGGAGTTTTTTTATTTTTTCGTTCTCTATTTTTTTGTATTTATCAACTTATCTACAGGTCACACTTCAAAAACAGTTTACAAATGGATGATCCCACACTACCAGTTGACTCAAAATATAATTTTTGATCAATATTAAAGAAATAAAAATTTTAGAGTAACAAAACATTTATATTTCTTACTATCTATATTTGAATTTAAATTTCATACAAAATTAACCAGAATCTCTGATGCTGTGGAGCTGCATCAGAGCCATTAAAGCCATTGAAAAGAGATGACATCATCCCATGTTAGTGTTGTCACTCAAGCTTGAGATCATGATCTCAGTGTGTGGATGATCTCAGTGTGTAAGCCCCTCTGAAGGTGTTTCCTCTCTGTCTTGTGCTTCAATTATTCGACAGTTGGCTCTAATATTTGAGTCATGGCTCATTTACTTTTATTTTAGACATGGGAAACTCAGCAGTGCAGTCATTTTGATGGTAGAAAGTGAAAAGCAGTATGTGACCAAGGAAAAGGGAGCCTCTGAAAGCACAGGGTGTCATTTATACTGATTATTTTAAACAATTAATAAAATAAAATGTGTTTAATTTGAGACAAACTATAACGTATTGAGCTGTGGTTGCTCACGTGCAACTAATCAGAGTATACCAACAATAAACTGTTTGAATAAACCAGTTTGAGTTACTTAAAACGGTAATTCCAACACAGAAGTAAAAAGATGGATGAAGACAATATTTTAGCTGCTTTATTGTTCAGAACCTCAAAACATTATTAGGTTTCATATGAAATGTGGAATGAGATGAAAACATTTTTGTGTTCTGATACATCTCTCAGAAAACCCATGTTTTTTTCCCCGAGGATTTAATTTTGTTTCGAAACGATGAGATCATTCTGTTCACAGGTTGGAATGATGTCAGCAGAGAGAAGAGTCTTCTTCTCCATTTAAGTTCAGGCTTCTGTTGCAGCAGTGTCTTTGCTTTGCTCACACTGATCAGTGAACCTGAAAATTTGACCTAAGTTCAAAATGTATGTAGCGGGATGTAAGTCTGACATCTCTCCTATTTTAAAGTTGTGAGGTGAATTGACTGCAGAAGAGGATGTTTTTACAGATCGTTTAAGATTTAATGTGGACAACTTTCTAAAATGTAGATCCTTGCTTTCAAGAACGATAATTATCCAGTTAGAAATTTTGTATGCCACCCGAAACCTGTTGTGGGTTGGCTGGCGGCCATGCTCAGCAATCAACAGGTGAGACATAGGGTGAATGTAGCTTAGATTTTTGCCTGCCACAGCCTCAAAAAATTATTAATTTAATAAGAAACAATGAAAGATTCTTCCCAGACATTTGCTTTTCTTTTAAATGTGTGTAGAAGCATAGGCTACCAGACTCTGACTGTCACTGCAGTTTTCAGTCAGTAGAGGAATGTGGGGGCGCTGAAAACAGATGAGGTAAATCTATTCAAATAAAGATAAGCGGGTTGGAAAATGGATGCGAATGCCCCTCATTGTGAGGCAGACAGATTAAATCGTCTTGCAAATGACTCTCCTCCCCTTCACCAAGTCACACAATGACGCATTCTTTTCTACGTCACATAGTCAGATAGTGACTGCAGTCACTATTTCATTCTGACACACGCGCCTAGATTAAACACACATACAAAGATCTTAGGTCACTTTCAAATCATACCAAATGTTTCACTTTAGCTCTTTACTTTTTAAATCCCCTTTTATGAGATTCCCGTTTCCCCCAAAAGAGTCAACTGTATGCAAACCCTGTTGTTGTGTAGCTCTACAAACATCTGCTAGAGTTTAATAAAACCCAACAACGAATCTAAAAAAAGAATCACTATGTACATTCCCAAAAGTTCCAGTTCTTGGATATTATGAATAATATTGGGAAATACAAAAAAAAATTGCATATCTCCAGAAGACACTGGGTGAGAGACAGTGTACAGACAACTGATTATAGAAATTTGTTTGTATTGCACAGTCCATGCTTTCAAACAACTAAGACAAGTATTTAAATAGCAATCATCCGGAATACAGAGATCCGGTTCTGCATGTGTCTTTATAAGCGCCACGTTTTCGCAGTCAGAAGAGAATAAATGCAGAGAGAGTATAAAACGGGATAGGAACCTTGATGGATTTAGCATCACAGTATCCACCAGAGTACTTTTCAACACACTCATGCTGCATCACAAGCTCTTTAGAAATGTATGCAAAATGAAATAAATAATAAATAAATACATCATTAAACAATTAAATGTACCATGAAGTAAGTAAATGTCTATAAATGTTGAAATAATTTACTTAACCCTCCTGCAGTCCCAGATCGACACTCAGAAAAAGTGATGCAGATAGGAAGGTGACAGGAATGTCCCATTATTACATCAGTTTCCAAAACCATGTAATTTAGAAATAAAAACTTGTAAAAGTGCATGCAGGGTCAGTCCGAATCTCTGCAATCAAATAAAGGTTTCACAAATCGCAAACTGAGTGCCAAATATTTTGCAATTAGTGTAGAATGATCTGATCCAGGTTTGAAATATCTATGATGTTGCAGTTTTTAAACTAGGGTTTCTTAAAGATGCTTCAGAGAAGTTAAAAATTAGGTGTAATTGCCCTTTAATAGCAACCATCTAACCATTTTAGGCTAAAATTAGAAGCCTCGGGTTCAGGAGATGCATTGTGATTAACAACAAAAACTGACCCAAGCCATGGGGGTGAGGGGAGTATGTAGGGGTGAGAGTTAGTGTGTGGCCTTTGCACTCTTTTTCTGGTGTTTAAATGCTTCTATAATTCGCGGGTCAGAAATGACCCATAAAATAATCCTTGTACCCTCATGGTGTACAGCCCACATGGAAACATAAACAAAAACAAAGTATCACTTTTTCTAATGACGCGGTCAATTTAGGAAAGTCATAAAATTTCAAATCGGAAGGAGATAGTTTACTGTATTTTTTTCTACAGCTAAACATGCTAGTGGGTCACTTTTGACCTGCAAGACAAAACCAGGGTTAAGTAATTTAAGGACAGATAATTTTATGCGATTTGATTCAAATTAAACACATCTTTCAAAAAGAGATGCTTGATGTCGTTCGGAGTTCTCCCAAGAAACTACTGCGCTCCGTTTATGCACATCCCATAAAATTAGTGTAATTTCGGAGGCTTCCTGAACGCACCACGGCATAACAGGATCCCCTGTCACTCTTCCTCCTCCCCTCAGTACTCCCATCTTCAGTCCCTCTACACCACGTCAACCAAGCAGCGCTTGCTGCGTGGTAACTTTTCTCGCACTGAGCTCTCTATCTGTCAGCGGGGCGTGAGCTGTGGCTGCAGCGCGGCGGATTTAACTCACCCGGCTGATCTTGGCAAAAAGAAAACCTTCATGAAGCTTCCCAGCAATTAAGACGTAAGAAACCGGACTATTTAACATTTAATTACAGTTTGAGTGTATTCTGTCTCCCTTCTGTTTCTCTACCCACACTCTTTCTTTTTTTCATCCGTTCTGTGCATAAATCACAGTGCATTTTTTATTTATTTACGTGCTTATTAGTATTGGTCAATTTCATGAATCCAACTGTTTGTAATATGTGCTTTGGACTTGCCCCTTGTGGGAAAATTAAAGTCATTTTAACTTTTAATTTTTGCAGTTTAAAAATTCTCAGAACTTTTCTGTATATTTCAACATTTTTATACTGCTTTTGTAGCGAAGGTTCTACGTTCTAAACTTGGGGCTGGTGGAATGTTTACACTCGCCGCTGTGTGTCGATCAGGACAAACAGAGGAGGGGATTTCATGTTTGTGAAGCTCTCTTTATTTGGTTGTTACAGCAGTAGTACAGGCTTGGAGTTGGAGATGTGTGGATGTGGAGGTGAGGTGATGTGGTCTAAATCACAACAGAAACTAAAGCCCACGTTAATTCACCTTACACATTATCACGTACAAGTTGCTGCAGTGACATCTGCTGGCCACAAACCAACTACACGTATATTGAATGCTACAACTGATAGCTAACTAGGCTAACCCACGTGGAGTTAGTAAAAGGTCGCAAACCGGCGACTCTTATGAATATAACATCAACATGTAATACAGACGGAACTACTAAATGAACTGCCTTGGTACATTTAACAGCAATTACTTACAGTAAGTCAAGAACGCACATCGACCACCGAAACCGTAAGCAGCAGCTGCGTGTCTCCACTCCCAGAGCTATAATGCTTCTGCAGCTGCTGAATGTGCAATAACGAACTCGCCACCGGGTGGCACACCTCCCTCTCCCTAGTCCAAAGTAATAAACACCGGAGCCTTTGTAACAGCTTTATTATTCCAAATCAACCTAGCCTATCAGTTTAGTTTTCTATGCGTTCTTGTTAGTGTGAAAGTCAGAAATTCCCCTGATTCCTTCTTGTTCCATGTAAAACTAATCAGTGGACTGTCAAAAAGCTCGCTCTAGGTGCCATGGCGTAGATGAGAAATAACAGCACACACCAGAGGGACAGAGCCTCTTGTGAAACTGGAGAATAGTCATTGTTTTGGTTGTAAAAAGCATGTTGGTCTGTGTTACGACCTGACTCGTGAGCCGTAACAAAAGCCAGAGAAACACGGCCATCAAATAAAGAATATGTTCTTTATTGAACAAATAAACAAAGCCAAACAGCGACAAGCGGGTATCCCCCTCGGTGGTCGATGGCATCTCTGAAATCAGTGATAACCAGAGAAGTTCTGCAAAAGAAAAGAAAGGTCAAACAAACAAAACATAACCAGAACAGGGTGGCCAGACAGGTAAGGGAAGAGCCACCTCTGTAGAGCCTTGCTGGGTGGAAAAGCCGACTCCCTTTTATAGCAATGAGCGCTGGTCCTGGCGAATCCTAGTCCCGCCCACTCTGCTCCGCCTCAGGACAAAACACAATAACTGACGGATCCCTCCACGTTAAGTGGAGGGGGACGTCACACCCCCACCCACAAAACACGGGTCCCCACAAGGGAACCCCGAAAAAAAAACCCCCAGATCTAAACTGTATTATGTTTTACAATACAGGGGCACGAGAAAGCGCATCAGCAACTACATTATCTCGCCCTTTTACGTACCGTATGTCCAAAGAAAAAGACTGCAAAAAGAGCAACCAGCGAACCAAACGCTGATTAGGACATTTTAGCGTCGTCAAAAATGTAAGCGGATTATGATCCGTATATACCACAATAGGAGCACCACCACCCAAGTAAACATCAAAGTGCTGCAAAGCCAGGATGAAGGCAAGCATCTCCTTTTCGATCACAGAATAATTTCATTGATCGTTTATTAAATTTTTTTGAAAAATAACTGACTGGCTTGCAATTTCCCAGGTCATCCACTTGTGTCAAAACTACACCTGCACCCACATAGCTGGCATCCACATGGAGCTGAAAAGGAGCATTCAAATGTGGGGCAGCCAAAACCGGAGCACAGCAGAGAAGCTGTTTCACCTGTTCAAACGCACGCTGACAAGAAGGAGACCAGTCAAACTTGGCCTCCTTCGACAGCAAGCTGGTTAATGGAGCTACTACCGAAGAAAAGTTTTTACAAAAACAACGATAATAACCAACCAGACCAAGAAAACGCATGAGATCTTTTTTTGTAACAGGAACAGGAAAGTCCTGTACTGCTTGCACCTTGGCTGCGACTGGGCGCACTTGACCTTGCCCAACTACATGGCCTAGATATGTCACGGTTGCTTTCGCAAATTCACACTTTGCCAGATTAATTGTAAGTCCTGCCCCCGCCAAGCGAGTAAACAAGTCGTGAATGCGCTCCATGTGTTGTTCCCAAGTATCAGAATAAATTACTACATCATCCAAATACACCGCGCAACCCGGCATATCACCCACCACATAATTCATTAATCGCTGAAAAGTAGCTGGTGCATTCCGGAGTCCAAATGGCATAACTGTGTATGAATACAACCCCGAAGGAGTAACAAACGCAGCTAACTCCCGTGCACGTTCTGTCCTTTAAAGAACTTGCCAGTAACCTTTAAGCAAGTCAAACCTGCTAACGAATTTAGCCGAACCAACCTGATCCACACAATCATCCATTCTGGGAAGCGGAAATGAATCAGGCTTTGTAACAGCATTCAATTTTCTATAGTCCGAACAAAAGCGAAATGTATTATCTGGCTTAGGAACCAGAATGCAAGGAGATGCCCAACTAGACGAAGATGGCTCAGCTATTCCATTTTCCAACATGTAGTTCACTTCTGCATCAAGACATTTTCGTTTCTCTATGTTTACCCGATAAAAATGTTGTTTTATCGGACTCGCTTGACCTACATCAATATCATGTTTCAGCAAAGTAGTACGCCCAGGAGTATCAGAAAACAAGCACGGGAAGCTATAAATCAACTCACTCAATTGTTTTGAATGATGTTCAGAAAGATGTGATAATAATACATCCAATTTCTGCAGCGACTCAGAGTTGGAAAGACGCCCCTGCGTCATGGCGCTGTCCAAGGTACCAGTCTCCTCCTTAGAAGAAGTGTCCAAATAAACCTCATTAATTGCACAAACTGGGCGTATGTGCTCAGGAGACTGATCTCGCGCATAGTAAGGCTTTAACAAATTCACGTGGCACAACTGCGTGTTTTTTCTGCGCTCAGGCGTTTCAATAAGATAATTCTGATCAGAGAGTCGCTTTAACACTGTATATGGGCCAGAAAACTTTGCTTGAAAAGGAGATGTAATAATGGGACACAGCGCCAAAACCTGATCCCCGGGCAAAAATGAGCGATCCACTGCTCGACGATCAAATAAAGATTTCATTTTCTGTTGGCTAACAGACAATTTTTCTTTAGCCAAATTCCGCGCTGCATACAGTCTATGCCTAAACCCATTTACGTAGTCAATCAAATTTTGGGGTGGTTCTGGTTCTTTCCACTCCGCTGCCACAGCTGCCAAGGGACCCTTAACAGTGTGTCCAAACACAAAACCTATACTCTCCTGAGTAACCTCCCGAGCAGCCAACATCAACCCATCCTCCCAATCCCTCCCAGTTCAATACAATAAGCGCGAAGCAATGACTTTAAAGTCTGATGGAAACGCTCCAATGCTCCTTGACTTTCTGCATGATAAGCCGTAGATCTATTGTGTTTAACACGAAGCTGTTTTAGCACCTGGCCAAAAAGACGTGAAGAAAAATTTGTGCCTTGATCCGACTGAATAGTCTGAGGAATACCAAATACAGATATGAACTGAGAAAGAGCACGCACCACAGATTTTGCTGTTATTGTACGTAATGGGTAAGCCGCCGGATATCGAGTACTTTGGCACATAACTGTCAACAAATAGCAAGCCCCAGATCGCGACCTTGGCAAAGAACCCACACAATCAACAATTAGGTGCTCAAACGGTTCTGTTGCAACAGGGATGGGTAGTAAAGGAATGGGTTTCAAAGTTTGGTTAGGCTTTGCAGTTAGCTGACAGAGATGACATGTCCTAACATAGGAGGAAATATCCCTCTTCAGACGAGGCCAAAAAAACTGTCTAAGGACTCGGTCGTATGTTTTTTTAACACCAGCGTGCCCAGACTCATCATGTGCTACTTTCAACAGTGCCTCACGATATTTAGAGGGAACTACTACTTGAAACACAGCATGTTCCACGGAACCAAAATGTGGCACCCATCTTCTTATTAACACCGAGTTTCGAAGAAAATACGCACCTTCGTGGTCTGAAACAGCACCCTCTGGACGAACTTGCTGAAATAGTTCTTTTAATGAGAAATCTGCACGTTGTTCCGTTATCAAATCAGTACGAGTGACAGGAAATGGGAAATCAGCGAGAGGCAAAAAGAAATCGTGATCTTTATTTTCATTTTGTGCTTCTTTCTCACTGTTCACCCGAGAGCGCGACATAGCACGAGTCACAGCACAAGCTGTGAAAACATTCGAAAATTCAGGCTCGCTCTCCTCCCGTCGACTCAACTTTTGAGACTCCGGCTCGCTGCCAACTGAAGGTGTGGGTGATTCATCTGTCCACATGCTGGAACCCGCTAGATCATTACCCAAAATGACCAAAACCCCGTCAATAGGCAACGCAGGCCGCACCGCTAGCAAAGCCTCTCCACAAAAAAGCTGGCACTCCAAAAACACCCTGTGGAGAGGAACCAACAAAATATTCAAACCCATATCCCTCACAGAAATACAGTTGTCCATCTTAGCGTGCTCAGGGAGATGCAATACATCCGCCTGAATAAAAGAATTACACGCACCAGTGTCTCTAAGTACTTTCACAGGTATTTTCATTTCAGTTTTTGCCAATGATACGTAACCATCTCTTATAAATGGTAAATATGATTTCAAAGGCTCTATGAGCGGTGATTCCTTTCGTTTCTCTACACCTGTAAACACAGGTGCCACTAAACCAGCGCCCTCTGGCCTAGACTGAAATGTTGGAGCTCTGGACTTAAATAGATGGCAATCCATTTTCCAATGACCACGCTTATGGCAATAGTTACACCGATCATTATTATCAAAAGAACAAGGAGGTGTAACTTCCACCTTACGCATTGCAGTAGGGCGGCAAAATTTATCGCTTCGCCCAGTGTCCCCTTTGCCACCGCTCCCTGTTTGAAACTGGGACTTGTGGGTCAACACGTAATCATCCGCGAGCGCCGCGGCTGCAGCTGCAGTCTGAGCTTTCTGTTCACAAATATAAGTTGCAACCACCTCAGGAACTGAGTTCTTAAGTTGTTCCAAAACAACAAGGTCACATAGCTGCTCAAAGGTTTTAACTTGTGCTGCCGCGCACCATCGCATAAAATGCATTGTAATATCTCTGGCAAATTCCAGATAACTCTGCTCAGAGGTTCTCCTACAAGTCCTAAACCTCTGCCGATATGCCTCAGGCACTAACTCATAAGTTTTTAAAACAGCAGCTTTCACCTTAGCATACTCATGGCAATCAGAGTCAGACAACATAGAAAAAACTTCTTGAGCACGCCCCACAAGCACACACTGCAACAATAGCACACGTGCAGAATCAGACCAGCTGCGCGCCTCAGCCACACGCTCAAAAATCACAAAAAACAAATCTGGATCAAGTTCATTAAATTTAGGCAATAAACGTAAATTACCAATAACATCAAATTCCATATCCGCACCATCCAAAGCAACTGAAGGAGAACGAGAGGCTCTAGACACGACACCCTGTTTAGCCAAATCTAACCGTGTCTTTTCGATCTCCAACCTAGTATGCTCTGCCTCCAGTTGTACTTTCATTTTGAATTTATCGTGCTCAAACTGCAACAACAGTAATTCCCTATGCTGCTCAAATGTCAAACCAGGGGGTAAAACAGCAGGTTTAGATGAAGTAATTTCCCCAACTGACTTGTGTAAAACGTCCTTTTCAACTAAATTTGCAACCAAAATGGACTTCACGTTCTCTTTAGACCGTCGGCCATCAATTTCCACACCGTAGTGTTTCCCAATTTCGAATAACTGCTCTTTTGAGCAATCTTCCAAAAACTCCTCTGAGGGAGAATCAAAAAATCCAGAGAGAGAAGTCATGATCACTTATAATACCAGCACTCAAACAATAATCAGGGAAAAGCGCTAAATCGTGTACACAATAGGCAGACTGAGGAATCCCCACTACCCTTGTCTATATGCAAAACTTAATCAACAACTGATCCCTAGTCTTCACGCTTTTTGGCAGCGGGTTGTTATGCACCTTAAACCAGCGGGCCAGAAAGGAAATCTATACAGATCGCCTGACTAGAATCCCCTGGACGTGCTCCCGAGATAACTATAAACAGTTAACACTAACCACCTAGAAGCGACACTACCAAGACAACGACCAGATGAAGCCCAAAGGAGCCACACCTCTATCGCCTATCAGAGGACCAAAGCTGCAAACAGGTGCACACGATCAACACTCAACACACTGATTACAGAAGAAAATCCAAAAACCAAACTCAAACAAAAAACAACAAACTATCCAAGCGCAACCGAATTCAACTAATGACGAGCCCCCATTTTGTTACGACCTGACTCGTGAGCCATAACAAAAGCCAGAGAAACACGGCCATCAAATAAAGAATATGTTCTTTATTGAACAACCCAAACAAATAAACAAAGCCAAACGGCGACAAGCGGGTATCCCCCTCGGTGGTCGATGGCATCTCTGAAATCAGTGATAACCGGAGAAGTTCTGCAAAAGAAAAGAAAGGTCAAACAAACAAAACATAACCAGAACAGGGTGGCCAGACAGGTAAGGGAAGAGCCACCTCTGTAGAGCCTTGCTGGGTGGAAAAGCCGACTCCCTTTTATAGCGATGACGCGCTGGTCCTGGCGAATCCTAGTCCCGCCCACTCTGCTCCGCCTCAGGACAAAACACAATAACTGAGGGATCCCTCCACGTTAAGTGGAGGGGGACGTCACAGTCTGCAATGGTTAAGTAGAAGAAAATTCCTTGTGGATTGTTTTGTGACAACTGAGCAGTTAGAGCTGCCACACACTGAATTTGAAACCGCATGTGATCAGCAATAGTTGGATGCAGACAGATGCTTTTCTTTACACGCAGTGACAGACACCTCGACTTGCAGAGGAAATTGTGTTAGAACAGCACTTCCAAAACACACATTTATGTTCTTAGACATAAATCAACAATAAGCTGGTTGCCTGTATCTGCAAGGGCAACTTTGTTCTATAACAACGGGTGAGTAAATGTGAATGGGTGTGTCATTGTAATTTTATTTCTTAACAACTATCTGACTCAATGACTACAGCTTCAGTCATGAATAAATGCAGATCTTTATCTACTGTGGATCTCTGCACAGAGAGGGTTTACTGAGATGACAGGTTAAAACCAACTCACTCCTTTCTGTTTTGATATGACTTGTTGATAATGTGACTCATTATTTAGTCATAGGTGGAGAAAACTCACAAAGGATTGTCTTCCCATTTCATAAACTAAGCACATCACTTTGAACATTCCTTTTTTTTTGTAAGAACAGCGTCTGGCCAAAGTGCTGTACAATAAAGACATGACTAGGAGAGGACAGGTAAAACAAACAAAAAAGTAAAAATAAAAATGCATAAATTCACATGTAACTCAAGTTGTGTCATATACCCGAAAGTAAATGTTGGTTTCTAAATGAGAACCTCCAAAAAATCTATAATCTCAATCTCTCTATATAGAAATGGGGCATTACAAAAATATCCCCATGCATAGGGTATGTTTACATAAGCTTTATTTATTTATTTAAATTTTTTTTTTTGTGGTTGTATTTTTTTGTTTTTTGTTTTACAACTTAAAAAGTAGCATCAAAATCCATGTTGCTCTGTGATGCATTTATATATGAAAATGGTAGCAAGAAATCTATCGACTGTTTTCTGTTATTGGGACTTTGGCGACTATCGTATGAAGGCTCGGTGGGAGCACCCTCAATTTTGTTGTGCCTCCAAAATATCAAAAGATTAAAAAAAATAATAGTAATAAGAATCTATAATAACAATAACGACTATTGTATTCTAACAGAGTGTCAAAGTTTGTACATCTGTTCTCTTAAAAAACTGTTTTTCTTATTACGCACATACTTTTCTTAACCAAATGCATACAATAAATTCAATCTGCAGTTATGTCCCAGAAATAACATTCTGTTGCTCAATTAAGACACAGTGGTATTTGATCTGTTTGGCAGAAATTTTTTACTCCTGTTTATACCGTGACTCTTACTGTGATCAGATTAAACCTGTGTAGGAAGTGTTGAAAATCGGCTAGGAGTGCTATTACAGGGGTGTCAAATTCCAATCTCAACAGTGTGAGAAAGTTTACCAGTCTGTTTTAGGATGAGTCATATGAATTATGATGTTTACCTAAGTCTCTGAGTAGATTCCTGCACACGTTTATATATATTGGGTCAAATTCAATTGACCCAAACCAGAATTAATAGGAAAAGTTGATAAACCATTTGGAGGCACCCAAACATTTACCTATCAGAACAATATGGGTTGTTCTGATAGGTAAATGTACTTTAAAAATTTGCTCCTGACCTAACTGTCTGCTGGCTACACATTGATCTCTATAAATTGTCTCTATAAGGTGAAGCTTACCCTAATTAAGTTCCCATCTTTTATGTTGTCACAAGCTGAGGACATCTCAAAGAGCTCTGTCCAATCCATCGTCTAAAAATAGCAAAAGTAGAGTGCAAACCTGCCAAGATATGAGCATCCACCCAACCTGACAGGGTGTGCAAGGAAATTGCTAAGAAGTAATACATCGAGGAGTCCTAACTCTGGAGGAGCAGTAGAGATCCTTAGCTCAGATTGAAGAATCTGTTGACACAACTGTTAGTCAAGAAGGCCGTAAATCTGACTTTTATAACAGAGTGACAAGACGACGCTTAAGTTTGACCAAAGTGTTGTACGGAGAATAGAAAAGGACAGATTTTTCCAGCTGTGGGTAAACCTTAATTGTTTGCAGTTTGCCATAGGCCATGTAGGGAACACAGTGAACATGCTAAAAGGTCATCTGGTTAGATGAGACCAAAATGTAACTTCATGGCTTGGATGCTATGTGTGACGGAAAGCTAATACTGCACTTCGCCCTGAACACACCATTCCTTAAAAACTGGGGTAGTTAATGGTCCCACAAATGCATTTTAGGACCAAAGAAAATTAATCCTTTTGAACTGTTGCCTCCAGATTGTTTCCTTCAGCTGAAGAGTCTTTAAATACAGACAGGCTTTTTGCTAGTTTTAGGCAATATCATGTTACGCTTGCTGTTTTATCTTTTCTTTTAGTGTTTTATCTCCTGTTTTTTATGCTTATTTTTATTGTAAAGGTTTGTGGTTTTTGACATGTGAAAGGTTCTACATAAAGTTTACGTGCTTGCTTAATTTTCTCAGACAGGAAATCTGGACAGAGTTTATAGGAGGATCAATAGAGCTAAATACAGGGCAATGTTGAAAAATAGCTTCTTATAGACTGCAAAACACTTAAGACTGGGGTGGAGGTTCTCTTTCCAAGATGACAGCAACCCCAAACTAACAGCCAGAGCTATGATGAAATCGTATAAATCAAAGCATTTTCATGTCTTGACCCAGTCAAAGACCTTCTAGTCAGTCCAGTTTTGAATCTGGCATCCAACTTGACTGAATGTGAGCAGTTTTACAAAGAACTGGTAAAAAAATGACAGTTTCCAGGAGTTCAAAGATTGACACATAACCCATAGCTGTAATTGTAAAGGATTTCATCATATTTTTATTTCGAAAAATAAAATGGAAAACTATGATGTAATGTGAAAAGATTTAATGTGTTTGACACAACCGCTTAAATTTGCATTGAATTGTGTTATCTTCACACAATTCAAAATAATTGTACATACACATACTTGTATATGTGGAAGTTTTTCTCAATTAAGACATTGTGTATAGTTTTTATCTGGATTATGCTTTTTTTTATAGAGAACGTCTAGCAGAAATTAGCGCTATGACACCAGAAATTAGAGCCCTGGTGGTTCTCTGCTTAGAATAGTTCTCTGAGTCGTGCTTGAGATGTGGCACAGACGTTATCAAAAATCCAGATTTTTTGTGGCAGCTTTGACAGTGAGAACGTTTAAGCTTCAAAACAGTATGTGTTTCTTATTTCCGGTTCTCGGAAACCATTTGCCTGAATGTTTTAGGCGTGTCTCTTCTACCACACACCTGAGTTGAATTAGTAGGTGATTTACAGGCTTCTGCAGTACTAGATAGCATGTAGAGCAAATTATGCAATCATTTGAATGAGATGTTTTGGAATGATGTTCTAATCCCTAGATTATATTCTTTCCTACAAAGTTATGGCACTTGAAATTTAAACTTGAAAAAACCATGACAGGTACAAACATTCTGTCTTCTCTTCTGAACAGAACACATATTTTTCTGCAGCATATAATTCCAGGAATTTGAATGCCGGTAAGTTGACCAGACACATTTTAAGTTGGGGAGAAAATAATAATTCACCTTCCTAAAACCATAAAGCATCACATTCCAAAATTTCAGCTTGTCCACTCAGCCAACTCTTTCCTGCTCCAGCTTCTTTATGATGCTGGGTTTTCTTTTGGCCACGTCAAGATACCAAGTTTGCATTTGAGATCAATGTTAAAAATAAGCTGTTGGCTCAGCATTGTCCTTCCTGTCATAACAACATTGTGAAATTCAGAGGTCTACAAAAAGAACAAAGTTTACTGAAGTGTTGTGATAAGTTCCTTTCATGCAGCACCACGAGCAGAACATGCTAGGCAGGCATCTCTTCAGCTGAAGAAGAAACATAACTAAATCTGAAGTCTTGTAATACTTTCCTCATAAAAGAAGCTGAATTGTAAAGACTACGGTGATTTTTATTAATTTTTTTTGTGGTCAGCCTTGATTTGTAACTGTACCGAAGTCTAAAGATGACTGAACTTGGCATCGTCTTTCTTGGCAGCACAACACAGAGGAATCTTACACTTTAAATTACTGCCTGTATTAGCAGGAGTTTACAAGCATACACTTGATTTAAAATGAATCATTACAATATCTGAGTAAATGCAGGTTTCCTGGTACAGTGTTGATCACCGTGGCACACCTGTTCGTCTGTTTTCCTATTAATGATTGCTCTTAAGTAACTGTTCCAGCTTGTGTGTCTTTCCAGGACTTGGTCCGTAATGTTGACAGTCCTGGTCCACGTGCTCCTGATGCTGCTTGGTGAGTTTCCAGTTTCCAGTGTTATGTTGTTGGATGTTTTCTTAAATCTTATTTGTGTTTTTTGAATGAAGAACTCCGCACTTATATGTGGAGTACAGAAGTCAGAATCGGCATTCACCATTTTTAAGATTTGATCTTATATTGAAACATCATGTCTAAAATAACCATGTGTTTTTTGCATTCAGTCACATCAGAACCCTTAGTAACAGGGTCACACCTCTGCTACATCTTATAATGATGTGGTCTTATGGTTTAAGTTTAGCAAGAGAGAGGATTTTAGCAATCATTCATTATCTGGTAAAATAGACCAACTGGATTCTCGGGGTTAGATTGCACCATTTATCATCTGAATTATTTTCTTATAAAATGAATCATGTTTTATGTCTTCAATTCTTCAAACTTGGCTGTTTTGAAGAAAAAAAAAAACTCTTTACAGATTTCCTCTGTTCAGTCTGACTGAATTTGGGCTTCTCTGTAAAGAACAAACAATAATTTTATTCTCCAGATGTGCAAAACTACTTGATAACGAAATGGATGTGCTAACATACATATGAAACTGAACATTGAAAAAATTAAGGGGTGCTGTGGTGGCGCAAGGGCAAAGCACAACCCACGTACTGAGGCTTTAGTCGTCATGCCGGTGATCGCATGATCGACTCCTGGTCTGGCGACATTTGCCGCATGTCTTTCCCCTTTTCTCATTACCGTCTTTCCTGTCAAACTACTTTCAAATAAAGGCCACTAGAACCAAGAAAACCTTTAAAAAGACACACAAAAAGTATTATACTTTTTTTTTACCATGAAAAATTGAAGAATCAACTTGAACTTTAAACAAGATTTCAGTGAGAAGTAAATGTAGAACTACTTTGTGGTCAACAATGTGACATGAGTGAGTG
This sequence comes from Xiphophorus hellerii, assembly GCF_003331165.1. Lineage (NCBI taxonomy): Eukaryota > Metazoa > Chordata > Actinopteri > Cyprinodontiformes > Poeciliidae > Xiphophorus > Xiphophorus hellerii. The sequence goes on from NC_045680.1 coordinate 3,623,355, forward strand.
GTAATAATGGTTTTTATTCAATTGACAGGATGAAAAAAACATCACACTCTGTTCTTCAAAATGACTCATCTTGCAACCTGTGTTTTGCCCATTTGAATCCTCTTGCTGTTCATCTCAGTCGTTGGGCTAGACACTTGTCACACTGCCCCAGGGCAGCTGTGGCTACAATGTATCTTCCCAACATCAGGGTGTGAATGACTGAATGAAGCATAAAGTCTTTTGGACTGGATAAAATGCTATACAAAATACAAGCCGTTCCCCAATCATTTAGAAATAAAACTTATATGTATGGCATGACAGAAATACAATGTTTGGAAATATGTTGGAGATGAAATGAAAATAAGTATACAGACAAATTCTAAAACTGTCTTTGATTTCAGTTTACATATTCTTTACTAATAGAATTTGACATAGGTTATACAATAAATAAAAATATATACCTTGACCTTTTGAGATGACCTAATCTTTTAAAATATAAAAAGCCACCAACTATTATTTTTTTGAAAACGGTTGACCCTTTTTTCTCTCCTTTCTCTCTGTGTTTAGCTGTTCAGTGTTTGCGACCTGGAGCTCCCGTTCATTCAGGCGCCCTGGACGTCCCCTGGCAGGATGAGGTGTGCTGTGACTCACCTACTGCCAACGCTTATATAGAAGAAGGGACAAGTCAGTCTGATTTAAACCTCCCACTGTCTCCACGCTGCAAATTTAGGAGCTCCTCAGCTGAATCAAAACCTCTAGTCTCTCTAGGCGGTAAGAGTTTATGTTCAAAATATTGTCTGTTTGTGTGGCAGTGAGTGAAATGTTCCAGTAAGAGTATATGATGCCATGGACTTAACAAGGCTCACAGCATCAGGCTCTCCACTGTGCATAACAGTAGGCTTGAAGTATTTTTTACATGTATTTATTGACTGTTTAACACCAAGCCTACCTCAGGTGTTATTTTAATCTCATCTGGCCACAGCACACAGTTGTACGTACCCTCCTCCATGAACACAAACCCAAATAACCACAAGTAATGTTAACTTCTTCTTTTCTACACATTCATTCTTTATTCATGTCAAACCCTCATAAAATTACTAAAAAGCTCAATTTTAATCTGATCTGACCAAACAATATGTTTCAGTTAAAGCCCCAGTATCATTTAATAAATTCCACATCTTTCTATTCGTGATAGTAAGACAAAAAAAGGCATGGCTCCCAAACAATTTGTCAGCAAAGAGTGGATTAGCAAAAATATTCTCAGTGGAACATTTTACAACTGCTAAAAAAAAAAATGCATTTATTGCAAAGTTTGTACCAAGGCTGTAAGAAAGTTTAGAAAATGATGAAAGTGAGTTCACAATTTAAAAGAAATTATCTTGTGAAGAGAAACTATCTTGTTGTTCTGTTTCTGACTGCAACATCAAAGTGTGGTGTGATCAACATGCTGTGCTGGCAGGCACAGGCAGGTTTTGGATGATTATATGTTGAACAGACTTAACTAGCAAGTCAAATGACTCTTTTTTTAGACTTTGATTGAAATGTTCCAAACATCAACCTGACATGACCTCTCTGGACTATTACTTGTTCTTTCTTTAGGTCTGTAGTAAAAAAAAAAAAAAAGTAAAATAAAATAAATACATTTACACTGAAAGCACTGTTTGGTTGCTTGCAGTGTAGAGGAGATAGGAAGGTTCAGTGAGTTTACACAAGAGACAGGAATCCATTCAGTTGAGTCATAATTATGAAATACTCAGCTCATTTTGCATGTGGTGGTGGAGAAGCTTGTGGGTTTTCTTCACGTCGATCTGTAAAAAGCCGTGATGCTCAAGAGCTCGGAGTTTAATGGGGAACAATTAAAGCCTCTCATTGTGTGTCTACATGCTTCCTCAGACCCGTAAACGGTTTGTGCTAACAGGTGAACTTACACACCAGGAACAGGGATCACAGGAGAGAATTTACCAGGAGTCAAGATCCCATCTTTACATAATGTACATCTAAGCATTAATAAAATCTGCTGCTTAGATGAAAGCAGCTGGTTAAAATGTTAATGGTTAAAATGTCAATGTTACAGCTTTTTAAAAGTTGAAAGTTCCCATCTATGTTCCCTGGAGAATGTAGATCCTTTCCTATGTTTCCAAATCCTGCATGTTTAATAACAAAGGTTAAAAGCTGAAAAGAAAAACATTTCTGTGTTCCGGCATGTCTTGACATCTCTTTGTTTTAAGCACTTCATCCACAGGAGTTGACTTTGTCTTAGTTACAATGTTAGTGTCCCAACTGCACTAAATGTAAGACTTGTACTTACGTTTAATGTGAGAAAAGACTCATATTTCTATGTAAGGTTTAGATGTATTGCAAATTGGACAAATACATCAACTTTTATCAGGATAGGATTACTATGTACAGTTTGTTATTATATAAATGTGCAAACATTTTTGGCTTAAGCCTTAGAATCAGTCAAAAGTCATAGTATTGAGTCACCACCTGACTGAGCCTTCTCTATGGATATTTGCTGTATCTGCAATTATCATTCAGCTGGCAACAAGTTATTTAATGTTGGTACGCTGAGTAACTTCTCATTTCTTCTCAGATTTCAACATGTTTGCTGTTTTTTTTAAGAAATCTTCATCTGCAGGTCACAAAGGGGTAATATGCAAATGTGGTTTCTTGTCAGGCACTTGTTTGGACATACTGTGCAGATTTGATGAACCCTGGTCAAATTTAACTTGTGATCTTAAGTTCAGTGGCCTGTCATCTGGTATAACGAAGCCCAGTTATTTGGCAGTCAGCCTCCAGCAGATGTAAGTATAAACTTGTGTTCTGGTTTTGAGAGTGCCTGAATGTGTACTTGTTTGTGGTTGAGGGTTTCCTGACTGCTCACAGCTGTTTACTTTGGTCAGTGATGGGGAAGATGTGAGGTATAACACTGGTTTCAGGCTTCTATAGTGGCGTGAACAAAGAAACTAAATCACTGCACAGTTAACCAACCTCATACAGCGTGGGATATGATGCACAGCTGCTAAGAGTGCTATTTTATTTTTATTTTCTTTCATTTTTAAAACATTTCAAATTACTCACAGCAAGGAAGCTTTTTTTGTTGTCACATGATTTGAAATGTTCCTATCAAAATTAACTTTTTTTCATGTATTTGCCACCTGTCAGGCTTACGAGAACATTTAGTTTGTAACATGTTCAACTTTCTTTGATCAAAGTCCTCATAATAAAATTTGCTCCTCTCTCCAGTTCTCTGGAAAACGACACAGAGTTCCATGCGTCTGAACATAAGGCTGTGTGTGACGCAGAGGATTCACTCATGTGCTCAATTCATCTCAATTCAACAAGAATCTTTGCTGTTCGGCTAACGGTCAATGTCTCCAATGTTTTGGCTCCACCAGTTTTGCTGAGAATTTCTCCCAGATCTGGTAAGAAAAACAAATAAACAAAAAGTGTGTTGTATCATTTGTTTGACAGATGAATGTTTTTTAACTAATACTGGTTTAGATTCAGTGAATGGGATAAGGTTCATTTTTTTAATCAGTAAACAAAATGACACACTAAACCACACCAATCAGGTAAACATTATGACCCGTAGCTTAATATTTCGATAGACCACTGTTTTCCTACCAGAATAGCACCAACTCATCAAGGGATGGACTCCACTTCTTTGGCATTTTGGGCTTCAGCAGCTTGTCTTTTTGATCAGGTCACAGGGCACAGCCTCTGATCCCCACATACACACACAGAGTCACTTTTCCCACTTTGGACCACCTTAGATCGTAAGCATTGAAATGAGTCCCAGCTATTTTTCTTGCTTCTAACACATCAACTTTGAGAACAAAAAAAAAATCAATCATGCTTTAGTTCTTCCACTTGAAAAAGGGATAATCAGTGTTATTCACAGTAAAGTTTCAGGGTCTTCAGAAGATGATAAAAGTATGTGTATGTCAGTGATCTAAGTATGTGGATTCTATATATTATCTCTTTACCACTTAGTTTTAATCAAGGGGAGCTGCACAGTGCTTGTGTGTTTGTCCAACCTGACAATTGCAAAATTTGAATCCTTTACCAATTGGTAATTAATAAGATTTTCATGGGACTTATTTTATCTGAAGGGGTTGATGTACTGAGTAGACTCTCTTTGTATAATGGAAAGTTGAGAAATCGTGCCTCGAAGCAGAAGCGTACTTAAAAACTAAAGCTCATTCTTGCTATTTTGAATGTACAACCATGTTTCTTTATGTTCATTACTGTAAAGGATCAAAGCAGGATGTTCCCAGCAATGATCCTTTTTCAAAGGTCAAGAGCTTCGAGGTTATGTTCCAAGCTTAAACCTTTTGTGTTTGGACTGCTGATGTTTTTTCTTGTTTAGCATTCACCCTATAAGCACTGAATCAGGACAGATAAAGTTGCAGGCGTGATTGGAATACAGCTCATAGCTGCCAGGTGATAGCCTTGGGCATTTCCAAGTGCATGGCCACAATGAAGCGGTGAGATCTACACAGTGATAAACAAAGACTTAACATGCACTGTTTGTGCAAGCAGTCAGCTTCAATTATATATATATATATATATATATATATATATATATATATATACATATAAGTGTGTATTAAATATTAAATGTATTATATATTAAAACAATTTCTTTTTAAAGATTTTACAGACTAAGCAGCTTATAGTTTTTTGTTGAACCTTAATCAGAAAATACATATACTGGTTCTCTGCATATTAAAGCATAAACAGTGTTTTTGATAGTGCAAGGATGAAATTCACCCTCTTGATGTTGTCCAATTTGGTGGTTTTAGGATAGATAATCCAAAATTGTGCACTTTTGTTAAGCTTGACATACCTGACTAAAGCAGCAAGTCTTAGTACAACATTCAACTACCTTTTAGGTAGTTGATGCGCCAAACACTAATTCAGCAACTCAGGACTGAGCATCACAATACAACCTTCATCTTTCTACTTTATAACTTATTAAGTATTTGCGGCTGCAGTAAACTAGATTGAGAATTAAAAACAAATCTTGATGCCTATTCATCCAGGTGCTGGTGTCTAGCTCAATCTGGATATCTTTACCTATAAAATGTCTATATGTTTTGAACAAGTTTGGATACTTTGCTTTCAGTATTGCATATTTCATGTTTTTCTAATGTTTTGCAGACCTAATGCTGATATATGTATTTTACTGCCTCTGTGATCTTTGACTACTTCTTTTTATTGTCTGTGACAATACTTTTCTTCTGCTTTTTAGTAAATATCACTTGATTAAAGTGCAGAAAATTACCATCAGTAAACAAAACACATTTCTCACTCCCACCATTTTACCACTTTTGTTTTTATCAACATGCCCTCTGCTGAAACCCCCCCATCATGCCTTTTAAATATATGTGGAATGTTGTCATGGAAACAAATGCTTAGCTTAGGCCTATGGGTGAGTGATTTTTTCCCCCCTGTGCCTTATTAAAAGCCTGTTGAATTAGCTATTACTACAGCAGAATAAATGAGACAAACAACTGCTGCATGGCACACAGTATGCAGATTCTGTGAAATTAGGATTATTAAAATATGAGGGACAAAAGTCTCATGTGGAGCTGAATTATCCTGCATTTGAGAAGGCAATAACATTGCATCTACTAAGCTTGCATGTAAAAATGAACCTGTTGGGTGAAAAAGGGCTTTCCCATTACTAATATTTGAGTTGTCTGGAGAAGACACACTAGTTATTTGTTAAACTCAAAGTCCATGTCAATATACAGTGAGTCTCAAATGTGTAAACACCTAGCAACCATTTACTGCTAGGTTTTTGTGATCTGAAACATTTTCCACCATGAATGTGACAGCTATCCTTTATAATCAACTAAAAATGTATAAAAAAAGATGGGAAAAAAACAAACAGAAATGAAATTATATATACAGTGAAAAATAGTTTTAGTTTTGAATAGGACTATATGTGTTTACATGTTTATATGTATTTCATAGTAAGGTGTTTGGAATATGTTGATTTAAATGTAATTGATATTGTCAATGCAGTATTCAGCAATAGTTTTTCTATTGAATATTTGAATATTTTTGATGTTGTGCATGTCTGCTTTGTGTGACAATGGGATTTTTATTTATTTATTATGTCAGTGTACGCAGAACTGTGAGTGTGGAAATACGAGGCACTTGCTCTCTAAATTCAAATCCAACCTTTGAATAATGTGAAGCCGAGTTATTCGGCCTCATGAAGTTGTTTATTCAAAGCATTGTGTTTAGCGTGCGTGCACTGATTCTTAAATGCTAAAAGATAATAGCAAGTCTTTCTTGTTAGTACAGCAATATAGGACATTGCCAGCATTTTTGTTTGGATTTCGAAACAGCAGTAGTTTGGCTTTTTATCTAGCCCTACATAACTGTACATCAACATATATAGATTTGAATTTATGCAAAGTTCATGAAGCCTTGCATAAAACATATTTGTGCATTTCTTCAGCATTATTGTTTTCTAGTCTTCTAACTTTTGCTTTATATCTACATTTTCAGAACCATCTTTTAACCAAACATAATTAAATGTAACCTAGATTACTTAAAATTTAGATGAAAGTACATTCTTTACAGATGCTTTCATCTTTATTTTCCAAGGATCGCTTTGACTACAAATAAGATATTTTTCACTGCACATGAATAATCATAAACACCTGTAATTAGTAGAGATTATTCAGTTTGTTATACTTTATTCTACTTTTCAAATCTTAAAAGAAAATTGAATTGTCTTGTTCTTTTTACTATATTGTCCAATGTAATTGTAAATGTAATTTGGTAACAATTATGACATCTTTGTACAGATACTCTTTCATAGAGTTTTCAACATTATGCTCTTTATATACTTATTTATTTTACAGTGAAACCAAGTCCCCCATTCAACCTGTCATACATTCAGACTGTGGAGGGAGATCTCATTTTCAGGTGGAAAGAGCCATTAGACTTTAGTGATAATTTACTGGCCTATGAAATCCGATATTCCCATGAAAATACCAAGAAGAACACCCACAAAAACTGGCAGGTGGGTAGTCGTTTGGTGAAATGTAGTTTTACATGGATGCATGTCCTTGATCATCCTCTCTACTTTTTTCCAGGTGGTGTCTGCACTTGAACAGCCCAATGTTTCACTGGAGTTGAAACCCTTACTGAAGTACACCATCCAGGTCCGCTGCACCACCCAAACTCAGCCTGTACTGTGGAGCGACTGGAGCGATCCCTACCATATTTACCTGAACAGTGAGGACTGCTAGTTTTTTTTCTCTAGATTAGTTTCATTTTACAATACTTTTTATTAATTTTTTTCCTTAAGCATTCATATCCCTTGAACTTTTCGAGTTATGTTGGAACCAAAACTAGTAATTCTGACTGTTGGGATCTGAAATGCCCGCACTTTGTTTCCAATTCTGTTTTTGTCATTTAAAGAAACAACCCTTAGGTACAGGCAAGTGACTAAGGGCTTGTGGTGTGACTTGAACTTGCTTTTTAAAACTAAAATAAAAAATTTGTTTGGCTCCAGCAGTCTCTGGGGATGTTGATGTCCATGTGAAGCAGTCAAAATGCATCAACTGACCATATGTCATCATTTATTATGTAATTTCTGAACTATTGCTTATTACCTGGAGCATTTTAAGAAAGATTTTAATCATTCAGAAGCATTTCACAGTGTCATGCACTCTACACCATGTATAATAGATTTATCTTGGCATTTGTATTTATGTTGCATCAATGTTTTGGTGCACATACCTGGTTGATGTGCAATCAGTTGAATTACTGCAATTGGAGACAACAGGTAAAATGTTAAATGCAACTGCTTAACTCAATGTCTGAAGAGCCATAAACATAAAAAATACCAGTATATGTTTTACTAGAGGAAAACTACTGCCTTGTGCTGTAGTGGAGTAAATGAACATGTTTCATGTAGACACAGAACTCTATACACCCCATATTGAGTTGCTATGCAGCAGAGTTAATGCTTTGCGTCATTATATCATGTTATTTCATGTTTACTGCCACTCGGCTCAACAGATGTTTGACAACACTTAAAGATATCAACACAAACAACAGGTGTATCATGCAAATCATAATTCTCAGTCAGTACAAAGCAAAGCAAAACAAAACAGAAGACTGACAATGTGATGACAGATCTGTATCAGTTGTCTGTAGAACAACAACCACAGGCAGGTGTGGCAGGGAATCCAGTACTTCATCAATTACCGGGTCAACCTAGCGGCTGCAGCCTGCCTACATGGAGAGAGCTGAACATCATCTTTAACTTTTTCTGAGGAAAGGCTAACAAAGGCTACACAACATTGAACAACCCACAGCAACAGGACCCTCCTTGTAGAGGAGCATGAGATGAGTCTTTAGATTCTTCAACCGCTTACTTGCTCTGACTGCTGCTCCTTTCTGCCTGAAATCCCACACCGATCCCTTACCTAAGAAACTAAACATTTCTGGATTCAATGACTACAAATCAAAGGGGATGAAGTGTTTTAAAAAACTGGTCTGGGATCGTATTACAGCAAGTCCTCCAAAAACTCTGTTCATCCTCACTAAAATGACTGGAGAAGCTCACTTTATTCCCGCTAGAACCACTGACCGACAGGAGATATGAGCGAATTAAGCTCTTTTCTTATAAAGTGTCCTGACATTTGTCAAAAGTTCTCTGGGGTGCTGTGGTCGCACAGGGGTTAAGAACAACCCACATAAGACCAGTACTAAGCGCTCAAGGACTAAGCCTTAGGACTAAGCACAAGCACTTAGTCCTTGATGCGGCTGTCGCAGGTTTGATTCCTGGCCTGGTAACCTTTGCCGCATGTCTTCCCCCTTCTCTCATTACACACTTTCCTGTCAATTCACTATCAAATAAAGGCCACTAGAGCCAATAAAACCTTTAAAAAAAGTTCTCTAATCTACTTAGTTCTTGAATTCACCAATTAATTGTTCCATTACATGACAACTGTGGCTTTTCCAGACTCCATACTTTCCATAATGCTGTTGAAATCTGTAAATCCATTGGGAATTTATATGCATGCATAATAAACAAACATAGAAATTCTGAATTTCCTTTTCTTGACATGTAAAATGTGTAACAGCTTGTATTAGTTCACATTTTCAGGGCAAAATTACACTTATAAAAAGCTTAAAATATATATATTTTACATTTTTCCCTGTGTGCAGAAGTGAGCTACATCCCTCAAAAGGTAGTGGCGAGAGCTGGTGATAATGTAACGGTTTATTGTGTGCTAAACGGCCAGAGCGCCAACGCAAATACGGCCATGTGGTCCCTCAACCAAATGGTGCCGCTTGATCCCAGTTTGTATCATCCTGTCAACCAGCGGGTAAGAAAAAGCACTCTGTATCAAATTCTTTAAAGGTTGGATTTATTTATGTTTTTTACTATTTAAACAACACAGTCTGAACATGACATGTATCTTTCTGGATATGTATTGTTTTACATATTTTAAATCTAACATAGGTCAGCCAAATCACATTCACAGCTTCAGAGACTGGGTTGTATGACCTACTGACCTGCACACAGGAGTGGAATATTCCTTATAGCAAGATCTATGTGGAAGGTGAGTTTTGTTACAGCAATAAAAAGTTGAACTGAATTATATTGACTTATTCTACCTTAAATCATGGGTCTCCTGTTCCAGTCTTCAAAAAGTTAGGGTTAATGTCCTGCCATCTTTAGATGTGTCTCTGCTCCAGTACAGCTGACTTAAATGGTCCAAATACCTTCTCATCATGTGATAAATTTCACAGGGATCTGCTAGTGAAACATCATTTGATGCAGATTTTTAACCAGAGAAATAACTGAAACATGCGGGATAGAAGCCCTTAAGGACTGACTTTGGACACCACTAATAACCTGTTACTAGAAGGCAGTGATCTGCAGAAGCACAAGGAAAGCATTTGGTAGTTGAACAACCTAATTAATCTAATTGCAGCATATTTGTCTGTGAATTAACCTGCTGTTGTGTTGTGTGTTTCAGGAGGTTTCATCAACATCACGTGTGTAACCAACGGTGACATTGACACTATGACCTGCAGATGGGAGAATAAAGAGTGGGAAATAGTCAAATTGCGGTCCAAGTACTGATGCATTTTAAAACACTCGATGTTCTTTGCAGTGACCTTTGTTTTTACAAGTGGCAGTGGTGGACAGAGGTGGTGCTAACCTGTTTGGCGCCGTAGTTGTTGATCCACCACCACATGTGGAATAAATGGTCTCATTGGAATCAAACTATTTATAGCACAGAATTTTTGTCCCATGCAAATATGTTATTTTTTACTTTAAAATGTCCAGCAGAAATTTTAGTGGAAAATTCAACCTTTAAAATTTCACCTATGAAAATTTGCCTGCGAATGAGCTGACCTTCTCATGACACAAGCCAGCACAGAGAGAGGCTTTTAGTCTGTCAAACTGCAATCCTTTGACCATACCACAGTTAGCTTGTTAGCACAGCTAACTGTTAACAGTCACACCACTGGCGCAACACACTGGTGTCACTTGCAGTCCATCTTGCTGCGCTTGTACTAATAAAGTGTCTTATAAACAAAATCAGACCACTACGCTGCATAAAATAATGTTAAGCCTTATTTTTCTTTTGTGTGTCTTTGTTTATGGCACAGGAGTGCTGAGATGTCATGTGACGAGATGGAGGAAAGGGTGAGAGGTGGAGAGGAAGTTGGTGAGATGGGACATGAATGCATGCCAGTCAAATCTACAGAGAAAGTCTGCACTTTCCACCCTTTGAAGATGAATTGCTACAAACTGTGGCTTGAATTGCATACCCGCCTAGGTCTCATCAGGTGCAAACCTGTCTATGTGTCACCCATAAATCATGGTAAGGAAGAGGTGTTGAAATCTGTATTTTGTAAAAGTCTATTTAGTATCATTGTAATAATGCAATATCTTATATCATCACAAAAGTTTAGTTATATTTTTAGAATAAAATTTTCTAAGTTGAGTACTTTTGGAATATGTGGAATGATAAAACACTAAAAGCTATTACAGCAATTTGCTCTCGGCAACAAATTGAAAACCAGCAAAAAGGAGGAGTTGAATGTGAAACGCATCCGTCCTTGCATGTATTCCTCCCTCCCTGGACTTGACATTTTTTCCTAATTCAAAACTTGACTACTGCCACACATTGATGGTGGACTTTTGCCATCAGTGCCTATTAAACTGGCAAATTAAAGTTACTAAGCACTTCAAAATTTTAAATATAGAAAAGCATGACATTTTGACATGAAAAATATGAATGAAAACACCTTTTTGAGCTATAAAATTTCCTTTGTAAAATGCTATAGCTTAATGGTTTTACATTTTCACTTCGATTTTATGCAAAGCTGGTTTTATTTGATACTTTGTTTATATCCTACAATATAAATTTATGATTCTTTTCAGTTTTACGAGATAGAGTATCTCTGTGCTTCTTCCCACTCGATCTGCAGTAAAACCTTACCCTCCCACTGATGTGATGGCGGTGAGCCGGAGCAGTGGGATCCTGAGGGTAACTTGGAAACCGCCTTCTCTGCCGGTCGAAGGCCTGCAGTGTCAGTTTCGGTACTACTTACTCGGTGTTTTAGAGAAATGGAAGGTGAACTTTTCATACTCTTTCACCAACAGAACCTTTGCATAATATTTGATATGGTGTCCTGTTGTTTGCAGTTCTTAAAAATGTATTATTATTAAGTAGAAATATGGTTAGAGAAACCTGATTGGAAAAATCTTGTTACCACTTTTTTGCTGTGGAAGCAAATTTTAGATCCAACCAACAATTTTAAAGCTGGAAAAAAAATAAACAAATGTGTTAAATAATCTTTAAATTTTGTCAAATGACAAAGCATAATGCTTTGTCATTCTTCAGTTATTTGTCACCATCATTTTGAGGAAACCTCTTTCCAGTTAAGTGATTGAAAATTCTTTCTGGAAATTGGACACATGCCATGAATTGTGCTCTCTTCCTGATTTACCGTACACTCATTTCCTCTCATACCTTTGGGAAACAGAAGGAGTACATAGACAGAAGAACCAGATGACAACTTTGAATTGAAAATTTCATTCCTAAGACCAGACCAGCTAAAGCAATTACGTTTTGTTTGTCCAGTAGTTAGTCCGCAGGCTTACAGCCCAGAAAAACATGATGTATCTTTATGGGAATGTACGAAAATCCTATTGGTACTGATTTGTATAACTGTTTAATTGATATAAATGTATTCAATGAACATGCACCTTTTCCAGTTGTTAGAAATGTTTCTGGTTTTCCAGAAACCATGAAAAATATATATTTATATAAATCTCTGCAGTTTGAGAAGCCTGTGTGGGTTTCCTGGGCCGAGGTTGAGGTACCAGACATGTGCCAGATCTACGTGGTTCAAGTACGCTGCATGCACACCAGTGGGATCGGATACTGGAGTGAATGGAGTGAGTCTGTCCACTCCACCGCTCAAAACAGCAGAGGTAAACCCGATTTACTGCTGAACTCAACTCTACGTAACATTTCCATTTTAATATAATAGCATTTGAAGATAAAACAGGATTCAAATTAAGCAGCACAAGCAAAGGACCCAACAACAAAAAGAAACAAAAACTGCAATCAGATATTTTGATCAGATTTGCAATTTGCTATTGCTACTTTAGGCGATTCTCTAGAAGCAGCAAAAGAGTATCTTTATTTTCTGCATAAACAGAAAATCTCTCTGTTTCATTAAAAATCTACATACACAGTAAAGTCCTCCAGAAACTACCGTATTTCCAATTTACTCATTTTTAAAGCCTAATTATAGCTCTGTAACTTTTTTCTTCACTTTTTTTGCCCAACTGGAAATAACAGTGTGGCATAAAACAAAATGTTGAATTGTTTTCTAAGAGTAAGGTGTAACTCATCCTCAACACAGTTTGTGTGTTCCTACTCTATGGAGGTCAGACATTTAAAAACTCCACAATTAAATCCACAGTCGGAAAGCAGTGGCAGTGGATAGGCGAAGGTCATACACAGGCTCGCAAATGTTATACTTAACGAGAGTTTGACAGGAATCTGTGGTTCCTGTCAAGGCTAAGGAGTAAAATGTCCTTAGCCTCTTATATTACCATTCAGAATGATTAGTGCGCTAAATGGTTTGTTACAAAGTATGTTTCCTCAAGAAGTTTACTTTACCTGTGAGGTTTCGAATGGTCGGCCAACATTTCCACATCCATAGACAGAATTAAAACAGTTATGGTTTGTGATGTGCAATGGAACTTGGCTGGGCTCATTCATCTCATTATGAGTCACCCTTTCCATCGGTGTTTATACCCTCATCAGTCTCTCCTCCAGGGCTAGATTGTCTTATTTACCTTGCCAAGGTCATTCCAACAGTATTTCCATGACAGAGTAAAGTATATGACCCAGCCTCTTTCAACTTTGATTTCTGCTTGCCCCTCGTCAGATCAAGTTTGCTGTTGTGTTCCCGATCCTGGACCTCTTGTCCCCTCATACTTCCTTGTTTAGTCTCATGTGCCCAAGTGCATTCCCTCCTCTGTCTTCTCTATGTATGACAAAGCAACCAGATCTCTATTCAAACTTTTGTACTCTGCCTCTCTGCACCGATCTTCCCACTACATCATCAATAAACTGTCTAACCCCATTCTAATCCCAAGAGAACCAGAGTTTGGGACCTCCCACAGGCTAAGGAGAGATTCTGCAAGAGAGAAGAAGACCTTTCTGGCTAATAACTTTTTATTCCAGAAGATTATTTAAAGAATGCAACCTGGCTATTGATGTTCTCATTTTTGAATGAATGTCAGAGTCTGGTTGAGAGTGGAGAGACAAAGCTGGGATAGTCCTTCCACATTCCCTGATTAAATTTTCTCCTGCCATCTACCTTGACCTGGTCTTCTATCCTGAGTATTCGAGTTCTGAGTATTTTGACAAAAACAGAACAACTTTGTGATAAAATGTCCAGTTTTCCATCATTTGCTGACGTGGCAACCTTACCGTCCTTTTTCGTCCTCCTTTTTTTTCACTGACAACATATAACTGTAATAAACAAGGGATGTTGTTGTTGTTTGGTTTCTTCACTGCCAGAATAAAAAATTACATGTTCAGTTTCCAGCCACTCAATCAAGGCTCGTCAAGAGCAAAAGCTCACCAGTGATTGGAAAAGTCCAATTCCAGTCTAATTTCTTGGTGCATCTAAAATAAAAAAGTGTCTCATGTTAGGTTGATGCTTCTCTTCCTCAGCTCCTGAACGTGGGCCTGATTTCTGGAGAATACGTCACGATGACCCGTACAGAAACCAGTCTAACATCACTCTGCTGTTTGAGGTAAACAAAGCATATAGATTGGGATGTAAGCACACATTCAGCTCATGAAACAGGATGGTACACAATACTGGCTTAAGATTAGACCAGAAGAGATTTGAGAAATATTTTGGGGAAAATTAAGAGCAGAGTTTAAAATGTAATAAAGGGGCTTGATTATTTGTCTATGTATAAAACCTGAGATTAACCTGTTGGCAACCTTTATGTACAAAGGTTCAGCTCAGTATATACCTGTCTTATTGTGTGCTTTATTGTGATGGAGAAAGGCTTTATCACTTTTTTTTCCAACATTTGAATAATCTTTTTTTCTTCTCTTGTCTGTAAATGGATCTCAAAAGCCCTCCCTGATTATTGGGCAATCATTTTCTGGAATCACAGTTAATAGCCTTCCTGTCTGGTATAGTTTTATCAAACATTTCTATTCTTTAGGCCACGGGTGTCAAACTCCAGTCCTCAAGGGCAACTGTCCTGCAACTTTTAGATGTGCCTCTGCTGCACAACCCCTGAATAGAATAATTAGGTCATTAAGGCTCTGGAGAACTGATCTACACAAAGAGGAGGTAATTAAGCCATTTCATTCCAGTGTTTTGTACCTGTGGCACATCTAAAAACTGCAGGACAGCGGCCCTTGAGGACTGGAGTTTGACACCCCTGCTTTAGGCCAACAAAGGCCACAATTGTTGATTTTATGACTGTAGGATTGGAGAATGTTGCTGCACATAGTTTTGCCTATGAAGGTATTGATAATCATTGACAAGGTCAGAAGGTTGGAGACCTCAGATGTGGGAGCTTCTAATTAAAAATATTGATTAGAGTGTAATGGTCCCCAGCAGAATAAATCTTTTCCTTTGTTTTCCAGTATTTCTCAGCAAATTGGAATACCTACTGTGTGGATGGATTTATGGTCCAGCACCAGGCCTTGAATGGAACTGTGCTGAGGAGGCAGATCGACATGGTGTCCTCCTACAGCTTTGAATGGAATCAGGAGCTCCACATTGTGACTGTGGAAGCCTACAATATTCTGGGGAGCTCTGTTAACAACGTCAACATGACTCTGGAGAAACAACCTAAACGTAAGGGAAAAGGAGTTAACAGGACATTTCAGCAATCCCTCAGGGAACGTAATCTACTTAGTATACAACAATGAGAGGCTGAACTGTTGTGATGTGGATCTGTTCCTGAGAAATATTTAGTCATTGTTTTACTAGAACTACTGGAACAATACAAATTCTAATTTTGTTTTTAGATAAGATCATATCAGATGATCATGTTGACTACATTTCCAGTAAGGCTCTTGAAAATAATTTACATAATGGCTGGGCTTCATGTTCTTCTGTAGTTTATGAATAAATAAAAATTTCAAGGTGAGTTTAATATGTGATCAGGATGTGGTGTGAAAAAAGACTTTATTGTCTGAGTCCATGCTGGTGAACACAATACTCGAATGCTAGAATGCAATTGATTTAAATAATTGAATGATGCGAATGTGTCATAAATACAGATTAAATATAAACTGAATCTAAAGGCATCTTTAGATAAATGTATGTTACATGTGTACCTTGCATAAAGCTCTATGACAGTTGTTCTATTTATTTATGTAATCCAAAATTTCCTGTTTGGATTTTAATTCTTCTGAATTCTAATCACATTGTTTCACCAAAAAAAAAATTTTATGGGGTGAGTACAAACAATTTCAAAAGCTTAATGGAGCAAAAACAACATTTAAAGAGAAAATTTCTAATTTAATGGGTATTTTTTAAGCTGTTGAAACTTTCATTCCCCAATTTTATGCTAAAAAACAAACAGTCAAAATAGTAGCTCTTGTTTCATGAAACTGAAGAAAGTCTTTAAAGAACATATACTTAGAAGTTAAAATTCTAAAGTCTTCTAACATTGCTCCAGCTAAAATATGCAGCTTTCCCATGTATTTTTAAAGGAATTCTGACTGGACACATGTACCTGAGGTTGTCTGTGAATGCACATCTTGCTGTGACTGAGGATCTTTGCAGAAGGAGTTGCTTACATAGGGTGGCAAGCTAATGCTATCTTTCTTCCTCTCTGTTGTGATGAGACTTGTTAATAATTTTGATATTCAACATGTTTTCTTGCGGTTCCTGTTACTCGTATGTGAGAACAGCTTGGATGAGATAGTTCTCCTGCTTTTGAGATTACAAAAGCTTTGCTTTGTAGACCAATTAAACACCATAATTGGTCTGTAGGAGACCTGAACCTTTAGTGAACATGCTGGATCACAGACAAACAAGAAGATGTAGCTGGCCAGTATGATCCTTGTTTTGCTGCTGTTTCACTGTCGACATCTGCGTAAAAGAGGAAAGATTCAAAAATGTTTCGTGAAAACCAAAATTTTAAGATTTCACTTATACCATGTTTTATTCTTTATGCCATAAGAAGAAATGATGTGTGCAGTTACATTTAGTCCCATTCAGAGCTAACAGGCATAAGCTGAAACATGGATATTTACTGGAAAGAAAACATGTTCTGTGGTTTTGAAATGATCTTTTGAGTAAAATAGCCAACCTGAACATTTCCAGGTAATGATAAAAAGGATAGTGGGATTTCATTTATTTTGAAAATCCTGTAACAAATATGTTTTTGTCTATTTTTCTCTATAACGTGTTTTCATCACTCCTACCTTTAGAAGTACATAGCAGAAAAAAAAATTGTACTAATACAACAAAAACATCAAAATATTTACCTGTACGGATCCCATTCACAAGCCTTTATTGATACCTAGCGGCTAATAGCATGAGTAATGTCAGTACTTTAGGTAATATTACAGAGGTGAAGTACCAGGGTGCATTTTTAATAAGAGTCCTCTGTGTTGGTTGCCTCCATAATGAATGGTAGTAAGCGCTTGCTGCATAGAAAGGATTTTTCATTTTTCCTGAAAATAGACAGTGACGAAATTATTGGAAACACTGTTACAAATAAGTCCATTAGCAATAGGTCCCAAAGAACACATGTTCCTCATTTGTTTAATAAACCAATGTGCCTTTATTCATACAGCTCTTTTCTCGCAAAAAGCTAAGAGATAAAGCTTTACATAAGATAAAAACAGGAAGCAATTAAAAATAATGAGCAGAGGACAGGACAAAGAACAGAAATGTAAAGAAGACAAAAAAAATTGTTTCTGAAGAACTGAGGAAATGCAATTTTGGACATGAAAGTGATAAACACTAGTGGTAGACTAAAAAACACTACAGAGCATAGATTCTAAATTCCTGGGAAGATGGTTAAGTAAGTCAATACTATAAATAATAGATCTGGACAATACAGTATACAGAATCACAATCGTCTTTTAAATTTCACCATGTACAAAATTGCTAATACAAAGATAGATGTCAGGCATTTATGCTCTGTACATCAATACTATTGGCAAGTCAGATGGATTCTAACAGCCATTAATGCTCACACCTGATGTATCTTTATTGGCTGAGATGTTAAAGTTTGTGAAAAGTGGTGGGATCATTGTAAAAGAAAATTTTCAGGAAAATGTACAATAGTAAAGAAATAGTAAAGCAAATTTTTTTGTCTGATATTGAGCTGCCCTTATGAATAATAATCACAGAGGGATAAAAGAGTGAAATGAAACTAAAATTTGCGTTTGATTCAACTGTTGTAAAATTATTCTTTTACTGCAACAAAACAAACTAAGAAAACTTACTTCTGACTTTAAATGGCATTCCTCAAGTAAACCTGAGTCAGTTTACAAGAATTGACCCAAGTTTACCATATCAAGTCAACCATATCAGAAATAAAATATCTGAAGCTCCCCTTACCTTGTTGAATGTGACCACGAGTGTCATATGAATGCATTGTTTCCTTCCTCTACTGCAGGCCGCTGTGTGCATTCATTCCACGTTTTGGTTATAAACAGCACTTGTGTATCTCTGTCCTGGAGCCTGTTGCATATCAGCTCTGTCCCTCTCTTCATGGTGGTTCAGTGGTTCCCAAGGAAGCAGCAGGACTTTGAAGACTTTGGCCTAAATGGAAAAACGTGGGTCAAACTGTCCTACACCGAACCTCCTACCCAGTTACGAGGTAACCCATTGTCTGAAATTTGTGACAGTAGGTTCTCTTTGCTAACTAACCTGTAATCAATCTGCTGTTTCAATGTTTGATTTACAGGAGATTTCTTTAGCTCAAAGGAGTATGCCTTCCACTTGTACCCTGTGTTTGCTGATGGAGAAGGAGAACCAGTTGTTACAATAGGTATATTCTTTGTTTCCACTTATGGCATTGAATGCAATCAAATGCCTGCATGGAAATTGTATTGTTTAGTAACTGATGTGAATTTTCATTTTATTACAGTTAAGACAGGAAATCCTCCAGCTTACATGATGCTGATGTTCATCTCCCTCATTTGCATTGCCGTGTTTGTGACCGTGGTTCTCTCCCAAAACCGGTAAGAGCTTGTTTTAGTAACAACGATCTATGAAAATATTTATGTTCGGATGTGGGTGTTAATTGCAGATCAGTGTAAACAGAATCTATCTCTCTGGCAGTCACCTGTAAGAAATGATAAATGATGTTAATCTGTGCTGTGTGGTCTAATTGAAGTCCCCGACAGACTGTCAGGGAAAATTTAGAAGCGTGACATTTAAGAGGTTAGGGGGTGTAATTACATTTGATGTTTCCTGATCAGAGGAGAAGGAGTCAGACAGGTGAGTGGAATGGAGAAGAAGTCGTTTAAGGCGGGAATCCACCTAAATGTTTGTTTTTTGTGTTTGCAGGATGAAAAAATTTGTGTGGAAAGATGTTCCAAACCCAAACAAGTGCTCATGGGCAAAAGGACTAGACTTTAAAACGGTAAAGGAACCATCTGAGGAATTAAATCTCTTGCCTTACCAGATTCTACAAAGTTTTGAAGTGATTATAAAAATTTCTAAAAAAAAAAAAAAAAAAGCACACAATGGCTGAATAAGATTTACTTTGTGCATATTTTAGAGGTTTAGATAAGGCTGAATCATCAGAACAACTGCTATATAAACATGTCAACTACAGTCAAATGATGAATCCATTCCCACTTTCCAAGATTAGCCATTTAATCCTGTGTAAGGGTCAGCATATTTCAATAATTAAGACATGGCTTAATCCAATTCTGGTCAAACATTCTGCTTCCAGCCCCTTCTGAAAAGGTCACCAAACACGGACTCCTTTGGATAGCCAGCAGCAGCATAAAAAGAGATCTGCTTGGACGTGGCAGACTGAACCCCTGTAAAAATCACAGCCTTTTGTACACTTGACGATAAGTGGCTGATAAAGATAAACACGCTTTTAAATTATATCATTATCATCACTGTTATCATTAATATCAGTATTATGATGATTTAGAGTCCTAGAATAAGTTGCACAAGGTGAGCGGCTCTGCCATATTCCTTGCAGTTTATTTATTTCTTAGTTTCTTCATTCCTGTAGCTGACACAGCTGCTAAGAATGACATTTTTGTTTTTTATGCTGTCCAGCTGGAAGAATTTTTGCAGTTACTTTTTTATTTTGGGGAAATTGTTCTGATTCATTGCGATAGTAATGAGGTACTGTTTATAACAGGTGGATACTTATTGACATCTTAAAAGTTTAGACAGAAAAAGTATCAGGAAAGCAGCAATGGATGTTTGATGATCATATCCCTATCTCCCAACGGCTTTCTGTCTTGCTTTTGAGAGCGGTAGTAAAAGCAAAGGATTGGTTTTAGCAATGCTCGTCAACAACAAGTTGTGAAATCTACTGTATAATATTGTCTATGCAGGACAGATATTGAATTGTTAATTTTTGATTTTCATCAATTATGAAATTCCAAGTGCATTTGCTAGGATTGTGTTAGCAACAGTATACAATGCCAGTTCTGCTTGTGCTTTCATCAGCTCTGGGTTTTTAAGAAAGAGACACAACACCCAAATCTGCCCATTTGTTCTCTCTCGGTGAAAAAACCTCCTGATCCAATTCCTTAAGACTCTATATGCACCTTGCTTTTATCATACATTGGTAGCAATATCTGAAGATTTAAACTATTGCTTGCTCTCTGTTGACACTTTGTCAAGTGCTCTATAGGGAAAACGAAATGAATTTGCTTTTTGGACATTTTCGACCATTATATCTTGGTTGAAAAATGGCTTATTGGTAACGCATTCCATAACTTGTGTTTCTATGCTTGATGTATAAACCTCTCATTTAGATTTTTATCATTTTTTCACTTCCCTTGAAAAGATGATCACAGGAAGTTGACGAAGCTCTGCTTGGTTGTTTTGATGCCACAGAGTAGGATGCGTTCTGCCAGCCACATGGAGACTGGGAAGTACTTGTAAACTTCTCTGTGGACAATGCCATCCCTACAGTAATGGAAATTTTTACTTTGTAGTTTCTTATATGCACTTAAAAGTTAATTACTAGGTAAAATAGAACAGAATGTGTCTGTTAGACATTACCAAAGTGGTGTAACTTGCTTCAGCTGTTTTTGAGGTCATCTTAAGGAGTCGGAAAATGACGAGTGGTTTCAAAAACAGAGTATAAATTTTGTGTCTGCCTGCGAGCAGCCAGAGCTCTGATGATCATTTCTTGTTATAACAAGATTTAATAAAACCCTCAAAGACAAAAGGATTCAGTTCTCCTCGACCCTATATAACATAAAACTCCATAACGCATAGCTCAACAGTGAGATGCTTTCTCAATAACAAACCTTGGGTCACCGGTGACCCATAGGGAATGCTTACCAAGGGAGGGAGACAGGGAATATTTGAAGAGCATTCAAAAGCAACTTATAATAAAAATTAGAGACAGCAAGCATGGATGCGCATTTCCAGCAGAACAATGTACAAGATCGGTGGTCAGAGGTGAAGAAGAAGCTGCAAGCAGAGAGAGGATCAGCTTGACAGAAGTCTGGACAGACTGACACATTCTTTGAAAGGTTCAGTTTAGGAACACACTCACCATCCTGCTCGCCTGGCGACACCAAAACAGACATCCAAATCAAAATCAAATCAAATTTTATTTGTATAGCACATTTCAGCAGCAAGGTATTTCAAAGTGCTTTACATCATATCAAACACAGAAACACAATGCAACATAGAATCAACAATCAAAACACGACATTAAGTCAAGTTCCATCATTAAATTTGCAATTGATTACATTTCAAATGCAATTCTAAACAGGTGGGTTTTTAGTCGAGATTTAAAAGAAGTCAGTGTTTCAGCTGTTTTACAGTTTTCTGGAAGTTTGTTCCAAATTTGTGGTGCATAGATGCTGAATGCTGCTTCTCCTCGTTTGGTTCTGGTTCTGGGGATGCAGAGCAGACCAGAACCGGAAGACCTGAGAGGTCTGGAAGATTGATACAACAACAGCAGATCTTTAATGTATTGTGTTGCTAAGCCGTTCAGTGATTTGTAAACTAACAACAGTATTTTAAAATCTATTCTTTGAGCTACAGGGAGCCAGTGGAGGGACTTTAAAACTGGTGTTATGTGCTCTATCTTCCTGGTTTTAGTGAGAACGCGAGCAGCAGCATTCTGGATCAGCTGCAGCTGTTTGATTTGCTGGACAGACCTGTGAAGACGCTGTTGCAATAATCAATACGACTGAAGACGAACGCATGGATGAGTTTCTCTAGATCTGGCTGAGATATTAGTCCTTTAATCCTAGAAATGTTCTTCAGGTGATAGAAGGCTGACTTTGTAACTGTCTTTATGTGGCTCTGGAGGTTCAGGTCAGAGTCCATCACTACTCCCAGGTTTCGGGCCTGATCGCTGGTTTTCAGTTGTAATAACTGAAGCTGTGCATTGACTCTAGATCGTTCCTCTTTAGGTCCAAAAATAATAACTTCAGTTTTGTTTTGTTCAGCTGGAGAAAGTTTTGGCACATCCACACATTTATCTGCTCTAAGCATCTGTTCAGTGATTGGATGGGCTCTGAGTCACGTGGTGACATCGTAATGTAGAGCTGTGTGTCATCTGCATAGTTATGGTAGCTAATATTATTTCCTGTTATAACCAGAGCTAGTGGGAGCATATAAATATTGAATAAGAGGGGTCCTAGGATTGAACCTTGGGGTACCCCACATGTGACCTTTGACCTCTTGGATGAGAAATTTCCAATTGAAACGAAGAAATCCCTGTTCTTTATTTAGGATTTAAACCAGTTAAGCACTGGACCGGAGAGTTCGACCCAACTCTCCAGTCGATTCAGTAATATGTCATGGTCAACAGTGTCAAAAGCTGCACTGAGGTCCAACAGAACCAGCACTGTGGTTCTCCCACAGTCCGTATTTATATGGATATCATTGAACACTGGTTTTTGTGGTGAGCACAAAAACCAGACTGAAAGGAGTCAAAGCAGTTGGTTATTGTTAGGAAGCTATTTAATTGTTTACACACAGCTTTTTCAGTAACTTTGCTGATGAATGGGAGGTTGACCACTAACTTGACCTACAATGTTCTTGTTACAATTCAAATGATTTATTTTTATGAAACCTACTTCACCGTTATTGTGAGTGAGAAAGAGAGAGAGAAATAAGCATTTTTATTTTTTACATTTCTAAGCATTTCTTCTTTATTCCTACTTAAAATACTCATAATTGACAATTTTATATCTTCCTTACTGGTTAGAATGTGTATCCAAGTTTTTATTGGATGTCTTTATGTGGTGTCCAGGTTTTAATACAACTGTTTCTATCATTGGGGAGAACAGTGTGATAGAAAATACACTTAAATAGATTTAAAAAACATATGCTTCAGTTGCTGAAGCTAATCTACCACACCTGAGTAGAATGGATTTTAACCCTGTGTTTTACTTGAGTTGTTGTAATACTGCTTACATCTCAAACAAGTTTAGCTATGAAATGTAAAATATCTTTCTCTTACTAAAGTTCACTTATTATTTCTCCAGATGGACGGCTTTGAGTACCTGTTCCGACCTCCAGAGGGTCTTCAAGCCTCTCCGCTGCCCCCTGAGAAGATCTCTAAAGTTACTGTTGTGAATAAAACTCTGACAAAGGCCTTTGTCCAAACCCCAACACTCTTGTCTCCCCCCTCTGTTGTTGCTTCAACTAACTCCTTTCTGCCTTGTTTGGACCCAAGGACTGGCCAGTTGCTGGAGTGTGAAACGGCCCTTGGTGGTGACACTAGTCCAGATCCCTTAACTACTTCACAGCTAACCATAAATAAGCTACAACCAGCCAATGTCTTGGTGGAGCAGAGTTCAGGAATCACTAACAGCTCAGCCCAGTCTTCGGTCACATACTCCAAGGTCCTGCACACTGATACAAATCCAGATCATCCACCTCTTCATCTCCACTACAAGGAGGGAAGTAGGAGCAGCTACAGTGATGAGGGAAACTTCTCAGCCAACAACTCAGATACCTCTGAAACTTTCCCTGGTGGAGTGTGGGAAGTTGACAGCTATCGTGGTACAGAATCGGATGATCCAAGGCGATCCTACTCCTATAACTCTGAAAAAGAGCTTTCTGACGCATCAGAGCAAGAAGACGACGTAGATGTGGGTCAAAAGAAGGCCTTGCACTATCTCAACATCGGACATCCACCAGAGGATGAGGAAAATGAGGAGGAGGAGTCACAAATTGAGCTTCTGAAAAGCGCACATTTGATCAGAGAGGACTGTTCCTTAGAGTTGTATCCTTTGCTCAACCCAGATGAGTTGATGGATCCCAAGACGCTGGTGCAAGTGTCAACTTGTAGTTTTGCCTCTTTGTACATGCCTCAGTATAGGAAGCCTGACGTAAATCACATTCCCCACACATGACAGCAAACCTTAGCTCTCATCAAAGCATGTGCCATTGTTGTGAAGAGTCGTGCTTTGCCATTTCACACAAGGTTTCTACTGTGCAACAGCCTGTGAAAAATGAGTAGGAACCCTGTTACCAAAGCCATTGGTAACCAAAGTCATTCATCCTGTGTGCACTTTGTAAGCAAAGAAAGTTGATATTTGTGGTGCAACAAAAGATTCCAAAATGGCACACTTCTCATGGAAAAAAATAATTTCTTCATGTATTTCTTTCTGTACTGAGGTTTAAATTGGATATTCCTCTGTCTGTAAATCAAAGTTGATCAATTTTGGTGACTGATACAGAAGTTATTCTCAAAAGAAAATCTTAAGTTTAGCAAACCGATTGCAAATTAAAGAGGTTTCAGACAGAGGAGGTTTATGTTTGGTTACAAAGTTTACAGTCAGCGCATTTACTAACGGTCTGAAATAAAGTGATCTGCAGCTCTTTATAGTCTGTGTTGATTTTTTTCTTATCCTTTTCAATTTGTTCAACTTAAAGTTTGCTTTAGAGAGAGCTGCACAGAGCCATAGAAAGCCCATGCTGTGCCTCTTTTGGCTTCCTTAAAGCACGTTTGACACCGAAAAGGAGAAAAACATCCAAAATCTTGAAAATGTGAATTACTACAGGTAAATTTTGGGGGCATTTTTGTTCAGTTATTGGCAGCTTATGCTTCTATTCCCTATATCAACTGAACCTTGTGCTAAGTTTAACTATTTGTGTATTTTGTGTCGTAATGTATTTGGGGTTTGGTTTAAATATGTGAACAATGTAAAATTTTTCTTGAACGTTGAAATGAAATTTGTTAAAGACAAATGAATGTTTTGATCTACTTAAGATGGATACAACAATATTGTAAATATAGAAAATTGATTCACTGTAAATCTTTATGGAGATGTTCTGTCTATTTTTCATTGTGACAATAAAGAATGTATTGTGCGTCTGACTGGTTTGTTCAGCAGAGACTAAGGTGAACTATTATTTTTTTTAAGTCTTGAGGGGAAACTATACTTGTGGGCCTCCTCTACTTATTTGATCTTAAAAAAAGACACTTAAAATACTGTCAACTCAAAAAAGTGAAAAACTGATTTTAAAAAATCTTCTAGAGACAGCCAAGAATAAATCTGATGCATAAACAGTGAGTGAGACAACCCCAGAGTTTGGCTTTTATAAATCCAATTGGGTTTCTACTGCTTCTAAAAAAGCCCAAAGCTCTTAAAAAAACACCCAGGTGGTTTTCGGCAATAAGGCAATATTTTTTGGTGTCTGGAAATTACCTGTTTCAAAAGCTCATGAAATGTAATGTCAGAAATAATCAGGCACTGCCCCTCACCTAGCAACAGCAGTGAAGCCCAGGTTGTCACCCAGCAACCGCTGCAAAGCCCAGTCTGTCACCTAGAAAGCCAAGCTGAGCTCCAGGATGCAACTGCTTTTACCGCTGTATGCGCTATACAATGACTGCTGGAAAGGACAAGTGTCTTGTTGACTTATCATTCAGAAACCACTTCCTGCATTCTTGTTGGTTGTGCAGGAGGTTCTCCTTCTGCTTTTCAAAGATGTATGGCTGTATAATTGCGTATCTGTTTGCAGCTATTTTCATGCGGGAGTGTAAATGTTGAATTGGACAAGCAGCAACTTATTTGGATTTAAAGGAACAAGAGGCCCCAAACAGCTTGCTCTGAGAGGAAATTCAAAGTAGGTTGAACTGAGCAGACTAAAATCTCATTAGCAAGGATTGATTTTGTGCAGAAAATGTAATGAACATGTTTTAGGCTTGTTCAAGGAAGCATAATAGGTCACCTTCAAAACAGGGGCGTTCAAAGTTGGTCCTCAAGAGCAGATGTTTCTGCATGTTTTAGTTCTCAACCCTGGTGGTAGTCACTACCACTAAAGAGCCGTCATGGACCTTAACAAGCTCCGCCCACAACCGACCCACGTGACCGCAAGTCTCACAAAGTTTCGCGACTCTTGTTGCTATGTAAACATGACTCATTAGTGCATCATTTCTACCGGATTTTCACAATATATCAGCTACTACAATGGACAGAGGAACTAACAAGTTCATGTCATCATCTGGGAGAAGGTTACTGGTTTCTCAGTCACAAGCTGGGTGCAAACCTGAGGCCAGCAGTTGTCAGTCAGTTATGGTAGATCTGAAATTTGGTTTGGTGACCTCAATATGAGAAGCTACAGACTGATAGGAGGAACCAAAGAGCTCTGTAAAGGTAAAGGCAAATCTTCTGAAGTTGGGATATAATTAATTTAATTTCACATAATTACCACGGTAGAAGCCATTTGTTTGTTAAAATTTTATGAAATATATTTGTTCTATTTGATGTTTGTTGTGAATGACGTAAACTCACAAACGAACGAGGTAATTAGTCCAACTTAGAAACTACAGCGGCTGTAATCCGCCACAGCAAAGGTAAACAAAGGTAAAATAACCCGAACAGGTGATCAACTCAAAATCATTCCTACCATTTTACTCTCTCTCTCTCTTTGTAGTTTAAGCACACTTGTTACCGTGGCAACCGCCTGCGCCCCGCAAGACGAGCAAAGATTACGTTAAAAATAGTTTCCAGGCTTGATATTTATTTCTAGATTATTAATCAGCGCTTCCCTGAAAACAGCGATGGTTGATTGACTAGCTGTACTTGGTGCTAACGTGGCTAACACGAGTAACAGTTTAGTCCAAAGCCTTTTCTGCTAAAATAAAATCTTTAGTGTATGTCAGATACAGACACATACATATTGATCTGTTTAGCTAATGTAAGACTGTGTAGCAGACAGGCTTCAAGGTGTAGAAGTTGTATCAGTTCTGCCATTATGCTGTAGGCTAGTTAGCTAACGGGAAGCTAAGTGTGTTTGTGAGACGGCCGCGCACGTGACCACGTAGAATGGGCATCAGCCAATGAAACGCGGCCCCTCTGGTAAGGTCCATTCATGTGTGTTGAACCGGGGAGAGAAATAAAACATGATTGGCTCTGGCCTGTGAGGACCCTTCAATTGGTTGTACCCAGTGATGTAATCAATTACATCATGAATCAGGAAGTGCTTTGCTGACCCCTGTCATACATCTGTCCTAGATGTGGGAAGAAAAGGACAAACTATTGTGAGTTTATACAAGAATGTTACCAAAGACATTGTTCTCCAGAAATTGACCTTTAACAGAAGACATTTTCAAACTAACTGATAATTCAGAGAATGCTAAATTTAAAAAACATATGCTTGGACTTAAACTGTAACAAAATGCTATCACAAGCAGCAACCCTGGGATATTTTGTGCAGCAAATTTATGGTTGCGATGTTAAACTAATGCATTATGAACAATTATAAAATTAGATGCCATGAATTATGAATATGTTTAATGGACAAGCGGTGAATAAATAAATACTCAACCACTTCATCACATTGCTTGTATCAAGAAAGTATTTTACCCTGAACACCTGACAGTGCTGAGCCAACTACGGTAATAGAAATTGTGATCAAATTCACTAAAACTTGAAATTACTTAAAATTGCATATTCATCTGCACATTCATTTGTTAGAATGATCACAAAAATTTGCAGAATGTATACAAACTTTGAACATGTTCAGAACAAAACAATTATTATCATTACTGCAGCAAGTTTTTCCCAGCAGCAATAATGTACCGCCACCTTGTGGCTGAAGTCAGTAAATATACCCTAAAGGCGTCAGTATCTGTGCAAGGCGTGTTCAGCAAAATATATTCACCAAATCATATACCTACATTACAAATGCCCATTTATAATTTAGTGTTGTGATTTTTGAATCACAATATTCCACAAAACAAAACCACACAGACAACAATGAATTATGATTTATGGAGCTATGTTTGAGTTTGTATTTTTTTGTTGTTTTGTTTTGTTTTTGTTTCAAAGAATTTGTTGAACTTAGACAATCAATGACTTAAAAATGAAACTGAAAATCGTGGCACTGAGTGGCAAGAAAACAACCCTCCCCAAAATTTTACATCTCATTTCAGTTCATGTTTCTGATCCCCATTTAACTTCATATAAGGGTGATGTAGTGGGAATGTTAAGTGTCACCAAACATAGAGAAGCTATTCAAATTATCTAGGAAATCATTTTTAAAAAGTTACATTTTATTTTTATAACACATTTCAGCAACAAGGTAGTTCAGTGCTTTACACCACAAAAAGTCATAAAGTCACCAATTATGAAACAAGCAATAAACATTATATTTTATCAATGAAAATCATCAAATTACATCATAAAACATCATATTTACCATTTGTAACCTAGGTCTCCTAGGTTTAGAAGACCTAGGTGATTACAAATTTTATAAGCAATACACACCCACACCCAGTGGCAGATTTACTTAAAGCAATATTAAGCAGTAATATTAAATTTAATGTCTGTAATTTATATGCCATTCTCAGACTTTTCTCAGCAGTTAAAATAAACAAATCACAAAAAAAGTGAAACAGCAAATTTAAATTTGATAAATTTTTATTTACAAAAATTGAAAAAGCTCAACAGAAATAAAGATTTCCAAATGTAAAATTTATTAGCCACAACAGATAACTTGACTTCGTTTGCAGTCTTCAGCCACAAGGGGGCAGAAAAGCATCACCAGCCGAGTTTGTTAGCGTCATTTCAATGATGTCAGGGGAGAACGGTGCTTCCAGGCTCTGTCTTGTGTTTGCCATAGAAGGACATGATGGTGAAAAATGTTGCTGCCTTTGGCAAAGAGAAGCTACAAATCACAGAGGCTGGATGCCTGACAGAAAGCTGCAGGATCAGATGCAACAGAGAGAGGAGGAGGTTATGTTTTTGCTAATGTGCTGAAATGTCAGCCATGATGAGAACATTTTAGCATTGTTGTTTTTAGTTCAAGATGTAATGAACGAAAAATCAGTTCAGGCCATATTCCCTGGAGAGGCCAGGGATGATATCTCATGACTATCATGGCAAAGAAATATTTTGTAGACGTCTCTCCTCCTTTGGGATTTCTGTTCGCTCTGAGATCTATCCAGAAAGTGACATTTTGCAGAATAGTTCAAGTTCCATCAGATTTGATGGAGGGTTAAAGCTGCAGCCATTTCGGTAATTACAGTAGCATGTGTGTGTTTATTTAGCCATGTCTTTAATTTTCCTGGTAACATTTTATTTTTGTTTAGTACCCTACTTTTCTGTTTATGATGTTTTTATTTTCTTATTCAAAGTTTTCTTTTATAAACCCTGTTTCCTTTTCCCTCAAGAGGCCATGCCTATTACCATGTTGTAAATTATTTTCTCCTGTCTGGTTAAGCAAATATTTCACAAATAAAAAAATAAAACATACATTTTCAAGTCTTGCTACAGCTGTAATGTCCTGTTCATAGACAACACATTGCATCTAAAGTTGTAGGTACAGATCTGAATAACTGAATTCACTGCCTCAAACAGCAAAAGAGCAGATTTCGGTCTTCAATGACTCTCTGACCTTAGTGTGTGTGAGTGCTCATAAAGCTGCAGGAAAGGCAATCAAAACATTTAAGTGAAAGACGCTTAGAAATATTTTGTATTTGATCAGACTTATACTAAGAAATTGCTTGTAGTTACTCATAGTGTAGCGATGTTAACCAAAGGGTAAATGTTCTCAAGAAAATGAATATTATGCAAATGTAATTTAAAGTATTCTGGCGGATGAATTTAATGGTTAAATGTTTTTGGGGGGTTTTTTGTAAACAAATCCACTTGGCTGGATGAAGTAAAACTCACCAATTCACAGTTTAAAACGATTCAGATTTATAATCCGACTCTCTTTCCATGGAGCCTCTTTCATCAAGCCGGTTAATGTGAATCAGGCAAAAAAAAAACAAGAAGCTTGATGCTGCTGATCCCTCACTGATCTCCTGGCATTAACGGGCGCAGCGGCCATGAGGGTTTGTAGCTACAGATGCTGATCCATGTTGGCTTTGAAGGCCTTAACGACTGGGGTCAAGGTCAGGTTGTGTGCTTCTTCACTCCAAATCTCAAGCAAGGGGAAATGAGAAAAATCTCCCTGTGCTCAATTCAGAGTCACATCTGGATTTACGCTTTTATATAAGGAGAGGAGGGGTTGGGGGGTGGGGGGAGGTGTTTGGTTTTACTTGGTTAGATTTAGGTTTTACAGAAATGTGATGTTCCTGTAATTTGTAATTCTTGGTCAGCTTAGTTGAAGGAGCATTTATCATTTAAGAGAAAGTTTAATGTAAGAAGAGAGAAAAATCTGAATCCACAGTTAAAAAAAAAAAAAAAAAGTATCAGTTGCTGCAGGTGGAGCAGAGCTGAGTAAACAGAGAAACAGGGTTCAAGGTCTTTTACTGGATAAAAATCATATCAGCAGAGGTTCTACTGACCTGTGAGACCGTTTCCTGGGGCTGTTTCTCTACTGGGGGCTACTGAGATTTTTTTTTTTTTTATAGAACTCCATGTTGTCATCGCACTCCACAACTCTGAGAGGATTATAAATATACAATCTGTGTCTCATGAATTGTTCCCTTTTTATCAAATTTTTTTCTATAGGGATCTTCCAACATAAAACTGTGTTATTCCTCAAGCCAATATCCTGAATGCATTTACCTCTATATTGACCTGATCCATGGTCATTATAAGGTTTTCAAACTAGAACAGGTGGTTAAGTGCATTGTTATACTTTCTAAGCATCTTAGTGATTGCATTGCACAAATATCAAGAAAAAACATTGCAATGTATAAATGACATTCCTGAAATCGTATAAATTAATGTTATAACAGACAGTGAATGTTTCTTATTAGAGCTCATCTTTGACCTTGATCCGTTGTTCTGCTTTTCTGCAAGAGTGAAAATATCCCTCATCCCCCATGGAAAACCTGATTTGTCCATTTGTTAGAGAGAATGTGAGTCTTTTAAAACAACCCAGGGCAGCCTAGTTAGTTGCAAGTGGGTCAAATGTACAAAATGCCTCCGGATCAGTCAGTATGTGTGCCACAAAGCTCACTTGTCTCCGGCTAACACAGTGAAAGGCAGTCAGCTGAATGCCCACCCTGTTTACTCTGACACTCGGTTAAGCCTAATTGGTGTGGGTTCCATTGCTAAAATATGGCAAAGCAACAGCCCAGCCCTCTGTGCACTCCTGCAGCGCTTTCTGGCTGCTTCAGGATGTATTCCATTGATCCTGACAACCTAAGTAGCTGCCAAGAGGCTGATCTTTTTTTTTTTTTATCTATTTGAAGATAATCATTTGATTTACTCTTCATCTAACATGTAGGCAAGCCTACTACTAATGTACCTTGGGACAGAGGAGAGTGGTGATATGGATCTATCACCATGAGAACTATGGATCCACATATGTGCAAATGGAAGGAAAATACATTCCCATATGCTGTGTAGGCAGTATTAGAGACTAGAGGGTTGTTGGTGAAGCATTAGCAATGATCCCTAGAGTCCCATACAGTTGTCTTCAGTAAAACCAGCTAAATTCCTCTAAACAAAGTTTCCAAAGAATGTAAACTTAAGTGTCAAGAAACAAGGAAAAATCTAATCCTGCAAGCTGCTGTGGTGTCTTATATTTTTAGATGAGTTTGTCATAAAACTGTAATCAGATTTATTCATTGTAATTTAGTTTTGTAAAAATACACTCAATTTTTTCTGATTTGTATTCACGGTTTGTACACCCATTTTGAGTGGGAGACGAGATTATTTCATTGAAATGTAACACTGACCTTATGGAGGAAACCAGTAAAATATAGCAAAAGAGGTAGGTAGTGTCACCCCCTGCTCTCATTGCTGTCAGTGATTCCCCTTCTGTACAGATTTGTCTGTTTACCTTAGCTTTTCATCGCCATTATGTTTTTGCTGTTTTCCATTCATAAATGTATCAAAGAAGTAAGTAAATAGTTGCAATGACAACAACCTGTAGGGTTGATGTCATTACAACAACCCTGCAATTCTGAACACAAACAGTCACAATAGCACAAAACAGATGGCTTCATTTAGACCCCACCATTGTGTCGCCATATAGGAGCTAAATCAACATTTATCGAAATGCTGACCTCTACTGACCTTGACCCACACTGGATCATGTCACTTGGTGGGAACGCTGCGGCCCAGTTCTGCCCTTTTTGTTTGTTTCTCTCTGCGTCCCACAGTCAGAAGACCTCTGCAGCGAAAACACTCAGTGCTAGCGACGACATGGGATGCTCCATCCTCTGGGAAAGTTCTGATAGACTGTTGGAGGATTCATGTTGTTCTCGATGTAAGGAGAAAGACGAGATATCAGGGAATCTATAAGGAGCCTTGAAAATACAAAAAAGGCTAAAACAATTAATTTCCCATCAAGAAGAAAACAACCAGATACTTTACCCTGCAAATACTAGCAAAACCAAAATATTTGAGTTTTTTTCACATTAGTCTCAAACATCAGTGTACTTCAAATAATTGTATGTGACAGACCAGCAAAAAGTAAAATTATACATAGTTACAGAGAAAATATCTGAAAAATGCATCTTGCATTTCTTTTGATACCCGCAAATTAGATCAAGTTCCAAAATGATCCTCTAGTTGTCACCTAATTAGGAAATAGTCCATGTGTGTCATTTGATCTCTGTATAAATCCAGCTGTTTAGTGAATGTGTGTTAGAGAATATTAGTGAACAAATATCATGAAGACCAAGAAATACATAAGTGGTTAGGGATAAAATTCCACAGTTGTTCTAAAAGCAGACGTCATACAAAATAGTCTGGGTGATTTCTAAATATCAGCATTAGCCATACTGATTGAGCTCTAGCTGTGTTTATGGTCACTGTACATTTGTTAGTGAACAAAACGTACAACTAGATATAGAATGAAACAAAAATTATCTTTAGAAATATCCTAAAGAATCTGTGACCTACTGAAAAATCCTGACACAGCAAAGGGAAATGAAATGCAAATGAACAAGTGATCTTATTAAAAAAAAAAAAAAATCCAAATTCTATTTATCTGCTCCAATAACATAAAAATCCTGACTCTGCTGCATGGACCTGGGATGGACCGCCAAAGTACAAACAGGAAAAATAAAGCAATACAAAAGGCATTAAGTTAAAAGACAGCTCAAGTGCATTGGCACTGCAGCCTGCGGTGGTTTTCTGTGCAATTTTAGAAGACCCAAAGTATTTTGAGCAGTTGCTGTCATGATATGGAGCAGTACTAAAAGACATTAGTGGTGCAGTGTGGCTGGAGTCTGTGGTTCATTATAGTCAGTAACCATGACGTGATTGGATGGCTGACAAAACAGCCATCAGTGGCTATGTTTTCACTGGACACAAACAGAGACTAGCCGTCTAAATGTGAGAGCTTCATGTTCAGAGTAAGTGAAGGGCTTATTTAAATGGGAACATTTGTTACCTTGCTAACCCAATTCTCCAAAAAACAATTTTCTGTCTAACCTAATATTTGGTGTTGATGTGGTATTGTTAGCATCTTGAATCCAAAATCCTTCACCACGTCAGCATGAAAATGGACTGCAGTAAAGTTCCATGATTTCATGAAGCACTTTTGTTTTTCCTCTCATTTTATTTACTGCCTGCACACACTAATGAATTTTGGGCATCTAAATGCAGACTGACATTAAAAACCCATTAAAAAGCATTTGGAAGTTCACATTACTTTAACTGAGGATATTGCATTGTGCAAGTTAGTCATGTTTGACCAGGCTTTGCACACAATGCCTGGTTTAGTGTTGAAAGTTCATCCTCAGTCCAGGCCAGATGTCTGAACCACTAAATCTTTAGTCCAGGTGTAGAACTACTATACCTGAACAAATCTCTGCACTTTTCACATCTGGGACTTAAAAACTCTCCTTTTCTCAACTCTGCTGTGTGGAATGTGTCACATCTAGTGGGAGACTTGTATGACTGAACCTAAATACAAGTGCAAACTTTTCCCTCCATTTCACAATAATGTTCATTTATGTTCAGTCACATAAATTATGAAAAGTTCAAGCATTACGAATACATTTGAAAGACATTAAGTATAAAATTTTCTTCTGTCAGAACAAGATGACCATCATTAACATCAGGTTTACTGGTTTATTCTTGTAAATAAATATTAAATAACTACATTACAACTGGACTGAATTTATGGTTGCTCACTCCACACACAGAAAAGGAGTGCAGAGTCACTCTACCGAGGCTCTGAATATAACACAGGTGAAAACGCTCAAATTCACATAAATGGTCAATTAGTGTTAAGAAGTTGCTGCTTCTAGCCTGCCTGTGTGTGTGAAGGCTCCGCGTGGATTCTGATTGTAAAAAGAAAATGTTTGCTGACTCAGGTGTGTTCAGCAGCTGCAAACACTTTTCCTGGTTCATTTAACAGAGATGTGCGCGGCTCCAGAAAACTCCCCATGGCATTTAAACAAGAACGTCTCCCACTTTGCAGAGCACAGCATTGTTCAGGCTCTCAAATATTTCAGTTTTTATTTGTCTATGACTATTTTAAAACAAAACCAGTAGTTTTAAGATTTTGCTTTGGTTGTATAAACCAGTTTCAGTCAAATTTACACCAATGTTTAAAACCTCAAGAGCAGTTTAATACTTTAAATTTATTTGACCTACAGACACGTGATGCTTGCTCTGGGATCGTTGTTGGGAATAATCTTAGTTTAATCATAGCAAACAAACATGTAGTTTTACAGTAAGGTTCTGTAAGCATTTCACATCTGATTCTTGACATCCATGCTCTGGCTTCAACACACCTCCAGGGCATCTTCACACCCATCTTCATATGACCTTCTGACACACCAATAATTTCGCTGAAAAAATCAACACCTCCTCCTCTTCAAAATATGTTTTAAGCAAAGAAAATCACTTTTGGGAAAAATAACTTGGGCCATTATTTTAGGAAGGTGGCAATATTTAATATTACAATATTTGACATTTCTATTTATGTTGAGGTCTTTTTTTCCCCCACCCTTTTTTTAGGCACATGTAATTCCTAAATTCAGTTTGTCAGAAAGCAGTTTTATATTATCAAAAAATATTTATATACCTTACAGTATATCTGTTCAATTGCTTTTTTAAAAATAAATTTAGCTTGGGCCATCTTACTGTTCAATCAAACCTGGTGTTACCATGGTGATTAAAGCAGGTATTGGTGGTTTTGTCTGTGTGAACAGTCCTTGCCCATCCCAGTTCCAGCTCAATAA
Source organism: Xiphophorus hellerii (assembly GCF_003331165.1). Taxonomy (NCBI): domain Eukaryota; kingdom Metazoa; phylum Chordata; class Actinopteri; order Cyprinodontiformes; family Poeciliidae; genus Xiphophorus; species Xiphophorus hellerii. The sequence continues at coordinate 3,658,645 of NC_045680.1, forward strand.
AATAGCCCATGTGGTGAATGTGGTAGCTCTTCCCAAGCTTTGTGAATTTTCTCAAAAATCTGAATGGCGATTGTCTACAAACTTAAGTCTACACAATGTTTTCTTTTTTTTTATTTTTACCAAACATTTTCTTTCCATTCAAATGTTCATTATTTAAGCTTGTATAGAGCAATCTGTGAACATCTGCTTCTCTAGGACTGACCTTTTGTGACTTACTTTGTGGAGGTTGTCTGCAGAAAAACTGTCAAGACAATAGTCTTTCCGATGATTGTGTAGACCACAACATGACCATAATGTCATACTTTTGTATTAAAAATACTTTTAGTCTTGTGTGATAGTTAAATTTTCTGGGAAGCCCAACTTTTGGTTTTCATTAGCTTTGTAAAAGCTGTACTGTGCCTATGTTAACATTGACAAAGTACAACAGAGTGTGTGTGTGTGCGGTGTGTGTGTGAATGACCATTGAATGCCCTGATCGATAATGGATCTGTTTTGCTAAACATTTGTGGAAAGGCCAAATATTGATCAGGAATCTTAATGAAAGTGTTCAAAGTAATTTGTGTTAAGAGAAGGAAAACATCTTGAGTTGGCAAAGTTGTGATCTTAAGCTTCAGAAAACCTGCTTCAATGATCAATTCTCTAGACAAAAAAATCACAGCAGTCTTCTTAAACTGAGCCTGAAAATTAAAAAGTAAAAAATAAACAGAATATTTACAAGACAGGATCAAAGTTAAAATACATAAATGTCTTTAATTGTTGGATAAGCTTGTATTATTGTATATATTCTGCACATCAACAAAGTCAATGATTGAATACTTCTAGTTTACAAATGTAAAATCAACTTTTTCCGTTGCATAACAGGGACAAAAAAAAAAACAAAGAATTGTGATCACATAGAAATTCATTCAATAAATCAACATAAATATTCAGCTGATCCAGATAACTATATTATAGTGGGCTTTTATTTTTTTCATTTTCTTTGCTCAAATTTGGCAAAGTTTAGTTTTGGATCCATGTCAGACCTCATTGTGCAGTCAGTGGGATTCACTTCCATTTCTTTTTGCAGTCTGACATGTGAACAAAGACAAACAGAAGCATAAAATATAAATAAGATGCCAGAAAAAAAAAATGCTGTCATCTAAGAGGAAGGAACCACAGTCAGACACATGGAGTTTAACTTCCTTTTGACTTTTCTTATTTCAGTCCGTACCATATAAACCCTGTGCCTATCCAATTAAAAATATTACAGTAATGTTTTAAAGCATGCTCCTTCATATGTGGGGAAATTATACACTTAGGTTCAACAAGGTGCACATATTTTAACAACTGTCAAGATAACCAGAGATAAGGAATGACAGGAGAAATTTATTTAATTATTTCACTTAATGTTTTGTGGAGTCAATGTAATTCAAAGTGCACAGGAGTATTGTAGCTTGCACAACATGCACAGGAGTATTGTAGCTTAAATACTACTACACAAAATAAGACACTGCCATAGCTTTCTAGGATTTTGTTATTCTCCATCCAATTAAATCAACAAAGTAATGGAACAATAATTAGGCTAATATCTGAAAAGCATCTTGCCCAACACAAAACAGGGACTCATGTTTACTATGTTTATTTTCAGCTTTTCTAAATGACATCACTCCATTTGAGCTTTCTATTGCTTTGAGAAATTGAACATGATAGCAATTATATAAACAAACAATTACAGAAAATAGCAAGTGCCAGGAAACCAGTAATTTCTGGAAGTTCTGAATCCCCCATGTTTGTTATTGTGTCAAAGTTATACTGCTGGGGGTTTTATTAAAAAATACCAAATATGTAGAGCGGATTTCTGAAAAAGGACAGAGTGAGCACTTTTGGAACAAAAATTGTCTGAGCTGGAATCCTGGATGAGCTAAAAATAAAAAAGTGAAACAATTAGCCATACTGATACGTTCAAATAAAATAGGCGTGTTTAGGAGTGTTTTTCAGGTCTCTTCAAATTTTCTTTTATAACAAAGGGATTAAATGGTCATATAAATCAAGGAATAACAATAGTACTTAACATTCATAAGCAATTGATCAAACTATCATGCTTAAATGAGCAGCATTCACCAGTTTCTTCCTTTATTTATATCAATCTATTTGTGTAGTGACTGTAGGTCCACTTAGCATTAAGTGGACAAACTAAACTTTCTTGCCACATTAGTTGGTAAGGAAGGCTGAGTTAGAAAACATTTTTAATTGACCATTATTTGTAATATTTGCCTCTGAACGTTACTGAATACGACACAGAACAGAGTTAATACTTGGGCGAATACCTTGAAATGTTTAAGTTAGTACTACATTGGGATTGATTTATTTGGTGTTAATCTTTAAACATGTTAAACTGAATGTGGCTCTTTTAATGGAATTATCTGACCTCTCAAAACTTATTCTAAAAGAAATGTATCTTGTTTTAGGTGTTATCTTTAAAATGCCAGATTAAAAACTTCATTCTAACTTTGAGTCAGTAAATCTGTTGTGTAATCTGGCATCCACAGCGTACTGCTCCATTGCTGCTGCCTCTGCTGTACACTGTGTGTTTTTATATAGACACTGGAGCTGCAGTCTGCTCGGCCTCATTGTCATGGCAACCGCGTTTCTGTGCACATCAACTCATCTACGTAATCGTGCTATTTATCTTGTTCCCAGAATAGCCTGAGGGTGCTGGTACCTGAAGCCTGGTCAGATCCATTAAAGTGAGCATTTAGAAGGCGCTTAATATATTAAAAAAGAAATAAGATCTCTGATTTATTTCAGATTTGCCTGAAAAAACAACTGTCTCAGCAGTCATTTTCCCTCCTAAAAAAACAGAGCACAAGTAGCTCCTCCTTGCATCATTTGCACTCATTAAATCTCTGCCATGAGTTGAACTAAAATGATTCCAATTTTTCAAATCTAAACTGGATCTGACTAGAGAAAACACATTAAACCCATCGTAGGCTGCCGTGTATCCACTTAGAGACACACTATGTAGTGATGTAATGACTTTTACAGCTTGATTCACTGTGCTATTTTTTTTTAACTCAAACCTCAGTTCATATGGAAACAAAACCACAAAGAAGTCGCACAGGCATCCTTTGTTTTTATTGCTTTTCATCCAGCACATATGTTAAAAGGAACTAACGTTTCATACGACTACATTTTTGTATTGTGAATGAAAACATCACCAGGGTTGTAGTTGTGTGTATTGTATTTAAAGAGAAAAGAGGGGGAAGTGGGGTTCTTTTAGGGTTATTTGTTTAAAAGTTCAGGGCCAAGTTTCAGCACACTTTTTTTACTTGTCTCTAGTGGCTTTATGGAGCTGTCTCCAATGAGAGACCATTGTGTGTACATAATGTTTGTTGGCACAGACTAAACATTTCCATCCTACTACTATGGGTAGAGGGGAAAGTGGGATAAAAAGAAAGTCAGGAGGAGAGAAAACACTCCTGTGGTTCAGATGAAAAGATTATAAGTTACTAAGTTTTACAACAAAATCTTTAAAACATTTGCCAAATGTTTTTTCTGATCACTGTGACAACATTGGAATGTTGTTGCTTGATGACACTTTTTAGATGACACCTTTGTTTTAGTCTTTCTAAGCAAAGGCTGCTGAAAGTGGTATACACACTGGATAGTCCAATGGCCCATCAGAATTTCAATAGTTTTATTTCAGAGATACAGAATAAAGTCCAATAACTCCCACCATAAGTACAATTCATGATCTTTCTTTCCAAATGTAGAAAAGAACAGTTGACTGTAGATGTCAATATTTTAGATGTAGATGTGAATATTTTAACTTTCATTCCTGCCACCAGATGTTTAAAATATGGATTTTAGGGATACAGAAGTTGTTGTGGGAACTATAAGTACTGAAGTACTTTTAAATCTCAACTAAAAACCCACCTGTTTAGAATTGTATTTGAAATGTAATCAATTACAAATTTATGGATGGAACTTGACTTAATGCTTTGTTTTGATTATTGATTTTATGTTGCTTTGTGTTTCTGTGTTTGTAATGATGTAAAGCACTTTGAAATGTCTTGCTGCTGAAATGTGCTATACAAATAAAATTTGATTGATTGATTGATACTGAAGCACATACTTGATAAATAGAAAAAAGCGAGACTGTCACTGCATGGTTTGCTAGTATAGCAAGGCGTATTACAGTGATACAGTTGTTGGGAGAAAAACATTTTGTTATTTTAGGAAGCAGAGTAACAACGCTGGAGTCAGAGCTTTCCTTTGTCTTGAGTGGTCTTATTTTACATTTATCAGATTTAAAATATATATGCATATATATCATGAGCTTTCAGCCAGCTGTTGGTACCATCATTGCCTTGCAGCAATAAGGTATTGGTTTAAAATCCCATCCTGGGGTCTTTTAGCAACTGTTTGCATGTCCCCTGTGAATGTGTGGGTTCTTTGCTGGGTACTCCAGGTTCCTCTGACAGTATTAAAATAATAGCTTTAGGTTAACTGATTACCAAGTGGGCAGTATTGTAAAATATTTTTACTGATTAGACTAAATGTTATTCTTACATAATGAAAGATGCCCAGCTCTGTTCGCCAACCCGTGTAGCATCAGGATGTTTAACTGCTGACTGACTGGAGGAATAGCAACAATGTGATGGATGAGTCAAAAAGCTTTTTCAAAACTTTGGGACTCATCGGTTTTCTTCTGGCTCATAAGTAACATTGCCACCCAAGAAAGACTGTATTATTGGATTTCTTTTGCTGAATAACAGTTTGAAAATATATTGCTTTTCTTGATTGTTTGCTCTTCCACACCATCCCCACAAATCAACTACTAAAGCTTTCAGCACCTGGCATGCAACATCTACGCAGTCGGCATAACACATTCACCAATTGACACTCGAAAGCACAGACTCCTGGTCTAGCTACAGTATATCTGGACACACTAGCAGAGGCAAAGGCGTGGTTAAAAAAACAAAACGAACCAAGGCATTCAAGCTGTCATGACGACAGGGCAATCATCTTAGGAAAAATACAGGATTTTGCTGTTAAACTTCACACTAAAGAGGCACAACTTCATTGCATAAAACTGAAAAAAGGCTATATTCAGGATTTTCACAGAGTCAGACACCACTAATAACAGATGCGCAGAGTAGCTGTATTGTGAATTTACATTATTGTAGATGGTTGCACTGAAGCAAGACTGTACAATGACAAACCTATTTGTGGTATATTATTTTTTAAGACTTTTTCAAACCTTGGTGGATTTTTTTTTTTTGAACATTAAAAGTTACTGTTGGTTAGAGGAATGTTTTAGGTAGTAACATGCGCACAAATTTCATAATAATCACTTGCACTGCACATTTTGGTAAAATGCACTAATGTGGTGTATAATTACTGGACAAGGCCAGTTATGCATAAATACATTTGTACAGCATATTTTGTGTAAATCTACTGTATAAAAAGGGGCCAATTTATGTTGGATTTTTATCTTTTTTAAATCTAGTACATTTAACTACACTAGTGCCATTGTTTTGAAATGTCCAGTCTCAAGGGATAAGATCCAGGCAAATGGTCATGAGAAGAATCTGAAGAGAGATTTTCATGACTCGCAACCTAAATCTGTTTTAAAAAGAAAACCATATCAAGGTCAGTAATAGAGTCTCAATAACATTATTGAGGAAGAATTAAAGGGAGACAAATTTATAAACAAGAAAATTTTGAAATCACTGCCACATCACAGAATCTGCAATAATGTTTCAGCTCTCTGGCAAATCATGTCACTGTGCTTTTTTTTCTACAGAAAAATTAAAAATATACATCTCAAATTAAAATTAGGGCCTGCTAAAAATATCCTGAGACTCACTATGGTACTGAATTTTCAAAGTAATTTTCCTATATTTGAGTGACACATCCCTCTTTGGCAAAAATAATTGGGCCAAATCCTGTAAAATGGTGACATCAATGTTTTCTAGAAAAGTCAGTGCAGAGGGAAGAATGTTGTTGTCATTTAATATGGTAGTTCAATGTGATGGTCCTTTTTTACAAAAACGTCACATCTTCCTGTGACTGCACCCATCTCCAGTGAGCATCATACTCCAGGTGCATTTTGCCATTCATTTTGCATGTATCCAAGTCGATCTTTCCGTTTTTGTACTGTTTGGCTTTGGGGCTCTGTCTGGTTCCCAGTTTGTCAGGGATGCCTTTGCGAGTCGGGCTGCCTGTCTGTGTTGCTGTTTTTTCCAGAACACCATTGACCTTAAGCATTTGTGTTTTGGCATCGTCTTTTAAAACGGGGCTGCCATTATCCATCTCTGCAGGCTTGGTTCGGACTGGAGTGTTTTCCTTGGAGCTGTTTGACTTGACTTGGGGAAACCTGACAGGAGCTCCTAATATTCCAGCATCACTACCTCCAGGCCCAGTGATGGCACTGCTAACCCCAGGTCCCCCTAACATTTCTTTGTCACTTGTCCCAGTTCGAATCTGATTCCCATCTCCATTACTCGATCTAGCTCCCACAGCAGCTCCTGCTCCAGACACTCTCGGGCCTCCGGTTGTGTTGCTCTCGGGTGTAGCTTCTGAAACTAGTGGTGTGGTGGAGCAAATCACAGACTCTGAGCTGGAGGGGCAGTACTCATCCATGTCATCAGCCAGAGTGTCCAGGTAGCTGCCAATAGAGATGTTGTCTAGCTTGTCATTAGTGGGGTCCTGCAGGCTGCTCCAGGAACCCCTCCAAGACGTGTCGGGGCCCTCACCCAAACTGTACTGACTGCTGGTCAGGCTGCTGCAGTGACTGGTTAGTGTGCTGCGCTCCTCCATCAGCCATTTCACCCCCTCGATGCCCTCATGGACCACCAGTAACTGTTGCAAAATCTTGACATCCACTGAGCGAAGATAAGCCTGTGAACACAGCAAATGAGATCTCTTCAAAATACTGCAGGTGGTTGTAATTTTTAATTATTAGTTTTACATTAGTCAAGCGCTATTGAATCTTTTGCAATTTTCCCTTCTAAAATGGACTTTGTACTCTTTTCCCATGTTTCCTATGCATGTTTTAAGTCATATCTTTAATATTAACGAAAAAGAACTAATTTCATCAGCAGATTATTTCACATATAACTTGCACTTTTATTATCTTAAAACATTTATTGACTTGAAGCAATAATTTTTGCTTTAGTTTTGTCTTACTACAAGTGAATCAAGACATTTGCACTAGAAACTAGACCAAAAATACTTTATATAATTTAATGTTTTTGCATTGTAGGACATTTGTATTAGTATTGGACATATTTTTCTCTTTAACAAGCTGTTTTCCAAATTTATTCCTTCAACAAATATAGATAAAAGGTATCTTTTATTCCCTGGAAAGAGAACTCATTTTAACATTAATTAACTTTACTGAAAAGCTGTGAGGTGGGTTTGAGTTTGAGAAGCATGTGATCTTGTTTTATTCACATTAAAAACTTTAAATGTACCTAACCCTAACCCAAAAAAGGAGAACGTTTAGTGACACCAAAAGAAAAGAAAAAAAGCTTCTATAAGGGGAATCCACAGGATATGCCTGGAAAGCATTTAAAACAGTCACCCATTGGCTCAAGACACATGTGCTAACACTATTATAAGGCTATTAAAGTTTTACAGATTACCATAATTGGAAGAAATGTTTAACAGACACAAGCAGGTGATACTATAAATGGGAAACAAATTAGGGAAGAAACAGGAAACTAAAAGGAAAATATGACTAAAACTGGCCCTGTAGAAGAAGCAGAGATCAAAATTGTACAGAGTGGAAAATGTGGCACATTTCTGGGCTTAAATAGCTTTGTTTTGGTTAAAAAGCAATAATTACACAAAATTACGTACTGTAATCAACTGCAAAATGTCCAGCTAACTTCAAAAGAAGCAAAACTGTTTTTGTGGTCATGGAAAAATTCTTCCTTATAGATTTGCTGAGGTCTGTCAGCGAGGAGCACACCAGGAGGTGATATATGGCACCAATATTTAAAGCTGAGCCAAATTACATTCTCTCATCACTACTGTTCCTTCACCACTAGGCATTCATTTTTCATTTTATTTATTGAATTTATTATGCTGCCAGAACAGTGCCTCTGTTTTTCTCCGAAAACTGCTGAATCTCTGTCTTATAAATCAAACGTGATCTGCATAAAAGTAGGAATACATCCTTCCATCCATTCATCCTCACAGGGTGGATGGATGGATGCTCAACTCCATCGGTCATTGGGCGACAGGCAGGGTAAATCCTGGACAGGTCGCCAGTCCATCACAGGGTAGTAGGAATACAATTATTGTTTATTTATGTTATGTGTTTTGTAACCCAGACTATGAAGATTTTATTGCACTGTTTCATTCATATGTTGTTTTAAATAATCACATTTCTCACTGCCTATACTGATGTGTTTATAAATGTATAGGAGATGAAGCAACGATCAAGCAGAACGTTGTAATCCTGCACAAAAATTCATCTTTTCTTTTTTTGTATGTGTGGATGTACTAATTAAATGCGACCAGAGTCACACTTGTGTGTGAACGCGTTATGACCCCAAACTGACTCGCACGCAGCGTTAGAAAGATGTAGATGTCACACAGCAGCGCACTATTTACAGATGTAGTAATTGACGCCTCCTTCTATTAATCAATTTTAAAGGTAATGAGCAACGAGAGTCCTTAGTATTATCACAAGGAATCAAAGGAAGCTTAAAAAAAAAAAGAGTACCATTAATAGTAATGCCCTTCTGTGGAGCATCTACTGCAGTTTCTGCAGGAATGTCTGGGTGCGTAGCTGGAACCAGGTGTGATTGTGGTTATGATGCATTTCAGTGACACACACATTTTATCAAACTTTTGTGTAAAATATGAGGATAGGGATCAAAGCTCAACTAATCTTAATTAGAACACAGGGTAGCTTGGTGTTTTCTTGGACACAGATCTAAATTTTAACAACCACATAAAGTCTTAATCAGCTTGCTATGATCATAGAAGTATTTCCAAATTAAAGGGTATTATGTTAAACCAGACACCGTAAACCTCTTGCATGCTTTCAGTTTTAGTAAGTTGGATGGTTATAATAGTTTATTCAGTTTTTTGTAAAAATTCAGACAGCTGCAGCTCATCCAAAATGTGGCAGCCAGAGGCACTAAATATTCTCGGGCTAAAAAACATTTCATAGTTTTTATGCTCCTCAGTGCTGGTGAAAACACCCTGAAAACCTGGAACCTGCGAAGCTGTTGGATCCTTTAAATCAGGACTGAAAACATGAGATTTAAGTTTGTCGCAAAGTATTTTCTCAGCATTTTTCAAAGCAGTTTTTATTTTAATGTTTCTGCCTTGATTTTGAGTAAAATATTTTGGATTGTCCAGTGTTTGAATGGTGTCATCTTTCCCGGCTGCTGCATTGTTTCCTACCACACATTTGCCTTCCATGAAACTTTTCATTATTGTGGTTGGACTCAGAACTCCATCAGCAGCCAGCGTCTTTAGCATTGACCCGTCAAGTCAGCATTTTTTCCAATGATTGTGTAAGGCATAACATATTTATAGTATGACATATTTTTTATTGGTCTGATGTAATGCTCAAATAATCCAAGAAAATAGAAATTAGCTTTTCCACTAGCTAACACAAGTAAGCCTTTGAACTGTTTCATGCAAGACACTGTAACTTTATGATGACATTCTAACATACATATGACTGCTTACAAACCACTTCTGCTGATGTTTGTAGACATGAAATGAATGAAATAAAATGAACACTGTCTGTTTACAGGGTGGATCATTGCATGAACGTGGAGATCAGCAACTGCTGCCTCCTGCACGTGTGGCTCTTAACCCGCTGGCAGGCTGGCACAGGCAGATTCTGGCTGGCAGCGTCCGACTGCCTAATGAGGGTGGTGATAAAAGTAGCTCTATGCCTGTCAGCGCTGAGGTGGCATAATGCTAACTGAGGCTGCATGCACAGCTCAGCTGCTGAATTCTTTCCCTGCAGAGATTGACTAGATTTATGGTGCTGTCAAGTCTCAGTAAATTACTGAGTGTTAAACTGAGGTGAGGACAGGGGGAAAAGGTACTTTATTGGTTGGCTGGTGTTTAAATTACCACAGAAAAATGCTTGACTTACAACTTGGGATGAATTTGCTTTTGCATCTTCCTTAAATGCAAATTTGTGAATAGCTTATGTAAAAAAAATAAGTCAATCAACAGAACAAACTCTTCTTTGTGGCAGCAGTGGAATCCATGCAATTTGCTTTTCTGTCAATGTTGCTTAGCGTTGCTTATGTTGCTGACCCAAGGAGAATTTCTTTCATCCCTACCATTGTTGTTGTTTAGTTCCTTTTTTTAACTGCACAGTGAATTCAAACTCGCTCATTACAGAAAGGCCACTGTCAGACGAGAAAGGTCAAAGTGGAGCGTTAAATGTTTTTCTGTGATCCAGACAGGATGGAAGTGGAACCCAGACTTCAAGGACAACACAGAACTAAGTCATCACTAATGATCTTTTCATGTTTTTGAAGACAACAGTACAGGACAGCCAAAAACTCAGGCAACTGATGCACCATCTGCTTTATCCCTATGATTCTGGAAAGCTCATTTTCCTGCTGGACATATCTTGTACGCTATAGTATATCTTTCCTTTTAGAAGAGACATTTGATTCAAGTTGATTCAAACAGATTGCTTTCTTTCTTTTCACCTGAAGTATAGTCCACAAATGTTTAATATGGTATAGGTCAGAGCAGTTTTTATGTGCTTGGGCAATGTGTACTGTTGGCACACTTAATTTTATTTCAGGTGGCATCATGCTGTGAGGTTGTTTTGCTACCAGACATCCTGGTGAATGCAGTGGTTGGGATAATGAAGGAAAAGAACCACATCCAAATTCTTTAACTCCCCCTGAACTAAATCTTTGACAAATGGGTATGAGTCAGGACAATGATCCAAACACAAATCAAAAATAATTTAGCAATAGATAAAGTAGGCTTATATTTAGTTTCCGGTATGTCCCTTCCCTTAAGCATGTTGAAAATCTAAGGCAAAGTTTAAAGAGATCAATTGGCTTTAATTAGTTTTAAGGAACTCTTCCATTTGTGGCAAGACAAGTGGCCGAGCATCCAGCTGGGGTTATACCAAAAACTCGTTGATGGCTGCAAAAATAATTCTCTGCAATTTAGGTATATCACCATTACACTATTGTGCATCTGTTGTTTGTTTCAAAAGATAGATCAGCCATGCAGCTAATTATTTTGGCTGCCTGGCTGATCTTTGCCAGGGTGTACCCATGTACACCTTTCCAAAGTACAGGGTGCACTTTGCCATGAATACCAAAGTACACCCTGTATAATGCACATTACCACTGCTACACAGTCAGTTATTGCAGAAATGAACTTATGCTACCATTGCACAATCACCAGGCATCCTGGATGTTGAAACTGAAACTTAAACTGACAGCTTGACCTACTTTATGATTAATTTCCCTAATAATGTGATCTTTTGGGGGGCACTAACATAAAAAGTCAAATGTAAATGTTTTTCAATACGACAGCATACATGGCAAAATAAAAAGAAACAGGGTGTGTATATATATATATATATATATATATAGAAAAAATTCACACTCCTTGTTTATTTTTAAATAAATTGATATACAGAAAAACCAGTGTTCAAACTCCTTATAGCATGGTATTTGCTGTAGCCTTATTTCAACATGATTAAGATAAGAAAAATGTCAGAACAGACAGTCTTTAACAACACATCAAAACGACTAATGGCTTTCTTTAATTAATTGCTCTGCAAAACAGATTCCAATTATTGGTTTATCTGTCAAGTGAGTTTGACGAATCCTGCCCTCTCTGAAGCAAAAGGAGAAACAATCAGGAAGGAGCTTTGATTTGTCCCCAAAAGCATAATTAGTCAGTGGGAAATGTATTATACAGGATTTTTCTTTAAGCTGACTATAGCATTTCTTGGAGAAAAAATATCAAGTATTTTTTCCCCCTGTAAAAATGCTGTAATAAATACAATTGTGGGAAGGAAATGGAGGGGTGCAGTTCTTGCATTGAAACAGCAAGAATGGAGATTCCAAAAGATAGAGAGTAAAATTTAGCTGAAACGATAGCACAGTCAGTTGAAGCATAAGGCGTGACGCAAACCCACCCATATGGCAAAAAAAAAAACCATCTTGCCAATGTCACACAGCTTCCACACAGACTGCTGAATCACTGCCAACATGGGACACCGGTTATATAAAAACAAAAAACATACACACACGCAGGGCTGTATATCCTCTCGTGTCATTGTCTGCTTTTTCCCCTTCCCCGTCTGTCTCAGGTCATCTGCAGACAGACGGTGTCCTTGCAGTGTCCCTTCACCTTGAAATAGACCATCTGTCTGCAATCCAGCCCCTGAAATTTAGTTTGTGCCATATTCTACTCAACTGTCATAGCCAAAGAAAATATTTAGCATTCTGGTTCTGAATAAACAAAAAGTGAAACTACAGTTTTGAATTAGAAGCAACATTGAGCTTTAAATCTAAGGTGATGCCCCATAATGCAGCATTCATGACTATGAAGCTAAATACAATTAAATTGGATTTTTCTTTTCTTTAAAAAACAAAAGATAACTAAATATAAAATATGATCATGGTTCCACTAATTGTATTCTAATTTGAATTCCAAGCTGTTGGGTTTGGTTTGGAGTAAATAAATTAGACAGCATAATTTCAACAGAGGGTGGCTGTATCAGCTTTTGTAAAAGGGGCGCTATGATAAAAAAAAAAAAAAAAAGAATATTCATTTTGTAATAATTTAGTTTGACACAATCACACATTGACTGGGACATCTATAAGTAGATGACCAGATAAAGATTTTTCATACAGTAGTTTTGAGTGTTCAGGGCCCATTTTGCAATGACTTAGGTGTCAGAGGGAAGAGGGAAACTTAGGACAAATAAGTCAATTATCACTTTGTGATAATTTACAGAAAGTATAAAGGGCGACATATGAGACATGTAATACAAGAAAAATGGCCAACAGCATATTTTCGTCAACAAAACATAAACATCAGAGTTGTGAGCGTTCGGCTTCCTGTTCATTTCTCGTTGTTGTGAATGAGTGTCCCTGTCCAGTAAATTTGTTTCAGATCTGTGGAGCTTAATTGTCCTTTACATATAGTACATACTTTTTCAGTTGTGTAACGAATTCCAGAAGTTTTAGCATGTTTTATTTAGTATGTACCTGTAGCTAGCGGATAAATAAGAGAAGGGTTTAAACTATTGCAAACTATTTCATGAAAATCTGCTGATTTTACTTTACTCATTAACACCCTGCCTCATAAAGCTGTTCTAATGACTTTATCAGCATGGGGTAAGGTGTTAAAAATACAAAAACACATATTGTGTCTTTGCTAAACGGCGTGTAAAACCATGTGTGTCTCTGCTGTCCCATTTGGCATTACTCTGCAGACTCTTCTCACATGCATTACTGTAAATCTTACTAAGCAGATAGCTGATGAAAGTGCAGTGCTCACATCTACTCCTCTGCACTCTCATTACACTATACCACTCTGTGAGATGAATGGAACACACACACACTCGCAAGCAGGAGGGTGTATTTGTGGTACATTTCACTGGCTGCAGGGTAGGAAGTCACTGTTTATCACCACAACTATATTGTCGGTCCCTCTTTATTCCCAGCAGAGAAAATTGATGACACTTCCCAAATCCTTCAGACTGTGTGCTCCTAATGGATTCAGAGAAATTAGAAAAACCGTGAAGCAGAGCTGGTCCTGCACATAGGCAGCATCAGCAGTGCCCTAGAGTGGCGGCTGCTGTAGGGGGCGCTGCTGCAGCAAAAGAAGAAACAAAACAGAATGAAACAATGTGCAGCTCTGCTTGATGCCCTTTTCTCATGTTCTGGGTTGAATATAAAAATTCAGAGAATACAAAGAGTGATCCTGCCCTCCATGTCCTGTTGTTCCTCATTCTGATGGAGCTCTGTCGCTGTCAGTTTGAAATGATGGTGCAGGACAAGATGCTTAAGATGAAGCTTTTCACCTTCTCTCTGATCTTTTAATTCTTATCTGAAATATATTTCACAATATAATTTTAACTAAATAATGTTACACTGAACACCTGAAGTAGCCTGTCTGCTGGAGCAAGTTCTGCTTGTACTCTGCAGTAACAGGTAAATGTAATCTACATCTGTCCTGCTCAGTTTCACTCAGGACATTTTTGGCTTATTTGTCCACACATGATTGTTCTATTTTTTACTGTACTAATAAAACTACTGCACTTTAAAACTGTAGCACTGCTTTGAGCTACAGTCCGGAGGTGTAATAAGCTTGGCTGCCCAACATGTGACCAACTGATCCTCTGTTTTTGGCTGTTTAAAAACTAACCAATGTGTTAGAAACATCGTCGGATAACGGCTCGCTTTGTTAGGAAGTCTCAATGCGGTTGTGCATGTGCTCCGTGTCAGAACCACAGGCTGCGTGCATGCCTCAATCTGCCGCAGGAATGCATTACATGCATGTACACTGAGGGGGAAAAAATCAACTGTGGGGCAGAGGATTTACTCTGCTGCTTGGAGGAGGATTGGATCCTTGTAAACAAGATGACAGAGAAATCAACAGCTGCTTGTTGGGAAATAATCTGCTTAAATAACATCAGAGTCTTGATTAAATAAGTGAGTGATAACATTTGAAAAATGAAAGCTATCACTGTAGAACTCCCTGAAAGTCACATAAGAAATAAAACAATACCATAGTAACTAAATGTATATCCTTTGTGAGTAAACTGGTTACCACCAGATAACAGAAGTATTAACATAGATAGTTTAAGAAAAAATGTATAACATGATCTGACTGTTTATATTTAAAACACAAAAGCAACAATTATCCACACTGTTGTTTGGCTTTAGACAGATGCCATATCTACAACTTTTATTGTTTTTATTATTATTTGTACTTATTTGTATTAGTTGCCCTGCGACAGACTGGCGACCTGTCCAGGGTGAACCCCGCCTCTCGCCCGGAACGTAGCTGGAGATAGGCACCGGCAACCCTCCCGACCCCATTAGGGACAAAGGGTGAACAGAAAATGGATGGATGGATGGATGGATGGATGGATGGATGGATGGATGGATGGATGGATTTGTATTAGTTTTAAAGTAAATGTCATCAAAATGGAAAATATATCATTTACTCTCCTACTTCTGATGACAAGCACAAAAAACCATAATAGCTCAGCAATCGTTGGAGTTATCTTCTTGATTTACTAGCCTGTAGTTTGCTAACAGACCTGCCACTCTTAGCTAATTGTAGTTTTCAGAATCATCATCTTTAAAGATGGCACTAATATTTAGTTTCCACAACATGGATGTGTGTTTTTCACAATGGGCAATATTTCCAAACAGCCATTTTTTTAAAACCTCTTTTAGTAAAGGGATTAAGGAGTTTTCTTTCAGTCAGCTGGCCACACTGTGAAGCAACAAGTAGGGGAGGGTCCAGGCTCCATGAAGCCAGAAAAAGCCCAGTACTTGAAAGCTCAACACTCAAACCATTCATCCACATAGTGATCCTGTTTGGCACCATCTGTCACGTTGTTTCAACCACCAACCTCATTTACTCATTCATTTGTTCCTCCCGTCCTCTTTCTTCCTTCACCTTCCTTATCATCTTCTGACTAGAAACAATATTGAAGTTTGTAGTGGCCCAGTCAAAGTCCTGACTTGAATCTGATTGAGCATCAATAAAGGGATCTACGGATTAGGATGATGGCAAGAGGGCTTTCGACTTGAAAGGCATTATAAAAGATGATGAATAATGAGTGGAAAGCAAAAGTATGGAATGTTTGCTATAAAACCAAAATAAAAGGGGGAAAGAAAATCCTCGGATTTCAAAAAAGGCTATAAATAATTTTTGACATGCTATTTAATAACATGCAATTAGATACAATTTGGTTTCTATCTTCCATTTGTCATTTTTTATAGAACTACCAAATGTAAACTGAATTTGATTTTAGGTTTGTCCTACTGTATGTGCTCCAATCCCTTTGCTTCCAAGCGTGCTCCTGAAAAATCAGTTTTTAAGAGCTTGGAAAACCAATCCTATTTGACATTCTCCTGATCCACAGACACCATTAGGAGCCCCTTCCCTTAAGACTTCTAGAGTGTAAATGATAAATGAGGGGCAAAGGGCAAAATGGGATTTATCCAAATAACTTTCTCCACAGCCAACATTTTACAATCCAACCTGATGAATCTAAACTGTACGGTGGCCTGTAGAGGATCCTGCACTGTTTCCTCTTTTCCTGTGCATTCTGTACATTCATGTTAAATCATTGCTCCTGCATGGACGGATTAATTTGCTTAGATGTGTTTAGCTATTCACAGCGACCTTCTCCAGCTGGATGAGAGCCTCCGTTGAGCTGCGTCAGTGTGACAGCTCAACTGCGCTGACTGACACTGACAAACTGGATCTACATCCACTGGCGGACACACACGCACACACACATCGATATCTTACCATCTCCATCCTGAGCTTCCTAATCTTTTCATCCAAACTCTTCCTCCCGGTGTCCTTACTGGTGTCCTGAGGGGTGGCCAGTTTGGTTTCTCCCCGGAGAGAGGACGCATCTTCTCTCATCCACCTGAGCAAACCCTCGGGAGTCTTCCGGCCGATTTTTGTCTCTATGTCTTTCAGATCTGGGATGGTGTCGTTGGCAGTGCCTTCATCCATCGCACCGGCGCGTGCAAAGAGAAGATATTCCCAAAAGATTACGTCCTTCTGGTCTGTTTGGCACTTTCATTTCCTTTAGGACTGGATGACATCCTCTACGACTCTCGCTGAGCTGTGCTGGACTGCGCCAAGAGAGGAAAACACTTTGTAACAACTCAACAGCGTTTTATTATCCCGCGCAGAACAATAATTTAACGAGATCTTAATCCAAATTTAAATGTATTTCTAACTTAGGCAGGTAAAGTGTGCAAGGGGGTAAAAAAAAAAAAAATCCAATTTTGTCGGTTTGTCTCTTGTCTTGTTGCTTCTTCCTCCTCGGCGGTTTGATGTCAGGCGTCCAGCTGACTGGCAGCTCAGAGAAGTCGTGGCGTCCCTGTCAAAGATTTTTATTCTGAAGCACACTGCGCAGATTCCACCTGCATGATGACAGCGACCAGCAGCAGCCGCAAAGTGCGAGAGGAGAGCAGAGTAGAGGCAAGTCAGGCGCAGCAACACGGATCTGCATCCGGGCTCACTTTCAAAATAAAATCTACATGCAGGAAACTGACTTAACTGTTATGCAACTGGTAAAATAAAAACTCAATCTGTCTGTCTGTCTCTCTGTCCGTCCGTAAAGCTGTCCTTAAGATATCAAGGAATGTATTTATTCTTTGTTTTATGTATCTATACAGTAAAATATTCCACTCCCTGCAGAAAATTATTGCTTAATGTTTTTTTTAGAAGAGGTAGAAAATGGAAAAATGTATAACATTTGGTGAAATAAGTAGGTTTACTGAAAAACTAATTGCTAATTACAAATTTAGCAGGTGTATATATTTGCTGTAATCTATGCAGCTCCATAAAATTCAACTTTGACAAGCATTATGATAACTAATCACTTATATGTAGATACAAGTAAAATACATGTTTTTGCTGCATACAAACAAGCCTAAAACTAACTGCATCATGGTGTGGGCAGAGTGTAATTTTACAGTTTCATTCAATCTTTGGACGAGCATCTTTCACAGATTCAAAGTATAGGACCTCATTTTGGTGGAAAAGGTGTTAGGAGTGTGATGAATGAGGTGTTACAAGTGGTGATCACACCACTCTCTGCAGTCTGACTCACACTTAGACAATTGACAACTTTTTCCCTGCCAACACACACAGCATAGACAGATCCCTCCTGACGTGGAATTGTGGGTATGCGTCAGGTTAAAGCCATGTGCTTGTGAGACTAGAGGACTGATTTACTGGAAAGTTTTCATGGCAAAAGAGATCAAATGGTCCCACCAGTAATGGCAGCGGATATGAACAAAAATGGTCAAAAAATTAGTGTGAAAGAGAAGCATAATTTTCCTACTGGGATGGGTTTTTTCCTTGTAGCTTGAGAGGAGAAGCAGAACCATATCTGGAGATTAGTTTTTGTCCACAAGTTTATTACAAAAGCAGTTAAAATTAGTGGTGGGTCAAAGAGAAATTATATTTGAAAAATACAACGAATTACACAATAAAGATCAAGGATTAGAACAGTTGTTCCTTGCTGAATAGATCTTGTTTCTGTGCATTGCGTGATACATTTACAGATAAGGACTTTGATCTGCGGTCAGATCTGCTCACGTCTCGCTAAGGGACATGATGCTTTTACTGTGATCACTCATCCTAACTGCGGATAAGAAGCTGACAGCTGCAGATTTAAATGCACCAAATGGATGTAGGATGCTGCAGTAGAAGATGGAAAGCCATAAATGCGTATCTGTACCACTGACACAATAATGACCCCAGCTGGATTTGAAGGAGGATGTTGTTCTTTCTGATAACAAAGACAAGACAAATTTTTTATCCCAGTTACTTTCTTTTTACTGTCATGACAGCATAATACATGATGCATTTTTATCAAATGATTTTCAACAATTCTTTGAAACCAGGCTAAACCCCCATACAGTGAATGTGTTCTCTAATATATGTTAACATGGGAAAATGCAAAAGATCACACTAATGCTATAAAAGAGCCCTACTTATTGTCAAACCTCATATTCCAAAGGAGTTTGGGTTTTGGACATTGAACAAAACTTTTACCCTCAGAGTTGGTAATGGAGTTGTGAGAGTTTGGGTGTTCAGTTTTGTGGATCAGGAGAAGTTGTGCAAGCTAAGGATGGGTGACTGCGATGTTCAGTATTTGGCTTTGTTAGCATCTATTGTCAACTTCTTAACTATCATAAATGACACTGAATGCTGTTTGCTACAGTCACCATTCACCAAAACAGTAAATATGTTAACAGTGGGTTAGTTTAAAAGCCAAAGAACGTTTATGAAAAGACTATAATATGTGAAGCATATGTTATAATCCCACATTACAGAAAAGTAACTCCAAAGCGATTATCCAGACTCCATCCGATAATGCCTTTGTTCAGTCTGCCAGTTGCTGTAATGTAAAATTTCCCTTTTAAATATGAGAAAGTATGAACAAAAGCAAGATAAAATTTTGTCTATGACTTTAAAAGAGCACTAACACGTGCCTGTAATGATTATGTTACTATGCAATTAGCCCGTATCCATGATGACCACCATGGCAACCATGTCATGGAGGAGAAAATTTTCAGCTTTTTGCACACCCACATGCTGAGGCTGGGCTACAGTATCCAGATTATGCAGTGCATTCGGTTTGCAAATGTATCTGGCACTGTGCTGCAGAATCAGCAGCCTTATTCAAACTTAACTCAAGCATTTGTGTGTGGGTTTGCATTGTGGCTTTATATTTGTGTGGGCTTGGCCAGGGTGATCTACAGTAGTTTCAAGCTGCATATTCAAGAAATGCTTCTGTTGTTGATCTGCATGTCCCTGTTGTCTAAATTAAAAAGAATTGGCTGTCCAGTTGTTCATTTTTTACAATGTGACACTATAAGAGTTTAATTCTGACCTAAAGAAAAGATTTAAATGCAGCAGGACAGCAAACCCATTTTACAGTAGTCCAGCTGCTGTAATGGAAGGGAATATTACACAAATCAAATGGCTTAAATTACTGGAGAAATCTACAGCTGCTTTTATGGTACAGCTTCCCCAGTTAAAAAAAAAACAGACAAAAGGAAAACTGGAGGGAAAATGTAAAACTTACAAAAAAACCAACATGGTGAAAACAATTTGTTTCAGTTAACATCTAATCTGACAAAAGTCTTTCAAAATTCAACAACTTGCCTTGGCCATATCTGGAAGCTTTGCATAAGCAAATGATCTTAAAATTTGTGTAGTTTTTCATAAGCCTAATTCCAGTATGAAAAATAAACAACCTAAAGCATGATATTCCCACCTCTATGTTTCAACAAAGGCACCAGGTGTTTTGTTTCTATACCAAACATAGATACTGTTAAAACATTTTTCTATTGCCCAACAGTTTACTCCTGTAGGTCATAACACAATTCTTCCACACAGATTTAGGATTTTTATTTTCCCCATGATTTCAATGTTTATTTTGAAGAAAGTGGTTCCATCTTAAAGCCCTGCTTTTGGTTTCAGACATCCAGGTTATTGTTGGCACAATAAGACTGATCTCAGCCTTTTGGCAAACTCTATTTTTTTCCTTTATTTTCCTTATAAATTGTTTTGTTTTATTGTGGAATTTTTACGGAACACTTGTCACATTAGATTAGAAAAAATGTTTAAAAGTTATTTGATTTGGTCTCACTACAAAAACCAAGAATGTTCTCACAGGCAAATCCTTAGGTGTCATCCAAAATATGTTTTCATTACACAGTACTTAATTTATAGTGTAAATCCTGATGATAAATTGATGCTTGATTTATGTTATTTTTTTTTTGTCTTTTTAAACCACAAAAAAGGAAAAGAAAAAAAAGAAAACTGGAAAGACTGATTTGCTTTAAATGTTTTATTAATGTTCACAGTTTTCATGTTACAATCCTTCTCTACAGAACTTTTTTCTTATTTTATTGACACAGTTGATTTAAGTTTGAGTTATTTACACAATAAAAGCATGTTTTAGTTTAATTTTGGTGTATTTTCTGTCACATGACATAATTACAATCTACTAAATGAATTCTAGCCAAGGTACATTACAATTCAGACATTAGCATTTGCTGTTGCCACCTGTGTGCCACATTTAAATTGCTTTGAATTGCATGAGAAACCTCCAAGATGAATGTGCAATAAATGATTCAAAGTTAAAATAATTATTGGTGACTTTTTTTCTTTAGTACCTTTGATAGCCAAGATGTGATATAGTACAATGTTGCCACCAAGTGGAGCAGTTAGCAAAAATCACCAAAATCATGATGAAAATAATTATAAATAAGAAAAGCAGAGTTTCAGTAAGAGGTCAAATATCCAGTCAGGGTCTGATGTTTTTTAGCCTAAAGTTTTAACAATTTAAGTTTTATGCCTTATGATGATTTCATACTTCTCAATGAACATTTGTTTTAGTGTCATTTATCCAAATCTCACTGTACACTATATTATACATTTGCAATGACTATAAATAAATTATTCTATTCTATTCTATTCTATTCTATTCTATCATGAACTAAGCAGAACACTCGTTGAGATTTGCTCAGAGTTTTCTTGAGTCACACAGAGCCTGATTGGTCACATTCTTGGGCAGAGCTTACAGAGGCGTAGATAAGACTATAAAGGCTTGTGAAATACTAAGCTAGTTTGAGTAAAAAATCCACCAAACTGCTAAGTTAAATCTAAAACTACATTCTAAAGGGCTAATAATCCCAGCTTGAAAAGCAACAACCTAAGTTCATGTACACAAAGAAACAAACAACAAGGCACTTAGTAGAAAAAAAAAATGTTTTCAGAGAGGACTAGTCAACTATTGTAACAGAGCACATGTGAGGACAGAAGGAAATCCTTGTAGCAGGAATGAATTATGAAGGAATTTCAAAGTAGCTATAAAGTTAAAGAAGGTATGAAAATTCAACAAAACAAACACAAACATATGCAATCTGTAAGGAGGACAAAATCAGCTAAAATTTCCTTAGATGAAGGCTTAAGTCCAGAATGTACAGATGACAAAAGTTATAATTATCTTGTCTGAATACACTCTAAGGAATGCCAAATGGTTTGTCTATTACATATCCTAATCTAAGTAAAGGGAAAATGATTGCTAAAATCTTTAAATTTCAGAAAGGATTATGCTTTCCTATGTTTAAAAAACTGAGGGAGGCAAATAAAAAGAAATTCAAATGTCAGCTGTTTTAATTGCGTAACATAACTAGCAGTTCCCTCCCCTGGTCGCTCCTATGTCTAACCTGTTCAACCTGCTGACATTTTACGTCAACCAAATCTAAGGAAGACGAAGTGTCGAGGATCACCAGACAAAATACACACAGTCAGAATCTTCTCACCTTTTTCAACAGGATCAAAGAAGGAGGACATGGAAACAGACAACTCAGAGGACATTGAGTCCCTGATTGAGGACATGCAGTACATCCCTGGCCACTTTCACCTGGAGCTAAATCTTAACTGTGATCCTGTTGGGCCTGCAAATCTGCGATTCAGAGACACTTACCTGAAACAGGACAGCCTGCAAGCTGAGCTGGAGGTTGAAGTGGGATATCTGCAGTACGCTGTTCGAAATCTACTGGGGCTGCTGGCGTTTCACCTGGAACAGCTGGACAGAGCTGAGGACATATTCAGGTAGAAGACATTAACTTCTTCTGGAAGTCTGTGTGAGCTAAGAAAGCTAATGTAGAGAGATATCTTTGGGCATAGTTTGGACCAGCATGTTTTTAAAAGCCTGTCTTTGAAATGTGTGCAATACATTTTATAACTTTAGGCTTTTCAAAAACTGAAGGTTTTCAGAATGATATGACAGAACAGTGAACCCATATCATTCTGACTGCTCTGTTTCAACTAGTCACAAGCTGCAATGGACATAATAAACACAGTACAGCCTTAAAATGACTAAATACGGCATTTGTAAATGCACCAGAATTCAACAGTCATTTGCGAGTTGGCTTTACCTCACAAATTATATTTCATGTTGCTGACAAAGGGTTACAAGACACATTTGAGTCTATTGGGTTAAATCTATGGGAATGATGAGGCAACAAAGGTATAACATTTTAAGAAGCATAGAAAATTTTACGAAGCATAGAAAATTAGAAGACTCAATTGAAAAAAAAACTTGTTTTAAGTTTTTGTTTTAAGACATGAATGGTCTCTGCTGCCGTCAAGGTCTGCAATAATGCTGTTCTACAAGTGAGGGTCATAAAAAATGCTTCACCTTGGTACTTTTAGAGGACTGAATGAATTCTACAATAAATGTAGAATGCATTGCATCCTAAAATCAATACTTTGGGAGCAGGAAGATTTCAAGGAATCTATTCTAAAAATGTGGCTTAAATGTACAGTTATTGTCATTTGCTCAAAATGAATCATTTAAACTGATTCATTTTAAATGATTCAGTTTTGCTCTAAAATAAGTTTCTTTCAACCCCTTTAATTTCTGGCCTTTTAGGAGCATCTGCAAGGAGGACCCTGGGAATCTCAATGCCTGGGCCAACCTGGGCTTTGTGTATGACACACAGGGGAGAGAGGTGGATGCAGAGGAATGTGTGGACAAGGTCTCCTGTCTCATGGGAATGAACTCTGGAGACGATTCCCAGGAGGAGACCAGGCTACTAGCAGCACGATGTCTGGCTGAGCAGGCGTACGTGTATCCATATGACGTGGAGCTGGACAGCGACGACAACTTGAGGGAGAAGCTGATGTCATCGCTGTCGCTTTATAGCAAAGCTTTGCATTATGGGGGTCACCTGGTAAGAGATAAAAGATGAAAAAGATACAATAAAAGTTTGACAATGAAGGCGTAACATGCATCAATAAACCCGTTTCTTTTCATTGGCTGTCATTGTGATTTAGCTCAGTATCTTTAAAAGAATAATAATAAAATTTTATATTAATCAACTCTTTGTAGAGTACAGTTCCAAATTCTGACCCAAGATGACCACTCCCTGTGTTAAGCTGATTCTCGTTTTTTTTTAGATACCAACCGGGGAAAAACGAAGCTGGTATTTTAAAATGGCAGCTATTTATGTACGGTATGGAGAAAACATCTAATATCTATATATCTATATTTTGTTTGCAACAAAGTGTCTAAATGTTAAAATGTCTAGTCTTCTTGTCTCTTGAAGACTGGACCAGATCATAAGAACCAAAGATGATTCTGAATACTCAAGACTCTTCCACTACAATAAGGGACTGAGGCTCCTAAAGGAAACACTGGAATCTGAGACAAAGCAGCACAAAGGTAAGCATGTGTCTGTCTACTAATGAAAATTCGAAGAAAGAAAGGTTTTAACTCAATAATCTGGTATTACATTTTAAAATAATTGTTCAAATTGGTGCTCCATCCAAACTCTAGTCCTTCATCACATAGATTGTACTAATTACAGCTAAATTATTTATCACGTGTCATGACATTGATTCAGCTGAGCTACCTTTTCAAGACGATAATTGCTAGTCTAAGATAAATAGAAGTAAAGTATGTGTAGCTAAATAAAATCATATTTTGTTTGAAAATGAATGTTTTTGCAAAAAGACATTTCTAAAGCAAAATAATTTATGTATCTGGCAGTTTATATGTATGTATGGCCTAAAATTCTGAGATTTTATGCTTAACATATATACAGTATTATATATACATTAAACTCCATTAAATGTGGTGAATTAATATGTGTTTCTGTAGCTTAAATGTTTTGTTCATTTGTTCTTTAGAGATGCCATGATTGTTTTTTGGGGGGGAGGGGGTTTCACCAAAATAGCTCCATAGAAAGTGAGGAAACACTCTTAATTTGATGTCTCTTGTTAGCTTTAGCCTGGTGTTACGTTGGCATCATGTTGGAAAGACAGGACGAATTTTCCTCCATCCCCATGTCAATACATGACTGTGGTTTCTCAGCCTCTGATCCCCTGTCTTGCTATGGAACCGTAAGTAAACTCAGAATTGGAAACCTCACCAAATACAATCCAATAAAAGGAGACAAACAGAAATTCTGACATGTTATCATTTCAACTAGTTATTCCACATGTCTTACAATTATTATTTTTCCTACATTACTACCTTTTCAACATGTTATCTTCATATACAACATATACAACAGAGTTGCTTTGGTTTAGACATCAACGAATAAAGACAGTTGTAACAGAATTCTACATGCTGACATTTTACTAAGACATAGGAGTCTTATAAAGCTTTATGATATCAGATACAACATGAACCAATAAATCATACATATGGTAAAATAACAATCAAAAAAATCTATGTCAGGTCTCACAAAAGGTCAGAGAAATATTATTCATTAAATAAAGTTTATTACCTTTATGCCTTATAAAAATAAGATGTACTGAGATCAAAGTTATCTTAATTTTTAGCATTTTGATGTGACATACTGCAAAAGAAGCAATTTCTTTAACTACGTTGTTTTACTTTAATAGGAGGATTATCTCAATCTGAAACAAAATAACCTTTATTTTCATACTGTTGATGTTTACCAAGGTTGAATTGTTCAGATTTTTAAGTGAACAATTCACTTAAAAATGAATTAGTTATATTGTTGTTAACCTCAGTTAACAATAATATGATTTCAATCTACTATATGTATTCTAGCCAAGTTACAGTACAATTCAGACATTAGCATTTGCTGCTGCCACCTGTGTGCCAAATTTAACAGAACTGTCTTTCTCTTCAGGCCATGGATTTGGCTAGTGATGATACAATCATCCTGAACCTTCTTGCCAAAATTATCTTTTTGCTGGGCAAACATGAAATGGCCACAGGGATCTGCAACATGGCTCTAAATGTTCTGCCAGATCCAGAGCTCAACTGGCAGGCGTACTGCACACGGGCAAAGGTATTGCATCTGACACACATTAACTCAACACATTTCGTGATTTACTTCATATAAAGTTGTGAGTAGAAGGCTTTAGTGTATTCTCTGTACATAATAACTGAGTGTAAAATAGGTATACCTATGTGGTATATGTACAATACCCTCCAAAATTATTGGCATCCCTGGTAAACTAGGACCACGTTAAGAAAAAAACCCCTCAAACTATAAAAATATATATTTTTTTACAACTTTATTCTCACAATATTCTGACTTTATTCTCATACTTCTTTATTCTTGTAATATTATGACTTTATTCTTGTAATTTTGTTTTTTTCTTTACATTATTTCTTTGTATGGTCCCAATAGTCTGTTGTAAAAATTAGTATCAAACCAAAAAAAAAAACTTGGATTGTGATTTTGCTGAAACATCTATCATTAAAGGTTGTTATTTTAAGAAGGTACTTTTAATCTGACAAATGAGCCTCATCAGAGTATGTCTTGTCATTTCCTGAATACAACTGTATATTCTCTGTTTAGATTAACGTCGTCCTATATGCCAACGAACTTGAGAATGCAAAACTTGGAATAGGAGGAGCTCCAGATCGCCAGAAGCTAGCTGAAGCTAGAAAAGACTTGGACAGGGTGCTGACAGTACGTCCGTGTTTGAGGACTCATCTGGAGATGGCACAGGTAAAGCTAAAACTATGATGACTAGGGTCTGGGACATAGGCTGGAAACAGACTTACAGCTTCACGCTCTTCTTTTTAGGTATTCTATTACATGGGAGTCGATGCACTCCAAGAGAGCCTTATGGTGGACGAAAGCTCAATAAACCATGCTTTGGTGAGTCTGTCCAATGCCCTACAGTTCAAGCCAGGAGACAGCTTACCGGACCTCCATGTGCTCAGAGGACGCTGCCTTTTAATAAAAGGCGAAGAGCAGAATGCTGCAGAGTGCTTCAAGCAGGCAATGGAGTTAGAGAGGCCAGGGAGCACTGACACCACAGCTCTGCACTGCCTCCTACTGACGCTCCTGAATGTATTTATGCAAGAAGGTTCTGACCCTAGTTCTGTCATCACTCAGCTGGAGATGTGGGTGAACAAGGCAGAAGAGCGATATCCTCAGGATACTGTAAAATCAGAACTCAGGGCTCTTTACAGAACACACACAGAAGAGGTCACAGAGTTGTCCAAGACTTTGATCAGGACAGGACGCTTGGGCCTGGTGAAAAGGCTGCTGGAAACCGTTGTGCCCAGACAGCTTGCTGAGAGAAAACCTCTGAGTCGGTCCTTTTCAATTACTTGAAACAATAGTATTATTTTACCAAGGCAAATGACTATTAAGAAAACACAAAAGGCAAAAAGTAATCAAGCATTTCAGACATTTGGCAGTCCTCAGTAAGCGTTTAACTATTCTGTTTAACTATTCTATTTGTTAATCTCATTAAAAGGATAAAAACAAGAAAAATATATTTTGAATGTGATTCTTAGAAACCTGTATGTACAGTGCCATGCAAAAGTATTCATAGCCCCTTCAACTTATTTATCTTTTGTCTTCTTACAGCCATAGAAAAAAGCATTTTACTGATCTTATGTCATAGATCAGCATATCATATGATTGGGAAGTGGATGAAAAAGAAGCATTGTTTCAATCTGTTTTAGAAAATAAAGATCTGAAGAATGGACTGTAATTATATTTAACTCACATGAATCAGCATTTTGGACAACCACATTCTTCTTTGCAAAATACCTCCAGCTCAGCCACATGGGATGGAAAGTGTCAGTCAACAAACATTTTTATGTCTTGCCATTGTCCTGCTCCATCTACTTTCCAAAAAAAGGCAAAAATGCATATCCACAACTTTGTTTACCTAACAATTTTCTGTAAAGTCTGGCTTGTATTTATATTTAGGTACATAAATCTTCCTGTCAACTCCTACCAGTTTCAAAGCAAAAGAAAAGCATCCCAAAAACATGATGCTGCCATCGCAATCTTTTACAATAGCAATGTTCTCAGGCTGATGTGCCTCACAATGCATTTCAAGTTTGATCTCATCTTACTAAACCTACTGGTATATGCTCTCAGGCTTGTGGCAAACTGGATTTAATATGCCTTTTGTTTGGAGATTGGGATGTTTTTTGCTAGCCATCAGTAAGGCCAAATTGGTGGAGTTAACCAGAAAATTTTGTTTTAGGAGCAAAAACAAAATATGCAGTTCCTCCAGAGTTACCATAGGGGCATTCACTGCTTCTTTGATTAATATAATCAACATATCACCTTGTTTACAGATTTTCTTTGCAAGAAACACGACAAACACAAAGTTTTTTATTACATACATTTGCATTGCTCCAGTAAGATAACCATATATGGTACTTCTCTTAGCTGGTAGCCAAACCTTTCACTTGGTATCTAACAGGCTTATTGGGGCCTGCCATAGCAACCCATAGGGAGAGCTGGGAAATGTCTTGTAAAGTCAGTCGTACCAATAGACCGGCCTTCTACTGGTATGAAAGTCGGTCATGACATCGTGCCGAGTGTCAGCTTCTGAAAAATGTTTTCGGGTTTGATAGTA
This sequence comes from Xiphophorus hellerii, assembly GCF_003331165.1. Lineage (NCBI taxonomy): Eukaryota > Metazoa > Chordata > Actinopteri > Cyprinodontiformes > Poeciliidae > Xiphophorus > Xiphophorus hellerii. The sequence goes on from NC_045680.1 coordinate 3,686,776, forward strand.
CGCGTAAGAGAGTGTGTAAGTTTTGGCCCATGGGCCACTCATAGGCCTGAGCTGGCATTTAGAACTACAGAGATGCTACCTTGGCAGAACACTTAATACAGACAAGAATGACAGAAGAGCAAAGGAAGTAAGTTCCATATTACTCAGGAAACATGATGTTCCTAAACTGACAATAACATTTGACTGTCAAAATAAGAGAATCTAAAGTTTTTCAATAGGTATTTACAAGCTAAAAACTGAAAATCATTCCGCATAACTGCAACAGTAAAGAGGACATATCTAACAACTGATAAACATTTAAACCTGACAATCTACATTCCAAAAGGCTTGACAAACAATTCAGTTATCGACAACCAAGTTCACCTTCATTTTTTTCATGCAATCAACAGTCAAAAATCCAAAATGCACAAAGATGAGAGCAGTTTTGCAAACAGAGCTATCAGTTCTATTTGTAATGCATAACCAAAGAAATCACTGTTCTTGTCCTGGCACTCCTATCTGTGTATAAATTACACTGATGAGAAAAATGAAACAGTAGACAGTAAGGTTATAAACGAACTTTTAGGTGAGTTGGGATGATCAAAATGATTTATACAACAGGAAAAAAGAGTGATTTTTTTATTAATTTCTTTTAGTCAGAAGTCTAAAAACACTATTATTACAGCACCTTTAAAAAAGGCAAATCATATATAAAGTTCTGAAGAGTTTATTTACAACATGTGAGGCACGCGATTGTATGCCTGTGTGTGGAGATGATGTAAGCCACACCTCAAACACACTGGTTTTTGTGTGACATGGAAAAATAACTAAATAAGGGAAGACATCAGGAATGTAATAGTGGACTTCCATGATGAACAAGTACCATTTTGTACAATGGGTACAATTTCTTTATGCCTCAATGTGCCCCGTTCAATGGTTCAAAATCATTTTGCAAACATAACATGAGAACCTGTGACTAGTATATTGTTTGCGAAGGAGAAAGGACCAGTGTTGCAGATGTGAATTGGTTTTGGTGCAAAAAATGGAAATCAATACCAAAACAAAAGCTGGGTTGCCAGGGATAAATAACTTCATTTTTCTTGAAGATTTTCACTGTGATTCGATAAAATAAATTATATTTGATGAAAAGTGGAAATGTTTTGAAGTAGGAGTCCTTGATCCTAGTCTTATAGAAAATGTGTGGTAAGAGTGGACAAGATGTGTAAAAGCAAGGCAGCCTACACACCTGATCCAGTTAAACTAGTTTAACTGGACTAGAAGAAAAATAAAGTTGTGATTTGATCCAACTGCTTTCTGGGCTACACCTGTCCCATTATTTAAAATTTAGTTTATGCAAGCAACCAGATTAGTAACCAGTAATCAGAAAAGCAAATCAACAACTCAAAAGTTAGCGCTCTGCAGTTTTCACTATACATTTTTGCAAAAACAAATTACAGTTTTATGACAAATGGTAATAGATCCTGGATCTTAATACTAACTGTAACTCAGATAAATCTTTAAACTCAACATTCTACCACTGCAGCTCCAAAGTCATCATAACATAATTCCTCACACCTTTTATTTGAAACAGGAAGGGCTTTTAGTCACAAGAATTCAGCGGAAAATGGGTTGGCTGGGAAAAAACAGTTTCAACTTAAAGTTGATCAGACAAGAGGTTTTTCTAACTGACCTGTTTGAGTTGTATTTTGAGTCAAGTGTTACTTTATCTCCAATTCGAGCACATATTTCCTCAGAAGAGAAAGTACTACTCTGTGTTGAGCTGTTTTGTGACAGCTAGAAAAAAACAAAAAAACACTTTTTCATGGAATCAGAGTCAGAGTTTTTAGAAGCACGTTCATAAATTCATGTGAAACCAGGGAGATTTATTTTTTCCTCAACACACCAACAGATGTTCAGTGACTGCTAAGTTTGTGACCTCTGAAAATAGCATGCCTCAGAATCCACTGACCCTACTCTGTGGTTTGACTAGGCCAGCAACTTCATAGATCAGCTAGTGTTCTACCAAATCACTTCCACTTTTTTATAATGTTGCTAAGAGTTGACAGAGAAATATTTAGCACAGAGGAAATTTCATTTAAAAATATTTTATTGCACACGTGGCATCACAGAATCAAGGTGGAATTTACTAAACCCCTAGCGACCCATCCTACGGTTTGAACATTGTTCTCTGAGTTGCCATTGGGCTCTTGGACTTCTCTTGTAAATATTCATGTGATTTCTCTGTTAGAAATATTGTGAAGATTATTTTTTCCATGGCTGTTTATAATAAAATGATGTTTCTCCTACAAAATAATTATAGCCCAACAGTGCTCCCTTGAACATTCTCTGTAACCTCTATTAATAAGAACTTTGCAAAGAACCCAATATGTATTTTTGTGTTTCTAGTGCAGTATCTTACCAGGGTTGTTACCCATATTTGATGTGATTCTTTTTACTAATTAGGCCAGTAGAAATATATTTACTAAGGCAGACATTGATGTTTTCTCAATATTTATTTCCTCAACTGTACATGAACACATCTCTCTTGTGTCATGTGGGCTTCATAATGACATGTTTGGCTACCATTCTTGATAAACCAGCCCTGACTTTGCTTTGCAGCACAAAGTCTGCTAAACTATTCTTAATATTTAGGACAATTTCTATGATGATTATCACCATGAGGACAATAAATATTTTTATTATTCCTTTTTAAATCAAACGTTCTTTGAATGTCTTGGTAGGAGTGAACTGTTGACTTTTAGAGAACAAAAGATTACAGAAGTAGTAGAAACAAAAATCTAGTGTGAAAGGTAAATGATTGTTAGATAAACTTACCTCTGATTGTGATTGTTGGTTTCTCTGTAAAGGATAACATTCTGTAGATTCTGTTGACCTGATGACAGATCAACCACTCCTGCAGAAATATAAAACACTGGACGTACCTTGTAAATAATTCTGGTTCTGCAGCATTGTGTTTCCCCCCCTCAAGGTTCTGAATAATACCTGAGACGCCACACCCCACACAATCAGTCCTTTCAGCACTCTCCTGGTTGACAGCAAGGCTTCCAGATTCATCAGGTAAAATTTTGGTTATTTGTGAAAATATCCAATGCCTCTTTTTTTATTTATTTCTTTTTTTGCAAAGGAAAACAAAATTTGCCTAAAATTTAGGTTTGTAAAATTTGAAAACCTAGGACAAAAGTTGCTGTTGATTAGCAGTAACATTAGAAACAATTTTAGAACTGCACCTATTTGTAAAATTTCAAAACAAAATAATTAAATAAAAATATTAAATTAAATATTTGGTTGTTAAAATACAATCAGTATTTGTCTTATAGTGTGGTTGTAATCTTGTGTGGTTGCAGGTTTATTTTACCAAAGTTAATCTTTTCAGTTTCTCAAAATAGAAAGGAATTAGATCGGTCACGAAGTTCAATCATGGAAAAAAACAGACACCTGGTTTCTCCTTGATTTCTATGTTAGATTAATTAAAATATAATTAATGTAACATAATTTTTTCTTATTGTCTCGTAATATGACAGATGGAGAAACACAGTATCTTATCTCCATGGACATGTAGGGTGTGTCATCCATTGTTGCAATCATGACTTGTTTGCTTCTATTGAATTCAAGTATAATTATAGAGTTTCACAAATAATCTTCTCTTCAGGTATTTAAAAAAACAAAAATTGAACTCATATCAAATACAATTCTTGTTCCCTGCATTATTTCACAGCCAATTTTTTGGTGGACATTAACACCCTCTCCTTGGGCTGCCACCTTATCGTGGTGGAGGGGTTTGAGTGCTCCAATGATCCTAGGAGCTATGCTGTCTGGGGCTTCATGCCCCTGGTAGGGTCACCCAAGGCAGACAGGTCCTAGGTGAGGGACCAGACAAAGCGCAGCCCGAAGACCCCAATGACGGATAAAAACATTGGACTTGGCGTTCCCTCGCCCGGACGCGGGTCACCGGGGCCCCACTCTGGAGCCAGGCCTGGAGGGGGGGCACGATGGCGAGCGTCTGGTGGCCGGGCTTTAACCCATGGAGCCCGGCCGGGCTCAGCCCGAAGAGGAAACATGGGTCCCCCCTCCCATGGGCCCACCACCTGTGAGAGGGGCCAAAGGGGTCGGGTGCAGTGTGGGATGGGTGGCAGCAGAGGGAGGGGACCCTGGCGATCCGATCCTCGGTTGCAGAAGCTGGCTCTTGGGACGTGGAATGTCACCTCTCTGGTGGGGAAGGAGCCGGAGCTAGTGTGTGAGGTCGAGAGGTTCCGGCTAGAAATAGTCGGTCTCACCTCGACGCACGGCTCTGGTTCTGGAACCAGCCTCCTTGAGAGGGGCTGGACATACTTCCACTCTGGAGTTGCCCAAGGTGAGAGGCGTCGGGCAGGAGTGGGCATACTTGTTGCTCCCCATCTCGGCGCCTGTACGTTGGGGTTTACTCCGGTGAACGAGAGGGTAGCCTCCCTCCGCCTACGGGTGGGGGGACGGGTCCTGACTGTGGTTTGTGCTTACGGGCCGAACGACAGTTCAGATTACCCACCCTTTTTGGAGTCCTTAGAGGGGGTACTGGAGAGTGCTCCTCTTGGGGACTCCCTTGTTCTACTGGGGGACTTCAACGCTCACGTGGGCAATGACAGTGAGACCTGGAGGGGCGTGGTTGGGAGGAACGGCCCCCCCGATCTGAACTCGAATGGTGTTCTGTTGTTGGACTTCTGTGCTCGTCATGGATTGTCCATATCGAACACCATGTTCAGGCATAAGGGTGTTCATATGTGCACTTGGCACCAGGACACCCTAGGCCGCAGTTCGATGATCGACTTTGTCGTCGTTTCATCGGATCTGCGGCCGTATGTCTTGGACACTCGGGTGAAGAGAGGTGCGGAGCTGTCCACTGACCACTACCTGGTGGCTCCGGTGGTGGGGGAGGAAGCCGGTCAGACCTGGCAGGCCCAAACGTGTTGTGAGGGTCTGCTGGGAACGTCTGGCGGAATCCCCTGTGAGACGGAGCTTTAACTCCCATCTCCGGCAAAACTTTGAACACGTCCCGGGGGAAGTGGGGGACATGGAGTCTGAGTGGACTGTGTTCCGTGCCTCCATTGTCGAGGCGGCCGGTCGGAGCTGTGGCCGCAAGGTTGTCGGTGCCTGTCGCGGCGGCAACCCTCGTACCCGTTGGTGGACACCTTCGGTGAGGGATGCCGTCAGGCTGAAGAAAGAGTCCTACCGGGCCTTTTTGGCCTGTGGGACTCCGGAAGCAGCTGATGGGTACCGGCAGGCGAAGCGGCATGCGGCTCGGGTGGTTGCTGAGGCAAAAACTCGGGCGTGGGAGGAGTTTGGAGAGGCCATGGAGAAAGACTTCCGTACGGCTTCGAAGCGATTCTGGTCCACCATCCGGCGTCTCGGGGGGGGAAGCAGTGCGGCACCAACACTGTTTATAGTGGGGATGGTGTGCTGCTGACCTCTACTCGGGACGTTGTGGGCCGGTGGGCAGAGTACTTCGAAGACCTCCTCAATCCCACCAACATGCCTTCTATTGAAGAAGCTGAGCCGGGGGACTCTGGGTTGGGCTCTCCAATCTCTGGGGACGAGGTCGCCGAGGTGGTTGAGAAGCTCCTCGGTGGCAAGGCTCCGGGGGTGGATGAGATCTGCCCGGAGTTCCTTAAGGCTCTGGATGTTGTAGGGTTGTGTTGGCTGACGCGACTCTGCAATATCGCATTGACATCGGGGGCAGTTCCCCTGGACTGGCAGACCGGGGTGGTGGTCCCCCTGTTCAAAAAAGGGGACCGGAGGGTGTGCTCCAATTATAGAGGGGTCACACTCTTAAGCCTCCCTGGCAAGGTCTATTCAGGGGTCCTGGAGAGGAGGGTCCGTCGGATAGTCGAACCTCGGATCCAGGAAGAGCAGTGTGGTTTTCGTCCTGGTCGTGGAACACTGGACCAGCTCTACACCCTCGGCAGGGTCCTGGAGGGTGCATGGGAGTTCGCCCAACCAGTCTACATGTGTTTTGTGGACTTGGAGAAGGCGTTCGACCGTGTCCCTCGGGGAGCCCTGTGGGGGGTTCTCCGGGAGTATGGGGTACCGGGCCCTTTGATACGGGCTGTCAGGTCCCTGTATGACCGGTGTCAGAGTCTGGTCCGCATTGCCGGCAGTAAGTCGGGCTCGTTTCCGGTGAGAGTTGGACTCCGCCAGGGCTGCCCTTTGTCACCGATTCTGTTCATTACTTTCATGGACAGAATTTCTAGGCGCAGCCAAGGTGTTGAGGGGATCCGATTTGGTGGCCTTAGGATCTCGTCTCTGCTTTTTGCAGACGATGTGGTCCTACTGGCCTCATCAGGTCATGATCTGCAGCTCTCGCTGGAGCGGTTCGCAGCCGAGTGTGAAGCGGCCGGGATGGGGATCAGTGCCTCCAAATCCGAGGCCATGGTCTTGAGCCGGAAAAGGGTAGAGTGCCTTCTCCGGGTCAAGGGGGTGTCCTGCCCCAGGTGGAGGAGTTCAAGTATCTCGGGATCTTGTTCACGAATGAGGGAAGAAGGGAGCGGGAGATCGACAGGCGGATTGGCGCAGCGTCTGCTGTCAAGCGGGCGCTGTACCGGTCCGTTGTGGTGAAGAGAGAGCTGAGCCAAAAAGCGAAGCTCTCGATTTACCGGTCGATCTACGTTCCCACCCTCATCTATGGTCATGAGCTTTGGGTCATGACCGAAAGAACGAGATCGCGGATACAAGCGGCCGAAATGGGTTTTCTCCGTAGGGTGGCTGGGCTCTCCCTTAGAGATAGGGTGAGAAGCTCAGTCATCCGGGAGGGACTCAGAGTCTGGGCCGGATTTTAGCAGGGGCTTACAGGGGCTGCAGCCCGGGGCCCCGGCATTTCGGGGGCCCCGAAGGATGTTTTATATTTTTGTGAATGGATAGTGTCAGAATTTAATCAATGACTACGATGATTTTGACAGCACCGATAAAAAATTTTCCAATTTGTTCTGGTAAACGTCCATCTTGAATGCTTGCTTGTTATTGGTCCACTTTTGACGCATCTTACGCATTGGGGAGGAGGAGCGTCAAGGGAATATTAGTTTACAATGGCGGACAACAGAAAATATGACAGCGGAGCGCAGAAAAGAAGGAAGAGAAAAGAAAAAGAGCATCGCGCCAAAGAGGCGACAAACAAAATGCCTAAACTGACAGGCTTTTTTCAACCTGTTAGCGGAGATGGAGCAGAAACATCATCATCCCCCGCTACTCAAACCCTTAGCTATGCTAACACCGGCACTAAGATCCAGCCAGAACCTTTAACCGTGACTGAGTCGGTGGCTGGACTGGCGTCTGTGGAGTCAGAGTCGGTGGAAGCAGGATCTTCTTCTTCCGCAGATGGAAAGGCGACTGTGGATCCGTCCAGTACCGATCCGGCGCATTGGGGGGAAATTGATGAGTCCGTGCGAGCTTACTGGGCTGAGCGAGGACCGGAGAGCTGTCAAAATATGAATGTTGGCTTTCAAGCATCAGGACGGGTGGACAAGCATCAAAAGCGTCACTTCTCCAAATCTCACTTTAAACGCAAGATGTTAAATGGTGAGTACATCGAAAGACCGTGGCTGCTCTACTCTCCATCCACCGGAGCTGCGTTTTATTTTGCATGCCGCATTTTCAGCAATGCTAATACTCAGTCAAACTTTGAGACTGGTTTCAGTGACTGGAAGCACGCAACTGAACGCATGAGAGAGCACGAAAACAGCGAACATCATAGAAAAGCAATGCTGACATATGTTTCACTTGCAGCAGCCAGCGGGAGGATAGACACAGAACTGCAGAAACAATTTGAATCTGAGTGTTCATATTGGACTGAAGGGTTGAGAAGAGTTGTGTCTGTTGTCAAGTTTTTAGCAGAGAGGGGACTGGCTCTGAGAGGAGCCAGTGACAAATTTGGAAGAACTGATAATGGGAATTATCTGGGAATACTGGAGTTAATCAGCGAGTTTGATCCTTTTCTGAAGTCTCACATAGAGAAATATGGAAATGCAGGTTCAGGGAAACCCTCATATCTTTCTTCCCAAACATGTGAGGAATTTATTCAGCTGATGGGTGATCGTGTTCTATCAGAAATAGTGAGTGAAGTAAAAATGGCAAAGTTTCAAACTTTTCGGGGTTGAGTATTGTTTTCTTATTTGGTTTGCGTTTTGAGTAAATGTAGGTCGTGTTTGTGGTTCGAGTTCCTACAAAGAAGTTGAATGCAAAAGTGTCATTAATAAATGGAAATCTGTATTTTGTTCTTCGTGTTTTTCAAGATGTTCTCTGTAAAAACCTTGGTCTAGAAGATGAAAATTGTTCATCTGCTTTTATTGAGAACCGGGGGCTGTAAAAAATCCTTCAGAGGGCAGCACTTTGGACTTACCTGGGTCAGGATATTCTCTGAAAACTACAGTATGCCTGATCTCTTTTTTCCAGAAGATATTGTTTATATCCACGTTCTGTCTGACTGGCAGAGAAGCACTTTTTTGACATTTATTTCCTCCACTATTTACCAAGAACTTTAAAACCAAAGAAAAAGTTTGAGTTTTGATATATTCCACTTGTACTTATATGGACTTGTAAATGCTGGGGATATTTGTATAAATATTGTTTTACTCGCTTTGCTTTGTAAAAGTATATTTGAGCATTGCACCTTCTTGCACTCAATCTGTTTTATAGTTTGTGTTGAAGTCCAGGCAACAATAACTATTCAGTGATTTTATTTTGTGATGCAAGCATCATATTCTAGTTTCAACCCCAACATGTGGTTTTTAGTCTTTCTAGAAAAGAGTTCAGAGTTGTTTGTAGTTTGTGACAACTGGCTTATTAAAGTTGTAAGTTGTCAAAACTTACTGTTCGGTCATTTTCTGCTCATCCTCTAAAACAAACCGAGCTGCTAGGTAAACAAAGAATGAGTGAGTTGCTAGGTAACCAAAGAGTGAGAACATTATTTGATTCCACCAACCTTGCTTAGCTAGAGAGAGGTTGTCCATTTTCATATCCAGTGACCGGATAATGGCCAGAAAGAGAGTCGGACTTGGTGGCTTCCTATATGCATCAGCTGGGTCAACCGGCCCGCCCGTTTCCCCTTTTTCTGTTTTTGGGCACAATGTTTCCGTTTGACCGTTGGCCCTCGCACCCTGCTGTGCCAGTCCATTGTCCTCAAGAGCCGCTGTCTCCCAAGTGCGGATTTAAGCCTTGGTGATATGTTACCAGCTCAACTGTCTTCTATAGCCATCAGCTAAGCCGAGCTGCATTCAGCCATAAAGTTCGTTTTTATTCAAACTTCAGCAGTTTTCTAGTTGTTCTGCTGAGGTAGTGACATCAATTTGTGACATCACACAAATTGATGTCACAAAGAGTGATGCACACTTTGCATCACAACGCTGAATTCTTGGAACTTTACGGTCACAACCATTGCAGAAGAAAGAGAGAGAGGAAGTAGAAGGATTGTATCCGAACAAGAGATTAACAACAAAAGCATTTCAAGATAATAATAAAGGAACAGCTTTTGGATTTGTTCAGACTAAACAGATTAACAATGAATCAGAGCAGTAAAGCGTCGTGTTCTGATTCTGACCAACAGACTTCAGCTAGAGAGACTCAGAAGGAGCTGAGCAACGAGGAGCTGAAGATAAAAGTTGTCAACATGGAAAAAGCTACACATGATAAAGACAAGCTGCTTCAGGAGAAAGATGAGGAATTAAAAAAACTGCTCGACATAAACAGAGCTTTAAAGGAGGATAACGACATACTGGAGCAGAAAACCACCGACTTGGATCTGAAAAACACTGTCCTGCAGAAGGAAAAGACCGCCTTAGAAAAGGAAAAAAATAACCTGAAGCAGGAGAACACCACCCTGGAGACGGAAAAGACTGCTCTGGAGCAGAAAATCACCACCCTGGGGCGGAAATACACTGCCTTGGCAAAGGAAAACAATGACCTGAAGGAGGAAAACTTCTTTTTCAACCAGGTGAACACCATCTTGGAGAAGGAAAACACCTTATTCAAGCAGGAAAGACCCTCGATTGAGACGAAAATGAACACCCTGGAGCAGGACAACATCGCCCTGAAGCAGGAAAACACCACCCTGCTGCAGAAAAACACAGCCTTGGAAAAGAGAAAAAAAGTCCTGAAGAAGGAAAACTCAGTTTTCAGACAGGTAAACATCATCTTGGAGTCGGAAAACATCTACTATGAGCAGAGAAGAACCTCCTTTGAGGAGAGATGCACCTACTTAGAGAAGGTAAACACCAACCTGAAGCAGAGGATCACAGCTCTGAATCAAAAAAGCACTGCATTGGAGGAAATAATCACAGCCTTGGAGATGGAAAAAGCCGCCCTGGAGGAGAAAAGCACTGTCTTTGAGAATATGAGCACTGACCTGCAGCTTAAAGTGGTAGAGCTGAGCCATTGCCTGAGGGTCAGAATGGAACAGCTGAACCAGCAGCCATCAGAGGAAACCCACGAAGACATTCAATCAGTTTCAGACCAGCCACAGGTGCAGCCGCCTGTATTGAGTCGTGTGATCGGAGGCTTCTCCAATAAACTTCTGAAAATGTGTATTGACACTCTCAGGTATTGGTATGAAAGATTGAAGTTCTAAATAAAGAAGTGTCATGAGGGCTCCAAGCTTTTATCGATGGCAGAAAAGCTTGAGGACAACAGGACTGCGGTGTCAGGGGAAGCTTGACACTTGGGGGTTGATGGCGGAAGAGCTTAACGCTTGAAAGATGTTGGCAGGAGAGTTTGAGGCCCGCAGGACTGCGGTGCCACGGGAACTTGAGGCCATCGAATTCTGGTCTCCTTTGTCGCCAGATCATAGAGTTATATTATGAACTCTAGTTTTGTTTTTATTTTAGTTAGGCGTCAGATGAGATGCTTGGGGCCAGCAGTGTCTCCTGGCCTGCCTCCAGGGCTTTGTAGCGAGTCCTGTCAGTCTCCAGGCTGACCTCCAGGGCTTCATAACGAGTCCTGTCGGTCTCCCGGACTGCCTTCGGGGTTTCATAACAAGTCTTGTTGGTTTCCGGGCTGACCTCAGGGATTAGTAGCGAGTCCTGTTGGTCTCGCGACCTGCCTCCAGAGCTTCGTAACGAGTCCTGTCGGTCTCCAGGCTGACCTCCAGGGCTTCATAGCGAGTCCTGTCAGTCTCCCGGCCTGCCTCCAGGGCTTCATAGCGAGTCCTGTCGGTCTCGCAGCCTGCCTCCAGGGGTTTGTGGCAAGTCCCGTTGGTCTCCAGGCTGATCTCCAGGGCTTCATAGCGAGTCCTGTCGGCTGGGCCGGATTTTAGCAGGGGCTTACCGGGGCTGCAGCCCGGGGCCCCGGCATTTCGGGGGCCCCGAAGGAAGTTTTATATTTTTGTGAATGGATAGTGTCAGAATTTAATCAATGACTACGATGATTTTGACAGTACCAATAAAAAATGTTCCAATTTGTTCTGGCAAACGTCCATCTTGAATGCTTGCTTGTTATTGGTCCACTTTTGACGCATCTTACGCATTGGGGAGGAGGAGCGTCAAGGGAATATTAGTTTACAATGGCGGACAACAGAAAATATGACAGCGGAGCGCAGAAAAGAAGGAAGAGAAAAGAAAAAGAGCATCGCGCCAAAGAGGCGACAAACAAAATGCCTAAACTGACAGGCTTTTTTCAACCTGTTAGCGGAGATGGAGCAGAAACATCATCATCCCCCGCTACTCAAACCCTTAGCTATGCTAACACCGGCACTAAGATCCAGCCAGAACCTTTAACCGTGACTGAGTCGGTGGCTGGACTAGCGTCTGTGGAGTCAGAGTCGGTGGAAGCGGGATCTTCTTCTTCCGCAGATGGAAAGGCGACTGTGGATCCGTCCAGTACCGATCCGGCGCATTGGGGGGAAATTTACGAGTCCGTGCGAGCTTACTGGGCTGAGCGAGGACCGGAGAGCTGTCAAAATATGAATGTTGGCTTTCAAGCATCAGGACGGGTGGACAAGCATCAAAAGCGTCACTTCTCCAAATCTCACTTTAAACGCAAGATGTTAAATGGTGAGTACATCGAAAGACCGTGGCTGCTCTACTCTCCATCCACCGGAGCTGCGTTTTGTTTTGCATGCCGCATTTTCAGCAATGCTAATACTCAGTCAAACTTTGAGACTGGTTTCAGTGACTGGAAGCACGCAACTGAACGCATGAGAGAGCACGAAAACAGCGAACATCATAGAAAAGCAATGCTGACATATGTTTCACTTGCAGCAGCCAGCGGGAGGATAGACACAGAACTGCAGAAACAATTTGAATCTGAGTGTTCATATTGGACTGAAGGGTTGAGAAGAGTTGTGTCTGTTGTCAAGTTTTTAGCAGAGAGGGGACTGGCTCTGAGAGGAGCCAGTGACAAATTTGGAAGAACTGATAATGGGAATTATCTGGGAATACTGGAGTTAATCAGCGAGTTTGATCCTTTTCTGAAGTCTCACATAGAGAAATATGGAAATGCAGGTTCAGGGAAACCCTCATATCTTTCTTCCCAAACATGTGAGGAATTTATTCAGCTGATGGGTGATCGTGTTCTATCAGAAATGGTGAGTGAAGTAAAAATGGCAAAGTTTCAAACTTTTCGGGGTTGAGTATTGTTTTCTTATTTGGTTTGCGTTTTGAGTAAATGTAGGTCGTGTTTGTGGTTCGAGTTCCTACAAAGAAGTTGAATGCAAAAGTGTCATTAATAAATGGAAATCTGTATTTTGTTCTTCGTGTTTTTCAAGATGTTCTCTGTAAAAACCTTGGTCTAGAAGATGAAAATTGTTCATCTGCTTTTATTGAGAACCGGGGGCTGTAAAAAATCCTTCAGAGGGCAGCACTTTGGACTTACCTGGGTCAGGATATTCTCTGAAAACTACAGTATGCCTGATCTCTTTTTTCCAGAAGATATTGTTTATATCCACGTTCTGTCTGACTGGCAGAGAAGCACTTTTTTGACATTTATTTCCTCCACTATTTACCAAGAACTTTAAAACCAAAGAAAAAGTTTGAGTTTTGATATATTCCACTTGTACTTATATGGACTTGTAAATGCTGGGGATATTTGTATAAATATTGTTTTACTCGCTTTGCTTTGTAAAAGTATATTTGAGCATTGCACCTTCTTGCACTCAATCTGTTTTATAGTTTGTGTTGAAGTCCAGGCAACAATAACTATTCAGTGATTTTATTTTGTGATGCAAGCATCATATTCTAGTTTCAACCCCAACATGTGGTTTTTAGTCTTTCTAGAAAAGAGTTCAGAGTTGTTTGTAGTTTGTGACAACTGGCTTATTAAAGTTGTAAGTTGTCAAAACTTACTGTTCGGTCATTTTCTGCTCATCCTCTAAAACAAAACACATACAATATATATATATATATATATTTTTTTTTTTTTTGACTCTAGCCCAGGGGCCCCCATCCTGACTCCAGCCCAGGGGCCCCCATCCTCCTAAATCCGGCCCTGCTCAGAGTAGAGCCGCTGCTCCTTCACATCGAGAGGAGCCAGTTGAGGTGGCTCGGGCATCTGGTCAGGATGCCTCCTGGACGCCTCCCTGGTGAGGTGTTCCGGGCACGTCCCACCGGGAGGAGGCCCCGGGGAAGACCCAGGACACGCTGGAGGGACTATGTCTCTCGGCTGGCCTGGGAACGCCTCGGGATTCCCCCGGAAGAGCTAGAAGAAGTGGCTGGGGAGAGGGAAGTCTGGGCCTCCCTTCTGAAGCTGCTACCCCCGCGACCCGACCTCGGATAAGCGGAAGAAGATGGATGGACGATTGGAAATAACACGCTGTAAGCTTTTCTTACATTGTAGAATTTATTTATTTATTTTACAAGAGGAAGTTTTTTTCTGGAGATACTTTTCAACTGAGCAAAAGATTATTAACGTAAAAAAAGTTAGCTCCAAAAACTAAAACTCTCAAAGCTACAATTTAAAGCGTAATGAATTTTGTGGGTTGATCATGCATTGAGTTTTTCCACCTAACCTGTTGGAGTGCTGAGCTGGAACCATCACAATTGTATCACCTGCAGGTGATGCCTGCAGATGATACAATTGTGATGTTGTATCACATGTTGTATCACCTGTTCAGAGTCAGTTCATTGGCTGACAACAATTAATTTCAATGCAGCAGGATGCGATGAAGTGATAACACCACCTAATCTGATGCAACACTGTGCTGTCTTCTGATGAGACCATCTCAACATGCTGGATGTCTGAAACTAAAATTTGAGTATTTATTATCTGACTTCTTGGGGGAACTCATAGAACATGAAAATATAATTTCCAGACAGTTAAAAATGGTCACACATAAGACGTGACAGAGCTGTATATTCCTCAAAATCCTTTAATATTCCTCATTTCTGACCTGTATGCTAAGGGTCATTATTTTTCTTTTTCCTTACTTGTTGTGTTCTTTGGCTCCCTGTGATTTTTAAAAACTCGGTGGGTACAGATTTGTTGAGAGTGTGACGTACATTAGCTCACAAATGGTACACCAACAAGAGGATGCATTTAGTTAGGGATTCAGATCCTGATTTGAAAATTTGCTGTTTGAGACCCCAGTTCAGACATTCATAGTCAAGAGGACTAGAACATCTAATGCAATGTTTGAAATTTAATAATAAATATGTGTTGCATTTAACATTTTTTGACATGCTCTGGCTTTTACTTTTCTCCTTTCAATTTTTGGCTAATGTTTAGTGAAAGATGGCTGGAGAAGACTGGAACTCTGGCCTCTTCAGCTGCTGTGATGACATAAAATCTTGTAAATATTAATCATTTTTAATCCAGCTTTAAATTTACCTTTTTACTACCCTAATTTTCTTCATTATTTTATTAAATAAATATGCTTAAGAATATTTGCCTTCAACTTTTTTTTTCAGGTTGCTATGGTTTTTGGTGCTGCCCCTGTCTTGCCTGCACCGTGTCAGGACTTTTTGGACAGAACCGCTGTCTTCCACTGTGTGATATTTGCAGCCCTGCTGTGATGTCTGCTTTTGGGATACCTCTGTGTGTCCCCCCTGCAGGATTAGCCCTGCGAGTCGGGATTCGGCAGAAATATGAAATGAAGGTAAAAATAAAATAAAAAATATGAGCCGATGAGCTCCTCGTCCCACATTAATGATGATTTAAAAGTTTTCTCTTCGACCAACTGCTTAAGAAATTCACCTCAAGCAGTTTTACATACAACAATGAGTAAAACAGCAAGTGTTTTCTTTCCCCCACAGGGTTCTCTTTGTAAGGACATTGCCACGTCCTGCGTCTGTGTGTGGTGCTCCTGGTGCCAGTTGCATCGGGAGTTGAAGTATCGCAATCACACCCCTGCTGTCGTGAACCAGCCTAAGAAATGAAAAACTACAGAGGTTTTATAACTGCTGCTCCAAAATTTGGTTGACAGTGATCGTCTTTAGTTTGACCATGTCTCAATAGCTAAACAGAATTTGTTTTTAGTTTTCTTGTGGCTATAATAAGCATAGGATTTAAATAAATAAATAAAACAATCTTGGCCTTTGAACATCAGAATTTGCTTGGTACAGTTTATGATAGGATCCACTCCACCCTGTGTCTTAGCAGACTTTTTATATATATATAAGAAATTTAATACTGAGATGAAGGATGAAGAAAAAAAAAGTTTACTTTTTAATGGTGGTTTGTTCATGTTTCTGTTTGATTAAAATGAAACTTTTTAAATATATATAATTGACATCATATTAATATTACAGATTAATGTTTTTAAATATGTGGTTTTTCAATATAACTGCATTCAATAGTAAATATCTATTGATTGCTGTTATCTGTCTATAATTCTAGTTTCATTTCTTGGAGTAATTGTTGTTATTAAATAATTATTCCTGTCAACAGCAACAATCACAATTTCCTGGTTTTAATTCAGTTCAGTTCACATTTTGTATATAATCAGCTTGTATATAATCATAAAGTTGTTGTATTGTTGGGAAAATTCAATTAACTTTGGAAGAGTTTTCCAAAGAGTTATTGTAATTTTGCTTAATGAACACAAGGTGGCAGTGTTTTCTAGACACTCCAACAAATGGGAGCCTACAGTTTTAAGTATAATGATACAAGTTGTCTATGAATGTTGAACCTAATTTGGCAGCCAGGTGGTTCTATGAGCCAACCAGGAATTATCAAGATATCAGACTGATGTTTGAGACCGCACAGTTGGATCCGATTTAAGAAATGGTGTTATGGGTTCTTGACTTTTTAAATATTTCTAATAGATCTAGCAATTTTTTTTTTTTTAAAGATTAACTGCAAAGTAATAATTTGGTTACTTAAATTATGTGGCAATCCTCCAAACAAATGAAGGATTTCAGAAAACGATTTTACTTTGGAAAAGTTTTAACATTGTCTCATTACAAGAGCAAACAGTTTTTTTAACCTAATATGGGACCCAAAAGTTCAAACAAATATGCAATTTAATTCTGATAATCAAAAAAATCAGCAGCTTATATTACATTCAAGACTTTGTCAGTGATTAAATTATCGGTATTACAGTATTAAATGAGTATGAAGATTTTGCAGAGGCCTGTTTTATCTCAGGCATTGTACAGTCTTACATCATTTAAAAAATGCAGCCTCACAGTACTGCATTTAACACCTGTCAGTACTGTGACAGGACTTACAGAAAGGGTTTTTTTGGAACACTGAGCACCAGAATATAAATAAATCATCTTCACAGAGATGGAAAGACATTTTTTTAGCTTTAGTTTCCCGTTAACAATTGTATCTTTTTTGATGAGGCATAATGTAAAACTTCTTAGTATCATTGTCGAACGTTTTAGAAAAAGGAGAAGTTTTACAAATTTCTAGTCAGATGGTCAGCACAGATGTAGACATACAGGAAAATATGAGATTCACTGCAAAAATATTCCGTTATCTCTCATAGATATGAGATAGCTCTACTAAAGATCAAAGAAACAGTTTCCTGTACTATGGCATATTTTATTGCATTTTTACTATTTGACAGAGTTTTCATTATAACTGTAATCAATCTATTGAAGCATTTACAGTTTGTGACTGAACTTAAGCATCTGACTGGGAAACTAGTCTATTTGACTGCTTTGAGGATGCAAGCTCTTGTAAGATGTTGTTTTTATTGATTTAATTGAAAGTGCCACACAGTGACCAGAAGTGTATTTACTTTTCTTTATTTGGTTTTCATGTTGCTATGGATTCTGGTGCTGTCCCTGCCTTGCCCACACTGTTTCTGGATGATTTGGAGAAAGCAACTGTCTCACTTTATTTGGCATTTTAAGTCCTGCTGAATTCACTGGCTGTGGGATAACGTTGTTGTTCCCCCAGCAGCACTGTCTCTAAGGGCTTCATTTAAGTTGATATGAAGCCCTTTAGACTTAAGCAGATGCACAATTACAAATTAAATACCATTCTAGTGTGCTCATTTTTCAGGATTCTCTCTGTAAAGACATTGCTGTTTTCTGTTTCTCCATTTGGTGCACCTGCTGTCAAATGCACCAAGAGCTAAAATATCGCAATCTAACTTCTGTTGTCATCAATGTGGAGTCGCAAACTGTTCTCATCCAGAATCCTCTTGTGATAATGACAACCTCCTCCGGCTTGTTTTGTGTAAGATACTGACACTTGGAAACTCCTTTGTATGTACTCATCACTGATACAAATGTCAGTGTTAATTCTTTTAAGTATAATCAATTAGTTATCAAAGAAATAAATCTCCACTATTTATTAACTAAGATTTTTATGTAACATAGAATTCTACATGCTGCTTTAATAAACAGTGATCACTATACGTATTCCAATTTAAACAAGAGAATGAAAAAAAACATATTATATACATATTACATATTAAAGTGGAAAGAGTAAAAAGAAAAAATAATCATTACCATCTTTAAATATTATAACAGGAAGTTGTATATGCAAAACAAAACAGCAATTTCAACTACAAGGAACAGGAAATAAAAATTTGGAAAATTATGGCTATGTCACATGTAAATCAATACGCTATTGATGTTTCTGGGAAAAAATGTACCGACAATAGAGTTTCTCTTATTGCTGTGGTTGTTGAGGGGTTGTTTTTTTGGCCAAACTCAACTGTTAAAAAGCATCTCATCATTTCAACCTGAAAAGACTCATACACAAAGAGTGGTATTAGAAAGTTTAATTGACAAATTAAAGTCTTTGGCGCTCGGACCCAGGAGGAAGACGTTGAGCTGGTACACACAGTCGCTGTGTTTGAAGATTAGAGACGTCTTTCCCCATTGGGCCCGGACACTGGTGGTGGAGAGGATGGTGAAGACTGAATGGACATTGAAGAAACCACGAGCTGAAGGCGGAGGAGGGGTGAAGCAGTGACGTGGGGTCATCATGGAAAAATAATATATAATGATAAATAATTTATATTGCTATTTTCACCTTGTAGTTTGTACTATAAACTTGTAGTTTGTAGTATAAAAGCGATTTTATACTATAAAATCACTGAATTTTCGCATTTTCCCATTCAAATACTCGGAAGTGCAGCCGGTGAGGCAGCAGAGAGCTGAGCTTCACCTGGGATTGCGCAACCTCTTGCTAACTGCTCTGGCTGCCATTCTACGAGAGCATGTTCCTCCTGTACGTTGAAAATAAAATGGTAAAAAAAAAAGCATTTAATATATGAACTGATCTTCCATAATTTAGCTTATTTATATAATGTTCAGTGTTTTTTGTCACCAACGTGTTTCGTGTGCTGAGGAGCGATCATAAATGGCAGCGAACAGATTCGAGGTGAGGCAGGCAGTTCTCTTGCCTCATGGCAGGGGGCGCTCATGATCCCAGACATTGTGACTCCACAACTGCAGAGTAAGATACAGTAACAGCGAGCTAACCATACAGTCAAGTGCACCGACATATTTAGAGTTTTCTCCTCGTACCACAGCAATCACTTATTAATAATCACAAAATAAACATTAAGCCTAAAAGCAGAGTAGCGCAACATATTGAATGTTCTGTTCTTTGTGTAGGAAATATCTGAGTGTTTTGAGTTGTACTTTAACGTTTTTTCCCTTTGCTGTGGAGGTGAGATGAATAGAGTCTACCAGTTTGAATTTACGCCTAGGCTTCATATCACAAACATTCTGTGGCATCATTCTGAAGTGATTGCCAGACTTTTGAACGTGGACAGAAGCTTATAACAATTTGTCAGTAACATTTTGCTATTTTCTAACTAAATCTTGACAGCTTTTAGTAGCGTTTATAAAATTATAAAATAGTGGGGTGCTGTGGTGGCGCAGGGGCAAAGCATGACCCACGTTGAGGCCTTAGTCCTTGTAGCGGTGGTCGTAGGTTAGATTCCCGGCCTGGCGACATTTGCCGCATGTCTTCCCCCTCTCTGATTACCCTGTTTCCTGTCAAACTACTTTCAAATAAAGGCCACTAGAGCCAACAAAACCTTTAAAAAAAAAATAAAATTATAAAATAGCGATACATTTATCGTATTATCATTTATTATGAATACATTCCTTATAAGAATTTGCATTGATCATCTTGATAAATTGAAGTTATGTTTAAATAAAAAACAAACCTGACAGTATTATTGGAAATGTTAATTTTATTATTGTCTATACTGTTTGTTTTGTGAGAGCATCAACAAACATAAGTAAATTTAAAAAATATGATTAAATAAATTTACTGTGTGCAGTTTAGTGAAATATCTTAACCATCTTTAAGGAAGTAGCTTCCCAAAGAAGCCTTTTTCAAAAAAGGTTGTTTTTCCAGAGCAGTATTTGTGTTTGTAGCGCCATGAATGCTGTGCCACGCAGTCACAGCCAGTTACCTAAAAGTATTAAATAGTTTTTAATAATCCTTTTCGTTATCACAATAGTATCACAAAATACTGTGATAAAATACTGGGTGACCCTACCAGGGGCATGAAGCCCCAGACAGCATAGCTCCTAGGATCATTGGGGCACTCAAACCCCTCCACCACGATAAGGTGTCAGGGAGGGGTCTCATTCTTAAGAAATAAAGAGGTATTGCAAGCAAATAGGAAGCATATAAAAGTTCAGAGTAAAGTTTTTAAGAACATTTTAATAACATTTCTCATAAAGTTCACTCCCTATTTCTGATAAGGTTCACTCATAAAGTTCACTCCCTTAATAGGAAGTTCACCAACAGGTGAACGCATCACCCAGTCCTTAAAGTCAGGGGTGGAAATTAGCACCCGCCACTGGCCAAATGAGGGCAAAAGTATGAAGTCGCGTGTAAATCGGAGCAACGCACCCGCCACTGTGGCGGGTTGACAATTTGAACAGAAAAAAAAAAAGCTGCATTCAGTTTGAACTTCTGTCCAGGGGAGGACTGACCGTCTGGAGTCCAGACTGATGTACATAATGTCCATATTTGGCGGCCCTACGCTATCATAATTTAACAAAAAAATTATATTAAATCTAATTTTTATCGACCGCGACAGCCCATTGGTTGATTTTATTGACGGACATTGGGCTTATCCAATGAAATCCCTCATTCCTCCTTGGCACGCCCCTCCTTTCTAAGTTTATAAATAGAGCCATTTTAGCTAACGGTTGGTGCTAACCAGAGTCCGAGAAAATGAGCGGATACGAGACGGGGCGAGTCAGAAAAACTATGACAAAAGCTAAAAAGCGCATAAGCCCATTCAGAAAAATGTGTCAAACTAACTGATATGTTAATTACCACACTAACTTTGACCATTGGAGGAGATTCAGTAGGAGAGGGAATTAGCGATTCAGGGGCTTTATTATTGTCGGAGACAGATTGAGGAAGAGTTCAGGTTAGCTGCTGCTGCCCGGTAAGAAGGAGTGAAAATGTTCATAAAGAAAAAGTTTCATGCAGGCAGGCAGGTGTGTGAGGGGGAAGCTAACACTAAGCCAGGTATAAAACTCTGGAGTAGCACAAGAATGATGATGGCCAGAGGAATTAATAATGAACACGTTCTGAGATATTTTAGCAATAATTGTTCATTTCAATAGAAAATGTAATAAGGGAAAACAAATAAAACAGTTAGAAAACAGCTATTGATTCAATTTAAAAATATTGTAAAAATTACTAGACACATCTTTAATAAATACTATCAGGGACAGTTGTTGCCAACATTTGGAAATGTAAAAAATATGATTGCAACAATGTTAGGGTTGTGTAGTTAAAGTTTGATGTTAGTAATTACTTCAAATTAACTTATTGCATTACAACCCTGTTGAGGTGTCCATGCTTTATGTTAAATTATTCTGTATATGTACATCTGTATGGTAAACTTATTGTCAGTAAATTGGTTTTCATAGAGTTAAGAATAAATCATACATTTTCTATAATTTGCTTGTACTTGTGGGGTTTGTAATCGAAAGAAAGAAAAAAAAAAACAGTGGCTGGTGAAATGTATAAGTGGCTGGTAAAAAAATTTCTCTACCAGGCGCTGTGGCTGGTGAAGAAATTTTTTTATTTCCACCCCTGCCTAAAGTGCTTAAACTGGTTGACTTGATTGATTGTCTAGTGCTTGAGGTAGGTATTTGTGCATCTGGACTAAGAACAAGAAGTTCATGAGTTCATCTGACATTTTTACACAAGGTCAAACACAATTCAGTTTAAGCCAAAGCCACTAAAATTTTCTCTTGAACTCCTTTAATATAATATCGTGCCTGTGGCAGACTGAATACAATATCCACATTATTTTAAAAGTTGCATTGGAACATGCGTCCCAGCAGCAGCATCCCCATTTGCCTGCAGATTTGCATGTCACCTTTACATATGGGCTTGGCTCAGGTGATCTAGTTTGTCGTCATATTAAAAACAGAGGATTTAGTGTGAAAAAGACGAGCTGGTAGTATTCAAATAGACTATGCACTTGTTCAAAGTTGGATGAAGAAATGTTCTAAATGTATTATTTTTAGTGAATAGAACATTTATTACAGTCTGAAGAATGTTAACTAAAATTGCAGGTGTCTTGAGAAAGTCTTCTAAGCTCTTTCTTGTTTTATATTTTTAACTTGGGAAGAAAAACAGTAAATGAAAGGATGCATCCATCCATCCATCCATTGCCATTATTATGCAAAATAATTGCGAATAATATGCGAAATAATTTCCCTGCTGGGAGGAATAAAGTAATTCTTCTTCTTCTTCTAACATAATTTCCCTAGGTGAGTTTATCTCAGTGTTTTCTCTAAAAAACAACAAGCATGTTGTCATATACTATTAAAATCAAAAGTCGAAGATAAAAGATACAGATCCATGTCTGAATCTATCTGCACAAATGTAGAAGGGTTCATGATTTCATATAAGTGGCAGCAATGAAAATAGCATAATGTATTTAATCTTTAATGTTAGATGGACTGAATTTATACAGTGCTTCACTAACCACTCAAACTGCTTCACACTAGTGACACATATTTTATACACCGATAAACAGATTGGTGTAAAACTTTTACTTTTACATAATAAGACTTAGCAGCAGTGAATGGGATGGATCTTTTCTTTGACGCTGGAACGGCTTCCAGGGGTTAAGAGTCACGTTGACATTTCAGACCCACAACTTTCAGACTGCAAGACAACCATTCCACCCACTGAGCCACAGTAGACAATATTTTCAGTCATAAATCAACTAAAACAAAGGAGTATCAGCTTAATTTGTGTTTTGGAGTTTTAAAGCGAAACTCCAGAAAGCCACTCGTCCAAGTCAAAAGGCAAATGAATGGTAGCAAATGGAATGTGTATGCAAATGTTGTACAGTCCCCAAATATTTAGGAAAGATTAGCATATTTCCAAAACATAAAGCTTAGAGTTTGTTTGCATTTTCCTCAATGTTCTGAATGAGTCAGGAAAGACCACACCTTACACAACCAGTTTTCTATCAACACACCTCCAAGCAATAGCAAGATTTTGAATAACTAAGATTTGGACCACAGTCTGCAAATTCGTCAGGTAAAACTTTATTTGATTATTGGAAAGTTCGATGTATTTTTAAAATATATAAACCGTTTTCTTATAAATAAGATTTTTGTATTGCAAGACACAAAGCTATTTCCATACACAGAAAAAAATACATTGCTGCATAGCTTTGACTGTCCTCATTAGTGATGAAGACATTATTGAATGTCATAACTAATAAAAGACAGTAAGAATGGCATGTTTAGAACTATCACCTAATAAAAGTGTTAGGGTATTTATAAACAAAAATGTATTATATGATCAAACAGCTTTTACATAATATAGAGCGGTAGCAATTATTTGAAATACTGGTAAAATTTTAGACTGAATGAATTCAGCAAAGATATGTTTCATCTTTGAAATGTTGTCACATGCATTAATTTGGAAGAATTTTTCTAATTTTTGCTTATCTGGGGGTGCAGAAAAGTGTTGTAGTACATGCCTGCCGAGAATTGCATGCCCTGTCGCAGGAACACGCATTGCTCTAAACTCTTGCATATTGATGAGAAAACTACGGTGGCCCTGAGGTGCAAACCATTTCAACAAATTCAAAAACACAACAATATTAACAGAGCACAATTACAAATTACAACAACACAACAACATTAAGAACACACAATTACAAATTACAAAAACACAACATTAACGAAGCACAATTACAAATTGTGAATTCTAGGGGTGCACCGATTTATCGGCCAGTTGATTTATCAGCCCCGATTTCCTTAATTTTGGGAGATCGGTGATCGGCCGATACTGACATGTGAAGCCAATCTTATCCCCCAATCTTATCTACCTCAGCAAAGGTCTGAAAATCAGTCACCGTCCTCTTGTGCTCTGCTGTGTGAGAGGTTTGACTGATAGACCGGCCCACCAGATCATGGTTGCAGTTAACAATAGTCACCCCACTGTTGCCAAAAGCAATTTTTAGTGACATTTCAGACAAAAAATGATATAGAGCAAAATCAGAAATGGCAGGTCAGGGTTTTTAACGATTCACAGCGCTGACCCATGTAACATGATGGCCCAGGTAAGACAACACTTTATCCCACTTACTGAGGTGCAACTGTAACTTTATCTTGACCAAGATCTCATGTAAATATTCCAAAAGCATTTCCAGAAGACTTAGGATATTTAAGAATATAATCAAAATGCTATGACATACAAATTTCACAAACCAATGTTTTATTCTCAATAAAGCAATAATATTGGTTTGCTACTAATTGTCAACACAAGTTTTAAAAAAATGTACTACGTTGATGTGCAGCGGAATTTGGTGTTTTGGTTCAGTTAAAAAAAAGGCGACCCTAAACTGCGCGCACCGACACCAATGTTGTTGTTTCTAAATCATTCTGCTGCTTGTGGGCTCAATGTTGGAGCTCAAGACGTAACTGACAGAATCCGGTTAAAGGATTTAACCGGATCAAAATAAAAGATCCTCCAGACTCAACACATAAAACGGAAGTATTTAATTATTTCTTGCGCGGCCCGGTACTAATTGGTCCACGGACTATTACCGGTCCGCGGCCCGGGGGTTGGGGACCACTGCTTTAAAGTACAAACCACAGGAAAATAGCAATATAAATTATCTTATTATTTATGATCTTTCCATGATGACAGTTGCCTTACCTGCCTCCCCTGACCGCAGGTCACTGAACTGTTTCCCCACAGTGAAAATGTGGTTTGTAATAAAATGGAACAAACCACAAGAAAGCTCTGAAGTTGCAGGATGCTTCTGCTAAACAGTAACCATAGAGACAATATAAGGAAGAAATTGTCAACCAAATGAGAAAAACAGTAATGGACCTTAAATATCTTATGTAGTAGCTTGTAATCTTTCTGTCAGTATGTTTAAATTCCCAACAGTTTTCAGTTATAAATATTTATTATTGACAATAATAAACAAATACTCATCTGAAAGTGTTGATTAGCTCTACTCAAAAGGTGTCAGCCCAGGACTCTGACATTTGTTGTTCTGAGGATTTTTGTTGCATTATCAACCTATAGGTGGCAGTGAGTTGAAAATTAATCAGTACCTCCAGCAGTCTGCAACACACAGCAACCACTATTAAAACTGTCTTAATTTAGCAAAATGCTTCAGGAGTAGATTATTAACTGGAGAATAAAGAATAGATTGTATGATTTTCAGTACTGAGCACTGGCTCTTTATTCTGAATGCTGAATACACTAATTTTACAGAGTGAGAGTTCACAGTTTGTGTCTCAGTTATAACATCTGATGGAAAAGAAACTTTTGACAGACTACTATAATTAAGAATATTAAGTTCTCTGCATCTTACTATTACTATAAGCAAAATTTAAAAAACAAAAATCTACAAATAAGTCAAACTTTTTCAGCGATAAAACAAGTGATAAATAAAAGGAAAGTTGATTTCAAAAACAAACACTGAAAGAGACTGTAGAAAAACTGCAGAAAATGAAACTGGGTCAAACATAACTGGTTCATGCAAAGATACAGGAAGAAATGTTTAAAACTGGTTCCCCACCACGGGTGTGGCAGACCATGACAAAATGTGAGAAATGTCAACTACAATAAAAGATAATGGTGAAAAAAAAAAGTTTTTCTCAGATGAAGAGAATATTTTCTTTCCCAGATCTGACCAATCATGTTCGAACTGCTGAACCTTCTTCTGTTGGCAGAATTGTCATTAAGAAAACCTACCAATTCAAAGAAGTCCTTGCTTCAGATGTCCTGTAGTCTCACCTCTGACCTCTGTGTTAGTGACGACATTACAGATTAGCTTGTCATTGATAATGAACAAACTTGATCATTATCAATGCATACAAGCAGAGACAATGAATAGAGGATGCTGTTGTCACCCAGCCCTTATTCATATCATTACTATCCACATGATGATAAATGTAATAAATGTGCAATAGCACTCTTCTTGGATTATTCATCTGCATGTAATACAATCCAAGTGGATATCTCAGTAAAACAAAAATGATGGAAAAGGAAATAAATTAATTTTAGATTCACTGATATGCCTCTTTCATAGAAACAGAAACTTAATTCAACCATCTGCTGTCAACCAATGCTGGGACTTCCTGGGAAATTAAATGTTCAGCTTCTTTGTTCATGTTTTATGAAGATGAAAACATCTTCATAAAATGTTTATGAAGGCATAAACATTTTATGCCTTTATAAAAGGCATAAATGTCTTTTATGAAGGCATAAAAGGCATTTTATGCCTTTTATGTATAAAAAAGGCATAAAAGTCTGTTTTATTGAGGTTCTCTTAATATATATACAGTATATGTATATACTGTATATATGTATATATATTCAGTGTTTTGATTTTGAAATATTTAATTGCATGCGGACTTAGATTGAATGACCGATAGATCACAGGTACTGCAGCATGTTTTGTGAGTCACCAAACAAAGCAAACTTTTCCCTGGACTGCACATTCACTGATACCTACGGAGGTGCAAGGACCGTTTCCCGCAAGAGCAGGTAAATATTTCAGTATGCATGCCTGGCTAAACTTTTGTACACATACTTCTAAATGTATACATGTAAAAAATTATCTTTACTAGACAGTAAAGATGAAATACTTGCTAGATAAATTTATTATAGTTATTACAATTGTATTGTTTTAGAGTTATACTGTAACTTTGTATTTCAAATTGTTAAATGATTTAGTTTTTTGTAGTTCTGTGTCTGTCAGAAGGTAAAAGGTCAAGAGTAACAACGTGATTAAATTGCAATAGAACACATTAAAGGTTAGACATTAAGTTTAATTTTAGCTTATAGAGAGAGATATCTGTGCATTTCAAAATAATCTTCAACATGTATCCGACTTTTGATTATCATCTCTGCTTTCAGTTACTATTAATTAAACGAAAATAAGTGAAAGTGATACAAAATGAAGATGTTAAGGTAGAAATTTCTTAAATTGCTTAGCTTGGAGCCCATTTAATTTTTAACATCACTTTGGCTTCTTTGAGCAATATTTACTTTTTAAGAGAGAAGAAAAATAGTTTCTGGTGACTAGTGTGATATTTTTACTTCATCCTGTTGCTGAGCATTAAATTTCATTCTCTGTTCCTATGTTTAATTAGTTTGCTTTACACACAGATTTCAGATTCTTTACATTTTAAATATAGATCTTTCAACCTATGTGTTTGACTATGTTACAAAATGAGATTCTAAAATTTCAATTGTGGAAACTGGTTGTTTTTGGATCGTTGCAGTGAAATTTTAAACAGACAACAGGATCTGTGTGAGGAGTGTGCATTGTAATCTGTTGGGTTTCTAAAGTTGACAAATAGCTATTTAGCTACTAAAACATCAAGGTACATCAAGGAGTCATCTCATCTGTTTAAAGATTCCTCTTTTAAGTCTTTAATCCCTAGTTGTTAATTAGTGTATGTTCAGCAAACTTGTTGAGCTAGCTTGTTGCATAAGATTAGCCATACTAATTGACAATAAACAGAAAAGAAAAGGGGACAAAATTCCTGAAGGACTTCTTTGCCCACAGATTAATAAATCATGAAGTCTCATCGGCAGTAAGTCCATTGTTTCCTTAATTAATGTTCCAAGGTTGAATTTATTCTTGGTGAAAATGTTTAGAAAGTGACATTTGACAACAGTGTCTTTACCTCAAACAATAATCAGCTGAAATAGGACAGGTAGCATGATGTACCACAGGAGACACAATGGATTTCTATAGCAACATAAATGCTATCAACTTTGATTCCTGCTGCATAGTCATCTTTGTCCCAAAATAAATTGTACATTTTTAGATATTGTGTTAGTGTGTTGTTTTGCAGAAAACCTTTGGGTTGATTCAGGTTTTCTCATCACGGAAGGTTATAGTTCAGAGTTTGTAGCCGGACTTCAGGACAGGATGGTAGAAACATCCCTAAAAAACGTGTCTCTTTGACTGCTTTGAAGATGTCAATACTTTTAAGAGTGACAATTTTATTTTTGTTCAAATTATATAAATTAGCCCTCTAGTCACCTAAGACTATTTCATCACTATGTTTGTTTATTCCCCAGGTTGCTATGGCTTCTGGCGCTGCCTTTGCCTAGCCTGTACTGTTTCAGGAAGATTTGGAGAGAACTACTGTTTGCCTTTATGTGACATTCTGACTCCTTCTGTATGTGTAGCCTGTGGGGTTCCTATGGGTGCCCCCCGCTGCGGCATTGTCTGTGAGGGCTTCCATTCGTAACAAACGTAGAATAGCGGTATGACATATTTTACACTCACCTAAACTAATTTTGATGTAAAAGTGCACAGTTATGAAAAGTTTTCATGTGCTTGCTTTCAGGGTTCCCTCTGCGGAGACATATTCGCTTCCTGTTTCTGTGTCTGGTGCTCCTGGTGTCAGATGCACCGCAAGCTAAAGGAGCACATTCCTGTTGTTATTGTGATGCAGCAGCCCATGACACCGCATGGTCCAACTGTGGTCAACGTGCATGCTAATCTTGTCATGATGGTCAATCCAAATTCTGCTCCACCTCCTGGTGGTTTTCAAAATCCTGCTCAAGTTTTCCAAACGCTCCTCAAAGCCCTGCTTGGTTTCAAAGCCCGCCTCGATATACTGAAGGGTTTCAAAAGCCTCTTCCTGCTGGTTTTAATTCCTAGCAAAATTTAAGTTCCTCAGATCAGCCATAATGATATTGGTGTATATTGAGATTATTTACTTTATCCAAAAAAAGTCAGTTCACTCTCAATACCTCAATGAAAATCAAGAGTTTTGACTTTTACTTTGAGTTCATATCAATATTAACATTATTATAAACATTGTACGACTATCTCATCAATTTGAAATTAAAAAAAAAGCATAACTCAATAACAAAAATAATGTATGTGACTGGACCTTATTGTTTGTTTCTAATTGACTCTGTAATGCAGCCTTATGCACCCCACAAAAAATGACCAGATCAATTGACTTTTTTCTTAATCTAGGCTAAACACATTGTCTTTAATTACAATAAACAAAATCAATAACAAATACATTTATTTGTTTGTAGCCATCC
Source organism: Xiphophorus hellerii (assembly GCF_003331165.1). NCBI lineage: Eukaryota > Metazoa > Chordata > Actinopteri > Cyprinodontiformes > Poeciliidae > Xiphophorus > Xiphophorus hellerii. The sequence continues at coordinate 3,715,684 of NC_045680.1, forward strand.
ATCCATTATCTTCCTCCACTTGGGCCAGCTTTTCCGGGGGAAACCTGGAGGAGTGAGCATGGTATAGCAGCCAGCTCAGAAACATAGTCCATGCAGTATGATTGGGTTTCATCTGGGTCTCCAACCAGTGGGACATGCCCGGACCGGAACACCTCACATTGAAGTGTTCAGCCCTACCACATGACTGAGCATCAGACACCCTGCAGAGAAAGCTAATTTCAGCCTATTGTGTCCATGACCTTGTTCTCTTGGTCACTGCCCAAAACTCATGACTAGATGGAAAGTAGGAAAGTAGATTGACCTGTAAATCAAAAGTTCTCCTTTTGGCTCAGCTCCCTCTCGACAGATCACAAAGACACACATAGCTGAATCTATCCTCTCTTTCACCATGTTGAACCCTATTGTACAGTCACCAAGATCAACAAGTATGCCCACTCCTGTACGGTGCCTTTGAGCAGGGTGAAAGAGTGCTCTATTTCGCAGCAACAGAATTAGTATAATCACTTTAATCTTTAATGGCATGGACTGAATTTATGTAGTGTTTTACTAGTAAAATTTGCCCAATCTCACACCCATATTTTATACACCAATACACAGATCAGTAGGCACATGTAAATGTGACAATGGAAATCTAATCAAACCCACCACTTTCAGATTGCAAGACAACTACTCCACCCACTGAGCCACAGTAGACTGCTTTCAGTCATATGTCAACTAGAACGATAGCAAAGGAGTCTGTTTAATTTGTGTTCTGAGGTTTTAAAGCGAAAGTTAAGATTACAAATCCTGCAAGTCAAAAGGCAAATGAACTGCAGCAACTGGATTGAGTATGCAAATATTGCCCGGTCCCTCTAGCATATGGGGGACAGATTAGCATCTGTCCTCCATATGCTTGAGGGACTGTGCAACATTAGAGTTTGGTATGGTCAGGGAATACTACACCTACACAACCAGTATTCTGTCAACTCGCCACCAAGTGATAGCAAGACTTTGGATAACGACATTTGGACCACAGTCTGTCGGTTTTTCAGGTAAACTTTTGCTTGGTTATTGGAAAGTTTGATATATTTTTAAAACATACGCAAAAAAACTGTTTTCTCATTAATTGGATTTCAGGATTACAAGACAGAAAGCTATTTCAATAATCAGAAATAATTACTGTTGAAAAGTTTTACCTTTCCGCATTACTGATGAAGAGATTCTTGAATGTCATCACTTATCGCAACTGACCAATCAGCCAGTACTCCTGACAATACTGACAGTATGTCATAGAAAACACGCTGCAGTCAGAGAGACAGCCGTCACCCAGAATATACAGAGGACGAAATACAATTTATTACATCTCCAAAATCAAAAAGGAGTGATTTTGGATCATGGACTGCAGCCCACCTGGAACTACCACGTTAGTCAGCAGCATGAAGGTAACATCCCAGTTTTTGTCATAATGATACTTATTGATAACTTCGTGCTATCGACTCACGGCTGACGGCTAAGCATCAAATAAACACAACTCAGTTAAATTAAAATAACAATGCTAAACAACTAATCATTTCCAGATCAATAAGTGAAGGTAGTTATGCTGGATTTTATGCATGTAGATTCCAACGATAGCTCTACGGCAGCATGAAAACAGACTGCGCTAACTGCTATATTGGCATTTAAACACTGTTTCATACTACTGTTTATTTCTAAGCATTTTCCTGAAGGCAGATTTTCACAAGCCAGTATTATTTAGGTAATTACTCACCCATTTTGTCCCGCAGCGTTCACACTTGTATCCAATCAGACTTTTTTGTCCCTCATTTGTCCTCTTGGGCTTTATTGCTGATTTCTCCGTTATTTCCCGCTAATAACCTTACAGACCTGACGTAGGACTAGTTACAGAATTTTCTCACCTGCCGTCTTTGCCTCAGTGTTGGTTTATAAGGCAAAAATGACTCAAAAAATGTATAGGGTAACCATTGAGGTCCATTAGTCTGCCTTAATAACAGTGTAGTTGTCGGAGGACTGCTCTACTTCCGCAAGGGGGCGGAGCCGGCGTCATGTCAATTTTGACCATGTTTTAGACGAATCACTCATCAGCATGAGTGATTCAAATGAATGACATCAGGTGCAATACAAAGAGTCAGTCACTGACGCAATTATCCTTCGTAAAAGGATATACAAAATAAAAGTAGACTAAATGAATTCAGTAATGATATGTTACATCCTTGAGCAATAAGAAATATTGACAAGCATTAATACTTGAGAATCTACCTCACCAAATACTTTTTTACTCTTACTTGAGTAATTTCTTGGATGGATGCTTCTTACTAGTACTTGAGTAGGAATATGTTGATGTAGTGCTGCTCTTCCTTGAATACGATTTAATCATCTCTGATTTAATGTCAATTAAAAATTTAACTGTTAAACTGTTTAATTTCCTGAATACAGTGAGGATTTAAAATCTAGGTTCTATCATCTGATGGCAGACCAACCCCTGACTGACTGGGATAGTGGTCTCTGTGACTGCGGCGAGGATGCACAAGCTTGTAAGAGTCCATCCTTGTTTCTTATACATCAACTACAAGGGTTAAATGCTTATAATATCCCATGATTGCTGTGTTTCTGTGTGTTCACATGTTTTTCAGGTTGCTATGGTTTCTGGTGCGGGCCATGCCTTGCCTGCACTGTTTCAGGCAGATTTGGAGAGAACCGTTGTCTCCCCTTATGTGATATGTGTGTTGATAAAATGATCTCTCCAGCAGCCCTGTCTCTGAGAGTCGCCATGAGACACAAATATGGTATCAAGGTATGGTAAGATGACATGTGAATGACATACAGTACATGCCCGACAAATAAAACTGACTCATTGTGTTCCTTTGTAGGGTTCCCTTTGCGAGGACATTGCTGTGTCCTGCTGCTGCCCAACGTGTGTCTGGTGTCAGATGTATCGCGAGTTAAAATATCGCAAAAAGTCCCCCGTCGTCATCAACATGCAGGTGCAACCTTATGTCAACATGCAGCCTCATCCAATGATGGCAGTTCCTGCTCAGCCTGTTTTCGACAGATAAGCAGAAATCATCCAGGCTTCCTTTCGATTTTCATCATCATCACAATATTTAACATTATCACCAACTTTGCGAGATATTTTAAGTTTATGTATCCTAGTTTGGACTAAATAAATAGGTTCAGCAAGATCTAGAGAAATTTATCCAGGCGTTTATCTTTGGTCGCATTGATTACTGCAACAGTGTCTTGACAGATCTGCCTAAAAAAATCATTCTGACAGCTGCAGCTGATCGAGAACGCTGCTGCTCATGTTCCCATTAAAACCATTAAGATAGAGCAAATCACCCAGTCCCTAAAGTCCTTAAACTGGCCCCCTGTAGCTCAGAGAATAGACTTTAAAATACTACCAGACCTCTCAGGTCTTCTGTTCATGGTCTGCTCTGCATCCCCAGAACTTGAACCAAACATGGAGAAGCAGCATTCGGCTTCTATGCACCACAAATCTGGAATAAACTTCCAGAAAAGTACAAAACAGCTGAAACAATGAGTTCCTTTAAATTTAGACTAAAAACCCATTTGTTTAGAATTGCTTTTGAAACATCATAATATCAAACATTTATCAACATTCTTATGTGTAATGATGACACTTGACAAAATGTAACTCTTCAATTGTTGACTGTGTTCTCTGACTTTTATTTTTGTGTTTTTATGATGTAAAGTACTTTCAACTACTTTGTTTCTAAAACATTCCATGCAAATAAACTTGATTGACTTGATTGGTTGTCTAGTTCTTGAGGCAGGTATTTGTGCATTTGGACTAACAACAAGTAGTTCATGAGTTCATCTGACATTCTCACACAAGGTCAAGGTCTTATACAAAATACCTTCATGGGTTAGAAAGTTGTAAGTTTACCAACTAAACCTTTTACAGCATTTATAATTATAAATTAGAAAAACAGTGACAAAAAGTAACCATTGAATTTATCTGCTGGAAAGTGAACATTTTCTTTTAAACACAATTCAGTTTAAGCCAAAGTCACTAAAATTTTCTCTTGAACTCCTCTAATATAATATCGTGCCTGTGGCAGACTGAATACAATATCCACATTATTTTAAAAGTTGCACTGGAACATGCGTCCCAGCAGCAGCATCCCTATTTGCCAGCAGATTTCCATGTCAACTTTACATATGGGCTTGGCTCAGGTGATCTGGTTTGTTGTCACATTAAAAACAGAGTATTTAGTGTGAAAAAGAAGTGCTGGTAGTATTCAAATAGTCTATGCACTTGTTTAAAGTTGGATGAAGAAATGTTCTAAATGTATTATTTTCAGTGAATAGAACATTTATTACAGTCTGAAGAATGTTAACTAAAATTTCAGGCGTCTGGAAAAAGTCTTCTAAGCTCTTTCTTGTTTTATGTTAGGTGTAGCATAATAATGTGTATTAAAATACATTTTTAACTTGGGAAGAAAAACAATAAATGAAAGGATCATTACTATGCATTCATCCATCCATTATCATGCACGCATGTGGGAATTTTTTTGAGAGCATTATCTTACCAGTGATTTCCCGGAAAAAAGGAAACTTGACAGTCACACAATGAATTTCTTTAGTTTGGACCTTCTGGCACAACGTTATCCTTTAGGTATAACAAAGTGAAAATTAAATATTGCAAAAGTGCAGAACATTTTGTGAAACTTCATAAAACCAGCATTTACAGATACAGTCAGAATTTTACACATGTGCCATGTTCAAGAATATCACATTACTTTCCAGTTTTCATTGGCTTAGTTAAACTATTTTTTTACAAGGTGGAAGGATTATAAAACATACAGCTAGAATGATTTTGAGCTAGATCTGGAGTCTCCGCATCCCCAGAGACCATTGTGAAAGGTCGAAGTAGCCACTTGAGGCTGAAGAGCCACATGATGCAGATCCCTGAACACATTTAAGCAGCACAGCAACATTTAGAAATGCAAAAGGAGTTGTGATTAACTAAACCTCATATTTGTTCAAACTGTGTGTATTTAGGTTTTGACTTTAACTAAAACATGTTGATGCCGGTGAATAAGAACAAACCAGTTTGTGATTATTTCTTCACAGTTTCTCAATCATGGAAGCTAAGTTTTTGCTTTGCAGTTAAAGGGTTCTAGGTCTGACCTTTCTGGGTCTTTATACATGAAGTTTGTATGTTTTCCAATATGTCTATTGGTTCTCTGGGTATTCTGGCTTCCACCCACAGTCCAAAAACATGATTCTTAACCTAACTGTGCTAGTTTAATTGGTTACTCTAAACCAGGGGTGGGCAATCCTGGTCCTCGAGGGCCGGTGTCCTGCAACTCTTAGATGTCTCCCTGATCCAACACGCTTGAATCCAACAGCTGAATCACCTCCTAAGTGCAGTCAAGTTCTCCAGAGTCCTGCTAATGACCTCATTATTTGACTCAGGTGTGTTGAAGTAGAGATACATCTAAAAGTTGCAGGAGACCGGCCCTCGAGGCCTGGAGTTGCCCACCCCTGCTCTAAACTGTCCTAAGTCTGAGTGAGTGCAGCATGGCTGTTTGTTGTGTGTGTCTCATTGCTTCCCATGGGATGGACTGGTAGTCTTCTGGAGACAGACACCAACTTAGAGTTCAGATGGGGCCTACAAAAACAACCCGGCCCGACCCGAGTCCAAGTGCTTTGTGTCTGAACCCTATCAGACCTGATTGATTTACTTTAATTACAGTCTGAAGTAAACCCGACATATATTAGTGAAGATTTAACAAGATTTGTTACAGACTGATTAACTTCTGCACCCTACTTATTTTCTTTATTTCCTCAACAGGTAAACTATATATCCTCCGTTATAATAAGTTAGTTGATTGGTGTGGGCGGGACAGGGGCTCCCTGGCTCCTGGTCACATGGATGCCTGTGTGCCAGGTGTAGGCGCCTCTTCTGCATCCCTAGCCTGATATGGGTGGGCCACAGGTCTTGGTGGCTGAGGCTTAGTGGGCTATTGTTGTGTGGTTCTGGGTGGGAAGGAATAGGTTTTGGGTCTAAGGGATTTGGGTTATACCTGGATGGATCATAGGCATTTTAAGGCTGCCTATGCCAGTAATGCACATCTCACACACACACATTTGTATTTCTATCCATATTAGGACTTTGTATTGACCTTCAATCATTTTAGTAACTGCATTTATGCCTAACCCAAACAGTTTTTGTAACAATAACCAATAGTAGTATATACATAACCCTAACCTTAACCAAAATCTAATTCATATAATACTTCTAACCCAAAATAATAACCTCATTTGTTTCTGAAAAATAAACCATACATTTTCATGTCTTGTATTACAGTGTGTTGCATGGCAGGAAACTTTAGAGCTGACTGAATTTTTCCTGGTCACACAAAGCTTCACGATAAGATGGCAGAAACTCCCCTAAAAGAATGGAAGAGTGGTCTCTTTGACTGCTTTGAAGATGTCAGTACTTGTAAGAGACATTATCTCTTTTCTTTAAAATTAAATGAGTCTTCTAGTCATCTTGTATCATTTTATCACTATTAATCACTATGTTTGTATGTTCCCCAGGTTGCTATGGCTTCTGGTGCTGCCCTTTCCTAACCTGCACTGTTTCAAGAAGATTTGGAGAGCAGACTTGTCTGCCTGTATGTGACATGCTGACTTCTGCTACAGTTCTACTGTGTGGGGTTCCTGTGATTATCCCCCCTGTAACGTTGTCTTTGAGGGCTTCCATTCGTAACAAACGTGGATTAAAGGTATGATGTATTTTAGACTCACCTGACCTTACTTTGAAATGCAATAATTTAATGCGTTTTACTGTGTTTCCTTTAAGGGTTCCCTCTGCAACGACATTTTAATTTCCTGTTGCTGTATCTGGTGCTCCTGGTGTCAGATGCATCGTGAGCTAAAGGAGGGAACGCCTCTCGTTATTGTGGCGCAGCAGCCCCAGACGCTGCAGCCCCCAACTGTGATCAACGTGCAGGCTAATCCTATCATGATGGTTAATCAAAACTCTGCTCCACCTCCTGGTGGTTTTCAAAACCCTGCTCAAGGCCCTGTTGGGTTTCAAAACTCTCCTCAAAATCCTGGTGGGTTTCAAAATCCTCCTCCATATCCTGGTGGGTTTCAAAATCTTCCTTCATATCCTGGTGGGTTTCAAAATCCTCTTTAAAATCCTGGTGGGTTTCAAAATCTTCCTCCATATCCTGGTGGGTTTCAAAATCCTCTTTAAAATCCTGGTGGGTTTCAAAATCTTCCTCCATATCCTGGTGGGTTTCAAAATCTTCCTCCACCTCCTGGTGGTTTTCAAAACCCTGCTCAAGGCCCTGTTGGGTTTCAAAACTCTCCTTAAAATCCTGGTGGGTTTCAAAATCTTCCTCCATATCCTGCTGGGTTTCAAAATCTTCCTTCATATCCTGGTGGGTTTCAAAATCTTCCTCCAAATCCTGGTGGGTTTCAAAATCCTCTTTAAAATCCTGGTGGGTTTCAAAATCCTCCTCAATATCTTGGTGGGTTTCAAAATCCTCCTCAAAGAACTCCTGATGAATTTCAAAATTCTCCTCAAACTTCTGATGGGTTTCAAAATCTTCCTGAAAATCTTGCTGGGTTTCAAAATCCTCAAACCCCAGATGGATTTTAAAATCCTTCCCCTGTTGGTTTGAATTCCTAAGAAAAATTGAACATATTTGTTAACATTCATGTTCCTCAGATCAGTCGTGATCATGTACTTGGGGTGTAATGTTAACTTTATCCAGTAAACTCACTGTCAATGCTTCAAATAAAAGTGAAGAGAGTTGAATATTACTTTGAATTCATAAGTATATTAACTTTCTTATAAACACTGTATAACTGTTTAATCAATTTGAAATAAAAAAACATAAGTCCAATAACAAAAACAATGTATTTGACTGAACCTTATTGTTTTTAATTGACTCGGTAAAGGAGTCTTATGCACCTCATTGAAATTTACAAGATTACTTAAAACATTTTTATTATTAAAAACTGTAAATTTCCTTTAATTACAATATTGTACTATACTGATCTTTGAGCTGCCATTTGCCTGACTCCTCACCTAGGATCTGTTTGACATAGAGGAGCATACCATGAAGTCCCTGATAACATAGCTTATAGCAGTGGTTCCCAGAGATTTTCTGCACCCCCCTATGGATTACAATAAAATCCCCCCCAAAAAAGAAAAAAAAAATCAACTGGGCACACACATCATTCAACCAGACATAAACTTATACACATATTTTGTTTTCAAACTCCACTGAAGTTTATTTCACTCTTCAGGTTGCAACAAAACAAACTACAAACCACCTTTACAGTGTAACACTTTTGTGTAACTGTTTTTTTTTTCCATTCATCCATACTGCTCCCCCCTCCCTTGCAATGGCACTGCGCCGCCCCTAGAGGGCGCACCCTATTTGGGAACCACTGGCTTATAGGATCATTGGGAAACTCAAATTCCTCCACCAAATAAGGTGGCACCCCAGCCAGCTATTTGACTCAAAAAATGAAATCTTTGTGACACAGAGTGGCTTTACGCATTTATTTCTGGTCATTTTTATATTTATGGCCTAGGGCTAATGATTTTTTTTTTTTTTATAAGATTTTTATGTATGCAGAAAAAGCTGTGTTTTGCCATGTTTTGTCTATGGAATCATGGGACATACTATAGTCTTCTTTTTTCAGGTTTTCAACAGAAAGTCACTGGCACCGTCTGCATAATAATCACAGTTCTTAGGGAATTATATTGAACACCAGAGCTAATCAATTCAGGAGTCAGTATCACATTATAACAAAAAAATTCAGTAGAAAATATATCACATTACACTGAGAGATTTTGAGTTTTAGTGAGATCTCAAAATAAGTTTCTCTGACAGATTATGACTTCTTAAAAAGGCTTGAAGGAGCTAAGATCTCCCTCTCTGTGTTCCTTCTAGTTGACACTCAAATGTCTCACCAGGTGTTGCTGTTTTACTGTTAAGACCTCTCTCATAAAATATTTTGGTTTTGATGAGATATAAAACTTGTTATAAATCACTGTCCACGTTTTATTTACATAGCTACAAATCTTCTCCCTTAAAGAGAAACTGCTCTTAAAATTATTTCTTAGCTCTGCCATTTATAACATTCTATAGATTATTTAGCAAAACTTATTAAAGAGACTAATGGAGACTTGAAAGGTGTAACACAACAGATTTAATCTCAACATGGCCCACAACTTCTGCATTTTTTGAGTCTAGTCACTTTTGAAATTTAAATTAAATGTAAACAATTTTTACTCTGAAAGTAATCACAGTTAAAGTATCATCCAAGTGATAGTAAGCAAATAAGAAGGCACACCTTCTGACACACCTAGCACTTTTATCAGTTCTATTGTTTTGTACTAAAGACAAAGAATGAAGAAAGACATTCAGTACTTAATGACCTCTTTATGTCAGAAATGTGAAGATGCAGGTTTGGCAGTTTTCAGTGCCCTGTTTTGTGCAGCCACTCAGGGTAAAGTTAGAGAAAAGCTGCATGAGTCATGTTTTGTTGCTGCAGTTCTTTCAAGTGCAATTACAATGTTGTTATAACTCTGTATGACAACAGTACACAGCCATCTATTTGGTAATTTAGTATTTTCTGCCCTGTAAGTAAATATGGCATTCATACTAATAAATCACACCACTACCCTATTTGTTCTCAATTTAGCAGCGCCTCCTTGTTTAAGCTGAAAAATTTAAAAATATGTACAGATTGTGTGAAAAAACCCAGCGCTACGGTTTGTTTTTCTAAATATTGCTGTGCTGCTTAAACCTGTTCCTTGTGTGTGTGTGCTTTAAGTTTCTTTTAAGTAAATGACTTCATGGTAAATGAAACTAAACATTTCCATTCCACAGGAGAACAATACATTCAGAGGCTAGGTTAGCCTTTTCCTGGAAATGAGTCTGTATTCCTGCAAATGTGCAAAATAAGAAAGGTATTGCTCTGAAACAAATATAACAAACAGTGGATTAAGGCTTACCTTTACACCCTGTATCTGAAGTAATACTTATAACAATATTTTAAAAGTCTACAAAATTGAAGTTTTTCCCGCCAGGTGGTTTCTGAACCAGTCCAACCCACAACCTTGAAGCATTTTTGTTTTCACTGCTACTTCCTTAATAGTCAGCTTCATGCCAAAATCTGAATAGTTAAATCCAAACATGGTTAGAATTTTTTGCTATCTGCTTCAAACTGGAGCTTCATATCTGGTGATTTTGTGAAACAACTCAAAAGTCAATATTTTATTGTTTATTGTTAGTCTTGGATTAGACTGGCTCGGGCTGTGGAAGCTTTAGATTAGTAGCAAATTGTTTTGACCTCTGGTGATTATGAAATCGCCTCATTCAGCTAATAAAAAGCAGAGCTTAATCTAGTGTGTGTCCAAGTTCTCATAAAACAAAACAAATCAAAAACGAGAATGTTTGTTTCAGAATCAAATTACAAAAAGGATTGTTTGAGTATGTAATACGCCAGTCACCAAACAGTAAAACTCAAGCTTCATTAAATGACACAAGGATAGTAAAATGCAACAGCAATTTGATGCTCATGAACAACAGCAGCATCAGAGTGAAATCATTTACGATGTTGATTGTGAGCACTCAATCAGGCTCAAGAGGAAGGAGCAGATGGCGTGTATCCAAACTGGTTGCCCTGATTGATGGTGTCACAGGTTTTGCAACATATTTTGTGTGCGTCCACGCAAAGCAAACCTTACTGTCATCCACACATTTGCTAATATCTACGGAGGTGCGAGGAAGATCTCCCACAAAAGCAGGTAAAAAGTTTTACTTATGTATATCTTAGTCAAAGTTTTATACATACATTCCTAACTGAATGCATCTAAACATTTTTACATTTACTTGAAAGTGAAGACAAAATACTTTAGTTTTTCTAATTGAATTGTTTTAGATTTATAACTTGTCTTTCAAATTGTTCAAGTATTTACTTTTCTTTTAAGTCACTGTGTCTGTCAGAAGGTCTAAGGTCAATAAAAAGTCAGACATTATCATTACATAATAATAACACAGATCAGAGCTAAGATAAAATCACTTTTGTAGATAGCTTAAAAAATATTCAGAAAGCATTAAGTTTTTGAACTATCTTATTACATTTATCTTAGAAAAGAAGATAAGAAGTGACAAAACACAATTAGATGGACAACGCCCTGCAGCAGCGCAGCTTCACGCTCTGATAAAATCATGGTTGAAAAGTGTTCTGGTTTCTAAAGTTATTTCACTTCACAATGTTGTTGTGCATTAACTCTCTGTTGCCTTGTTTACTTCCCTTACTTTACACAAACATATTTTAGATTCTTACGATATGAGATTTAAATAATTCAACCAAGAAGCTAGTCTCTGATGAGAAGTAAATCAAATTTCTCTAAAAGACATTTAAATAATGTGGAAAGCATTGAAAATGTATTGTTTTTATATTTTATTTTTAAAAAACTGCTTTGTTATACTTTACCAATTATTCACAATAATCAATGGGAAAATCTTAATTAGCAGCCATCAGCCCCTTCTTCGAAATAGCTCAATGAAATGAGTTGAAATGAGCTGAACAGAGTGAAAAGCCAGGAACTTAAATTACAGGTGGACTCATTAAAAAGGGACAATGACAAACCTTTACCTAATTTAAAAATTTAAATTTTTAGTTGTGACGGAACACTCAAAAAACAAAACAAACTTTATTTTGAGGTTGTGATTTTTGCCTATTACCCAATTTGCAGAGCAAATCTGTCCAACAGTGCAAGACAATCAGACACATCATGCTGATTGTCCAAGCTGCTGGGATTCAAATAACATACAAATAAAACAGCATGAGAAAGACAGAAAAGTAAAATGCAAAAGATGCATTACAATCCTAAATTTTAATTGAGCAAAAATATTTTTTAATAGATGCCAGGACATCTTAAGCAGCCCATCTGAGTCTATTGTTACCAGTGGTGGGAAGTAATGGAGTACAAGTACAGTTATGGTTTCTGACATGGGCAACCACCCAGGGCGTTATCTTTTTAGGGATGGCAGGAGACCTCTGAGGATTGTGGCACAGAAATGGAAACAAGGCAAAATGAAGAAGAGTTTGAGTTCATAGTGATATTTGGTGAATTTATTTTAGCTCTAAGTATTTAATATGTAGGTGTTTTATGGGAATGTGGATCTTTCAGATCAATTTGAGAAGCAATTTTGATAGATGCACTTAATTTTATTGTGTCACGTAGCGAGGGGTGCTGGTCTTGATCTTGACTTGGTCTCACGTTAGGTGGTCTTGACTACAACACTGCTACGTGCCACTAGTGGCAAAAGAAAAGTGAAGTTCATGCTATGTTCAGGAGACGAGATGTTTCCATCCCTGAAATTATGATGCATAGAATCACATATCTAAATCTAAACTATGCTACAGAGAGTAACACAGTTACTCTGTTACATGCTTTATCTGTGGCATTGTTCATTAAAATGGCACATACTGTATCTGATGTATTAAAATTAAATACAATAGGTACAGTACACTTAATGATATTGTATTAGCGATTAGGTAATGCATTCAGCAGGTACTTCTATTTTTAATACTTAAGTATTTTAAAAGCCAGTACTTTTTACTTTTACTCAAGTAAAAATGTTAATGTGGTACTTTTACTTTTACTAGAGTATATTTTTTGTCTGTGTAATTGTACTTTTACTTAAGTAAATTTTTTGAGTACTTTCTCCACCACTGATTGTTACTCCTTAGGTTTACTAGTCAAGTTTTACCAGTCAACAAATTGGTTTTAAGGTATGCAAAAAATCAAGATGCAAAATTAAGCAGTTCACTTGTTTAAACATTCCTCTGTAAGTTTTGAATTCCTGTTTGCTGAGTGTATGTTGAGCCATCTTGTTCTAAATTTAGCTGTGCTAAATTAAAATAAGGGCAAAAAGAATGAGCAGTCATTCATGAAGGACTCAAATCTTACTTTCAATAAGTCTATTTTTCTTTTAATTGCTTTTGTTCCTGTTGCACTTGAAGTTTTCCAAAATAATTGGTGGAAACATTCAGTAAGTGAAGTCTAGACTTGTTAGTGATATGTGCAAAACACATAGATATATATTTACAAGAGTTATAACTGACAGGTCTTAAGAAATTGCAACTTAAATTCTTCATAGATCTTTCAAGGTGACATGAATTATGAATTTTGAGGCACAGATTTGATCACAATATCTTTTCCAGCAGTTTGTCAGACTGAAACAATAATTGTCTGAAACAGGAGAAGTAACAAGATGTGTCAGTTTTAGAGACACAGTGGGCTTCCATAGTATCACGACAGAAATTATATAAATTTGGATTACTTCTACATAGCCATCTGTTTCCAAAAATACCCATGCATTTTAGTTCATTATATTACGGTGTGTTGTTTTTCCAAAAACTGACTCATTTATTTTCTGATCACACAGGGTCGTAGTTCAGTTGGTGGCTGAACTTCGAGATAGGATGGCAGAACCTCCCCTCAGAGAGTGGAAAACCAGTCTCTTTGACTGCTGTGAAGATTGCAGTACTTGTAAGAGTCATTTCTTTTTCCTTTTTTTCTTAAATTTAAAACAATATACCTTAAATTACCTAAGACAATTTCACTGTTCTGTATCTGTCTGTCTCTGTGTTTTCCAGGTTGCTACGGCTTCTGGTGCCTGCCTTGTCTTGCCTGCACCGTTTCAGGATTGTTTAATGAGAACAACTGTCTGCCTTTATGTGACTTTCTGACTCCTGCTGTATTGGTAGCCTGTGGGATTCCTTTGATTGTCCCCCCCGCGGCAATTTCTCTGAGGGCTTCCATTCGGCACAAATATCGAATACAGGTATGACATATTTTACACTCATCTGGATTCATTTTGAAGTAGTACATTACATTATGAAAACTTTCAATGTGTTTGCTTTCAGGGTTCCCTCTGTGAAGACATGGCAATTTCCTGTTTCTGTGTCTGGTGCTCCTGGTGTCAGATGCATCGTGAGCTAAAGGCTGGAGCTCCTGTCACTGTGGTGCAGCAGCCCCCGCAACAACACACTACTGTGATCAATGTGCAGACTAATCCTGTCATGATGGTTAATCAAAACCCTTCGCCACCTCCTTTTGGTGTTCAAAACCCTGCTCAAAATCCAGTTATGTTTCAAAACCCTCCTCAGTATCCTGGTGGTTATCAAAACCCTCCTCAATATTCCACAGAGTTCCAAAATCCTGTTAAAAGTCCCAAAGCTCATAATTCCTAACAAACTTGTGAAAAATGTAAGTTTCTCTGATCATTCATGATCATGTTGGTGTATAATGGGATTCTTTACTCTATCCAAAATATCAATTAACTGCCAGTACTTCCAAAAAAAAAGTGCTGAATTTGAGTTGTTTGAGTTCATATGTGTATTTACTTTAAAAAATGTTGTTAAACAAATTGATTTATACACAATGTCAATAACAAAATAATAAATAAAAACTGAGTGACTTGACCTTATTGTTTGACTCTAATTAATGATTTCTTATATAACTCACTAAAAATTACCAAACTAATTAGAATGTTTATATAAGATACACCAAATGTTTTTGTTTATCTACAGGTACATCTACTTAGAATAGTTGAACAGTTACTGTATTACAGGTAATTAATTAAAAATATGAAATTCTAAAATGTGACAAAAAGTTAAATTCATATATGATGCAACTTTATTAGCCACAGAGGTATGCTTGTTTTTCTCTGGCCATTTTTATATTTACGGCTTACAGTTAATGAAATTTAATTTTTAGAAAACTAGATTACATCACCATATTAGGAGGAAGCGATGTTTGTTTTAGTGAAATTGAAAAAAGTAAGAAATGCAAAGAAGAGACTCTGGCTGGTTTAATGACCATGGAATCACCGTGTTTGACCACCAAACTGGCACAACCTAAACCATATAGAAAACTTATGGAGTGATAACCAAACAGAAGATGAAATACATATAATCCAAATATGCAAATGAACTAAAAATAGCTTTTAAAACAACCTAAACTTCTTTATTTTCAGTAGTGCTAGACAAATTTTGT
This sequence comes from Xiphophorus hellerii, assembly GCF_003331165.1. Lineage (NCBI taxonomy): Eukaryota > Metazoa > Chordata > Actinopteri > Cyprinodontiformes > Poeciliidae > Xiphophorus > Xiphophorus hellerii. The sequence continues at coordinate 3,730,757 of NC_045680.1, forward strand.
GAAGTCCAGTTTTTTCCAACTAAGACAAATATCTAAGGTGAAGCCTTACCTCCTAATAAAATACCTTCATTAAGTGTTTCATACAGTTATTACTTCTCAATTGGATTAAATCTTTGCTCAATAGCCATTTTTATTCTTTTGCATTTTATCCAAACTGAGTTTGAGGGTTTTTTTATTGAGTCATTGAGTATATTTGTATTTTGTTGTAATCTTGCCTATATATTTATTTTTCTTGTTCTTATTGTCATTGTAGTTATAGTATATTGAATTGTGCAGCACTTTCTTCACCATCTATTGTTTTTATGTCCTATAATAAATAAACTGAGATTGAGATTAAAGTCTCACCAGACCCTGCAGCAGCGCAGCTTTAAACTCGGATAAGATCATGGTTGAAAAGCAACAAAACAAGTGTTTCGGTTTCTAAAGTCATTTTACGTCATTATGTTGTTGTGCATTAACTGTCTGTTGCTTTGTTTGATTAACTTGCTTTGCACATACAGATTTTGATTGATGATTGATCATTTTATTAAAGATTTCAACCAAAATTCCCTTGTTATTTTAATTGCCTCGTGCCTTTATGGTCAGTCAATTTTTCAAACTAAAACAAACTTGGACAATGTAGCTCTGCTATTCTCATAAAAAGGTTTTACTAAATGAGTGTGCCCAGGGAAAACTGAAGATTTAAAAAGATTCTGTACAACACTTTGAGCTGCTTTTAGTGTGAAGGTGCTTTATAAATACAATTGATTGATTGACTGATTAACATGTTCAAGACATTTTTTTTTTATTTTTAAATTTAAAACAGTAAGCCTTCCATGCTGTATGTTTGTGTGTTCTCCAAGATGCTGTAGTTTCTGGTGATGCCTCTCCATAACATGCACTGTTTTAGCGTCATTTAAAGAGAGCAACTGTCTGCCTTTATGTAACATCTTGACTCCTGCTGCATGTGCAGCCTGTGGGATTCCTCTGTTTATTCCCCCTGCTATATAGTCTAAGAGAGCTTCCATTCCTAACAAACACGGAATAATGGTATGACAAATTTACACTCACCTGAACTCATTTTGAAATGAAAGTGCAATGTTCTAAAAATTTTCAGTGTGTTTGCTTTCAGGCTTCCCTCTGTCATGACATATGTGCTTTCTGGTGCTTCTGCTCTCAGATGAAACATGAACAAAAGGACCAAATTCCTGTCGTTGCAGTGTGACAGCCTCAATCTGTGGTCAATATGCAGCCTAATCAAAACTCTTTTTCACCTTCTGTTGGTTTTCAAAACCCGGTTATGTTTTACAACTCTCCTCAAAACGCTCTTCAAATTCCTGTTGAATATCATAACTGGGCAATATACCTAGAAGAGTACTGGGCATTCTAGGTGCAGAATACCAAGTAGGATTCTGCACTCAGAATCCTACTGGGTTTCAAAACCCTCCACAAAGTCCTGCTGGATATCAAAACCCTGCGTACTGAAACTTGACCCCAGTGTCTTAGTAGTGGCTTGATGGAACTTTTATTGAATGTTTGGTTTGGCAAACAATCTCCACTACACTGCCTCTCCAACATGTAGTAAGCAAAAATTAATTTTACATTACAGCTCTACCCTAACCAAATCAGAATATTCAAGTTTACACTTCATTGCATTTCTTACTTCTTTCCTCCTCTCTAAAATAAACATCATCACCTCCTTGCTAATTCTCTGCACTTCCTGTTCCATTATCTGTCCCAGATCTGTTCTCCTCTCTGTCATTTCCTCATTCATATGAAAGCAACTCTAAAGCTATTTGAACTATGTCGTACACTCTGCTGATATCGCCATTACTGCAAATGGTTTAAGAATTACTTTAAGTTCCTTCAAGTACTTGAACAAAAACTACTGTCAAGGTAGGTGCAGTGTTGCTACAGTGTTATAGGAGTGTTTAGTGAGCAATTCCACTGAAGTTGAAAAAAACCCACATAATGATAGCATTATGAAAAGATAGTTGTGCCCTACCTAGACAAAGTCCCACTCGAAGTCCAGCAATTTTTTTTAACAGTGAAGCAACATGCTGAGTGACAGTCGCTGACCTTTTCTCACCTTCCCAGTTCTCTTAGGCATGACCTTTCCTTGGGTGGCTATGCTTTCTCTTTCTGAATTTATATGGAGGAATTTTTCTGCCATTTTATAGATGGATTTTATAGATAAGTCCATGTTATTTTTTAAGTTTCTGAAGTTGACAAATAGCTGATAAGTATGCAAACAATCAGGAAGCAACTCATCTGTCACTGAACAGATGCTTAGAACAGATAAATGTGTGGATGTGTCAAAACTTTCTCCAGCTGAACAAAACAAAACTGAAGTTATTATTTTTGGACCTAAAGAGGAACAATCTAGAGTCAATGCACAGCTTCAGTTATTACAACTAAAAACCAGCCATCAGGCCCGAAACCTGGGAGTAGTGATGGACTCTGACCTGAACCTCCAAACCACATAAAGCCAGTTACAAAGTCGGCCTTCTGTCACCTGAAGAACATTTCCAGGATTAAAGGACTAATATCTAAGCCAGATCTAGAGAAACTCATCCATGCGTTCGTCTTCAGTCGTATTGATTATTGCAACAGCGTCTTCACAGGTCTGTCCAACAAATCAATCAAACAGCTGCAGCTGATCCAGAATGCTGCTGCTTGCATTCTCACTAAAACCAGGAAGATAGAGCACATAACACCAGTTTTAAAGTCCCTCCACTGGCTCCCTGTAGCTCAAAGAATAGACTTTAAAATACTGTTGTTAGTTTACAAATCACTGAACGGCTTAGCACCACAATACATTAAAAATCTGCTGTTGTTGTGTCAACCTTCCAGACCTCTCAGGTCTTCCGGTTCTGGTTCTGCTCTGCATCCCCAGAACCAGAACCAAACGAGGAGAAGCAGCTTTCAGCATCTATGCACCACAAGTTTGGAACAAACTTCCAGAAAACTGTAAAACTGCTGAAACACTGACTTCCTTTAAATCTCAACTAAAAACCCACCTGTTTAGGATTGTATTTGAAATTTAATCAATTACAAATTTATTGATGAAACCTGACTTAATGTCGTGTTTTGATTGCTGATTCTATGTTGCATTGTGTTTCTGTGTTTGATATGATGTAAAGCACTTTGAAATGCCTGGCTGCTGAAATGTGCTATACAAATAAAATTTGATTTGATTTGATTTTTTGATCTGTTTTGTAAACTTCCTCTGTAAGTTTTTAACTCCTGGTTGTTTTTTTATGTTCAGCAAACATGTTGAGCCATCTTGTTCTAAATGTAGCTCTACTAAGTTAGAACAAGAACAAAAAGGATGGGCAGCCATTCATGGATTAATTTTCCATAGTTTGATAAAGTGTAAATTCTTACTTTGAAGTCAGTTTTTTAAATTTAAAACAATAGGCCTTACACTCACCTAAGACCATTTACCGGTAACTGCTCTGTATCTCTACGTCTGTGTGTTCTCCAGGCTGCGATGACTCCTGGAGTTGCTTTTGCCTTGGCTGCATTGTTTCAGGAAGATTTCAAAAGAACTGTCTGCCTTTTTGTGACATTCTGACTCCTGCTGCATGTGTAGCCTGTGGGATTACTGTATTTATACCCCCTGTTGTGCAGTCCGAGAGCTTCTATTCTGAAAAAACACGGAATAATGGTATGACAAATTTTACGCTAATCTGAACTCATTTTGAAATGAATGTGTAATATTATAAAAAGTTTCTATGTGTTTGCTTTCAGAGTTCCCTCTGCAAAGACGTGTGTGCTTTCTGGTTTCATGACCAAAAGGATCAAACTCCTGTAGTGGGGCAACAGCCCCTGCAACTGCAGCCTCAAATTGTGGTCAATGTGCAGGCTAATCCTGTCATGATGGCTAATCAAACGTCTCCTCTACCTTCTGTTGGTGTTCAAAACCCTGCACAACACCCTGCTCAAAGGCCGGCTCAAAAGCCTCCACAAAACCTGTGTTGTGTATGTGTTGTAATTCTCCTGGCTGAAGCAAACCAGTGATGAATGGAATTAGATCAGTGTAATTTAAAATCTGTTGCTTCTTAAACTTGTACCTGGGGTATGTAAGCTTCCTCGAAGTAAGTGATGTAGCAGAAAGTGAACTTTCCCATTACACAAGAGATCAATACAGAGTCTAGGTTTACCCTTTCCTCTAATCAGTATGTGTTTATGCATTGGGTGGTAATAAAATAAATCCCCAATTGGGTCAGGACAAGGAGTCCAGATAATACTACTTATTGAGGCAAACCAATGAATAAAGGACAACTCATCGCCGTACTTTCAAATCTGCTAATAAATATTTAAATTTTATTTGAATGGTTCCAGTGTTTACATCTGGCATATAGATCATTCCAGAGGTAAAAAACTCACATCTTAACCTGAGAGATCATTAAAGTGGTTTCCCTTTTTTAACAATTAATACAAGTGTACATATAAGAAAGGAGTTGCCCTGAAATAATTGTAACAAGCAATAGAAGCAGGCAAACTGTATCCTAAAACTTACAACAAGGTTTAAAATTCTGCTAAATCTCAGTTTTTCCTTCCAGGTGCTTTCTGAACTAACAACAGTGAAACATGTTTGCTTTCATTATCAGCTGACTATGACTCCTTCATAGTCAGCTACATGTCAAAATCTGATTAGTTCAATAAAAACATGGCTGAAATATTTTGCTATCTGCTTCAACCATATCATATCTCATAAATTTGTGAAGCTACTCGACAGTTTTTATTTTATCGTTTGTCATCCCATTTTAAGAGTTTTGGGCCACATTGCCTCTGGACATGGAGCCGTTTGGTAAATCCCTTCTTTCAAACTGCTGATTGAATCCTCCTTCAGCAAACAAAAAAGGCAGAGCTTCATTTAGAGCATGTCTAGGCTCTCAGGATTACAGTCAAAAGGGAGGATGGGTGTTTTCATATCAAATTACAAAATGAAATATTTGTGTGAGCAAGCCAAAGCAAACCTTACTGTAAACCACACATTCGCCGATATCCACAGTGATGTAAGGAAGGTCTCCCGCAAGAGCAGGTAAAAAAATATTCAGTATGCATACTTAACAGATTATTTTCATATATTTCAATGTTATGCAAACATAGTTACATCTATAAGATAGTGTAAATGAAATACTTGCTGGGTATTTATCATCTATTTAATGCAGATAAATGTCCAGCAAATGCTACTATATGTTTTTAATTCCTGGTTATTAATGAGTGAATCCTCAGCAAACTTAATAAGCTAGCTTGCTGTGTAAAATTAGGGAGCACACATTCCTAAATGACTCTTTTGTTAGTTTGATAAAGCATCAAGTCTCACCACCAGGAAGTCTTTTTTTTCTTAAATTGATATTAGATACACACTGAAACTTAAACTTTACAAATCTAGACTTGTTAGTGATACATACAAAACGTACAGAGATGTATTTACAAGTGGTTTAACAGATGGCTCTTAACAAATTGCAGTAATTTCTTCCTGCCATCGATCCATCATTATTACATTACAGATAGAGAGGCATAGATTTGATCACAATGTCTTTGCCAGCAGTCAGACTGTGAAAGAATAATCAGTTGAAATAGGACAAGTAGAATGATGTACCACTGTTCTAGAGACACAGTGGATTTTTGTAGTATAACAGAAATGCTATCAGCTTGGATTTCTGCTACATAGTCAACTGTTTCTAAAAAAAAACAAAACAAAACATAGATTTTCATGTTTTGTGGTATCATGTGTTGTTTTGCAGAAAACTTTAGAGCTGATTGAGTCTCTCCTGGTCACAGACGGTCATAATTCAGTTTGTGGCTGAACTGGGTAGGATGTCAGAAACTCCCCCGATAGCCTGGAAAAGTGGTCTATTTGACTGCTTTGAAGACGTGAATACTTGTAAGAGTTGTTTTCTTTGAGATTAAATGTCATAAGTCTTCTAAAGAGCTAAGTCAGCTTCATTGTTCTGTATATCTCTGTGTTCCCCAGGTTGCTATGGCTTCTGGTGTTGCCCTTTCCTTGCCTGCACCGTTTCAAGAAGATTTGGAGAGAATTACTGTTTGCCTTTATGCGACATGTTATGTCCTGTTGCGCTTGCTACCTGTGGAATTCCTCTGTTTTTCACCCCTGCAGCACTGTCTTTGAGGGCCTCCATTCGTAACAAACATGGAATAAAGGTATGTGGTAATTTACGCTCACCTGAACTTATTTTGAAATGAGGGTGCAACGTTATAAGTTTTAATGTGTTTGCTTTCAGGGTTCCTTGTGCAAAGACATATTTGCTTCCTGTTGCTGTGTCTGGTGCTCCTGGTGTCAGATGCATCGTGAGCTAAAGGAGTACACTCCTGTTGTTGTCATTGTGCAGCAGCCCCAGACACAGCAGCCACCAACTGTGGTCAACATGCAGACTAATCCTGTCATGACGGTTAACCAAAACTCTGCTTCACCTCCTGGCGGTTTTCAAAACCCTGTTGGGTTTCAAAACTTTCCCCAAAGCCCTCCTTGGTTTCAGAATTGTCCTCAATATCCTGGTGGGTTTCAAAACTCTCAAACTCCTGTTAGTTTTCAAAATCCTGCTCAAAGTCTTACAGGACTACAAAATGAAAACTATCTTGATTTTAAAGAGTAAAATTTCTGTACAAATTTGTCAAAAGTTAAATTCTTCAGATCAGTACTGACAGTCAGGTCAATACTTCCTATAAAAATAAAATGTTAAATGTGACCTTGAAGTTCATATGCATATTTTCTTATAAACATTGTGTGTCTACTTCCTTCATTTCAAATAAAAAAAAAAAAAACATAACCCCAATAACGCACCTAAAAAAATATGAATGAGTGACTAATACATTAAATTTAGTTAGAATTAGGGGCCGGCATTTATATTGTTTATTGTGATAAATTTCATAAGAGTTTTGATTTATCATTGTCACAATAAATGCTAATTGATGTTTAAAACTCCCCAAAACTCTCTGTAATGTCAGGATTATTAGTTTTACTATTTTCTACACTGTTTGTTCAATAAATATCAGTACTTTTTAAAATATGACTAAATTCAGTTTCTGTGTGCAAATTAGTGACAGTAATCACTAATCTTATGTTTTTCAAGAGAAGTGTTTGTTTGTGCAGCTGCTCTTGTTGTGCCATACAATCACAGCCATACAGATACCTAAAGTAGTAATAGTTAGTGTCACTTTCATTATTACAATATTAGACTACTATAAAGCTTGAAGTCCATATCACCCACCCTTAACTATAATATTGATAAACAATCATTCTTTCACATTTATTCAGTCATAAGTGTTAAATTCATATGATATAGATTTATACAGTGGCATATTTGTGTTTTTACTGGTCATTTTCACATTTGACTTACAGCTAATGAAATTGGAATTTTAGAAAACTAGATTACATAAAAATGTGATTTCATTTAAGCAGAGCATGATGCTGGACCACATTGCCAAAGATACAAGTAACTGGGTTTATGATTATATCATTGTGGGTGTGTAAAACCAGGGAAAACCAGCTTTGAAAGATGTCCCTAAAGCAAGTAAACATTTTCCTAGAATGTTTCACATGAATGTGTGTTGGTAAACATAACATTAACTGTCAGGGAGGGAGATATGTACAGCTTGACTCTGTGTGCCTTCAGAACAGGGTAAAACACTGCACTGTATTATCCTAATTCTGGTTGTCAACATGAAATAAAGCAAAACAACTGAAGCCAAACGGTCTTATCGTTATGAATGGTTGGTCTTATCTGTATGTTTATAGCAGAAGTCTTTTTTTTTATCACTGGGTCAGGGTGAAAGAATTGTGTCAGCAAAGAGTGAGGAGACTTCTTTGGATAAAACATGTTAAAACATGATAAAACATGCCAAGTGAGGAGTAGAAGTGTTGGTTTCCTCTGCACCCTCTGGGGGTTTTCGCTGGAGGTTAAACTAATCCATCACAGACATACTGTAGCTTACTTTGTGTAATATTAATATTTCATACGTCTTTCACTACAAATGTATGCATCATTTTTCTTTAATCAGATTCTTTTCAATGCTACTCCAGTTTATTTAGTTACACAGAGATATCTTCTTTTATGTGTTTGGATAAATTTATCAGTGGCAAGTGTGACGAAAATCTATAAAATCAGTAATTCTGGGAGTTAGGCAGACAGCATAACCAAAGACGCAACTATTTTAATAATTGGTTATTCTATTGATTATTCTGGTGATTAGTCGGATAATAAAATGCGAACATTCTGCAGATTTGTCATTTAGCATTTCTTTATACAACATTATAAGATGCAAATAAGCAAATAAATTAAATTGAACCAGGTAAAACTAAAAGTAGGCCACCTGAGAAGTCCTGGATAGAACAGATTTACAAATAAATACGTTTTTTCATCTTAAATGCAAATGTATATATTTTTGTACAATTCTGACTTAATTACTGACATGAATGTGTTGTTCTTTCAGTGAAGGGCTTTTTTTGAGCCTGCTTGCTCCAGTTAATTACTCGATAACTTCAATATTCTATTCATCACGATTAATCAAATAATTTTTTTTAGCCTTAATGTCAACAATGATCTTAGCAAAGCAACTGTTACCTGTAATCTATGTAGGAAGGGTCTGATTTACGGCCATTTCCACCCAATGAGAAGTCGACCAAAACGCTTTTGGTCAACTTTGAAACCCAAAGTCTCTTAACTCTTAGCACTTTGAGATTTCTTTGAAATGTAAGGTGCGTTACAAATAAAATGCATTATTATTATTATTAACCTTCATCTTAGACTTGCCATTTTATTTGTATTATTTAAAAATTTTCTTATTCCATATTAAAGCTATGAAAGATTCATCAGAAGGGCATGCAGTATTTATTTCTAGAACATATGGAGAATCAACACTCATTTTTACAAAGTTACATTTGAATGAACCACATGATTTCATAGATGGGATCAAAATAGGGATGTTTGGCCATGATGTAGAGAGTCATGTTTGGAAAATCTAAAGAAGACATCACGATCACAATAACCTGTACATATCAACTACCAAGCATGTTCACAGTAATGAGGTTTTGCCAAGAGATTATGTTTTATTAACAAGGCCAAGCAGACAGTTGTCTTTTAATTGTAGTCTCCAAAACAAAAGCGCTCAGGTCAGTCCTTTACTTTTTTCATATCATGTATCCGTGTCGACAATCCATGGATTTTCTTTCCAGACAAAAACTGCTTGCAGAACTGTGAGTCTTTTACTAAAACCATGAAGCTTGGGGTGCCTGCCTTCACAAAAAACCTATTGAAGAGACAGATTTAACAATTAATGCAAGATGCAAGAAATGATTTCCTCTCAAAATAAACTAACCGGCTGCTTTGCATTACGTGTAGTTTCCATTTTATTTTTGAAGGTTCTTCACCTCAAAACTCAAACACCACCGCTCAAACATATTTACCAACCGTAAAAAATAGTTAGCATGCAATCTAACTGACTTACACTCCTTATAAAATGGCAAAAAAGTTCAATTTCTAACAAGGGAAAGTACTAAAAGAATGTTCATAATTTTATATTCACTAATCCAGAATACAATACAGATTGCTTAAATTGGTTATTAGGAAACATAAAAACGTACATTTTCATCATAAATACCAAAAAATACTCCTTGAAATTGTTGGCTAGAATGTTCAATAACTCTCTGTAATAACAACCAACAATCATACCAACAAACCAAGAAACATAATTAAAAAATTACCTTTTATGCTGCAATGTTTTAAAAAGTGACATTTCTGGATCAATTTGGTAGAGAGTCTCCTTCTCCTCATCTTCAAAATACAGCTGGAAAACAAAGTTAGACGCTGCATAAAAATTAAATTTGATCTCTAATCAAATTTAAATTAGAGACCTAAATTGAAACGCTCCAAACAAGCTTTTCAAACTTTTGTTGACATAGTTCACAGAGTACACAAACCGTTCTGTTGGAGGAAATACAACTAAATAATTCACACATGATGAGAAAAGAAACAATTTTAGATAACAAAACAGAAAAAACAGTGGTTTAGTTTATTCAGAAGCTTTGCTTTTGCAGAGGTACAAACCTGCAGGTTTTGTGGGTGGTATTTTCTGTCTGTATCCCAAGGTGGAAGTTCCTCCCCAAACATAACAGAAAGATGATCTGTAAAGCTAATCCAAAATAGACAAAGATTCAAAACATATCTGCAAGACAAAATTCTTATGCAATAAAGTGGCATTAAATGGCATATTGTTTACTAACGGTTGTCACAAAATATAAACATTTTCTTTACAATAAAGTGGTCAAACACAAAGGTTGGCTAAACAGTGCCCCCAAGTGGTGGTTAAAGTTCTTTGTGATAAAAAAACCCCCTGAATATTCTGTTAGCCTGCAGCAGAATGAATGCATGTGTATTGGTTATAAATCCAAACAACTTCTACCAATCCTTCACATGCTGAAATGCAAAACACAGACAATGAAAGAGTTGTAAGTGTTTTAACAAGAAATGACTCAAAGGAATCAGTCTCATAAAGTATAAGAATTCATCATTTACCTTTTCAAATACAAAAGCAGAATAAAAACCAAGACATTGTGTAAAACACAGCTGGTTTCAAGTTGTTAAATGTTCACAATGTTGTCATATTACTGAGGGAACATCTTTCTATTTTTTTAGACATTTTTAGCACACAGCTGTGTGTATTTGAATCTTGGAAATGATTACAGTTGTTGTGTGAAGGGCTCAGATGTTGACAGGATAACTGTTACTTGAGACTGAGGGACACATTTTAGGAAGACAATAACCATAAACATAAATTATGGATAGAATAAGGACATAAATTCCCCATTTGATAAATGGGCTTGAGCAAAGAAAGCAGTGCTTTACCTGTTATTCTCACAGAAGGCTGAGATGAAATCGCTCTGTTGATGCTCGGGGTAAAGGAACAGAACCGGCCAGTGCAAGGATCCCTGCTCATCCAGGAAGACCTGAGCCCCTGTGACCTCCACAGGGGTCAGGCTGTCCAGGCTCAGCTGCGCTATTCCTGCTGAGGGGCGTTCATCCTCATCCTCACTGTCTGAACCTTCAGGTCGTGACCTTATTGACTGGAGAAGCTTGATGCCTCTTTCCTGTGCAGAAAGTAAATATGAAAAATCATCATTAAAATAAATTTGAATTAGATGAGGTGACAGAAGAGCAGTGGTCACCAGTAAACCTGCACATGTTGGCTCTAGACTGCCTTAAAATAAGAATGTGATGCCGATATTTTAGTCATCAGGCTCCTCTCATTTGGAAAAAGGTCCCAGCTTTTGTCTGAAATGCAAACATTCTGTCTACTTTTAATATGAGGTTTAAAATGTTCCTCTTTGCCAAAGCTTATAGTTAGATTGGGGTAGGTCAACCTGAGTCAATCTAACACGACAACTGGTGATATACTGACCAACTTTCCTCGCTCTGCTACTTTCTCCTACTACTCTCTAATTATGCATCATCTTAATACTCCTTCTGTTATTTCTCTTCACAGAAGGTACACTAGGTCTCAAACAGAAGACCCTTAGACCAATTTGAATAACAACCTGGGATTCACTGCATTGGTTGATAACTAGGATCAAACTGAAATGTGGAGAGTTGACATATTTACCAATATGATTGGACTGAACTGATTAAACATTCCTGAATATACATTTGATTTCTTTTTGTAAAGTGCCTTGAGATGATATTTGGTGTGAATCAGCAATGTATAAATAAACAGAACTTAATTCAATTGTTTCGGTTTTAAAATTAAGGTATTCGAAGCTAAAAGGCGTACATACCTTTATAGCACCCAGAAGGGCCTCTTTCTCACCATGCAGCTTCTTTTCTTTTGCCTTGGCTTTCCTGGCATCTCTCTCTGCTGCTCTCTGAGACACCACAGAAAAACACAACACATTCATTCATTTGTTGCAACCCTCATGAAACCCAACTCAAGCAACATGATCTCTTGAATTACTTTATGCTTATCTGCAGATGCTCTCAGCTCCATCAGTTTGTTGTCAGTCGGGTAGGACTTCAGTCCCTCATCACACCACTGGATGGCGCCTGAAAAGTTACGCAGCTCCACACAGCACTGAGCACCTGCAGAACCCCAAAAACTGTCATACCCAATTCTATTTTATTTTATATATGTGGGATATGAAAATGTCTTCTATATTCTGGCATAGCTGTATGATCTAATTGTATGGACAGTCAATAGCAATAAAAATTGTACTACATACCTCTGATCAATGCTTTGAGATGGTCTGGTTTGATCTTCTTTGCAGCTGCAGCATCATTCAGTGCAGAACGCATGTTACCTGTGCGAAACAAGTTTGCATACATCTTTTTAGACATCCTACATCTGACAATCATAGGTTGTTTGAGGGTGAATATGGATTTAATTGTAAATTTTACATGTTCAATTTAATTTCAAGCTTTAAATGATTTAATAGTAGTAGTAAGCTTAGTACATCATTGTGCATTAAGCCTAAGAGTTGACTGTCAGAGAAAAATAAACAAAAAATACCAAATAATTGTACCACCAAAAACACAAAAGCGTGATAGGTCTACAAAAAGGCACATTAAACCAAATATTAGTGGAGTTGTAGCATTACAAACTTTGACAGATTTTTTTTTTTTTTTACCCAGGTGGAAGTGTGAAGCTGCTCGGTTTGTCAGTAGCACAGCGTTGAGCTCCTGATCCCCACATTTCTTGTTCAAAGCGGCTGTGTAGGCCACTACTGCATATTTGTAGTTCTTTTCCTTGAAAAATGCATTTCCTTCATCTTTCAGACTCTTTGCTTGCTCTGAAACAACACAGATCTCATACTGTTGAAACTACTGCACTTGTGTGTGTGACACAAATGTGAGGTTTTACTTACCTTCCGGAGACCTATCCTCATCATGGATTATAGATTGGAGACAGGCTAGCTCAGGGTATTTTTTAGGGTCGATCTCTTCTGGAGATGTTTTCATGAACATTGGGATTTTATTGAACTCCTGCAAAAAATAATTTAAACATAGTGACTAAATACGGATTAAAAATTATTTTCCATTAAAAGATAAGAGATCTGACTGCCTTTCTTACCTCCTCCCAGTTATCGTCAGTGAAAGCATTTTTATACCTCTGCGATTTGAATTTGTCCATGAACGCGTCCATACCGTCGTCGCTGTCATCCTGCACATCTGTTGACGCCATTTTAGCTCGGAAAATGATAAACTAGTTTTCTGTTTCACTCAATATTCTGATATATATACAAGAATATTAGTTTACTAAAACAGAACCTTCTGATCTACCACCGTACAGTCTCGAAGCTGCCTTGTTTATGCATGTGTTCACATGGTGCTACGTCAACTATTATCCGGACAGCAACGCAATGTCGAAACATTAGTTCCGATGACAGAGCGGATATCATCTGATGAATTAATACTCAGAAGAATGTGAAAAACTGCATGTATAATTTATTATGGCACATTCAATGATGATGTTGATGCTGTTATAAGTCCTTCGACCAACTGTATTTTTGCACATAGTGAAATAAAGTCAGCCTCGGTCTTGTTTGACCAGGTAGCCTTCTCCAGTATAATGCAGTATCCTATATGGCTTGTGGCCAAATAAAACTGCAAAATCTTATTGCTTTTTTCAATAAATTTAATCAATTCGATTTATTCAGCAATCAGACTACTTTAATCCTTTCAATCAAATATTGAATGTTTATTTTAATTCAGATAAAACACAAAAATAATTAGTATTTTTTAAGTAGTTTTTGTGGCCTTTGAGTACTTCCAACTTGGCAATTTTGCCCCACATGGCTCTCACTTATTTAATTACCTTATGTACTGCTTACTGGTAAGAACAGTAAGCTAAATAATTTAAAACAAGGAAAGAATTATTTTTTACATTAATTTTATTGTCATAATCAAATGCATTCAAATATTTCCATCTATAACAAAGCTAGTTTTAACAGCAAGTTTCATTCTGTGTTGATATTAAAGGTTTTGATATTTGTAGCAACTAAAAAAGAAAGAAAGAAAAATACAAAAACTTTGAACATTTAGTTCAACCCAGTTTAAAGACTTCTCTATACAGTCTCCACAGTTCCCAGTAAATCTAGCAGTTCATGTTTACTGAGAAACATTGTCTTACCAGTCTGCTGACATATCACCTCAAACTTTGGCATTTCCTCCAGAGCTGCCTGTCCAACAACAACCACATATGGGTAGCCCAGTTTGCCAGCATCCTTAAGTCTCTTTCCAATGGTCATCTGTGTGCGGTCGTCGAAAACAACTTCACCTCTCAAACGTGGCAAAAACTGTCCCAAGTTGTGGACCAGCTCCTCTGCCAGGGCTGCTACTTCGTCCACTTTGCTACCCTTCTTAGGGGGTAAAACACAAACCTGGTATGGGGCAATAAGATCAGGCCAGCGGATCCCCTCCTCTGTTGACATCACTTCAATAGCCGCAGCGAGAATGCGGGTCACTCCGAGACCGTAGCAGCCCATCTCAGCAACAGCAGGTTTGTTTTGGTGATTACTAAAAGTGGCATTGAAAATATGGGAGTACTTCTTACCCAGATAAAATGTGTGCCCTACTTCTATTCCCTTTGACTCTACCAGTGTGCCAGTGCTGCACTGCGGACAGTCTGTTCTGTCTGGAGACAAAGTCTCCATGTTAGCAGCAAATGAGCAGGTCCCACAGACTAGAAGCCGGTCCTCACCAATATCTGCAGGGAGCTGGAACTCATGGGAGAGCGTGCCACCGATGTTTCCAGTGTCCGCCTGCACTTGAACGCAACGCAGACCCAGCCTAGCAAAGAGCCGAGCGTACGCATCGCAGACTGATTCGTACGTCTCATGAGCGGCTTCCTCACTCACATCAAACGAGTACATATCCTTCATGTAAAACTCCCTCCCTCGCAGGAGACCAAACCTCGGCTTTGGTTCATCTCTGAACTTGCGGGTGATCTAGTATTTGGAAAGAGAAATCAAAAAACAAAAAAGAGCTTCACACCACAACAAACCCAGAACAGCTACACACTGAATGCTTACTTGGTAAAGAAGTAAAGGGAGTTGTCTGTAGGAGAGGGTCGTCTGGCGAGCAATGAGAGTTGTTACGGCCTCCTCATGTGTGGGACCCAAGCAATAGTCTGCACCGTGACGGTCCTTCAAACGGAACAGCTCCTTTCCCATCAGATCCCAGCGCTCACTGGTTTTCCAGAGATCAGCTGAGCACAAACTGGGCATGTCTAACTTCTGTCCACCAATCCCCTGCATTTCCTGGTCAATCACCCTTACCTGTTAATTTAACACCACAGTTTTATATATACATAACCAAAGTGAAAAAAACTTTTGCTAAGATCCATTTAGGATTTAGTATCCATATACAGGTAGAAACAGGAGCACTTAGGGAGAAACCATGCATTTCCATAAAGTTTCTTTCATTTCAAATCAGGATGTTAAGATCACAGCACTGAGTTCTTGTAAAATCAAGATGTAAGTTGATTTATTGCTTTTGTGAGAGGTTTATAGGGAACTAAAATATGTTAATGTAAGAAGAAAGAACTCCTTAAGTTAATTTTTCACAATCTGGAAGCCTTTATTTCAACTTTTAGATTCCCCCCCCAAAAAAACAAATGTTATAAACCCGCAAAAAGGCTAATTCTACCTTCATTCATCCATCCATTTTCTTACACCTTGTCCCCAGTAAGGTCGAGAGGGGTGCTGGTGCCCATCTCCAGCTAATTCAACCTTTTAATTTTTTTATCTAATTATTATTTTATTTTCCTTTTTCAAAAGGAAAAATCAAATCATTGTTTGGATCCTTTCATAAACTAAAACGTTTCTGAAATAAAAATATTCATATAAAAACTTTAACAATTCACTTATGACCACTGAATAATGTAGCAAAATACACAATGAAATATTTGGTTGTCAAAATATTATATGTGATGAATTTCTAACTAATTATGCAAATGAAATGTTTCCCCTTGTTCACAAAACAATATAAAACATATTTAAACAGCTTCTTGCACTTAAGTGATTATGTTATTCTCTGAAAAAAACATTTACCAAAAAATAAATGTTAAACCAATGTTGTAACCTGTTGAGTGGTATCAGGTACTTTGAACAGCAGTTTAAAAACACTGACGTAATTCACCATCTCAATAGTAAAAACCTACCAACTTTTCCATAGAGCGGACAGTGGAGGGAAGGTAGTAGTAGCACCCTGGATTCGACGGATGGATGAGCCCTGCTTGCTGCATTAGCCTCTGGCTCTTACAGGTCATCTCCCCCGGCAACCGGCTTTCCTGCCCCACATCCCGCAGGTTGGAAGGTTGGTAGAGACGAGACACCAGCAGCGCAGGTTTGACATGTCTGGAGTGACTGACGTCTGCATGTTCAGGCTGACCAGAGTGGGTTCTCTTATGAAGAACAAAAGGTCTGTGGAGATTGTGAAAGCCTCTCTTCCAAATCTGACGTACCGCTGGCTCCATCATACACTGCTATTTCAGACAAAAAAAAAACTTATCGCGAAAAGGAATAAACAATCTGATGTGCATTATTTTTGTTCCTTTCATATTTTAGTCAGAATACAAAAAAGAGATTATTAGAAATAGAAAATATATACATATACTTTGACAACAAATGTTTTAGAAGAATTGTTCGTAACCCATTACTAGTTTGTGGTGAGGAAATGTGGTTATTTGACTACAGTAAACAATATCGAGTTCATAAAAGTTATTTTGGTCTCATCAGGGATCATGAGCTGACATATTTTATAGAGGTCAAACGGCCCTAATGGAATCAGTACAAAAATATCCAAAATGTATGTAGAATGTAACGCAAAGTTTTCACCTTGCATACTACTAAATTATTGACAATTTTACACAAAATACCTGAATATTTATGAACACAAATCTCCAAAATTCGAAAAACTACCAAATAAATTTCATGCCAAGGTAAGCACATTGGTACGAAAAGCTGTCTGCAGGTAAAAAAATGGCAAAAAGGAGAAATGACAAGACCAAATTAAAACAAAATGAATCTTAACGACCACCTTTCCTATTTTGATGCGATGTATTGCGGAGCAGGTACGAAACCACTAAACTACAAATGTACAAAATAGTCAAGTTGCAAAACTGCAACGCGGTGTAAGGACGTTAAGGGTGCAGCACGGTTTGCTTAAGGGTGCGAACTGGAAGTATGAATGGAGGAAATGGCAACGTAAAGGCAAAAATGGGGTAAAGATTGGCGAAATGCCCCATACTTTATTCTGATATGAATTGCATGCTTAAAGTGATATTTGAAATCACAACAGTGATGCTGCAGAAAATCATAGAAACGTATGGTCATCCACCTTACAGGAGATCCGTAAGAGAAATCAGAGCTCTATTTTATATTCCTCTACTTCCACGTAACAACTTAGCAAGACAAAAATTTGCTTTTCAAAAGAGCGTAAAATATCTTCAGGAACAGAAAGCACAACTCACCTTCAGACAGATACTCTGCGTTCAGAATCAGTGGAAAATAAGTGACATTTCTACAGCCTGAGCAAAGTAAGTCCAAAAACAGGACAGTCCTTGTCGCCTTTTTTTGTCTACTTCCTTCTCACACACACCAACATCGCCACCCAGAGGCTTGGAGTAGTACAGGCAGGATAACAGGTAAGGATTCAACGAGCTTTCAAATCGTAATTTCAAGCAGCTCCTGTGAAAAATATATACGATATTAATTTACAAATATTAAATATATATAACTTTGTGCACATTCTAGAATTTTTACTGGAACTTAAGTAAGAAAAATAAAAATAGCATAATAAAATTACAAATTCAGGCAGAAGACTTTTCCAAATCAAACAGAAAGTCTAACATAAACTGTAAGTCAGGTTTATTTGAATAGCACATTTCAGCAACAAGGCAGTTCAAAGTGCTTTATACCATAAAAACCTACAACATTAACCAATTATAAAACAAGCAATAACATTACATTTTGTCAAATGCTATCAAAATTTTCATCAAATCATCAACATATTTGATGTATAAGCAAATATACATCAAATATATTGATCAATGTTCCAGTTATAATGAAAAACTGGCAAAGGCAGCTCTGCCAGGTGGGGATTTACCCTTGATTTAAAATGTTTCTTTGTGGTATTTTTGATTAAAGTATGATTGTTCTTTACACGTTTTTCAAGTTAGCAAGACTAGGGTTCCACTATAGAGCCAACAGAGTTATATTCTTTTTGTCACTGAAATACTTAAATATATGTGGACCATCTTATTTTATGGGTACATTCTGTCAGTTGTCAATTTTAGGTTTATGAGCTGAAAACAGGAAACATTTATTGTGAAAGAGAAGAGTGAATGTGAGGCAGTGGAAGTGATGAAGACTCAATGTTCTGGTAAAAAAAACTTAATGAGCCACTGAAAGTTGTTTTTGACCCATGCTGTCTTCGTAAGCACATGTTGCATAAAAAAAAAATTGTTTTTTTTTTCCTTTGTCAGAAAATGTTTATTTACTTAGATATTTGATAAAATGATGTTTTTCAGAATGTGAAAACGACGTGTGACTACAGAAGCAGCAGGATCCTGCTACTAGACTTACTTTAAGATTTTAGAGTATTTTCACTTACAGAGCTGTGTGTCCATGGTTACTTCTGAATAATTAACCTTTATGAAAATGAGAGACATTCTGCGATGTTCTCTGAGAAGTTTAAAGATGGATGTTTTTTATTCTAACCCTGTTTTGGCCCAGAACTTTTTCTTTGAAACTTCCAGTGTGTCCTCTTGTCTTCAAAAATACATTTTCTCTAACAAACCTCCAAGACTATGAATTAATATTGAAATTAAATTTAACACAGGCTGACTTTTAGTGCAGATGGCATAAGTATGCCTAATGACAAAGACGGTAATTTTTCAATGAAACAAGAGAAAAAACAGGCATAAGAACAGATGCAGAATACACAGACTAGAACAATGAACCAACTACAACACAGAGAATTTGGCATGATAGAAGGGACAATAAATAACAGAAGGATCTGGTGATGGATTGAAAATGAGTGAGTGACATGAGAACCAGGTGTTTTAGTAGAACTTAGTCCAGCTGGGAGTGAACCTGAAAAAAGAGAGGAAAATGACCAAAAATACAAGAATGAACACAAAAGGATCTAACTGAATCAAAAACAGATCAGTCTACTTAAGCAACTCATCTTTTGACTGTTAATTCCCAATAACTCTTACATGAACTCAGTTAATGGATCTACAACTACAGATTTGGAGTGACCTTTGAAAATAACTGGTGTCCATTATAATGCTCAACTCCGAAGGTTTTCTTACGACAGAAAATCCATATCTGAGAAACAAACAAATAACATGTACAAATAAAACAAATGACATTGTTTTTAATTTCCACCGTTTTTAATTTCATATGCTTTTCAGACATGCTGTAAAACTGGTAAACGGCTATCAGCAGTTCTGGTAAAATATCTGAACCTCTGTTCTTGTACGTTGCTAAACCTTCACATACAATCTTTTTTCTTGTTTACATTATGTCGTTCTATAGTCTGAGTTAATGCACTTTTACTGACTTTACAGCATGGTATGTCTGCCATTTTAAACCATTATTCCTCTCACACAAGCACTGGACAGCCAGCTCACGTGGCAGAGCTTAGTGTCTCTCTCTGGCTCCATTTCTCCTCCAGGTGAACTCTGTGCAAGTCATCTTACTGCCTGAGAGTTTCAGACAAGAGATACTCAAGCTGATGTCCTTCTGAGCCAATTAGGTTTGTGTCTGTTCCATCCATTTGCTCTGCATCTTTCTCTGAAAGATTTTGTACCAGGACAAAAAGGGCGACTGAATGTCTTGGTGAGATATGAACAATTCCATTAGGACAGATGTTATCTCCAAACTTCACATCGTCATGTTTCATCTTAAACTGATCAGCAGCAGCAAGGCAAGTTTAAAGATTTTGACAATCACAATGACTTAAAGTTACCTTTAATAAATAAAATTGTACTAGAAAGCACATAAAGTTGCTTTTCCTTATAATGACTGTTTAGCTCCACCGCGAACATGAGATGTGATGTTTTTAGGATAACATGGAGGGCATAGTATCAGAAACTCTTACATTGAGGTTTAATCAAGTGTGTGCTCATACCTGTCTTTTATATAACTTTATTAGCTTACCATTAACAGCACAAAAGGTCAAGATTAGGTGAAGTTTGTTTCCAACAGGCAACCTGCAATAACTGTTGGAACAGTATTTTCAGTTGAGTTCAGTTTAGTTGTATAATGGAATTTCACAACAAAAGTCATCTCAAGTTATTTTATGAATGAAAAAAGTTTAATTCATATCCCGTTAGACATAAATCAATTTGGTTTAGAGGTCAATCCAATTCATTCTGATCCAGCCATCTATTCAGAATTAATTATGTTTACATACAGTTCAAGGCAATCAAACTGGTAAATTCAGTAATTTACAAAATGCAGATTCACAAAAAGTGATAAGAAAGTACAGTTGATCTCATAGACTATTTGAATTTGCAGCAGATCCTTATCCTGAGCAAGCACAGGGTGACAGTGGGAAGGGACCCTACCCTTTTAACAAGATTCAGGGTTAACACAGTATGAGCGACCATCTGGACACTTAGCTGGGGGTTTGGAGGACAAACGCAAACACAGGAAAACCCAAAAACACTTTCGATGGGAAAGAAAACTAGAGTGGTAAAATTTCTGTCAGTGGCTTTGTCCATGAAAAATAGAAACATTGCTACAAATTACAGAAGGTAATGGCAGAATTAGCTGTGTGAATAACTTTGTCCAGGAAGTAGACACAGCCAAACACTAAAACACTGACCCAGGAGAATTTCTAAAGACAGAGACACTCAAGAAAAGTCCTTAAAAATATTAAAGGTAACAGCTCTATTAGTCGCTTTATCCAGTAAAGACATACAGTGAAGCAAATACAAATCCAGAAAACATTCCTTTTTAAGTTCAGCATAAGTGTCCATTAAATCCAGAAGCAGTTAATTGGGAGTACTTTCAATGAGAAAGGAAAACTGTAGAACCACAATGCTAGTAAAGGCAGTAAAGACAGAATGTGGTTGCTTGTTTATGGACTTCAAAGAATGTCATCAACACTATCTTATATTCTCAACTTTTGGTAAGACTTTAATTATTAAGGCAGTTCTTTAATGCACGACAGCTGGAAACAGTGTTAATTTTCATTACATCATGATCTAGTAAAATGATTTTTTTTGTGTGTACACAGGGTGTTTCTTTATTCAATTTCCTGTCAAACAGGGCATATGCATATGCAACTATTGACCAAAAGTTGAATTAATTTTATTTGTGCAAATTCTTAGCTTCAGATGAGACTTATTGGCTCAAGATTTGGTAAAACTTATTGTAACTGCTACAGTAATGACAACAGCTACCGCTAGGATAAACAACGGAAAATCTGAACTGTGTTAATGTTTAAATATAACTTGTTTTTGAGCAAAATATTTTTTTTTCTTTCAGAAAGGTCCTAAGTGGGACCTGAACTAATGATCGAGACAGAGATGTCACACCAAGTATCTTATCTCTCCATCATCCACACCATAATGACTCCATGATGAACTGTAAACATTGATTTTTTCCTCTTATGAGACAAAAACAGCTGTAAAGGGAAAGACAACCTGGCCATCAGAGAGTTATAAAGACAGAAAACACCTGTTTGACTCCAGGAGGGAATCGGTTGGGTTCCTATGATTGGCCAGTGTTGCGAAGGTCAGTGCAATTTCGGCCTTAAATTAGGTAAGCCAAGGGAGCCTGACGAGACTGCACATCATTTAGGCAGAGGGTCGTAAAAGGCTGGAGGTTATAAGTCTGTTTCAGATGGCGGGAAGTGGTGATCATGAAGATAACCGGAAACATAAAGGGTATGCATGCATGTGTTTACGTGTCACTGGGATGGGCTAAGGGCAAGTTGGAATGGGGGGGGTGGAGAGAAGATGAGGTCATTGGATGATCAGGTGGATGGTATATAACGAACAAGGATGAATGCAGAAGATCGCTGAAGGAGTTGCAGGCTGCGAGAGACTCCTGAAGAACACGAGGAAGAAAAAGAAAACAACAGAGCATCTACGGGGGGTTTGGAAGTCATCCAGTATGCGTCTGCTGGCGGTTTTGGCTTTGCTCTTCTGCGTAGTGGTGTGTGTGGACCAGGCAAGAGCAGAAATGCAGGCAGTGAAGCTGTGTGGTCGGGAGTTTCTGAGGGCTGTGGTCTACACCTGTGGAGGCTCCCGTTGGAAGAGATTCTTCAGTGAACCAGACATGGGCGGTGAGAGCTTTAGCTTTCACTCTCTAACTTTAGATTTAATCTTGTTTTAAATACAAATATGTTCACTATGTGGAACAGAATGACACAAGCTAATGTTTTATCTTGCTATGAATCAACTCGATTTTATGCAAAACATTTTCTTAAAAATTACCATCTATGTCACAGAAATAGTTGGATGTTACTTGTTTGGGAATGATGCAAAATATATTCCTGATGAGTAAGTTAGTAGGTTTATTGCATGTGGAAATATATTCTTTTTCAGCTCTCTTTTCGGCCTTGTGTTATAGTGTTAATTGGGCTGTGGGTGTGATGGGAGACAGGTGTCTCCCCACAGTGGCATGTTCAACTCTATTATGCCAGAAAAGGTCATATGTCAAATGAGTAGGCGACTGTTACCCAAGGCAGTCCTTCTCTTACTGTCTTGTCAGACAAATCTGGTTAGAATATCAATCAGGGTAATTACAAGAAGGAAACTGACACTGTCGAAGATAAATAGCAGTCATTTAGGATGTCCTTTCATTGAGAATATGAATATAAATTACATAGAAAATATATGAAAACAGTTGCTTGTTATTTACACTCTTGAAAATATTTAAATAAAGATGTAATTAATGTTTTCCAGATGGTTTAGTTTTATTGTCAGGTTGGTTCTCATTCTGCATCCACTTCTCTGTTCTGTGGCTCCAGGTCTGTCTGCAGGGGAGCAGAACAGCTTGGAAAACCTTAGCATCCCAGGATCTAACTGGAGCAAACGGGACATAAACAACATCCTGACAAACTTGTGCTGTCAGGTGGGCTGCAGGAAAAGCGAACTCACCTACTTGTGCTGATGGACTATTTGGTCTTTTATTTTTCCTCTCAGTGACCAAAATAACTGCCTTGTCTCCCATCTTGCCTTAAAACCTAAATTTCACTTTGACGTCTAATATGATCGTTGTAGAAAAGAGATAGTGAATGTGGTGCATCTGTGAATTTTTGTGTGAATTTGAGCTCAATAACTTTATCAATAAATACATGACTGAATGTATTTTAAGTAGAGCTTGTATTAGAGCTTATAGGAGTGTATTAATTGCAGATCGATTAAGACAGCCATCTAAGATCTCTAAGACACTTTGTCAGGTCTTAGATGGCAGATAACTAGGACCTGATGTCTCATATGTGTGCAGAATAAAATAACTGTGGTACAAGTTTGTATAGCTTCCAATTCTGCTTTTATGTCTAACACTTATGTTTTAAATTGTTATAAGAAAAATAAATGTTCTTGCAAATGCTTTTAGGTGTGGTGCTTTAGTCATTACAATCATTTCTATGAATGGAGACTATTGTTATGCAAGTGCATCAACTAAAAACCATTTTGCTCACCATCATTTTAATACATGAAAATTAAGTGAGTAAAGACACTGAATCAAAAGTCAGGTCAAATTTCAAAGTCTGACATTCTCTCAGGATGTCTGTCTGAACTCCCAGCCCAATAAACAAGCAACTTTATTTACCTTTCCCAACTTCTAGCAGGCAGAAAGTAGTGTGTCATCTTCAATTCAAATGCTGAACTTTTCAAAGTGAAACTAAGCAAGGATAACTGGGAATGGTGTAAATAGGTATGGATAGCTCAAACTGTAAAGTTACTGTCATTATTCTTTTAGATTTACTTTGAAATGGAAATTACTTTAGCTTAGGCTTCTTGATTACATTTAGACTATATAATGAGATCAATCCAATTCCATACAGTCCAACTGGGCAGTAAAGCCAAATATTGGAATACACTGTGTAAAAAAACAATATTTTTTCTCACTTTCTGAAAATGAATCAAAATAAACCTTTACTGTTTCAGATCAGTGAGGATTGACTAATTATTTGCATTTCCCAAAACCCAGAATAATGACAGTAAGAAGTTTATAGAAAGCCCAATTATATCTTTATAAATAATTTGGTAAAACCCAGAAGAAGAGCTCATTGTTTTTGAAAGTTTCCCAAAGAGTAATTTATAGCTCTAAAGGTAATTGGAGGCACATCAGTGGATGAATTTTAAATCAACAACTCATACATATTGCCTTTTTGTTTGACATATTAAAACAAAAAGAAATATATCAAGCTATAAACAGAGTATCTCCACAAGTCTGATTCATCTTTGGGTATAATTTGCTGGCCTTGAGGGGCTACATTCATCTGTTCAAATAACTGAAAATGTTGTTAGAAAATGTGTTATTTAACTCCAGAACAAAAGCAAAAGACCTTGTGAAGCTGTTGCTGAGTTTGGTATGACGGTGTTACTCAAACTGAAACGAGTTTTGTCAGAACCTCAGTTGACAGCTGGCTGAGAGAAGAATTGCTCTGAAAGTAATGCAAAAAGACAAATTACAAAAGAAAACAGTGACAAATTTTTTTACTTTTAGAGTTAAATCAACTGGATAAAATCTGAAATTTCCTAAATAGTATGAACATTACTTTGAGTGAAATTAGATTTAAATTGAAATATCTGTTTTTCTGCACAATCTTCAGGGAGAAAGAGATAATTCAACAAAGACACACAGTGACACAAAAACAAGCATCCAGTTATACTTTTTATTGGTTTTGGAAAGAAGCAAACTAATTTTTTCAGTTTATCTTAGCGTTATGTTCTGTACAAACAGCTTGCACATGAGTTTGAGGTTAACTGCAAAGAACCAAAAAGAAGCATCCTGGCTTCTCACAAACAAAAAAGCCACTCCCTGCTCTCTTTTCAACATAACCCAAGGTAAGTGACACTCAGCACAACATGTCATTTCAGTACTACCTATCACCATAGATGCCTCACTTTTTACTGCATGCTCTGCATGCAATAACTACAGGCAGAAAAATTCATCACTGGGACGAAGAGCAGAAAATTGCTCACATATTTCGATTTTATTTTTCAAATTTAATTTAAACCAATTAAAGACTTTGGTTGTGTCTTTCAAACTAATAAAAAGCTTAAGCTATTGAGTAATGACAATTTAAAATGCTTACATGATTAGCGTTGCATATTGTGGGCATTGGCAGATAATGCTGTAGTGACTGTTGCACTGAAAATCTCACAATGCATACAAAAGATAACAGAGTCCTGTTGGACATGGTATCTATTCAACATAAAAGCTATTATTATCAGATGAAGGTTTCACTGGAAGCTAAATGGCACCAATCAGTCATCTTACTTCAAAATTCATCTTCTATGTTCCCTTATATTGGGTCTGCACACAAAAACATAAAACATCTGCAAAAACCCAAAACGTCTGAATTTAATTGTGCAGCCCAGCTCTTTATTCTCTAAATATATTTACAATGCAAACTATATTCAGTCAAAAGTACTTCATAAGTCAAAATTATTAGATTTACAGATTTGTTTTCCCCTCTAGAGTTAGTCACGAGACTGTGATTGGTTACATTTAGCAGAATGCAGACAAACAGTACACCACATACAGTTTTCAGTTCCACTTCATACACAGACTTTGTTCTTCATGTTTCAGAGCATTCAGGAAGTTGAACATAATCAGCACAGTGTTTTTGTTCTCACATTAAACAATAATATATTTTTCTGCATTTTAAAAATATTCATTTTATTATCCTCAACACAGGACTGACTGTCCGGGGTACACACACCCACACACGCACACACACACACACATGCACACGCACGCCCCCACACAAAATACAAAAACAGAACAAAAATAGAATTTTGGTCTACTTAACCTTGCTTCACACCCTCATTCAAATCAAGTCATCTCACAGAGACCATTACATATATGAAAATTAAAGCCATGAATTCAAGCGCTGGCATGATCAACTGGGTGTGCTGCATATTATTCTGGGAATTTGATACCATTGAGACAACTGGTATCAGGTGAAAAGTATAACTGGTAAACACCAAAGGCTAGTAGTGTCTAGTAGTACTTTTATTTACTGGATTAAAGTTTCTCTTTTACTTGGAGGGTACAAGAAACAAGCTGGTCCCAGTAAACTTATTTGCAGCTGAGAAAATATTTGTTTTTTTTTATTGTTGTACATGTTATATTTGAAAGAAACTGCTTGACATTTTGGGTTTGTTAATACTGCCATCCATTTGCCTTGGAAGTTGGATGTTGAGTGTATTCAATTTGAAAGCAAAAATCTGCAATTGCAAATATTTAGTTCTTGTATATGCATGGCAGCCATATTGGATTTACATACTGGATAGCTCAAGGAGGTTTGACTTTCTAAACTGGGAACTCCAGCTTCAGGGGCTGCTATTTAAACCTAGAATTTACCACAAACTTCTTGTTAGCTTATCTTAGCATAAAGACTGCAATCAGGGGGAAACAGCAAATGTAGCTATATTCAAAAGTGTACAAGTCTCAGGTTTCACGAGGCTGTGGGGAGGTAAGAGTAACCAATGCTGATGCTAATAAATGCTTGCTAACAGTTTTTGACTGTTATTAGAAAAAATATGTAATATTGTTGCATCTGAGTAATCTATCTCATAATCAATTAGTAAGACATGTAAAATTAAAGGGAATCTTGTGATTTTCTACAGCTATTTGGTAAGCCAAGGGGATTCACATAATTAAAATTTTGAATCTGTAAAAGCTTGAGCCAGTCGTAACAGCGCCAAAACTTGCAACAGATTTGCTGAAGCAGGGCCATTTGACACGGTCAGGGAGATGGATAAAAATCATCTTGGTTTGATTAAAAACAGCTGCATTATACTAATCCACATAAAGAAACCTCTGAAGCTTTATTAAGGTGCACGTTACACTTTTTCATTACGATAGATTGATATCTTCAGTTAAGAAAAGAAAATGTTTGAGTCTTATAGGTACTGGCTAGGAAATATTTAATAATTATATATAAACAGTCTTTATGCTAAGTGAACAGTCCCCAGGCAGATATAAAAGGTAATGATAATTCTAAAATGTCAAACATTTCAGTGTGTATATGTAAGTTTTACTCTTTGAAAGTTCAGTTGCTGCAACCAACTAGCTTTAATACGGCCTGTCCTATGGTGCTCACACATGACATTCAACTGCTATGCGGCAAATCCATCAACCTGCAGGTGGAAACTGACTCCAACATCTTGGACAGAAGACAGTAATGTTAAGTTTGTATGTGTTTTATCAACATAATTATGTTTTCCTGAACCATTAAACCCTTAAAAACTAATGACTGTGAACTCCAGGTCTACCCTGGGTTGTTTGCTGTGTGTTTTGCCTGCAGTGCAGTTTATGTAGAAAAAAGTCGCTTGACTCAGTCGTTAGTCTGCAACTCACAAGTGTAGATTCTCTACAAAAATGTTCTCATTAAGTACTTATTTTTCAGGAATGCAAACTATAACTGATTCTTATTTTACAGCAACTTCTCTTCGTCTTGTATAAAGTCATTTCAATCTCCATTTGAAGGTGTAACTAAAGAGTTTCAAATGTACTCTACAGCTGCAAAAGCCTTTAATTATATTTATGGTAGATGAGAGATAAACAGAAGTACTCTGCTGTTATAACCAACATGCCTGATATTTTCTCAGTGTTTTACTTGGACACAGTATTACAATCTCCCGAAACTCTGAGGAAACATGACACATTATCAGACATATGATAAATTAAATCAATGCCATGTGTCTTAAAATAACATTGCACACATGCAATCTTTAAAAACATCTAATTAGTTAAAAATAAACATTCTTATGGTGGTATAATTGCTTTTATTGTGCCTCAAAACAAACGCAAAACATTTCCACATAAACAAATTAAAACACAAAACACCTGTTTTGGTTTAAATTTTTACTCTGGCAGATCAAGTTAAAATAGAAGTGGGTAAAAATAAATGGCTCAGAAAAACTACTCTGGACGTTGGAAACATGACTTTTGTTATGCCCTCATTTACTGCTTGTAATGCTAAACAGCCCTCCCTACCTGATTTCTAAGCAAGTTGCAGAAAAGTTGAGCTGATTCGATTTACAATGTGAATAAACGGCTATTGCCAACTGCAAAAGATTCTTATATATGTAGAATAGAAGTGATTGTATAAAAACTATGAATGGGTGAATAACCTCTAAAGTAGGTATAGAAGGGCTGGCTGGTAAGCATGAACTTTCAAAATAAAACGTACACATATAACTTTATTGAAGTGTGGACTTCTAACTCTACGATAACACTGCTTTCACAAAGCATAACACGGCATCCAGGAAGATATTCATCATTTTCTTTAAATTGCCCCACGACCCCCACCCATATATAAGCTCAAATCTTCTGTTGCACTTGAGTTAAAAAATTATATCTGAAATAAATTCAAAAAATTATACCTTATACTGTACACAAGGTTACCCAACTACACAGATAACAAAAATGCAAGAGAATTCAAATATTTATACATTTAAGGGTTCCAAGTTTGTGATACCATTCAGATTCTATTCATATACAGAATCACATGTTTTATACAACAAATCATCATCAATAAATAAAAATAGAATGCTGTCATGTAACTCTGGTGTCTAACACTGCTGTTCTGGGAACAACAGAAAGGCTATCTGACAATACAAGGAAAACACCAAAAAACGCCCTTTGAGATACATGTTAAAATGACACTGTACAATTCTTTTGTTCTGACAGGAAAACCCTGTTAATTTTTTATTTAGATTTTTTTTATTTTCTACCAGTGAACTGACTCATCAATGCAGCTGCCTAACACTTCTCAGTATAAGTGTGCAATTAAGAGATAGAATTATCTGATTGTTGCATCAAACAGGATGCAATTGAAAGTCATAAGACCCTGTAGTACCAGTATGTAATCCTTGAAAAACTATGTTTATGTAGCTACATGAATTTGTTTTTATTAGATTGTTTCAATGCACTGACAACAATCATTAACTAAAGTATGTTTGCTCTGAGGTTTGTGATTTAGCATAACTCATTTCGTACTGCTGTATGTGCTGATCCAACTGTGTGGTTTGAGATGTGTTACTGCGAAAAAGTTCTTCACAGACCAAAGAAAAATGCTCTGTCCAAGTCTTCTGTCAGGCAGCTGCAGTGAAACTTTAAATAACACCACCAAACACTGACCAGAGGAGGATGAAGACAGAGGCACAGACTTTAGAGAAGGAAAGAACCCATGTGTCTAACTGCAGCAACACACGTTTTGTATGAGATGAGTACAAATACTATAATTACATGACGTGAAACAGTTCCACAATGCTATATGCAAGTTATACAATACTGCTGAGTAGGCTGCAGACCTGTCGTGTGGGTTCAGAAAGGGTTACAGGAGTGTCTGGTTTGGGTCTGTCCTCTGGTCGCGTTGCTAACCTTGGTCCATGACAGTCGTTCAGTTTAACAGTGCTGCTCTTAGTGGGGGTCAATTGTCAGCCAGGTATTTTCCTGAAAGATACAAATAACTACTGCTGTTATTGGGTCATTAATGCAATATTTGAGTCACAGCTGTGTTGATTCTGTAGCACGACTGCACATGTGCAGTACACAGTGTGTGTGGAAAGATCCATGGCAGCCAGACTGTGTATGCTACAGTGGTAAATTGGTTATACTGTGTATGCTACAGAGGTAAATTGGTTATTGGTTATAATGGAGCAATGATGATTGCTATCCAATGACACTAGGTTTTCCTACGCTGATAAAACAAAAGTCAGATACACAATAGTGTGACAGAGGTATTAAAGTCGCATGAAGAATGTTTGTGTCCAAAAAACACCCAGTGCACAAGTTATAATGAAAAATGTAAGACAAAATGTCTTACATTTAAACACATATTAAAACAGGTGTTTTAACATGATAAAAAAAACAAAAACATATAAGCTTAAGACTAGAGGTGGGTGCATCGGTCCAAAATATTAATAACATCAATATCAAGTCACTATCAGCATTGGTTTCAGATTCTCGATTAATTTTATTTTATTTTTAAACTGTAGATTTTGTTTTCATTAGCTCTCAAATTCTAACTTTTTTGAATGAACAAAACTATTTTGTTTTTGTGTTGTTTCTGTTTATCATATTAATATATTCTGATAGTTTTGTAGATACCTTCAAACTTTGTCCAAATTCTTTTTAACACAATAATTCAAATGAAAAACTAGAAAACACGTGAACGTCAGAAGTTTGATGTGATCAAGCCTAGATAATAATAAAAAAAAGATATCAGTGTTCATTTACTTGGTTACCTAAAAGTAGCTAGATAGAACTGATAAAAAATAAATAAAATTTAACTATGGAAAGCAAAGCCTATAAATTAAAAACAAAATGTTTCTGCTGAATGCAGAGAAACTTACCTGCAGCAAACCTCTTTTTAACTAGAGAGAAGCGATATCCTGGTCCAGCCAGTTCAATGTCACATCCTGACAGGTTGCTGCCCTCACTGGTGAACTGCACTGCCAGTGGAGCCGGTTTACTGGGACCCTCTGTTAGCTGGAAGCGTGCCAATAGGGACCCCACACCTGGGCCGAGAAAATAAATATTGAAAGATACAAGAGTGATACATTTATATAATTATTTTAGATAAATGTATATTTTACTTCTGAAACAGAATCTGAATATGGGTAGAAATTCATCTCAAAGCTGTTAAATATACCTCCGTTTTCAGATTTCTTGGAGATATCAGGGATCTTCCATAGGATTCTTTGCTGCTCTCCATTCCTGTATAGATAGAGATTAAAACATAGAAAGGACATTTATTTGAAGCCTATAGAAAGCTTTAGAATTAATGCTAAGATTTAATACCTAAAGTAAATAGAAGCCTTTTTTCAGCAAAATGGTATTTGAATAAAATCTTAAATCATGCAAAGAAAGTTTGATGTTTTTTCTTTCCATTATTATTTAAAATATTAATGTGTTTTATTTCATGTGCCCTTGAACTTCCTAAAAGAACATAACCACATTGTTTCAACAAGCTAACATCTTTAGGTTGTAAGCTAGACAGTGTGTAATAATCAACTAGTTTATGATTTGGCACATACCATACAGCAGGAGGAAGGACAGCTTGTAACTTTGAAACACCTCCATCGATTGGGACGAGAAACTGGACGTTGTTAAGAGCCATCGGCGTAGACATGGCCTCCCCGTTATATTTGTAGTCTATCCTCAGGTCAGTGCTGGTGGGCTCACATCTCCAGCTCACAGCCAGGTTCAGAGGAGCTGACTGGAGGCCATTCGTTGATACCTAAACGCAGACATGTGTTAAGTATTGAGAGAAATACATTTTTTATGAAAATGTATTTCTCTCAAAAGGACCAAATGTTTGGTCTCTGGCCAAGCTGACCTGATACTTGAGCATGTCGACGTTATAGTACGTTGCCTGCGGCTTCTGCTCAGCCACCTTCTTTAGATGAGATATCAGGTTTGGCATATTCACCCAGAAGTTCTTTGAATCAGCCTTAGATTGCGTGGTGGTGTCGCTGGTTGGTGGAGTAAAAGAAAGTAATCACATCACAGACAACACACAGAACAATTGTGATTTTCAAACATAAAAAGGAAAAAAAGCAAGGAAGTTTGACGGCAGATATAAAAAAGTACCCAGAAGCCTATTACTTTCATCAAAAATTGGCCTAGAATTTTTTTTTTAAACTAACTTGGACTGCCTCACAATAGGTGATTTACCAAGGAATTCATTTTCATGAACCAAATAAATAATTTCGATTTAAAGTCAAATTGATTCATGTTATTGCTTCATCATTCATTAAAAATTTCAAAGCAAAATTAACACCACATTAATAACTACAATAGTTTAGTTATAAAGGTAACTAAAACATTTATTTTTTTTATAAGTTAGGGGAACTTGTTATAGCCTTCATGTACTTTGACATTTCTCTGGCATTTGCTTAAAATACCTTTAAACTATAGGAACAATAAGATACACATTTTAAAGATTTTAAAATTGTAACTTTTTAAAACTTCAGTACATCTTGACCTCAGTGATTAACAAATGGTTAGTTAATAACAATCCAATAGACAACTGAACATCAGCAAGTGCAACATTTGCTATTTCTAACATCCAGTATAAGCTTTTATTTCACTAAATCGACAAGTGTTGCAGGTAATGTTAACAAAACGTGTAATGCAGGGTGTGTCTAAAGGTTTAATATGAGGTTTAGTTCATTTATTGCACTCATGTTAAACATTTAAGCTAAAATAATAAAGTTAGATGATAAGGGCCTCAGCCTTAAAGGCTCCTTGTTTCACAGAGATACTGTCTGAGGTGAAAAGGTGTCTGAACAAGGTGGTGAGTTTACGGTGATGGTATTACCAGCAGAGCAGCTGGGGGTTAGGCAGGACATGCTCCAGTCGACTGTAGTTGGTTATGCTGAAGGTTAGCACGGCAGGGGACGGGTTATTGGCAAAGTGCCGTGTGATTCCTGCCGGAAACGATAAAACCATCTCACCTATGACCTTCACAACACACCTGGAAGAAAGAAAAGTTGTAAGTCACAGATAAACATCACCCAAATAATTTGTAACATTCTTATGTTCTGTCCCCTCTTTGATTTTCTTTTAATAATACATCTGAATTTTCACTGTTTCCAGTACTGTTTCTGACTGTATAAAACTCAAAGCAACAACATCATGAATAGCAAGCTAAATTAAGAAAAAAATAAAACATATTGTTTAGCCCACAGTAAAGCAGTGCAAACACAATCATGACCAAGCCTAAAATAAATCTATTTGCCTACACATGAGGCTAATAAGCTATTCCAAACGCAACTTTACGCATGCTTTATAGCAATACATAGTTTGCTAAAAACTTTCTTCAAGCTAATAGTTTCCTTTTACAAAAATCTAGGGATATTTCAATAGCTGTAGATGGCATATTGAAGCCAAACCAGAGACATGCCACTTTTAGTAAATAATATGAACTATTATCCTTTACATCAACTCCATGAACTGACTAAACAACATTTTTTGATGTTGTCAAATTAAAGACGTACTTGCTGGGGTCTGCTCCTTTAAAAAAGGAGTTGACAGTCTCTGTGAATGCCGCGGCCACAGGAAGTGTGTCCTGGGCCCCCATAGTGAGAGGGCTCGGTCCTCGGGAGCAGCCTAAAATCAGGACAAAGCAACACAAAAACAGAATTAAATCTAGAATGAAACATGGTGAACAAATGACCAAATGTATTTGAAACCTTATAGTAAACAATCATTGATGATTTAATCATTTTTAAATTGAGAGCAGATATGTAACTAAAAAGTTCCAGGCCAGGACTTTACACTCTTCCAATCCAAAAGTGCAAGGATGAAATGAAGACAAAACATTTATAGATGACATTGAAATGACATAAAATGAAACATCACACATTCATAATGAATAGAAATACCAGTGTTAGTATGGCTGAACAGCAAATTACACACAAAGATGACACATTTCTCTCTGCTTTTTGACTGAGAAATATCCCCTTTACAAAGTACAATTTCATTTATTGGCACAATTTGTAATACAGCGACGTTTGCTTTTTTCCCCGAATAAGCATTGCTAGGTGCAGAAGATGATAGCAAGGCAGACTGAGAAAAAGACAAGTATTTGCATGCTTATTCCAGATGTACTTTATAGTTGCAGCATTTTTGACAAGGTCATAGAAAACTATATCTAACCAAATAAACTAGAAGACCACCAAGAGGAAAAGTAATTATAAATAGATTAGTAAAGTGCACAAAGAAAGATGAATCTTCAAGAAGGAAAGTGGAGATGAAATGAGACCGAACAATGTCAAAAGAGAGAAAAAAATATGTCAAAAAATACATTTTAGTACAGAGAAGGAATGCTCAGCCACATATTTAGCATGGTGAGGGTTAGAAAATGGAGGATCTTTAGAGGGAGGAGCTTAAGGAAAAGGG
Source organism: Xiphophorus hellerii (assembly GCF_003331165.1). Lineage (NCBI taxonomy): Eukaryota > Metazoa > Chordata > Actinopteri > Cyprinodontiformes > Poeciliidae > Xiphophorus > Xiphophorus hellerii. Next base: position 3,764,874 of record NC_045680.1, read on the forward strand.
CAGCGCAGAGGGTAGGGCCAAGCTTGCACGAATGAGACTCAGAAGAGTGTTTATGTGTGTGCACGCTTCCCTGTTACCGAGGAAACTTACCTTCAAAGGTTAAATAAAACTTCCCTCTGTCAAACCAAACAAGGGATGGCTGGTCATTCTCTGTGTTGGGTGGAGGGGGGGGGCAGTGAAAGGGAGGAGGTAGAGGGATGGTGGGAGGTGGGTGAGAAGGGGGGAGAGAAGGACAGAAGCATGAGTCTCACATGGAAGGTCTATCACACGTCACGGTGAAGTGAAACGTGGAGGGTGAGGGCCGGGTGAGAGGAGAGACGGAGCGCTGAGACACTGCCAGGACACAACATGTGACGAGATGGGAGAGACGCATATTGGCCAAAAATTGGGTGAATGAGACAATGCGGGTAGACATAGGGACAGCCAGGCTTGTGCTGCTGAACGTTGGTCAGGATGGATTTCAATGTTGAGTTGAGCTAAATAGTAAAGGGGACTGTGGAGTCTCAAATGATCAACACTATGATCAAAACTGAAAACATGAAGCAAGCGGACAAACTTTTATCTGTGGTATTTATAGTGTTTGAAATTGACCAGATTACATTATGATCACTAGTGTGTTCCTTTTTGCTGACAAAACAACTTTGATCTGTTGAAACATCACCTCTGAAGACTTCTAAGGATCTTAGCAGTAGATCCTTCGAGACTTTAAGTTAAGAAATGGGATCTGAAGGGATCTGCTTTGTTTGTCCAGACCATCAAATACTTAACTGAATTGAGATCAGGGGAATTTGAAGGTCTAATCTTAAACCATTTCTGACCTTGCTGAAGCAAACCACAGCTACAGGGGAATGCAGTTTTCATGTAAGCAATACTAAGGTAGATGGCAAATGTCACGTTCCACCAGAAAATTGACCAAAGGATTGGTAAATTTTCCAGCTGGTGAAGCCAGCCCTCAACAGCTGGCTTCTTTCTCTAGTAAAGCCCACTGCCTTGTTGTCTGAACACCTTCGTCCATTGCTTTGTCCAGTTCTGGTACTCACATACCCATTGTTAGTGGTGTGGGTGGTGGACTGGAGACAGCATGGGCATCTTGGCTAGTTTCATTCATTGCAAACTATAAAATGCTTTACATTCTGACTTCTTTATGTCAGAATAAACAACAACTTCTCCAGCAGTTTAAGCTACAGCAACTCAACTTTGGGTTGGACCTTGTGGATCAGCCTTCACCACAAACTGGCATCAATAAGTCTCAGCTGCCCAAGAACATGTTGCAATTCCCTCCTGGAACTCCAATTTAAACATACCAATCACTACTGGGAAGACTACACAAGAGCTAAAACTTGAAGATCCTCTGACTCAGTCATTCAGTAGTCACAATTTGGACCTTTTCACACTCAGCTAAAGCTTTACATGATCCCATTTTTCCTACTTCTAACACGTCACTTGGGAGGACCAAAATGTCCACATGCTGTCTGGTATTTCCCACCAACTAACATGAAGAGGCAATCTGTGTTACTCACTTTCACCTGTCAGTGGTCATGATGTTGAACCTGATCAGTGTATACACCTTTCTGATGCCATTCAATGTTTACATTATCATTAGACTACCATCTTCACATTATGAAACATGGATGCAATGAACTAACACAAGCTGCAGATGGCAGTCATGAGACAAGAAGAAAAGGTGGAGAACAGAAACCCATATTTCAGGCTCTGGAAATTCCTTTGAAAGAAAATTGAGAGCGAAGGTCTGTTTAAAAAGCCCAAAAGGTGTGGCTAAACTTGAACATATCCCTTCGCAGAGGGAAACCCCAATAATGACATGTGCCCCATTTAAACATTTTTTTTGGTCCACTACTTGCCAAGAGCAACACATTATCTTAATAATTATTTTAGAAACAATGTGGGAAGCGAAAACATGATCTGGAAATTTAAAAATCCAAACCACATTACAGCTTTACTCACAGTTTTGCTTATAATGACGTCATTTTCAAGAGAAAGTCTGGATAGTTTGACAGTTTGAGGTGGCCAAACGGAAGTAAAATAGAAATATCAGAAAAATTAGCAATAAATTAGGCAAAAATGGATAATAGTGCTTTGTTCTGGATGGAAAACAGTGTATTTGGTATTCTGAAGCTTAATTAGAAACACAGCGCAATATTAAAAACAAACAAATATTTTTGGGCAAGATAAAGATTTTGTATAACTGGAAAGGCTCTTTGCATTAGTATAAAAACACTATGAAAAATAATAATTAAAAATAAAAATAAAACATTTCTTAATCCAGTCCTTATGCTCAACAGCAGGGCAAAACCTTGGTTTTTGTTCATCATCCGTTTGTTGTGGCAAATCGCTGCTAATGAATGAATGAGCTGACTAAGAATGTAGAGTGGTGGAACAAAATAAGCATAATCCATTATGTGGAAAACACAATATGTCCTTCGATATGTTTGAAAGGGTTCAAAGGTCTCTGTTCCTGGAGAGTGAGTGAGTGGCAGGTGTGAAAGGTGGAAGTCACAGATCAAGGCACCTCAGTGAGATTTTGTAAACTTGAGGCTTGTACTCCAGTTGTAGAGAGACAGACATGAATACAAAACAGCTGCTTGTCTAATTCGACCTGATTCTCATGCCAGACTTCAAACCAGACTCTAACACAGTGCATGAGAATGTGTGTTGTGAATGTGTGTGTGTTTGATGATCTCAAGAACCCTCATAAGAAGGGCCCTTCAGACAAGCTCACACAGAAACCCAGCACACACACAACACTCAGAAACATTTCTGGTGTTGAATACCGAGACAAAAGGAATCTGGGAGAGACTTTGCTGCACAAGAAAGGAATCTCTTGAAATATGAGAGATAGGAGGCTACCATGGTGACAGGGCAAGACAGTGCACAGTCATAAGACAGAGAGAAAAGTCTCAGGCAAACAGATGAATGGAGAAACAAATATTTCTTTTAACTTGTGTGATTTAACCAGGTTTCATTATTAGCTGCATTGTTGACCTGAGAAATAAACAGGATGAGAAAAAAAATGCTACATTAGTGAGATAAATACTAAAATGTCTTTAAATATGTGGTATGAGAGCAAAACGATGAGAAAATTTCACTGAAAAGCAAAAGGAATACCATGAATTTATGGTATCTCTTCACATTAGAATGAAGAAAACTGATGTGGATGAAAAAAAAACCCAAGGTATTTCAACAATGGCAAAAACATGGCCTTTTTTACAATTTGATACATATATTTGATCCAAAAAGCTTAATGTAATGTTATAAGCTGAGAGTTGGAAAAATGGCCTGCTTTTATTGTTAAAATACCTTAACTTTTCACTTACATTCATCAAAATGGCATACATAACACCCTAGAATGGCCTTTAAGGTCCTCAACCAAGATCAATCTCAGCAGAAAAAATCAAACAGAAAAACTCACAGAAGAGCACTCCAAACCCACACTTTATAAAATGCCACGCAGTCAATATGAAACCAACGCCTTTAAAAAAGCACTTAATACTCACAGTGCCAAAAGGAAGTTTACATATGTTGACCATGTGCATGTACATTATAAATATTAATGAATGGGTATACATGGATACATAAATGGATGATACAGCAATCAGTTGGAATGATAAAGACACATATTTGATGGGGTCCAATGTAGACATTTTTTCTCCACCCTTCAAATGTCAGTGCGCAATTTGCTGAATGAATCCAAAAAGCTGCATTGTCTGTTGTCTGGTTATTAGTTCATATTTATTGTAGTGGTTATACATTATTATTTATCAATGGATAAGTTATTGATTTTATATCGACTCCTATAGCATTCCATATTCCCCCCCAAGTGCTCCGTTGGAGTTTAACTTTACCTGCAAATGAATCAAAGTGCCTCTCAAAGGTGGGCAGTTTGTCTACATAAGCATCATCTTCTGATAAGCCAAAGAGCAAACAAAGGGACAAAACAGCGAAACAAACAAAAGAAGAAAGAATTTCAAATAAAAGCACAAAAATAAGCGTACAATCAAGCATGTTAATAGAAAATGGAGATCTTAAATAAAAAGCTGTGGAAAATGTCAAAATTAAAAGCAGAGAAACTGAAAAGCTTACAGGGGTTTACCATTAAATAGAAGGTATTTTAACAGAAAATAGGTAATGACTATAAATTGCCTAATTATTATACAAACAGATTTGCCATTACCCAAAGGTACCCCAAAATGAATGAAAGCTAAATCAAGGGTCAAAGTCATGACTGGTTGAAATGTTTGGATGCTTTAATGGGCCGAAACAAGTCTGTGAACCTCAATGCAGTTAAGAACAATGAACCAAAATTTCTTCACAGCGATGTAAGATGGATAAAATAAAATAACATTTTATTTTTCTAGCCTAAAACTGGTTTTGCATTTGGTGTAATTAGTTTCTAACACATAGCTTTTCCATTTTGGTATTATCTTTGTATAATAACTAATGACTATATAGGATGTTTTTAAATACCTGAGGTAATAATTACATTATTTAGAAATCTGGTAAACATCTGATCCTTTATTGCTTCAAGCAATAGGTTCTAAAAATCTGTTTGAATAAAATCCACCTGCAATCAGGGACTTTTCTGATTTTATATAACTCCCGCTGCTCCATGGTGTTTATTTTTTTCATGCTGCTGTGACTCAGCCATGTTACAGCCTACTGAGATTAGCTTTTATCCACTCACAACTCTGCACTGCAGGCTCCTTTACACAGACTCTAAATTTAGATCAAGGAATATGAACTGGTCTATCGTTAATTCATTCAAGAATGTTTGCGAGTGAAAATCAACACTCTGCTTCATATTCTCACCTATCGCTCACGCTCAGCATGCTTGCAAGTGCGAAATTTAATCAGCCCAATTGACACAAAATCTTTTTTTGTCAAGAATTTCTTCTGTGAAAATGTCAAGTTTCTTAACACTTCAATTTAAATAATAAGAAAGTAAAAGGAAAAATTGATTCAAACAAAAGAAGCAAGAGCAGAAGGCAAGTTCAAAAATGAATAAAACATTTAGTGTTACATAAGTGCAGGTGAACTATTTCTCTCAGTTTTTTTTTATATTAGCAGAACCTTCAAATGTCAGAACTGGTTCACACACCTGACACAGACACACACAACTCCTTGCTAACAGTGGGTGTGGTGGCAGCACTCAGGGAGTTGGTGGAGGAGATTGAAGAGGTGCTCTCCGCTCGTGCCAACGGAGCAATGGGAGGGGGACTCGCCGAGTGGATTGGTGGGCTGAACGGCCGGTTCTAAAAATAGACACAAGACAAGAAAAAGGCAAAAATTAGGTTGATATTGACCTTTAAATCAATGTTTAAATGGGGTTCTGCTTGGATAAAAATATAAGAAGTGTTTATCTTCTTATGTTCAACCTCTGCAGGATTTCTTGTTTACCACAGAAGGTGGAAGATAAATGAGTAAACTCCCACTTAGATTTAGAACTGATTTTAAACTTATCACAAAAATACAAGGTCGATCTTACCACATCTCCAACAGCAGGTTTCCCAGGAGGAAGCTTGGGTCGTGAAGGAGGCCGAGGCGGAGGTGGGGGTGGGGTTGGGTTGACTGACGAGGGGGTGGAAGGTCTTACAGGTGAGGAGGAACCTGAAGATGAGTGCAGAAACCAAACAAGGCTCAGATATAGTTCAATCGCACAATTAAAACACTTGCAGCAAGTTACTTTACTAATGAAATTTACTAAACTTAAATTAAGTAATAAAACTGCAAATAAAATGATGAGGAACAGTGCATTGTACATTTCCTGGAATAACAAATATGCTTCAAAAGCCTTAAAATAAGGCAAATTATTCCAGTAGCATAATCCCATCTTGACAAAAGGCTATTATTTCAGAAAAATGTCCCATATATTGAAATTGTTGTTTTATGCTAAATACCCTGTTCCACAGTTATTGTCAACCATAATTTCTAAACAGTGAATGTGACTTAAGAAGTTAATCAGAGTACAAATGAACTTTATTAGTAATCCATCATGAAGTCATGTTATTTGTCTCATCTCTAAACATAAAATGAAAAACAAAAATGTTATTTCTCTAATTCATAAGCTTCTGGTCATGACACGTCTCTTTGAGTTCAAAACATTTATAGGACATTGCATTATTTTTCTCCTTGTAAGAGCAGCAGATGCTTATAGTTCTGTCTAATAAAAAACAACAAACAGATAAGTTTTTGATATATAAAGGTAACAAAATGGCAATAATAAGACAATATTTATGCTGCAAAACAAAAGCTTTGTAGATAGGTTAAGTTTAAAAACTAATCATAACTCAGTAAAAACAAATCACTCAGCAAACATGGTGTGGAAAAATAACATTCTGTATTCATCTGAGTTAAACAACACAGTCCCTCCCCTCCAAACATCTGTTCAGTCTGTGCAAGTTTAATAGCAAGGGTGCCACAATCCATCTGGCAGTCTGTCCCTTTCAACACCAATGAACTGAAACATTTCTATAGTCAATACAAAATCATAACATGGCATCTGAGAACTTCCAATATAAGTAAGTACTCACCACTATTTGTCCCTCCTGCTCCAGTTGTGGGGCCTGGTGATGAAACTACTGCACGGTACGTTGGAGGAGGAGGAGGCGGTGGGGGTGTGCTCCGACTTTCCTTGCTGGCATCTTTGGGAGAGGTGATTGTTTCACCTCCTTCCTCTTTGGGATGAGAGGTGTTTGTGTTCTTAGACTGCTCCTCTTGAGAGAGGACAAGGGGTGATGGGATTGAGGAAGCTGAGGGTTCTTCAGAAGGCAGAGTCACCACTTCACGGGTGCCATCCTTGGGGGCGGGGACTGGTGGGAGACCACCAGGTGAGCTAAGAGGAGGAGGGGAAGAAGCTGGAGGTGATGTATGCTCCTTTGATGCAAGTGGGGGAGAAGAGGCGATGGAGGGTGGATTTTGGTCTTCTGGTGTGGAGGGACCTGAACGTATAGGAGGCAAGAAAGGCTCCTCTGACGGAGGTGGCGAGGTTGGAAGAGGAGGAGGCGAGTCTTCTTTTGGGGAAAGAGCGATGGGGAGAGGAGGAGGTGATGTAGGTAGAGGTGGAGCTGGGGATTCAGGTGGAGGAGGTGCTGGCTCTTCAGGAGGGGGTGGTGAAGAGGGCATATGTGGTGCAGGTTCCTTTGGTGCTGGTGGTCCAGCGGAAGAGTGTTCACTGAAGCAGACCCACTTGTCGTCTGTATCTTCACCAGCAGGGGGAGCCACCTCCGGTCCAAAAATGTTGTCCAGGTCTGCTATGGAGGGCTTCCTGCTTGAGTCATTTGCATCTGCTGTTGCTTCTGAAATAGAGACCAGAGATAAATTGAATGTTACTTTATTTAAACATTTCTGGCATGTAAAGTTTTGATTTTTATAAATTTGACAAGTATATTTATATAATGTTAACCTTTTAAAAATGTTGTCTTTACTTGTCAATGACAATTTATTTATAAAGCAGCTACTAACTACACCAAAGTGCTGCACAGTATTTTTTAAAACTTATGTAAAGCATTTTATGTTAAATTTGATTTTATGAAAAGAGCTCAATAAAAACTGTCCGTTCAGCCATTTCATGCACAGTAGGTTGTTAAAATAAAATTAGGGTTGAATATGTTTATCATTAAAAGATTTTATGACAATTAAAAAAGGTAGAAGAAATTCTCACCAGCAGCATCTGGAGAAGGGGCTCCAGTTGTTGGGGGTGAAGTTGGGACATTCTTAGGTGGAAGGGGAGGAGGAGCTGAAAAAATGTTAAGAATGTTATTGAATATTTCATAGATTAAAACTATAACTGTTCCAATATTCTTGTAACTATAGGGTGTGTTACACAGGATGCTGATTTCTGGTACAAATAAAAAATCAAGAGTGTCAGCAAATTAACTTGTAATGACTTAAAAACAGTGAATGTTTGGTTTCTTAGATAGCAGGAATTACTACATCTGTCAAAAAACAGCAATACTTCTTACGAGGGGAACACAAAACCATCCATCATGCAGCACAGAACCTTACAATTCAGTCACCACCATGCCAAGTGCAAGGATGGGGCAGCAAAAGAGGAAGGGGTTGGTGCAAAATGAGCATAGAACCTTTGCTGTAAAACATACGTCAACCAATAATAAATGCTGTGGTTGTGTAATGGCTGATGAAATGAAACGGGAAACAACTCTGGTGGGACATGGAGAGGATCATGACCACATGGCTGTTTGATCAGGACTGTTTGCTAGGTCTGTTTGTTAGTCAGATGATGAGGGAGTTCACAGGGCGAGTTGGTGGGTCTGTGCAGTCATTCAAGGCAGACGAGGAGCTGTGGCACACTGTGGAATAATGAAACTTACTTCCTGTGGGGAAGGACCTCGTTAAAGAGGATTCAGGCTCTGAGAAAGAAGTCCCCCACACATCGGGCTCAGAAAGAACCACTAAGTGCAGGAGGGGACACAGAAGGTCAAGTGAAGGAAATTAATAGTGGGTTTCTCATTCTTTTAAATATATATATTTTGTAGGGAATAAAACATTAATCAGCTTGTAATAAAGTCTTAAATCAGGTAAGAAAATCTGTTAGCAGTTAAGAAGTGTTAGCTGGAAGAAAAAAAAGATGATACAGGATGAACAAACTGCCAAACAAAGCTTATAAGTACTGCATGTCTATTATTAAATGACACATGAGCAGCTACACCTGTGTGAATCAATGTATAGTGGTATTTTATATCAACTTGAGGTCATTATGCCCGAGATGGAACTTATGTAACAGCTAATTGCTTTTTGATAGCCTGCAACTGAAAACCTAGAAGATTGAATGTTAGCAGTGATAATAGAACCAATGTATTAACCAACCTGCAATATACCTATAAGTGCAACCTTAGGGGGTTATCTTCAGCTTTGACCTTAGCAAAGACACGCTAAATTCACAACTACTGCAGCGAGTTCATTATGTAAAGAGATGAGCGGAAGGCGAAGAGAAAATGTGTTGACAGTCAAGTAAGACTAAGCTGACAACAAAAGAGACACAGCAAGAATATTTTCAGAAAGTCTCCATTAATCAATCCAAACAAAAACATAGACACATTTAGAGGATAAAAAGGGATGATGAATACAGGAAGAGAACAGTTACCTTCAGTTTTCTGTTCTCCGAAGGCTGTTTCTAACGGAGGCCCAAATAAGGCTGTGGAGTCTTCAGGGACTGTTTGCTGATTGCTGCAGCGGCAACAGAGTGAGTTAGAGAAGAAAAGTGTTGTTATTTCACCAAATAGTCAGTTAACTACTTTAAACCTGCTATGACACATTACAGTACAGTCAAGTAATGCATTGCAAGTCATCAAATTGTCATCACAAATTAAAATTTCCACCAGACTTTATTGATGGCATGTAAGGGTTGATCAATCCATTTATACTCAACAAGAATTTTCATTTATAAAGAGGGAGGCATTTAAATAATTGAGACAAAAAAGTTATTTTCTGAAAATAAGATTTTTGTCATTGGGATTAAAAGGGATCAGGTCAATCGGAACCTTTTTCATCACTTTTTAAAGTGTATTAATGTATTGTACATGACTTATAATTATTAATCCCTAAAGTTTGGTTTTAATTAGCTTTTATTAAAGTCTTCCAACTCAAAGGGCAAGAAAACTCTTGATTGGTCGACTAGCTGCAAACAGTTGGTTATTTTGGTAAAGGGTTTGTCAAACTGCCCAACAATATGATTCATTAAGGAATGTAAGACATGACATGAAATCCAGCATTTAATTTAATTTTAATTTACTGCCTGACTCACTTAATTTGAGTCAGGCAGTAAAAGTTTGCTCACATTGACCATGTACACAATTGGCAAAAAAATGCCCTCTTTAACATGATTATAACCAATTTGGAAAGTTTCATAAATACACTGCTTCCAAGTAGGGAGAGAGTACAAATAGTGGATATAGTAACTTATTAAAAATCCATAGAATGAAAAACAAATACATGAACCTTCTTGGAGTAGTTGTGAAAACTCTTGCACCAGTATTGAGAAGAAGAAAAACTGCAATAACTGCATTGGTCATGTGGAGATACAGTGACTAATCTCTGTCTCTATGTGCAGAGAGAAGAGGCAATGTGACTTATCTGACTCTTCATGACTCAACAGACAAAACAATGAACACTGAAACAACTGGACAACAAAAAGCTGACAATCAAGCAAACCACTGGAACCATTGTAGCATGATTCACCTCCACAGAACTCACAATATAAACAACTGTTATTAGGCAAACATACAAGAGTAATATTAGATTTAGCGCTCAATACACACCACTGTTGTGCAGACTGACAGCTTTGCAAGTTTCATAGAGTACACAGATTCCCACAAGAACAACAAAAATGTTTGAAGAAGTTGTTCAAAATTCCTAAGAGATGGTAAAAGTGGGGCAGTCTTGCAATGAAGTCTTATACATTAGAAGAGCAAAGAGTAATATCAAGAACATTATTTAAAAAATGTCCTATTTCTGAGCTCCACTGCAGTACTGGGGTGATTCTTCAAAGAAATTATTTAGCAAGCATGAATACAAACGCTGTCACACTTCAGATTTTTATTTGATTTAAAATAAGCTCTTGAATAATTTTCTTTCCAAGTGGATGATCAAATCTAATCCCAATGAAGTTATGTAATATTAAAGCTTGTGACTGCACAGTGAGAAATGTAAAAAAGTTCAGTTTTTTTGTAAAGGACTGTTAAACAGCTGCTATACAGAAAGTCTTTTATTTAATGATAAATGCTTCGAAGACTTTTTACAAGACAAAATGGCAAAACTATTTAATACACAAGCAGCAATTGATCAATTTTCAGAAATAAAATGCATAAAGTGAGAACCGTGCCTCATACCTGGGTGGTTGTGGTGCTGGAGCTGGTGTGGGGGCCACAATGGGAGCAGCGGGAACGGCACGCCTTGGCCTGGCAATTTCCTCACCTGGAAGCATGAAGGAAAACATTATTTATATTTACATCCCATATATTTAGTGCTTTACTAAAAAAAAAAAAAAACAAGTCTGGACTGAAGGGCAGTAAGAATGTTACTTACTAGATGTGTTCCTTTTAATACCCTATCACATGGAAAAAAGAAAAAACAGTAAAGTATAAAAATGCTAAAAAGAAGAGGTACAAAGTAACACATTTACATTTTCCCTCTATGCTCAGATGAAGCAAATACTTATTTGTAATTCCTAATTTCACTTACATGAAAAAAATCAGCTTTAGGCTTGTTCAAAGAGTAGGTGGCAATAATTCAAGGTCCTTCACCATAGTGTTTTTTCCTAAAGTAAAATAATCCCATGGTGAAAAATGTAGAGAAAGCCAACCATTAATATTTAGTTTTCTACAAAATCACACATAACAACTTACAAGCACCCCTCACAATGCCGACACAAATGTAAAATAACCCGTTTTTAATGGGTTTTTTTCGCTCAGACTGTCTAAGAATTTTTAATTAGTATTTCTTTTTACTTTTTGGTTCCTTGGGAGTCTAAATATGACCAGATGCAGAAACCCATTTTTCATAACTGGCTTATGGGATTTAAGAGGGTCTAAGTTAATCTCATCAACAAGAAAAAAACTCTCTTCAAAGCTGGCTGCACAGAACTACAGCAAGGAGTTGCATCTTGGGGACCCCAGTGTCTGTAACAATGCCTCTATCTACATGCCAATCGGTTGTTTAAAAAGTAAGCCCAGAAAAGTAGAATGAGAAGACATTGTAATATTTCTGCAATCTGATATTGTGCAGCTTTATGTGGACTTTGAGGTTACACCTGGAAACAAAGAATGAAAAGCAACTAAACACGGCTCAGGATGTGCATCGCATTATGAACTCTTTGAGCATATTTTAAGTAATTTTGATAGCTTTAACTCTCCAAACATAAAATCAACCTTGGTCAATGGTCTTTCTAAATAAATTGGTTGCATTAATGAATTTAGGAAAAGCAGTTATTTTCTGACCCTTTGACCCACTGAACAAATGAACCAAAAATGTTAGTGTGAGATTTTGTTACTGCAGTGTTGGTAATAAATATGGAGGCAATTCAATTGATTTTAATTATATTGCAGCGTTAAATCCTCTTGGATGAACATGTAGGACCTGTGCGTACTTGAATTATTACCACCCACAGTGCGATCAGCACCACTTGCATGTGCGTATAATAAAGCATAATCCTACTACTTACTAGGAAAAAAAAAACTTTATTAGATTCATATAAGAGAAAAATTGCATTTTAGAAGTTCTCTGCTGCCTGCTGTAACAAGAAAGCAGTGGATTGTCATCAAAGCTTTAAAAAGCTTTTAATTATAAGCTTTTTGAGGTGTAAGAAGTAGCTTGTGACAGCACATAAAGTGTGAGACAGAGACAGTTGGGTCTTAAATTTGGCTGACAAAGTGATAATCCAGACATTATTGTTTTTTTCCCCGCTGTGATCCCAACAGAAATATGAATTCATAGTGGGGAGGACACCACAAGCAATCAAAGGCTGGGGTGTGTGAGAGGAGAGTGTGAAAGGAGGGGAGGACACATGAGGAGATGAAGAGACACGATGGAGAGAGACAGGAGTGAGACATCAAAGAGCCAGCTGTCAAAAATGCAAATTATCACCAAAGCAGACAGAAAAATTGAACATAGTAATTCAAGATGGAAAACCAAAACATCTTTAAGACTAGAGATCTGAAGAATTAGTAAATATAAATTTCAAAATGTTTATTTTAGCTGAGAAAATTTCAACTCCTCCTGAAGGGTACAGGAAGTCATATGATATATTTAGTGTCACCCCAGTTAGACAGATGGAAAGGACACTTACCGGGCTACGTCTCTGTGACCAGCATAAAGGAAGAGAGAAGAGATACCTGATCAGAGAGTGACAAATCAGTAAAGAGGACAGCATGTGCATCAGAAGAAGACTGTCTGGGCCTGGCTGACTGTCATATTTCATGAGTAATATTTTTTCTGTTGAATTTAATGAAACATCTCTTCAAAACATTTAATCAAGATTGCTCAGGGTGATTTATTGAAACGGATATGTATGTTTGTAACTACAGCATTGAAAATGCATTTGCCAGCCTACTGCGACTGGACAAAATCCAAAACATCTTGTAGATCTGCCTTATTAATTCTGTTTCTTTAACGCCTGTATCCATTTGCTGCAGATCAGTGTGCTGTTAAAACAGGAACTCAGCCACCTAATCCCAGCAAGGTTCCTTTCATTTCCCTACGTATCTTCCCATCTGCCCTCTTCCACTTTTTAATTTCTGCTGAAATCACTCCATCTGCTCGCATCAGATCCACCTCACAGCAACCATCTCTCCCTCCATTCTCTCACTCTTTTGCTTGCCCCAGTTGTGCAGTGAGCCATGAGTGATTAAAGTGATGTAACAGAGGGTGGGACATGCTGGTGGTAGGAATCCATATAATTGGATAAAGTAGTGAAGGAAAGACCTCGGTGAAGGCTGACATAGCCAATTGCTGCAGCTCTGCTGAACGTAAACAGGAAGTGCACCAGAGCTGAAATCCTTAGTCCAATTAAAGCACTACTATTGGTTTATCAAATATTGAACATGTGACAAAATATAGATACAAATTTTACATTTTTTAAAATGCTACACTGTTTTTGATATTTGTAAAAGACTAAAGGAATATTACATTATCTTGGTTGTTAAACTCCGACGAGTTGGCTACATTTTAAGCAGACAAATATTACTATCTACAACAGACTGAAATAATGATAAATATGGAAAATATTAAAAAATGGAAAAACAAATTCCAGTTTTTCTTTGGAATAAATGCAAGTATAAAAAATATAAAATAGATGTGGATTTTGAGAGGTTGTCAGTTTTCAGTATGACCCGATACTTGTTTCTTTTAGAATGTATAATCTCAGTATTTGGACTGAGAACCAGCAGACTAAAGGCTACACAACTAATTAAAATCAGATCAGTCAAAGTCAGCAGAAATACACCTTAAAAAAGCTCTTGCACTGTATGTAGCACAGCAAGAAAGAACAATTCAGAAGTGGTTTCAAAGCAGCTGAGCAGCTACAAAAGCACAATGCTTCTCTAAAGTCTATATCCGTTAAAAAAAATCATTAAATAGTTCTATTTTTAATGTGATATAAAACCTGTGCAATTCAACAAAGGCAGAATCAAATGTGTAAGACAGGAAAATGTAAGTAAAGAAATACAATCAGTAATCTGTGCTGATTGAGGAAAGTGTTGATTCAATTTCAGAATTCAGTCCGACTTAATGAGAATCTATCAGCATACCACATCTTGCCTTGGCAAGATCTGTCCACTATACCAAACAACGGTTCTCCATATCCACAGCTCTCCTCAAGTGATCATGTAAATTTTCTGCCAGTTTTGGATTTGGACAGTTACTACGTCATCAGAAAACCTTAATGTTTCTCTGGTGCACTCATTTGTTTAGGTGAATGTGATGTTGAAAATGTGAATACCTTGTAATCTTTAGCTTTGGGCCTGAAATTATTTGTATTTGAAGCTATTCCTAATTTAGTACACTTGGTGACTAAATTCAGTACCACTTGGGAAAGGTAAAGTGGAACTGATATTACCACTGTGTTTCACTGCATGTGTGTGGTATTCTTCTTTTATTATGCTTTTTTCCTGCCAAACATATCTTTTCGAATTGTGGTCCAAAGGTGAACTTTGGTCTCATCAAACCATAACATTTTTGTTTGTTTTAGGAAATATCTGTCAGGCCTGGATGATTTCCGGGAAAGGCAAAGCTTCTGCATTGCAATATGTTCTTAGTCCAGACATATGAGGAACATAGCGTACTTATGTTGCACATACAGGAACAACACCTGTATGTTCCTGATTGTTGTCCCTAAGAAGGGACAACAATACAGATGTTGTTGTCCCTGATTAGTTTTAAAATGCTGTGGATTTTGTTGTACTCTTGTCCTGACTTATACCTCTGCACAATACGGCTGGATCACTTCCATGTTTTTTAACCTCTCTGATTTTATTAAGAGTTATAAGGTAGGAAGCATGAAGACAAAAGGAGATTCGGCACTTTTGGGATGTACTAAATCTGCTTTAGATTTAAGTAGACAAAACTCAACATTGGCCATTTACCTTACAAGTACAAGACTAGTAATTATGTCATCCCAAACTGATTTCATACTTTGCCCCAAATCTAGTTTGCATATCAACAGCCACAAAAACATAGCACATGCATTTGTAAGTAAGACATATTTTTAGAGCTAAAAGAGCACATAGTTAAGAAATGCATATAAAACAAAGATAAAAAGCAGAGTCTTACCGGACTCCTCTACAGGGGTTAGGGTCATTTTAGGCAGCAAAGCAAAAATAATCAAAGGAAGAGAAAAAGGTAACAGAATGTTAGAAGGCTGAGAGGGTGTTATAAACACAAGCAAAGCAGACATGGAAAGTGATCTCCATTTAATGCAGTCGTAAACACATATTTGGTGACAGTTCTCTGAGGAGAACTGGATAAGTTGTCAACAGATAATTTGTGTGAAGCTTTTGTGTGAAATAAGATATAATCCTGCATCATCAGTGCTTCATCACAAACACTTCTTAACTCTGACAAAGTTTTCACAATCTGGGGTCAGAAGAATATTAAGGCGTTATACAATGAAATACCCTCCAACAGTCTAAAGGAATAGACTTATATGCACCAACTGGCATTTCCTGGTTGGTAAAGATTTCAGTACTTCTTCTGGGTCTAACCTACAAGTTCTAATTTTTTTTATGTGGACAAGGACTAGATGTTCTTTCATAGAGGTGGTGATCATATATCTAATATAAAAAGTAAGACAATAAAATAATATGCCCCTTTATGCCATAAATAGCATGTCTCTAAATCTGATTGGTTTATTATTAAACTGAGAAAAGAGCTTCAAATAACACAATGTTTAATCATGACTGAAAATAGTGAGAGTTTAGTTTTGAAAGAAATTCAGATCTTTCAGTATTTTAGCTGCTAATCATCTTTCAAAGTCCATCGAGGGAAAATTGGCAGATGCCCTTCTCTGGTCAATTGATTGGTACATTTTTAGTTAATATGCAAGTGGTAAGACCAAACCTGTCACACAACCAAGAACCAAATTTTTAAATTATTAATAATTAAACATCAATAAGACAATGCATCTGCTAAGCAATATGCCCACAAAAAGTATTTTTCTGCCCAGCAGGACACTCACAAATACTGAAAACTGAACAAAAATCCTAATAAATTTGTTATTTTGTGTTTTACTCAAAGCCTTCCATACATGAACCCAAACAATAAGGGCATAAAAAGACCTTCACACCTAATAAGGTTGACAAAGCCACTGGGTGAACCCACTGAAACTGGATTAAATTATTGAGGACAGAAGCTCAAATGACCACAGGTAATGTCCTTGTACTGTGGACTGAAACACAAGTTCATTGTGCCCACTTTCCTATGTGAATAATTTAAAGCAGACACCTAAGCTAACTGTCCTGACTGGGGAAACACAGGACTGGAGGCCTACAGACCAAAAGGCATAAAAAAGCTGAGGACTGCCTGAGGAACCCTGCTGCAAACTGCAGACTGCATGATGGGCATGAGATGATTAAGTTCTCACAGGGACTTAACGTTGTGCTGCCTGGCAGCTGTAAACTTGTGGTTTAAGATGTAGACATTCTGAATAACATTAAATTACTTCAGAATAATAAGAAAAAAATATAAAGTATTATAGCCTTACAAATTAGCTACATAAGTTCCAAGACTTCCAAAATGACTTAAAGCTTTCAGTTCAGTATTCATACCAAAGAGCATGCATGCTTGCTCTGCTAAATTATTGACAAGAAGCTAAATATATACTGTTAAAATAATATGTTAGTGCTAAGCAGATGGCTCTAAAATGATTTTAATACAAGTATATCTTAAATACTAATGAAAATGTATGGTTATTTATATAAAAAGGTGGAATTCATTTAGAACAATTTCACTCAGAGGAGTGGATTTGAAGAATTCATTTGTGCTTGTTTAATTTGTTTTAGATTACAGCTAATAAAAATGCTTCTATTTCCCTTAAAATTAGAATTTCAAAAACCAACAAAAAAGGACATTTAGTGCAGTAATGTCATGTTATGGTACTCTAGACAATCATGGGAAAGACCGCTGACTCAACAGTTGTCCTGCAGACAGTCACTGACACCCTCTGCAAGCATCAATAGGTCATTGCGAAAGAAGCTTGCTGCTCACAGAAAGCTGTTAACAAGCACATTAATGAAAAGTTGAGTGGAAGAAAATGGTTTGGTAGAAACTGCTGCACAATAATCTGTCACTGTCACAGTATTTTGGGGAAGATTCACAATGTGTCAATATGTTATACACACACAGACATACAGCTAGGAACAAAATTATTAGCTTTCCTCTGAAACTTGTAAAAATTGTGATTAGAATGTCACTTGAAATTTTCACTTTGCATGTAATGAATGACTATAAGAGGAGTTTTACATTTTAATGGAGTTGTTGAAAAAATATATTTTTGATTGTATTCTAATTTATTGCGACGTGCTTCTACAATTGAATAAAAAACCTCTAGCTCTAGTAAAGACAAGACGCAAGAATGAGCTATACACACATGTAACAATAACTTAAAGCATCACAAATCAAGTCTGCTAATGAAGGACAGCAGAAGGAGGGCATAACCGTTGGGGTTACTCACCATAGGAGACGGGGACAGGGCTATGTTTCCTATGGAAGCTTTGAGCTCATCAACCGAAGGAGCCGATATGACACAATCAGCTGGCAGCGGTTTGATTTTGATTTTGAATTTCTTCTTGTGGTCCTCTTCCTCCTCAGACTCGTCAGACGAGAAGAAATGGGTCTTTTTGGTAGGTGAGGGCACAAAGTCAAAGAAAAAGTCCAAAGGTAAAACAATCCAGCTGATTTGACCTCTAACTAGGATCTCATTTTAAATATGGAACATTTAACACAGTATTTCATTACAGGTAAAACAAAAGCCCTGTGTCTACTTCGTGATACAGTGTCTGCTCCTAATTAACATGTTTTCCTTTTTCAGGTTCAAACAATTGTCCCTTTAATTGTTCAGTTGCTGTCAAACTTAAAAACAACAATAACTCCTCTGCACAGTCTGATGAGAAACATTCAAAAGGTGACAGAAAACAACGTCGCCTGAAAGGTTACAAAATATAAAACTAATCTAGACGTGAAAGTTGATTAGTGTGATGTTTCACAGAAAGGTTATAAGGTTTTTACAAGACATTTGAGGTATAATACTGTAATACAATTACTAATATGACACTGTTGTGCATCATTTTTTAATGATCTTCTCAAGATATTCTTTGAAAACAAAACAACTAATCTGTTTAAAGAGAGGTGAAAGAATTTTGTCATTGACTAGCAATGGTAAATCAAGTTGTGCTGAGGATATCTCCTTCCTCTGACTCTTCATCAGGTCTGATACTGTAGCCTTCATCATCCAACTCAGGGGAGTTCTGAAACACACAAACTGTAAATCAGTACAAACCTATAAATGTGAGTACAGTTCAAATGTTAACACTAGATTTCCAGTCGTAACAAATACTGTTCATTGAAGCAAAACAGTAAATTGAAAAAGTCATGCTTGTCATTGACTGATACAAATATAGGTATAGCTCAGTTACTGATATCAATGTACAGCAAAGTGCTAAAACTTTCTATTATGAAGCCTTGTCTTTCCTTGACCTGTTCCGGACACTTCCAGTCAGCTGGCTGAAACATGGCAACTATATTCTCTTCTACCATTTACAACAAAAATAAATTTGTCTGTTTGGTTATATCTGGTTAACTAAAGAGCGCTGCCCATCCGTCTTACTAATATGACTATGAGTATTAAAACTGTACAGAAACCTCTAAATATGAACAAATCTGCATGACCAAACACCAATTGTCCTCTACATAAGTATGTGCAGGACGGGCGTAGTTGGCTTTAACGCCGAACCTCTGCACACCTATCACTACATTCATTTTGCCTTGAAGCTCCATATGATTTCTTGCTCTCTTCCATAGCCAGAGACGTATGAAGGGGGGGGAAGTGCAAAGCTTCTGTTTTACCCTGGATAATGCTGTACAACAAGATCAAAGCAAACATTATAGGAAACATTCTTATAATTGTAAGAATCAATATAACGATTTAGTAGCAATAGGAATAATACCTGCTTTTCTGTTTGCATAAAACAATTAAATCATTTTGGGGTTTTACTGTTAATTATTTGTGTTAACACAAAATTATGTGTTTTTATTGATGGTTAAAATTTGTTCTTATTCTGGCCTATGTTTATTTACCAACTACAATTTCTTTAAGCAACCAGTGATAAAATAAGGTCAACACTAACTCTAAAGAAGGCTTAAGTTTTGGTATGTGATTTGGTGCAGAAGAAGCACCAAATCACCAACTTAAACTAAATAACTTTACTTACGTATCTTTCCCAGTCGATATCTCCATAGAAGCCATTCGGGGCTCCATTTGTCTTCTTCTGAGACTGAGAAGACAGAAGCTGTTTGATTAAAATCCCTCCAGACACTGAAGAAAGAGTGAGTTATGCAAGACTCCACTTTATCTATTGCAAACTACAACTCAGCAGGATTCTTGTGCAATTGGATGTTTTTCTCAGACGCTATTTTGTTTTCAGATTTTTCCACTTTTCTGAAGCTTTGGGTTATCAAAATAACAACACTAAAACCAATAATTTGCATTTTTATAAGCCATATTTGAAAAAAAAGGTTAATTATGAGGACAAAAGTATTCTTGCTCCAAACATTGCACTGAACGTTTCCTTGTTTTCATCTACTATGTGATTCTGACAGCTTGTTAATGAAATAATAGCTCAGGGAGTAAAGCTCAGTGGGAGACTGATGGAATAAATAACAAGCTGCAGTGTTTTTACTGATACTAAATTCTACCCAGACACAGCGCTACTCTAAAAGCTTGTCTATTCTAAAAGGCTGAGTTCAGTACCGATTCAATCTCTTGGGGTTCCTGGCAAGCAAAAACAACACAAAAATAAATAATTTACCCAGTGTTCACCAGATTCAGCTCCCTTCAGAAAGTCTCTTTGTGCTTGTAAAAAATTCTGATTTGAAAATAAATGTAACTACATTGACTGTTACTTACACCACCATCTCTGTCTGGAGACCCTCTGTTTCACATAAAGGGACAAAAAGAGAAAGAAATATGAAAGGTTTCTTGTTCTCTTTATTTGAAGTATTGACTAAATTGCTAATTAGTCCAGGTAAAATAATTTAAAATACTACAAACCAATCAGATTAATCAATGCATTAATGGAAGATCAATTTTAACATCCACGTTATGCTTCCTCCTCTGAACGAGGGTCAGAGCATTACAAAGCAAAAAGCGGACTTACGTAGAGTCACTGTCCTTCTCTTTCTTTCGTATCCCGAAGGCCTTCCTGGTACGTTTTTTCAATCCTGCACAAAGAGCACAAAGAAAAACCAAAGGCATGAATAAAAGGTGGCTCGCGTGGGAGGCTTAAAGGGTAGTATGGGTCAGCTTCATGTCAATGGGATCAAAGGCAATATTGTCATGTATTCTTTATTGACTGGCTGCATCGCTGTGAAGAAAAACGCTGCTAAAACCATAAATGTGTTCACGGTCATCACAGATTGAACGACAGCCTTGTAATCATCAACAAAACCTTTTAGGATGGAAAATTAATTAGAACTGAAAATCAATGAGCCAGTGACTGAGCCAGGACAGTAATAGGACATAGATGGAGAAAGCTATAGTAGGTCACACAGAAAGTTCAATACATTACAATTCATACAACACAAGACTCAAAATGTGCTGATTAGCACATTGCATGATAGTAAAAAAAGTGAACCACACTGAGAGGAACTCAAATAAGAAATATCTATGTAAGGACAACAGAAAAAAGTTTGAAGTCCACAATCATATAGTGCAGTGAATCCTAAATGTCATCTAAACAAAAGGTGCAGCACAAATGTTTGTGAATAGGTACATAAACAAAATATCAAAATAAAACTTTGATGTCAAATTTTTAATACATCTTGTATTTGAAATCCCTTTCTGCTTTAGTTAAATTAACTGAACTATTATTTTTAATAACTCTAACTCTATTTCAGTAACCTTAAAACCTTATCTTTGTGTCTTCTTCACCTTAAAAGGAGGTTAGATTACAGTTTCTCTCAACTCTATATCTGTTACCTTTGACATTAGAACAGTTTAATATCAACTAAAAACCCTATTGAAAAGATCTCAGATGCTCCCACCTCTTTCTTACCCAGAATGAAGGCCCAGTTGTCCCCCTCCATTCTGTCTCTGCCGAGTCCTCTACTCTCATTCTTCCTTCTCTTTACCTTGCAGAGAACTCATCGCTTTATCTACAGACCAACCAGTTTCTTCCACAAACCACCTGCAGATACACACTGTGCCACTGATGAGGAACTTGATTCTCTTCTAGCTGAAGCATGCGCACACACCTACATAGATAAGGTGTCCTGTCCTTGATCTGCATATGGTGCTCAAATTCAACACCGGTGGCTTTATTTCTGAGTTAAGGGGAGATTTAATGCAGAATGTCTGAAAATTACAACAACAAAAACAACAAAAAAAACCCATCAAAATCTGTTTCAGCTAACTATTTAATTTGAATTGTATTAGTCAATGATGTTAAAGAAGATAGCTTGCATATCAGTAAAAACTTTTTTCCCCCAAAAAAACATTTGTTACCATCTTTTGCTTGACTTGTTCTGTACCTTGATTTTTCTTCACTAATTACAAGTCTGGGCCTTATTTTTAATTGGGATTTCATTTGTCAGAAAATAATGTGTTTCTTGTTTCAGAGAATAATTTATGCCCCATCGATCCCCTCTCAGTCATCTTTTAGCTCCTGATTTTTTTCTTCTTTTGGCACATTTAGTGTAAATTCATGTTTGCCACCAAGGAAAAATTTACAGAAGAAGATCTGTATTAAGGAAACAAAAGAAGCTATTTGAATTTATTTTTAATGTGGAGATTTATTATGAGTGTTTAATTTTTAACAATTTTTCAATGTCCTCTTGATTCCACTTTATTTGAATGTTTTTCTCCATGAAGAAAATCCTGAAATATATGCTGATATTTTCACAGCATGTTTAAGTTAAATGACATCTATTTATAGATGTTGCTATAAGTAAAGCGAATAAGAAAGCACTTTAGGAGTGAAATGGCAGACAGTAAAGAGAATGTAGTTCACAATGTTTAAAAACTTCCATTCAGACTGATGCTAGGTCAACTACTAACATAAATAGAGGCCTATTCCCAGGACACACTAACGTAAGTTCAACAAAGAGCAAGTGATTTACAACTAAATAGGAAAAAGGTATTTGTTCTTCAATTTGTTCAAAAGATGACCCAACTTCACAGCTTTCACTCTAATGATTTACACACAGATTAGAAACTAATCTAAACCCAGAGGCTGAGAAAAACACCTTAAATATGATATCCAACATCACCTCAGACATCTGAGGAAGGAAGATCAATGGAAACTTAACTGGTGCTTTAGGGATTTTTAGAGTCCCTAAATGTTTTGTTTAATAATTCTGAGTTTTTGGGCCTCGATCCTTTTTACAATTTAAAGACACAAATAGGTTTCGTACGAGTTCATGACAACCATCCATGCAATTGTTTCTATAGAAGTGAAGGAAGCAAGGAATAGAGACAGGAATGAAAACAACACAAGGTGAAGGGAAGGAAGGAAGGATTGACAGACAAAAGCAAAAGTGGACCAACAAGTGGATGGATGAAGGGATAAATGGATGGATGAACAAACAAATTAACAAATGAAAAATGGACGAACAAATGCCTGGAAGGATGGAAATCTTTGGTTTGACAGAGTTGGTAAACAATTCTATGACTTCCTTACAGGTCTTTAAAGCAGTCATAGACATCCCAGCATTTGTCTGAGGAGTGGGACTCTATATTCCTTGCTCTACCAGTGAGCTAAAATGAAACTGTGTTCAAACAGAAACAAAACACACTCAAAGTGTTTATTTGCTTCTGGACAGACAGAACAGGAACTGTTTGACAAGCTTCTGCAAAGGGGGGGGGGGACACATGATGAGACTATTAGCCAAACAGGCAGCCGGGCTCAGCTAACACTGCCAACTACACAGGAGCAGAGCAGGCTACTCCACTCCAAACTCTGAATGAGAGACTTGTGGTGATCTGCATAGCAAGCAGAAGGAACGATTATACAAGACTGAAGCTGAAAAAAAAAGAAGTTTTCCACTCTAGCAGAGAGATAAAGTCTTTGGCTTTACAAAACAACAGTATAGGTTAAATGAATATACATTTTCCTATAACATTGAGAAAAAAAAACAACTCAAGTTTGGGTCATTAAATTAGTATGGAGTGTGTGTGAGAACATGATCAGGTTGGCATGCCAGGAATACAACAAAAGGAAGAAATTTTTATGTTTTGAGAAAAACCCTAAACAAAAAACGGTTAAAAAGGAGCAGGCTGTAAGGAAAAAACAAGAGTAGGAAGGGAAAAGGAAGCTAGATGGAGCAGTATTAAGTCAAGTAGACAAACAGAGCAACAAATAGGAAATAGAAGGCTTAAAAGACTCCTTTGTCAGAATAATTTCTGTCCTTGAGAGGAATAAACAGAAATGACAGATATGCTCAACATGAGCAGCTACAGTAAAGTGATCTTACCACACTGCACAGAAATCATACACATTATTCTAAACTCTAGAAATCAGGCCTTTATTAAATATGATGCCCTTCTTTTACATTTTAATCAGAGCTAGATGTTTATGCATTTAAGAATTTAAAGCATAATTACATAGTGAAGAACAGTGCTTCTAGAGATATATTGTATAAAATGCAAATCTATAAAAATGCATCTAACCACTCTTTTCTCCTCACCCTCAACATTAAATCGGACTGAAGTTTTTCTGTTTTAGATTAGAAACTACTATAAAATGAATCTTCTATCTGTTGAATCTGAGAATAAGGAGACTGTCAAAGTCAGAAGTTTACATATACAAAGAATGACATTCCTTTCAGCAATTTGGAAAAGGAATAATAATGTTATGGATTTCTAAGCTTCTGACAGGTAAATTTGCAACATTTGATTTAAACAGAGGTGTTTAAAAATTTTTTTTTAAAAACAATCAGGCAATATGTTATGAAGAGAATTGCAAACCACTTTATGTATGATGTATGAAGGTGACATACTGATCTGTTTAAATCACTTCAAACAAGTACAAATATTATGATAATGTCTAGTTATGACACTATTCAGCACAGAAATGAGTTTTGAGTTGCAAAACTGAGTGTGTTTTAGGGTAAAATGTGCAAATAAACCCCAGAACAAAGCAAAAGCGCTCATGAAGACAATGGAGATTAATATAATCATCATCTGGACCAACATCATCTGAAGGTCCATTCAGCAAGGAAGAGGCCATTACTGCAAAATCAACATACAATGTCAGATTAAAGACTGAAGATGCGCTCAGGAACATATCCTATGGAAATATAAAAACACATATTGAAATGTTTATCCACAAAGACCATTGTTTAATTTGAGGGTTCAGTTTTTTTAAAACACCATCCCAACTGTGATACAGGGATGACAGCACCGCATGGTGGTAATGCTTTGCTGCACTTCACAAAATAAATAACATAATGGGAAAAGAACATTATGTGAAAACATCATGACAGTATATAAAGACGTCATCCAGGAGGTTAAAGCTTTGGCACAAATGAGACTTCAAATTGGACAATGGCCCTAAACATACAACTCCAAATTAGTTACAAACTGGTTGAAGGCCAAGAAAAGTTATGTTATGGCGTGGTAATCACAAGGCCCTGATCTCAGCACCATAGAAAGTTTGAGTGGGTGGAGATTTAAAGGGTGGGGATCAGTTACGTCAATTCTCTTAGGAGAAATGGACCAAAATGTCAAATACTGTGAAAAGCCTAACACAGTTACTAGAGTTAAGGCTATCAAATTCTTAGTAAATATATGGAAAGTTTTGTATCTGATCAATATCAATGTTTGTGAAAAAAAAAAGTGCCATTTTATAATGTGTATATCTGGTTTCAACTTCAGTGTTTAGATATGGAACAGTGGTCTTAAGCACTAACAGATGTTGACTAAGTTTTTTTTTTGTTTGTTGTTTTTACCAAAAATAGATTCATAAATATTTATATCTATTCCAATAGGAAGAAATAGAGCAACGTATCTAACTTCTAGCATGAATTCAATCTTCTCAGTTTGTCCACTCTTAATTAAGGGAAGGAAATGCTGACAGAAGGTGTTAATGGAAATGTCTTCCTGTCTCATTAACATGGAGCAAAAACATTAAACTTCAGCACTGCAGGATAAAAAAACTCCAGCAAACACAACCATAAACGATCAGCCTCATTGTGTTTCCATGCTCAAAGTGTGTTTCAGTAAGAGCGGCTGTGTCAGTGTGGCAGAGAAAAGAAAAAAGAGATGGTGTCGGTTTGCATTTGAGACTGTGGATGCTAAAATTGGGACTGGACCGCACAGTCCAGGTGGTTGTACAGTGAAGTGCAACAGTTACACTGACAATATACACAATCTCTCAGAAATAGACAATTGGTTAAATACATGTTAGGTTAAGCACATTTTAATGTACCACAAACACTTTAGAAAATTAGAGAAAAAAAGCAATGTTTTCTCAAAAGACATCATTCACTAAAAGAAAGTGGATCAGAGCCACTGCCCCTATATTAGAGTATTGGCAGTTGGTGCAGAGACGAACAAAAGATGCTGGGAAAAACCAAGGATGGTGGTGAGGCATCCAGCTGTGCTCCCATTCTGTTTCTATTCAAGATATTCTGCTTGGTTATTCAGCTGCATTCATTTTTATGTTTAAGTAAACAATATGTAACTAATGAGTAAAATAATCAGCAGCTTTTATATCACTAGATAATCATTTCATTCCAGAAAGTACATTTTGAGATCTGAAAAAACAAGAAAGACATTTATGATTATCTCTAATGCACTGGAAATTACACACAGAAATATTGTAAAAATCTTTTTTGGAACTAAGATGTAGTTTGCAGCTAAAAGTTGTGTATTTTGGCCGTTCATTAGCCATCTCTGTCCATTTGCTCCCTCCCCCATCCGCTGCCTCCATAAACAACCAGCACTCGTGGTTCTTTGCCCAAGGCTCTAAATAACAACCACCCAAGGACTGTGTGGCAAATGAGCCTGCTGCAGAACCAGCAAAGTAGCTTTTAACATGGATTTTTTTTTTCCAGCACAAAGTCACAGGGGGAAAAATGTATTTTAAACTGGTCTTTTTACAGAGTTTTATAGACCAGAGCAGCAGTTACAGGAAAAATGTTTTCTCTCCATCCCTTATTTTAGGTTTGAGCATGTTCATGTCTCAGACTAATTTAACATTCTTGAAATGTGTGTCTTTTATTTGTAGAAGCACATAAAAAAACTTGCATTAAATTAAGAACAATTTATAATGAAACTTTTTTTCTGAAGTTTGATTAGATCCCAGAGACATGCTTTAACATATCTTTAGAACCAATAAATGTTTAGAAGTAGACATTCATTCGATCTTTCCACTTAAAGACTTTTTAAAGCTAAGGTTCATAAGAGAAAATAAAAATTAATCCAAGTGTGAAACAGCAACATATGGCAACATAATTAATGTAAAATAGGCTCAAATGCTTCACTATTGTCAACATTGTGGATACTTTCTACTGAAAATATTAAAATTACTTTAACTTGCCTCAAAATTTTATAACCACTTAGGGCACTAATAGAAAATTTAAATTTAATTCCCAGATCATCAACGTCACAGCAAGAGTAACCTACCACTTCACCACTTCATGACTATTTTTGATAGATTTTCCAAACTTAAATCAAACTTACCGATGCCTAGCGGAAAATTTAAAATAAAATTTTACTATTTTCGCCTGAAGATATGGCCCCTTACAATATAGAGAACAAATGGATGATTATATGCAGGTCTTAAAGTGGGCATTAAGTACAAATGTTGACATCAACTGGAGAGAAACAGTTGCTCAAATGTTTCCTCTATGCCACAAAAACAGAAAGTTTTGTGGCCGAGTGGATTTGTCAGGCAATATGCATAATGATGAGTGCAGCTTTGATACAAACAGTTTCTGTTCCTAAGTACATACCAATCCTGTGTCAGGAGAGATGATAGAAAAGACATGTCGTGGACTTATGTAACATTTACAAATATTACTATTTAAGCACTGTGCGAACAGCCATGCTTGTTTATCTCTGAAAAAGAAATGTTCACAAAATGCATAAACAAAATGCAACTCCCCTCAGGACACATCTTGTCAGGGATTTTTTCTAATTTCATGAATATAGCCAACCAATTACTCCATTAAACCACATTACAGCACAGATAAATAAATTATCCTGGCTTTCACACATTGACCTTTCCACACGAATTAAGTAGGAAAAAAAACTCTAAACAACCCACTGCATTTGCATTCAGGAGACTATTAAAAGTTACCACAGAGGGGACTAAACAAAGAAAAAAACTACGGTAATCTTTTAATTCAATGATATTAATGCATTCCCTTTGTCTTTACAGTGATGTGATTAATTCTTTCCATTTTATAAGCTCATTTGTCAGGGCCATCTGTCAGATGCAGAAAGAAAATCAATACACAAACTCAAAAAACAGAAGCAGTCTGAGGCTGCATGCTTCTGCAAGGTCTGCAAATCAATGATTTCTATTTAGACGGACAAAGTTTATTTTCTGAAGCAGTTCTTCAAACAAACTCAAATCTTAGCCTCCTTTGTGAAGATAACCTACTAGACAAATTGTGCAATAATCGCTACCACTGCTTATTTAATTTTAAATGCATTTTTAAATCCTTCATTTGCCCAAGTCATAAGTGATTATTTTATAAGCAGGGGAAGGGAGTAAACAGAACATTCTCACCACAAAGTGGTGTGCGATCATAGTAACAGTCAGAAGAAATGTATCTAAATTGTAAAACACTAAAGCAGTTCAGTACATATGAATAGGAGCCAAAACAAATCCATTTAAAGCAGCTGTAAAGGGATACCCGCAGTAAAAGGACAAAGTAGATACAATTGGGTTTAAATAATAATAAAAAAAGATTATGCGGCTGATAAATTACTTTGTTTAAATTAGTAAAAAGTATGGTTAGAACAACTAGCAATACTAAAACAGTGGTCCCTGCATGTATTTTCTAGAGAATACAAAAAATTTTAAATTCAGAATGTTCAGTAACAGAAAGAGGCTAAAACCTACAAAAATAAAGCAACTTTACACTACTCTGTTATCTTTCTGTTATCTGTTTAAAAAATCTCCCTCTCTCCCTGCACAAATGAATTAGAGACAAGTCTTGACATTTCATAGGAACAGTAGGTTCCTTTTAAATGGCTTCTGACATCTCTGTCCCTTCTGTGTATTCAGATAGGCTGAAAATGGCTCACTTTAATTCAGTGAGGACAGAATCCACACCGAGGAGTACTTGTTTCAGTGTTGTTTGGTATTGCTTAGATATGGTGTATTCACTGACAGGAAAACAATTCGATTTTTGTGTTAAAGGGTCAGGAGCATTCAAACTAAAAACTGTCCAGCCAGTTTCTTGATTCATTTATCCCTACATCAGTCACTCCAGGATTGTGAGATTTTTCTTGTGCTATTTTGCAACCAAAAATCAGTAATTCAGTGGTGCCACTTTAGAAGTAGTTGCAAAGAATGTTTACGGTATTTGCGCTAATGTATGACAGTAAATGTGACTTTTGCTACTTGCCATATCAACCACAGACTATAACTTGACACCAAGTAAGAATGTGGCTGCAGTGGAAGAAAAAAAGACTTAAGGTGGAGTTGAAACCTATCTTTTTAAC
The DNA here is from genome assembly GCF_003331165.1 of Xiphophorus hellerii. Classification (NCBI taxonomy): domain Eukaryota; kingdom Metazoa; phylum Chordata; class Actinopteri; order Cyprinodontiformes; family Poeciliidae; genus Xiphophorus; species Xiphophorus hellerii. The sequence continues at coordinate 3,793,792 of NC_045680.1, forward strand.
CATTTTGCAGAAAACTTGCAATAAACTCACAATTATGCATGACTGAGAAAAAAAATGCAGGATATCTTGATTATGCATGAATTTCCATGATCAAAGAATTGCAAAAAACTAGATGGACTACATTGTAGACATAACTGAACAGTTCTACACTAATTCAGAATCAACTTTAGAAGCTGCCTTCATTGTCAAAACTGTTGATTAGAAATAAACATACTGGTTGTGGCAGTGGTGGAGCGGTTGTTACCAGAGATATAGAATTTTCCTTAATTATTTTGTTATTTTAGAATCAAATACTGTGATTTCATTACATAAGTATTGAAACAAAAGATCGTGTGGATGTACGCCAGGGTGGTTCACTGATGACAGGTTGGATGCTTTTAAACCCTCAGATTGATCTTTTCACCTGATTTTAGTTCTTATTGGGGGATGGATGAATTTGGATCTATGGTCTTATGATGAAAACCTATTTCACATCCACACATACCGCTACACAGACAACAAACACAAGCTAACATTTGTCATGAGTCAGTGATGAGTCAGCTTAGCACTCCTACAGAACAGATTGGCCATTAATAAATCACAAAAGACATTTAACAGTGATATGGACACTCACTAGTTGTGTTAATATTTTTACTTTGTAGAATGTTTTAATTCTGTGTACAACAAGCAAATTGACTAAAACACCACATTAATAAAATTAAATCCATATAAAGCTTTAAAAAGAAATCAAATGCAGCTCTTATCTGGTTATGCAGTTTGACATGTTCCCAAAACAATTACCTTCTTTGCGAAGGGTCTTTAAAATGGATTTCTAGATAAGCCATTTTGCTATCATACAGTTTATGATGTGTGTGGATGACAGGGAGCTAGGGTACAGAAACCAAGCTTTTTCAGAAAGCTAAAGCTGACTGAGCAAATTTTGGCTTTCAAATATTTATTAGCCAGACCTCTGTCCACAAAACAATCTTAGCCAGTATTAGGTGTTAAGTGTTGTTTCTTCCTTTTTATTGTCTTAATAGTCAATAAGCATTTTGCACGAAGGCCACAAGGAGGAAAAAAACTGAATATTTATTTTGCAAAAACAGCTAGCAAGATGCAGAACATCGTCTTCCCCTTTTCCTTACAAGAAGCAATCCTTTCCTTTATGATTCTGTGTGAGGCTTTATCTATAAATTGCATAAACTAGCACATGTATGTGTGTGAGGTCAGTCTTGGAAAAACACAACTGTCTGGTTAATGTGATGTTTGCACGACACACTCCCTTTGTGCACCAACTCTGAGCCAAACCTCCAAAGTGCTATCCAATCGTGCCAGGAAAAAATCCAACAAATTAACACAGTCTATCACCTTATAAATGATTCATTTGGTTCACCACAAGTTTGACTAAGAGCAATTTAGACTTAAGTACAAATTTATTGTATAATCAAATTTATAAAACAGCTGAGTATGGAGCATTCTGGTTGCAAGTCAGAAAACAATGCAATTTGCTAGTTTTTTGGGGTGGCAAACTGTCACAATAAAACAGTTTATTGTTTACATTAAAAGTCGATTTGTATTTGTATTGATTTAATTATTTAAAACACAACAGAAACATGCTCAAAAATATATATAATTTGCTGCACTATGTGCCTCACTGGTTTAAAGAGATATAAACTGTCAGAAGTGTCAAGAAAACTTTATATTGGCCACCGTCTCTACATTTCATGTGCACAGCCAAACAGGATAAATTCAGGGACCTTCGGTAAGCTCCCTCTTTGTGAGTCAGAATTAAGACCACAAGATGCATTTGTGTTTAATTTCCAACAGGTAAGTGAAAATTTGACCTTTCTGAACCAATAATGTCATTTGAAGCATTACCTGTAATGTTTTTGCAACTGAAAGGGCCATACCATGCATTGCAGGATAACATAACAGATTTTTGTACAGAACCATCAAGGTACAAATGTCATGGATACACACACTTTACAAATACCTTAGCTGTACATAGTCATTTATTTTGTTCACAGTGATCAGCTCATGGCACTTAACAGATAACAGCTCATGTTCATTTCCATCTAAACAAAAATTCACAATAAACCATACTTATACAAAATAAAACAAAAACAAAATAGATTTAATTAGCATTTAATATTAAATGGAAATTGAATAGATGAAGTTAGTTAACCTGTCCATAAAACATTGTACGAGAAAGATGAATAGAGAACATATCTAGAGACTTTCCACACATGAATGACAATCAGGATTGCAGCCATGTGAACAGAACATGCGTGTGCATCTGTGTGTGGATTTGTCCAGATGAGACTGCTACACAAAGCTGACATACATCAGTCCCTCAGATAAAGCCTTGTTAAATCCGCCTTTCAAGTATCCCAAGAGAAAAACATGTAATTAACTGATTTGTAGAAACAAAATAATTGTGAAAAAAACATTTAAAAGAGGGAGAAATAATAGAACTGTTACGTTAGAGAAAATCTTTAACATTTCCTTTTGTTTCACGAGGATGAGCAGCAGTGTTTTCTAACCTTTTACTGAGTTAGGATCCTAAAAAATGGTATGCATTCTTGTGGATTACATGTTTCCTCCCACCAATCTAATCGCAGTTCATTTTGGTAAAAGCCAACCACAAACTCCACCTATGTGTTCACACCCAGATTATAGGTTTGGGCAGATTTCAGTTGCAGAACAAATGTCTCATCTGACGGTCTATTGTTCATTAAGAAAAGGGTTTACTGAAAACCTCCAACACATCTGTTAAGGCACAGGGTTAGAAAACAATGCTGTTAACAGATTAAACAAGAGGAAGAAGACTGAATGAAGGGCTGGTAGAGGGAGAGGCAGAAAAAGAGGGGAGAAACCACAAGATCTGGAAGCACTTAGAAGAAACACACCATCAATTCAAGTGTCACTCCCGGCAATTCTGTGTTCCTAAAGACTTATATAACCCGCAAGTTGACCAGAGCCAAACAAACACACTGGGAACAACTACTCTCACTGTGGATGTAAATAACTTGCAGAAACATGGGTAATCACCAACCTCATGTAAATACTGCAAGGAAAAGAATGTTTACGCATAATAAAAAAAATCATATCAATTTAAATGGGATTTTTTTTTTTTCAAATATTAAAAATTTTATATTCCTGTATTTTTGTGTTGTTATCGCAAGGTAATAGGAATTTAACAGGTCTGATTCAATTCAGTTTATTAAGACAGTGGCAAATAGGCACAGGTGTCATATGAAGGCACTTTACAAGACAAATCAATCCAAATATGTGTCAACTCAATCCAAAGGCAGACAGATTCAGACTCAATGAAACACATTCCAATTTCCAATTTCTTCTCCCAACAGTCACAAAAACAGATTCTTCCAGCTTGACTTACACTACATTCACATAACAGAAATTGATACTAAATTCCAATTTTGTTCATGTTGTTTGTGCTATTAATTAAATGCGACCACAATCAGACTTCTGTGTTCATTAAGCTGTTCTGTGTGAACAGCTTAAGACGCCAAAGCAACTTGCTTTCCGTTCATTCCAAAATTTTAAATTAGGTAGTTGATGTTCTAAAAAAGATGTTAAATATTTACGTGTTAAATTAGGCCTAATGATAATTATCTGAATTCCTACAGGAAGCAGACTAGGTGGAATGCAACCGATTGTGACAACAGTAATGTCAATGATTAAAGACTTAAGACTAAATTGTCCTGCCCTTCAAAGAAAGATGGTTTTTTTTTTTCAATTTGGACTTGAAAGTAAATACTAGTGAGAATCTCTGGTTAAGGTTAATGCAAGTAATCGAGTTCTAAAGTAAAACAGGGCAGCAGAAATGAGAGCATTTTTCAAGCATAGAAGCTTTGTGGATAAAACTCAGCACATTCATGTAAGCATGTAAGCTTGAACTGTGTATGCTTGTAGGAAGGATCATCGAGGGTGAAGCCTGAAGCTTGAAAACACCTCATCATCTCCACCCTCACAGGCCTCCGTTGTGATTAAACAGAACCAGAAACAGAATTTTATGGTGGATCTTTTGTAAGACTTGAAATTTTAGGGCCTGGAGAAAAAGACTGTGATGAACTAGTCTAAGAAATACAATGAGTTGCTCTACACTTTAATGAATTGTAAATCTTGTTGGAAAAGAGTAAAGAGAATCTAAAACAGTACATCTAAATTAAATACATTAGCTATACTGAAGTCAAATCTTCAAATGGACAATGGATCAGAGAGAAACATTTTCATGTTTCATGATTAGGAAAAAATCTGAGGTGAACAAACATGCTTCTGAAAGCTGTTCACGTTGACTTTAATTTTACTTTAGAAATGAAAGAAAATAAAACTGTCTGTGGAGAGGTTTGTGATTTATTTAGAGAAGATTCTAAAAAATTCTCTCTCCATGAGTCTACAAGTTTTGTCAAAGATCCCATCTGTGTGCTTTGAATGCAAACCATCAAATCAGATCAGCTGAAATTATAATATATTCTGCGGAAGATTCATGGCCTACTTAGCCTTTTTCAGATTCAGCAGGAATCTGAAAAATAAAGAATAAAGAAAGAACTATACAGTAAAAGAAAATTATTTAAAATATTTTATTTTATAACTTTCAGAATGAATTTGACCTCATTGAGAAAGCTTTACAATGCTGGTCAAAACTCCCAAACTCTCCTCTTGCCAGCATGTCATTAATTAAAATGAATACTCTTTCTTGTGAAAGCTTTTACTTCTCAGTGATTCCTCTTGAAACACCAAAGGGTTACTGGGAAAAGCTTAACTCTCTAAATTCGAAAGGAATGGGAAAAGACCTCGTTTGAAATTAAGAACATTTCAACGAGAAAAAAAACACTCGGCGGTTGAGCTCTGCCGAAGTTTTTCAAGATGTACTTTTAGTCCTTTGTGCTCCGACCTCTGCTTGTAGAATTTAGTCCTAAGGCTTTCATTTCTTGAAAATCAATTGAAGAGAATCATTCCTGACCATACAGGCTCCAGGGCCTTGTGTACTCTAACATAACAGAGGCCAAATCACAGTTAGGACCCATTATTTCTTATCTGCTTAGCTTGCCATATAGTATTGAATCATACAAATGCCAACCTGTATCGGCATAAACACTCTCCTATATTTAACAATTTTTCTATTCTCATTGGGAAATAAAATAGAAAAATCTCCCCATTCCTTCATTGAGTGGAGAGAAAAGGGTGTCAATATTTTCAAAGATCTTCTCTATAACATTGTTTTAGTGATCTAAAATCTTTTAGAGTTTATAAATTAAACTCTATAAATAGAGTTCAGTTTTTCTTTCATTTCCAGTTAAGATTGGCCATGCCTGGATACGGTGTACTGTGGGGCACACCTCTCCTAACTCACCCCAGTATGGAAAAAAAAAACAAACAGGAGTAATCACTGTGAAGAATGAATGAGGAGGAATTACTACAAGCTTTGGTTATGTCAAGCAGTATGGCAAATACCAGAGGTATTATATTATGAAGAGCAGTCTTTAAAAATAAAGCACATCTCCCAGTGAAAACATACTGTATAATGCATGTGTATTTTTAAATAAATCATACTGTTTGAAAATTACTCAAAACAAAATTAATGTATAACATTTCCCTTGTTGCTAATAAAAACAAAGAAAGCAAAAAGTGCACAGCTGACAATGCCATACATCGCCTTATAGAAGGATCTGCATACGACTGGTAGATTGTACATTATGTTTTAGTTTCCGTGATGCACAGTGTGATCTCTAGGTCTGAAATCTCCCTTCCTTTCTGTTCTGTTCACTGCTGTACTGCTCTGCTGATATGATGAAAATCAATGGGTCCTCTATTCTGTGGCGTGGTTTGATGTCTGCTAATGAAATCTTATCTGCCATGAATCATCCATCTGATAGCTGCTGGGCCAGTGGCTGACAGAGGGCTGTCTCTCCAGCTTTCTTTGTGGTCACATAAACAGAAAACCCTGAAATGTTATGGGAACGTTCTGATTTACCAACAAAAATATGTTGAGTGTTAAAAGGAAACATTTGTGAAAAAAATGCCATTGGAATGACAAATATGTCATCTCAGAGTTTTTGTTGTTATTTAATGATAAACCCAGGATTATGGTTTGTTCACAACTGTAATCAACATGAAAATCGATTTTATCATTTATGTTACTCTCAAGAATTTAACAATAAGTTGAAAGACAAAAACATAATAAAAGTGTGTCGAACAAAGTTAAGCCAGTGCAAGTCTAGCATTGTAAAAAGCGTAAACTATAAAGCAATTCAGAATTAAGCATCAAGTTATAATTCTCTTAAACACCGACTTAAAACACTGACGAGATTTAATGCCAGCAGCATAAGCATCTAGAATGACCATGTATGAAAATGTATCCGTAATTTGAACAAAACAGAAACAGAATACTCTAAATGCCCCACTGTAAAGCCAGTGTTTCTCAGTTTAATAGTATCTGAAAATAAGTTATGTAAGTGTTCCACAAAGAACTAAATGTCTCATTTTTACATTATATTCCAAATCCAATACTCAACACCTGTCTCACTCTTAGTCATAAACCTTTTCAGGATCCCATTATTTCTACATCTCTCGAGCCATCCAGTATCAACCTAAACTCTGCTAATCTCTTCCTGTAGCTCTGTCTGTGCGTCACCCTGCCAGTGCATCCTCAGCTGATTGAAAATGACATCTGTTTGCACTGGTATGGCTCGTAGCCATGCAGTCCAAATAGACATGCAGCATTCAACCCTGACAAGTCCACAGGGTTGGCAAAGAGGGGATTTATCACACATGCACTGATGAAAGCAAAAGCTCTTCTTCTAACAAGTTTTGAGCTAAAGCTGACATTAATGAATGTATGAATGCAAATATCTATGAAAGGGTAAATAATCAAATAGCAGAGTCCTTAAAAGACATGAGGAAAAATGTGAGAAAAGGTGAGTGTTCCAGGAAATACATTGTAGAACAAGATTTATTCCTGGTGATTGAAAGATAAACAAGAAAACTAGAAAATATTTAAGCAGATTAGTAAAATGAGTTCACACTTGAACTATTGATTGACTAATTGGATTAATCTTTTACAACCCACACAGAAAAAAAGAAAAAAAAAACATTTTAACTGTTCTCATTTTAATCATATGTCAAGTAGTTAGGCCAAGCAGAATGAGCTTTTGAGATATGCACATCATGTACAAAATTAAATTAATATTATATGACAAATGCCACCACTTTTTGATTTTAAAGCCAGAGCTGTTAGCTCAATCCAGCCGTCAATTTCCGACAGATGGATTGACATAAGCAATTGTTATATAAAGAGATGGTAACAAAATATGACATTCTGCTTTATATTTTTAAGTCTATCTCCCCACAGATATGAAAAAACACCCCAGATCAAGACCATAAAATGATGTGAGTCAACAAAAAGAAGGCCTTTGATGATGAGTTTCTCCTTTTCTGGCCTTACTTCCCCCAGGGGATTTCACGCACTCATAGATACTCCTTATGCCGCTTACTTGCTTGGAGATTTCACATCACCAACCATCGTTCTCTTAACTCTACTAGTTCTCAGGTTGTTTCCCCTCCACCTCTCCAGGGAGTGGATGTATAAAACACTTTTCTCTCATCCATCCTCTGTAGCTCTGTCCTGAGTCAGTTGTTTTTCTGTGTTGGTTTTTACTCCGAAATTGAATACAGTGTCTATTCCTCTGAGCTGTATGCCACTTTGAATATGGCTGTTCAATGTGCTTACAGTGAGATTAAAGAAGACCTAATCATTTGAGTAGACATAATAATCTGAATTGACTCAAATCTGATGTAAAACTCATGTTGCGGCTGTTTCAACATTATAAACCAAAATGTTTTAATTTTAACTGACTAGTCCAGTCAAGACCTAAAACAACATAATAAGTACACATGCCAGTCTTTGTAATAGTTATAGGTATATGACCCAAACAGTCATGGGGGGGTCACGAGAGGTCCCACAGCATTTGAAGCAAAATTTGAGGGCTTTCATAAAGCAACTCAATATATCAAATTGTAATAATCACTGCATTGTTCTCCACTTGTCTAGATCATAGAGTATGATGGAAAAAGATGCCTTTTATTCAAAATTTATTAGAATATCAAGGCCTGGTTAAATTTGTTTGGAAACCTTGTGTTCTCATGAAATAAAACTTGGTACTTGGTGTCAAAGGAACACCACATACAAAGTGGAATATTGGGGAGGTAGTTTTATGATATGGGGATTCTTTTCTTCACATGGAACAGTTTTTTGTCAAAATGGATGAATATCAATCTTTTAATTTAACACAATCTGTGGACTCAACTGATGGGGGCTGTGGACAAGATGTGTCCTCACGACTTGGAGAACTTTTGCAACTTTTGCATCGAAAAAAGGGTTAAACATAAACACACAAGTAAGTCTCATCGTTGTCGCAGGCAGTGACATTTTCGTACAGTACCACGAAGGAGGCCCAGGCATGGTGTGGTTTTAAGGGTCACTTGTACAATGGAAACAGACAAAATAGGATACCAGCCCCTGTTGTACCCCTAAGTAGAAACAAGGCACAACAGACTGCTCTCTTAAGTCATTATATATGTGACATAAGTTTCAAAAAATTATTTAGCATGGTCTCAATTGCTACTTCATAAAAACCTGGAATGATACAAAAAGTGAGCAGACTGTTGAGATCCACTGTATTTGGCCAGTTGAATGACCTTTTACTGCCCTGCATAATCTTGATCTAGAGTTTAGTGCCTAAGATGCCAAAACTCAGAGTGGTGAGAATAATAGAAAAGAAAGATGAACGATTAAATGAATCACAAACTATATTTACAGGTATATTTTACATAAAAATCCCAGATACATTTTCTCAGGCCGACACCCCTAAACTGTTAACAGTATTAAACAAATCATTCAAATATGGCACTGAAATAAATGTAATTACTTTCTTTTAGCCAACACTGTTTTTGGATGCAGTCAGTAGGGACTCTCCTTGTTGTCTTGTCATTAACCAGATTAACACAAGGACACCCACAGTTACATCAAAGTGATGACACAGTTGCTGCAGCAACAGCAGCTGCAGCACCAGAGCTTTTTTCTTAGTTTATAAATAAAGCCACTGATGGGATATTAAATTAGGCTAAACATTTATGAGTGGAAATAACCAACTACTCTGACTGCAGCATGGCAGAGAGGCGACTCAGACTGAAAACAGCACCCTCAATCTGTTGGGATTAGTGATCTGCATTGCTTCCTGTTTTTATCCAATTAGCCACGTGTAAAATCTTTACTCAGATATAAAAGTCCACCATTAAAGATGCGGATAACCCTAACTCAAGGAATATTAAAACTCAAATTTATTCGCATTCTTGATATGTCTAAAGCAGGGACCAGCCAAAAGCACAAATTTTAAAACTGTATAATCCTCTGACAACACTGTTTTTTCCAAGATGAATGTCATACATCACTCATAAAAACAGTCAGATTATGCCATAGAAGAACTTCATCTTCCCCCAGCTGCCAGTGGATTACACAAACATGTCTGTTTATCTGGCTCTGAATCTTGGGCATCGTTACATAAGCATGCCAGTGTATGCATAAGTGGGTGTGTGTGCATAGAGGAAAGAAAGATGAATTTGGACAGCTTTTTGTGCTGTGACTGGGAATAAATATGGTGGTAGCAAAAAGTAAATTCATTTCTTATTCTGTCCTTCACCTCCCCATCTTCCTAATCCCTGCTGTCAATCATCCAGATTGTTGGTAAATCCATTCAAAGGTACAGTTATATCTGAACACCTTGGCTTTCCTTTGTGTTGCCTATGCTTTTTTGCAAAGTCACGCAAATGTTCGACTGAAAATGTGTTAGCATATGTGTGCACACTTGTGTTATTAGGAAAATCCAGTGACTCATACAGACACTGAAGCACCTACGTCAGAGCAGTCAATCAGCTTTCTATCCTTTCAGCGTATTTCACTTAAGAGCGTCTACAGCAAATTTGTCATGATACTGTAATTAGGCTAAGGTGTCATTAAATTGAACACATATTAATTTAACATGTACTAAGACAGAAATTTCTTGAGCAAAAAAAAAAAAAAACCCTGCTGCTGCCAAAATTTCCATCCACATGTTTTCACTTTATTTGGGCTTGAGTATCCCAAAGCTCCCATCACACAGTTTCCTAACATGTACGCTACTGTACTGAAAACATGCTACCAGGATGTAGCTGTAAGGAAATGAAGAGAATTTTGTAGACTATCACCTGTCATGTTTTTACAGTATGTGTCCTTTTTTTTGGATCATGTTGTGGAATTCACAGTATTCTGCTACGTAAGAACAAGGTAACAAGGTTACTTTTGCCTTAATGTCATCATAAGTGGGACTGAAATTCCAACATTTTAAGTACCCGCAAGTAGTCACAAACTGATTTCATCACACATCAATCAGAAAACAAGGCAGTTGTCACTTTTACTTTCAGTTTTAAGCATTCAGCATGTCGAGGTGAGAGAATCTCACCTCACCATGCAGATAGTATAGTGTAAGATGAGAGAGTCTGTCACCTTCCTGCATTGTTTTTAAATTGCAGTTTCGTAGATTTTGTAGCAGTGGTGGACATGTACAGTATACATATAGTGTGAGAGCTGCAAATCGCATATGGAAGGGTTATTTTCATATAAGTCTCACTTTTCCAGCAAAGCAAAAGACAAATATGCAATGTGATGATGGTCATATTATTTGTAAAATGGAATAAAGGAAAAAAATAACCATGGAAGCAAAATTTTTGTATCATAGTTTAGCAATGAAAATGGCATTTTTCTAATAAAACTGCTGAGGTTGAGCTTGGATATAAACTATGTTACGTTAAGTGAGTTTTACTTTGTTCTGTTTGATCTCATCAAACCATTTCTTCAAGGTAACAGAAAGCAATTTCAAATGTATCTCATAATATCCATGTTTGGACTTTAATTGGCATGTAAATAATCATTTATTTTGAATTATAGAGAGCTTCTAGCACAGTAGTGTTTAAAAGTTGATAAGGAATGAGTTGCACCTCTGGGTTCATTTCAATAAATCAAATACGAATTTATTCAGCAACAAATTAAAACGTGTAGGTTAAAGTGAAAAAATGTGCACACAAGGAGCCCGTCAGTTGCTTGATTAGAGAGGCATGAGTCAGAGGTAAAAATCAGACAGGTGAAATAGCAGAATGAGCAGATTGAACCTGCAGACATGCTTAGTGACAAAGTGTCTATTTTTTCCTCTAGCTTGGAAAAAATAGACACTCAATTTACTTTGTACTGAGCCACTTCAGCAGTCGTTTGTCCTCATCCACTTTGCCTCATCATTGTGCCACATTGCAGCTTAAGAAATTAGGGGAAAACTAACTATGTCATGTGGCAATCCCTACTTCCCAAATAACATTAAAAAGAATATTATACAATATTATACAAGCATATCTGGCTCCTAAGAAGCAAATTACAGACAACAGCCAGGAGACATCATGCACTGCTGTGGAATCTACTAGCCACTGAAATTAGAGACAAAAACATTTTGTGTCAATTTTAGCATCCATTTGCAAACTAAGACCTTAATTTGACTTTTTTACAGTATTAAGAAGCCGGGAAGGAAAATTATTAGGGCAAATTAATGTGTCTTTATCAAGGTTTTTATTTGATATAGTCATAATTATTTGAAAAACACTTAGGGGTTGTTAATTTATTTCAAAAAAGCAGCCCAAGCGCAGGCATGTTTAACTCAAAACAACAGAAAGCGATACTTATGAAAGCTCCTTTCCACAAATTCACAAAGCAGAATTTATTAATTTCTGTATTTTTAAAAAAAAAAATCTATTTCAATAACAAAATTATTACATGTATAATAGATCAGCTACTCCCGAGTCTTTTTGCTCAGTTTTACTATAAGCCAAAAATAATGGAGATAAATTCTTCTATGACTACAGACGTAAAGACTGCAAAGGAGTCCACCATATGGCTCTCTACTTTGCTACAGTCCAGTCAAAGGTTTATCCAACCTCTGTGAGACGGTTTAATTCCAATCACTGGTAACTAGGATTAACAGGACTATGTGTCTAAAGCCCAAGAAGTGTATGTCGTAGGCCATACTATTTCAAACAATCTGAAAAATGTTCAAAGTAATCAGCATTCTGCCAACATGCTAGTTTTTCTATTGTTTGAGTGTTATCAGTGTTGAGACTAGACTTAAGTTTCTTCTTTTGGTAACTACACAGGAAATGCCAAAGGGTCATTAGAGATTAGAAGGCTGTTCCGCTCAAAACATAAACATGGACAAATATGTAAAGTGTAGAGTCGGGTTTTGGCTCTAGGAATCAGAAGTATACGTTTTAACTTGATTTGTTTTCCTCTAAAGAAGATCACACTGGCAGTTAATGGATTTGGATTAAACCTACATTATTTGGACTAAGACTATTCACCCAACCATTTCCAACACTCATCCAAATGTTATAAAGCACAAAAAACATTTTAATTTATTATTGCCCAAAAGGAAAGTTAAAGAGTTATTTTTTATGGGGAGAACAGTAGGGAATATAAGGATTTCCTATCTTAAGGGCCAAAGTGAAATACCCACATATTCTGTTTTGCAAAGTAAAATATGATGCCCAAAACAAAGATCCGAACAATTTATAGCATGTGGGAATGAAACTCACAGCATCTACTGTTCTTAGCATGTGCTGTAAAAAGATCTAAATCACTGAAAACAGACACACATCTCATCTGCTCTCATCTACTGTCTTTCAAGCTAAAGCAGAGAGAATGGGAAAAGAAAATACACTAGCGGCATGCTTAGACTTGAATGATGGCAGCAGTACTTAAAATTTCTAAATACTTTTTCAGGTATACAAGTCCAGAAATAAAAAAACAGAGTTGCATCAGTATTTTATTATAAAACGACTACAGTTTCATGGCACTTTTAGTGTTGTACTCAAGTGTTTATTTTTGTTCAGTTTGATGGATGTGAAGAATACCTCAACTTCAGTCCCTTGGACAACTTAGAAAATCAAAGGGAAGACTACCGGAAAGCAGTTGTCCAGGAGACAGTAAATGACACTTGCTGCAAGAAGGGTAAGCCTAAATAAAGTAGTTTGTTTGCTGAGTGCTGTAGACCAAACTTCGTCACTGGATTTCTTCAAATCCAGGCCGTATCGAGTGACAACATTTTTCAAGACAAAATTAATTTATTTCCCACAATCGAAACGGAAAGAAGTAGGTTTGATGCATCCATTTGACTGTTCGTGCCGACTCAAAATTATCAGCTCGGTGTGGCGTACAAAACAGCGTGATGCGAACACTGTTTCCTGCTGAGCAGTTTCCTGTGTGAATCAACGCGTCACTGAGCATGCAGTGGTAAAAAGTGACCTTTGTGTGGGCATGTTCGGCAGAGGTTCACATTGAGTCTTCATAGAGCATGCGCAGACGTCTGAGGAGTGAAGTACACCAGAGTATGTCGGGGCCTTATTCAACAGGTTGTTAATTCACCAAAGTGTGAGTGAGTTAGTTAATGCCATCAACCTTGCTTAGCTGGTCGTGAGAAGTAGAGTGGTTAAAGCTTTTCTTCTGCCTACATCTTCTAGAATGTTGTGCGGTTCTGGATCAGAGTTTAGTGAAATTATTAACACTCTATCAGATGTGTTTTCTATTAATATTGATGACGTGTCTATCGCAATAGATATAGTTATTGTTTTGTCGCCCAGACCAAAGTGGCACAGAATTCAAGTTGTTCAACATTTACAGTGATGTTTCCATAATCTGTCATGTTTTAGGGAGACATGCCATCTTATGGTTTTGATCCAATGCGTTTTCATAGTCACCGCTGCTGTCTACCAGGTTAAATCACTTCCTTTTTCCCTCTGATGACAACACAGAGATGCTGATTTTATTTTGCTGCATGACTTGGAACCTGCCAACAAAGCCTGTAGCTTAATGCCCAATTTATTGACTACAATATCACTGTGCATGATTAATGAGCAAACTGGCCTGAGGTAAACCCCAAAAGGCACGTTTTGACTATGATACAAAACCTTCTTTCCCCTGAACCCTCTTTTGGCTGGGCTTTTGTTTGTTAGCAGTCCAATTGTGACGTCCTAGTGAGTGGTAACTCCACCCATGAGAGCAGTGTTGACTGAGGTTTCACTTAGAGATATGGTAAAAAGGAATCCATTGCTATATAGTTTTTCAGCAAAAAAAAAATATATATATATATAACCACTGATTATGTCCCTAATAAATGTTATAACGTACCGTATGTTGTGTCACTACAAGCTTCAAGGAAAGGTGCAACTGAAGCAAATTTTAAAGGGATTTTGTCAATGCAAACCATTGTTACTTATTACTTTAGGCAACAGAACACAGCTATAAAAGCAATATGTGCTTTCTTAACATCTCAGATGTGCTACATTAGATCACCTCAATGCTGCCCTGATGCAGTAATTTATGCTAAAGAAGCCTGGACTAAGCACTAAGTGCATATCATACATAGTACATAGGCTTTCTTTTTATTTGGGGGACTTTTACGTATTATCTGTTTTTCTTTGGTGTTATTCATTTATCTAATTTTCTAAGAAATTCAGTTATGGGTAATAATTAACTCTCAGCTAACAGAAATAAACACAAAGTCCTGGAAACCCACGAACGGAATTTATATGTATTTCACTTTTTGATTTAAATCGTTCAAATACACAACTTTGAACTATTATTCTGATTTACTGTGATGCACTTCTATGAAAATAAAAGAAATTCTGTCAAGAGACAGCAGAAAAAACCCTTCCTAAGTAAAGTAATAGCTAACTTTAAGATGAAATAGTTAAAACAACTCCCCCTTTAAGCAGCACTTGTGTACAAGAAACTCAGGTTGCTAATTTCTATCAAATTCTCCGCACCTTAGAAAAATACGCAGTTAAATTGACATTACTTAAAGATAGGATAACATTATGCCTGTTTTCAGTATTGCTTCATCTCACAGTGTGCAAGCACTAAAACACTGATATGCCAAGATTCCATCAGATTTTGTTAATTGTTAAACCCCATCCAGTCAGAAATAATTTGCAGAGATAACACTGCTGCATTATCTTGTTATTGTGATAAAAGTGCCCAATATCTTTCTTGCATTTCTCCAGATCACGTCTTTAGGAAAAGAGATGGTAATCCCAACTACCAGCATGAGGATGATCACCTCTACTGATCTTAATTACAATTAAGTAACCCTCCCACATCTTCTACCCTCGTGTGTCAGGAAGAGACAGTCATGCTGGCAGTGGCGCTGGGCTTTAAAAAGCAGAGCTAGCCAGGATTAGCATCCAATTTTAACACCTGAACGTAATCCTGCCCTAACACACTCTATGTTAAGCTTGTACTAGCTTTGCTAATGGAAGGAAAGCAAATGCAAACAGTGCTTTTTACCATCACATTTGTTACTTAACCTGGGGCTTGACGTAATGCAGACAGTGAAAGGACAGCTCACTTGCCGGAGGAGAAGAAACATTAAATAAGGTCACTGATCTCTTTGGTGATCAAATTGGAAAGATCTGTATTTGAAATATGTCCTTAATTATCAACTTTATTTTTATTAAAAATTGTGTTCAACATTTCAAATATTTCAAACTCTGTATTTGGTAATAAAAACATTTCTAATACAGCAAGATCCAATTTTAACCTTTAAAACACAACCGTCATCAGGAGGAAATAATACATGACTAACAAGTTCAAACCTTAACTACTCTCTATTGTGCTGCCACTGAACCTCTGAATGCACATTTATCAAGACTCTCATGCAGCGCTGACCAAATATATTAATTCCACTGAAAACCTGCAAATGACCACTACCTAAAATAATAAAATTTTTAATTGCAGTATTATAAAGGACATTAAACTATTGTGAATTTAATGTGAAAAAATTAACATTAAGAAATAACAGTTTTTAATGAAGTTACCAGTGGCACATTTGTAAACATAATTTGTAAGTAGATTTTAAGATTAAACTTCTTATATAGAGACCTTAACAATCAAGCTCCATCATACATCAAAGATCTGATTGTTCCATACAATCCTAACAGAGCATTTCACTCTCAGATTGCAGGAGTAGTGGTGGTTCCTAGAATTTCTAAAAGTAGACATTGGGAGGCAGATCTTTTTGTTCTCAGGCTCTTCTCCAATGGAACCAGCTCCCAAGTTTTACTCCATGAGGAAGACACCCTGTCTACTTTTAAGTCTAGGCTTAAAATGTTCCTCTTTGATAAAGCTTATTGTTAAAAACAGCTTCCCCCAGTCGTTGGACAAGTGGGGAGTAATGGACGGTAGATTGTCAGCCTTATGTTTTCTCTTTTTTTCTCTCTCTCCATCAAAGGTCTGGCATTCTACTGATAACGTTCAACAGGCTTTTGAATCATTTTGCCAATAGAGTCAATGGCACCATGCAACCTAACTAGTTTCCCAGGGTTTTGTAGGAGAAACAGGCCTACACCATCACAGATTCATCACCATGCCTAACAGATCTCATTGGAAAAGAAAAGGTTTTACCATTAGCATTTCTTTCTTGGCAAAGAGGTTCTGATTGTCATTGCATGTCTTTGCTGCAGTTCACTAACCAGTAAGTTTTAAAGAATTGTTTTATTGCTATTACCATCTTCTTAACTTTATAGAAAGATAAACGTGGATCCTCTTCCAACATTGTGGTTAGTTGCTAATAGAAACAAGCAGTGCATTTCCCTCAGGTATATCCTTAACCCTCGAGCGGTCTTAAGAGACAGGGTCCATTGGATAGCTTTTTACCCTGTGCGTGTCCCAGCAGGACCTGACTGACCCTGCATGGGCTTTTACGAGTTTTTTTTTTTACATGGTTTCAGAAACTTACAGGTTGACGAGAAATGCCCACCTGTAACCTGTATCGCTCCCCTGCTGTCCTGCTATAACATCTGTCACGCTCCACCTGAGCATAGTGCTAAGACTGTGGGAGGGCTAAAGTCATGGATTACTTAAAAGTCCTAGAAATACTTGACATAAAATTTTACAGTATGCTTGAAGATACCAAGAATTGTGCCACTGTTGAGTTTATTACAAATATTTGTTTTAATAAGGTTGGATTTTTATAACTTTACAGTTTGAGACTATACTATAGCAATAATTGCTATTTACAAACGTTAAAGATATGTTAATATATACCACCTGGCCAACACTTCATGCACTTCCAAATAAACATGGCTAAATGTATGTGTAAATGTAATATTAAAAATAACCTCAAAAAGTAAATTTGTGAAAAATGAACCGGAACTTTAGGAATACTTTTGAAAATCTCATTCTGAAAATCTCCCAGGATTTCTTTCAAGACAATAAAGGAGGAGGAAGCAGTTGCATCCTCTAATTTCTAAATATACAGACACAGATGCACGCTTCGATACTTCATGCTAATAAAATTCATCTAATTGGCAGAGTACAGCTCTGGGTTCATTAATATTACTAAATCAACTTGAATTAAGAATCTAGAGTTGCTTGAAACATTGAAACAGATGGTGAACACTAGTAATGATGTCCTCTTTTACAAACTGTTTGATTAATACTTTTTTTGCATTTTTCTGTGCCAAAATGTTTTCATGAAGTTTTAGATATTTTAAGGTTGCTTAAATAATAAAATAATTTTGACACCAGAATTTTGTTCTGGGGATATTAACAGAAATTGATCACTGATTCTCAAATTTATTAATAAAAAAGAGTAAAGGAAACAGATGGATGGAGGGCTTCATTTCCCAGCTGCAGAACCATAGGGATTCATACTAATATCACCGGCCTACCCCTGGTGATGTCATCAATTAAAGAGATATGATCCTAAAACTACATTCAAATCCCTAACAATGGCAAAGGCGAAGGGCAAATTATACCTTAAAATTCATATCCTGATACAGATGCAACATTCTCGTAACACCACCGTGTTAAATGTGCCAGTGGTATGAACACATAGCAGAGACAGGGTGAGCACATCATACAAAGAGAATTTATACAAGTAAGCCAGATGGGCACATAAGCTGTCCAGCACAACAAATCCAAATAATCCTCCATGATGGGAAGTGGCAAAAAGGAGTAGGGGGGTACTCCAACATATGCGGACATACTCGCTAAGGTACAAGCTTCAATTAGCCTCGCCATTGTGCCTCTATCATAAACATTCAGTGGCTGTGCCCTTTTCTAAGAATAACATGCAAGTCACTGAAATGTGCACTTAAAATAAGAGTGGCTGATGACATTTGAACCTCCCAAACATAGCAGATGAAGCACAGTAGGACAAGGGCATAAAGAAGGATTACCCTATATATACATATATATATATATATATATATATATATATATATGAATGGGTGGTGGGGTGGGATGGGGAGTCCATAGCATAATAAAAAATTAGAATAAAAACAGCTTACCTTCCATCATGGTTGCAGATTTGCATTCCTCTATTTCCAAAGAGCCTGAAATGAAAGCAGGAGGCACGGGGAGGGGGACAGGAGAAGAAGCCCCCGGTTACAGATATTCAGTGGAACTGATGGGCAGCAAAGCAGCTGCAAGCTCGTGGATAACGCCCTGGCTAACTGTGAGCCTCCAACAATCCCAGACGCTGCCTGTCAACTAGCTCGAAAGGAAGAGAGGAAGAAAAAGAGAGGAGAGAGGAGGGGTAGGGGCTAGGCTAGCTGTCCATTAAGCCATGGATGCTTCTACTGCTGCTGCTGTGGCTCTAGCCTACACGCAGAAGAGGATGCTGAGCGGTGGGGAAAAAGCCAACTGAAGGAAAAAGAGGCAGGGAGGGGAGGCGGAGAACAGACTGGGAGGGAGGGAGGATTGTGTGTGTGTGTGTTTTTAACGAGGGGCAACAGCGTTGAGGAGGGACACAGGCAGTGTGCTGAGGTCACAGATGACCTCAGCCAATCTCTGTAGCTCTCTGCAAAGTCACATGGCTTACAGCTAGAATCTCCTGACACCACAGCTCAAAAGGGACGCTGCATTAACCAACTCAGTTCCCTGACAAATAAGTATCGGCATACACTGCATAAGCACACATTTACAAAGGCACAGAGGAGAACTGAAAAGCAAAAAGGCACGTACAATTAAAACCAACAATAGGCAAATGTGGTAAACAAACACAGAATCACCCCTCCTCACCACCCTACCTTATGTCAGTGCAGTGAGTCAACCGTACCATGCAGAGAATGGCATTATTTAGTCACACACAGGATAATATGGAAGTGACTACCCATTTTGAGAACAGTCGTGCACTCATTACTGCAGAAAAATATTTACCCTACACTGTCCTGTGTAGTGACTATTTCTGTAGTAGCAGATTCTGCCTGTCCTGCCCTGCATGGAATACCTCTGTGGTTTCACTCTGCCCTCTCTCTCTCTCTCCTCCCCCCTTCGATTCACTCAAACCTCCGCCCTGCTTCACTCTGCAGCCTTTTTTACTGTCACCGTGCTCACCAAGCTGCACTGGGAGCAGGATCGATCTGTGTGACGTCAAGGCAACGCAGGCTACAGCTGCAACCAACAAGCACAAAGGACTGACAGCAGCCCAGCCTCCGGAAAGGGGTGTGTGCTCGTGTTTGTCTAAGTACTCATTAACTGTCTATGACAGGGTAAAATGAGGCATGTGAATGAGTACATACAGACATGCACAAAATGTAGTGGTGACAGCAGTGTCTGTAATAAGTTACAATATATATTTTTTATGACATCTACATTTCATAAAAACAATTAGATGTTTTGTCCTGAATGTGAGATTTTTTTCCTTTAAACATACTAGTACACTTACTACTAAATGTTCTAGTTTTAAATTCAAACATTACAAGTAAATTGTAATAAGTAGCATAAAAGTCTATTATTGACACGTAAAAAACACGTCAATAATAATGTCGGTTAATGGAATTTAAATAAATGGAAACATTTTTATCTAGGCTTCCTTTACATTTTCCATAACATTTTCTGTTTTTTCAGTCGTGATCTCTGTGTAGATAGATATAGTTAGCAACACTGAAAACTTATGTTGTGTTTGCACAACTTGTGTGCATGCATTATGGCGAGACAAAAAAAACTAACTGGTTATTCGAGATTATAAAAATGTTTGTAATTTGTTCTACCACAATCGTGTGCATCTGTCTAAAAATATTTTAAACTGTTGAAGCTAACACTGACTTTAATTTAATGAGAATACATGTGACAGGACTAGAATTTAATTCTTCTAAATATCTTTAGTTGTGGGTGAGGGGGGACATATATGTACTGTACAATCTGGAGAATAAGTAGACTGGCACTATTCAGCTAATGCTGTGGAAACAGAGCTTTTATCTAAAAGCTATGGTTGCACATGTATGTATGATATACATACCAGGATATGTATATCCATTGCTGCAAAGGATATGTTGCAAAGGTTTACAAAAAACAAGGCACTGTAAAACAAGGCATTATAAAGATAGCAATGGCTTCTGCCAAAAGAATTCATAAATATGGGTGACATCAAGGTGAAAAGTTATTTACAAAAAAGCATTTACTGATCCCTAAATGTGGATAAAAAGATTTTATAAAATGGGCAAACCAAGCCTCCAATTCAACATTTCTCTGGGCTTAAAAACACCAATGACAGACCAACCAGAAAAAGACATGTCCATGCAGAACCTGAAATAAATGCAACTCTTCAGAGCTAAGCTAATTTTAAGTGTTTGCAGCAAAAAAAAAAAAACCTCAACAAATCCTGCCATCTGCTGGCATTCTGTGGTAACATGCCACAGAATACCAGCAGATCCTAGTCTGATGCATTTTATATTGCATATAATAATATGTTGGGTTTTTTTATGCACATTACTATAAACTTTCTACATTCTTTGTGCTCCTTTAAATGGAACATAACGTTATACATACGTGATCCTTTGATACAAAATTTACTAGCGTAAATGCTCCTCAGAGAAGAAGAAGCCAAATATTCCTACAGCCAAGTAAAAATGTATATTATAGTTTGCAAATATACTCAGCGAGACAGTCCTTATTTTTGGAGACGTCCTATAGGTTTTTGCTAATTGGTGCTGCTGCTATATGAGAGAGCTGTGTCTGTGGGGGGAAGGCACATGGGAGGGGTGCTCTATGAGCGGGAAGCTCAGCTGGATGCATGAAAGAATCAAACAAACACTCCAGATGTGTCTAGTGATTATAGAATAACATAATAACATGACATAGAGCTCAAAAACGTTGATATTACATAGTCCTTCTCTTTAAAGATTTAACCACAAAATTGGCATAAGGGACAACAAATTCAATGTTTTAGAGTGGCCATCAGAAACCCCTAATCTTAATCCAATAGAACAATACAAGATCTGTTAATCCCAACCAATTTCAAACAGGAAAAGCTTTGATTTAATGTCTAATAGGGAATAGACAAAATAATATTTTGTTTCCTTTTATGCAGTGCATGTAAACATCTGGTTTTCCATGTATTTAGTATAATGTAAGTAGCACATAGATCACTTTAAGTAATATTAGAACAATGTGGAATTTTAATTGTTTTCGCTGTTTAGAATTTTTTTGTTTTTTTCATTTTATTCTTTGTGTCAGAGATTTTTATGAACACATAAACAAATAGTTTCATAAAAAATAAAAAAAATTAAAAAGCTGGTTTGGATCAGCCAGTGCTATTATAGTATGGCCATTATATTACTTTTTTTATCAACTAGTGGCCAATTTTTCCAGTATAAAGTCAAGTGTATATTTCTCTTCTGGCACTAAAGCTATAAATAAAGTTGTTCAATATAGGCTCTTTCTGCTAATGCCATCTTGGTGTAGTCAGTATGTCTAGTGATGTGGGTCTTTCAACATAACTAATAAAGACTGCACAGGAAGAGGAAAACTGCAATTAATGCACAAATTAATGCCTCTAATTTCCCCTACCAAAGAATGAGATTTATACAATACCACAACAGTATTCAATTGGAAAAATCTCAGCTGAATACAATGAAGGGAAGACAGATTTCATTTAAGAAATTACTGTCTTGAATTGATCTGAAAAATTTACAATATTTTGAGTAAAATAAATACATATGTTATCAATAAAGAACAATGTAATGAAATGAAGAATGCTACATTATTGAGCAGATGGCCTCATTTCAAACCAAACAATTTCAGATCATTTCAAATTACACCATTTTTTTTACATTACAAGTCATGTTATAATTCCTCATGCACAAAAATATAAAATTTTAGCTAAAAAGACAAAAGCTGTATGCAAAGACAGCTAAAGGTCGGTCCCACACCAGGCCTCACATACTTAATGACCTGACAATATGAACAAAAGATTAACTTGAAGCCATAAATTAGCAATCCATTTGCTTCATGCTAAGGAGACACAGCACTGCTACTTAACTTACTGTACCTGCAACGATACGAAGCCAACCAGTAACCAGCTGATCAGCCATTTACTGCTTCCTCTGTAGATGCTCCGCTCTCTCCACGGTCAGAGATGAGAGGAGAACAAGCGAAGAACTAATTCACTGAAAATCATAAGAAGAAAAACAGGATAAGTATTGATGAAAGACAAAGACGCAAAGAAGACAAACCTGTATGCGGCAGCTCTCAGCAGCACCTGTATACAACAACTGATTGTCCACTGTAAAGGACTTTCACACGACCTGTGGAGAATAGCAATGTGGGACAGCAGGAGTTCGAACTTGTCAGCCACTGAAGGTCGTTCCTTTAATGCACTAACTATGAATAGCTTTGCTCCTTTTTTTATTAGACCGAGTATACTTGTTTGTTTCTTCTGTTTCATAATTTACTTTACCTCCACTTATTTAAATAGAATGAAAGTACAAGTAGGTTGGTCTTGGTAATGTTGTAGAAGAGGTTATGGATTATGGACTAAGTTTAGATATCTGGTATCAGCATTTAACGTAATCTTGGACACATTTAGCAGACCACTTACAATCAGTCAATGTGAACAAATAAACCAATGAAAATTACTTTTTAAACTTTTGTAAAATCTAAATAAGAATGCAGTTTTTAGAAAGGAATAAATTAGGACTCCTCCATGTTTATCAACACCAAACAGACACAACATTACACAGGCATCGTAAGTGTCACTAAAATGATTAAAGTCATGAAAAAAGGTATGTTTATTTCTAAAAGATAGAGTAATGTATTTTAAGTTGTTTGGTTCACGTTTTACGATTTGTGTTAAATGACTGTATTTTATTTCGTGTCAAATTATTTTTTGTCGAAAGATATCGCAATATTTGTGTACATGTGTGAGGCTGCGAGACTTAAATAAACATAGAAGAAGCAGAAGCTCGTGCCAGAGATATGTGTAGCAGCCTCATGTCCTGTCGTTGTCAAGGTATTTTGTAGTTATGTTTGTAATGTTTTGTGAATTTATTGGTTATGGTGTTTTATGGTGTTTTAATTGCTTAATATTTTGGTTTAGAGTGAACAACGACGAATCATTCGGTTAAAGACCTCCGAAGTGGCAGGCGGCCACGAGGTAACCTTTTTGTCAAAGCACGTGTCACCTGTCTGTTTGTAAATGTATCTATGTCTAAAGCTTTGTGTTTTATTGCTATAGTTTTCACGGCAAAAAATAAAGAGCCCGTCTTAAGGAAGTCGTGCCAGAGTTGTCACTTTGGAGCTACAGGCATATCACATCAGGTCTGCATGATTACAACATCTTTACTCAGCATTTTGCAGAGGTTTGCCCTTTAAACCTAAGATATTTAGTTGAGTGTGGTCCTGACATTTTATGTGAGAGTAAGCAATATGATGAGATAGAAAACAGATCATGATTTCACACAGATGCAGAGGGATACATGCAAGAATCCCCTTTAGCATCCTACCGGTGAAGAAGGCCAGCATGCAATTTCTACAAATGTACGAGTTACTACAAGAATTGTCTCAAAGAAGTTATTTCAATCGAATGGATTAAGAATTGCAATTAAACGGCAGAATGTCATAACATTGTATTATATCTTCCTAAGTAAAACATAATTATTTTTGTCAAGAGCAATTAAATGTGTTTCCAGAGACAAACAAAACTTAGATTAGAAATCAATGTGCGAACAGTGGTTTAAGAAATAAGTACTTATAGGATGTCAACATTTTTTTTAAATATGTTAGCCCTGTTGTAATAAAAGCTTTTATATGGCAACAAACTAATGTTTCTGAGAATTGGTATTTAATAAAACTCTTAAGATGTAATTTGTAGAAATTTGTACACAAAGTAAAATACAAAAATATGATGAATTATTACTGTCACATGAAAGTGAAGCATTCACAATTACTGGTTAAGGTGAAGAAATAAGTTAAAATTCCTTTAAACAATTTAATCACAAGTGATTGGCGCCATCTGCTGATAACTTAAAAGAAGTGCTTTATTCAACCTCAAATACCCTAATTTGTATGCACTTTTACACCTGCAACAATTTAATCAAGGTTTAGATTAAAATATTGTAATTTGACCATTTAGTTACAGACCCTAATTACTTTTTTGTGATTTTAACAAATGGTCAAAGCCAGAAGAAATCAGGAAAAAAAGGAGAAGGATAGGGCCATTAGTCTTTGCACACAGATGCAAAGACTTGATGGTGTCAGTGCACTGAAAGTGCCTGCAGTGTAAACTACTTCAACTAAATCTCTGTCCAGACCAGTTTTATTTCCAAATAGTTAAATTTCCAACAAATAACTTCAAAACTGAATAATTTGAACATTTCACAACTATTTTATGAACATGACCATTTAAAATGGGGCTTTTAAGCAGGTTCTGTGAGCATAATGTGAAAGTAGGCCACAAACAATAACTCCAAAATTAAACTATTAGATTGATATCTGCAGTGACATTTCATATCATTGTCAGATTCAGGCAGAGTGCTTCCTGTGCCAACGTCCTTATCAAGGTAAAACATACTCTCCTTAGAGCATAGTTCACTCTCTGGCATATAAACAAACACAATTCAGACAAAGAAGGAGATGAAAATCATACTTGAGGCAGACTGCATTTCTTCTTCCCAGATGGTAGAGACACTGTTAAGGGAGCGTTTTTCAATACAGGAAATCTAAAGTTCTTCTGTATTCCTCCCTTTTCCCTTGTTCCCACCATCTTCTTTGCATTCATCATCTTTCACCTCCACCCACCAGTAAAACACCCTTCACATCCCTCCCTCCTGACCTACTTTCCCATCTCCTTTGCTCATGCTTTTTGCCTGTAGGGTGCGCTGTTGCTCCAATCTGGCTATTCTTCAGAGATGCTGCTCTGAATCTATTTGAAGTAATTCTTTACCAGTGGCAAAACTTACAAGACAAATTCATATAAATAGATAATCACCCTGTTATCTGAAGACAGTTTAAACCAAAAAAGAAGTAAAAGAAAAAAGCTGCATTTAGTAGAATACAACTGTTTTATTGCGGAAAGCGAGAAGAGAGTAGAGGCTCTTTGGGTCTCTGAGTTTATGATCATTCATCAAATGTGTTCTACTTAAATCCTCAACTTCCATATAAAACAAAGCAGCTGCTTTTCTTATAATAGCAACACCAGGTACCAAACTGTTTTCTTGGTCAGACAAGGACAAAGAAATTAAGAACAATTGTGATTTTATTTATTACATCTTATTAATAAAATGATTGTAAATTGGTCAAATTTGAGAAAATGTTGATTTTTTTCCTTGTTTTAGTGGCAGACATCTTTTAATAGGGAAGATCAATAAATTGAACTTGACTAGCATGAAGCAGTATGAGATCTTTCTCATGGTGTTTCACAATACTTACTGCTCTTGTTAGTTAGCGACTGCCAGTTGCTGCCACCAACGGCAGCAAGCTAACTGACAGAAACAGGTGGAGGAAGGGCACGATTGCATTAATCTATGTTTTACAAAATCAGAGAAACCTCATGACAATTTTTCTGGTATCTCATTTAAAAATCTTTCAACCATATAGATAGTATGAATGAAAATCTTAATTTAGAGAGTGTAGCTTTTTCAAATGTTGGAATATCTCGAAGATGGTAAACAGTACATGATTATATTTGACCCAAGGTCAGGAACCTAGATGACACCAGCAATAATTCACTTTTTACACACATGATTTTCAACTGAAGTCAACTGCTAACAAAGACAAGCTTTACTGATAAGATACCACAAAACAAAAATGTCATCTCTATGCAGGGATTTCCCTGAGCTCATGTTGCAGCTGTCACGTCCCAAATCCCAAACCTTCTTGCCATTTCCTGCTCGAAAAGAGATAAAAAAAAACAAAAAGTCTGCAAGTCTACAACCCGCTCCGTCACTTCTCACAGCCAAAGTGCCCTGATGAAGGATGATGATTAGACTGCAGACATTAAATGTACACAAACACTCACTCACCGAAGCCTCAGCGGTGAGTGCACTCAAATCATAACATTGTGCTCAACGGCATGTAGATAAGGGGTGTGAATGGCAGGGTGCAGCGTTGTGTGCCTACGTGCGATCCAGCCACACACGATCTCTGTTTGTACCACCATGCAGACACATTTCTTCGTCATTATTCCACTTGCTGCCCTGTCTGGGAGCGCAGGAACAAACACTAGACCAACACACACACATATATATACACCCCAGAAGCCATTAAGCCTTTTTGTGAAATTAGCCTCCGCTTCCTGATTGCTTGATGATGCAAAGGAGGTTCAGTGCAGATTCACTGGCAATTTAATCTTGTTTAGTCTGATCCAGCAAAAGTAAATTGATTATGGCTTCACATTTTTCATGAGAGATGCTAATGTTTTAAAAAATGTTCATGCAAAAACCTTTAAAGAATAAAATGTTTAGTTTATACGATTAGGGCCAGACTAAAAGATTTTTTTTTTCATGAGAAAAACTTCTCTTATTACAGGAATGAAGTCATAATATTATGAAAATATAGTCATAACATTATAAATAGAAAGTAGTAAAACTACGAGAAAAAAGTTGTTTTGAGAAAAAATGCTTTGAGTTAACAAGATCTGATGTGAGCAGCTTAGAAAATCTTTCTTCAAAACTTTAATTAGACAATTCTTTCAAAGTCCTTCTATTGCTAAAATGTGATGTTGATTTGTTAAAAAATTATTTACTTATCTGTAAAACCAATAGGATAGCGTAACTTGTAACTTCACAAGATGCTCAAGATTCTCATTTTAACACTGTAGTAAGAGTGCTTGTAGTGTCGAAGTTCTCACAAAATTACTACTTAAAAGACACGTTGAAGACAATGGTAGATGTGAATGTTAAAATATTAGCTGAGCCTGACTTTCAACATTGCTCCAACATTGTTAGGACAAGTTAGGAGAAGAAAAAGAACCTTAAAAAAAGTCACATTTTCAACATGTTTTCGGGGCTAACTGAGGGCCAGTTAACCCCAAACTGGGCAGCCTGAAATCACCAAGGGAAAAAGAAGTCTGGGGGACATCTAGTGTTTCAATAAAATAAATCCACTATGCCTATGGTCACCTCTGGACAAAACGAGAATCAGGTTAAAAAGTCGATTGTAAAACTGGATTACAGATTTCCCATAGTATTCATTCTCTTTTGCGGTGTTTTCAAAGGAAACACCGCTTAACTCTGACTATTCCCTGATCTGAAACGCCATCCAGAGTCCGGGTCATGTTACATCCTGTGAAATCCCTGTTCTCCCCTCTAGACGTTGGATCACGGGATGGAAAAGATGAGCTCATCTCTCTGATACTACGCCGGTCTGTTCTGTGGTCTCACTAATGGTCTCCAGGATGTCAACACTGGTCCAATATGTCCCTCTTACTCACACCAATTACCATTTCCACACAGGACCAAGGCTTAAATAAACACACACCAGACTTGCTTTACAATCAGCTTATACTTATAAAAAGAGGGGAGGTTGAAATTAGGTTGCTCCCGTGAGTACTGGACTTTGCCTGGACAAGCAGACTAAGGTGACATAATGGAGTCAGATGATCCCTCTACAGAGAGTTTCAAACATGTATTGTACATACAAGAGTTAAACACTAACTGGTATCTTTATCTGTAACACAAGCAGAAAATACAAATCATTGAAGTTGTGATTTTGAGGGTGTTTGGTTGGTAATTCCCAAGAAGAGGATGATTAAGCAACACCTCTGCCTAATTGGCATTGAAAAAGAAAAAGCTCAAACAAGGGAAACAACCAGTCCAATATGAAATTTTGAGATAAAAAGAGAAAAAAACCTTCCCTATGCCTGATTTCTGGCTCTCTCAAGCTCGTTCTGGACACCCACGAGAATGCTGCTAATGTAGGTTATGTGTGCAAGTAGAAACTGTGACGCATTAATAAAAGTCCACACAGGCCTCCTAATGACGCATTTAACAAGACCTATAATTCACAAGGTTTCTTAAAATAGGTAGATCATTTTAAAACTCTTGGGTTTGACAGCCCATCAGAGCAGACAGAGAAGAATGAACCCAACTCTTGACCTGACAACAGATCATCAGAATGACTCGTCAGGATGCCCGAAGTATACACTCAAAAATGGCAAATGATTACAGCGGTGTTCCTCTACTCCCACTCCCACAAACATCCTGAGTCACCTAACAAACAAAACTCCATTCCTTTAAAGGAATCTCCTTCTGTATTCTAAAAAATACACAACAGAGTGGGAAGAAATGCAGAGGCAATCATGTGAAAATCCTGTCTTTAAAAGCAGTATTTTATTAGATAAATAACTAAGTGCAGAGTCTGGTGCTAAAAGCTGCTTAAATAAGAAAATCAGAAGGATTTCAAAAAGTAAGAATATCGACAAAATGTTACTTTCTTCCAGTCAATCAGTCCAAAAAGTAAAACTAAATATAGACTAATTACACAAAGAGCGAGATATGTTGAGTTTTCATTTCTTTTAATTTTGATGATTATTACATAGAAGTAGGCCTGTCGCGATAAACGATAAATCAATTAATCGTACGATAAATTAAAACTATCGACATCGGCATTATCGTCTCTTCCGGCCTTTTTCTATTTCTGTTAATGACACTGAATGAAAAAGGGCTCAACTCCGGTGCTCTCCACTGACTCCTCCCTTCCTCATTTCCTTAGTGTGAAGCCCAGCGCACAAGACACGATCTTAGAGCTGTCGGCCGATTGTCGCCCCATTTTCAAAACCTGACAGGCCACACATTAGCCGACAGAAATCCTAGGTATAACGGTTCCATCGGGTTCGATCCTGCCGTGTGGTGTCCAACAATGGGCACAAAATACTGGCTACAAGTTCAGTTAAGTAATTTTAAAACCAGGCATTAATCAATGTTTTACCACAATCTACCTGCAACGCATGTAACTAGTGTCAGCATAAAGTCCTGACTGAATGAAAATTATTATAACCTATTTATGTCACGTTAACGAAGAACAGCTGAAAAGTTACCGGGTTTATCAACTGCGGTAGCAATTTCGCTCCAACTCCTCCCCTTGTCGTTTCTATATTCTTTGCATGTTGAATAAACATCAATGTTGTTTCCAGGTATCATCTCCAATGTCCGCTGGACTTCGGGTTGCGCCGTGTGAGCTGTTTGGGATTCCCCTCTGTAATTTCCCCTCAAAAAGCTCGGAGGAGAATCCGTGCTTTCTGATTGACTAGCTGTCACATTCAACAGGCTGCGTTAACACTCCCATTCGGGGAAAACCCCTGATTTGGATCGGAGCGGCAACGACGATCTACCGTAACACACCACACAATCTTAGAAAGACCAACGTTTTAAGATTGTCGTAAGGGGAAAAATAGGAGCAAAAAACCTGTAGTGTGAACTATTGCATCAGGTAGTGGGATGTGCGCATCTTCTCTATTTAAATCTAATTGTTACTGAAGGGCAACATAAAATACAGACTTCATAATCTGCCCTCTTTTGGTTGAATGCAGTATTTATTTCCACTTTGGCTTTGTGTAGTTTTTATTCAAATACATTTTGTGTTAATGGAGACTGAGAATCCATTTTATTTTTGTTTTTGGTTGTTTTGTTTACTTTGTTTATCAGTTCCAGTGTTAAGTGTTCTTTTGAAAATAAACTGTATCTATCTTTGGCAGGAAATAGCATGCATTATTACGTCATTTTCAGTGTAAAAAGGTCTTCAAACAATATTATCGTTTATCGCAATAATTTTTGAGACAATTAATCGTTCAGCAAAATTTGCTATCGTGACAGGCCTACATAGAAGTAATGAAAACTAGTTTCCTGGGAAATTTTACTGTAGAAATGTTGCCTGAATTTTGGTTGTCATTAGCTGTTAAGACATGTTATATTTACTGAAATTAACAGTGAAATTTACAGAGTGGTACATTTGACAAACTTTGCAATGGATGAGCTGATTGCTTTGGCCAGAGAGGCTGTTAAAAAACATCTTATTTGAACTACTGTAGCAGTGCAGCACTAACCAGTTCTAGGTCAATATGCACAAATCAAATCTCCGGAAATTAATCTGCACCTAGGGAGGACATGGACAAACTATGTCTATGTACAAACCTATGTATGAAGAAGTACAGATAAATATGGATGTAAGGGCTTCTCCTCACAGAAAGCCTCAGCTCACCCACACTCATACAGCTCACATAAATCCCTCACCACCAACACTTCCGGTGAGTTCTTCAGTCTTAAAATGAACACTATTCATATTGCACACACACACACACACTAGATAATTCGTTAAATCCATTTCCCCCACAGTTCACAATATTCATTTCAGAAATATCTCACTCACATAGGACTGAGGATTATTTTTAGCAAGCTCATGTTTCACAGCCAACTAAATTTGGATCCGGCACAACACAGAGCAGTGAGAATTTTTAGAACAAGGACCTAAAAATAGCTCTAAATCACTGACGCTGTGGGAATCCTCCATGAGTTTATACCAGAGGGTAAGGATTCTCTATGAAATACCACTGAAAACGGCAGCATAAAGAACACTTTGTCTTCAGCAGCAACAACACATTCTGCATTTAACTACACAAGTCAGAAAATACATTGTAACTTGTAGAATTACACACATATACAATTATACATAAAGGTGTTTCTGGACATTTGTGGGGAAAAAATATTGCTACTTATAATACCACACCTGCATCATGTTGGGTATACATAAAATTGGAATATTAGAAATAGAACCTTGCGTCCCATTAGACTGTGATTAATCTACTCATTCTTCGTCCTTCTATTCATGTTCATGCATCCCCACTGCAGCTCCATCAGACTAGTGGCAGCAGGAATGAGCAAATACCTTTTGGAACTCTGTGTCTGCTGAGCTAAACTACAAAGCTCTTCAGAATGATTATAAACAGCTTTATGGAGAAGCTCTGTTGTGATTACGTCAGCTGGGGTTCAAGCTTCTTAAAGAGATGGAGGCAATTTCAAGGCATCAGATACGGCTATGACACAAAGTCAAATTTATTTTAAGTTATTTTTAACATAGCATTCTCGTAACATCTAAAGAAAACAGTTATGTGATTTTATGAAATATAAAATGCCACTATCTGCCTGGAAAATAAAGACCCCAAGCTTTTCAGGCTAGAATGACCACCTGGATAAGGCCTTAAAGAACTCTTGGAGTAACGTTGGTAGGCTGACCAGTCATTTGGAAAGTTCATCGCAAATATCCTTTCTATTTGATGGTTATGACATTTAATGTGTTTCACTGAAGTTCCCAAATCTTTACAGTTAGCTTGTAATTCTGAGCAGATTGGTGTTTCACATCTGTTTGGCCACACATTTCTGTAGAAATCTGTGCTAAGCAATTCAGATTTTCTCCTAACTTACTTTAAATAAATGCTCTCAAATTCCACCAGTTAGATTTCTGGGGACTCTGGAGGTCAAGTTAAAAAACATCAGATTAATCATCTCAGTTGAGTCATTCCTTCACAGATTTTTTAAACTGAGTAACTGCTGCCCAACAAGAGTGACAGGACTGCAAACATGCTACAGATACCAACTGCCCAAGAAAAAGCCACATGAATACAACTTTACATATTTCTCCAAAAACAAAGCTGTTTCTAACTCATCCTAATTTCCAATAGTCATATTGTTATGGGTGGGGAGCAGATTTGCCCACAGTCATGCCTCTATGTCCAATACCCCAAACCTCTACACTGAAAAGGGCAGGGGGTTTTTTAAAAGGGTTTTCTCAGCTCCAAACAGGAAACAGATCAGAATTGTTCCCAGGCTGAATTCCCAAGTACAGTAAAAACTGAAACCTCATTCTTATTTCATCATGTAATTTCTTCCCACTCCTGTGTTTTTTTTTCAGAAGGAAGTTCATTAAAAGGTTATGGACAACTTCTTGAACTCACTCTTTTTCACCACTCTAATGTTCAGATGATTTTCTCCATCTGTGCTACATCCAATATTTACAATGATGATGGAATGATATCTTTCACATTTCTTCAATTTCTTAAATTAAAATAGAGTCTCTTCTTTTTTCACAAATATTTATGCATGCTTGGGCCTAAGGTGTACCTCCATGTGAGCGATCACATGTACCAACACCTGTTCTGTTCAAGTTACAAAACAAAAAAACTCAAGAGAGTTTTCCACATTTATTGGATCCAACTAAAATTATTCTGATAAGGTACAGCCTGTTCTCTAGTAGTTTGATTCAATTCTCCCCAGACTTAAAACCTAAATTATTCATCAGACTGTTAATGGACAAACAAATGATTAATACTATCCAGCTGAAGAGAGTTTTACTGCACATGGAAATAAACCTGAAGAAACTGACTAATGTGTGTACACTGTTGGCAAAGCATAAATACTTGTGCAGAGCAGAAACACAACATGTGCTTGACTAGAAACATTTCAAATTAAACTCAAGAGTGAAAATACTATTTTAAGAATTCTCTCTTTGCTAGATAATGTATAACAGAAACATAAGACCTGCTTGCCTGTCAAAAATTCAAAACAATTTTTTCTATCACATCCACAACAACAATGATTCTATTTAAACAACAAATAAAAGTGAGTTTTCCACAAGTATCACTTTCTAAGTGATACTTGCGGAGCCTCACTTTGACAACCTCACTTTACGTAGTAAACTTAAGCACCAACTGGCAAGGCACACTAACAAAGAGGTGCATTTATATAAATACTTTTCTTAACAGTGACTAGTAAAGGTAAAAGTAATTTTATTTATATAGCACATTTTCAGCAACAAGGCAGCACAAAGTGCTTTACATGAATTAAAAGGAAATACATATACTTCAACTTTAACTGTAAAATATTTTACAGTTCATTGGAAATAAAGGATAGTATTTTGCATGAAAGATTTGATGAGGATTTTTTCAGGACCAACTTTTTTCCAATCTCACTGATTTACATACACATGAAAGACATTAGCTTGTGTTACCAGGAAAAAAAATCCCTCTTTCCCAATTTGTTTTTGGGAAAAAGGATATTTTACCCAAGGTTTCATCATTTATGAGAATCCTACTCAAACCTTAAAATACACAGTCCACCCTGGTGTGGGAAGTGCACAGTTTACAGTAATAGCAAGCAAAATGCCGGAATTACTTTCAGTTTCAACTTCCACAGTTACTGTAGCCCAAAAGTGTATCTTCTTCTTGAAGATACACTTCAATCATAAAATAATTGTAACATACAAATTTATGTTACAGAGTGGGGGTTTCTTAAAGATGCACAGGCCAATTTCAAGGCGTCATATTGTGAAGTCAAATTTCTTTTAAACTATGTATGATATCCACAGCATTTTTATAAAACTTAAGGTAACATAGTTA
The DNA here is from genome assembly GCF_003331165.1 of Xiphophorus hellerii. Lineage (NCBI taxonomy): Eukaryota > Metazoa > Chordata > Actinopteri > Cyprinodontiformes > Poeciliidae > Xiphophorus > Xiphophorus hellerii. The sequence continues at coordinate 3,827,532 of NC_045680.1, forward strand.
CTTGATTGCGCTATAAAATAGCACTATGTGTGTACCCCTCTAAAGAAACCTAAATTGCTTTTCTAATCTGATTCTCATCTTTTCTCCAACTTCTCATCCACATTGTACCACAGTTTTACTCCATGTACTGTGGAGTACTCACTTTTAACCCAGAGAAGGAATTAGATTAGTCACTCTTCAGCTTATTTTATTTTTTTAGAAACTGTAGAGTACTCACTATTTAGACCAATATTAAACTTCTTAGATTAATTTTTAGATTATGCAGAGAGACTATTACTGCAACCCAGAAAAGGAATTAGAACAAACTTAGTGTGCAGAAAACAATCTTACAGAAAGTGAATACTTTGTTTTTATTACTTAGAAACTGTAGAGTACTCATTACTTTTACAAATTTAGAGCATACTTAGAAAGTCCAGAGAATACTTACTTATACTTATTTAGCAATCCAGAACAGGGATTAGAACAAATTTAGAATCCAAAAAAAACTACCTTAGCAAGTATTTTTTAGACTCCTGTTCTTCCAACCCAGAAAAGGAATTAGACCAGAGGATACTTACTTATACTTATCTAGCAACCCTGAACAGGAGCACCTAGTTTACATACTTTAGATCAACATCTGATTCTTTTTCTTCTTGTGGTCTTTCCCTCAGTGTGTTATTTTGTTTGCATTTCCTTTTAATTCCTGTAAAGCAATTTGTATTGCCTTGTTGCTGAAAATGTGCTATATAAATACAATTACCTTTACTTAAGTACACATTTGCTTTAATGTACAATTGTACTTTTGATAGTCATTTTGTCCTAAAATAAAGAATTTCAGTAAACTACTTGTCAATAATATTTTTCTAGTTTAAACGTAACTGTTAGATTTTTTATAATTAACCAAGCCCCTTAGTTTCTAGATATTCTACGGAATAAACAAGCTATAAGTATGTTAACATTTACTTAATAAAATATTTCCATAGTTTTCTTTAACTTTTCGCCTTGTACAACCTTTTAGAAACTTTATTATTCTAAGCCAAATTTAAAGTTGCTAACTCGAACAAAAAACAACACTTCCTGTCTCTTCCCTAGCAACTAATTATACTACAACAGTTAGATTATTGCAGAAACAGAAAAGGGGAATTGCACAACTGAAGCATTTATCATGTTCCAAGTGATGATCGACCTTGTATTTGCAACCCATGGGCATGTTGCCACGGTGAAACGGCTCCTACACGATTTTGGAATTTTTCAAAACTAAGTACATTTTCAACAAAACGAAACTTTTTTCATACACTCACTTGAGCTTAGTTAGCATTACCCCTTGTAAACTAAGTCGGAGCTAATCTACAACTTTCCATTGTAGAAAGCTATAATGTATCAAATGCAAGCTAAGGTGTGCACTAATACATTAGCTTACCTTTTACTTTTACTAACGTGTTTAGCTTCTCTCAATTGGCAGTATGCTACCGCCTCAACAATGTTTACATTTAAACCATTGTAGATTGCTAAAAACTGCCATGCTTTTAGTTCGTTAGTACGTATATGTTTGGGAAACATTTCTGGACTCTTTACCTATTTTCCAGGCGTTTGTAAATCAATCAATTCTCCCCGGAAGTGCGTCCTACTCCTCCCGGTCCTGAGTTGATCTAGGAAGAATCATTGTGTCTGTTTCCACTGTGAAAAAAAAAAAAAAAGAAACAAAAAGATGTCTTTCAGAGTTTAATTTCATAGTTTAATGTATATTTTAAAATAATATTTATTTCTAATTTACCAATATCTGGAAGATTACATGTGCACAATTTTTATTTTTATAATTTTTATTAAAAAAATAAGTAAATAAATTAAACTGATGGTTTAACTTGTTTTCTTTTTTACATTTAAATTACAAATACTTTTTACCCACCCTTTAAAGGGGATGTATTACATATTTTCTAGGCACATAGTTCCATTTTATAGCACAATCAAGTAAGTAACTATGTTACTTTTAGTTGTTGTACAAAATGCTATATAGGCCTACAGTATATCAAATGTGACTTAAAAGAAATTTGTCTTTGTAATTTTCCCTTTGAAACCGGGCCTCTGTTTTTTCTTTTTTAAAACTTTTGCATTTTCCAGAAGACAAAGAGTTGCTGTATGAAAGTCTTTTTCTGAAGGTCTGTTTGTCATTGTGGAGATCTTGAACACTGACCTTAACCAAAGCAAGACCGGCCTGGAGGGCTTCATTGGAGTCCCAAAACCTTAGAAACCTTTTACTTTATAACTGTCCTCATTGATAGTTATCAACATTTTTTTTTTCCATTAACCTTTGACATTCTTAAATCTTTTGGTAAAAGCAATGTGGAATAGAATTTTTTCTTTGATATAGCAGTAAATGAAATGACATGTTTGAGTTGATTTTAGATAGATGCAAATATAACAGTAAAATCAAATGTTTTACTGTCACAAGTATAAACTATCATTTGGAGAAACCATTGCCAGCAGAAAAGGAAGAAACAATACTCTAATTTAAAACAAATTAAATTTCATGCATTAAACAGCCTGGGGGTTACCTGCATGTTTCTGTTTATTATGAAATCAAATTAATAAATGCCTTTGGGAAAAAATGCATTTAGCCAGCTAGTTAAGCTGATTCATACTTCTGGCTATACAGCAACTCGCCTGTCTGGTCTCACTGACTCTCACTATAATTAATCAAAGCCAGTCCTGAAAAGTAATTTCCTCTGGCAAATCACTATATTTTGACATCCAACCCAATAAGGTTACATAATAAGGAAGTTTTTTTCTTACCCACCCACGTTTGGATTTTAGAAAGCACACCCTGACACCAAGTTGGCTTTAGCATGCAATCTGATTCACATGTTGATTCTCTGGTTTTACAGCTTTGTTGAAAAGGTGCTGTGGTGCTGCAATGAATGGTGAATGGGGAACTGAAAGTTCTGGCTCTCATGCTCACATCAAACCAGGGTTTGTCTGCATGTAAACAGGTTAAGAGGTTGTAAAATGGCAACTTTTGATCTCTTTGTCTTGAATAAATCTTACTCTGCAGGTGGGGCTTATATTCTACTAATAAACTCAAATTAACATTCATATTTAAATGAAATGTATGCATACTACCAGATTAAGGCACGAACAAGTTTGGTCATTTAGGCATTTTCATTACTTAATTTATATTTAAGCTATTTGGGGATGGGAGGAGACTCAGACAAAAATGTTCAGTCAGTTGCACCCTAAATTATCTGGACTGATACTTTTCTGTATTTTTTCACTCTGTTAGTACTTAAGAAAACATGGCTGCACAATGTAACTGAATAGTGATAGCCATGTTTGGTTTTTTTTGTTGTTTTTTTAGAATCTGGACCACATTTATTCATCTCCAGAATGGTGTTCAGATTGGTGGTGTTTGTTATTTGTGGGCCTGCAGGGGTACAGAAGGTGGAGGTCACCCAAGACAGTATTTGTGCAAAAAACGCCACTGGTTGCCAGCACTGATTAAAATAGTTAGAAAAAAGATCACAAAGATAATTTCTACACCAAGCAGCCAAGCACACTTGTTTTGTACAAATTTCACTGTAATACCTACCAAAGTGTGGAAAATGTATTAGTTAATAAGTATGAATTAACCATAATTTGTTTAATCAGCCATAATGTGGTAGCATTAGCTTGTTAACATATCTTATCTTGTTAATATAATGCTGCCAGACCCCACCAGTGGTCAAATTCAAATTAAAGTGCATTTAGAATTTGTAGTAATGGATGCAAACTCATTGGTCAAAATCATCAAGTTTTACTTTCTGTCTTGTTTTCAACACGTGCAGATAAGAACACATGTTGTCCCTTGTCGGGCTATCTTTACTAGTACCTGCTGTTTGAGACATTACCAGCATGCTACTGTTTTGATGTTATCCCACAGAGAAATACTGAAAACGTTTCTCGGTATTCAAGGCGGCACGGTTGCTGTGGCAACTCGATCGACAGAGCATATTTATTCATGTCTGTGATACGGTGTGAGAGGAAAAGCCCTTTTTTTCTTGTTGGTGTCATCCTCACTCTGCACTTGTATACATTTTTAGACTTTCAAACACATTTAATTGATACATGCAGAGGGAACATTGCCCATCAAAGGGGCTGAATAATCCCATTAAAACAGATTTGTACTCTTACAAAGTAAATAGGTGGACATGTATGAAGTCAATTTAAGATCTTGACATGCATCTTATTTGATCATTACCATAATCCTGGTAGTAATGATCTTAAGATTTTCTGCCTCTGATAAACTTAAAGCTCAACAATGAGTTTTTGTTTTCAGATATGTACCTTTAGTCTTGGTGTGATTGTGCTGCTGTGGTCAAATATACCCACAGTATTCGATATATCATTTGGTAACTTGTAAAAAAATATTCTACCAACTTTCTCTTAGATATTTCACTATGGTATAAATTATGTCTTATATTTGTTGCTCTATTTTTCTATACCTTTCTGTGTCAATAATTTAAAATTTTAATGGTTAAATATAATTCTGATCTCGTTGTATAATCCTTCCAATTTGTTTAAACTTATTTCTTCCCCAGCAGGGGGCAGTGGAAACAAGGTGTGGTTATTGTTAAACTGGGAAGTTATTTACAAGTACTGATGATGCACTGGGAAGTTTATTGTTTAATTTTCTTGTTATTTATTTTTCTAAATTGTACTGACTTATTAACTGCTAAATGGTTTACTCTTATTTACTGCTATTAATGTCTGTCCGCTATAGTACCACAATATTGTATTTTCTGGCTCTTGATTTAGAAAATATTTAAAGTATGTAGAAAAAATATAAAGAATTGGACACAATTTAATAATTTATCTGTATATTTATTTCATACTAACATTTTAATAATAACATATATGGAGTACTCCCTGATCAGGACCCAACTCTAACCTGGGACAACGTTAGTTTTGATTCTGGACCGTTACTTGAAGAGAACCTTTGTTCGGGAAGGAAATGCAAACTGAAGGCCCAGATTTAAAACTAGCACCTGCTTGCTGCAAGGTAGCAGCACCACCAACTGTGCCTCCATTCAGTCCACCTGCAGCTATTGAAACCCCAAAATTTTATTCTGTAAAGGGTGAAATAATAAAAAAGACCAATTAGCAAAAAATAGTTATGGTTATATAATGTTAATCATGTGGAAGATAACCTGTTTGACTTAACCCAACACACAGTTACTGACCATCCCCATGAATAGCAAAAGCTACAAAATCTGACTATGACTGACAACAGAGTAGTTGCCAAGCATTTTAATAGAAAGCTGAGTGGAAGGAAAACCTGTTGTATATGTTTTTAATCACTGATTCCACATAATTCTAATTCTGTAATTCTATTCTAATTTTCCAAAGAAAATTTGATTTTGAGCCTTAAAATGTCACAATATTTCAATCATCACAATGTTAGTCATTCTCCAGCAGAAAACAAGCAAAGCATAAAGTGTGTTCTATGTTTTTACATTGCTTTGGAATTAAAGTGTATCAACTGACAATAGATTAATCTGTTCTAAATTTAGAAATGTTTTAGTGGGACTATATAGTTTATGTTAGATAGAAAAAGCATTTACAGTTCGAGACTGTTTGCATAAAAACATTTTTGACTATTTTAATCACTGTGGGACTGATCCTCAATTTAAACACATTTTCTGTTTTTGGAGTATTGACCTTCCGCTTTGATATCCTAACAAAAGACTCCCTTTTATAGAGGGAGCCCACTATTTATGTATTTACCTATTCTATTGTGAGATCCTTCATTTAGAGCTTTGAATGCTGTCATTTCACCTCTGTAGTCCCCTGGCAGATGCATGTCTGTTGCAAATTTAAATGGGATATATTTTAAGATATAACTTGTCAAGCTGTGTCATATGCAGGAGGCACTGTCCATGTGAAAAAGACTCAGTGCTATATTTATGTATAATGAGGAGAAAAGTTATCTGACTGCTTTGCTTTACCAGATTCTGTGGTACTATTCTAAGCAGTCTTAAGCCTTACCCTTTTTCTGTATCTTCATATATCAAATTATCAGTATAAATATATACCCAGACATTGTCCTTTCCATAAATGTTGATGGATTAAACTGGGCGTCCATATGTGTTTGGAGCATAATAACATTACACAGTTGCTGCAGAACTGGGCCAAGACAAACTCCCCCAAATCACCCATTTTGACTGTCGTGTATCTGTCCTTTCTTGTTTGTACATCAGATTCTAACCTTAGCATCTGAACGCTGCAGCTGAAATTGAGACCCAACATGTCCAACTTGTTCTGTTAATTATTGGTAGGTATCTGTAAACTGCAGCCTTAGTTTCCTGTTCTGCAACAAGAGTGGCGCTCTTGATCAGTATGGTCTTCTGCGGCTGAACTCCATCTGAAGTTTCTGCAGTCATTGAACACATGTACCTAATAAAGTGATAGAGTATATTTGTAAACTTAGGGCTGCATTTCTGCCAATCCATCTAAAAAACTGGAACTCTTAGTGCAGCTAAGCAACCTTCTGTTTATCCAAGGTTTTTCTGATTGTCAGTAAATGTTGATATAACATCTCTGTGGTGCTCTGCCATTACATGCTTGCAATTTGTAAAATTATATTTTTTGCTAGTTTTTTTCCCCCAAACTTTTATTAAATATATTATATTAACCAAGTTAAGTTGAACAATTTTCTCTTTTTACACTCATTCCTTTGGCTGTTGAAAATATGTCTAGACTATGAGTTTGTTGCATAACTGCTGTTACATGACTCTGCTCTAAATAAGGATCTTTCTTCTCCTATTTTTTCTCACTCTTCTCATATTTGTTGAATTAATAGAATTTCATTTGAGGTACAATGTCAGGGACAAACTGATTTGCAGCTTTTGTTGGCAAAGGATGTTGATGTGAGCAACCTAGATCATAAAATCATCAAAACTGATTATAAAGTGGGCAGATGGTGCGTTTCTAAACAGAAAAGCCCTGTTAAAAGTTGTGTAGATGTTTTCCTTGCATTTTTAGTAGACTGTAAATGCCTTGAAGTATAACCTAATTATTTTAGGCACGGCATTATACAACGGCAGTGAGTAAAAGAAACACACACACACACGTAATTTCACAAACTCTCATGCAAGCCAAAGAATTGTTCCCATGTGCTGAAGATCTTTTTGATTTGGCAAAGTTGCGTGAGAACAGCAAATGATTACCAAGTTTAGGACCAAAGGGTTCATCACCACAGCTGTGACAAAACCAATGCAATTGGAAACAGAAGTTATTTGTCACCCTTTAGAAAGGTTTTCACAATCCTGTTTCTTGTATTAGATTAGGGACATAATTCTGTCCTAAACAGCTGAGACAAGTGTTTACTGCTTTATGTGTCCATTCCACAAATTTGTGGAAGGATACAAAAAAAAAAAAAAAATCTGCTTGCTTTGAAGGTACCAATGAGCACAATGGGCTCTGTCATTCGTTGATTTTTTTGCTCAAAATATTCTACTTGGCAAAATTAGATCATGAATTAAATACAGTATATTGAACCAGCATTTATGACCTTACAGATTCATCAATGAACTGAATCAACAAAAATGTTTGTGCATAGAATGCTGTTAGTCCACAGGTCTGAAACAATAAGCCTTATGAACTCTTGTTTTTGTTTTAAAAGTTTTAACATTTTCAAAATTAAAAAAAGAAATGTCTTTCTTGGACCATTTATTAAAGTAATTAAAAATTAAAAAAAGATTCACTCCTAATTTATAAACTACAAATTGCAACTAATCAGTGGCAGTCTGGGACTCTGTGATGAGAGCTTAAGGATGTTTTTCTCTAACAGACTGTCACTGGTATTTCTGTGCACCCTCAAACACTTCATAATCTCTCCACTAATTGGCTGTAGTGATATAAATAGCCGCATGTATATTTACTTGCTTTACTTATGAGGTTAATGATTCCTCAGGGAACCAGTGGGGACATTTAGGTGGATTTCCCGTCCCTCCCCCCAAAAAAAGCACACACATGAAATCAAATATAAAACTGACAAAACTGGTTTTCTAAGACAAACTCAAGTCCGAAACAATTTACAATTTTGCTTTTAAAATGACCTTCTCCAGTTCACCCAATTACTTTTAGTTAAAATAAGAAAAACATTTGCTACGTTCATCACTTCAACAGTGTATTCCTGTGAGAGCGGCAGCAGTATGTGACCCTGCTGGCCCTACAGCCAGCTATAAAACCACAGTGACGCAAATCCAGGGGCCACATAATTTGCTGTAAGAAGATATTTAACCCTCTGTGGTTAGGATTGAATGTTGACCCAGCCATATTGAATGGATCTCATATTTCTGAACTCTTAGATTCTAATTGCTTATTTTAAAAAAATAACAATAAAATAAGCGTCTTAAATACACCAGTGGGTTGCTCGTCATGAATGTTCCTGACAAATATTTCCGCGGCTTAGGCTGCTTGATTGTGGTTTCTGACCAATAACCGTACATGTCAGATTAATTATTTTATCCTACTAACATGAAGGGCTAGTTCTGTGTGCACTATGACAAAAAATAACTTGTCTCACAGCTATGAGCTTCTCTTTGCCAATCCTTTTATTCTGATTCCAGAATAAATTTTATTACTAGAAAATAGCTCAAATCTGCAAATATTTGAGACCTCCCCTAAAAATATTTATGACTGTCTACTTTATTAGTTCAAACAACAAATATGCCTGAAAATACCCAGTGGAAATTGTGTTAACACTAACATCCCTGGTCTTCCTTGTAGCCAGTTGGCATCAAAGAAAATAAATGGCGTTCCTGGACTGGCTGCTTTGCAAATGCTAGCCAATAGCCTATCAAGTAGGATTGTGACATACTGTTTTAGTTTCCTGAATTTCATTTTCTTTGGAATATTTAGGGCATCATTAGAATTATGCCAGATTAAGATATTCGCTCATTTTTAATGATTCATTTTAAGACACCTTTGAATTTTTATTGGTAGAATCCTAAAATATTTTCTCACTTATTTAGTCTGAATAGGACTGTGGATGTTTGTAAATCTCTTGTGCAAATTTCAGATCAGCAGTAGTGGACATGGCTTTTGTTTATATGCAGCCTGTCACGTTCCTCACGTCAGACCTGTGTTTTGGAGAAGGGCTCAAAACAACAGGGTTTAAGAAAACCAACCTCCAGCACACAGCAACAGAACAGCCTATGCGCTCATAAAAAAGAAAAAAAAAGCAAAGCAAAATAAACACTCAACCTCCCTTTCCTTCTCCACAACCACACTGTTCAGCCACAAGCCAGAACAGAAATACTACAACCAGGTTCCCAACAATTTAGACAAAAAACTTCATCTAGGAACCAGCCCTTACTTTACTTGACTTCTAGAAGCAATATGCAAACCAAAACTTCAATATACTCATGCAACACATGCTACCAAATGGACCTGGAGCCAGCTCCTCTCGCAACTTCAAACTCTGCTCATCAGAGGAATCAGCTGTGCCCTCCTGGCTGCAGAAACCTAACAGCAACAACAAACTTTGAGAAGGAGACGCTTATTAACAAAAAATAGAAAGCAGTGAGCTTATATACTGTAGTTAGGTGGAAGTAGAAAATGATAGCTGAACTAGATGAATCAGAGGAGATGTGTATCAACCCTGGACAGGTCGCCAGTCTGTCGCAGGGCAACACAGAGACAGACAGGACAAACAACCATGCACACCCCCACACATGCCCACACGCCCTCACACCTAAGGACAATTTAGAGTTCAATTAGACAGTGGGAGGAAGCCGGAGAACCCAGAGCGAACCCATGCATGCATAGGGAGAACATGCAAACTCCATGTAGTAAGACCCCAGGCCGGGAATCGAACCCAGGATCTTCTTGCTACAAGGCAACAGTGATACCAACTGCACCACTGCGCAGCCCCCTTCTATTCAGATAAGATATATTCATTTTTATTGTGAAGGTATCCATTAAAACAATGTTTCATATTACATTGTTAAACACCAGAGTAAGGGGTGAAAATACTGTATATAAATTTTATTATTTCTTCAAATTCATAACTTTATATACTTAGTATTTGATATGAATGCGTTTCAAAATATATGACTTGAGTAAACTATCCCAGATGGATTCTCTGCTGAACAGGGGTTAGATTCCAGCTCCTGGGACCTTTGCTGCAAGTCTATCCACCTTCTCTCTCTGTCCATTCCCTGTCTAATCTACTGCAAATAATGACAGAAAAACCTTACAAACAAATATATACATTTTTGATTGGGCTTATTGATTAAAACTACATTTCCTTCTATTTTATTAGCGTTTTAAATTGATTCACAAGTTGAAGACACATTGGGGAATTTTCCAGAATGAGGTCTAGCTCCTATTATCTCTGAAGCAGCCATTTCCTATTTTTCCTGGTGCAAATGTCTCATCTTTCCCTTTGTGCCACTTCAGGGAAAAGTTAAGTGGTGTCATTTACGTAGGCTGTTGGGAAATGATTTGATCTGTTTTTAGCTTTGTTAGATAACTGGATCATCCCCATGGATCGCTATTCCACTGTTACAAGAAAGGCCTCTGGTCCCATATGTAATACATGTACGCAAGCAGTTTCCATCAAATCAGAAACAAGAGGCTTCCTCAATGGGAAATAGGAGTGTGTCAGAGGGGTGAAGGAAATAAAAGATTAGACTATTCCAAAGAAGAGAACAGCCTACTCACTTAGAGTCAAGGATGTGAGCTAAGAAGATAATGGAAAAAACAAGGTGACAGATGACTGGGGTTACTCATAAATCTTTATTGCAAGGTCAGAGCTGATGTAAGAGCAACCTCAAAAGTTTTCATTTTTAACAAAATGAAATCAGAAATGTTTCATGGATGGAACATACACAGTTTTTTTTTTTTTTTACTGTTCTCACTGAGTTCTAATGTTAGATTAATATACATTTCTTTTGCCAGTAGTTTGTTGATGGTCTGTAAGGATTTTTCTAGATTGTAGTTAAATACTGGCTCATTATTATGTATTAAAAAGGTCTACCCTCTTTCAAAATGTTAAAAATCACAGGGTATAGATGAGATAACAGATTCTATTTTTATTTACATTTTGTTAGGAATAGTCATCGACAAAATAATTTGTTTGGAGTTTTTTGCTTTGGTTGACTTTAAAAACAGCTTTATAATAAACTTTGCCATAATTTTACACTTGAGGTCATATTGCACAACAAACTTTTATATTCCAACAGATTTTTGTAGCAGCAAAGTTCAAAAAGAATTAACTTGGATTTGTACAATTAAGCCCAAAATTATTAAAACCCTGAAGGATTTAGATTTAAATTTACCATTATTCAGCCACAAAGTTTCTGACTGTAAATGAAACAAACATTTCTCAAACAATATAAAAGGATTATTGATTTTAAAAATTGGACTACTTGGAACAGCTGACCATCTTTTCTTCATGTTTCCAAGTAAGAGATTGGAAGGCCTCCTTGTCATCACCTTAATATTTAGCTTCCTACATAGATTATTTCTCATATTCAAATCAGGACTCCGGTTGGACAATTCCAAAACAAAAATATTACTTTGTTTCAGAAAAAACGTGAGTAAAATGAACACTTAAACCTGACATTGGAATTAATAATTTGGGGCCTAGCTGTAGGTAGGTTAGTCTTGCACCATTCAGCTCACCATAGCGATGGACGACTCAAGAGTCCTTTAGGTTCCTCCCTTGGATATTGCCTGGACCTGCAGGTTTGTGGGCACTGTTCCTCTGGAGCCCTCTTCACTGTCACCCAGTGACTGTTGCCATGATGAAGAGATGACAAGTGTCTTTCACTTCACCTGCTGGTGGTCATATTGTTATGCATGGTCAGTGGGAGATTAACCATTAGCAGTAGTGTTGGTAACAATGTGTAGAACTGAGTGTGATTAAATCTATGTCTGGAAAGACTTTTATTGTTTAACTCCCCTCTTGTTATTGATTTACTTAAGTAGTAAGTAAGTGAATTGAAATATTTCCAATATTGATCCTGAAGTAGCAGCACAGATGTGCACATAAATCTGTGTACATCTCAAAATGTTGTCTTGATATATACTAACATGTATGCAGAATTTGGTAGGAAAGGAAAAACCTTAACCCTCATCCAAGTTTGATAGTTAAGCAAAGTAATGTGGTTCCAAGCTATAAAACTGTAGTACCTTTAGATAACTTTATTGTCCCTATGGGGCAATTGGATTTACAATACAGTCACAATCACAGGCACTTGCTACAGGACACAAACAGCAGACATAATAAATAGCAACAGACAAAGTAAGGAACAGTCTTCTTACCCACACAAGCACTTTACCAATTGGGTTTGACCAGGCAAAATATAATGGCTTATGCTAATTCATTTAAACATTTAATTACTTGTGGGAATACAAAGTGCATAGACATGAATGATGTTATTTTTCACCAGTCTGTCTTTGTAAATGCTCTCCATACTTGGTAGAGTAAGTAAGTAGCTGCCAATTAAGTACCAAGTAGCTTACTGGCAGCAGTGACTGTGTTTCTGACATCCAAATATGACTTGGATGATGTAAAAATTTACAGTCTCATTATTACTAGTCCATTTTTCTCTTGGCTTTATGCGATCACCCCCCTATTCCAAAATGTGTAAGGACACAACACTCCTTATTGGACAAAAAATTCCCCTATCAGGGTGTCTGTTCTTTCGATTATCATCCTCACTGAGTCTGTGATGTTTAGGTTGAGAAGAGACCTTGCAGACATCTGCTGTGTGTCGATATGTGTGCAAAAACATTTCTGCTCATACAAATATGAGCACAGTGTTTATGTGTGTGTCTGTCTGTCGGCCTTATGTCACGTCAGGACAGCCAAGTCAGATTGTGCGTAGGCTGTGGTGTTGAGTCTGTGTCACACAGTGTTCCCATCTCAGCACATTAGAGCCAAACCTCTGAATATGCAGCAAACAGAGCCACATCAAAGAGAATGAAGGCTCGCAGGGCGCACATAAAAACACCTTCACAACACCAGGTCTGTGTCATTTTCCAGCACTAACCATAAATTGGATGATGTACTTTTCTCATGTGGTTCAGGTTTAGTTCATTTTATTTTTTTTAAATGATAGTTTCAATAGTATTTCACAACAGTGGTAATTTGCATTTATTTATGTTGCTTCTATATCCATGTATGTAAAGTGCCTTACAAAAGTATTTATACCTGTAGAAACATTTCACATTTTGTCATCTTACAACCACAACTCTTAATGCATTTTAAATGAACACAATGTAGAGCATAATTATGAAGAAAAAGATAGAAACACCAAAATATGAAAAAGATGTCACGTATTCAGTCCCCTTGAGTCAAGACTTTGTCAAACCACCTTTCCTTGCAATTAAAGCATTAACGCTATTAACTATCAATTCTTTGGTGGTATGTATCTACAAGCTTCGCCCATTCCGAGACTGAAGCTACTCATTCTTCTTTGCAAAATAGCTCAACCACACTTGAACCTCCAGTTTTACGTCATTTTGACAGAGAAGGTTATTAAAATAAAATATGACTCAGATATTCCAGAACTGTAATACTATATTTTTATTATGAGAGTGTTGCAAGACGAGTAATATAAAGTGTCATAAAGTCTGTTTTCTTGTTATCCCTTATAGTAAAAAGAAACATGAGAATGTTTAGTTTCAACTGTATACAATCTTCTACGACTGTATTTTTGTTTTGCCTTGTTGTTGAAATGTGCTTTACCAATAAACTTGACTGATTGATTGAAAATGAACAAAATATATTCCATTCTTGAATTAGAAAGGACTGCAACCTAACTTTCAGTAATACATTTTAAATTGAAGTCACTCAAATTTTCCAAAACCATCTGGACATCCAATGAACTTGATGTTTTAGCTCTGATCAACTAATCAGAAGAATAATTTGGGAAATGTTTAGCCACATCACTTAAGCCAGGCAACAAAAAAACTTTGATTGATAAAAAATTAGATTTTTTTATACCAAGAATAATGGAATATAGTCAGTTACTGTAAATAAAATATAATTTCCCGCTGAATCTATTTTTCGTTCAAGGTCCCCAAACAGGTAGTTGTGCTAGTAAAAAAAATTTATTTAACACATTCATCACTATTTAAAATTAATTAATAATGTATTATTGTAAATGTAATTTAAAATACAAGTTTGTATTACAATATAATCACTCATGTGAGTAATAATTTTACATGTATTAAGAGATTCAAACACAATTTATTGCGCATAGACCTTCAGGTTCATGCTAATAGTTATTCATCAACATGATAAACTGTTTTCTGTAATCTAAAGGCTTTAAGATATTTTCAAGAATCAATTATGTGAAAGGTCAGATGTTGATGTATTAGTGAAAGGACACAACACAGAAAAAATATATTCATGCTTTGCTTTTAATCACTTGATAAAAAAGTATTTCAGATTTATTTTTAAACACAATATACAATATCATACCATACATTGTGTGAAACATTTATCAACCCACCAACAAGTGGTGGACTTCAACAGATGAACAATAAAAATAAAAGAACCCATCTCTCATGCAGATAGTGCTAAATCTGGCTAACCATTTGGACACAACTAGGACCAAAAAAGCTTGAACATAGATAACATTAATACTGACAAATTTGTCTGTCAAAACTGCTAACACGTTTGGTCAGAAGAGTTCACACATTAGCACAGTCAGTTACATAAGATCAGGATTTGTTGTCAACTCAGAACAATCAGTGCTGGGCATATTGTAGTATGCTACTGATAATGTCCCCTACTTTAGGTGAAGTGCGTTGAGTGGAGAAAGAAATGATGACTTTGTGTTTGTCAGTCAAAAATCTGCCTGGTTTACTTAAGCTGTCAAATCTGAGAAAATTAAGCTATGTGTACTCTGGAACTTAGCAATACCTATGCTTCAGTATTATTTAGCTAACTTGTATGTATCCTATCTCCAAGCCTATAAAGTTTAAAATGTCCTCCATATGGCCTTTTGGTTATCAAATTGCTGATGTCAAATAAAAGCCTTGTAACCCAAGATAATTAACTAGAAACAGGCTTTGATTTAAAGCAAACTAAAATATAGGGTTCTCTGTTGAATTTATTATATTTATTAAATTCAAGAACAGTTTTGGTTTATGTTTGTGCATCATTAACAATTTTTTTTTAATTATGTAAAACAAATGTAGCTTTTATGTAACAAAAAATGTAGTTTCAAGGGTTTTATATGACAACAACAAGCCTCTTTAGCTGCTGCTCTGCTGGGCACTCGAAACTTTGTGCGAATATATTCTTAGATATATTTATATATAGATATATTTATATAAAAACAATATACATTTATATAAAAAAGACTCCACTCCAGAGTCTTCTACACATTAGACACCACCACTTCCAGGTAATGCAAGTGCATATAAATTAAAATAGATTTTACACTAAACCAGTATTTCTTATTTACAAGCGTAAAGTAGAGAATAAATACACACTGTTATAAACAGCAAAAAGGACCAACTTGAGCTCATAGCGACAAACAGCAAATTTGTGGAGTGACTTGGGGATGGTAAGGTCTGATCCAAACACACACAGACAACACACTCCCATATAAAACATACATACCACACACAAATAATTGCCACTTAAGCATGCTTTTGGGAAATTAAACTAAGTACCTATGAGTATCAGTAAACCTATATCAAAGTTATGTAAGGATATTAATGCAGCTAGGACACTCATTATGATCAGATGTAGGAAGGTCTGCAAACCATTTTTAAGCTTTCAGGGCGATTTCTAATTTCTTTACAGTTCCAAAGCTTTGCTGCGTTGCATGGAATTCAACTACCCTGCCGGGAAGCCAGCTGACGTCAATGAGTAGATTTTTATCACGAGGAAGGAATACTTGTCCTGACTTTTCAGGGTCATTGTGCCAGAGCCTGGAGGGTGTGTAAGCCATGTGAATTCTGTCCATCAGCGTGTTTTAGACAGGTTACTGTAATTGCGGCTTTAATCATCTGGTCTGGTCCTGATTGCAGGAAACGCAGGGGAGCGTTACATCAGACAGATCTGGGTTCTGAACCTCTTTCGGCTAACAGGATTATTAGGACTGGAGCATACCTGGAGGCTAAAAATAGACTCACCACTGTTGTGCATTTTGTCCTTGGCCGACTTATTTTTCTATTTTACCCTTGATCCAAGCAGCTGGATGTCAGGAGACATTTGTTTCATCATTGATTGCATATCTGCTCTTAAAATCTGAAAATAAAAGATCAAACTAGACCAAAATATTTTCTTAAACTATATAGAAATTGAAAGAATACCTACAAATTTGAAGCTATGGGAAGAAAGAAACAGAAGGAAAGCTCAATGGTTTGCAGCTCACCAAAAACAAAAGGTGTAGGATGGAAAGAGATGTGTTAATGTGTAATATTGACATTCATTGACTGATACAAAAAGCAACTTATCAAATTTGTAACATGAACCATATCTGAACATATGTCTAGACTGTCGGTGCTCAGACAGAAATCATATTGAGTGATTCTGGTGTACATTTTCCCATTAACTGTAGATGAGACTAAGAACTGTTTGTCAACATTTGCTTGGATTTCTCTATTGCCCAGTATGTGGAAGACTTTGCTCTTTATCATACAAAAACATTTTTTTCTCTTTTTTATCATAAAGGAAATAAAAGCCTTTCACAAACACTAGTGTGTTCAATAAATAAAAAACTATTATAAAGACAGTTGTAAAAAAGGCACACAAAAAGTCCTTTGACAAATGGTACAGAAATAAGTAAACACTTTCTCTTGCTATACAAATGTGTCTCCATCAGTAGATCTTACTCTATGCTACTTCAAGATCTTATATCTGTAGAAAAAAAAACATCTTAAGGTACAAAACTTCTCTCAGTAGTGTCATTGTCCATATAATGCCAGTCCAGAAAAGAAAATTAGCCAATTTCTAAACTGGCTGAAGTCCTTCAAGTTCCTCTCTCGTCCATCGAGACTAAAATGTTCGCAGCAAATAATTCCTGAGAACTCTGAAGCCACCTCTGTGAAACTGTCCATCTGTGTCTGGCTTCAAACACCCAAGTGCAAGTTGCCCCTGTGCGGGCCTAAACTAAGCCTTTGCTTCTGTGGGCTTATTAAAAAGCACAGCTGCAAGAGGGTATTCCCCCTCTTTTCAAAAAACTTTCAAACTACCATGAGAGCCTGTTGCTGGAAGCCCTATGTGTCTGTGGGTGAGGCTTCATGCGTCACAATCTCTATTGCCGTCATTGGCTCAACCATGCCGTCTTCTTCCTCTGCCTGACTGTCCAAATAGTCTGGAGGAGGCGAGCGCGAATTTACAAGACTATCCTCCACCTCTATTTCTTCCTCTTCTCCTTCCTCATCCTCCCCATCACAGTCTTTTTCCATCCCGTCCATGTCTTCCTCCTCCAATGTTAAGTCAAATTGAAATTTCTCCCCTCCTCCTTGTCCTCCTGTGCCTCCACTGTGTCCATGTGTGCCCTGATCATAAAAGGGCGGTGAGGGACTTTGGGGAATCATGCTCTGGTACCAGTTTCTGTTGTCCTCTAAGGTGTCCAGAATGTCCTGAGCGTCAGGGTGAACCAAATCGGCCCAGGTCTCCCACAGGGGGTGCACGATGTAGTCAATAAAACCCACCTAATAGGAAAAAAAAATTGTGTTAGGGTGTTTTTTTCTCTAGATTCACAATATGTTTGTAGTTGTATGATTTCCTATTTTTGAAAGCACACCTGGCTCTTTTCCACAGAGGCTGTGTGCTTATCACACATGGGGCTGATCTCCATCCCCCTCTCCCTCTCTCTGTCTCCCTGGTGGAAGAACTCCTCCATTATCCGGTCAGTCCACTGACGGTAGAGCTCCAACGACTTTGTGGGGTTGCTCAGATCAGCACAGTGTACCATGTTTCGCAGCACCTAGAAATAAACACATAAAATGTTGGCACGTAGTTGGGAGACCTTTCAAGTTGTCTGCATGATCTGGAGCTATACATTTTTTTTATTTTTTATTTTTATTTTGAATGTACCTGTATTCTGTCTGTGTAATTGTCTAGCAGCAGCACTCCAGAGCTGGTCACTTTCTTGGTTTCGACCATGGTCTTCAGATCAGCTAACAGACTCATGTGTTTGGACATGTCAGTAGCCAAAACCTGCAGAGCAAGATAAAGATGGTTAGCTTGGCAATAACAATGTAATGGACCAATCAGCTTTGTCACCTCATATCTGCCTACATCACCAGTCAAATAAAAATATCTTACCATGTCAATGACCATTTTGCGGAGGGACTGTCTCTGCTTCTTTGTGAGGTTCTGGAAGATGTCACAGTTGTCTTCCTGTAGCAGCTTGAAGCCCACAGCCAAATGATGGTTCTCCAGCACAGACTCATCGTTGTACATCAGGGCCAGCTCAGAATCTGCATATTCAATACAAAAAAATTGGTTGTTTATTGAGTAAACTTTGCTTCAATCTATCTATTATCAAGTCAGAGAAAACATAATGTTTGTGTATTATTTTGAACTTACTGGTATTGATTAAGAATTGGTTTGATACTCCAGGATGATCGACATCATGAATTGCTGCAGCAAAGATGGCCGCTAGGATCTCAAGATCTGTGAAGACCGCCTAGTCCAGACAGAAAAACAGAATTTAAGGATTTCTTAAAGTAACTTGGCTAAGAGGCAAACAGCAGACACTCAACTATAAGTTTGCTATGTGTTGCCTCATCTGTGCTGAGTGTGCTATATGCATGGTAAAGAGCACAGTGGGCTTAATCATTTTTGCAAAACCAGGTCATTCAGACCTGACTCCATTACACCAACTTCTACAAGCACAGGAGAGATGTCTAAAATGCATGCATGAAAAACTGAAAATGAGGCCAATTTCAAACAGAAAGACTCACATCCAAGGCGGGTGTAGAGAGAAGGATGTGTGTTGACTGGGCTACATCAGCAGCGTGCAAACTGTTATGGTAAGCCACATCTGCATGATAATGATCCTCTAGTGTCATCATGTAGGCCACAAACGTATCAGCTGGAATCTTGAACGTCTTTAGCAGATCTCGCTCCTGAAAAAGCAGCAAATTATGGATTAAATAAAGCAACGTTACCAATAAGATAGATTTATTCTTCATTAAATGGTTGCAATAAAGGAAGAGTGTCCTTACCTGGAATATGGCGTACATGATGCAGGTCAGAGGTCGGTTGTTGGAGTATTCTGAAACTGTGAAGATGTTTAGACCCCATTTGTTCAGGTCCTCCAGCTCCTTGGACAGCTGCTCCTCTTTATCGGTCTTGACGCCAAAACGCGATATGCTGCTGTTGGAGAGTGACGATCCATGGGAAACCTTCTTAACCCCGCTGATCTGCGTCATCAGCTGCTGTTTCTGTTGTTTCTTCTTCTCTCGCGTTTTGGATGTCGGCGAAGGGATCTCCACCTCATTCTGTTTATCTGTGGGAGGAAACAGAAAAAAGGACGACTTGTGTTATTTGGAGACTCGTTTTGCAGTGTGAGGTTCCAGATGGTCTGCATAGGCTGCTCAGCAAAAGAAAAAAAAGAAAAAAAACAACTAAAAATCCAGACGCACAGCCGACACCTGCAGCGTGTTCATTCATCAGGTTCCTCAACTCTTTCTTCATTCATGCCCCTCTTTGTCCAGCTGCAGCTTGTCTGACCTTACAGTATTTAACCACAGGACTCAGCACAGCTAAAGCAGCACATAACGCATTGTAAAACAACCATGTCAACGTTCTTCCTATAGCATGCCAGGTTTGTTTTATTCAACTGCAGTAGGTCTAGAGATGTACCAGTCAGGTTTTCCCTTTTTTCTTTTGACGTTGTTTGATAAAGATATGAATTGAAGATAGAGCCACAAATCCTTAAACTCTGCTTGATTTTTACTTAGCTTAAAACAAAGTGCATCAAAGTAAATGTCATAAGCTGATGTTTTTAATGACAAATTTGCTATAGTTGTTTTAACTGACACAATAAACAGAAATAGAAACTTTCACATCTCTATTTTGGTTCCTAATAAAATGAAGAAATGATACAAATAATAACTATTAAACGGCACCGAAGTGTTTGATTATTTTCCAAACACTGAAAATATCCAGTACATGCTTTTTGAGCTGTGTTCACTACAGTCACAGAGGAATTGATAGAAATCCTGCTAGGACTTGCCATCGGCATTCGTTTAAGCCGTGGACTCGTCTTTCAAGCCTCAATTCAGCTCATTGCTGGCCTATCGGCCTTCCCCTGTGGAGGATTATTCAATTACCAGCCGTAATTTAAATAAGCACTCTCCCTCTCATCCACTGCTGTCTCTGACTTTCTCTGCGTCTTTCCCTTTCTCACAGTTCTTCTCTGGTAATTTAGAATCGCGATTAAATGCTCTCTGACGTGCTGTGTGGGAAAATGAAGAGAAGGGCAATATCATACTGTAATTTATTGCAACTCGCGATCATCACCACTGATGCATGACCCATATAAGCATTAGGTGTGAAGTAGATTTTATTCATGCCCGTTATTCATTTCTGCTTCATATTGTATTCACATGGGTGAGTGTTCTCCTATTGCTTTGCTGTTCTATTCAATTAAATGTCAAAATTTGGTTCAAAATATGTCCACAAAGGATGCACTTTCAGTCTAGCTTCTCTGTTTTTCCCAAGATATAGGAAAAAAATACAGTGTAGATTCTGTGAAAGAGGTAGTGAGCATGTGTTCAATTAATATTCAAAAAAGTGCATCAAAGTCCATGCAGTTGACCGATGTATTTTCAGACTGAAAGTGATGCGTGGTTTGTAAGTTTTGATGGATTCAATAAAAGGTTTAAATTATTTTTAATTCTATGGAGGTAAAAATTAAATTCCTTTTCCGTTAAGAGAAGAGGTTAAATAGTAGTTTCCTTTTTTCCTAATCTAGGCGTGTTCTGCTGCTGGCCCGTCAGAGGGAATTAGCCTGAGTGGGCAGCAGGATACGGGGGGCAAAAAAGGGCACACGTGAATAGTGTGCCTGTTGCCAGCCAGAAGTCTTCCATGGATTTGTGCCAGAAATGAATGAAGGTGTTAATTGATCCAGAGAATTGCACTAAACTTCACATCACTGTTTTTATAAACAAAGAAAGTAGATGGGCAGCAATAAACTGAAAGGATTTACGGTGGCTTTTTAAAGGAATCATGGAGCGCAAATCACACTGGATAAAAATCTAATTTCCCTGTTTCTGCATCTACGCTTTTAAAAAAATGACAGAAAGCAAACAGCTGACGTGACGTTAGTGTTCATGGATGGACGGATTAAAAGGTCCTGCTGGTCAGCTGAGGACACATCAGGCCAGATGCGCCACTTTAGTCATTAATGTGGGCACATCCCTTCTATTTTTCTACCTTCTGCCATGTACTTCGGTCAAAGCGGTCACCCTCTCCCTTGTCAGGTCAGTGGGTGGGTAAAGGGACAACAAGGTGTCCCCAGTGACAGAGAAGCATTAAGATCTGAATGAGTCACCCAATCTGCTGAGCTTATCTCACTGCTAGTGAAGGGGGTTCCTCTGTAGATCCTTTTTCTGTCTCCTCTCTGCTCCCTCCCTCACTTGTTTGTCTGGAATCCTCCATTTTCCTCACATATTACAGCACCTTTAAATCATTTTCTTAATCTTGAACCTTAACCTCTTACTCTAGTTGTTGTGATGTTTCATATATGCAGAATAAACTATTATGGAATGTTTTCTTCTGCATTTGGTTGATTCTGCTGCAGTCTCAAATACACTAAAATTTGCAATTTATGCAGCAATAAACTCTTTTTTTTCTCCCAGTTTGCCTCTTTTAGATACTAACAAACCAGTACATAGCTTCTTCTTGCCCAAATACCTTAAAAAATATACACATTCATTTTAACTAGTTCTCTAAATATTGGAGGAAAGGTTGATGGCGCAGTATTTTTTACTGGTACGCCCCCACAGTGAAGCCAGTCAGAACAACTTGCACAGCTGATCATGTGGGAAACAAAATGAAGCCTCAACAAATGTTCAAATGAAAATGTGTTAAAATGAACCACTTAATACTTGCAGATTTGTCACATTTAATTATAATTACACAACTCACAATAAATGCCTTTAATAAAAACTATTAGTGTGACTTTTGGATACAGATTATTCTTGTGATTTTTACTTTATTTTTACCTAGGAAGGTGTTGGAGATGAATTCGGAAACCTGATTCCCAGACCGACTCATCTCGGATAGGTGCGTCAGCTCCCGATTCAACATTCTCTTAAACTGCAGGAGAAAAGGGGAGGGGAGAGGGGGAGAGAGGAAAATGTCGTCACTTTCCAAATTGGGGGAAACCTGGCAAAAAATTATATTACAAGATATCTTGAAAATCCAACAGCCCCACGTTTAATTTAATCAGGTCAAGAATGCCATTCAATTACAGCCTACAATCAGTGGGGAACACTGTGTATTTTCCCCTCCATTTACACAGGAATTAATTATGATACAACCATTATTTGAGTAACCAGCAGGGGACCAGAAGCTTTTAATACCCCTTTTAAAGTCTCCACAGGAACCAATTTCAAGTTTTATTAAACACATTCACATTTAACAGGAATCTATCCGGCCAGTCGACTGCGTCAGTGTGGAGGAATTTTAATGCAGGTAAGAGGAAATTTTGCACAGATGTCCCTGACGTCCTTTTTCACATTTTCTCCATACATTTGGAACCATTAGAGACCAAGAAAATATGTGCAGTTGATGGTACGTGGAGACCCAGGCACTGCAGCAGCAGATGTTTATGACAGGTTGATGCATGCGCGTGCACACACACATACATACAAACAGAGATACAGCTCTGCAGAGGGCTCAAGATGGAGCCCGAGCTTCAAAACACCATTCTGTCTGAGCCCCATCTACCCAAAAAGATGGAAATGTTATCAGATCTGCCACCAAACATTAAAAATGAAACTCCACAAATATACCTGATGAGAATTTTTTCAGTAAGAGCAAATAACTAATATGATAACTAAGGAGCAAAGAGAGCTAGGACAATATGAGTGCGGTATCCCAGCGTGATACGTAGTTAAACACCACACACCTTGATGTAACCCCAAGACACCGACAGCAGGTAGTTGGCTTCAGGCATTTTGGACCCCGTTGTTTGGTTCCTACACAAAGCCAGAACTGTAATCCAATAGGGGGGAAAATTTACTGAAGTCAAGCAGGATTTTTTTGGCACCAAAAAAACAATCCTCTATCTTCTCCTCTTCTCGACAGCAAAGAGAGCAGCTTTATGATGGCTCGCTCTTCCTCTCAGCAGAAAAGGGCCAGTTCCAAGTCTCCATGCTTGCAGATGGAGGAAATAGATTGATAAGATGTTTGGAAAATCAGCAAGAAGATCCAGCTGTATGGGGCTAGAGCGGCAGCAGCAGCTGCTGGAGCCGTGAGTTGGGGACTCTCGGCGTACTGATGAATAATGGAGAGGAAGCAGGGAAGGGAGGAGGGGAAAAACACAGCGATGGAGACAGGAGGAGGAGGGAGAGAGGCAGCGATGTTCATCTGACTGGAGGGGGGGTTCCTCCGCTGGATTTGTCTCGCCTCGCTGCTCTCCCTTTAGCTCTTTCTCCCCCTCCTTTCCCAGCTTCTCTATCTTTCTGTGTTTTTTTCTCCCCTTTTCCATCTCTTTTTTCCCCTCTCACTATCTGCCAGCCATAGCAACACTCTTTTCGGAGCATATGATTTGACAGAAATAGGAAAAGGGGGAGCCCTAATTACAGCTTGTATGAAGTTTTGAAGCAGATATGAGTTCCAAGTTTTTTCCCCCCAAAATAATTTACATACTTTTCCATTTTCAGCCTTTCTAATCCCCTTTAAAGCCACTTATATCAAGTCATCCAGTGAAGGGGATTGTAATTAGGAAGTAAAAACAAACCCTCCTCCTTTACAGTGAAACAATGAGCCACGTTTTGAGGAATGTGAGCCTGTGTGAACTGTATTTTTAATCGCCATTATCTCCACTATCGCCCGCTCCTCTTCAACTCCCCTCTTCTCGAGTCCTCTGTTGTCTCCTGACAACCAAGTGTGGCAGCCATTGTATAGACCTCATAAGCCTGCTCATTATCTGCATCCCATAATAATATTGGATGCCAACAGGGTGTCTGTGGACGGCTATTTTTAACAAGCGGAGTGGGAAAGCTGGTCGGAGGAGGTGAGAAAATAAAAAAAAAAGAAAAAGAGCAGAGAGATGCCAGATAATTGCATCCGTCCCAGTTTGGGGACGGATGCGGCTTATGTGTTTGACTGTGAGAGGAGTGTGTGTGTGGGACCATAGAAACAGCATAAGAGAACAAGTACATCAATGCTTTTTTTACTCATTTAATAGAAAAAATGAGGGGGAGAAATGCAGGAGAGGCTTTCCCTTTTACTTCATGCGGTGAAGCTGCTGAGCTGTCACGAGGACACACCACACACATCGCATCCAGTGTGCCCCGTTCCCTCCCTCCGCCTCATCAATCCCTGGCTCTTTACCACTTATGTGTCAATTTTCCGGCAGTGATCAATCTCTCTGCCCGCCTTCCGGAAAGAATCAATGAGTTGTCCTTGGTGCAGGTGCTGCAATGTACAAGGCTGGAGCCACCTGACTGGAATCCACTCTTACATCAGTACCAGCGCTCCATTTCAAGGTGTGAATTTGCTTTTTTGTCAATTTCTGTCAAGACTATTATTTGTGGAGTCCCAGAGAGGAAGGCTGGGGCGGTTTGCTAAAGAGAAAATATGGCGTTTGTCACGTCAGAACCAATCAATTGGAAACTGTAAGCAGAGATTCATAGGAGCCTTTAGGTCCAACGTTGTTTGTTCGAACTGGGGAGCATGAGTGGGAGATCAAAGCTTTTCTGAGAGGATTCCAGATTATCTTCCCACTGAGGGAAAGGACCAGAAGAGAGTTGCAAGGAAAAGAAAAAAAACAGGAGGCAGCCCTTTATATAATAGCTCACTACATAATATATAAGAAAACCAGAAATAACAGCGGGGGGTGTCTCTCTACAATGTGTCAGAGAACTGGGCTTTGCCGGAGGCTGCAAACATGCATTAGTAGACACAAATGCATAAAACCTACCAGAGTTGCTGTTATTCACTTAAATATAGTTGATGCTTACATGTAACATGCAGATTTTACAGACGTACTCTAGAGTTAATTAAGAATAGCATCAGAATGGTAATTTCTTTTAGTATTACTTAATAAAATTAAACTCATTATGTAGATAGATTAGACACAAAGTGAAATGACAGCACATTAGTGGAAGGTTAAGTGGAAGAAAAAAGTAAGGACGTGGGGTTTTTTTTACTCGTGGTGAACATGAAACACAGCTTTGACGGGATTGGAAGCTCTCTGGGTGCAATTTCCGTCACAGTTCAACACGTCCTTTTATGACTGAGTTTAATATCCATGCATTTTAATCCCATGTTCCTCCCTGGTTTTTGTCCCTGCCTACAGTGGCTGGGTTGATTCAGCAGAGAGCTGCCATGACAGAGGCAGGGAAGGTGAATGGAGCCTGTGGCATTTTAGTTTGACCAGCACGGGAGGAATGAGTAAGGGGGGGACACGTAACGCTGAGCTCCTATATTTAGATGTGATTTCATCGGACAGCTCGCTGTGCAGGGCAGCCAGGCAGACAGGTAAGCCTGCACAGGGTCTCTCCTGACACGAGGCTGAGAGTGTCCACTCTGCTATAACAGGATGTTAGGGAAGGCCTGATGTGAGATTCTGAACCTCTGGGCACTCTGCCATATTCTCTGGTGTCTCATTGAAAGGACTTTACGAGTGATATTAAGGGAAATTTTGGCACTTTTAAATAGCTAAATGGCCCAATCTGTCCTAAACCATCACAATATTTCCTGTTTTGTTTAGCTATTTATTCCATTATTTGATGGAATTATTGATTACTACTATTTCAAATAATAATGAAAAATAAACAATGAAATCCAGAATGAATTGTGTATTCAGAGTCATTCTTTGTACATTGTTTACTTGTATCCTTTCCACCAGGCTGAAGTTGTACCCAACAGCCAC
This sequence comes from Xiphophorus hellerii, assembly GCF_003331165.1. Taxonomy (NCBI): domain Eukaryota; kingdom Metazoa; phylum Chordata; class Actinopteri; order Cyprinodontiformes; family Poeciliidae; genus Xiphophorus; species Xiphophorus hellerii. The sequence goes on from NC_045680.1 coordinate 3,853,586, forward strand.
TAGTGGGTGCCCTACACTACACTCATACTGCAGAGAGACCAAAAATTGAAAGTTTTGTAGAGCTTGCAAATTACTTAGTCAATAATCTTAATAAGCATCAAATGCTAATAGATTTTTAGAATTGAAAACTTTAAAGTTTGCTTTCACTTCACCTGAAATAAATGTTTCCCATGAATATTTACCTTTCTTTCCCCTATAGTGCATTTCCATGTTCTTGTTTGTCAAATTTTGCAAGACTTTGATTTTATTTCCACTTTGCTTGGCTATATGACGCAAGCTGGTAAAACTGGCACCAAAACTACTCAAAGTGACATAATTCTGTAAAGATCAGGGGAAGAGTCTTGCGTATGTGTTGTGCGTAAATTCGCTGGAGGTGCAAAAGAAATACTACCTCTCACTTCCTCTGACTCACAAAGCCATGCTATAGAGACTTAAAGACTTGGAGTGTATTCATACATATTCTGCCCCAGATTACGCAGTACAAAGCATAAAAAAAAACAAAAAAAAAACAAGTTACAAAATTGGACACGTTTTCACAAATTGCTGAAAACAGCTTTCAGGCTGGGTGCAAAATTTCGCTCAACCTGCAATATCTCACATATTAAATGTAAAACTCAAGATGTTTCTCCAATTAATTTATTTTCAAAGAAAAAAGTATTGAACACAGTGCAAAATTATCCACAGCGATTCTTCCTTCTAACCCAATATGACTCCTAGACGGGCTTTTTTGCCAACACACAAATTCGCTCTCTGTTGGGTTCGTTAAGATGTTTAGATATGTCATTTTTAATGTGCTTGAGTTAAATATAATTAATTTTATTAAGTATTTTCCTTATTAACTTGAACCCTTCTGACAACACAAAACCACGCCAAACAACAGAAACAAGCTCACAGTCTGTCTTCTACTCCATGTGCTGTTTTTTCATCAAACTGCTCAATTTATTTCAGTATTACCACTTTACAGATCATTTGTGAAACAACAAAAAAGACAAAGTCTAGTTTAAAAAGCAACCAACTTTGGTTTCTTTCAATTCCTTTCCAGTAAATACTAAGTTATTCCCATAAACAAAAAAGCGCGACAGGAAGGATTTCTGTCCATTCAGAATATCTTCACCAACACTTTAAGGATAAATAGATTTTCTTGAATGGTGAACAGAGATACAGATGCATCTTTTATCTAAAAAATATTTTTAAAATTTGATGAAGAAAATTGTAGATTGTAAGTGCAGAAGATTGAAAACAAAAATGTCATCAAACTTCAGCCATCATCTTCCACTGCTGTGGAATACATTTAAAGTTCTTCCAAGAAAACCACTTTGAACAGAAAAGGACTGGTAGCAATAACAAATGTTCAACAAAAAATGAAATAAAAAAACCTTCTGAAGCAGTTCTGGACTTAAAGTCCTCAAACAACCTTGAACAGCATGAAATTTAAGTAAACTCACCTTTTTCCAAAAACTTAGCTTCCCTAACTTCTTGTCTTTTCTGTCAAAGCAGCAGGCACCCATTATTGCTGAGCGCGGCGTGCAGACCTGAGCAGGGCGTCCGTCCGTTAATGTGTCTGTCTCGCTCTGACTACAGTATGAGTAAAAGGACTGAGTCCCGGCTGTTTGACTATGGGAAATGCCACAACTCTGGTGACTCACTTTGGGCTGCGAAGTCTGACTTGGCTTTACCTCACACCCCGTGTATGTGGAGCAATGACTGAATGTGTTTGAGAGTGTGTGTGGAAGAGAGCTCTGCCTCACACACACTCCCCCTTATAGGGCAAGGCCCGCCTCCAGTCTCTTTGTTCCTTTTCAGCCTGCTCATTCCCCAGCAGCTGGCGGTCACAGTTCTGATGTTTATGCTGTCAATATCTCTCTGATCAATCTGATCAACAGAAGGCTTGAATTTCCTAGTATAGGATGAAGCGAAGCACTTTTTTTTTTTTGTCTTCGTGGAAATTAAACTTGATGTAAACAGACCAACATCTTAGCACAGCAGGCTGATACCAGCAGCTTCACTGTTGGCTACACTCCGCCACATGATGCATTCAACACCACTAAATATCTGCAAGACAGCATAAAACCCCTCTGCTGATCCAAACATAAATCTGATTTGAAGAGTATAACTACACTTTCTGTGTTTCAGCTGTGAGCAAATGCACTCGCAAGCCACTTTGTTACAAACATCTAGTGACGCAGAGGTTGGATCCCTTTTCTCTTCAGAACTGCCCTATTCTTTATGGCAAACTTACAAACCCTCAACAAACCCTCACCAGGGCTTTTGGTTTGTTTTTAAAAGCATCCCACAGTGGCTGCAGATTTAACAGCTGCTGTTTCAAATCTCCTTTTCCACCACATCCCAAAAATGCTCAACTGAACTGAGATCTGTTGACTGTGGAGGACACTGGAATAGAGAAAACTCATTGTCATGTTAAAAGAATAAAAAACAAAACGTTTGAGATAACTTGAGATTCATAACACAGTGCATTATCCTTCTGGATGAAGTATCAAAAAATGGGTGCACTTCAATCATAACGATCAGCAACAATCCAAACCCCAACACATCTGTTACATAGTGACTAATGGTAGGTTAGAATTGTTTTCCCCATATCTGAACACATAAAGGCATTAAGCAGGTGAAGAGGTGTACCTAAAAATGGCCATAGATTTCCTTCTTTTTTTATTTACCTTTCTTGTCTTTGTTGGAGTGGCGTAAGCTTATTAGATAAACACGATGGAAAGAAATTAAGGAAATAACTGCCCACACACACAAAATGTGCAGATAAACATAAATTTAAAATAAAAAATCCAGACAAAGTTTTTCCTTAAAACTCTTCCAAGTGTGTCTAAGTAAATGTTTTGACCCTTTCTGCCACATTCATGGATTCATTGATTCATTTCATATGCATATCTCCTCTGGTTACATGCTCAACCAAGACAATTATGTGGAAATTCAGTCCACAACTTCTGCATTATAATAAAAAGGAACACACTCTAATTTTTAATTGTAGTAGCTATTTTTCAAAATAAGGGATTCAAACTCAAATTTGACTAAAAACGTCAATTCAGATTTTTTGAACTGTATGTCAAAGCAATTAAGGGAAAAGTCAAAGTACTGAAATTAATCATCACAAATTTGACAGTTTATGTATAAGAACACCAAGTGACTGAGTTTTAGTACAGAAATGTCTATTTTTGAGGTGAAGTAGCTGGACAACAGATGCAATGATGTCACTTTGTGTTAAGGAATTAGGAAGTTAAGCTTATGACTGCTTATTTAATCATACACTAAAAGATGAGTTAATCAGCTGAAAATAATTCTTAGTTGCATGCCTTTACATCAGATAACCAGTTATATAAAGGAATCTGAATAGCTGAAAGTGTGAATATGTAGTACTTCAAAGTTTTTTTCTTTACAAAACTACCTTTGAAACGGTTTTCTTAAGCTCTACTCTCACCCTCTTTGCATAACAGAGAGGGGTTTGCGGCCTTGACAGACGAAAACATCCCAGCACACAAACAGACCTCGTCTCATCTATGCCAGTGATGCAGAACAAAGAGGACAGTCACGTACTGAAAGCCCTCAGCAGCAGGAGCAGCCCCTGTGTCTCACCTTGGAGCTGCAGCCGTAACCTCTTACATTTCACTTCCCCCTCCTGACTCGTGTTTCATACGCTGCTGGAGCTTCAATTACAGTTTTTCCATCCGCAGCACAATAGATGCACAAGGGTCATATTTGCTGATTAGCCCATTCTTGTTAACAACAACAAAAAAAAAACCACAGGTTGAATGTGGCAACCCACATCAGAGAGGGGGCTCAACAGTTGTGTAATATTTTAGTTTATTATAAAAACAGGACTGAGACAGAGATAGCAGATCCGAGGGAGATTAAGCTGCAGTTAGTGCAGACGCACTGCACACATAAGCACGGCAGCACACGTAGACATAAAGTTTACATGCAGTTGATGAAAACATGCTTTCTGAAAAGCTTCTTTGGGTTACATGTAAGAACACGTAGACTCTCGCACCAAAGTCACAGAGATGAAAAAAGGTCACAACGCACAATGAGAACATTGTGACACCTGATATGCTTCACTGTGAACCAGAAATTTATCACAATGACTAATAATCATTTCAAGAGCCAGAAGACCCATAAACATTAAAGTACGAAGCATAAATAAATCACAACTCAACTGAGCATTGTTTTTAATGTGGGAGAGTGATTTCAAAACACACTTTTCTAACAAAAAGGTCCCTCTGAGCTCACTAAAACCAGTGAGCACTTGCATATGTGGATGATACGTTTTTGATGGCCCCATATTTAGATAAGATGCAATGACTGTCCAAAACTATTGTTAGATTAATATATAACAACATTTCTTTAGTAGAATATGCTGAACTGATCAGTGGTCTTTTGGATTGCTGCTAAAATGCAACGTCCCTGTTGAAAAAGAAATTCTTCATCTGGTTAAATAACCATTATTGCTGGCCACCTAGACTTTTTGTTGAAATAACCCTTTTACTATAAAGTTCATCTATGCAGCAAATTTTGTTCGAGGATTATCCAACAAGAGGAAACTCAGATTTAAAGGATGGACCAAGCCTGAAGAATAAGGGCGTAACAAAGCTCATACTTTGGCTAACACAGGTATCCAAGCAGGAAGCGAAATAAACTGGAAACTTCCTTTTTTACGATGTGTTTTGCTTCCTGTCCTGTCACTACAGATCCTCTGGTGATGTTTGATAATCATATTGGATCAATACGGCTCTGTCCTTCAGTCTATCTCAGTTTTTCCTCCATCCCAGATGTACAACTGCAGCTGTATTTTACCCTACTTTCTTATTCAGTCTTTCATTTCATAGAAACATGCTGACGTGTTTTCTGGCACAACAGGTTAACAATGTTGGTTAGAATTGAAGCAGAAATTACAATGTCAGCCTAAAGGCTGCAACACTTATTTTTTTTAATGAACATATACGTATATTTTTACACAAGCAGTTGTTTGCCACTGTGCCTACAAACAGGTAGTTTACTAGCTCATTATTCCTGAAGTTGCTCCTGATTTTTTTCTCCTTACTGGATAAATTGCAAAATAACTTTTTACATATTTGGTGAAATTCTTTTGCTATCTCTACATTTGTAATCTGTGTCTGTTGTTGTGTTTGGTAACTGGCCAAAAACTGCTTGGTGCTTCTTTTTTATCCAAGTTTGCTTAAATCTCAATGTTTATAACAAATTGTGAGCAAAACCTGAGGGGAAAATCAAACTAAAGCAAAAAGAAACAAAAAGAATATAAACTATAATGCAAGTGCTGATAAAAATAATTGAAATATGACAGGCTGCTTTACTAAACTTCTTTTAGCTCACTTAGTTATGTTGACTTAGGATTATGTTGGCAATACAAAGCATCTAATCTGTTTTCTTAGGGAGAAAGATTTTTAAAAATCCCACATATTTCTCAATTATTTCAAGACTTTGGAAATTTTCGAGCTCCTAAATCAATTCCAACAAGCTCAAATTGGTCAAGGCGCTATCATTTCACTATTATGTCAGATGAGATTAAATCATGGCAAACAACAGGCGTAATATCCTTTGGAATATACAGGTATTATTCAGTTCTGATGTACTGTTATCCAAAAATGTGGGGTTTTTTAGTGATTTAATCACTTGTTTATAGAGAGAACAGTCCAGCTGACATTCAGTTCTGGTTGTTAGTGCGGACAATGAAAGAAATAGGATAAACAACCACCACCAATAACTAGCCAAAAAAGTAAGATGGGACGTCTATTGTCGTCTGAAAAGAGCGGAGGAGATCCGGATGGAGACAGGAAGAGAGAGTCATTCTGCCCAGCGGTCAGCAAGGATCCCTCTCACACTCATACTCTTTGACACACACAAATGTTCTCTCTCTTCCTCCTGAGTTTATTGTGTTTGACCCACTGGGGGATCTCTCACATCCTGTTGTCCAGTTTTATGAGAAATAACAAGCTTTTCCTCTCAGCTTACGAGACAAATTGTTTTAAGATTTTGTTCTCACCTTAACTCTCATATCTGTTCTTTGACCTTAGCCAAGCAAGACAACAAATTAACAGGTCTCCAAAACAACTTGTACAGTAGGCTGTGATTAGATTTTGTTGTCCTGTTCATGACATTGATAAATAGCTGAGAAAAACAAAAATGGATTATATGTCTTGCTTTTTTACATCATAAAAAATCGGAAAATTCCCACCGAAGTGTTTTTGTTTGTTTTTATAGAGATTCCCCAGTGGCACACTGCACCGCAGAAGGCCATAATAACATTAATATGTCCACCAACAAAATAAAAACAAACTTGCATAAACAGTCTGTAAACAGCCTCAGAAACTAAACATTTATAGCACAAAGAGTAAACTAGCAATATCCCAATCAGCATTTTTTCCCTCTACAATTCTGATCCAAATCATATTAGAAAAGTCAGAGTCAAAAGCCACTGATTCGGAAAATTTTAAAACTCAGCATCTTTAAAGTGCAGTAAAATAATACACTACTACTAGTTTCCTCTGTCACAGCAAGAGAGGCTATAAACCTCTGACAGCTATTCACCCAAAAGCTCTGTAGCTTTATTGTTTGTTTCTGAAGAGAGATTGCACTAGTTCATCATATACTGTGCTATTTTTCTTTGAATTTCATTAAATGTATTGATTAGTGTTTTAGGTGTACTGCCTGTAGCTCTCGCCCACGCCAACAGGTGTCCACACACAGTGCAGAACAGGTGACACATACACCAGGTGCACCAGCCAATACAGTCTCTCTTTCACATAGGCACAGTAAAATCTAACATTGATCAATTGAAAGTAGAATTTGTTCAGCATTTTCACCTCCTGTCCACATTGAAACTAAGTTTATGGCTAAAAAAACTGAAATAACAAAATAGGAAGTTTATATTCAACGATACCATCACTCTGAACAAACCAACTCAAGTTTACAGTAGTGTGCTAGAAATGATCATCAACAGCTGCATATTTTTAATGGGTATTTTACATCTGCCTCAGTTTGAGCATTCACAGTAAACTTAAAATGCAAGATGAAAAAGTGATTGACTAAGAATAAACACCAAGTCACATATAACATAAACTGCACATTTCTATTTAAAAGGTTAGTCTAGAATTTTCTTAGTTCTAGACTAAGAAAATCTAGAACTTTGCATGGTACCATGAAAAGATACCATGAAAATGTATCTTTCAACTTTAATTAGATGTGCACAATATATTGTCATTGGATTATCAGTGTGTCCTCTGACTACTTTCACCAGGTGAGGTGGGTGAAGTGGGGGGGGATGGTATCATCACCTGCTGCTTTAGCATGCATATTGCAGAATTTTTGACTGGACTCCCCAAAGAGTGTGGACTTTTTCTTTTGTTTGTTTTTTGAACAGAGACTGTCCACTGTAGTTTTCCTGGATTTTAGATTGTTTGGAAAATCCCAGATTCATTAGATCATTAATATAAATCTAAAACACACCCACACATATGAATATAAGTTATGATTCTTAAACAATAGCCAAGCAGTGACCTTAGAATAAAATATTTCTAAAACCCTTTGCTTGGAACATTACCAGTTTAAGCTGCTGCAGAATTTGATTAGAAGAAATCATGATGATAAGAAATCTGAATATTATTCAATAAGTTTTTAAATTTTCCACTGGTTCTAATGACGTTTTTTTTTCTTTCCCTTTACAGTAAATTGGTTCATGCAAAGATAAATTTTGCTTCATAAATATTTAAACATTCTCTATTAACTTCCTTACTTTCGAAAGGAGGATGAAGAAATTACCAGTACTTCCCATCCACTATCAATGACACAACAACCAACACAGTTGGAGTGGCACTGCAAAATTATTTAGTAAGATCTAAGTGTGAATTTACAGGTATGACAAACTAATTGTTATTGGAATAAAACCTAAAATAGAAGTACTCTAAATATGTAATTTGCACTTTGTTTTGGGGCTATTATCTTGAAAATGTTAAGGTTTTGTTTTGACAAGTCTGGTTCAGATCCACAGTGAGACAAGTGGCTTCCTCTTACATGTTTTTTTATTTTTATTTTTTATGGTAGCATAACTTTGTCTCTAAAAGTTAGGTTAATTATGCAGAAATTGTTTTTTTCTACAGCCATCAAAGCTGAGAGTACTACAACAGTTTTTTAAAATATTGCTGAGTAAATGCAGCAAGGTGCTTTCTACAATATTATTTGATTTCTAGTAAATAAAGGAACTTAATTTACTGACTTTAAATGTCAATATCAAATACCATTACAAATCTGAGTATAAAGGTTATGAGGTTGCTTATATAAAAAAACAGGAACTGAACCTTAGTGCACATCACACTGAATCAATGATGTGGAGGAACCAGCGGACAGTGAAAACAAGTTTTACAGGAAACATGGGCTAAGAGTCACAGCCGAGGTAATAACAGTTGTGTAACCAACTTTGTAGAAATGTGGACAAATGAAAAAAATTTATCAAGCTTTGTGTTGATTTAGGAAATAATTGGCTGATAAGAAACGTATGTATGCAGGCAGCTTTATAAGCCAGTCAGTAAACACTGCAGCGCCCCCTGTGGAGCCAATGCTCTCCTTTTCAGCATGCTGGACAAGTTTTGACCTGGGAGAAAACTTCTGACCTTGCTTGGGAGATGCATTAAAACTTTGGATTGGATTGGTTATACTCTTTGCTCTAAGCAGTCTAAAAGTTAACCATTCCTTACAGGTTTGGAGCAACAAGTGTTTCATTTTGTTTAAATATGATAAAACATTCTGTTTTGCACTCTTCAGAAAATTCTTCAAAGAAAAAATGAGAAATGTGGTCTCCCCTACCTTATTGGAGGCCATGTCGCTGACAGACCGGTACGTCTGGATGGTCTCCAGCTGGTCAAGACACCAGTCCAACTCCTCCATTGTCTCCATGGCCAGCTTCTGGTACGCCTCATCTGTCAGACACCCGGTACACAGAGACACACTGTCAGAACAGACGGCGTACATGGAGCCCGAATGTTGCCCACCCGGTGCACGGCTCTGCTGCGGCTGCTGTGGAAGAGGGTGAAACTTTAGCTGTGCCACCCGGGTGCAGTGCTCCTTCATCATGAGGAGGTGCAGCCGTGGCGAGCTGCTGGAACTCGCAGCTGTTGATAGAGCAGAGGAAAGCTGCAACCCCGACCTCGCTCCGTCTGCCTCGGTGCGTATGCATGTCACACATTCAACCCCCCTCCTTTTCCAAATCTGCGATCCTCAGCCGATTTGCATAATGTCGCCCCCCACCACCACACACACAGCTCCAGGAAACCAGATACTCCCCACCTTTTTCCATTGCCACACACAGACACACTCTACCCCAACTCACAGGAAGGCAACACATCCAGTAGCACTTCTTTTGCAAGTATTTTTTCATTAATTTATTATTTTTCTTCTGACTATAGGGCTCTGAAAAAGCATCACCCCAAAACAGACTCATTTTTCAAATTTCTGTTTTAAACACATTTTAAAATCTGGCAAAGATACAAGTTAACATAAAAGTTATTCTCAAATTCAATTAAATTAGAAAAAAAATCTATCCAAACCATCCTGGCCTTATGTAAAAAAGTCCTCTAACCCATTTTTTGAGTTTTAACGGCAACAGGTGCCATCAAATATTTGCAACAACTGCCATTTTACATCCCCGTGGGAGAAATTTGAACCAGTCGTTTTTGCAGGATTGTTTTAATACAACCACATTGAAGACATTGAGAATGAACAGTCTTTTTAAAGGTATACCCTTCCTCCTCTGTTTTTGAGCCATTCTCTTGCTCGTGTCCTTTGGCTCTTTGTCCTACAACATAGGTTTGATCAAGCTTAGGGTTATAAACTGCTGGGAGGACATTCTACTCTAAAACTTTCTGCATCACTTAAAGCAAGTTGCAGAGTTTCTGAAAAAACAAAACAGCCCCGGACCAACATTTCTTACACTATCTGCAGGGATCTACCCTACAGAAAATGTTGCTGTGAAAATATGAAAGCAAAGTTGCTTGAAAGCGTGCAAACAAGACGGTGAAAGTCGAACCACAGACAAGACACAAATCTTGATTAAATCTGCAGAAATTAAATGCAGCAGGAAACTTCACTTTCTAGCTTCATCTCAACCACATTTAGTTGAAACATGTTTGGTTGAAACACTTTGAAGAGACCTGAAATATTCACATTCTTTGGGATTTTTGATCATCAATGCCACAAAGTGTATTGATTATTTAAGTAGTTGTCAGTCATTGTTCTACTACATTGTTAAATTGAAATTCACTTTCTTTAGGTGTCATATTGGCATGGGCCTTTATGTGAGATTTTGGTGACATAACCTTGAGAAAAATGTATCACAATATCATAGTATAACACAGAAATTTAAAAGAAAAAACATTAACATTGTTTAATTAGTTTTAGTTTAGACAAAATAGTACTTTTTACTGCTGCTAAAACAACAAAGATTTTTGGAAGTTAAGTTGTAATTCTTATCATGTACTGATTGTGTGGTTTTAGGATTTGTCTTTGTTGTATGCAATATTTTTTTGGACTCTTTCAGTTAGCTGACTAGCTTGCAGCAACACGTTGGGGAGGGAGAGCACCAAGTTACTCTATGCCCCTTACAGCCAGAGAAAATTCTTGGACGTTTTGGTATTTATTAAAAGAATTTGAATTGTATGAGCCTTGTGATAAAAAAAATGGTAGCCATTTTGACACCATAACTTTACAACCAGTCCCTGCTCATTTCGTTAGTATGCAACAGTGTTTTTACATTCCAAGCCAACATGTTAAAGAGAATGATTTTATAAACCTGTGGTATAACAATAAGCTGAAGAACTACAAAAGTAGACTTAGAAATGAAAATAAAAATAATGCATGCAATAGAAATTAATGTTATTATTTCAATCCTTTCTCTTATAACTATACAGCTATAAATCAAATCTGGAGAGGGTGTTTTGGAAAGCAAAGAGAGTTTGCTGGTTGGGTTCAAGGAACACACACACACTTGCATCCGACGCCCCAGCGCTGTTTACACTCTGGGTCTCCTAGCTGCAGAGCACAACATGGCAACCGGGTTGGACTGCGGCGACCTTAGCGCAGCCGCGTAGAATCTGTCCCCTGCTCTGATCTCTCTGCCATCAAAGACGCGAGCCTGTTTGCTCTCCCAAACACGAGAGGCACCTGGCACTCTGCCAGCTGGCCTCTCTCGTTCTGATCAGGGGATTGAGAAAAGGAGAGGCAGTTTGTGTATGTGTGCATGTGTTTACTTTCACACCACCAGCGCCCGATGTTCAAATGGTTTACACCTATCTGAGATTTTGCTTTCCAGTATTTCCAGTGTCTTTGAGGTGGTTTATTTTTCAAAGATCATGGGATCTTTTGATTTATAAAAGGCAAGACTCCCTTTTTTGCTTTTCTATTTTATATCTAGCAAAAACTTTAAATTAGCTCTATCAGTGTAACTTACATAATTTGTAAGTAGTTTTGAAAGTGTGGCTAGCTGGTTAACAAACTCAGTGTTTTGTCACAGCTTTAAGTTAAAGCTATGAGAACAAAAACAGAGATACACACAACATTTTCTGAAAATCTCAAAATGGGCAGAAAGTTACAGTCATTTTAATATGAATAGCTGTAATCTACAAATACAGAAAATATTCAGATTATGAGAAAAGGCATCCATAATAATATCCAACTAAAATTACAACATAGGCAAAGTATAGCTTACCAACTCTTTTCAATTTTAAAACACCCAAAATGTGAAAATGCACAATATTACAAGATGTAATTCTTTCTACATGATTATTAAAGAATACATATCAGCTGTGCTAAACCTAACATTTGAAAAAAAGCTCTGATTTATTCCAATGTGTTGGATTCTTTAGTCATTTATTTGATAGAATTATAAAGGTGCCTTAAGAAGCCTTTCTGTTGTCAGCAATAATTTATTTATATCTAGAGGTGATGTCTAGAGGTGTGGAAGTCAGAACAGTTGCTGTTACACAGCTTTAAACTTTAACAAGACTTCACAAATATTTACCTGTCAGTGGCATTGTTTATTAGCGTTTAGCATTACAAATGGCAAACAGCCTCCATGTGTATTCCTTGTAGAATAAGTAGACCCTTATCTTAACCAAAACACAACCAATATTTAATAATGCAGCTGACATTGAAAAACAGAACAAGAAGGATAAGATGGAGCATCTTTGCTGTGATATGTTCAGCTTCCTGTTACCAGCTGAAGTTGTCTTTTCAAGACATTTTGTGATTAATTTAACCCTCCTGTTATGTTCCGGGTCAAATTGACCCGTTTTAAAATTTACAAATTAAAAAAAAAAAAATAGAAGCATTATTTTTGCATGAAACGTTTTCTATTTGTCTTAATAGGTGCACTCTAGACATAAGTTGAAAATTTATTCATTTTACACATTTGTACCAAACCCTAGGTCTACTTTTTACATCGATACTGTTTGGGTCAATTTGACCCGGCAGTCAGGTTAAAGTGCAAAAAAAGATTTTAAAATGTCCAATTCTATATGTTTCCTTGCAGTTATGAACCATATTTCACCACACACACACTCACACACACACACACACGCAACCACACACACACAAGCCCACTTTCTCACTATTCTCTTTACTTCACTAGGAAACTGCGAGAAAGCAGGTGTTCACACAACCTTTGACGGGAATCTTTTCTGTTCCTGTGGACAAATTCCACCCACTCTGAGTGACACTCAGCAGAAGTGGAGAAAAACATAAATACTCTCTGCATGACTCATTTATCTTGATTTTAATCAGCGGGTCAATTTGACCCAGAACAGTATGTGTGTCTCAAGTTCAATTATAAAGATCACCCTTTGGTAAAAAAAAAAAAGTATAATATAAAATAATTTACCAAAGGTCAACTTCAAGGAAATTATTGTTTTTTTGTGTCTAGGTTTTTTTCAGTGGACATTAAAAATCTAAATTCCATTTTTTATGTCCAAATGAGTAAATGAGCAGGTTGTCGTCATTGACCCTTAATTTCTGAGAAATAATAAAACATCATTGCACAAATATTGATTGAAATGGTTAGTATTGGAGTTAATAATCAGATACAAAAATGTTTTGGAGGAATTTTTTGGTTTCTGACACTATTGCATGATTAAACACTCCCTGGGTCAAATTGACCCACGAACATTTTTGCTGTACCCTAGAAACGAACATAACAGGAGGGTTAATTTAATTTCTACTTTTCTCCTCCCTCTGCACTACAATACGGCGAAGTTGAAATGTACTGAGATGTGAAGTCATACAGCCAAAAGAAATACAAAGACCTGTTGACTGAAACTGTTCCAAACATATTTTAATCCTCAAAGAGGAGAAACTCTAAGAATGTTATTTTAAACAAACACCATGTAGAAGAAGGTCTGTGGTGTCTCAATGTTTGTAAAAACACATAGTAACTGGTGAATTTTAGACAATTATTCATTTACATTTTGCAATCAGATGCACTGAATGAAATCATGTCCAAGTGATGAACACATACGAAGGCATGCGAGTAGCGGAGGGGATTTCCACAGCCTCCAGCCAACACAAGGACCTTTCTGATCAGCACTCAGACCTACAGTGAGTGTCCCACTGGGGCAGACAGGAAACCCACACACAAACACATGTACAGTCGACACACACACACTTCTACATCTGCTGAAAGGTCTAATTACTGTGTTCACAGACACAGACATGTACTTTCCAGCTGAGAGAGGCAGAGCTAATAAACTGAAGAGACAGGGAGGGAGGATAACGAGGGATATGAGGTCAGCGCGCTTTGTTTCAGTTTCCCTTTGTTTCACCGACTGGATAAAATTACACAAAATACCCACAAAAACACCTCTGTGCTCATTTTACTTACAATCAGTAGCCTACATTCAGGTTAGTGGAAGATTACTTTGAAATAAAATGAAGTACTAAAAACACCTATTGTTTAATGAAAATGAAATGAGTGCCAACATAATCCTTAATATAGTAAATTAACTGCATCTACTGTGTCTCACAAGTTGCAATTCCTCTAGATGTGTTTAATGTACAATATATACTTTCTCTTTCATATTTGGAAGTATTTCACCTCATTCAATGTGGGTTTTACCTTTTCAACAGATCGATTGCAAATCACTAGCGGTCTGAACCATTGATATGAGGAAGGATGAATTCATGTTGACAGATTATGTTCATATCAAATTCTGATCTGACCACCTAAATGTGGAATGAAATTGAGACCGATTGGCGACACTTTTCCAATTTGTAATTGTTCAACTTTGGTGCAACTTTTAGCCTCCGTTTCATTTTCTTAGCAGATGGAATGGTCAATGGTGTGGTCTGCTGCTGCTATTACACATATACTTCAAAATTTGACATGTCAGGTGGTGTTTCACACAGCCTAGTTGTATTGAGTTATTATTTGAACTGCTCTTGCTCTTGTACTACCCTGAAACCAGTCTGCTCATTCTCCTCTGACATCATCTTGTCCACAAAACTGCAGCTCACTCGATATTATCTCGTTTTCAGACCATTCTCTGTAAACCTCAGAGTTGAAAAACACATTACAGTTTCTGAAATATTCACACAAGCCTGCCTGACAATAGTAACCATGTCACATTTAAAGCCCCTTGCTTTCTTAGTCTTGTACTCAGCAAGTCAAGATGCCCAGATGCAGTAATTTTCTACCAAGTGATTGAGTAATTCACTATATGTGGTAATTTACATGAATACATTAAAAAATGGCTTATGAGAGTGTTTGTAACATGTTATGTAGCCCTACTGGTGTCCACTTTAAATTGTTATGTGTGAGTATGTGACCAGGGTTACAGCTTCTGATTCAGGAAGGACTAAAGGGCAATTCTACCTTATTTTTCACAACCTTGAGCATCTTCTCCAGTTTGAAAACAGCAAGACTTACACTTTTTGAACCCAAACTAGATTATTCTACACTAATAGCAGAATATCTAAAACCAAGTTTGTGATTTACAAAACTTTTAGTGGAAACTACACTACTGTAGCCTGGGCTTGGAGAGTAAAGCTTGTAGTAAAGCTTGGCCAAGTTCAAGTGTAGTTCAGAGAGGGAAAAAACCAGTAATATAGCCCTCTATCGAATGCTCACAAATTAAATAAAGGTTGTATATAAACTAGTCCCATTACTTTAAAACTAGAGCAGAGTAAGATGCTCAAGGTAGTGAAATATTAGGTGGATTTACCCTTTTGTCTCCAAATTATACGCTACAATCAGAAACACGTCTTAAGCTTTGTGAGCATATGTACGTAATTGTTTGTAAATTGTGTTGCGTTGTGACTGACCCTATCTCTTGCCCATTTACTCTTGGACATAGCCACCAACCTTTCTTCAACCCATAATAAATAAAGTAAGTATGTACAGTGGATGTTTTTTTTTATTATTTATGGCTATGGGAGACATTATTACTGCTACATGTGAATGTAGATCCAAAACATTATTCAAGGAGAAGACTTCAGACTCACACATTATTGTAAACGTGACACAAATGCATGTCACCTTACCCTTGAGAGGCAGTTTAGTGCCTTCATCACCTACCATTACATCCTGCTTGTGATGTCACAGTCAATACAGAGCATAGAGGACCTGGAGTCAAAATCTATAATTTGGTTCGATAGTTTATTATAAGCAGAGAAGGCCTACAGACACATGCAAGCAGACACATTTATAAACCGAGAAGGTATAAACAGGGGGAAGCATCTTAATCTGTATTCCCATATTCAGTTTAATTACTGAACAAACATGTGTCAATTGTGTTTTTTTTTTTTTTTTTTTTAGTTACATGCAACATTTCGGGTGAACCGTTGTCACCCTTACACAGAAATTATAACTTTTGACCTGCTGGTAAGTGGCAGCAACGCCAGAAAAAGGTGTTACAAACAGAAAAACCGCCAATGTGGTTGCACAACACTTACTAACAAAGGTCAGAATCTGTGAGGGGAAGCAGAAGGCTGTTGTTCTTGACAATGTGACTTCACCTGTTCAGTTTTCACACGTTTTAGAGAATTGTCAGAAATAATTTTGGAAAGCGTGGGCAGGAGTGATGCGTATTGTGTTTTTTACATGACCTGACATGACATGACTGTCAAATATTCAATTAGACAGAATATTTATGCAAAGCTAGTTCTGAAGCAACAAAATGACATCACTGGTCTGCGTTTTGTTAACATTCATTTATCTGATCTACAAAGACTTGGAGTCATGTGTCATTAGATGGCATCAAGAGTATGTTGTTTTGTGGTTGTGACTGAAAAACAGAAGGGAGGGAAATAATGACTCCACATGCGGTTGCAATGGAGAAAAGGGATTCTGATAATAGCTTGTAATGACTAAATTTATTGTTCTGGGATGTAGTGCTGGTACATGCTGGTGGCTCTTTAATGTGGTGACCCTGCAGAAGCAGCACTGCAAAACACGCAATAAGAGCACACAACTTTTTTTTTTTTGTAAAAAAACATCCTTGCATATTTGATTTAGTCTAAAGGCTACCAGCTTATTATCTTTAACAATGATTCTAACTAGTTCTGTTGAAAAAAACTGTCAGATTTAGCCAGACTGAATCTATATATTCTGCTAGTTTTTTCTTACCCAATTTCTCTGGGCGAGCTTTTTTTCATGTCTGCCAGGAACAATAAATCCCCCAATTCCTAGTATTCTTCTAATTTGTTCATTCTCAGCAAACAACAGACACAGAAAACAGAGATTGAATTAAATTGACTTGACAAGAAGTGTATTTTCTATGAGCTCATGGCAGGAAATGTTCAGAGTTGTTTGCAGCAAAGACTGTGACGTGCCTGCTGTAGCAAAAGGGGAGCATTCGGTTCAAGTTTGACTTGGTAAAATATCAGACATCCTGTTTCACATGTGTGTGATTTTGAGTCTCACTTGTACCTCCTCTTCTTACGTTTACACTGACATAAAGCGGACAACCAAACATCTAAGAAAAAGCAGAGATCACAGCTTAAAAAAAAAAAAAACTTTCTTGTCCTTACATTTCTTAGGGTATGTTTCAAAATGAAAGAAACACTGACGACAATGGGTCTAAAGAGAGAGGTTACTGATAATAGATGTCTTTCCAAAAACCATTAAATTTAATTCCAGGGTTGTCAAGTGTTTTGATTTGAGTGTGTTAAGTGATCACCCCCTCCCCCTCTAATGCTGATATTTTCATATTCTGCATCTGAAGATGTAGGTTCAAAGAAACCACTTATTATATATGTTCTTTTTTTATAGAAACATAGATTTAAAATGAAATGAGCTTTGTAATACTAAAAAATGAAATCAGAATCCTAAATGGTTCCTCTCAGGGCTAGATATGCACCAGTCAGTCTTTTACTGACTTATTTTTATTTAGCTGACATTAAACATCTGCTGCTGCCAGGTTACAAGCTCCAAAATTGGAGTTGGAAAAGTTAACATGCAAAATACACAATAGGTATACACATTGTGGGATGGGTGTCAGGGTTACTGTATATGGAAAATAAGGGTTGATGCTCTGCTCCAGCCTTCTCCTTTTCAACATTATAAAATCATTAGATTAATCAAATACTTTCCCATCACAGTGAATACTTGTAAGAAACATTCTCATTGATTTAATGACTTTGATAGGTACACAACATCAGCAAACACAGACAGGGATTAGACACATTTGTGATGTAAATGTGACAATCACAGTGTGATCAGTGAATATTGTTCAGAGACAGTCTGGCAGCACAGAGTCTGAAGGTTCTCTGAGGTTTAAGGCAAGATTCTCAGGGTGTTACATGCAGTTCTTGCAGCTATCTGGATGGTCATCGTGTTCTGATGTAAAAGAGAGAACAAATCAGTTTTGGCTCTTCATCTCTTTCTCTCTGATAACACAGACGTCAGCGAGGTTCTCCGACCTATCAACAACTACCCAGTAGACCTGGTGAGTGTTACGCTGTCCTTGAGCTGTCTCCCCCCCACTATCTTCATTCCCCTGCATATCATTTCCTTTCACTCAGCTTTATGGTTTTTTTTTTTACTTTAATTTCCAACACTTGGACAGATAAAACACACACACAAGCAAGCAAGCTACCAGAGCAAGCTTTGTTGGTGTTATCTGGTTAACCCTGTTAGCTGGAGCCAAAGCAATGAGTGAACTGAGTGGCTTTGAATTTTCTCTTAAACTTCTTCTTACAATAGTAAATTTCATAGTAATAAAAACACAAATTGCCCTAATAATTGTTGTCTCTAGCTCAGCTGATCTTAAGAGAAGCATATTATTGTCCAAAACACTTTTACTTCTAGTTTTGCTAGAAGCAGCTGCAACTGAGGTCTCATGTAAATGGTAAAATTTGTACATTTATGTAACACTTTTATAGTCATACTGACCACTCAAAGTGCTTTACACTAGAACCAGTCGCACTGTGTACGACCTTCAAACACAGATACACAAATCGCTAGGCAACTTGGTGCCTGCCTTGCCTGGAGGCACATTGACATGTTGCAAGAGAAGGCTGGAATAAATACCACAACTTTCAGATTGTAAGACAACTTCTGTGCCCTCAGCCAAATTCACTGCATCTGAATCATAACCATGAGTGTGTGATTCAGATGCAACTATTGGTAAATGTTGTCCTTTTTGCAGCTCATTTCTCTATTTTATTTTATTTTTTTGCCATTTCACTCCAATGTACTTTCATTTCCTACCAGGAAAGAAAACATTTTGCATCCATGTCACCTAGTGACACTATTAGAACAGCCTAACAACTGGTATAGTTATCAGGATCAGAAATGTTGAACTGATAAAGAGAACTTGTTGGTAAAGGAAAACAGTTTTGGATCGAGAAGCAATAACAGCTAAGACATGAGAGACTTTCAGCTAATCACCATCAAAACTATTTAGATATAATGAAAGCTACAATTGGACTAAAAGTAAAACAGATGAATGTCTCTAACAGCCAGTCATTGTATGCTATTGGCACTGTTAAATAAGGCTAATGATGAGTATTCATTTCTGCCAAATTGAAAATTCTGACAAAATGGAAATTAAAGAAAAAACATGTTTTCAAAATATTCAAGTAAATTACTATTTATTATCATCTATAACCTAAATATTCAAGTACCTGAATATTATCTTTGCTGAAAAAAGTAAAAGAAAATAGATAAACTGATTACAATTCTGCTGATTAGTTAAATCATGATTTGGCTTTTTTTGGTTCCATTTTATTGTTGACTTGATTTTGCAAAAGGATGCTTTTCGTGCTCTTGCACAAAGAGAACAGAGTAATGGTGGTGTTTTTTTTGTGACAGGGCATGTGTTAGAGGGGGGAAAAGCTCCACAAATACCCAAACAAAAGAGCCTGTCTGTGAAGCAGAGCGCGTTTGAATCCATCTGCACAGGGCTGAGCAGGCCTGCTGGCAGGGGAATACTTCAGGGAAGGGCAGCCGTCTACTTTATGACTGTGCTGACGTCAATGGCATAATTCAAATACTTGCAGAGTGCAGGCTTCCAGCTTTCTAAACCTGCTCTCTCTTTCTGTGGCGGGGTGCAGTCAAAACCAGGCATGGAGTTGGACACAAAAACAAATTAGGAAAATAACTGGCATGGAGTTCAAGTAGGGCTTGTTTACTTTTATCAATCACCCTGGAGTAAATATTTTTGTTTATTGGAGTCATATCAGAACTAAATAGCACCAATAAACATATTGTTGGTTTTATCGGCCTTCAGCTTTCATAACACAGATTGACATACCTTTCAATTTTAAGCTTACATGCTTTCAGTCCATAAATAAATGAAAACAGCTTTAATAAAATAAAATCTAAAGAGCAAGCACTGCATGGATACAAATAGCTTGGATAGCAAAACGGGAAGAGGAAACTTACTTTATAAACAATTAAACCCTTTTCTACGAAGACATTTTCCCTCTTACTAAAAGAAGGAAGTGAGCCCCATTAATGTGAAGTGGTGAGTTGGAAACACAACACTAACAACTTAATGTAACAATACTCTGAGGTATAGGGGATATGCTTACAAGTACTAGTTCTTCTATGTGTAAATTGACTTTTTAACAATGCCTATAAAATGCTAAGCATTCACAGCCCTTGAGCTTCTTTACATTTTCTTATTTTAAAAGCACAATCTTTACTGGATTCTGTTGGTTTTTCTATGGTTTTGTGGTACCTTGCATTGGTCACAATGCACATAATTGTGAAGTGGAAAAAAGAAAACAGAAAGGTTCAACAAAAAAATTATTTTTAAATCAAAATGTGGCGTGCATTTGTATTCTGTTCCCTCCCCTATCATGCACATAAACATTGTGATAGGTGTGTTCATCTATCAAAACAAATCCCATTTATTATTTGTGGCTGCAAGAATATCTGAACAGGTTCAACGAGTATAAGCACTGATACTTTATTGGTTCCTTTCTATTTTAGTAACTTTGATGATGTAGTTTACTAAAATGTTCAGTTGAATGGCACAGGAAATAAAAAAAAATTCCTTAATATTACTTAGTGAGTTAAAATGAGTAACAAAATGAATTGGCTTCATATGAAAATAAAGAAACTTGATAAATTCAAGACAGATTTAAAACAATTCTGGTTCTTGTTGCCAAATGTCAAACTTGTATTGTTTTCTTCTGATAAGAAAGATATGTTTTTGAGCTTATCTGTAATTATGTTGTTTAAGAAAAGGATGGTGTAACTGGAAAAAGCCAGGGATGACTGACAGACAGACAGATTTTAAAAGATACTTTCAAAAACTCAAGCAATCAATGATCTCTGCAGTCAGAAATGATCTAATTTACAGCATATTTCCAAATCAGATAATTATCAGTGTTAAGCAAGACAGTAAACCCAAACAATTTCAAAAAATATCAAAGTGAATCCTTGATTCTAAAAGGTAACTTTACATCACAGTTTTGGAGTGTTTCATAGTTGTTAAGTTCTTTTATATTCTGCCCGTTGTCTTGCAAAAAGTCAGTGGCTCGTATATTTTGCACTCCTAGACAAAGGCAGGTTGTTAACCACTCCGAGATCTGGTTTAAAGAAAGAAAACTTCTGGTAAAAGATTATGTGGTCTTTGTAAATTGCTTTTGGCATTGGGGTTAGTCAGTTCTTCTGAGAAGATGCAGAGATATTGCCATGTTTTCTGTTTACAGAGCCTTTTGAAGAACAAAATCTAAAGTAAAATCAAACTGTCCTTATGGCCTGTGGGTCTACAAGCACACAGTCACACACACAAATAGGTGAAGGGATTCTTTTGCCACAGCTGATCTGTGAATCTCCCTTGGCTAGGAGATGCAGGAATATGTGCCAGCAGGCATGAAGAGCTTTGCATTGGGTAAGTACTTGGCATGGCAGTTTGTTTATGACACTGACGAGTGTAGTGTGTCATTTCAGTACTCTTATTTCAGTAAAAACTGGATCTCAGAATAACCATACTAGATCTAACTTGATCATTTACAAGTCAATCAAACATTTTCTATGTGGTCCAATGTAATGGAAACAAGACACAAACTGTTCAGAAATGGCTTCAGTGATGAACTGTGGTGACTGTCTGCAGCATTTTGACGGCAGGAATTACATAATCAGTCTGCAGAGCAGACAGAAGAGTTAATAAAATACAAAAGGCAACAAATCTGTCGAGTAGGATCTGGCATTCAATCATTACAAGTCAGATTTAATTGCTAAGGTGAAGAAAATATCCCACTTAGAGAAGTAACACTTTGACAGCTAACACAAATCTGAAAAAAAAAAAAACCAAGAGTGAAGTTAGCATGACTAAAGGCATATTAACCGATCAATAAAACCACTATTGACATTTAGTTAATTGTAAAAGTCCACTTTAAGCACTTCAGCAGCAGCTTAGAGCCAGAGGCCAGCTGAGCAGAACAAGGCTCAGTATGGACAGATATAGTTCTAGTGCAGATTTGGCCTTTGGTTTCAAATAAGATGATTTTTAAAAAGCTAGCTGAATGGGTGGCAAATTTATTTAAAACATTTGTGTGTTTTCTATAGAAAATCTTACATTTTGGCATTGACTAAAAATGGATTCCAACTCTGTGGGGAAAAGGTTTAATTTTATTGGCAACTGAAATTAGAGCTGATAACATGAATACTGTAATGGAAAGCAATTTAAAGCATGTCCTCAGAGAATCACATCTATATAATGCTGTCTCCAAATTACAAATGAACAAGTAAAAGGAAGGAACATTTTTGTAACATGTGTAGCCTGAATATATTGCAATCAGCCACTAGAAAGAAAATAAGAAACAGAGGCATGGGGCCAGTTATAAAAGAAAACAGGACCATTTCCAAACTCAAAAAATAAGCCAATTTGAGATTCCAGCAACTGATTATTATGTAAGTATTCAAGTTGTTCAGAGAACCACGAAATGACTTATAAATTAGAAGTCATAGAAACAAAGAAAACCACTTTAGTAATGGTGTTAGATTGTCTTTCTAACACGTTACAATAATAAGCTCAGTTCTTACGCAACAAGTTTCCAGTGTAAGAATGGAGTCTATTTAAAAATCTACTGCATGTCTGAGGATTTTTTGCTGTAGCCAACTCATCAATCACATACCACATAGAAAAAAACAAAGAAAAAATTTCCAAGAATAAAAGAAAAGGACTGGAAATTGCTTAGTTTCCAAAAAGTTCAATAACATCTACAAATAAGAGTTCAGCTATATTAACAAAGATAAGCTATCAGCTTTTCTTAAAAAAATGCACAAAATCATGCATGGATGAATGTAATCAATCATGCCTCTAGTTAAATCTTGGCATATTTTTGATAAGATTTGACTTTTGTTGGTGTTGGAAAAGGAGTAGCACGTAATTCGGCACAAACAATTCATATCAATTTGAATCAAAAATAAATTTTTACAAGTGGAAATTAAATTCTGTTGTAACTCAGTATGTTTTTCATAGTTGAAGAAACCTGGCTGACATGTACAACAACAGAATCTGTAAGTTATTGTCTAGAGGAACTTAAGTTAAAAGACAAAAATAATGCAGATTAGCTGAAGGTTCATAATACAGAAATATGAATTTCCCCATGACTTCACCTAAGCGTCATGCTCAGAAATGTTTTAAAGGTTTCATGTGAAAAGCTGAAGTTTGGGTTCAACTCATTAGTTATAACTCATAATTATCAAATTAACACAAGAAAACAAAAATATTTTAATGCTAAATTTTTAATATTTGAGTTTCATATTTTGAAAATTGATGAATGAAAACATTTAGATTATATTATTTATTGATATGCCTTTGAGTAAAACAGATTAAAGCAGCTCAACCACAAATAAAAATGTAGAGGAATATTTAATGCTTAACAAAAAACACAAAATAGTTTACAAAGTGTGCCTTTATTATTGCAAAGTTTTTTTTTTGAAGCTTTGGTTTCAGCATTCTTTTTAATTTGACTCTTTTCTGCTGACAGTTTTAAATGTTTCATTTTATCCATGTTTGTTCATAGAGAAACATAAAATAAGAACGCCACAAAATGTACACCACTTCACTTACAGTAACTTGCATATAAAAACAATTTAAAATGATGAAGTCTAAATTCATTTTTTCAAATAATTCTGTTGAATGGGGGGTGTGAGGAAATCAGGTTTGGTCTCCACAACAATTAAAAACAAGCTGTTTTATTTTCTCTAACATATCAGTGTTATGTAGGGAGTAAGCTGATTTATATCATAGTGACTTATGCTTTCACACACACATGCTTGTTGTAACCTGTATGATATAGAACCTATGTTGCAGGTGACGTCACCTTGTCTCCAAGTCGCATCACATAAACAACAAGCAGATCTGAGGAGAGCAGGAGAACAGGCGGTTTTTGGTGGAAAGTTGTGAAATTCGTCACTTCAGCCCTGAAAACAAACACGCACCTCTACCCACATCTGTCACAAAGTGTACACACACTTATGTCAGACTCGCACATACAGCACGATCTCAGATGTATTCCTGGCTTCTCCTGATGATGCAAGGTGTTGTCGAGGCAGCCAATAAAAACACAGACCTGTGGACTGGAGTACATTGCTGGAGGTGAATGTGCCTGAGTTGTATACATGCGACACCGCAAAGTAGCGAGTCAGTGCTACCGGACAGGAACAGTCAATGAGACAGACTTGATTACTGGAATGATTAAACAGTGAGCTGCAGTTCCCGGTCATACTGTAAATGCTGTTTATGTTGCCGTGATGTGACACATAGCAGTGAAAATCATTGGTATGTTTAGATATGCAGTCTGGTTGCTCTTAATTATTACAAATTATTACTCGAGTCGAGCAAATCTCAATCTCGTTGTAATCTGTTGATGACAATGACAAATAAATCTTATCTTATCAAAGCATCTATTTAATTTTAATTTGTTCTACTTTTTTGCCCACCCACAAGTGCTGCAGACCCCTACAAGTAAAAGCTAATGGACAAATAAAAATGGGTGGTTGCTATTCTGTTCTTTATGAAGATGCATTTTGAATGATGACCCTTTTGACTAAGGAACCCCACTTACTTTTATCATTTCAGACTATATATTATGATAGTTCTCCTGTTTTATGGCTTATAGACTTCAAACCCTGGATTTGCAGATCAATTTTGGTTTTTCAAACTAAAAACTGCTTCAGGTTCAGACTCTACAGAGTTTTTTAAGCTATTCCCTCAACTTCAAACAAAATAGCATATGGAAATGTAACAATCACGGAAAGCTAAGACACTGCCTCTACAGTTGTTAGATCATCTATCAAAAATCTTGATTTTTTTTTTTTCATTTGAAAAATACTTTTCATTCGTACTTCACATGTATCAACATGATGAAATGTAAAAAGAAAAAAAAAACATTAAAAAGCATAACTTTAGACCAAGATTATTGATCTTCTTAAGACTAACCCTAAGTTTTCATGTGAACTTCAATGAAACTAATTAATCTATTGTGTAGTGGGGACTTATAAAAAAAGAAGAGACATCAATGTCACAATATGATCCAGTTTCAATAAACACAACTCACAGCAGGCCACAAAGGTCATGACCTTTGTGCATCTAAAGCACATGACAGATATAATACCATATTTATGTAGTCATGAATATTTTGAGAATCCGTGACTTGTAGTGTATTTCAAGTGTTTGTAAGTGATCTTGGAAACTAATACTTATAATGTGTCCTCCTTATTGCATACAAGAGACTAAATGGTATGTGTAAACAGTAACACAGTCAACTGTGACCCAATACATTAAAACCACAAGCTGGGCCCACCAAGCCTTCTACTTTGGCCTCTCTGGCGATAGCAGCAGTCACATGCGCTAAAATGAGAGCTTAGCTGTGTTTATCATCTCATGTGAAGGATGCCATGAATTATACAACAATGACGCGATTTACTGATGACACAAAGTAAAAATATGTATTAAATATTATGCAACAGTTACTTTCCGTTAAGAAATAAATCAAGTTTGTAAGGGAATCTTGCTTGGTCTGACAACCTCCCTCATCTCTTCCATTTCAAAGAGAAGTGGTGGGAACTTGCAACAGAAGAATAAAGTGTCCATCAATTAGTGGCAATAGATGATACAGTTTAATTAACTGCAGATGAAAGGCAGTAATATGAAAAGTCTTCAAGCATAAGTAAGATGTGTAATTTTTTCCCTTTTATGTCAAAGTATTTTATAAGATATACATGGAACAGAAGTAGCTTGATTAAGATCCTTTATTTTCATTTTTCTGATAAAATGTATTGAATGATAAACTTTAGAATAAAGTTTATTTGACTTTTTTTCATCTGTTTATATTTGCATTGGGTTATTTTAATTGCACACTAATGCAAATTCCTTTTAATACCATATTTTTTAAAGGCACAGGCTTCTGTATTTATTTATTTTTGGTAGTTTGAGCATTATTTTGCTCTCTGTTTCAGGTATTTCTGTATGAGGCATGATATATTTCTATCCTCATTGGTATTAACCAATGATAATTATTAATATTGGCTTAGGTTTAACATGTTGCAATTGGTCCAATAAGTAAAACTGGAGTGATATTTACAAGCGATCTTTATTTCCATCTTGTTGTTGCCTGTCTTTGTGTTTCAGGAAGGATAGTGGAGAGGGTTGGTGATGTTGGTAATGTATTTTTTATTTTTTTTACGGCTGGGAAGGGCAGAAACAGGAAGAACCTCAGAAATGATTTTACTTTACTGTAGACAAAAAAAAAGCAGCCTGGCATCATTTTGCATGCTGTTATTCAATACTGAAGCAAAGAGAAACTTTGAAAAAAATGAATACAAAAGCGACAGACATGAAAATGAGCCCATGTTCAACCTTTTACATCTGTCCTGCTCACCCAACATTTAATAATTATTATATTTTGTTTCCTTAATGTAATCCTTAACTTTCAAAACTTGTGATTAATTTGCAATGAATCTTGATTGATGTGCTAAGAGAGTGTATGCTAAATCACACTCGCTTGTGGTTTAACGCAAATAAATACTTTATTCGATTGATAGCACTAGTGTAAATGATACAACTGTCAAACAATTATATTTAAAGTCACACAAACAGCAACAAAGGGACAATTGCTCACAATTATCAATTTTTTTCTATATTTTTTATTATGGTTTAAGCTTGTAAAAATTTTTTACATGTGTAAAGCCATGAAAAATAAAAAAATATACTGATCGTGAAAGTTGGTGGGGGGAAAAAAACTGAAGCTGGACCACAAATGACTAACTTGGGACAATTGCACATAGTAAAGCCTGGTCAGCTGCTGTTTTATTAGGGCAGAGTGCAGACGCATTCTGGGGACATGTCTTTGAAAGAATCATTGTTCTGAATCACAACTACAATATCAAACTGGAAAATTAAACAACAGGTCTCCGGTAGGTCATAAACATGCTTTGTAGAGATGGTGTGAGAATGAGAGACAAACATTCAACCAACAGCTGAAGAGAGTAAAACACGACCGCTGGACAATCACCCATGAAGAAACAGGGTGTTTATAATGAGCTTGACACTGCCCTCTTTCCAAGCGAGACTCAGTGTTCAGGCACAATTAAACTGATTAACCCCAACCCTTTTAATTAAACCAGAAAAAAAAAGTGAAAATATGTTTGTTGATGAGGAAACATTAATCACCGATTATGGAGGTCATGAGCACCATAAACATTCAGATCACACAAAAGGATTCATCTTTTGTTTTGGGACACCTGTGTTGACAACACAAGAGTATTCCATTTAAAGCTTTCTACATTTCTTTCAAGTCTTGCTGCACTCTCAACAGTGGGGGCCTGCTTTTCACTGGAATGCTTCTTCACTGAAAACAACTGATCCACAGTTGAGATTTTTCAGAGAAGCGTGGATAATGTTTTGAGAAAGACAAGCCGCTACTGGCAAAACAGGTCAGATTATCAAAGGAGCTTTTTTTTCTGTATGTTTGGACAGTTAACGTGGAATACAAATGCTCAATTCACATCCTGACTAATAAGAGACAGAATTAACTGATAATATATCTGAGAAAATGAATTTTAGGAATTTACCAAATAATCTTACATCGGCACAAAATAGTTTATTGAGGAGCAAGAATGGAGAATAATCCAGTAGTCCCTTTGTATGCTCAAAACTAATTTTAATAAAATAAACTTTTCACTTGGTATGAGATGAGTTAGTGTTTTACTAAGCTGTTTTTTGCCCTTCAGTCAACAAGGTTTGATAAAGACCTTTGCCATTATGTTATTTTTGATAAAAACATTACACAAAAAATTGCAGAAAAAAAAATCAAAAATAAGCAGCTCTTTAGTTATTCTTAATACTAAAAAATATGTTAATATGTTGGTGATGGACATGTCAGAGAGCCAGTATGATGTTTAATAACCTACACATTCCAGTATTAAGCAAACGCTAGTCATCAATTTCTTTTTTCCAAAATAGAGAGCATTACATGTCTTTTCCAAGAACAGACTCTTCTTACAGATTGAGTGAGCAAAACTAGCTCCTCTTCAAACTGCAGGACACCTTGCACAATCCAGCATCACATACTGTATAACACTTAAAGCTTAAGAGGTTTGAGTAAAGTCTGAAGTGTTTACCCAGGTATGAAAGTCACTGATTTGGTCAACAGCCGGCACATTTTGTTCTGAACTTTTTGTGCTGCTTTGCTAAACTGACAGTAAGTAATAAAACAATAAAAGCTTGAAAAGAAAAGTGACTGGCTAAGTGCACATCTTTATCCCCTTTCAGAATGGAATGAGGCCTTATCTGAACATTTGGTCTTTATAATTGTTCTCTAAACACTGGAGCAATTTGTGAGGACTTATATCAGGACTTTTAACTGTTACATCTTATAAATAACTTGACAGACGTTTTTTCTGTCTGGGCTGAAACTTGCATAACAAACCAATGAAAGTTTGACCAAAAAAAAGCAGTGGTTTCAGAGGCTTCAAAAGAACTTAGACCAATAACTTCTTTGCAAAAAGGAAGTAAAACCTACAGCTAAAACAATTTCACTGACTTTCTCTTTAAAGGTAAAATACGTGCCAAGAGAGTAGCTGGGGCAACGGATCAAGCAATTCCTTGATAAAAAGTGAAAAATAAAAACCTACCAAAAATATTCTTGTCATTATCAAAGCCTATTAAACCCTGTTGAGTTTAAAATACCGACTCTGATACATGAAAGCGAGGCAGATTGATGCTTAAAATGAAAGTCCTGCCCTGCTGCCAACTGGCAGTATAAGATATTGACATAAAATTATGTCATGATATTTTGTCCCATTTTTCAGATTCATGAAACACTAATCATAGATAATGTTTTTAGACATTGCTGTAAACATTCAGCAGGTTATCTCTGATGAGTGATGTGCTGTTTCCAGTGGTCAGAATAACATCAGATCATTGATTTACAACCACCGTTCTGTACAGTCTTAGTTGCAGAGAAATATCGGTTTATCATTAAAGAAACAAGAACATTAGTATTGTTCAAAGTAGTTTGATTTTAATTGCAATCATTTGCAAGTAATTGCAATTAAAAGTCCATCAAAGGCCCATCAAAGTATGTATTGTAGAACTCTGCAGGTAATGTAAACAACCATTTTGGTGTATTTTTATTCAAAAACTTTCTATTAATTTCTTTTAAAAATGTAAAAACCATGAGCTAACTAATAGTTTACTTTGTTTTACATACCAGCCTATGCTAAGCTTACATGTGGAATTTATTTTAAAATGTCTGGGAGACATATTTAAACATGCAGAATGTTGAAGAACAGCATGTTTATTATGTTTCATTTGTTGGTGTAACTGTTTCAGCATGTTATGTATTTGCAGATGGAGGGTCTCGGCAATGCAGAGCTCCAGATGTATTGTTTACATTCAGAGCTTTCTGAAAGCTAATTTAATATTTAATAATTAAAAAAACATCTTCCAATGACAAGCTCATAGAAATTTGGGCAGCATGGTCAAGGTCAAACATTTTAGGAGACAGTCTTAAGTATCCTTAATGCCCGCAACTTACTTAACAACAAAGACCAGTTGTGTAAATCCAGGTTTAAGACCTGCCTGTGAACTAGCCAGCAGCAGTGAATGAATAGTGAATGGGGTAATAAAGGACTGTTTTCATGCTGAGTTTTGTGACGCAGGTCAGTCCCTGTCTGGTCTTTGTCTCCCTGTCACACCAAAGGAACTCATTTGTCCTCAGAGAAAGATGGATGAACTGCTGTTGAAAAAGCTCCCAGGGGAGGCTGATTGTTTATGTGCATTTCTGCGTGTGTGCATGCGTGTGTGTGTATGTATGTGAGGAAGTCACTATCATCTCAGTGGCCCGTTTCCTCATTGGTATCATAGTCCAGCCCAGCTTGTACTTCCTTCTATGGACAGAAAGGTGTCTGTATGGGACACTCACGGAAGAGTCAAAGACTTGATTTGCATGCACGTTTGTGTAATATCATCTGCAGATGCATGCATTCTTCTACATCAATTTATCCCAAATGTATGGAAAATGTGGCTCCACATACAAGATTTGAAATTTAGAAGTTGTAGAATGGTTTAATCAGTGTATGGCATTTTTTTCCCCACTATGAACCTTATTGACAAGCCCTGACACAAGTAAACAAGATTATTTAACCTGTTTTTGAATTCGGTCACTTATCCATGGATTAACATTGAGGCTGACATCCAAGTAGCAATCGTTTTTAACACATTGTTGCTGTTTTCAATGCCTTGTTGCTGAAATGTGCTGTACAAATAAAATTTGATTGATTGATTGATTTTATGCAAAATATCAACTGAAAATATGCAACTGCTATTTATTTATTCATTTTTATTTATTTTTAAGTGTGAAAATATGTCTATTTTAATGCGTACTTTAATCATAATAAAATCTTCTGTTATACCTAAATTCAACCTAGCCTCTCAAACTTCAAAGAAGTTTTATGCCATTTCTCACTTTATTTAACAGTGTTTGAGAAGCTAACGACAGTCCAAAATACACGTGTGCTTAAATTGACCTGTGTAATGATTGGCGTGGGCTCATTTCTCTTATGAGTTATAGTAAGGTTTGCAAAGGTAATGTTTCAAAACCGTTTAGATTTTCTGCCATAACATTTCTGCAGTTTAATGTATTTTTAACCATGTGTAGCATGTTTGCTAAGGAGCAGCTTTCCAGAGGGGATAGGCTGTTTAAGCTCTGTACTATCATATTATACTGTTGCACAGTTGGGGTTTTTTTATAGATACCTTAGCATATATTAAAGTCATTTACTGAAAAATGTGTTGTGGTTTTAGTGAAATCGTGCTTTTAAAAATTTCAATTCATTGTTAAGATGGACTGTTACAAAGAACATAAGATAGTCGTTGATGTTGTTGTTAATTTTATTGCCGAGTGCTTTTACACGGACGTGCCGTTCGGTTAAACTGTAAATAAAGTAAGAAAAAACAAAACATCAATACTTAGTATTGCAGAATTCAATCAACACAAACTTACACATAGATTTATTAGCTAGGCTTGACTAACCAGTTATAAGGCAGTTTATTCTTAGAACACTTCGTCATATAATAAACATCGGCATTCAACTATCACAGTGCAGCAAACACAGCTAGCATTGGGCTAATTAGCACTAGCAAACTCAGCAAGCTCACGCTTAGAACAGATAACAAAAAACTCATCTCCCCACAGCTTACAGCATTAATAACTCACCACGTTGGGCAACACTCATGAACGCCAGTAGGATATGATTTTATTGTAGCTTCAGCTTGTTAGCTTCAGCTAACGGCAGTCTCGGTGCATTACTGGCCTGCCGTAAGTTTCTTCTCTTGTTTCACCTCCCCTCCACTACCAATGCAAAACAACTACAGAGCCCCCTAGCGGAATGGGAGGAGTGAATCCAACAATGGACTATGAAAAAAATTATCCTGTCGTGATGTGTTGTTTGGTGGGGACTCAAATGCAGACAGGCTGAAGCAATAGATGATAAATGATCAAATGAAAATATCAATAAAACAAGAACTTAGAAAAACTACCAGGACGACACAAAGAGCAGGAAGACATGGGAACCGTGTGGATGGAGTTAAACGGGAGAAACCAGCAGAGAATGAATGAAAGGTGGTTAAAAATTGAGAGAGTGAATACTGGAACAATGGACTGGGGAAGATTATAAACAGGTTGCAGTTATGTGAGGAGAGAGCAGAAGGCAGGCTGAGGAAGAGAGAGTATGGCACAAGGGAGTGAGGAAAAGTAAACAAAACGGTGAACTGGGAAAACAAATCTGACCACAACAATTAATGATGCACACAAAAAGATGAATGGAGAAAATCTAAGTATAAGAGCAAGTAATGACTGAACTAAAATAAAGGAGAAGCAAAGCTAATCTCATAAAAACTAAGAACAACTAAGAAAGCACAGGTACGAACAATACTAAAAATCCAGGATAAAAACAAAAACAACGTCCTGGCAAACATAATTTTCACAATATTAACATAGAACATAGATAGAACTAGAAGATACCTGTATGGACCAATGGATATACACCACACAAACCATCTAGTAAACATACTGACAAGCAGGGATGTCTTCAACATGTGTGCTTCACCTTGTGAGAAGGCCACAAATTAAGATGGTAGAAGGATCTCTCTCACTGTCAGGCAAACATGGAGGATTAATCTTGTCAACTGATGTAAGTACGTGTCTAAGGAATGGTTGCAGTAAATCAGAGTGGAAATGTAATCTGAGATATCACACCCTCTCCTGTCAGCTGTCTAAACAGTTCCCTTATGAGAAAACCAACCATCTCATGATGATATAAGTTGCATATTGAAAGCTTTAACCTCTTTACACTGCCTGGCAACATGGCAGGCCTGCCCGAATATCTTTTTATTAAAAAAGAAAAAAAGTATTTCAACTAATAAAACAGTAACTTTGGCAAAATAGAATGAGGTTGCTGCTCTCTTGTATAATGTAATGTGATATAGCAGTAACTGACGGGAAGTAGTAAAAAGGCTTAGGATCATGAGACACCCTGACTCAGAAATACCGAGACCTTTAAGCTGCTTACAAACAGGGAAACAGGGCCAGGAGTATGGATTTCTCAGTACTGGGACACCTGGATAACACAGGCGAGAGACAAGGAGACACTATAGATGTGGAGCATGCCGCTGCCATGGCAACAGCCTACGTGGTGTACGTGCAGAGCAGTTTGTGAGCTGAGAAATGGAAAGAGATGTTTGTGCATAACGTATCTATTACATGTAAACATGCTTACACCGTCACACTGCCTCCCTATCGAACAGATGCATATATAGACACCCGACCTTGAAACTTTACAGGCATTACATCACCGACACAAATGGCTGTGGCACAGCAGCGTTGTTTCTGAAGTGTAAACTCAAAAACCTAAATTAGAGTGCAGAAATTTGATGCCTATGCTCCTCCATTAGCTACAAGTGTGTGCATTAAATCTAAATCTTTGCCTTTCTGGTTTTATTCTTGACCAACAACTTGTCAAAACTTTGCTGAATGATACAGCCAACAAATCTGATTTAGTGTTACCTTCATTCTCACTATGGTATAGAACTGTGCTACTGTGATGAGCGCACAGTGGTGGTGGAGGAGTACAAATACTTCAGCGTTCACCTGGAAAGAGACTGAACTGTAGACACAACAGTGAAGCTTTCTACAAGAAAGGACAGAACAGACAGTAGTTTTTCAGGAGGATTGGGTCCTTCAGTGTTCGCAGCAAAATGCTGAACATCTTCAATAAATCTGTCATGGAGAAAGCAATTTCTTCTGACGTCATCAGAACCAGTGACTTTAAAATCCTGTAGCTTGTTCTTGGAGTATGGGACACTTACCAACTATAAACAAAGTTATCATTGATATATTAGCACAAATCATTTAACAATTTACAAATAATTTTATTCTTATCTAACCATTCTGGCAGAACTAGAAGATACAGAGCCGCAAACCACCTTTACAACTGGGGACAATTTATGTTTCTGAATTTGACCTAATGTGGTTTGGTCAAGGAAATTGACAACAGAAGCATTATTGTTGTCTTGTCCGGCCACTGTGTCCAACGTCACGGAAATGTCATCAATAACCATTATTAGGATTAGCATACACTGAGCAAAAAGGCACTGATGTGAGGTAACTGATATGGAAATGCAATGGACATGGACGCCAGAGATGAAAAACAAAGACTTAAATTGACAATATTATACTCAAGCTTATTTTGTGTCACCTGAAAGAATTATTGCTTCATATAATTTTAAAGATTACAAGAAAGTCTGGCTCAATAGAAGCAAAACATAAATAAAAATGTGGACTGACTCAAGGCTTTTTTGCACTGCACCATATTTGTGAGAAGATTGTAAATAATATATGTTTATCTTTACATTTTGACCTCATATCTTGGAATCGGTGTACTTGCGAGAAAGCCTGTTAAAAAGCATGCACACAGGTAGGACTTTTCTTTAGTTAGAGTTTATCTGGGTATAGAATAGAATAGAATAGAATAGAATAGAAGTACTTTATTCATCCCAGCAGGGAAATTACTTCACAGTTACAGCATAGAGACAAGACACAAGAACAACTACCACTGAGTAGTAGTTGTCTATAAATTGTAAAAATATGAAATGCTGTTAATATAAAAAGCAACTTAAGAGCAGTCCTTGCAAAGATTAAAAAAAAAATAGTATATAATAGTATAATATAGTATATGTTCTGCTGGCTGTTTAATCACAAAACCGTCAACTAAAGTAAACAAATATTGACTTATGACTACATTATGATGTAAAAAGCTTTTTCTTGTGTCCTCTGCATCGTATCTTCTGCAGCACCTTTTAGTCAACTTTTCCTCCTTTCCTAAGATGACTTATCTCTGGTGTCCCTCCCAGCAGAGCTCTCCTTCTTTCATCCCTCCTGCTGTACTGGCTCTCCCTCCTGATCTCTGTGACCTCAGCAGTACATTCCTGCACGCACTGGGTCACTGCTTGGTGAAGGGAGTTGAGGGCTGTCTAAGGCTCCTTTGAAACAACGTTTATAAAGAGACTCGTGTTGTTCATCATTCATTCTGCTAACAGAAAAGAGCTTACATGAAAGATCTAACATTTTCCAAAACACTTGACTTATTTTGGCAAAAACATGTTTTCTTTAATCCTACTGAACTGCCAAATCTGTTTTCTTACACTTACACACTCTTACAGTTTAAAGTTGAGGGTCGTTGCAGTTTTAATCAGATTCTATAGAGGCATAGCTTGCATAACTGTCAATAAAACCAAGCCATTTATCTTCCAACTTAAATGAGAAGTACAAGTTATGTTCAGATTTACCAACACACCTGCTGTTCAGATTCTTTTAAGGAAGATTTGAAAAATCAATATTCTTAACAAAAGGAGACAATTATTTACTTTCCAGTTTTGAACGAGAAAAGGTTTTTCAAATGTCTCCTTGGCTGTGCAAAGGTGAGAAGCCAGCTTGTTTTTTTTTTTAAATGTATATATAATTTCCTGTCCTTTGCAACAAACTTGTTCATTTTGTTTGTCCTTTTTTAAGTGAATGTTTTCTGGTTGAATCCCTTCAGTGTATTTACATGAAAGTATTTGATAAAACATGTAGGCTTTATGTATATAGATTTAGTTATACTGCACTGCTTATTAGATATTTCTCTGTAAAAATTGTTGAAGACCATGTCATATTTCCCTTCTACTTTGCAATTTTGCAATTCTTTGTCTTAATCCATCCCATAATATCCCATAATATCCAAATAAACTACCATTTGTGGTTGCATTCTAACAAACATGGTATGAACAGTTTTGCAAGAAAATTCATGGAGACAAAAAAGAACTAGTTTCTCTTTCAGCTAAAACTGGCAAAACATTTAAAAAAATCTATTGGAAACCTTTAGACTACTCCAGGCTTCAACTAAAACACAATTTCTTTCCGTTATTACAATGAAAATGACATGCCTGCATACCTATGTCAGAATGCATCTAATTGTGAAATTAAAGAACTATTTGGTTTATCTTAAAAATTATGGAACAGAGGAACAGTCTCTTTTTACAAAAATGCACCAAGTGGAGGTTGGCAGTTTTAGTTTCAGTTAAAGGGCAATGACAAAGGAGAAAAACAAAAAAAAAAAAGCCATTTATATTGTTTGCCACCCAAAGACATTATTGCAAGAAAAATATTTTTTTCAATAAAAATGCATCAAAATTTTTAAGTGTTTTTGAAACTGACGATAAATGAGAGCGAGCTCGGTGGTTGATTTCTGACTGTTTCATCTGCATTTATTTATTTTTACTAGGCCAGTTTCTGTTACTGTCAACCACTTGATGTGTTTCACACAAATGTGTTAATTTGGCTCTTGCTTGTTTCTCCACCAAGAGCATGTGATGCCAGCATTCTTTGATCCATAATCTTTTTTTATTCCTTTTGTAATTAAAATTTGCCAAGTTTTGATTTTAATTCTGATTCTTGGGATCCCTTCAGCAGATTTAAATACAACATTTCTTAGGCTATGGCACAAGATATCCTTAGTGACTCAACACCTTTCAAACTTGATCATATTTATTATGACCAGATGACCAAACAACAAGGACGGCTTCCTTTTGGGATGATGCCATTAGGGCCAGCTGGGTTTATATGAAAACATCTACACAATGGAAGGACACAATGGAATGAAAAAAAAGTCAACTCTTTGACCCCTTTCCACATCACCAGTCAGCCAAATGCACAAACACACAGACGTACAAGATGTGGATGTGACAAAGGTCTGGTGAGTTCAATGGGCCTTTACATCACATGTATCCTGGATGATCACATTTCATCACATTGGTCAACATGGCCAGGAAGTCAGGTCATACCTTGGTGGGAGTCTCACAGCTAAATGCTGCAGGAATTGACAGAATATTTCCTGCCTCTGTTGCTGTGACGACCAAACAGCTGCTTTGGGACTGTGACGGTCTGTTATGCAGAAATGTTTAGAATGTGTGTGAGCAGACCTTACTAACCTGTTTATGACTGTGATGAGATGATGGCAATAATTTTTATTATTATCATCACTAACCATTTAGTAAAGAGTTATGCTCTGCAAAAACTGATGTAAATATTGTTAAAAATGTCCAGATCTAAAAAATGTTTCCTTCACAAAAAAGCCTGACATCCGTCAGACAGCCCTTATACAACATCTACTTTCACAATCTATGTACTGATAATCTGTGGCATTTCTGCCTTTATCTTCTGAGAAAAAAGTGCTGTCGTTTTCCTACCCAACTCAACAGTACACCACAGCTGATGAGAAAGTCGACGACTATAACTGAGGGATGATCATTTTTGCTGATAAAGTATTGAACGTGGCATGACAACATTGGAGTGTACAGTGTGCTCTGAGCTTTTATACTGAAACTTTAGCACACAATGTACTGGAAAACAATGCATTCTCTGGGTTTTTCCACTCAAAACAAATTGAATAGAAATATTAGAAGTGGAAGTTGATCCATTGTTGCTCCAGGTTGTATAAGTTCCCCTTAACTCATACATTTAACTGATTAGGCAATGCAGCCTGCACCCATTGAAATTATGTAACATCAGATAAAATAAGAAAAAAGTTTACTGTCGGTATTCAATAAAATACTGACAGTAAATAACATATAAATTTATTTTATAGTAAATAAATTTACTGACTGACAAAATATCAGTCAGTAAATACAAAATTGACTGATACAATACTGACAATACCACTGTCAGCAACAGGTGGGAGACGGGTCAGTATTTTATAGTAAATAAAATACCGACAGGGGTCAACTGCAATCAATGTACTGTACATAAAGCCAATTCAAAACAAATGTCTCAACTCACTCACTGGTAAACTGTTAACAGCAATGTGTAGAAACCTTTCAACAAATGCATTTTTACCGCATGATCCAACAATGAAAATCTGCACAGTGTTCTTTGGGCAGATTGTTTTAAAAATCTCCTTTACAAGCTCCCCACTGTGAATAGTGGTGAGGTAAAAATTAAGAACTTTTATTTTGGTGCATATATCATGTTATATAGCAGTTTGTCAGTCTGTGCAGTGTGTGGAGACAGACAATAGGCCTTTGTCTTTTTGCATCCTATTTTTCCCCACATACACACTTGGTCTTTGCATGGTTTCCACCGGGTTCCGTCAAGCTACAACAACTGAGAGGCAGCAAAACAGGAACAATCCGATATTCTCTTCCTGCCTCATATTTACTTTTCTAGCAACTCCCGAATCAAAGAGAAGCGAAACAAAAAGATGAATGAAAACAAGAAGAAGCAAAAACACAAGCTGGAATAAATAAGAGACGAGAGGACAGAGGCAGAGAGGAAGAACTGGGTAGTGGGGAGTGGAAAGGAGGGGAGGGGTTGATGTGTGGGGGGTCTTTATTGTAACTTTGTGTGTTTTATGTGACTGTGGACTGCCTTCAGTGAGGATGTGGTCTCAGATCATGAGAGCTGAATGAAATCAAGCTGAGAGGAAATTGTGTGAATGTGGCTCGGGGAAGGGGGGTTATATAAGCTATAGCACAATCCCAATGCATTGTATCTATTTGTAAAAAACAAACAAACAAAAAAACTTGTGTTCCCTCCATCCATCCATTTTCTTTACACCCTTATCTCTAGTGGGGTCAGGAGGGGTGAAGGTGCCTATCTCCAACAAGACATTTCGGGCGAGAGGCGGGGTTCACCCTGGACAGGTCACCACTCTGTCACAGGGCAAAAATTTGTGTTTTGAAATACAAAGATATGCTCACAATTTAACTTCTCCAAATCATAAAAATGCATGAAACTAGATCTAAACTATTGAAATTCCTTGTATTTCTTCTATAATCTTATAACATAAATATCAAACTGCCTTCTTTTAGCCAGCTTACATTATTCAAAATATCTTTGTTATGACAACTTGACATTAACCTAGACGAAAATGTATTGGTTATGACAACTTGACAGCAGTTGTTAGCGTAACAAAGCCATCTTCAGTCTGGGTTTTTGCACCTCACCTTTTGTTTCCAGTTATGATCAAGGTAGTAATATATTTAAAAATATGAAAACATATAAAAAAACAAAAAAAAAAAAGCCAGTGAATGCATCTCATAATTGCAGCAAAATAGGTCACATTTTACAACATGGAGCTGTATGAGGCACACTTCTTTGCACACACAAACACGCGCACACGCCCGCACACGCACACCCAAACTCTTGTAGTCAAACTCATGAGCACCTGATGAGCTGCGGTTCTGAAGAAGGAAGTGAAAGCTCAGTCCATCTGCTTTAACAGGAAGTCAACAGAAGCCACATACAGGCGTGCTGACGTCAATTAGAACCACAGGAACACCTCCCCATAACACACACACACTCATGCACACCCCTCACATTACTCATAAATGATGCATATATGCCTTGACAGACTCAATAATATCAGATCTCACCTCGCTCCACAACCCCAAAAGTATGCGAGGCAACTTTTAAACTGTTTAAAACAATGAAATGCTCACAGGGCCATTTAACACTAAAATGAAGAGTAATTTACACCAATATATTCATCATCCAAAGTGAGTGATAAGATTCAAACTTTACAAACCGGAGTCATCTGAAAACTGGTCACATCAATATTTAAGTTTAATGAAAATTTTTTAAATTGACATAAGTTAAATTTAACTTCTGTCTCTAATTTGGTCCAAATAGAGACTTAAATTAAATGATGCATGTTACAGAAGCTAGGGTAAAGGAAAGATGTATGAAAACAGTACTAACCTTTACTGAACTCCCCAACTCTGTAGTTTCACTTGTCCTATGTTTTCGTCACATTTGACCCGAGTGGGTTTCTTTTAAAACATGGCATTTGATGGTTAAAATGCTCACTGTTCTCAGTTTCGTTGTGAATCGTCTCACTCTTTAAAAATCAACATGTTAGTTGTTCTTGTTCTGACCTGACAGTGCAAAACATGAAGGGCCAATAGGTGTGAAGCAAAAGACGTCAGGAGGCATTGCTCTATGTC
This sequence comes from Xiphophorus hellerii, assembly GCF_003331165.1. NCBI lineage: Eukaryota > Metazoa > Chordata > Actinopteri > Cyprinodontiformes > Poeciliidae > Xiphophorus > Xiphophorus hellerii. The sequence continues at coordinate 3,893,110 of NC_045680.1, forward strand.
AACAGTGACCTATCTCATTACTATTTTTTTAAAATATTTCTTTAAATTAAAATTTCCATATTTTGGTAACATAAGGTGCATAATTATTTAGTGTTAATGATGATTTGACAAACATCAAAACAATATCCTGACAGTAAAAATATATATACTTTTAAATGTATTCTGCTTGGTGTATGGATATAATTGCTGACAATACCAAAGTTTTAAAAGTGGGCCTTTATGTCATGTCCCCCATCAAAACAAAACATACTTGGAGTGTTGCTTTATTCTTTCATGCATGTTTGAGGAATCATTTGAATCTCTGATGCCTTGACAGACTCCATTTGGAGTTGCCTAAATGCCGGCTCTCACGAAACACCACTTTCCCCACTCAGTTCAATCCAATTAGTAAACACTTTGCTGAAATTTGCTCCTGCTGATCTGATCATACAAACTACATCTCAGTCAAAAGGTTGTTTAAGGCATAATGAGATGCACTGATGTGATGGCATGCTGAAGGCAGAGCGCCATAAATAATAGGAGTTTCTCAAAGAGACAGGGACACAATTTCAAGGCATTAGATTACAAAGTTAATTTTCTTTAAGTCATGTTTGAAATATAAAACATTTTATAACAACTGAAGGTAACAGTTATTTGATTGCACTATAAGATGGCAGTATGTGCCTGGAAAACATACACCACCCATTTTAAGTATTTTCTGAAGTTGCAACTGAGCTGCCGTAACACACACAGCTGTGTATGTGCAAGACTGCATTTGCATAAGCGAGATTTTTTTTTTTTTTTTGTCTGAGTTGCCTGTTAAAATGTGTTTGAACAATGTTAATGAGCTTGATGACAAACTAGTCTGGACCACAGCATTGAGGCTGCAGACAGATGGCAAAAAAGTGAGAGTTGTCACGTAGGCGAGTTCGAGAAAGAAAAAGACAAGATGAATAAAGAAAACAGTGATTTTGGGAACTAAAGGAGGAAGATATATTCTGTGATAGATTGTCCAAGTCAGATGTAACACGGATAAGAAAATGAGACACATGAGACTTCTTACCAGGCAGACAAACTCTGGTGATTGGAGGCTGAGTTGTTGCTGCTGGAGACCTCCTGGTTGAAGAAAAAGAAAGAAAAATGATGTTTAGTAAAAATGATGAAATATATATATATATATATATATAATTTTGAACTGACTAAAATTACAACAATTTGCATATTGAGTCCATTTATTTAGTCTAATAACTTAGAAAATACAGTTCCAATCCAAAATAAAAATTAATAGAAAAATAGAATTTTTGCACAATAAAGGGAAAGAAAACACTGAAGCCAAGCAGATGTTACGTTAGCCTTGCTCAAGGGCACGAGGGGCCAGGATTAAAAAAAAAAAAAAAACTTTATGTTTTATCTTTTTAAGAACAATAAATGTTCAGATATATATAGTAAGGAACATCAAAGTGTTTGAAAAATGCATGACGTAGGAGGTATTTTTAATGTTTCTATGCTACCAAAATTATGCATTCAAGTTTTATGTAATCTCTAAATGAGCCGTCTAATGACATTGGTGCAGGGATTATTTTTTGTTTATGCAAATTCTTATTGCTTGTATTTCTATGAAAAACTGGTCGCATATATTTCTTGAAGATGTTCTTTGCATCACAGTCATAAGGAAGAAGTAGTACATTGCAGCAAGTGTGATACGACGTAAGGAAAGGTCACTTTTTACTGTGGCATTACTGATCTTTTCCCAACTCGTGCTCCGTATTTACTTATTTCAGCATTATGCATGCAGAGGTGAGTGAATCTTCATCAGTGCAGGTGCCATGGATATTTTCAGCATTTCCAAAAATCTTATCTCCCTTGGTTTAGCTGTTTCACAATCAGATGAATGTAAAACATACTTTTAGACCAGTTTATTCTGTGCTCTTCTGTGACTTGTTACATTTCATGTCTAGTCGCAATCCTGTCACAAGTGCTTTAGAAAAAGAAGACAAAACTGATGTTTCCAAGATGAAAGATGAGAAACTGGGTGGGATTCAAAATTATCTACACAAGGTGGAGTCAATGCTCCACAGTTGCTGTTGATTGTGCTTTCTTTTTATTAACTCAATTTATTTTGCTATGATCTTACCACTATACTGTTGAACTCCCATTGCTGAATAACTTCAAAATTGATCCATAAACAGTTGCATCTATTATTACTTCCTTAAACAGTGTACTGCTGTGTGATACCTATGTTCTTCTTGTCCTTCTGCTGGTCGGCTTGGGGTTTTAAACCATTCACACAGAAGTCTGATTTTGATCGCATAATTTGACCAAGCAAGAGAATATCTGATTACAGGAAAAATCTCACTCTACGTTTGCATCAAGACCTGCATGCAAACATAGAGTTGCATGCAACACTGAATAAATTGTGGTAGCAATTGTGTAAAGCAAACAGAGAGATGATAAAATGGACGTTTTACAAAATTTGATCAGTTATCAATTATCGTTCAATTATCCTATGCAGACACAGTAGTGTTATTCTATTTCCTTTTATAGACTTTATGATAAAGCTTTTAGGTAGCAAGACTGCCCTTAGCATTGATGATTTACTTTGAATTGTTTATTAAAATTCAGTTTTTAGTTAGGCATATCAGACATAGTATACTCTAAATGTTAGAAACTTTAAACATTTGTTACGTGTTGCTGTTATACTTTTACATGGCCAGATTATTATAAAATACTAAAATTCTTTTAAAAAAAAAACACAACAAAAGTTGCAGATAACGTAAATAAAGACATGGATGTGCTGTGCCTGTCTTTTGTGAAGTTAATAGCCCTTAGAACAAGGTGCATTGTATTATAAATACTAACTATGCTGGTGTATTGCTTTTTAAACATCAGTTCTTGGATTTTATGCCTTACAGGAGGTGGGACTATCACAGGATTTCTACCTTTGACAGGATCTGTGAAAAAAAAAGCTAGGAAAGATTTTAATAAAGCGATATCACAATAGATAACTTCAATGATAATGTGTGAATTCATGCTAAGGAGGTTTAAAAAGCACTGAATTTTGCATCTAACATTCTGTGTATTATAAATATAGTGAGTTTGCATATTAATATAGAGGTCAATGTCTGTTTACATGCCCTTGTCTCTAGCTCTTCACTCCTGTCTCTGAAGGAGAGTCAGATGAATGTAGGTCAGACAGCCTTCAGGTAGTCAGGACTCCATACCAAATGTTAATCTGGTTGTTGCTGGAGCAGATTGCTATTGGCATGTTTAGAAAGTGAAATATGCACAAATAAATAAGTCTTCATTTGAGAAAGAACATAGTAAGGTGACCTACTATAATTCATATGTTTTAAGAACATATGAATCAGTACTGACTGCAGATGCTGAAGAATATTGTTGATTCTATAAGAAAAACAATGATGCTGTCATACAATTGCTTAAAAATGTAAAATTAATTTTTGCAGCCTCAGTGGACACTGAAAAGCAATATATAAGTGGGTCCATGTGAGACTGCATTTGCCTCAGAACAACAGAACAGCTCTTTGTACATCAGTTTACCTTCAGGAAATTTTACAAAAAGGTTGCTTACATTACAAAAATCAGTTGCAACAAATTGTTAAATGCGACAAATTATTATTACTGCAAAATGTTAAAACTCTTTGCAGATGGTCTCAATCTGTGCATTTGTGTGTCTGTATGAGGTTGATGTTTGTTGCTCCAACTAGTATTTCAGCTGGTGAGTGGTGGGAACAGCAGTGATGTCACAAGTCTAACCTCAATTTTATCTACAACTCAATACTGACACTATGTGGAATATGGATGGAGTTGCAATCTGAATTCTTAATGTGCTTCGTTTTCTAAAAAAAAAAAAAAAAACACAGCATTTTCAGGGTATGCAATTTTCTGACCATGTTTATTTAGAATAAACATTGGACTTGATTGCAGATGCAGTTTTTTATAGGTTTGTTCTTTTTTTATGTCTGATTGAAGTATTTTTACAATGCTGTGAGCAACTGCTGATGTTTTCTCAAAGCAGGAAAAAAAAAATAAAGAAACTTTTCATGCCTGGTCTTTGATGTTGTCATACTTACTTGCTGGAGGCACACTGGACATTTGTCAGAACAGTGAAGTTATTCCTCACACTTCGAAGGCTTGCCAAAACCTACAAAGGAAGTGAGAGAGGTAATCAGTGGCATCCTTTGTGCTCGTTACTTTAGCAGCCTTTTTATTTGTGTAATACACAGCCATTAAATATTTGTTTTATCTGGCTTGGTTTTATCCAACATGGTTCAGTAAATATTATTCATCAATAGGGAAATAAAAGAAAACAGGAACATTCCAGAAAGCAGACAATGAGGTGTTTACCTGAGCAAATGGAGTTACAATCAGGTCATCGCCATGTCTGCATGGGAGAAATACAGTAAGTAAATAATAAAAAGCAAAATGCCACAAATATTACTTTTCTATGGACTTATTTTCACACAACTGGAAAATAAAGCATCTGTTAGAAATGGTAAATACTGTGCAACAAGTGCAAACATAAAATATGATGTGATTTAAATAACTTCCTCCTCCTGTTTCAGTGACCCAAACTACAGTGGCATTCAGACAATTTCTAAGTGAGTAAACAATTTGATCTAAAAGCATTTCACAATTGGGAAGTAAAAAACATTAAATGACATCAAATCTGTATTTACCCTGCTGACATGTTTAATGGAAAATTTGTTGGAATGTTTAGCGATTTTATGTTAACCAAATGAAAACAAGCTAATACATTTTATGGGAATATTTTTGAGAGTAGCAAATTTTAGAGTGCTGTGAGGCTTCTGGACTCAGTTATTTTTAGGTAAGAGCTCTAGATTAAGAGCATGACCAATGCTTTATATAACTGTAATTACATTACAGGTTACACAATTCATTTGCAGAATGGTCAGAGGTGAAAACAGAGGTGATTGTGCTGATTTTATTTACACTGAGCAAGATACCTGACTGCTTTTTTAAGTCTTATTTATTTAAAAGAAAACTGCTGTGCTTCATAGTGAGGATACATAGTTAAACTTCAGTATCATATGCACAGAATGTTATCATTTTGTTTGAGAGAAGTCAAATTTGACTTTTATTAAACTTTTGTTCCCTCAGCTCTCATCGTGCTGTATGTATAGTCTAATGGGAGTAGAGAAACACCTTATTTGACGGGTTGTGAATAAGTCTGTCATGACACAGTCATAAACATGACATAACACCTGTCATGAACATAAGTATTCATGAATATTTATGACTGTTGTCATAAACTTTAGCTTTAATAACATAAAACTACATAATTTTTAAAGTTTAATCAGTAATACTTTTATAACAAATTTATGTCAAATCGTGATTTCTCGGTTAATGTCAAGTTGTCATAACAAAGACATTTTGAATAATGTCAACTTTGTATTAAAAGTGTCATGATTTACAGAATGACACTTTATGACAGTCATAAATATTCATGTAGACTTACTCATGTTCATGACAGGTGTTATGTCATGTTTATGACGGTGTCATGACAGTCTTATTCACAACCCGTCAAATAAAGTTTTACCGGGAGTGGTGAAAAGGGAGCTGCGATATTGGATTGTTCAACACTGTAGATTCAATCTTGCAATATCAACAATCAACTTGGCGAAATTAGCAACTTCAAAAGCTCCTAAAGGAGACCCTCGTAATTAATGAATACAGGTATTCAAGTCTCTTCTGCAGCCAAAAGAGTATGAAATCCTGCACTTAGATTCTAAGATACTATGCCTCCTGTCGTAGTTTGGGAAGTCTGCTGTTTTATGAAATTTTCTTAGCACAAAACCCTCCAAAGTCAAGAGATATTAAAAAACTGAAGAAGTTGGAAGCAACTACAACTTGGCCATGGAGGGTTAGTTCACACTAAATCATTTAGTTGTGCCAGCACAGGCTGTGGTTAAGATACCGGAATCACCAACTGTCTGCAGACTCAACAGCTACAGGCCTCCGGATTTTGTGTGACCTTCAGATTATTTTAAGAACAGTACCCAGAGAGCTTTATGAAAGCACTGACTTCAAACAATCAACACTTTTAGAATAAATAGGATGACCAACACCAGTGTCTGATCTCACAAATGCTCTCCTAGAAAAACGGTCAAATAGTCAAATAGTAGAAATACATTTCTAAACTGTGTGGAAAACCTTCCCAGAGGAGATGGAGCTGTTGCAACTGCAAAGGACAGGCCAACACCATTAATTTAAGAAAAATGTCTCAATGGTACAATAACTTACAATTCAGAGGCGATGGAGGAGTTTCGTGACATGGACTTGGGGGAAAGCTCATAGTCGCTGTCAGAGCGATACAGGAAGGACTCCCGGCGCTGGTTATGTCCCGGGAAGTTGGTGTGGAGCACCAGACCCGAGCCGGGAGACGCCTGGGGGTCCAATGGGCTGCAACTAGCTGATGGGCCATTCTCCACATCAAAACTACAAACAGAGCAAAGTTTTAAAGTGGTTAATATGTTTTCTTATTTAAATACTGACTGTCTCCATAATCTAACTATTAAACCATCAAAGATTCTCAGCTCTGAAGTTTAGACAAAATATACATAAGACATGAGACACAAAACATAGACCAGTCCACAAAAGTAATTTATCCTGATCAGTGTTTTATTATCCAACACATCATTTGGTTTTACTGACTGAATCAACAAAGAGGACAAATACTTTCATACCCCATGATGCGTTTGTGCACTCCTACCTATTGATGTCACTGAATATGCACACAATGCAGTGAAATGACTTAACATGAGCGTTCCAGGGAGGGCAAGTTGACATGCTGTTAATTTCTTGATGAGTACTAGAGAGAATGAAGCTTCTGTCTAACAAGATGGAAAAAATGGAGAAATGAAGGAAAACTGCTAGTGGAGGGAGTGGACAATATAATGTCCTGCTGGGATCTTCTAGCAAACAAACTTTTTTTTATCTCTGTTAATATGCAGTGCTGAAATTCCCAATGTCTGTGTTTTTTCTCTCTCTGTCTTTCTCTCTCTCACTCTCTCTGGTCTGCCCTCATTGCCCCTTTTGTGTAGTAAAGTCAGGTCGGCAAAAAGTCTGGTGCTTACACAACAAATGAGAGCATGAATAAGACTAAGAACTCAGATATATTCACTTTTACTTTTCCACCAAAACATGCCGAGTCCTTCCTATGCAGCCCCAGATAAAATCATGTATGCAAAACAATTTTCCAGGGGACAAAAATCACCTGCATGAAGTTGGAAATTGACTGGCATCACTTTGTTTCACTATAAACAGCGATCAAAAAGGCTCGTCCCTTATAATTGTATGCTCTTTGTGGGAAATTTGCAGCTGAGGACTTTTTATTTACTTTAATGAATGTCGTTCCTGCACAGAAACAGACTGGACTTTTTTACCCACAGCGAGAAAAACAGGAAGTTAAAAAGACTCAACAAATAACTGAAAAAAACTTATACACACTTGTGCCAAAGACTAAAAAAATTGTGCAGTTGGTTTAGGAGCCGAGCCTAAGAAGAGGAGCTTTAGGAGCAATAGTACCAAGTAGGATCAAAATAACATTAAAGAAGAGAAACAAAAGCTTTAAATGATCTAAGTACTGTTTTCTGCTTCATATCGATAGTTAGAATTTTACAGGGATATAGATCTATAAAGACAGACGGTATCAGAAGTTGTAAAAATAATGCTTTTCAGATGTTCAATATTTAAATTCCTTAAACCACATGTCAAACTTAAGACCCGGAGGCCAAATCCGGCCCAGAATAACACTGTAAGTGGTCCTCTAGACTCTAGGGAGCCACTTAAATAAAACTTAAATAAAACTTTAAGAGCAACAAACTCACCATGGTACTGAGATGGTATTAAACAAATTTTAGACACCAACTAAACTGAAAGAATAGTTGTACCGTAGTTTGTAATCTGAAAAAAATTTGAAGCGAAACCATGTCAACTAGAACTATTATGAACTGCATTGTGTATCTTATGTGTATTTATTCGTAAACTTAAACGTTACCAACATTTGTTTCTAATCAAATGACATGCTCTCCAGTGACACATTTTCTACATTTCTATAAACAAAATTCTTCTTGGACTTGATTTCTTCAGTGATCAAGATTACTTATTTAAAACAGAATAAAAACTAACTAAAATCTAAACAAAGATATTTAACAATAATGCCTTTGTTGTTTCATTTAACACTTTTTTCTTGGTAAAGTGTTAAATGGAAAAAAGTGGTGTTTTACACATCGTGTTCACATCAGTTTAGTTGGTGGTTGGTGTTTCTAATCATGTTGCCAATCTCTGAACGATTTGCTTCTTCATTCTAATCATGCAATAACTTCACTCAAATCTAGCACCAACTTTTCAGTTTAACAATAGAATAATTATGGAAGCTCCACGCTCCATGTTTTCTTTTTTCTAGACTTTTCCAGACCTTGTAAATATTTAAAGTTTATTTCCATACTTTCCCACACTTTTAAGATTCTGTGGGAACCCTGATTACAGAGACGTAAAAATGAAAAATATAGGAGCAGTGTGGAATTTCAGAGTAGCAACAATAAAACTTGTACAGTATCATTTACCCTGAAAGTGTTGTGCAATAAAGGATTGACTGTTCTGCCCTCAGGTCAACCCACTGCTTTGCATTATTATCACAATCTACAGACAACGTACTCTGAAATGAGTGCTGCCTAGGTGACTAACATCTCACATTGGTGTAGTCTTGCTTCTCCTCAAACCAAAACAAGAAAAACTTTGCCTTTTTGTTTCAAATTAAAAATGTAAAAAATACAAGCCTAACAATCAAAAGGGGAGTAAATAATCTTTGTTGCTACTAAAACATTTAAGAAAATAGGCTTATTTAAAATGCAGAAAAGCACCAACGGTAATGTTCATGTGTGATAAAACTATAGCTTTTAACAAGCTATGCTCACCTAGACTATTTGAGGAAGACTTTTACCACCACTGAATTAGCAGAACAGTGCATACCAACAATGGTCGGGGTTTCATTTCATGAGGGAAGACTTTTCAGTTCAGTAACTCATGTCAGAAAGTCACTGCTGTAGAACCAGTATTAAATGTGCCATTAGAGACAGAGGGCTGTTGCATTTTGCATGAAACTTGGCACAGAGAAGGAAAACAAACAATATATATATATATATGTATATATATATAGTATATTATATATATAAAGTAGCACATCTTGTCGCAAATCTTCACATTCTTTGAAGTCTTTCACATTTTGTCTCATTTAAATTGAAATAATCGAATGCATTTTGATGAGATTTTAAGTGACAGGCCAACACAAAGAAATGCACAACATGGCGTGCATGTATTGAGTCCCAGCAGTGAACTTTGTAGAAGCAGTCTTCACTTCAGTTGCAAGTCTTTTTTGGTTTGTCTCTACCAGCTTCACACATCCAAAAACTGGAATAGTTGACAGTTCTTCTTAGCAAAATTAGACCAAACTAAGTGAGCATAATTTGAAAGCACTGACAACAATTTTCACTCTATTGAGTATTACTAAATATGTGTGTGAAATTATAAAGTGACAAAATGGAAAACCAATTAATTAATATGTATACATTTAAAAGAATTTGTATGCCCCTTAGTGTTTGTATTTAAGTTAGATGGGTGTTCTGTCAGCTAGAGAATAAAGCAAACATTGAGAAGAGTTTCATTTCTAAGCGTATAAAGTAATAGCATAAAACGCCTCTACAATAAACTGAAGTTCAAAAGTTACCATTTAAGGACAGTCTGATTTTTATATAAAAACAACATTTTGAAACAAGTATTACTCTCCTGGGAATACATAATGGCAACGTTTAGGTCTTGTTGAACATTTTACACATGATGTCAAGTCAACCCCTAATAGGGAGATGATAGAGGAAAGCTAAATATAGGATTCTCAAAGATCACTCGATACTTCATGACAGAAAATGTCCATTCATTAGCTCCGCTGAGATAGCAAAACTTAGAAATACCAAAAGTTGACATTAAAATCTTACATAATCTACTATGGTTGTAAACTGCACAACTCAATGCCCCTGTGGCCTTCTTTATAACTGTGTGCTCTTGCAGTCAGCAATAAAGAGAGAACTGATTCATCCAGCAGACTAAATCACATTGTCAGTTTTATGAGATAGGTGCTTTTAACAGCATTTTTTATGGTTTAGAAAGTAATTAATGACACACAAATAGTAAGCAAGCCTTCTAGTCCAAAGGGAGGACATCGAGGAAGTAAGACTTGAAAACGTTTGGGAACAAAGATCCTCTGCTATGTGATGGAGCGAGAGCTGTTTGGTGGTTTGGTGGATTAAGGGATTTGTGTGGCAAGCTGGCAAGAAACCACAAATTTATTATCTCCCTCTGTAAAGTTTATATCTTGATAAAGCAAACTAAAATGACTTAAAAATAAAACAAAACACAAAAATGTTCCATAGTACAGTTCCTACTGTTGTAAATATTTCCAATTGGCTGCCAGAGAAGATCTCAATGTTTTCTCTGTCTCTATGGAGACAGGGAAAACCTGTTGCTGTGAATTGCAAACCAAATTAAGACTACAAAGCTTCTTCCATGCACACAAGACAAACATTGATGTTTGGAAATATTTAAATTTACGGAAAAGCAGGAACAGTGATGGCGTGGAAACTCTTATTAGCAGCATGTCCGTAAAGCAACCAATTGTATGCTGGCTACAGAAGCCCATAGCCTGACTAATTAACCAACTAACATCAGCCTCTATAGAGCAGAATAGAAAAAAATATACTATGTGATACAGCAAGCTTAAAACTTCACCAGTTTGAAGGAAGTTTTAGAGATATTTTTGTTTAATTCTGTATGCCAGGACTAAAATACATTATACAGATAGCTGTTGTGATCAGTGCTATATAAATTTTGGAAAAACATTTTTTGGTTTTAAATTAAATTATTGAAATCTTGTTACATATTTGCTAAAAACCTTTTGTACAAATACTATCAACTTACAATCTCAAACAGGCATGTTAAAAAGTAAACATCTAAATGTTTCTCCAACCACAGGAGTACCAGTGAAATCTCAAGGATGAAAACAGTTATTGTTTATCCAACCTGAAGATAAAAACACCCACAGTTCAAACACTTGATGAAAAAGAGAGTTTTCCACTTTGAAGGGAAATGAGTAAACTCAACAGACTCATGGAGTTTGAGAATGTGTGGACAGAAACTAAGTGGAAGTAGTTATAAAGATTTTTTATTTTTTATTTTACTCGTTGTCAAAAGTTGTTTTTTCCCCCAGAGTCCTTAGAGAACACATTTATGGAAATTCCCTTGTAAATTGATTTATTCTAGGCAACTACAATGTGCGTCTCAGTCATACTTTTTTCATTTTGTTACTAAACCAATCAGAAATTGTCCTCTTTTGACGCCAGGGTGACACAGCATTCCTTTCCCATAAGCCATCTGCATACTTCAGACAGTGAGTGAAGATGGACCCCCTGACATGGGACAGAACTGCTTTCTCTCCATTTAGTGATTAGTTCCTTGAACCTCGGCTTTAGCAAATCTAACCAGCACAAAATTATATAAGATTCTAGAAAACTGCTAAAATGAATAAATAAGAGCTACCCTGGAAAATGCCACATAAACGAATCAATTAATATTCTTCAGTAGAAGGTATAGGAAATTGAAGGGCCACATTATGAGGTATGATTGTTAAGGGGTGGATAATTGGCTGAACTCACGTATTTAAGGTAGTTGATAATTGGCATTAAATGTGATTTTATTGGCTGTAGGTCACATCAGTCATTTCATATTACTGAAACTGTATATTATCCAACAGAAGACTACTAAATTTGATAAATTATTTTTTCCATATTTTTGTTTTTTAATGCAGGTTAGTTCAAGCCAAACAAAGATTACTTATAGACATTACTGGTCTATAGCCTTAGATGTTAGTTAAAACATTAATTGTAAAATCAGAAATTTAGGACATTTTAAATTCAGTAACAACAGTGTGTAGCTGCTTTCAACACATGTTTTTCTTATGATTAAGACAGCCAGTTGTATTTCTCTCTTCTTGTAGGAAATGTGACTCCACTTCCCATCTATGAGACAATGGTATTGTAATCAGCATCCTGTTTGACAGGACTTTTGGTAAGTGTCACAGCAGTTTGTGTAAAATAAAATTGGTTGCCTCGCAGAAAAAACATCCTGAGTTCCTGTTTTGGAGGAGTTGGTATCTGTTCCATGACCATATTGGGTTTCTCTTATGGTTACATTATTTGGAGGTTCTCAGCTGCCCTTCAAGGAGTGAGAACATGAAACTTACGCCTTACACAAATTAGCTACTACAGAAAGTATCAGAATATTACCAAGACGGAAAATAAATAAATAAATAAATGTTTATATCACAGCAACAAGAAGAAATTAAAAGATTTTCCTTGCTTAAAAAGTGAACTATCCTGCTTTGTTGTTTGCAATCCTGCCACTCAAAAACCAATCTACAGAAAAAAGCATTTAGTCCCTAAAAAGGTTAAAACCAATTAGATCATTCACTTTTTCCTAGTTAATAAGATAAGATAAGATTTATTTGTCATTGTCATCAACAGATTACAACGAGATTGAGATTTGCTCGACTCGAGTTAAGATGCAGGTTATGTGTACATAATATACAAAGATAAAGAAATAAATGGTACAAAATGAGAAATAAATAGACATCAGAAGATGGTTGCAGCGCCTGGAGGTGTCGCAACAGAATTTACATTTTTAACAAAGTGGTGTCAAGAGCAGAAGTTTTTATGCCTTTGAATTTAGTGCCATGATTGCCATCGGGTAAAAACTGTTTTTTAGGCGATTTATCCTGGTTTTTATTGCTCTGTATCTCTTGCCTGATGGCAGCAGCTGGAAGAGACCATGGCCAGGGTGTGAAGAGTCATTTAAAATGTCCAAAACTTTCTTGTGGAGCCTGGAGGTGCAAATCTGTTCCATAGTGGGGAGGGGGCAGCCTATGGTTCTCTCTGCTGCCCTAACAACCCTCTGGAGCGCCTTCTTGTCAGCGGATGTGCTACTGCCGTACCAGACACTCAGACTGTACGTGAGCACACTCTCTATGGAGCAGTGATAGAAGGCCTGCAGCAGGTCTGAGGGGAGACGGTTCTTCTTGAGTATTCTCAGAAAGTACAGTCTCTGCTGTGCCTTCTTCAACAGCTCCTTGGTGTTGGTGCTCCAGGTTAGCTTGTTCTCCAACTCCATGCCCAGAAACCTGAACACTGGGACCCTCTCCACACAGGTCCCACTGATGGTGAGAGGCTGGATGTCCGTTTTGTTCTTCCTGAAGTCGATCACCAGCTCCTTTGTTTTGGAGGTGTTGAGGAGCAGGTTATTGACTTTGCACCACTCTGACAGCCGCTTCACCTCATCCCTGTACTCCAGCTCCTCCTTCCCGCCTGAGATGAGACCAACAACAGTCGTGTCATCTGCAAACTTTATGATCTTGTTGCTGAGGTGGTTGGAGACACAGTCATGAGTGTAGAGGATGTAGAGAAGTGGGCTGAGCACGCAACCCTGTGGCGATCCGGTGTTCAGGCTCAGAGCAGTGGAGGTGTGGGGGCCCAGTCTGACCCTCTGGGAGCGACCTGTTAGGAAGTCCAGGATCCAACTGCAGGTGGCTGATGGGAGTCCAAGGTTTGCTAGCTTGGACACCAGACGTTGGGGAAGTATAGTATTAAATGCTGAGCTGAAGTCCACAAAGAGCATTCTGACGTAGCTCCCCTGCTTCTCTAAGTGGGTCAGGGCTGCATGAAGTGCAGTGGATACAGCGTCCTCTGTGGACCTCTTTGCTTTGTAGGCAAATTGGAGAGGGTCCAGCTCAGCAGGCAGGCCAGCGAGGATGTGACTCCGCACCAGTCTCTCGACGCACTTCATGATGATCGGTGTGAGTGCCACTGGACGGTAGTCATTCAGGGTGTTGATGTTGGTTCTTTTTGGCAGGGGGACAATGGTAGAGGACTTTAGGCAGGGAGGGACAGTGGCTTGAGACAGGGGCTGGTTAAAAATCTTTGTGAAGATTCCAGCCAGTTGGTCTGCACAGTCTTTAAGCACCCGTCCCGACACACCGTCAGGTCCCGCAGCCTTCCTTGGGTTCACCTTCCTCATCACCTGCCTCACCTCACACTCCTCTACTGTGAGAGCAGAGCTGCTGTGGACAGGCAGCTGTGATGGAGCTGTGGTAGGTGTCGCCTCAAAGCGGGCAAAGAAGATATTCATCTCCTCTGCCAGGGAAGTGGTTCCCTCCATGCATGGCTGGTTGCTGGATCTGTAGTTTGTGATGTGCTGAACACCCTGCCACACCTGCCTGGTGTTGTTGCTCCTGAGCTGCTTCTCTATTCTCCCTCTGTATGATGCCTTAGCTTGGCAGATGCCTCTTCTCAGGTTGGCTCTGGCAGAACTGTAGCGTGCTTTGTCCCCAGACCTGAAAGCAGCGTTCCTGGCTTTCAAGAGGCCCCGGACCTCCTTAGTCATCCAGGGTTTTCTATTCGGATAGACCCTCATGAGTCTGTTTCTGGTGACATTGTCCGTGCAGAACCTGATGTAGTCCAAGACTGCTGAGGTGTAGTTCTCCAGGTCCTGATGTGCAAAAACCTCCCAGTCAGTTCTCTGGAAGCAGTCCTGTAGTTGTTGAGAGGCATCCTCAGGCCAGATGGTGACAGTCCGGGTTGTACTGGGGACACGTTTCCGCAGGGGGGTGTAAGCAGGGATCAGTGGCAGGGACACGTGATCAGACTGGCCAAGGTGTGCTAAGGGTTTAGCCCTGTATGCTTGTCTGATGTTTGTGTACAGCTTGTCCAGAGTTTTATCACCCCTGGTTGTGCACTTTACGTGTTGATGGAATTTGGGGAGGACTGATTTCAGATCAGCATGATTAAAGTCCCCAGAGACGATGTGAACAGCCTCGGGGTACTTGTTCTGGTTGTTGCTGATAGTATCATGCAGGAGTCCCACGGCCGAGCTAGCGTTAGCATCCGGTGCTATGTGAACCGCAGTGAGTAGAATGGCGTTATCGGGTCTGCATTTAATTGTGATGAACTCCACGCCTGGAGAACAGTGGCTAACAACTACTGTGGAGTTCGTACACCAGCTGTTATTTACATAAACGCATAGTCCACCTCCTCTTTTCTTACCGGAGCTCGCTGATCGGTCCTGTCGGTGTGCTGTGTAGCCTGCTAGCTCGATCTCCGGGTCCGGTATGGTTGGATTTAACCACGTCTCCGTGATCAACAGAAGGCAGCATTCCCGGATGAGGTTGTCAGTTGCAATCCACAGCTTCCATTCGTCCAGTTTGTTAACGAGAGACCTCACGTTGGAGAGAAAAATGCTTGGTAGCGGTGGTTTGTGTGGCTGTTTCCTGAGCCTCGCTAACACGCCGCTGCGACACCCCCTCTTTTGTTTACGATCTCTGCGCCGTCGCCCTGTCGTAGTTACTGGGATTGTAATCCAGGGAGAGCCCGGTGTCCGTGCAATATCGACCGGAATGTTGTTGTGGACACGGAAAAGCTCCTGTGACAGACTTTCCCCGATTGTTTGACCAATGGCCAGTAAATTTTGTCTTTGTAGGTGTTTTTAACCGCGCAAAGTGGAAAAGACAAACTTGGAGTCGGTGAGCACAAAGCCGCTGCGTCTACGCGCGCCGCCATCTAGCAGAAAGAATCAATTTTATTAACTTGCAATCCAAGAACTTGGAAATGTTGCATTAAGTGTTGGCTGTCTGGTTGAAGTTAAGTTATAGTGGGATACTTTTTAATCAATCCTGAAACTTTTTTTATGATAGTTAAAACTGAAGATCTCAAGAAATGTGGAAATAATAGGAAGATATGGGATAAATAACTATCCCATAGTTATTGTGCTCCAATGCTTTTTCATTGGAACCCTTATCTAAAGTTTGATCATTATGAATGCTGGAAGGAGGGACAGTTTTTAAAAATGTAACTCTGACTCTAACATGAGTCAGTGTGTCAATTTGGGAGAGGACCCAAGAGCAAGCAGGAGGCAGGAAAGATCATCCTGAAGTAAAATGTTAACAATCACAGAAGGAAAACAGTCACAAAAAAGCAGCTGACATGGAGGGTGTCATGTTACCATCTGTGTTAACCTGACACCATGTTACCACAAGTTGGAAAAAGATGTTGGAAATAGTTGAACATAATTAAATAAACAAAATCAAAAACATAAGAATTCACTGAACATCCCAATAAACAACAGTTGGTGATAAATCTAAGTCTTTCTGATTGTGACATTCCATATATAACTAAGAGACAATAACCTAATTAATACTCAAACGATGCCACGTTTTCATGGTATGGTGTACTTTGAGCTAAAACTGAAAAGTATGATGTAATCCTTTTTTTTTTACAAACCAAAAGCAACTGCTGATTTAAACAAGATTTTAACTACAGCATGTATATTTATGAATATTACATTTTTATGCATGCATATATTGTTTATAAAATGACCTCTGATATTAATAGTTTTTTTAGTGAATGTGCTTGTCACATAGAATATTTCACTATTTTCTTAGTTTGCACAAAAATACTGACAGACTTTCTTGTAACATTCAGAAATATTTTTGAAAACCGCTCCCTTTTTCTTTCATATTTGTAGAGACAGGTGGAGGAGGGGCAGTACTGTGTTACACCTTGGTCCATGAAACTGGAGAAAACTCTCTTCACTCCAGTGATTTTCCTGGAAACTCATTAAAAAGGACTTTAAAGTGTAGAATTCGTGTGACAGAAAACTTTTGCTCCGCTGAAACTATCGCTTTTTAAGAGCTTGGTTACCGCCTCCTGACGACTTATAATTTATGTTTCTCAGCTGAAATCAGCTATCAATACACTATGTGTTCTTCTAAAGACAGCAAAGTAAACTTAGGAGCAAACAGAAGCATATTTACATAAAGCATTTTTAAATAAAGCTGACTTTGAGTGGTTCTTCCAGTTATGAGACAAACACAACTCAAACATTCTCATCCACCTGCTCTTACTTCTGCTTAGCCATTTTTGAACAGGTAAGCATTAAATAACAACACTTGGAACTAAATTAATTAGAAAATTTCTTACAGCATTTTCACTTGAACTTAGTTACTTCTGGAAAAAATGAAGCATTATTGGTCAGGATAAGTGACAATTACAAGGTCATAGACCAGACAAACAGTAGAATACAAGCTACAATTTTCTGTAAGAGCTAACGGAGGAAACCTATGCAACGCTGCTTGACTGTAACTTAACCTTCATTGATGCATCTATACTTCTTCATGACAAAAGTAAAAAGATATTGTAATTCAGCCCCAGAAGATTGCAGAATGGTGTTTAGAACTTAAAATACGTATATAAAGGATAGACAGATATATGGGCATTCAAACAAGTTTTTGACATCTGTTTTTTTAACAAACACAGACATTTTTACATGTAAAATCAACTACAACAAACACTTTTGCTACACCACAGTCTATCAAGAAGATATAGAAACTGTTTTATTATTACAAGACATGCCTAAAAAATAGAAACTGTTACCTATTAGGCTTAACTTGATTTCACCTAGCTTTAACTGATTGTCTTGTGTTTCCTGTGAAGGAAACCCTTTGAGGTTGTACAAACAGAGGCGCTATGGAAACACCTCCCGTTTTTCCGCCATGTTTTCTGAGTTTTGATGTCATTTCTTCAGATTAATGATAGTGCTCACAATGACAATGAAGCAGACTGCCAAATGAGGTTAAAAGTTGCTGAAAATTGCTGGCACTGCAGAGGATATACTGACATGGAGATAATATATTTGTCCATTGTAGGAGATTTTTTAATCTCCCAACCAGTCAGCTCAATAAAATAAGACTCTCTAACATTCCTTAGAAGGAGTGATAAGTTGATCCCATCAGCCAGAGTAAAAATAGTCACCAAATTTCATGTCCCAAAGATCTCTCTGACATTTTCCTTCCATAAATCTCTGGCAAATATATGTCACATAAATTGGGGTAATTGCCAGAAGCAGAGTACACAACCTGATGCTGACCATTTCTAGTTGAAATCCACAGAGTCTAACTTGAAAAATTTAAGACTTTAGAGAAATGTTGCAAGATTTGCAATTTGTCACAACAAACAACAATTATAGGACTGAAGTAAATCCCTAAGATTTTTCTCTATGTAAATGTTGATGCTGCTTCATAAGATGAGTGCATCTGAAAATTTTACATGTGCATATAATATAGTTAGAGAAAAGGTTAAAGAGAGATTTCAACTGAAAGTCCAATAAGCAGCGAGAAGCAGCATATTCTTAGTTTTTGAACTTTTACTGTAAAACCAACATCAGGTTTATTAAATGAGCTAAATAAATATGTCACCACTAATAGACATATTTTGCTTCCTAATGCAGGTGTTTGTATTATAAATAAGTTTAGTCTAAACAGAGACTTTGGGCTGGCTGGAGTAGTAATTTCTTTTGTGTGTTTTCTCTCTAAAAATGATATTTTATGTTAACAATCTGAACCAGTATCATAAATATACCAAAAGCTAGTTTTTGTTGCTCTGGTGGTTCCCCAGCTTGTTGCTGCACTTTACAGAGATTGATTCAGCAGAAAGCTAATTTCTTAAATGTTTTTTTATTCACACTGTAACCCAAAATTTGTTTTTTCTGTTGTTCTGGTCAATTGTGATGCAATTACTAAATACCAACAAATATGGGATCCATTTTATTAGCACATTTACAGTCACTGGCAGTCTTAGCAGTAAACTTTGACAAATAAATTCAAATATCTCCTTCAACCTTTCATCCTCTGTGGCCAGAAATAGAAAAGAACTGGACTTCAACTAGATACACAATTTAATAATAGAAATGAGGCCATTGACGCAATCACTGTCTTTATACTTGCACGTAAATGTACAAAGTCATCCGGGAAATGCTCTCATTCACAATCATTTACAGTCTAAATACTCAGCTCCTCCTCATGTGAGCTCTGTGCTCACATGAGGAAGCACAGAGCAATGGTGGTGGCAAAATGAGTTATGATAAAGGTTATGAACACACATTGACATAAAAAATTTGAAGTGAAAAGAGGAAATGAAACAAACTGCTACATTATACATAGTAATAAGACTGTTTTCTGTAAAATAATCATACCAGACAGTGACAGAGAATACAGAGGAAGAAAATATTTTTGATCTAAACATTTTATCAAGATGGGAAACAGCAGTGTTGCATCTCAATAATGCCAGTGCATTTCCAAGTAAGCTATCCAAGGTCATGGTTCCTCCTTCCTGTCAAACAAACACATAACTTTTACAATATATTGTGTGCTAAGCACTTGTGTGTGATAAATCTATGCTGGTAATTGATGTTGTGTATGTCATCAACCATGTTTAACTGAATAGTCTGAGTACTTTATTTACACAGCTATTTTGTTGTTTCAAAGGTGGAAACGTTAGAATCTATTAGACTTTAGAGCCATTGATAGCTTGGGGAAGTGAATATACAGTAATTCACACAAAGGTCAACAACTGAAAAGCATTGTTAGTCTTGTCAGAAATTTCTATTCCTCTACATCTATATTTTGTTCTCAATTTTCCTTTTTTTTTCATTTATGCCTCAGAGTAAGTAGAAAAAAATGTTTATTTAAATTAGAACAAATGCTTTTCCTCGCGGTCAAAGAAGCCACAACTTGTCAAGTGCATCTTCTAACAATTTAAAATATTAGCTCAAATGAAACCTCTGGACTGCATACACAGAAGTTGTAACATTAGAGTTTTAAATGCCAAAATGATTTGGTTATTCATTGTTTTATTGTTTGTGCTTTCCACACTTAATAGTAACACTGAATATATGAATGTAGCTCAGTATAATAATTGCAAGGTAGGAAAATTTGTGTTGGTAAAACTGCTTATTTGGTCAGGATTGCTCTTTGTGATCCTTTTTGGTGTTATTTTGTCCCATCCAGATTATGACCCACTATCGACTCAAAAAATAATAAAAAAACATTACAGAGCACCTGTAATGTTTTTATATTTTTGACCTCATATAATTACAGTACTAATTATTTGAGGTCATACAAATGATGTGTTTTTTTTTTGTTTGTTTATTTTTTAATCAGACTGCTATGCATTGGCATCGAACTAGCTAGCTAAGCAGCTAGCTTAGCATTTGAAGACTAGCCAGCTACTTCTACCTTCATCATTATAAAACGTTGTGAAGATTTTCATCTGTGCAATAAAAAAATATTTGATAATTTTGTAAGTACATCTATAAATAAGGCTGGAATTTTAGAAGATGACAGCTAAGCTACATTTCAGCTCAGAGAACCAGAGAATGCCCATTTTCCTATTTTATTTTACTCACTTAGTCATTGTTTTAATTTGACAAAGCCAGATTATAGATATTTGTAATAATTTACCCAGACTTTATGGAGCTTCAAAAGTGGGTCTACACTATTCAATGGTCCACTTCTAGAAATGGAAGATTAATTTTAAGAAAAGGCTCCAAATGTTTCTATAACTCCAATGGTAACATCCTGAAAACCACTAACCTCCTACTCAAAAAACCATCCTCATTATCAGAGGCACCCACAATATTTACCACTGATCTTCTCAACTTCTTGTAGTATTGCTTGTAATTTTCAACTCATTATCTTAATTGAAATCACAATCATCATCAAAGTCACTGGCGTGGAGCAGCACCTAATTTCAGCTTTAGTCATTCACAAAAACAATACAACAAAAACAATCTGAATCCCACACCACATAACCACAGCAGCTCTGTGACTGCTCAATGTATTTTTGTTTATAACTCTGCTTAACAAACTTGTCAAATGGTGAGCAAAGGCTGCTGCAAATAACATAAAGCTAAACCACAAAACAATTCAATACATAGCTTCTCTCTACCCACGGGCAAGCAAGCACAAAACACTATTCAAAGTCCTACCATGAAAGAGAAATGGGTCACCACACTGTAAAGATCTCTGCTTTAAAATGTTCCCAGTTCCAGTGCAGACTCTGTGTGAAATATATATTTTAGGCTGTGAGTCTTGAAGCTCTTACTCAAAAAATTAAACCAGAAGGTCTTCTGTGGAGTGATTTGTAAAACCGCATCACATGTAATTGTGTTTTTATCCTCACATTTGCAGAGATAGAACTTCAAATTTACAAAGCCAGAACACATTGTAGCACCATCCAATTATCCTTCACTGTAATGGACTGCTCAGCAGTGACATAGGGTAATAATTAAGTCATTCAGAAACTACTAAACATAACAAAACCTTTGGGATTATTCTATATGAATCCGGGTCACTGATCACAAATATTTGGTTTATCCTGCCTCTCTAAGAGATTAACTGTCCTGGTGGGAAGTGTGAGAAACAATGTCTGGGATATATACACTATGCAGACTAATGCATTCAAAAAGAGCAATGTGCAAATATGTCATAAACTAACAAAACCTCATATATTCACAGAGCAAACCGTCAAATAAGGGAATATCCCTGGTGTATTCAGAAATCTCAAGTGGTCATAAGCTTCTCTGATATTTAAGATATGCAGGAGAGCACAATATAGCATGTGTGTACTTCTCTTTTCTGCAGTAGAGGCCAGTACTTTCCACAGGAAATCCTCAGTCACAGAG
Source organism: Xiphophorus hellerii (assembly GCF_003331165.1). Lineage (NCBI taxonomy): Eukaryota > Metazoa > Chordata > Actinopteri > Cyprinodontiformes > Poeciliidae > Xiphophorus > Xiphophorus hellerii. Next base: position 3,914,743 of record NC_045680.1, read on the forward strand.
GTGGAACCAACCCAAACAGAGGTGGAGGATTAACGTCTCCTTAGCCCAACACCTTCAGACATTCATGAATACATACTAAATTTAGCGTTATGACTTTAAAAGACAGACACACTCCCTAAGTATTTTGTGTGTATACGCAGGAAATCTTTATGAACTGATATCCAGTTCTTAAAAAAGGCAAAAGAAAGTTTTGTCATATTTCATTCAAATTAAGGTCCTTTCAGTAATCTTGCAGAAAATATTTACAGTTTTACAAAAATCTACCTTTAATTATGTTAAGTCTATATATGGCCACTGCTTGTTCAGCTTTTCCCCTCCTCATGTGCCATCTGAGCTAGAATACCTATAGTCCTCTTGGGGTGAAACCCAGCCTAGTTTTTCTCTTGGTTTATTTCTGCCCTGATAGAGTCAACATGAATCAGTTCCCGTTTCTGGCTTCCTGAGCTGCATCATTACTTACTAAACCCAGGCTTTTACTAAAATGCTCATATAATATTTAAATATTTTTTTATGTATAGTAAAACTTCCAACTGTACTACAAGAGAACCAATTCCTATGTTTTACAAGCTGTTTTAATTCAAATAACCAAATTTAAACACATTCAGCTGAATTAAAATAAGAGAAATATGTTTTGAAAAGTATTGCAAATAATCAGGAAAAAAGTCACAAATCAGACACAAATAAACATACACAATTTATACAATGTAGAACTATAAGCTGGATAGTACATCACCAGCAAAGTACTTTGAATCAATTGACTTTGATTGAACTCTAATCAAAGTCAATAGATTTGATATTTACCATTGTATCAATACAAAACAAAATGAGTAATAAATAAGTAAATAAATAAATCTTACCACTGCATGTTAGCTAAAATTCAACAAAGCTCTTCTCATTCTAAGATTAAATCTAGGCCACAACATCATTATCCCATCATGTCATTTAGTAATTTAGTCAAGATCCTAACCCTCTGAGAACTGCTGTACAGAAATATCACAACTATTACTAGCAAAGTTTGGAGTTGTGCTTGAATGAGGTTTTGTTGCTGCAACTTGTGGACAAATCTGCCCTCCAGTTTGGTTAAAGAGGAATTTAAACATTGAGACAAGTTTTGGTTTTTGATTCCTCCAATGAAGATTGCTGCATACTTATAGTACAGTCACAGCTCATAAACAACCACTACCTAAATTTCATTCAAGTTTGTGGTTCCAACATGACAAAATGCTCAAATCAGTGTTTTATTTTATTATAGCAAAACTATAAAATCTGTTAAAAAACAAATTTAAAAAAAAGTTTTGCTTCACACACTTTGACCAACTAGCACAAACCATAAATACAAGCATTCTCCCTTTTAAGGTCTGGGGCAAACGAGTTCAGAAAAAAAAACAATTAAGGAAGGCAGACTAGAAAGCCTGCATTGCAACTATGTCAAATATACAGAAGATGCTAATGCCTAAAGCATCAGACTCTTCAATGTCATCATTTGTTCTTCTTTTTTGTGTTTACATCCTCCAGGTCATTTGGTCACCAGTGTGCCAAAGAGATGTGGCTATATTTACACCACAGCTAAAAAAAAATGCCATGATAATAAACAAATCCTTGAAACACTTCCAGAGTAATTTGCATGGCTAGCAACTTGACTCTCTTCACTGCACAAAAACGGTTTGATACATTCCTCTGCAAAAATTGCTGCACGCAGAAACATGTCAGCTAGTACTTGATGTTTTTCTCATGAAAACTGCATTACGGTGCATTTAACCACATATCAGCAGACTGTGGTTAGTGATGGTGTGAAATACATAAATGCATTGTTTAATGACATAGAAAAAGGAAGTAACAGGCATTTTAAAACACTGACTGAGAGATACAGGTATGAAACAAACCAGTAAGTGCTTCAATGAAGGAGAAAATTTGAAGTATGTTCGAGCAGAACTATTAAAGGATTTAGAAGCCATAAAAAAAAAAAAAACTCCCCAAATGAACATCAACAAAAGCATGATAATGCATGGAAGTCTATACATGTGTGAACCAAGTTCTAACCTGTGAGGATGGCTGTGATTGGCGGCGTGAAGTTTTCTGATGACCTCCTCACTGAAGTCAAAATGAACTCTTCCTCTGGCACAGGGTGAACGCCGGTACATTTCCCCGTCACAAGCACACACTCATGCACACACTACCCTGCACATATCATCACATTTGTAACCAAAAACATGTCAAACTAATCCTAAAGCATTCCAAACATATCAAGCTATCAAATGTCACACACTCTCCCACACACAGTCCCAGTAGCGATAACTGCAAAGTAGAGTCGTGGATACACAACTCTGATGTCTGTGCTAAAAAAACTCATTGAGTCCAGTAATACGTGACTCAGGCATGCTCCGTGACATTCACACAACTGTTACCTATAAACCCTTTGTAAAAGAAAAGTTTCTCAGCAGATCATCCATTGGCCACACTGTCCGTGGTGCTAAACATGCAGCAAAAAGGTGTCCGTACATCTTCTCCACACACTCGATCCCCTGTTACACACAACAACAATGTCAGCAGCAGTCCACACGTCACATCACGGAACTCTTTCATCCCGTTTTACATTTGGTCACACTCCTCTCTCTCTCTCTGAGCTCTCTTTACGGACTCTTCTCATCACAGACTTTACTTCCTCCCCATGCTGTGTGTGTGTTTGTGGGGGTGTGTTGGTGTGTGTGTGTGTCTGTGTGTCTATGGGGAGCTCTGTTCCCTTCAGGCGACCGACAGAGTTTAGCAGGAAGCTTTAAATTGTGGAGTGGAGTTGCTGGAGAGGAGTCATAACTCATCCACTGCTGACAGCCTTTAATTAATCCTGTATCAATGTAGTACACACAGAATCATAAAGAAGCAAACAAAGAGCTAGTCAAAACATGAACTGACCAAACTGTGGTGAGATGAGAGTTAATTTTCCATAAAATTGCTTCTCAAAAGGTCTAAAATAGTCTGCTGAACAGTACATTGAGTACAAAATGGGATTGTTTCTTACGACAGAACGTTGTAGATAAAACATTTTTGGCAGTAATTTATGAATAATCATTTGAATTGTAAGGGATAGTTTATGATTTATTTTGTAAAACGTGGCTTAATAGCTTCAGATTATTTTTGTTTGTTTTGATAAAAAAATAGAAGTCAGGCTCAGGTTATTCCCACTGTCTTATAAATCCATGTCAGTGTGCAAATACTTTGTTTTGAGTAGACTTTGACAAATTGTTAGTATAATGTCAGCAGTTAAATAAAAAGCTTCTTAATACCTACAGTAATGTCAAAATTTGCAAGCATTAATTGCTTAATTTACTAAATATATATATTTTACAATAAAAATAAAAATGTTATCAAATTTATTTTGTTTTATTCCAGGATCCAAACAGGGAGGTTGGTATTAACAAGCAAGTCCTCCTTAAATGTCAGTCTGTGTGAAAACTAGGTGGCATCTGGTATCATCTCAGGGGGCCGCAGTGCCTGTTCACATGAAAGGGTACGGAAACCAACAAGACCTCAGTTTATGAAAAGTACACTTGTGATAAATAGCAGCACATGACAAAATATGCTAATAAAACATTTTATAATCACAGTAAAGCTTAAATAGAAAAATCAAAGAGCCACAAATCTCCTTTCTGTCAGTTTTGATTGCAATATATAGAGCTCATAATTTCCAACATTAAAAAATTAAACATGCAAAATAAATCATTTCTAAACCTTTACTTCATATTTCTTTTATTTTATTCGCATCATTGTGTTAGACAAAAATCTGTCATCATCTGCATACAATAAAAAAAAAAAAGAAAAGCAGATCGTATAAAATATTAACCTGAACGCTGACTCATAGGCACCTGAATAATTGAGCAAGTGGAGAAACTGCTTCAAGATTGTAAAAGTAAGGGAGAAAACTTTTTTTATTACCCTGTTGTTTATTCAAACAGTTGTGACCACTGGGTTCAAAGCAATAGGTTAAATTTTGGAACTTCGATTCTCATTTTCTTTTTTATCTTTCAAACTAATATTAAAAATGAATGCTAAATTGTAATCTCATTCTAAATCGTTTTGTTCTCCACAGTCTACTTTGGGAATAAGAAGCCCCTTCATCTCAACAGGTTACAGCTATGTAAATTACAGGTTAAGCACTGAATGTAATTCAGCTTTTTCAAGTGATATGTACTTAACTCTATCGGTTTCTATGGATCTAATAAAATACATGAGGTAACGTCGGATGGAGTCATAATATTGAGTTTCAGTTTGCAGGCTCCTCAAGCTTAACCTTTCTGCAGCAGAACGAGCATGAGCAGGACTCATAAATTCAAATTCTTATCTCAAATAAAATGTGTCACTGGTTGAATGAGAAAGGGTTTTACGTTTCACATCTTTCAAGAGGAGGTAATTAAGCTCCGTAGGAAAACCATCCTGAGTAACAGCCCCAGGTGTTTCTCAAAACCAACAACACGACAGGACAAGCAAGCTGCCACATCACTTAACTAAGAATGACTCAGATGGATGACACATTAGACAGGCACTCAGACAACCACGCAATGGGAGGAGTCCAATCACAGAGACTGAAACCTGATTAGCCACTATGTACAAGGCACCTCAACCCGCTGCTTGTAAATACACTCAAACAAGATAGGAAGAAGATATGGTAGCCACAGGGCATTCTGCATACTGTGTGAAACAAAGAACAGACACCTCCCATTAATGTCTGAAAGATTATCCCAAGGTAGAGAATATATAGAAAGCATTTCACTTCACTTATTTACTTATATTTTTTGTGTTCTTATGCAGCACTTATGGCAGCCCTGGAGGATAAAGACATCCTGGAAGTTCAATAGTTTCTTCGTTAGCAATCATTTTGCGGCTTTTTCTTTTTCTAAACACAGTTCTTGTAGTTGTGATGACCATTTGTAGTTAAACATTTTGTAGATAAATGTTTGAGTTAAATGCTGCACTCTTGAATATTCTATGATATCGAGGCTTGATCTTAAAAACACCAGACATTTGATCATTTTTGACTTTTCAGATGAGCTTTTAGATGTATTATTTCTGACATAAGAAATGTCTTTCAGTAGTAAGGTTCCTATGCATTACATAATTTAAAACTACTTAAATATTGTTGTTCAATTAAATCATTAATTATTATCTCAAATTATTTTATCAAAACCTATTTCCATTTATTATAGTTCCAGTTCTCTTTATGAGGCATTTTACTCTCATGGAAAGACAGATTATAATCTCTGATAAGACTAAAATTATAAATCACCCCCTAAACAATATTGACCAAATACATCACAAAATATATTTAAATAATTAAAATAAATAAAATTTCAAACAATCTGTATATATAAACTGTAATATGCAGACTTTTTCATTTTGATTGAGGAAATATTTAACTTGGCCATAACAAACTTTCCATCTTAAAATTAATCACTGAAAAATGTAGAATAATTACATTAGTGATATTAATCGAATTGTTAAGTTCTTTGCAAACAATCAGAAAACAAATATAAAAACAGCAAAAGCAAACCCAAAGCTTTCTATGAGTGAAAAGGGTAACAGGAGGTTCCTGCAGGGATAAAATAAATTAAATAAATAAATAGCTGAACATTTATATTAGCCACCTCTATCATAACATGGAGGCCAAGTAAGCCTGCAATGTTAAGCAACTTGACTCTGTTTAGTTTCAGTTGTTCACCTGGTAGTATAAACATCATGCCAAGGCAGTTGTCATGCTCTATACACAAACCTGACAACATAACAAAACTACTTCAGATACCACTTCTAAGTTTAGTCAGTGATTAAGTATTTGTTGGCTTAGATGTTGTTAGCATCCTTTTCACTGTTGGGCGGAGAACTCGAGAAAGTATGCTCACACCATGACAACTTTCATACCTGAACAACAACAGATATCTCCAAGGCCCTCCCTCGATATAAAAACATTTCTGCAAGTCCTTTTCATAACCACTAGATGTCACCATTTCATTCTACAAATAAACTTGGCAGTAGGCAGGTTTTGTGAACAGCAATGGCCACAAGATGACAGTGTTGTATCAGTATAATTTCCAGAAGTTGTCATACTGAGACCTCCAATTCACATCTACAAGAAGTGACATGAAATATACTGCTCATAATGTAAGCACAGGTCTATTCTTTGTTGTTTTTGCTGGCTTAAAATGGCAGTGATAACACTGGTGAGAGATTATGTAGAAAGTGATCGGAAGCTTACGCCTTTTATGCCTAAATAATAATTAGCAATTAGAAGGATGGTGTGCTCTGAATACCGAGCTATTACGCTGCAGCTGTTCTCAATACAAAAATCTACAAGCCTATCATTAGACCTCAGCAATCTGTAGATTGAAAAATGTTGTCAAAATTAACCCTTTTAAATTTAACTGGCATCCAAAATTTAATGGGTTGTACGAAATGCATTTAGTCAATGCAAACACCATTTAACCTTGCATACTCACCATTATTTTAATTTCGAACTTTGATGGTGTTTCATTTTGAACATTGAATAATGAAATGTTTGCATGTACTGTATATTGTCAAGTCTTTGTCGTTCAGCCTTAGCCTGCTGACCTCAACTGTTATCATCGCACAAATAAATAATCCTTATCTTAAAACAGGAAGAACAGCAGCAAACGGGACCACAGCTGCTTGTGACTCAAGCAGACAGGCACAGTATCACCTCTCATGTCAACACTTTCCTCACACACAAACACAGACACACACATTCATATTAAATCAAGATCAAACAGCGAGCAGTTTTCCTGAAAGCAGTTTAAATATAAACTTTATAAAGGAAGGCAGAGAGCTCCAGTTCATAAGGGCAGGCTGACAAAAAGATAAGTTTATCAAAAACAATAGAAGATGACAGGAATGGCAAAAAATATTTTTGCTGATGGGGGAGAAATAGATCAATATGACAATCAAATTGTCCAACTTCTATGTAAGTTATTTGACTCCCAGATATAAGACCGATTCTGTAGCATAGACCTTTATCTATTTTAACATGAATCTCTAATCAATCTTATCAAGGTTTTTGTCACATATTGTAAATAGGCAAGTACTATGCTTTAGTAAGGTAACCATAAATTCTCTGCTACATGTCAAAAGAGCTATAATAAATGAAAAAGCTCTTCTACATTCAGACATTTAGCATAGAAAGACCAATTGCTATTTCAGTTTATTTTACCAAAATTAGGATTTTACCCCATTTTTCTATTAGATTTAGGGGGTTTCGGAGGCTTAAATAGTTTTTCACAGTCTTAATTTTTCATTAATCTTTGTGTATTAAATATCCAAACAATCAAATCTGAAAGTCTGGACACTTGAGGAAAGATTTAGAGCATTTTGAAAACAGGCAAAAACTAGTATCTCCTGAAACAATTGTCCAGGGTACCCTCCATTTCATTTCAAACGTGCAGTCGTCGAGCAGGGGTGTCAAACTCCAGTCATCGAGGGCGCAGTCCTGTAACTTCTGAATGTTTCCCAGCTCCAACATGAATGAATAAAATGATTTAATTACCCCCTCAGCACCACAGAGTACTAGGAATGACTTTATTATGTTAAACAGATGTCATTCAGGTGTGTTGGCACAAAGTCGAGTTTAAAAGTTGCAGGGCAGCAGACGTTGACAACTGGAGTTTGACACGTGTGCTATGGAGGACACTGTTAAGAATATGAAAACAAATATTATTTACACCAGAGAAATGAGACTAATGAATTAATACATCCCCATGTGTGCTATGAAATGAGTAGATTTCAAACCATGCACATAGAATACAGAATATGCTTTTGCAAAGAATGTATTTTTAACATTATGTTGGATCATTATTAGACAACATTGCAAATGGCACAAAGTAAGCAGGTCGATGATCAACAAAAAAGATAATAACTGGTTCATCAGCTGATTTGAATGATGAATAATCAGCAGTCTTGTAAGAACCATGTGCAGTCTGAGTGTGAAACATACAGATCCTGAACAAACTGAGATTTCTAGCAACAAAACACGTCACATGAGCACCATCATCATTTTATTCTATCCTCAGGGTAAATACTGCTAACCAACATTGAAACAAGGTGGCCTGGTTCAGCACATGATGAATTTCTTCTAATAAACAGAACAGTTTAGAAAGGATTGAAGGCTGACAGTTCAGGATGACTAGCTTCTTAAAGTGTGTGTTCATTTATTGTCCTTATATTAATCCCTAATATTAATCCCCCCCTGATGGACTTACTTCACAGCATGTGATTGGTCTGAGTTATTGCTGGGTAAACTAAAATTTCAGAGCATCCTACAAGCCCCTCTGAATTTATATTTATGCCAATAAACGTATGCAAACTTGGGGATCCCTCAGACTCATTATTTTCCTGGCACACTTCAATAACTTCCAATGAGAGTATGTGTAATTCACAGGAGAATGACACCTGAAGAACATACTTACATCTGTTTGCATGAGTGGAGGCGGATCAAGGGAGGACTCAATGTTTCTCTCCAGTGCCTTTAATTCCATGTTGGCTGTACAAAGAAAATGTGTGTGGATCCATTCAGTAACACTCATTTCTAATACTCATACTTCTGGATTTATTTGTGCAAACAATGTTTTCTCATCGTGCACACACTCAAAGAATTCAGACATTCTTTGTGCATGTGGCTTCAGATCATTTATTTAGACTTTTAAACCTAAGAAATGACAGAAGCCATACCATTATGGCAACTTAATAGCATTAGCATTTAAACAGAACAAAACAGAACTTATTTTAGTCATTTTTAGATATTTTGCATTTGTGTTGGTGCCGAGAGTATTCATGGAACTGAAGATAGAGAATGTCTAAACTTTTAAAATATCCAACACAATAGAGACGTTAATGTGACTCAAGTGACAACGATTTCCAAAATGCATCTGACTGTGTGGTAGAAAGCTACCACTCAATAAGAAATGCCCTTTATATATGTAGTTTTATGCAGAGTGACTGTTCAGTTGTGTAGTACTTTAATACAGGTACTCTCTGTTATGGTTCTCAAAATTACCTGGTTTGAATTTATTCACTGCCATGTTTTTTTTTTCCCTTCTACTTCACGGTTGAAGCAATTACAGTTTCCCCAGAAACCTCACCTGGACGTGTGAGCAGAGAGAAGCACAAACGAAAAACCCCCCAAAGATCAGAGAGCTTTGGCTTCAGCAAGAGCTTCACTCTCACACGTTCATCAATCCATTGACATATCTGTGAAAGCTTCCAGTCGCTCTGGACAGAAGCAATGCAGCAGACGTGATTGAAGAGAAGATTACGACCTCTTCCAGGTTGCATTGCTGATAGACCCGATCATCAAATAAAGGGGGAATTTAAAATGCAATAACATTTGTCCTGCCGTCTTAACCACAGTACAGCTTCCCCTTCCTATTTTTATCTCTTTCACCATAAAACTAATTCTCCCAGATGAAAAGAGGGCACTGCAGTCATTCCCCGCTGTGATTAACCTAATCCCTTTACAGAGTTGGGCTTCTCTGGCTGGCTGCAATATTAAGTACTTGACGTCAGCTGCACTCAGGTTATGATAACCTGGGGGGAACTCAGAATTGAGAATCATAAGCAGTGTTAAAGCACAACACCTCACCATCAAATACAGCCAGCAACAGTCTTAGAGAGGCATCGCAGCTTGAAAACAGGGCATTACATAACAGTAAGTAAATAACAATTGAAATGTTTAAGTGTCTTTTAGAAGAGTAAAGAAAAGTAAATGTTTATCTTGTTGAAATGTTAGATCCAATATTTATTGAAAAATAAAACTCATTTTATTGAGATTAAAAGATTTGTTTCTGGGATATGATTAGCAATAAATAAATAAATAAATAAGAGATTCTTAATATAGAATGTCAGTCTACTGAAAAGTGCTGTACACTTGAATACTTGGTTGGGGATCCTTTTCCTGTAGCAATGTTACCTTGCAGCTAGAAGGTCCTGTGTTTGAATCCCAACCTGGGGTCTTTCTGTATGGAGTTCTGAATTTTTTTTTTTTTTTTCAGATGCAGTTCTATCCTTTTCTTAAGTCTGTAAACGTAATATCTAAAATTAGCACATTCCTTTCTCAGAGGTTAGTTTTAAATATTTTACGTCTTTCTGGAACACAGACACTGACAGTAAAGGTCAATACGTCCATCTTTGGTTGTCAGTTCAGATGAAAATCTAACATGGAACATGCTATTCTGAAAAGCAGGATCTGCTATCAAAATCAATCTGCTCCTAATGTTGAAACAGGCGACACATTGAACGTCAGACCCGCCAGCTAATTCCAAAAGCTAAAATGAATTACATATTGTAGTGCTTTATGTCTGGTGAATCAAATGTGGTAAACTAGTTTTGAATCCATTGTTTGCAGAGCTACAACCGCTTGAATTTGAACTCATGTTTTTTGATTATATCAGCATTTCTTGCTAATGAAATGCTGAGATGAAACGTTCTCCAGATCAGTAAAGTATAGAAGCGACACAGATGTGCCTTTAAGGCTTTCTGTTGTTTACCCACTGGCTGGTTAATAAAATGCTGCAGCTGGCAGACTTTCCTCAGTCACAGCATATATTCTCTCTCTTTTTTAACACGCTTGTTTTCCCTCCTGCCACGTTGTTCACCGGAGGAAAAACAAGCTTCCAGATATAAAAAGATAATTATCAGGTAAAAAACTCAGACTTGTAGGATACTATTACAGTTGTCTTAGTATTTTCTTTTTCTTTTTTTTTTTTACCAATGTGCTATTCCCACAACAGAATTAATATTTTTGTCAACTTGGTGGCTTTTTAAATGACCTTTTCTTGTTACTAGAAAAGGTCTTGTTATTAATTAGAGAAAAAGAACTACTGAATGAGCTTAATGTATAGATGTTGTCTATACATTACCAGCACGGTAAGATTTTACAAATAAAATCTGCAAAATGCCACATATGATTTTATTGAGTCAACCTTTCTCTGATCATTTTAAATAAAATTCTGTGCAACAAATTTTCTGAGCTCCTAATCAGTAATTAGATTCACTTTTGTGTAATTTAATTGTTTTGTGAAGGCCCCAGAGGTTTGGTAGAGAACATTAGTGAAAGCAGTTTTCCACAAAACCATAATGAGTTTTTTTTTTTTTTTTGCTTGGAAAGATTTTGAAAAATAAAACAAAAACAGAAAGTCACACAGCACTGCTTTAATTAAAGAACACAAAGCATTTTTTTTTTCCTTTTTGTTTCTGCAAATGTCTGTGTCAATATTTCTGGAACTGTTGTCAAGGACAGGTGTTTATTGTGGTGAAAACATTAAAAACTAAGAACAAAAAGGATGGTTTGTGTTTAAAGTCAGGGGATGCCATCCTGAGATGAAAACATAGAATCGGCTAAAAAGATTTACATTTGTCAACTTTCCTTGCTCTGATTCTTTTCTCTCTGTTCCAAAAAGTGATGCTGCTTTTATCATCTTCATCTCTGGCTGCCAGGCCATAACATCTGTTGAAGAATTAAACCATACAGAAGCCATACCATTATAGCAACTTAATAGCATTAGCATTTGTTGCTCCTTGAGATGAAGGAGCATTGAACAGAACAAAACAGAACTTATTTTAGTCATTTTTAGATATTTTGCATTTGTGTTGGTGCAGAGAGCATTCATGGAACTGAAGATGGAGAATGTCTAAACTTTTAAAATATCCAACACAATAGAGACGTTAATGTGACTCAAGTGACAACGATTTCCAAAATGCATCTGACTGTGTGGTAGAAAGCTACCACTCAATAAGAAATGCCCTTTATATGTGTGGTTTTATGCAGAGTGACTGTTCAGTTGTGTAGTACTTCAATACAGATACTCTCCATTATGGTTCTCAAAATTACCTGGTTTGAATTTGTTCACTGTCATGTTTTTTTTTTTCCCTTCTACATCACGGTAGAAGGCCACCTCAAAGTGGCTGCAGTTTCAGTGATTCAGTTTAAGTTCACAGATCAAGGGGTAACAAATGAGGTAATGTTCTAAAAAGGTATGCTGGCATAACTGTAGACTGTTCAGCTGTTATGGCCATGTGTTGGAGCTTTTCTTTTCTGCTTTCAACAATAACCAAGTTGTGTAGAGCTATAAATATTATTGCTTTTGGCTAGATTTAGATTAATTGCTGAATGAGCCTATAAAGAGTTTCAAAATTAGACGGAATGTCTTTGAACTGCAAGTAAAGCATGTCTTCGCCTTGTAGTACTGATTTTTCAAGCAGATGAGGTTTTTTTATATATTAATTTTAAGAGGCATAAACACATAAAAAAAAAGAGTAATTATTGTAGTGTTATGGCTGGAAATATCTGTGCCACTAATAACGGAAGGAAAGAGAGCTAGTCAGCAGAAAGATTCATGACTGTCACTGAATATAAAAGGGGCAGTTTTCTTAACACAGATTTCTGCCTCGACAATGAGGTGATGTTTCTGCAGCTGTAAATAAGCAGCTTCTAATGGTGATTTACAAACTGTGAACAGCTAAGCCTTAGCCTGAGGACTACATCTCATGAGCATTACTCAACAGTCCAACTTGGTCCAGTTATAAGCCTCCTGTGTTTGAAATAGAGCTATGTGTACATTTCTCCCAAATATGCACATATTTGCTAAAGATGCACTGAGAAATCAGCTGGGGACTGGAACTGGAAAGTCCAACTGAAACTCAAAAAATCTGATCTTTTTATAAAATATTATAACTTAGTAACATCCACAAAGACCATTTAAAAAAGTGATGAACACAGTTTGTAACATGTTGCACTGAGCAAAATTAAAAACACCAACAATTTAAAGAAGTCAACTTTGAGCTCACTCAGGGAGACCAAGCAGAGAAACATTTTGCTCTCACATGTGGTGTGACATCAACCCTGCTTCTAATAGAAATAATGACGCAGCTCACAGCAGCAAGACTTGAAAATAAAATGTTTAAATTACGTCTTTACATTTTCTTATATTATACTTCTTAAATCAGAAATAACTTTAGGCAAAGCAAAGCAAAAAAGACATTATGATCACATACACCTTTAAGCTTTGCTCATAGGGAGAACTCAGAATGTCAAACACTAAAGGGTATTGGATAAAAGAAAGGAAAAGGTTTAATGTAATTTTAAAATGGACTAATGGCTAATTAAAAATCATGTTCTAGGCATTCATATGCTCTGCAAGAGCACTGCTAGCCATCTTCAATCTCACTCTTGAATTATTAATCAATAATCGAGCAAACAGTTCATTACTGAGATTCTTCTTTTCAATCTTGATTTAAAGGAGCTTGGCTTCAACTGGGGTTGCTCGGTAACTGCGTAGTGCTCATCAAATGTGCCTTAACAATAGGGAGGACTTTGGAGCAGCTCACTTTCCAGACACTGAAAAACATTAACTTTTCAAAAACTTGCAAAATGTGAATTTTGCTCAATAAGTCATTTTTAAGTTGGACTAAAACAATTTTAGTCAGCTCAATCTGGGTTCCTTTCCAAACCCAGTAAAGTCACAGTAAGACTCAAATAAGTCCTGCATAATCCTGCAGCTGACAGTTTGTGACAGATGGAATCATGACTTATATAGAAGGCTAAATGCTGCATACACTAGTTTCATACTATCAAAATGTTACTGAGAAGATGCATGCCATTTTTCCCAAAGTGTTGCGATAGAGCATAAAATAAAGAAGATGGAGTGCTTCTTCTGGATTGGGGAAGAATCTTTGCTTTAGAGTTCATATCTGATGGTAACCTGATCATGGGTACGTTAGGATGGAGCTGTGACTGCATGACTTAAAACAACGAGATCCTTAATACAAGTGGCTGAAATGAAATGAGCCACATGTGGAAGAAATGACATATATGGGTCTATAGAGCTGTTACTACCTACTTCAGATAAGCAGAAGGTGATGGATGGATAGACAAATTAATGGATAGCTTGACCAATGAACAGATGGAACAGACGTGCATGTGTTTTAACAAAAACTAGATGAAAAGTGTTCTCATTGAAGTAAACCATGTTAAAAAAAGCCAAAAATGCAGTTCTTTGGGGCGTGCTGTGGTGGCGCAGGGAGTTAGCACTGCCCCACGTTTGGAGGCCTTAGTCCTCGACGCGGACGTCGCGGGTTCGACTCCCGGTCCCGACGACCTTTGCCGCATGTCTTCCCCCTCTCCTCACCCTCCTTCCTGTCTGCCTACTGTCTAAAAAATACAAGCCACTAGCGCCACAAAAACTCTTCGGAGAAAAATATTGAAGAAAAAAAAAAAAAATGCAGTTCTTTTAAGAGCTGACTGATATGACCTTAAGTCCCAGCCTGGGTGATTTCATCATCAGCTCAGTACACACCGGAGGTCAGAAAACAATTAATCTCTCGCTTAATCTTGTCATCAAATATCACGCCTGAGATGTATTTAATTTTATTCTTGTAATCTCACTGTGAAGAGTCCCAGGACTGCTTTTGTAAATATAATGCAAAAAACTGACATGATAGTAGCTTAAATATCCAACAAGCTGATAATAAAAGACTCCTACAGCACATCAAGTCATAAACTTCATAACAGAATAAGAGAAAAAGTGGGTTACGATGAAAGCAATCCTCATTCTGTCACCACAAACCTCAATGTGTAAAGCTTTCCCAGCATGCTTCTTTTCATTCTCACAATTACTGGATAGGCACAAAAGAAAAAATAGAAAGTAAAAATAGGAGACTATAAATGTTAATCAGATTGTTATTGATGTGTCAGTTTTCTTTAAGCATTCATTTCCAAGCTCAGCCCGTCTCCATCCTGATTTGTTTCACACTGTTGTTTCTTTTTGGTCTCGGTATTAACTCAAACCCCCTGGAACACATCCTAGTCACATTTCACGGATGCTCAATATCCCAAAATCCAATCTAAACCCAGATTTTTATGGAGGATCAACAACAGCTAAACAAGCAGGACTTTTTTGGGAGTTCATTACTGGTGTCTCTTTTTGGCAAAGACATTATTAGTTTTGCCCAATTTCTTTTGTATGATCTCTTTTATAGCACTATTTGTCAAAATTACTCAGTCTGCGGTGTTTTGCAAGCTTAATGATCCTGTACAAGAGTGTGGTTACACAAAAACAACAGGACACCATTTTATTTAGACAGATCAACTGCAACAATGGCGACAGACATTGGTAAACAAAAATCCCACATATAAAACCAGACCATGTGCTAAAAATGTTACTGGCTAATGTGCAGATTAACTATATTTATCAAGCTTTCACCAAGCACAAACACCTGCAAGCTGAATGCTGTCAGTTGTTTTTTGTTTTATTTTCTGGTCCATACAGAGTGCCTCCATACGACAACATGTGAAACTGCCTGGCAACCATTGGGTTCAATACCACTTGACTTGATGCTCTGTGTGGTCGGCCATTGTTGAATTTGAACTCTGTTGCTTTTCACTGCATTCAGTGTACTGTGGGTTGCTCAGGTAATTATTCTTTTATACAATTTCACTCAACAGGAATAGTCTTTCTCTGGTATAAAAGGCTGCTGGTTTATTTTTTTCACCTTAAATTGAAGCAGGTTTTTTAAAGCACAAAGCCCAGAGTAATAGATTTATCGAGGTAGACACTCTTTCATTAATATCAGTAGCTAACTATTAATCATAATCCTAAAAAAATTACCCAGACTGACATTACAGAAGTGTGTCAACTCCCTGTGGGTAGAATACTAACTAAATAAAGGTCTGCTACATATTTTTCAATTATAACAAACTAGAATAAATACCTGAGCTACACTGACCTTTTGTTCAGTATAAATAAACCAAGGCAAAAATAAAGATCCACCTTGAACGGGTAAAATGACGCAGTAAGATTTTGTTTTTAAAAAGCAGATGTTTACCTCATCTTAAATCTTTGCAACTCCATGAGCTCATAGTTACAACTGGCTAATATACCCAAATCATGAACCAAACGCTTTTCTTTTTTGTTGTAGCTGGGAGCTGCACCTCCTGCTCACAAGCAAAAACCTCACAGATGGAGTGTGATATAAAGTTCAGCTCACTCATATGGACACATGCAGTTTCTCTTTTAGATGTACACTCACTTCATCCATTTTTTCCCCCCACAGAGTGTCAGCAAAACAAATTCCTTCCCAGCCTGAGGAGTCTTAAGGAAATGCATGTTTACAGCCAAAATCAAATAAGTTCTAACTGGACTGAGAAACACAGAAAGGCAGAGCGCAATATGAGTCGACCAGTGTAACCTGAGCAGCACCTAGGCAACATGCTTAAACGTTGGTTGGCTGTTAATGGTACACAAGGCTCAAAACCAATAATAGACAATCAATGCTATTCAGAAAATCCTGGTCCAATCTCTGATTAGTAAGTGCTGTCACAAGGAGGACAACACAAAATTATGAGCTATGACTGATTATGTGTTCTTATCCCTACGGAAGACGCAAAATATGAAGTTTTCATTAGTCCTGGGAATCATTATGCGTGGCAGAGGATACACTAGTAAGACTGGAGACCCCCTGTGTACTGATTAATTGGCCAAAAAGGTACAACAATTAAGAGGAGTTTAGGAATGTTTGAAAAGTAATTTCTCCTCTAATTAATGCAACACAATCTAATTATTAAACATGTCTAAAATACATAAATGATACAGGCCTAAAATTAGTATTGAGTATTGAGATTATGTTGTATGTTTGATCATTATAAAGTTTCGGCATTTACTAAACCATGTTAATGCCAAGTTCATAGGCAGATCATGATGTGACTACAGTGTTTGCAAAAAGCTTGTGAAGAAGCGCAAGCTTTTCCTTAGCAAATATGAAGAAGGCAAAGTGTGTGTTTAATCATATGCTATGTGTATAAATCTGGAAAAGAAATGCCTCCTCAGTTAGGGTATTATTTATAAAACAAGAATCCCTTCATGTCTGTGCTGTCAGGTCACATTCTGACTAGAAAGGAAGAAAATCATCCTCCTCAGCTTGCTGCCACCGCCACTGCTGTGGCTGCCAACGCATGTCACGGACAGCCACCGCCCCACCATCGACCTGTGGGCTCAGATTCTTCATGCTTCCCCCTGCAGGGAATCTGCATTGATCTTAGTCTGGGCTCACTTTTGCTGACATGAAATTATGCTTTGCAGGGAGCAAGACGAAACCTTTCACTTCAACATAAAAAAAATCTATAAAACGATACAGATCCAATTAAAATGTTCCCAGTTGATATGAAAATGGCTATGTGTAATGCATTCAGTAAACATCGTCTTCTAAGTAGAAGGTAGAAGCATGCAATTCCTTATTTATTTTTAGTTTTTGTCCATTGGTACCAGAGGAAGGGATGTAGACAAGGAAAGAATTTGCATACCAGATTTAATTTTTGATATAAGTTAAAATTGCATTGATTTGAGTAGGTCATTTAGCATTTTGCCTTTGACATTTTTGAGTAATGCACTCAGACATTTGCAGAATGCCACAGGAAACTACATTTATAAATTTATATCTGTCTTTCCACAAAGTGTCATCTCTGAACTCCCAATTTTTACTCAACAACATTCTTAACAATATCAGCTCGGCATCAGATTCAAAAAAGTTTGATGTGAACACCGTTTCCTGCTGAACAGTTTCCAGTGTGAGTTAGTGAATCATTGAGTCTGCGTACGCATTCGTAAAACCTGACCGTTATGCAGATGTGTCTGGCGGTCCGTGATAGACTCAATGGAGACTATCACGGACGTCTCCACTGAGTCTGCTTCGAGCGCTGCGCTCTGAGGCATGAAGTATACCAGAGTATGTCGGAGGCAACGTGACACTGCAACCTTGCATGTTGATTGAGGTTGAGCGGCTCAATTAACATGCCTACATGTTGACTGAGCCTACATCCCAGAGAATGTCTTGCAGTTCTGGATCAGAATTCAGTGAAATTATCAATATTCTAACAAATGTGTTTTTCTATTAATACTAATTATATCTATCATGGTAGATTTGATTATAGTTTCATCATCTAGCCCTATTCACTGTATCCACAGATGTCTCCCTTTAAACTTTTAGGACTTAATTAAATACACTTACCGGTGCTTATCATCAAGTCTCAATGGCTAATTCAGTTTGTTTATTATTTTTTACACCATAGCAATGGATTTTTTTTTTTTACTAAATGGTGTGCACACGGCTAAAGGGATTCCTTCAATACTCTCAGCATGCATCTCATACAGGGCTTATTTGACAGACGAGGAGGACTTTGCAACATTAGGTGATTTTAAACCTGATTAAATAAAGATCAAATGTTGGGTTTCTCCAGGTTTTATTCAATGCATATGTGGCCTTTCTAGCGCGGACTGTGAAGAACGACATAATCTTTTAAAACACTTTTGATAACAGCCTTATGTTGCCACATGACCACAGGGCCTTGCAGTCACCGAGTCAATTTGTTAGATTCATAAGCAGATGGGGCAGAATTTCCTCCCACTTACTGCAGAGAGAACGGAAGTTGTTGTTTCCTAGGCAAGGTTATAGAACAGCACTTGGTTACTCAATGAAGACAACTGGGAGCATGGGGACTCAGACTTAAATATTACTGTCTGCACAAAGTCAATTACTGAATCAGTATAAAAAAAACATTGGCAGAATAAAGGATTTACCTCCAAAAAAGTAAACCTTGAGCATGCGCTTGTTTTTAATAGATAAATGTAATATCTTCTTTACTTATCCAAAGTGCTTCTTCTAAACTCCTAAACGTCATTAGGAAGATGGATCACATCACAGCAGACCTTAAAACACTGCATGGCTCATTGAATTTATAAAATGATCTACTTAAAAATCTTGTTAAGGGTCCAATTAGGACACTATAATTTTAGATTATTTTTTTTCTTGGTTTCTTTGCTCCTAAATTTGGAAATTAATTCCCAAAAGTCTGGGAAACTTATCTCAGTAAATTGTTTTATGTAATGATTTTTCTCATCTTAAAATTGTATTGTTTCTTTTTAAGTGATGTGTTAATTTGTTCCTTTATTGTGTAAAGACGTTGAATTGGCATGTGTATGAACATAATTCAACAAATCTGACTGTAAAACAAACTTAATGCAGATTTACACTTGCAGATATTATAAAAATATTTCAGTTGGCTAAAGACAAATATGCAGGACCCAGTGATTTTCTCATTATTTCAATATTTGAACACCAATAGTTTTGCTAAGTACTCACAAACAGTTTTAATCTTAAAAAATAGACATGGAAAATCTCCATCTTCCCCTTTTATGTTTATGGACGACCACTTTAGATTCAATTGAGCTGACTGATTCTGGGACATCTCTGAAACTTCTGGTAAGTTCTTTTAAAGCTGGAAATTAAAGGAAACATTGTTTCTCGTATTTTCTCAGTCAGTACCTCAACTTTGCTATGTGTCTATTTCTAGTAAAAGTTCCCTTCACAATTCTAAGTCAGTGACCACTGTAGTTCATTTAAGACCATGCTGTTTATTTTACAAAGAGAGGCTGCAGTCTTACTCTCATTGTTAATCCGGCTCACAAGTCAATAGGTTTCGTCAGACAAACCACTACCCTTGTTGAGCTCTCAGGTTGCCACCACAGCAAACCACAAAAGAATCAAAAGAATAAGCATCCAAGGATTTCGCCATGTCACAGTTACAACATCAAGTTATAAGAGATGTCTCTTACTCACATCCACGAATGGGCTTGAACTCCTGATCAAGCCATTTCAGTGTCAGAGTCTCTGACTAATCTCAACAAGGATTGGTGATTTTTATGTCTGCTGTATCCCAATTTTTTGAATCATTGTTTTCATGGAAAGCATTAAGTGTAAGTGTTTCTTACCTCTTACAAATATATTTAAAATGTAAGTGAGATTATATTGGGTGCTGCAGTTCCCCAGTTTGTCTGTCATGCCATGTGACCTGCCCTGCCTGCTGTCGAGAATATATATGGAAACCAGCTGGAACCTTAGTCTAAGTTTTCTGTAAGTTGTTTTTTTTTCTGCACAAGATAACCTAGAACCAACATGAAATGAATCATCACCGAGTCACGGCATACTATTACTGAAAACAGTCAACTGGAGAAAGCCATGAGTTTATTGAGGAAGTTAATTTTAAGTCTAATATAGCTTTGGAAAAAAATTATCAAGCTATGGATGCGCCATGATGACTTTCTCAATCTATGTGGGAGCTGCATATTACTCCTATGGGAACTAAATATGTTACTGTTAGGAGAAAAAGGTA
This sequence comes from Xiphophorus hellerii, assembly GCF_003331165.1. NCBI lineage: Eukaryota > Metazoa > Chordata > Actinopteri > Cyprinodontiformes > Poeciliidae > Xiphophorus > Xiphophorus hellerii. Next base: position 3,934,955 of record NC_045680.1, read on the forward strand.
GATATATGAAATCATAATCAATAAAGTAGAAAATGCATTCTGAAGAGGTTATTTTGAACTTATATTTTAGGCAGACAAACATTCCTGTTCACAAATGGTTGCCATCCTATCAGACTTAACTTGAGATTTTCTGCAATGATTTCACTTTTTTAAATGTTCAAAGCTGGCCGTCATACTACAAAAAACTTGCAGTTGTAATGCCAGTAAAAAGTGAGTATGAGGGATTGAATACAGAGGAAAAAACACAATTGTCACATTTTTTATTGGTAAATATTTTACAACTGAACCAGCTTCTTAGTATACCCTCCAGGACAGAAAATACTAAGTTTTTGTAAGCCTTAAGTTTTCCCTTCAAGTAAGGTCAGTGCTGAAAATGAGAAAAATAAATAGTACAGAAAATGCGGCCAACATGAAGAAAAAGAGCTGTTACGATTACTCTACTTCACAAATCAGTGAATCAGTCAATGCTACAGTCAGTAGGTGGTGAACACAACTGGTCATTATGCAAAAGAAAAAAAGAATTGGGAGGGAAATGCAGCTTATTGGCATCTGTAAACCTGGTTTTGAACTTGCATGCCTTTCCTATATTCGTTAAATTTAGTCTAAATTGCTATTGCTATGGCTTCTGTCCCCCCTTGAACAGAGGAGTCTAGGTAGCCTGCTACAGTCAACATTAGGCCTAAGCTAAATACACCACGTGTGGAACTGAAACAATGCCAAACAAAGTTCATTTATGGTCAAGATTTCACAATAGTGCCTAGTGACCAAGCTATAGTTACTGAAACAGGAGGATTATAACCATTTCATAAGACGTTACCTCGATGTGTTTCTTCAAGTTGAACGGGGAGTTTTTGTAAGATAGAATTTCCATGTGGCTGCTACTGATTGCGAGACTTGCTTTGTGTTTAATGGGAGAAGCGAAACAGGTGTATCCTAATTAAAAGTAAAGAAATCAAGAAATGGCAAAAAATGTGGAATGAAGATAAGAAAGGAAGAAGATTATATGAAGTACAAAAGTCAGTTTGAATTCGAAGCATTAATGAACGAAACAGAAGAGAAGAAATAATAATTAGTAGATTAAGAGTAGGTCATACCTACTTAAATGACATGCTTTATAAAATAGGGAGGAAAAATAATGATAAATGTGAGAGATGTGGAGAGAAAGAAAATGTAGAACACATATTGATGAACTGTAAGTCAAATGAACTCGAAAGGGAAGAATTAAAGAGAATAGTTAGAAATATGGGGCATGAATGGAAGCTTAAAGGTATATTAGGAAATGAAGGAAACATAACAGATATTCACAAATTAAGGAAAGCATTGTTTATTTATCTTAAGAATACAAAATTAAAAAGTAGAATTTAATAGATATGAAGTAATGCTTCTACACACTCATGTACAGTAGGTGGCGGTATGCACCTTAAAGTTGCTTGTGATCCGCCATAATAGAAAAGAAGAAGAAGAAGAAGTATCCTATTGGTGGTGATGAACAAGCCCAGGCAAGCAGGCTACGGACTTTGTTCGGTAGCCTACTTGCTACTTGCTAATCAGTAGGTGGGGTCAAAACACTTGCGTTTCTCTCTCTCGCTTTTTTGTAACGAGTAACTAAACCACACATTGAAAATGTATCGGAGTAAAAGTACGCAATTAAGTTCGGAAATATAGTGAAGTAAAAGTGAAAGTCATCAAAAATTTTCATACTCCAGGAAAGTATGAAGTACTCCAAAATATACTTAAGTAAAGTAGTGAAGTATTTTTACTTCGTTACTATACAACACTGTTAAAAACCATCCAATTGTTTCATTTAAAATTGAAAATATGTGCATATATTTCTTACTTATAGGACAAAATGCAAAAAGGTTCAAGTGTTACGTACACTTTTTCCCATAGCTGTACATGTTTTGATATGCTAATCCTGTACATGAGGGACTTTTCAAACATAAACAGCCCTTGCAACACCATACTGTCTGCAACCTGATTCTGAGAATGAAATTCCAGCCCATCATTTTGATACCACTCTATCACATGCATTTGATACCACTCTATCACATACCACTCTATCACATGCTTTGGGACCAAAGCAGCTTCTGCCTTGGGACCAACATGGCTTCACAGAAAGTCATTTAGTTTAGATGATATCAGGATGTCAGTTGAGCCACATTGGTAGGAAACTTAGTTTACAAATGATAAAGTCCAGACTTCTACCAGCTTTAGCACACTGGACTTTTCTACTTTTACTTCTCTTTTTCCCCCAGTCCTGTTCACGCCATCCATACCACCCTTTAACTGTCGCTCGTTCAGTTGCTCCGTCCTGCTACTTTACCCCTTGTTATATTGCCTATTGTTTTATTTATCAGTGAAGACTACATCAGGTGTCGTTTGGGCAGCTTCTATGGCAGCTGCCACAAACATATGGCAAGGACTCAGAATTCACACGTAATCCTGGTGAACATAAAAGAGCCTGTGATTAAGTATGAGCTCAATGAGACCTGTGGTGTAAAAGCTTTGTGTAGGCGTTAAGGGTATTGTTTCATCCTCTGCTGTTACCTGTAAGCCTGTATGCTGAGCAGCAGCATATAGTAAAAAAAAAAAAAACACACAGTCTGCATCAAAGTCTTAAGCCCTGCAAGGAGAGGGATCGGTGGTTTAAAGGAATGTGGATTAAGAAGAAAATGAAAAGAACACAAATAAGAGAGAATAATGCAGGAGATAAAATGTGCAGGAAAGCATGTTAAAAATGGAAACAAGGATGCTCCAGATAAGGAAGTAAAGGATGAGGAAGATCAAGATTAAATGTAAGTGGGAAAAAAAACAGTCTTCCCCAGGTCTGGTCCAGCTGAGTCATTCACTGCGGAGCAACTGCAGAGTAGTGCCACCCCTCGACATTCCTGCATTAATTTCACAGCACAGGCTCAGTTAAATTATAGAACAAGGAGAGTCATCGTTACCACTGTAGCTATGAAGCTGATCTCTGACGATGTCTAATAAATAGAGCATAGAGTATGCTAATTTAATAATCAAAGCATGTTGCAATCCTGAGGCAAAAACATACAAAAAACTTTCAAGTTACTTTATTACATACATACATACATACATACATACATACATACATACATACATACATACATACATACATACATACATACATACATACATACATACATACATACATACATACATACATACATACATACATACATACATACATAATTTAAAGCAAAAGAAATTAATTGATACAAATGTAAAAAAGTGTTCTTGCTTACGTTTGCTTTGCTTTGATGATTTGTTTTAGATCTAACAACTCATCCATCTGTTTCTTTAGCAAATGTGAGATGGACTTCTGTGATTCATTCATAAGTTCTTGGAGTAATCTTAGTAGGATGACCACTCATGGGAAGGGCCACCACTATTCTGTATTTTCTCACTTTGTGGATAATGGTTCTCATTGTGGTTCACTGGAGTCCCAAAGTCTTACAAATTGCTTTGTAACCATTTCCAAACTGATGCTAGTGATTTTTTTTATGATGACATCGTAGCAAAAAGAAAAGCAATCTGTAGAGGGGAAAATACTTACTCAGAAGACTGTATGTAGTCTACTTTCACTTTAAAATGTAATTATTTATCTATGAGACTCTTTTTATAAAATCTAATGAAAAAGGTTTTGACAATGGCTGTTACATTGCCTAGGGCAGCACTTAGTAACACAATAAGGTTGAAACAATGCTCTTGCTGTCCCTTACAATCCACAGTGCAAAATTATCTGGCATGTTTTGTGTCATCATGCAAAAGTAATTGCAATTTAAATAGTTTGGCTATGCAAGTGCACTGTTGTGTGCAGCATCCCAGCTTTACCAAGCCTCAGTGATAAAGTAGAGCTAGATTAACAGCCAACCCCTGCCATGGGACAAGTGGTTTGTCAGGCAATTTACAGCTTCAATTAATAAAGACACGTCGCCAGTGGCTCTACATAAACACTGCAAATCAATCCCTTCTATATGCTTGATTTGTTGTGAAAAAGAGGCAACACACGGAAGTACGTAAGTCGTTGAAGTGCTTAAACTACTGAATAGCATGTAGTGAAAATGTGTTTTCAACATTCTTAAACATCAGAAGAGTGTTTTAAAACTCTTACCTCATGCGTAAAAATGCTTTTGGTGTAAAGATCTGAGAGCTACAATTTAGAAGTAGTAGTGAGATAAGCAAGCACATTAAAAATAAAAGAGATGATGCTCAGCCAAACAAATTATGCAGCCAGAAGTGGCAGTTTGACATGCTTGCACTCTCACTGTCACCTGCATGATATTAGGGGGTTAAGAATCTGAGAACAGAACTGAAAATGCTCTCTTTCCTTTATGTGCTGCAGGGCAGTTTGATTTGATTACCTGAATGTGGAGCTTGAAAGGTCCGTCTGTTTTGAGACCTAAGTGGCATTTTCCTGGCAGCACTCCTTTGGCTATAATGGCAACAAATGTTCCAGCAGCCATTATATCAGGCTGAGGTTGTCCTTGTATGTTGACACTGTGATACTTAAGCACTATATATAGCAAATGTTCTGTATTACATCTCACAAACTGATAGTGCAAACACAAAACAAAAAGTCTTTGAGAACTGGAGGGGATTTTGCACAGTACATAAAAGCAATGCTGACCTTAAGATTAAGTTTTGCTCAACGTAAAATGTAATACAACTAAGAAAAAACAAAGTGCTATGATTTCACAACATCTAACCAGAATAAACAACTATGTTTGCAGACAAAGGGTGAGATTGGACAAATAAAGCTTAAATAATAGCTCCTAGTTAACTCCACTAGCAAAGCCAGTGTAACGTAATTTTTATTATCTCCACTCCACCCATTAGCATTTGCTAGGGTCCTCTGTAGACATCAGCATTGTCTGTACCTGAGAATCATGATTGTCAAGTGGTTTATCAGTAAAATAGTCATACCCTTATTACAAGGGTATGACCAAACCCTTGTATTTCAATAGTGCAGGGGTGCACTATTGAAATACACCCCTGCATTTCAATAGTGTACAGCAGGGGTGTCAAAGTCATTTTCATTTTGGGTCATAACAAGATTAGGAATGTTCTCAAAGTGCCGATTCCGGCAGAATGTATTGATAAAACCCATAAACAAACCGTTAAACTATTAATAAAAAGCTGTCTCTGCAACTGATAAATAATTCTTAAAATTAAATAATACTGAACATCTATTCACATCTATGTGGTAATTTGCTGATAATTTCCTGATAAAAACTTGCTTAATCTACTTTGATTTACTGATAAAAACAATATTTAAGGACAGTTGTCTTGAATTTTCTATTCATGTGTCCCTCTAGAGTCCCACATAAAAAGCTACGGCAGGCCGGATTTGGCCCCCAGGCCTCGAGTTTGACACATGGTGCACAAGGAGGCAGTTCAGCCTTGTTTACATTCACACCTGCTAGATTTCTTAACATCCAAGCAAAATTTATTGCATCTCAAATTAAACATGTCATTTATACTTTGTATATAGAACCAAAATAAATTCTACTAACAGCATGACCAGATTGTAAAGTTACATAAATTCACAATATGCTATGCAGACACACCACTCACCTAGGCATGTCAAAGATTTGGAGAGACTGACTTCTGCCCAGACATATATTAAGTATGAAAAAATAAACAAAAAGAGACATGACACTGACATAAAAAGTTATTTCCTCTGTTTTTATGGAATAGAAAACTATCAATTAAACACTTTGCCAAACGCTGATGCACTAACAGGGGCACATCTCAAGTGACATCTGTACTTCATGGACATCAAAGGACTTAATGTTTCAGAAACTGCTTAATTTCTTCACTGTTAGGACTACCATAAAACATTGCAACAACTTTTTTCAATTTATTGTAACTGTTGGATCTTTCCCTCTCTCTGCCATGTTTTTAATGTAACAGGCTGATAAGTTGAACAGATCAAAAAGGTTGGAAAATAAAATCCTCAAGAAAAAAAAGTAATGAAACACAACCTACTGACAGCTTGTCAAGACATTTAGATGCCAAATATATATATTCAGAATCATATCTTCATGTGACAAATTCTTCACGTAAAGATTACATGAATGAGTCAGCGCTACTGCAGGTGGTTAGCAACCCGACAAGACAGAAACTTCCAACGTTCTGCAGTGGTGAGGCAGCATAAGCCATATGGGCACCAGTACAGATGGTCTCCCCGTCTGTCATCTTCCCTTTAAAAAGAGATTCTGTTACATGTTTGTCTCGTTTTGAGCAGATAGGCGTCTGATGCAGCCCTGACTTTATTGCACAACCCAGATGCAGATGGAAATATTTATGTCTACTGTTGCAGCCCCAGATGCATCGCCCAGCCTGGCTGAGTGGTTTGTAATGACAGATGAGACACTGCATTGGACAGATAACCCTGCAGGGACATATTAAGGTGATAAAAATGACAACAGTAAACAAGTCTGTAATTAAAAGCTCATAACTTTTCATCTCCCTGGTGGCAGTAAGCAGATAGCTTCCTCCTCTTACTTTACCCCCGGGGCAAAAGGGGCACCAGCATTTTTAGCTAGTTGCAGCAGACAGGGAGGCTGTTGTTTTGTCAGATATGGGAATAACTTTGTCTGCCTAATTTTAAGTTGATCTTGTTAATGTTTAAGTATTCATAGTATCCGTCATCCCTTGTAGTAATGATGCTTAATGGTTTCACAGGGTTAAACATTAAAAGGATGAGCATCATGCCAGCCCTGTGTGGTAAAACCACTCATTGACATTCCTCACCAGTGCTGCTGTTGCCATCATTTTCATCCAATCCTCAGTACTATGCTCGCATAATTGCTACCACTGTCATTATTAACGATCATCGAGCTATTAAGGCCACTCAGTCAGTACCATTTATCATCGACGCTCTCTCCAGTTCATCACGCTTGACAGCCATTGAATGATGAGCAAAAAAGTGTGACTGAGTGAAAGTGCATGCATGTACGAGCCAGTGTATGTCAGTGTGAAATTTGTTTGTGCTGTACTGTGTTCCAGAGGGGTCTGTTGTTTTTTGATCAACACTCTCTCGAGGAGCCCTGCAAGGACACCGGCAGATGGCGAGTATTGGCAGGACTGCAACGCTGTATGCCGTCTGCCAGAGCGCACTCTGGTATACTGATACAAGGAGGCTTTTTAGGCCTTACACAGTTGAGTCAAGGTGCTGGCACACTGGTTGACCCTAAACACACAACAAAGACTCTCAGAAATACACAGAAGTCTGCAATCACTGCTGTTCATTACAAATGTAATCACCAGTAGCCCACATTCTGAGGTGGCCAAGACAAGCAGTAGCATATTTCATCCTCAGACTGGTTAGGCTTTTCTGGGCCAAATTTTAAAACAGCCTGGACTCTCCCAGGAGGAAATGAAGGCAGGGAGAAGCTACATCAAAAATGAGCAACACTCTGCTTACTACGAGTTAATCATTAGGAACTCCCTCAAGCACAGAGATGTGTCTGCAGGTGTATAGTGGGATGTTTGCTCACCACTTACTCATACGCCATAAACAAAACCAAACCAAGGGGAATCAACAACCTAAAAGGTGGAACATCTTGTCAGCAAAACATGTTTATTTTTGGAGTTGAGCAGCATGATGAACAGCACAGAGCAGTTTTTTTCAGAAGAGGTAATACTAACAAAACACTTATAAATTAATTCTTCAGATTCCACAGTCTTATTCAAGAACACTGCAGCTTATTTCTGCTCCTTATTTTTCAAGAACACATCAACTTTCAGATTACATCAGTTATATAGTAGTTCTGTATGTTTTTGATAGTACATGTATGTTTTTGATAGTGCATGCTGAATTTAAAAAGCATGAGGAGCAGTGCAATAACAGATTAAAAAAACAAAACAAGGGGAAAAAATTAGATACCCCAAGGAAGCACAGAAAGTGTTAAAGACCACCAGATAAGGATTTTTTTTTTTAAACAGAAGCCTGTTTAGACCCTAAGTACAGCTTCCTCCTAAAATTGCAGGAGGGTTCTGCTGTTGGATCGTTTGTGGTGAGACGTGCAGCATTTGGAAATCTGTGAAGTGTTCTGGAAATCCCACAAATAAGGTAAGGACTCCACTTACACACTTAGTAAGACACACTTAGTAATGTGAATCAGTTATTTAAGTGCAAGTTTAGATGTTTACCAGGTCCAACTCTGCAGAGCTAGACAGCACAGTGAAGAACAGGAAATATAATGTTTATCCATCTGAATTTAACAAGCCTGGGGAACAAGTTTATTAATTTCTTCAAATTTGTATTGGATTAAGCTCCCACAAGATGTGCAGTTTTATCTTGCTGAAAAAAAAAGGACATGGGACCATTTTGTTTGGACACGGTGACATTAGAGCCAAAGAGCCCATTCAATTTCCTCTGATGGTTAAAACATCAGATGATTGCTATGAAGAGGAGGCAGGAAATTGTCTCCGTGTGTGTGGGGGTGGGGGTGTGTGTGTGTAGCTCAGAAATTATTTTTTATATCTTCTGGTTATTCTGTGAATGGATTTCAAGCTATACATTTTCAAAAAGAGTTTCATGTATACACTTTTCTTTTTGAGGTTTTTTAAGAACTATTTCAATTTACTGACAAGGTTTTCTGTATCTTCAATGGCATACTTCCTCAAAGATGCATAGATTATCCATAAATCCACACTATCATTATAACTCAAGAAACAGTCATGATTACTTAAAATTTAGCCTGTGTTAAATAAAATATTTAAAATACAGTTCAGTGTTCAGTTTTGGTGTAGTTAGATTTTTGCTTGATCCTTCTTGTTTATTTGGTGCTGAATTAAGGAATGATAAAAATAAGACCACAAAACAGCAAAACCACAAAAAGGTTTTTTTTCCTCTCAGTGGCACTAATTTTTTCTCCCAGTAGCATTAATTTGAGCATAAAGATGCCCCAATCAATCACACCAAAACTGAGAAAGGCCATTTTCTCCATGATTTGCTTTGATTTGGAATGTCAGATGCTAAAAATTGAATTTAATAAGCTTAATAAGTCTTACTGGCGCATATACAAATCAATGAATAGCATGTATTTTTATGTAGATTTTTATAAAAAATTACAATGTTATAGACACATGCTTTGTTGCACATATTGGGTGCCATTTGTTGGATTCTGAACTACTTCCTTTCAAGGAACTTGTGGTACATTTCTCTCTTATTTTTAATATTACTTTGAGAAAAAACCTGATGAAACTGTCAAAATCAATAAAAAAGAAGAAAGCCAGAAAAAAAGCTAGATTGGTCTCTCTATTTAGGGGCATTAAAAAAAAAATCATATTTCATTTGTTAAATACTAATCATATTTTTTGAGACAAGTCTACAGCTCCTTATTTAACTTTATCCAAGAGTAAATCCCATTACACAACTAATGGCTTTTTTTTAAATGCATGATTACTTTTATTCACTTGAGTATCAGATCAGTGAATACTGACTGATAAGCACAACATTTTTATCTTAATGCTTCTAAGGTTTCAAAGAAAAAATGTAGTTAATGTTTTTCTGTTTAATATTTAAGAGTGCAGCTCAGGCCCAGTGACATTTTTAGTGGATTGTTGTTTTTTGTTGATTGTTTATATCAGTTACTGGAGATTTTTGCTTCTTTTTCATCTAAATGAGATGAAAATTGTGAAGTATAAGTGTAATAAGAGTCAAAATCAATTTTGAATTTGACATTTTTGGTATTGTCACACCAATACAGATTTTTTTAAGAAAACTGTTTTGTGTTTCATTCTTGTGAACCAAGTAATATCTAGCATTTTGTGAACTGAATACATCTGGATGCATTGTTAGATCCCAAATACTGTACGCAATAGTTTGTATTGACTTGTCTCAACAGCTGGGTGTAAATTTACACCCCTGATGAATACTAAATGTGTTTTATTAAAAAAACTAATTGTACTAATTTAAAAAGAATGAGTCAACAATTTAGCAATTAAAAGCTAAATTTTAATTTAGCTTTAAATTAAAGTTAAATAATTAGATATAAGTTCTTGCTGATGTGTGATGAGGTAAATTCTTTGCAGCATACACACAGATGACCAAAATGCATTAATTTTCAGTTTGACTTGAGCACCCTTTTTTTTTTATAAAGAATCATAAATCTTATGTCTGCAATCTGCTCAAAAGCTAAGTGCAGCATGAACTGGAAGCTCTGGAAGATACAACACCTGACAACCTGTTATCGTGACACATCACCTGCTAACCTTCATCCTTCTCAGTGATCACGTCACACACATACAAGGAGGCTAAACCCCATGGTTCCTTATCCTTCCGTTACCATGGTGACTAAGCAGCTGTCTCCGTGGACAGAATAGAAAAAAAAAATGTGGTAGCCCCACCTCTCCTGGCATTTCCTCGTCGTAGAAACACAAGACGTAGAAACACACGACGTAGAAACACGCTACGTCTGTCGTCAAGGCAAACGCACAACAGTCAGAGTTCTTTCTTCACACTAAACATACACACGCAGGCACACACACAGTGATGCCATTCACTGATCATTTTCCCCCAGGGCCAGAAGGTCACGAGGATGACCGTGATCAGGCTGAAAAGCATCACTCCTTTCGCCTTCACCACGTCACCGCCAGACTGCTTGGTGCCCACACATCACTCCAACCTGTCACGCCGCCAGACAGGAGGGGTGTGTGTGTGTGTGTGTTCAGGGGTGTTGAGGGGGGAAATACAACATTGCAAGGGGGTTGTGAACTGAAAAGGGGGAGCAGGGTACATCTTGCATGGGAACCAACAGCACCAGCATTGTTAGTGCTTGAATAGTGTATAGGCACAACTAAGTCTTTATTCATAACCCCTCAGAATGAACCGTCTCTGATTTCATACCTCATCACCACTGCAACACACACAGACACACACACACCATACACAATATGTGGTCAAACATACTGCCTAATACACAAAGGTGAGCAAGAAGAAACATCACGGCTTGTCTTGTTTCACTTTGAGAAGCCTTAAAGAAATTTTTGACATTTTAGGTTGATATGACAAAACTTAGAAGGTGTTTTCTAGAATCTAGTCTTTTACAATGATGTCATTGCGTTTTTGTAACCCTGTGTGAATGGGTATGATTATTATAGCACTGAGAATGATTTTTAACTTTTTCAAATAAAACCGATTACTTGGTGAATATTTTGTTGAAATACAACATTGTTTGTACTTACCAAGCAAACATGCTTGTCTGCTCTCAGGATTAAGTTTTACTGTTAATTTTGGTTAAATTATTTTTAATTCTTGGATACAAAAAGGCCACATAATAAAGTTAATTTGTCACTTTAGATATTTCAAAATTATACACAATGACACCCGTTTGGGTGTTTTGATCATGTATTATCCCCCTTCAGATCTAGGAGATCAAACAGCACAAGGGAGAAAATTTCTATTAACACACAAGAACCAGGTGGCTAAATAAATTATTAGCACTCCTTGTGAATAATGTCTGTTAACCAGGCTTCATTTTGTCTCCATGGTAGCCAACTGCTGTATTGAAAGATGGGTGGTGGTAATTTCTACTATTTTGGATTTAAACTTCAGTAGTCAATACAGAATTGAGAGTCAACCTTTTCATCTCTCTTTATATTTTTAACTTGAATTTCAGCATCCAAGCTACATTTTCTGTGGTAGAGATGCCCTGCAAAGAAATTTACAAATAGACTTTGTTCAACTCATAAGTTGGAGTTATATTTCCAGACATGCAATTCAGCACATGTAGATGTTTTATGTATTTAAATTGTATGACAAAGTGCCAGACAAAGAGATTTTTTTTATTACAAGGGAAAAAAGTCATATTATTAGTAGAATAAAGACGCAAAAACACCAGACAAAAGTTGCAAATTTACAGAAAAGCCTCATTAGAGTTATTTGCTGTAAGATGTAACATGACCAGCTCATTATTCGCTGAACGGCCTATTTGCCATTCAGCAAATACCTGAGCAGTAAATAGCCTGTGGTCCCCTTTATTAGGATCAGAGTTAATAAATTATGTGGGAAGATAACACACTGGGGAGGGATGAAATTAAATCCTTAACCTCCCAATTTACAACCACTCACTTTTCTATGTTACTGATAATATTCTAAATATAAATGAATATTTTGTAAAATCAAGGAGCAAATTTTGGAAAATGCAAAATATCAAACACTCCCATGTACATCCACTGCTATGAAATATGATAAAATCAGACAGCAAATAAAACACATTTAATTTCTGTTGTAAACAGGCTTCTACAAAAACATTAATCCGTCCAACTTAGTGTTACATAGACAGGAAACTATCTGCTTAATAGTTAATAAATAATAAATGCCACATACAAATGAAATTTAATTAGAAGGAAAGTGACTTTTAAAAATTAGAAGTAACTCAAATGTTGTAACTTGTCAGTTCAACGTTTCTTTAGTGCAAAAAGTTCTCTTAATGTGTGTAGCACAGGCAATGATAAACTCGTTTTATTCAGGTGGCACACTGCCTCCCACCTTACTGTGCTTCACTTAAATCAGCATTTGCTTTAAAAATTGGCTTTTAAAAAATCCCCCGCTGCCATGCCGACAGCCATGCCAAAGCTGATGTAAAAATATAATTAATGCAAAAAGAAAAAATGAGAAATTATAAGGTGTGCACCAAAGGGAAAAAGCAGGAATTATTAGAAACAGTTGGAAACTTTACAGTCTAGTAATATTAGTGGATACAACATGGTGATTTTAATCAACAAAGAAAAGTGTGATTTTTAGTGTTCTATGTTTAACTGGGAGCACTACAGGGCCAGCGTGTTGCCCCATTTCATCAACACCCTATCAACCGTTATTACATCTTCAATCAAAACAAAAACATTTATTCCACATCTTACAGGCAAGCATTTCAAATATTTAATGAGTGACTGACTGACCGCTCTCTGTGCGAGTTAAAATCTGGATTGGTCAGATGTTATCAGAAATTCTATTGATTTCAATGTTACCACTGTCACCCAGTGGTAACATTCTTGTTCAAGCCACTTGATTTCACAGTGTTGTCTTTTAAGTCATTAAAGAGCTTAACTCACAAGAGTGAGATGGATGGATTAACACAGAAAACCTCACAGTTTAGCTGCTTCCTCAGTCACAGTTAAGAGCAGGGGAAAAAAAATCTAAGATTTTATTCATAAGCCAGCATTTCTGTGCACTCACTGCACATGCACAATGACACTGTTTTTATACAGATATTTCAATGAAACTATATTTCAGTCCGTAGAAATGCCATTTACACGTGCATTGATATTTTTTAAACTAAAGTGCATTTTGTGTTCATTATCTGATGTTACTATATATATATATATTTATATATATATAGTATAAACATGTCTTTTTACTATCTTTTCAAAACATCCAGTTTAAACTATGAGAGCTACTTTAATATCAAGAGAAGAATTTTATATTTATTTATAAATTATTGAAGCAATAGTGCACCTGGCTTTAGAAACGGTTAACATAGGACTGAATGTATTTTTATACAAGAACAGGTTTTGCAGAATTCTTTGTAAAAATAAATCAATAAATCTGGGCTGTTTTTCTAATTGTTGAAAGTTCTTGCAACATATGATTATTAAAGGCAGAAAAAGGTTAAAAAAAAAGTATCAAAAAATGGTAAATTAAAGGTAACTTTCATATGGCTATAGTGTAGTTTGTATGACAATCACTGACAAGATGAGATTTCAAAAACATGCAGCTTCTCCAATCAAAATGTAGTTTAAAACATTCACTTTGAAAGCTTGTGTAGGAAATTTAAACAAAAAATTGGGCAGTCCTATTTAAAGGAGTCAAAGTAAAGAAGACAGTTTGTAGTAAAAGAGATGCGACAGAGCAGCTTCCATCCTTCACAACTTAGTATTCTTTTTGGAGATACATCTAAAGCAAGTGCTATAAACCGTTGGGGCTTGATGGTGTTGTGGCAGCCCAGATGACTCAGGCGCAGATTGTGTACCCGCCAATCTGCCATGCAACCTTTGTTACATGCCATCCCGCCTCTCTCCCATCTTTCCTGTCTGTCTCTTCTGTCAAATACCAAACACAACAGAAGTGATAAGGAGAAAAAAAAAACAACCACAAAGAAGCCTGGAGATAGGCAGACAAACAGTTACAGCATAAACAACTAATTTCATCCATTAAGCTAATGGCTGTAGGTTGATTTTATGACAAATTTATCTTTGAGCCATTACATGTGAGAGAAACAACCATTTAAAGACAGAGGACCAGGAGGCCACTGTCAGCTCCCTCTGGCCAAAATCAATGCTGTATCCTTCTATTGATTTCAATTAAGATAACTGTTATTAGACAGCATGCATGACACAAAGTCGATGAACAAAATGTATTGTGCTGATAGATTACAATGAAGAAAGGCTTTGGATCATTGTTGCTGAGATGCCTGGAGGTGAAAATAAAGCAGAAAAAGAAAGAGTGGACATTGCATGAGACATCCTCCTTTTTTATTAAAGTAGCTACATGGAATGTGGTTGAGAGATAATTACAGTAAAATTTCAAAGCCCGCTGGTTCAACAAAATAAGATTGTCTTCTAAATCTTATTTAAGCTCTAGGGTTCTTCCTTCAAACTGAGAAGGATTTGTGTCAGTTTTACCTTTTTTGCATTTTTTTGTACCGGTTTGGAGCTTTTCCAATAACTAAATTAATTCAGAAAGCCGTTCTTTAACATATTTCCTAAGAAAATGTGCCATAAAGACAAGCCACACTTTCTTGACATTAATGTCTTAAGCAGATGCAAACATCCATCAATCAGAGGAGAAATCTTCATGGTTAATGTTAGCGACATATACCATGCCTAGGTTTTGTGGTAAACAAGTAGCTAAGCAAAAAACATAAAATGAGTCTACTATAAGAAACTGGGGTGAGGTGAAAAGAGAGCAAAGGATTTAATGAGAAGAGACAAGAGCGGAGGAGGAGTGTTCCAACAAATAAGGAGAAAAGAGATAAAAACGAGGAAGATTTAATTACCTCAGTCAGTTATGGAAGAGTAAACACACCATAATGGCCTAGAGAAGTGAACAGACCAAGGCCAAATCAGATACATACACGCAAGAGGTGACATGTTAATAAACATGGTTCAGTGCTTTCCTGATTCTCTCATGAAGTGCACAAATAAATTAATTGTCATTCATCTCAAAATGATGGCGGAATCTAGTTGTTCAATTATTGAAAGTTTAAATGAGATACAAAAATAGTTTAGAGGGCATCTTTTAATGATGCCTTCTGGGCGTCTCCATAGGTAGACGTTTCCGCCATCTCCCTCCACCCCCCAACAGGAAGATTAGGAAAAAAGACTCAACAAAATATTCACTCACATCAGCTAAATACAAACAGACCACACACTTTTTTGTAAAGCAAAAATTTTAAATCTTATTTTCTTTTCCTTTGCTATTGTGCGCAATCTTATCTTGACCGCATAAAATACCAATTACATAAATTGATGCTTGTGGCTGTAACATGACTAAATGTGAAAATGTTTAAAGAATGTCAATATTTTTGGAGAAGTTTTGATCTTGAAGTATGAGAAAATATAAATACTTCAGT
This sequence comes from Xiphophorus hellerii, assembly GCF_003331165.1. Lineage (NCBI taxonomy): Eukaryota > Metazoa > Chordata > Actinopteri > Cyprinodontiformes > Poeciliidae > Xiphophorus > Xiphophorus hellerii. The sequence goes on from NC_045680.1 coordinate 3,950,560, forward strand.
GTCTAGCTGGGAAGTAGAAGAAAAAAAAGAAACTAGACCATTTGATAGTGCGATCAACTTAATCATTGTCCTCATAGCAGGAGCTGTCTTATTTAATGGATGAACGTTTAGAACAGCCTGGAGAACAAAGTGGTAATGAGAAGATGTCACAGGATGAGAAGAAAGAGAAAAAATACGTTTCACTGCTGTAGGTGGTACGTCAAAAAATATGGCATTTTTCTAAAAGAAAAAAATAAAACCATCTCCTACAGGACTATTGATCTGTTTCTCCCGACGATGAGTCAACAAAAAAACAACAGATCCAACAGAGACTCAGAGAGCTTTCAAGCACTCTGGAGAACAGAAACCGCAGCAGATGAAGGCAACAAAGTTGAAGACAGAAGATCCTTACCTCTTGGGAGACATCACCTTTAGATGGAAGGTATTATTGTGACTACAGTGTGGTGTGCAGGGCTCAACTTTCATTTTCCAGAGGGCAGAGTAATACATTACTTATACACATTCAATAAATTAAAGTCCAGATGAGTCTCATCTGTCAGATTTAATGGGCTTTTTGAAAACAACAACCTTTTAGCAGGTATTAAACCTACTATTTATTAAGCCCACATTTGATGCTAGAACTATTTTTATTGGTCTGATGTAATATTCTAATTTCAAATGTCATGTTTTCATTACCTGTAATTGTAAAGTTATTATGGTTAACAGAAATAAAGACTTTCAAAGTTGAAAAAACTTCCAATTTTATTTTTTAAGGCTTCCCTGTGCTATCCCTTACACATATGTAGACATATATTATTGCCAGAAAAAAGAAAAAGAAATCTGGATGGGTCAGAATTTCATAAACTGTATTTTCCCCTAGATTAAATACAGTAGACAGGATAAATAGCCAGTTGAGGTGTTTGACTCCTTTAAATTGAACAAGCTCTGTAGTCTGATCATTGGCTCCTCTGTGGTTTTGTGCAACTGACCTTCAATAGCCAATCTTGTTGGGTCAGAGCTCCAATTCTTCTTAAAAATATACCCAACAGCTCCCACATGGAAACACCAAGATAGAAAATGGAAAGTTTCTTAAAGGTTCTGTGCTCACTGACCTAATGGGGAGTGAAAAAAAGAAGAAATCAAAAAGAGAAGAAATAAAAAGGAGAATATACTGTATTATCATGCGTACAAAGAAAAGACTAATGTTTGGCAGACATAAAAAACTGTAATCTATTTAGATTCCCACCACCCACTTTTTTCAGCTGTTCCATTGCCGAAGAAAATAGGCTAGACACAACTGGCGCTTCACTCATTTCAATACTCCCAGGCTTCCTGTGCAGGATGTGTAAGGAATGTAGAGCAGGTCAATACTAGAGAAAATGAATACGGTACTTCAAATTAACAATAACTACACAAATTGCTGTCCAGCAGTAAATGAATGAATAGATAAACCCTCCTGCTTTATCTCTCATTGGCAGAAAGGAAGAGGTGTTTTTCTACGTCCACCAGTTGCATGTTTATGCCTTCACCTTACTTTCCTTAAAAGGGTCACCTTCTTTCATTCTGAAAAAAATCATTTGCAGCAACATTCAAATGTCTCATCTAAATAGTGGGAAATTATGTTTGATCCCTGCGAGCAGAAATGAATCTTCACGGTTCATTTATATCTAAAGCTGTGATCAAGAAGATAAACTAGGCTAAGCTGATTGGTATCAGCATGACATCTCCCCCAGTAAACATCCTGTAACATGTTTGGAAAATAAAACTTAGGCTTGGAAAGGGAAGGCACATGTGAAAGCAGATGGAGAGAAATGTAAATACAAAGGTCTCAGATCCGCAGGGGTCCTGTTCCTTTCCAGGGGTCCTTTTAAAATGCTAAACTTGACTTAGAACTAAATCATGCTAGATATGACAGTCATGGTGCATATTTTCAAGCCAATATGTTAAGTCACTTTTAAAACAGTGTGGGTTATTTTTTTTACATTTTTGATAGGTACTGCATTTACCATTATAAAGTCAGTCTTGTCTACATGCATGTAACATAAAGAAGGGTGCAGTGGATTTCTATGTGTGGGGGACAGAGCTTTACTTCTTCCCTCCAAATTCAGATAAAAGGAGGTCATAGATCCCACCTGGATCGAAAAGCCACATCTTGTGAAATATTATTCCAGCCAGCAATTTGTCATACCAATTAAGTAATGGTGGGTTGTGTGAGCGTATTTATGGGTCTGTGTGTATTTTCAGTGCTGCACTGGAATATACTTACTCTTAACTTTCCTACTAAGTGCCAAATATATTTCACTAATCTATATATTTGTCCATAAAACCATCAGTCTGCGTGTACTGTTGGTGTGTGTTTTTCTATGTGCATGTCCCTCTGTGGGTGTGTTTGTTTTGGTCACTGTGTGCATTTGCACCCCAGCTGGAAAGTTTTCCAAGATGAATTATCTTCCACATTTTTAGAATGTTTTTATGAGACAATTTTCATTTGGAAGGTTTTATGTAGTTAGGAGAAATCTGATTCTTATTCAACTGAGTTTTTATGGCATTTTAAATCTTAATGAGAACCATATGATTATTTTATATCATATCTTTGTACATAAAGTCCTCCATTTGGTATGCCTAGTCTACGATTTTAAAGTTGTGGACAAAGCAAAAAAGTTACCAAGAAACACTACAATGCCAAAGTATAGGGTCACTTGCCTTCACACTCACTTTGCTGTTTGCCGATCTGATGCACATTATTCAAAACATATATCCAAAATGCAGATTCATATTAAAATTGAATTGCTTAAAATGTACTTCTCCTGTTGTAGTTTGTGTAAAAATAGTGAAGTTTGTCATGTGAACAGTTGGGGAAAACATCCAGATTTGGATCTATGCCCCGTCGTTTCAACAGTGAAAAATCTATTGTGCATTAACACATAAAGCACATGTGGAACATGTAAGTATTTGAAGAGGAAAAGAGTAAAAGTGTAGTGACACATTTTCACATGTCAAAAACTTTCCACAGGTAAAATATTATAGTGTGTGTTAACATGTAAATATTTCACATCTGTCCATGTTATGCAACATGCAGAAATCTTCTCACATGTGAAAAAGCCTTTTTCAGATGTAACATAATTTGCTAAGTTATTTTCACCTGAACTTTTTTGTTGTAATCACATTTGGTACATGTGACTCTTTTTCTTTAAGGGTTAATTTGCCGGTGTTACAATGATTATCTAAATAGTTTTAATGCAAAAATTAATCTTAGACAAGCACACATGTTCACTCCTGCTGGCTGTAGAGCTAAGGGATCATTAGGAAAGTGTGTGCAGTGTATGAAAAAGCCCTCACACATTGTGGGCGTGTGTAAATCAATGTGACACTAACTAAACAGACACTGCTGGAGATCCGGGATAATGAACAGAAAAGGACTGAAGCAAACAGAGTCTTAATCATGAGACAGACATGATGGAGCGAGGTGGAAAAGTGAGAAGGCAGGTGGAAAATTGCTTTAAAAAGAAGCAGAAGAGGAAGTTGAAAATATTACACTGCACACCTATTTCAAACAATAGCTCTTCAAGTTGAATTAAATGCTCTTTTACAGTTCAGGGAGTTTAAATGGTTTTAATTTTAGCCTGTCCAGCAGGAGTTACACACTGGTTTTCAACTAAATCTGTTTGTTCCGCTCTAAACTATCATGCTCTAAGAAGACACTTGGGGCTATGTATTAAAGTTAGTGGAATTTCCCACTTTTTTGCTACCTTATACATGGATAGCAGCAAAACTTGTCACCTCTGGAGACTCTACAGTTTTGGACAGGTCAAAACTAAAGTGGGACAGTAGCAATTTTGAGAGTAGCCACAGGTGATCTGACCAAATTAACACACCCATGGGAAATTGCTCAATCACAGTGTGAATTTTGTCTGCAAATGAAGACAGCAGAAACAGAGGAGAGAGAGTGGCTGCCATTTGGATGCAGGTTTAGAGCCAACATTCCCCTGCCAACATCCCAGCATGGATAAACACTGACCAAATGGCTCCGTGTGACCCTCAGGGCTGTTATTTAAAGGACAAACCCATAGAGCAACAAAAAGAGCAATCAGTTACAAATTACTGCATACTTTTAAATAACTGACATACAACCTGGAGTTAACTGGCAGATAGCTACGCAGCAAAAATCAAAAATGTTCTGAAATACTTTTATGCAGCTTGCAGTCTTTTGAAAACACTGGGTTTTTGCAAACAAACTGAACAAAGATCAGCATGGTGGTGAGCTGAAGTTTGCAAGCTGAATTAATATTTGCTCCAGTATCTTGTTAAATAAAATCATTCTGTAAGCGGTTTCCCACTGCAATGAGTTTAGAAAAGTGATCTTTAAGAGTCTAGGGCTGATAAATACAAATATATTTGTTTAAGAACTTAAAATTCTTAAAATTAAGAACTTTGCTTAAAATTCTGCAAAGCATGGTTTATCTGTTCTTCAATAAAAAAACAAATACCGTGTATTTTTGTTATATAATACAAAAAAATAACAATTAGGAAAAAAAAGCGTGCATGAATCTTTCTATATTTAGCTATGGCTGATTTTTTTTTTTTTTTGAGAAGTTGGGGTACTATGCTTAAGGACAAAGCTTTGTGATAATGTTCAACTTGTTTGTGTAAGAAGCAAAAATATTTTTTCTGTTATCACCTTGTCCATTTTATGATCTGGTGCCTTGGAATTATTTTCAACATTTTTGCATTAGATCTTTGATAAACTGATGAGATTAATAAAGTTTCAATGGCCATCTGGTGTTTAAGTTATTCATGTGAAATAAAATAATAATTTTGATTGCCCCATAACAGCAAAACATAAATATTGCTATGAAGATATGGGTATAATTATTCCTCTCGTTTTTCTCGCTTCTATCATCACAGTGGCCCCAACACTCTCCTTGAGCTTTATCATCTCAGGTGCAAAGATCCATATATGCATAAGAGACAAAACACATCCAACTAGCAAAAGATATGTGACTGATAAGCAGATCTGGAATGCATATCTAACATATAGTTCAGAAATCATTGCACCAAGAATTGTTATATTAAAGTTGCATTTTATTAAACTAAGTAGATGTAACAGTCACTGCACAGTTTCTCACCACACTTTCCTGTCAATCATTCTCTGAAGAATTGGCGATGACTCAGAAATGATTGAAAAGAGACAATCACCAATGGTAACCAATGAAAAGGTCACCAGTTTATATTTGATGAAAGGATTTTTTTATGCCATTGTTGGTGGCTCTGCTTAAGTTTAGTCTTGAAACAAGGAGACACAAATCCAATCTTCTGTTGTGGTACATGTATCTATGTGAGACAGTCAGCATCGTCTCAATGTATGTAAATTATACCACATTTGAAAACATGACAAAGAGCTCCACATTTTCCTAAAATGCCCAAAACATCAACCAAAACTGTGGCCAAGAAATCAGTTTAATGTTGGGAACCAACTCTAAATATTGCATTACACTTTGACTCATATCAGTGCAGATACACTAAGCGATGCAGACAGACATATGATGAGTTCAGATGTCCGAGTTTTCTAACACTCTAATAATCCGTATGCAACAATTACTGCTACCCTCGTTTCGGCTTGTGTTCCCAATGACTTCACATTGTGCTTTTGCAAACACACTTTTCTCACACAACATGGGTAGCAAATACAAGACACACACACACACAACTTTTTTTTAAGACTTTTTAACACTACATCAGACTGTGTGGGCGATGGTTTCCCCATAGGTTAACAGTGACCATGATTCGAGCAGACAGGAGATGCGCACAGTTAAAGACAAAATTTTGTGCTAGGATGGACATGCATATAACAAATTCATGTAGTCTTCTGTAATGCAAATCGCCACAGTCTGGAAGGCACAATGTGATAATGACTGTATGTGAATAAGCAGCATAAAGATAGAAGTGAAATAGAGGCAATGTACAAGTGTGTTGTACAAGTCGTGTTTATCCGAGAGCCGTACTGAACATCTTATTGTCCCAGAAGATGATGATTCAGACTGACTGCCTTTGAGCCATAAAGACTGACAAAGTCCCATCTAATTTGCCAAAGTATGAGAAAACTGAAAAAAATATTCTCAAGATTGATCCCATCATTGTCAGATTTACTTTTATCCAAATCATCACAGCAGGATTTGCCACTTAATGGCATTCCAGTCAAAAAATAATAAAAATGTTCAGCTCGACTGAGGTCATCTCTTTATTAATAATATCTGTGTTATTTTATCTATTTGCTACAAAACCTTTCACTTCAGATTTTACACATGTCTCCAGGATGTATTTATTAAAATTTCATTGAAAACCTTTTAACCATTTATTACTTAGTTTTAAGGCAAACTAAAATCCAGGTCTTATATAAATACTACCAATATTCACATAACTGCAACTCTGTTACATAATAAAATAAATAAATATATATATATACATATATAAAATATAACAGCAATATTTCTGTGTAGGCGCACTAAATAATAGAAAGGTTATGACATAAGACAAGTCAGCTTTGCAAAACCTCAACCTCAATTCTAAAACAGACAAGAAACAAAATGTTGAGATATGGCATGCAACTCTGTGATGTACTGTTCAGTACATGGTATTTTTTGGTTTGCTAATGTAAATATGACAGCCGCTACATAATTAGTGCAATTCCTTTTGATAAACTCAACTGACAAATGGCTTCTTGAACCATTATGACAGTAATGAAGTGTCCTATTTGCTTTTGGAAAATCCTATCGTGAGCATTTATTTAGAGATTTTTCAGATAGTGTTGAGATGACTCATCACTATCTGTGTGATAGTGATAAGACACAGGAGGAAGAACAGCTAAACATGAGCCCCAGAAGTAGGAAGATGACTCACCTGCTGAGCTGCCGATAGACACACAGGATGGGCAAGCAAGATTGTTGTTGTTTGTGATTTATTGCAATTTCACTGAGTTATTGTGAGATTGAAAATAATTTAGTAAAAGGATGTGAACAGTGAAAGTTACGGTATGCAATATTTAACAGATTTTGTTTAAAGTCTTGTAGATTAGTATTTTTAATTGACATTTTTGAAGGTTAAAGGAAGATTACAGATTTTGAAGAGGAGTAAACCTCATTAATAAATAAATAAGCTCAATGATTTCCATTCTGATGATTGAAATTTTCTGGAGGCCAGTTTTGTTTACATCATAGTTCATTTTATTTACATCAGCTCAAAGTGCTGATCCAAAATGGCTCTGGAAATGGTCAAAAAGGAGAAATGACCTACAGCTTAATGTGAGCACATGTTTTGGCTGAAGTATTTTTAGTCATAGATTTTACATTTTAAATAAAGTAGAGCATCTACATTTCTGTCATTGTGTTAATAATCAATTTAAGACGAGTTCATTAGATTAGCGGTTCCCAAAGTTGTATGTCTGGAATCATGAGGTGTTCTTCAGAAATTATCCTAAATCCCAACATTAAAATAAAGAAAAACAAAACTTGAACATGAATTAAAACAACATTATTGTGTTACTTATAATATGACTTGGTAAAAATGCTTGTATGCTAAACCAAGAGTCTTACATTTTTATTTTGTGAGTGAGAAGCCAGAAAGTTTGGGAACCACTGCATTAGATTTTCCAGTTTCACAGCTTTGCCTATTTTCCATTATTCTTTTAAAATGCTACATTCCAAATGAGTTTATAATAATAACATAGCATGTTAAGTTTATTGTGTTCTCAGCAATCCTATACATAAATGTTGTGGAACATATATGAAACGTTGCACATATTAAATCTCATAATTCATCAGACTAAAAGGTTGAGGTTTTGTCAGCCTCCGGACATGCTGGGCGAGACTAAGAAGAAGTTAGATGCACATCTTGCTCTGTTTTTGCTCTCATAGGTGGAGTGTTGTTCACCTGCAGCTGCAGCTGCAGCTTGACATCTGCCAGGACGCAGGCATCACAAAAACATTCACAGCACAGTTTACGTTGCCGTAAGCTTTGTGCTCACTTTTCGCCAACACATGAATTAGCCCACGCTTATCTGTACTCATCTTTCTGGTACATCTCAGCTGTGGATGCTGCAGGGGGTGTTGTAGACTACAACAAATCAATCCTCCCTGCGTTTTCATCTCAGTTGTGGACAAGCTGATGCTGCAATAAAGACAACTTGAAAATACAGGACAAAACTCATCCCCTACTGATTGCAGCTTAGTTTAATTTATTCTGGTCAGAAGATTCACAAAATACAGACCATACAGACCGTTAAATACAACAAGCACTTCCCTTCACTCAGGTTAAGAATATTTCAAACTTCAGTGAATTACAGTGTAGATATAAAAAATGTGAACAGAAATAGTCTAAGACTATCAACCCTTCATCAAGTGCTCATACCAAAGCCTGGTACTTGAACAAAGCATTTTTTTTCTTAAACAAAGAAAGGGAGCTACACATTCCTAATACATATGCTCACAGGTGTAGCACATTTAAAATGAGACAAAGAAAGGGTGATATACGAGTATTTTAAGCAGCATATGGAAACTGTAGTTGCTTCTGTCGGACATGATTGTGCTGCAGTGACAAGTCGTACAGTATGTTTCAGGACTTTGTGTCATTTTGGGCTTGTCCAGTGTGAGATGTTCAAGTCCAGTACAATTATTGTTTCATGAGGTTAATCGTGATGAGTGAAACCTCAGTGCAGGGTCAAGACAAAAACTTATTTCCCAAGTTCAAGTGAGTTAAAATCTCCATTGCTTCTTAATTCATGCTCAAAAAATGAACTCATTTCTGAATAATTTTAGTTCTCGAGATTCCAATAGCCCATGTTCATTTGATAAGATAAAGCCTAATGCGTGTCTGCCTCCCGTTCTGCATGGCTGCACATCGTTGCCTGCTGAGCAGAAAAAAATAGGATGCTGCCATCGTTCCTTTCAGTCAGCGTGATAGGCAGCAATCAAGTGTTGAATAATGGTTGCTCCTTACTTGGAGCCAACAGAGAGGTGACGAAGCAGAAAGGAAATATGCTGTTGTGTTTTGCTTACTTCAGACTGCCCAAATGGAGCTTTAGAGCAGCTGTTATTAATGAACGTGCTTTTTTGTCTGAAAAAGAATATTCAACTTTGACACTTCCATGCACAAAGAAAAAGACAAATTGAAGACATTTTACCAAAAGAAATGGATGTCTAACATGTTCATGACAGCTCAGACATTTGCAGAAGTAATACTGCAATGGAAAAGTCATAGTTGTAGTTTTTCAAATAGTCAGTCAATGAAAAAGATAAATGCACCTTTTAGACAACACACAAATATTTTCTCTTAACTAAAATGTCAACAAATTACTCTTATTAGTTTTGACGTATCTTCTTGTATATTGTCTCCCTGTGTTTCTTCTAAGTCACAGAATAAATTTTATAAAAGCAATTTTAAAGGCAAAAACGGGGAAAAAAAGGAATTAAAAAACTCAGAGTACTATGATACAATGCAGTAGCACTGACTTGGTCTCAGCTGAAAATTTAGTTGTAATCTGACGGTGTCAGACTTGAGTATGTATATTTTGAATTATTATATTACATCCTTTATCAGAAATGCCACTTCAGCACAGGCCAAATGGCAAACTAGATATGGAAAAAGTAATTGCAGCAAAAAATGAGGAAAACATTTAATAAACATGAAATGCAATGAAGACAAATGGGGTTTAATGCGTTTCCTGAAAGCCAGCACAGTCACATGTTTTCCAGAAACTGGCTAAATATTTTTGTTTAAATAAATCTATCAAACCAGGAAAAAAAATAGATAACATCTTTTTATGATTGTTGTTGGAGATTGGTGGCAGGCATTATAAAGATAACAAGAAATTCTTACATTTTTCATCATCATAATGTTGTGAACTAACAACATTATGATGTTAACTGAGTTAAATGAAAAGTCTCCAACACATGACGTCAGTGTGAAGCATGGGTTTATTAATGCGACAGCCTAATGTATTTTCTGCTGCATCGATGCAAAATGAAAATGTGCAATCTCAGAATTAATAAATGATGTTTTATTGTAATTTGAGAAACCCATCACTCATGTGTTACAAATATTCATCTTGTGAACCCCAGTTCATACCATGATTGTAGCATACGAAGATGTTGACATGAACAGGGACACTCACACATGCACACACCCACAACCCTGAATGGTCGTCCTCCGTCACCCATCTGGAATAGTTAACTTTCTGCTTGGTTGGTTTGCTTGGTTCAGGGAGGCAAGAGAGAGAAATGAGGGGTGCTGAACCGAGTCATGCAGCATGAGCAAATAAGGAGGAGAAGGAGGAGGAGAAAGAACGGGAGGAAGACTGTTTCTAGACCTCTGAATCACCGCCAACATCACCCAATACATCTCTGATTCAAAAAGGACTGGCGTGCCTGCTTCACTCTAACCTGGCAAGAAAACCCATCACAACACCTGGTAGGCAGGACAAATGTAGATTGACGAGACAAAATAGGTGAAATATTTTTAAAATTACAAACTATCATAACTTCAAATTGAATTCCATCCTTTTGCTTCTTACAGTTTTCATATTTATTTTCTGCTTGACTTTAGGAAAACATGTTCAATAGTACTTTTACCTAAATCAAACAGCCAACGTATGTAGATTTGAAATGGAGATTTTTATCTACTTTTATTAATACAAAGACGCTGTAATGTTCAAAAAATGACTTTTCAATGTAAGTATGCAAACACAGATAAATATTTGTGTTTCATGTCAAAATGGTATTGTGAGGAAACACTGCAAAACACTCAAGAGCCTGGGTTTTGATTGTAACACAGCACAGGCTGTGTTTTTGTAATTGACACTCCTGAAGTTATTTGGATGCAGGAAAGTTGATTTGGCTATGCTTCACATGATTTGATAGTTGGAGTTAAGTGGGTTAATGAGTAAGTGGCAAATTAAATGTATCTGGGTCAATATAAGTCCATAAATTAATATTTTACTCAGGCAATCTATCTGTGTTGCTACATTTCAGGAAAGCATGCTCCTTAAAAACAATCGTCTCTGCCTGGTGTGTTAGTTGGGATGAACCACCATGCACGTTGGAAATAGGATTGCAAGATCAATGTAACTACTTGATAAAAATCACATAAAAGCTGGTGTCAGTCTGGGTTTCTGAATTAAGTGTCTGGATTTAATATTTTTATTGGGTAAAAAAATAGACTAGTCAAACACAGTAAACTGTATTGACCAGAACTGCTGAAATTGTTACTCTTTATAAGAAGTTATTAAAATCAAAAGCCTCACAATAGCAAAAACAATAAAATTGCAATCAAAATTCAATACATATTTTATTGGAAGATATGAGGTACTCTGCAGCACAGAGATCCCAGAGGTCTATGCTCCATTACCCAGCCAGAGGAGTCCAATAAAGAGGATCTAGGGTCAGAACCAGGGCTAAAGAAAAAGAAATCCAGCAAAAACAATCTCTAAAAGAGATAGTTGTGCTTTGCTGTGCTGCAAGTGTAATGGTTAGTGCATCACCCCAGTGAGTACGAACACATACAGTCTCATATAAATTCACCCTTATTTGAACTCTGTTTACTCAGATTAAAATGTAATTATTCCCTACTCTCACACTTCATTTTCTAATGAGAGATCCTCTTTCTGTTTGAGTGGTTTTTATCAAGCGCAAATATTACTAGTGAGGAACCATCAACTGATCATATCATTCCTCTAAGTGGATGGGCTTTATAAATCATAACATTTATAAAAAGTTCTGCCCACGTTAGAAAACACCAAGCAGGTCTTAGCCTGTATGTTTTCATGGTAAAGTTAGCAGACTTCACTTAGAGAGGTTAGTTTTTGTTGTGCTTGGAGATGTTAGCTGTGGTAGCAAAATGTTTAAGCTGATGAGCTTACTTTGCCATGCTTAGTATTGCATTTTAGTGTAAAGTTGGAATATATTACACGAGAACACTGCTTGGCTCAGGTCAATGGTGTGTTGACTGCTGGACATCAGAGGACCAAAAGGTCAATGCTCCCTCCACCAAGCACTATTCCTAACAAGTATGTAAAAGTTGTCAGATTTCTAGAGGTTCTTTGGCCTCCATTTGCTCTAGCCATACTGGAATCTTCTTTTGAATATTAATGGAGTACCAGAAAGGGTCAGGAAAATGAATACTGTTATATGTATATATATTAAATAGTAGAAAAATATCTAATTATAAAATAGTATGCAATGGAGTACTATGGGTGGGGCATATGTCAAAGCTGCAAACCTTTGCACTTAAAATCTAAATCAGGTAATGTGGACCAAGTAACTGGAGGTGAGATGTTACATGGTAGATAAAATTCTCAAAATGACAAAATACTGAAATTTTGAGCACAAACCACTATTCAGAACTTAACAGATAAGTGGTCTTACTAGTTTGTTAAGGTAGAGGCCAGATTTTTAGCAGAATTTAATAATAAGCTTTAATAAACTAATATTTTAATTGAATTTTAGAGTAATTTGCTCTGCAATCGAGTGCTCTTTGTTTCGTCTCTCCATCTGTCTCCCCGTCTCTTACTCAAGTGAGCAGTTGGCAGAAACACGCTGGCAGCAGAGGCAACAATAATCACGTCAATCTTTCCCTGACGCTTGTGCAGAGATGATTTTAGATGAGTCACGGAGGCCAGAAGAGAAAGAAACAAATCAATAGCAGATGGAGCGCTGGATGGAATGATGATGAAAGATGGATATTTAGACTGACATTTAAGCTGAGGTAAATAGCCCTCTATGTAGAGCCAAGCCTGAAAACGCTGCGGTAAATGAAGTCTGTTTTTCTGTTTATGTGTCTGTCTTTTTACATATGCACAAACAACATCTGACATTTTCTTACCTCTTCTTGTTTATAAGTCTATGATGTTCGCTCAAAAGCCTCTTCACTCCACTAAAAGCATCTGATGGTCATCACTCAGAAGGAGGAAAGGCTTCGCATAAACACTCTTTCTTCTTCTTCAGATAAAATCTGTATAATGTAAGTCATGCACTGCCTTGAAGAATCTGGATAAAGGTTTAAAAGAGAAAACGACTTGAAGACTAAAAAATATATTTGCTCAGTTGCTAACCTTGTCAGAACAGTTTTCATGAGCAGTGAAGCTTATTGTTATATTTGTTCATATATTTCCATCCTGTTCCGTTCTCTTATTTCATACCTTCTTGCTGTCTCTCTCTCCCTCCCTCCTTAATGCACTTTTTGTGTGAGTTGGAAAAGAGGCCGACATACCCCTCGGCCAACCATCAAACATTTACATCATGTGGTGTTATGGAGCGCAAAAATGGAAAACGACAGAATGGCAGACAGAAAAAGAAAGAAGTGCCTACAAATTACACAAGGAGGCATGGAGAGACAGCAAGAAAACAGGGGACAAGGCAGCACCAAAGTTAGATAAAGAAAGACCAGATGGAAAGCGAGACATTTAGAAGAGAGTCTGAGCAGAACAAAGAAAGAATGAAAGAAAGGATTCGGGAAAAGCTGAGCTTTCTTAACAGAAGACCCGTTGTCTGAGAGCTCGCAGGTCAGGAGGTCACGAGACACTTGTCCACAGCAGAGCCAGAGTTAGTCACAATGCGATGTTATCAACAGCTCTTTATAATAATCAGAATTACCAGACCACACTCAACAAGTCACTATTAAGACAGCAGAATGGATAAAGGAAACAAATCTACAAACAGCAGCATTTGCAAACAAATCATTTTGAAGCATCATTTTCAGCTTACAAGCCAGTAAACAGTTAAATTGTGGTCAAGTGCTAACTACTTTAGTTTCGGGCATCTGTAAAGACAAAATCAATAGTATGACTGTTCAGATAATATTATTCAGGAACTAGTTGCTGAGTGGTGGTTGGTATTGGCCAGACAGAGGACAGGGGGAAAGCAAAAAGCTTTCTTATGCATCATAAGCAGGGTGTTTCAAACTAAAAGTTAAAGATTTAGGGATTTTTGTGACAGCTGCCAAACCATTTCACATGCTCGGGTATACTCACATTAATTATAGTGATTCAATTCTGAGTTGTTCTTCAAGGTTATTCTTCAAAAGGAGCACACTAAACTATAAATAGTAGTTCCTTTGTCTCGGTTTGTTTATTCTATAATAATTAATGCAGTGCTAACGCAAACAATATACAGAAGCATGTTTACATAATACCTTTTCATTTTGAAAAGGTTATGAGACTTTCAGTAATTCACATTTTTTATATTCTCTTTAAGGTCTGGAACAGGTGGGCAGACAAGTAGGTCAGACAGAGTTCACGGCCTGTAATACTCATAGGGATTTCCAGGTGAGGCATTTTGTTTTCTTTACAGGCTAATGATCATGACAACCCATACTTGTGCACATTTTTTTGTGGCTTGTAATTCGGCTGCTTATTTTATTATGTCTGAAATGTGGTTGCATCAACAATGGGTGAACAACAAGCATTAAATGAAGTTTTTTTTTAAAAACTCTCTTGGCTGTCCACATGAATTATCTTTTTATGTTTGTTTGTTTTAGCTTACTCTCTTCCTACTTGTGTTTCTTATGAGTCCAACTTGCTTTTATTTTCCAATATTTCTAATTTTAGCTTCATGTCAGAGCATCAGACTAAGTGAGCAAAGAGACCTGAGCGTCTCGCTCAAGGATAATTTATCATGAACTTTGCGGGTAATGGGCTCGCCTGGTGTTTAATGGCGGTAATGGGTGTAATAGGCCTTTGTCTGGTCCCTGGATTGAGCCTATATGTGGCAGATTTATGAGAACAAACAAAGAAAAGAACATTTTAATGATTCCTAAATAAAACCATTATCCTTGTTTTTCCATCCTCCTTTTCTCCCTCGTACCCACCCCACCCGACCCCACCCCCACCACGCTCTGACGGATCAGCCGTAGCCTATACAATGAAAAAGGAAGACACAAATGGAGGTGGCTGCTAGAAAAGAAGAAGGAGGAATAAGCAAAAATCATATGACAAATATGTGTGGTTCAAATCACTGACATGACCACACATATGGTTGAGAATATAGGATTTCTCTCAACTCGTGGCTGCAAGAATACACGAATAGAAACAAAAATGTATTTTAGTTTTTCCCTCCCATTGCTGAGACAACTTCTTTGTAGGCAAAACAAAGGAGCGGATTAAAATCTGGATTAATTTCCTGACCCCATTTCCCACAATAAGATCTTTTTTATTTCACTGCACAAAAGTCATGATACGTCCGATTTATCACTCACATTGCACTGCAAGTCAGAGAAAAAAAAACTATTCTTGTGTATGGCTTTTTCATTATCCTGTCTTTTCAATGATGTGTTTCATCTTTACCAGCATCTGGAAGCATCTAAAATGACTCAGTTTAAACAAAAGGAGTCACCTTGAGCTTTCTTAATACTCACTTAAAGCCAGTTCCCTACTTTGAATAATCCGCAAACTAAAAAAACATAGCAGGCTTCTTTTCACCACGTAATATAAACCCTCAATGCTGCTAGATCTAAAGGCAGATTTGAAGAAAAAATAAGAAAGGGGAAATGTAAAATGTAATATGGGGTTTATACTGTATAAAATGGTCAATTCCTTTACACCCATGATTAAAAACACAACAATGTCATAATATCATTATATTTAATCTGAAATTTTATTTAGAAATTAAATTAATTATCTAGAAAGCTTATTTTAAGAATAATTATTTCTATTTTTGCTTTAAAAAATTACCACACAAAAACATCCATTCATTAAAGTCATTTTGATTTTGATTCATAGACCTCAGAAAAAAAATACTTGCTAAATGCAGTGCTTTTACTGGGTGGTGCCCTTTTAGTTTCTATGACACTGTGTGTTTTGTCAATGGAAATATTTCAAAACAGACCAATTTGTCTTTGTTAGTAGCTTTCCGAGAATCTGCTGACCAGCAGTAGACAGAATGGATGAAGCATTTTTCACAGTCATGCCAGTACTTCACACAAACAAACCAAAACTTTGTAACATGATTCAATATCCATTAATTTATCTAAATTAATGGGTAGAGGAGCAGCAGTGCTGCATTACTATATGCTCCTCATAGCCAGAGAAAAGTAGTCACTTCATTAATTTCTGTAGCATTTCCATTAAAAATGATTATACTTTAGAAATTTTCAGAGAATTTCTATTAACCTTGGTACACCTTGGGGTCAGCCCATAAAGAAGGTCAGAACTGAATCAGAGCATCTTTGAATCCCATCTAGATGATGTCTGTGACATCAAATTCCTAATGTTCCTGGTGATTTTGAATGTATCAGTCAATGTAGCTTGTGTTGAGTCATATAGGCATTCATTTGCTCCCTGGGGTTGCGGACGAAAACGGACCACCGGGTTGCGTAACGCACCTAGCAATCCCTGCACATCTGAGCAGTCTTCCAAAACAAGGTCTGATCAGTTCATCACAAAATGCATTGAGGTACAAGGCAGAGACATAGTAGTACAGAGGGGAAACTCTGCTGAATGTCATCTTTATTGCATTATGTAATCCCATAACTCACAGACAAATCACAACGCATTACATCTCAGACAATCTTACAACCTAATTTTAAAGGAAGCTCAAGAGGTTTTATATCTTCCCATTATTTCTGCTTGTGTGTTTTTATCCATTGTGCTTAACTCTTAAATTAATTTCTGTCTGAATCCTAGTGCTCATGTTTATTCCATCCTTTTCTATGTTTAGAGACTCTTCCTTACAACCCTTTCTATCAGTCTCCTCATTCTCCAACAATTTCACCCAAGTACATTAATGTGTGCATTATCATTTCTTCTCTTCCACACTTACTATGTTTAAATTGTCTTCCTTATTTCTTTTGACTGACCACCCAAAGGCCTTACCAGGTGTGAGCCACGGTGAAGCGCCGCCTCTGTCGGATGCTCTTGTTCACCATCAGCTTACGGAAGAGCCGCGGGGAGCTTCTCGGGGACAGTTTGGGAGACGTTGCTCCTCTCTTGCCTCCCACCACGCCCGGCATCTTTGGGGGCTCCAGCTCCAGGTGCATGTGCTCCTTGAATGTCCGAATGCATGAGTCCATTTCCACGCTCAGCTCGTTGGACGACATACCTGCAGGATGGAGTTGGCTCCCGTATGGGAGACTGTAATTCCTCTGTCAAATTCTGACCAACCTGTCTTTCATGTAAAGTTGATTCCTCGTTTTCAGTGAAGAATCAGATAAGTTTTCATCTGTTGAAAGATTGCAAGACAGACTGAAGCAGCCGTTCACACAGACTTTCACCCAGAAATGGGATCCTCCTTCCTTATCCTGTTTTTCACAGGTTTCAGGAATGGCCAGCCTGTAGTTGAGCCCCCTTTCTTTCTCTTTGTTTTTGGTTCATCCCCAGTGCCTTCTTGCAGATCTTTTCTTTATGTGAGGCTCTACGACAGGGTCACACAGGGAAAAAAAATCCTCTTCTCAACTACGCCGCTCTCCCATTTCCCCCCTGGTCCTGGTGCCAGTTAACTGCACACCTTCGCACCAACTCTTTCTCTCAGTCCATCCAGGTAGCCTGACGTTGGAGGATCTCCCTTATGAAATATTCAAAAGGGTTGAAAACTGCTCTCTGCCTCCTCCATCAACCACTGCTTGACTGACCTCCTCTTTCTGCAAACAACCCCCACCTCTCTCTCTCTCTCCCTCACTCTCCTAAAGGCACTCCCGGTGTGGCACAGAGTGCTGAGTCTCTAGTCTGATTTCCCTTCCACTCTCCCAGTGAGAGCAGCGAGAGGAGCAGAACGCAGCATGCAAGCAAATACTTCCCTCTCTGTTTCATTCAGAATATACGCAAGCCACCCAGAGCAGGCACGCAGCAGGCAGAGGCCACGCCCCCTCAGATGAGGATTGGCCAGCGAACACCGTGACGACAAGCGGGCAAACCCCGGTAACAGGTTATCAGATTCATTATTTATTTTCTGTTTATCTAGGATTTGCAGTACATTTGTAGTGATGATGTGGTGACCTTTGGTGAAGTGGATGAGCCAAGAAGGAAAGACAATTTGGAAGTGAACAGCGTAATGAGGTTGACTATGAAGAAACGCAAGTAAACACAGCTCAAAGGTCAGCTGATTAAAATGAAAACTCTAGTGAATGCATTTATGCCACCAATTAGGAGGCCTTTCACAGCAAGAAGAAAAATGTAATCACATCATAAACAGCAATGTGTATCCTATTTTAGTCTGGTTGTAAACAACCAAACCATACAACACTCTCTGTATGTAGAAAGACAGAAGATATGGTATGAACACACTGGATTATTCAGAATGGTGAAGAGAAAGAAAAACAAGAGTAATGCCCTCAAGGTGGAAAGGCTATGAAGATGAGGGAGAAAAAATCCTAAAAGAACATCAGAGAAGGCAGAATGGCAGCATGACAAGTGATGGAAATGTGAGCACTAGCTTGTCTGCAATTGGACTGATTTGTTTTGGTGGTGAGTCACCGATGAATCCGAGCCATGGAAGCTTGCAAGAGCTTTCTCACTAGACGCTCGCCAAGAAACCCCTTTGAAAATGGTCTTCCAACAGAAAAAAAAGGAGATAATACTGGTAGTAATTTGAGCCATAAAAACACACAGTCGATTAGTAAGTATTAGTCAATAATTTCAAATTTTACTTTGCTTGGCTCTTTACTTGAGTAAGAGAACAAATTATCAACCCTTCAAAAAGAAAAAAGCCAGCATAGAAAAAAGAGAAAGTGTGCACTTGACAAAATACAAAACTAATCAATACAACAAAATAGTCTCACACTTGCTCAGAATTCCCACAGTGCTATATACAGTTAACGGTCTTTCCTCTTCTTCTGCTCAAAGTGTCACCTTGACCAGTCATGGTTCTTGCATGCATGGCGTGTGGCCCCATCTTTTTGTGTCATTTTACAAGAACCAAATCAACAATGTTAGAGAAAAACAGTGGTGGGTACACTTCTGCTAATCTGGAAATGTACCATTAGTTGAGCTAATTTTTCATTTAGTGTTTTGCTAATTTTGATGAGGTTCAGTGCATTCAGTCTCCCCAAAATACATATTTTTTGAATATATTCCAAAGCACTAATTTGGAATATAATTTAGTTGGGTGTTTTGTGACATTTCAGTTGAACGAAGTTCAACATCTGTGTTGATGTTTTAGTTAGACTGTTAAGTATTCTTCAAGTAGTTAGATGATTATATTCATGCTATTATTGTGAAGTGGCAGAAGACTACATAGCCGTTTCCTCTCCTCACGTTCTCCCTCTTTTGAGCCATAAATAATTTAAAAATTCAAGCACGCAGGTGTTGCTGAGATCTAACAAGAAACTTGTTTGAGGACTGTAAAATACGGAAATCTTCACAATACTTCACTGTCTATGATATGATATTTACATAATTAAACAGGTACTTTTCTTTCACTGTGTGCATTTAAGCAAAAATGTGGCTGCCTGATCCTGACCCAGGTGTCCACACTAAAAAACCCTCACTTTTTGCTGAGGATTTTTTAGTGCCAGAACTCAAGAAAGTCTAGAAATTAAAAATATTGGGGTTGAGAATATTACCAAGTCACATTCCAATGAGGGTGAAATGCAGTTCTTCAGTTGAAAGTAAAACTTGTTTGATCATTGTCATTATTGGGAGACAACAGTCAACAAAAGACAACGTATAAATTTAATAACATGAGAAGAACAACACAAAAAATGCTATGTGTGTCACTGCAGCCTTTAGCCAATCAGAGCAGAGTTGTGTCAAGACAGAAAATAATCCTAGCTTTTGCAGCCAGAGAGCAGAAACGGTGGCGTCTGACGTAATCTGGCTGCTGCAGTGTTGCTCCAGCAACCTATTAATGTCGCATGACATGGTGACGTTTTTCAGTGCTGGCAAAGTAAAACAACATTCTTAACCAGCATGTATTGCTCAAAGACGATGAGTTTTTAACTTGTTAATTAATTTAAAGAAAAGAGCATTAAAAAATTCAAATCAAAATCCTAAGCCATTTTTACTGGCTCTCACTGTTTTAATAATGTCAGGAGAAGAAAGGAAGAATCACAAGAGATAAATGCTGGTAACAGAAAAGAGATTAAATCACCACAATGTGCAACAGCTCCTGTAACAATCACTGACTCTTCAGAACTCACAAAGTTGACCCTTTCAATAATATTTGCTACTGTAAAACGTGAAGTAAAAGGTAACTTACTGGAAGGTATTGAACAACAATTAGCAAAAAAGGGCAGAAATTTAAGCCTGGTGTTCACAAGACGGACACTTTGGTCTCTCTCTTAAAAAAAAAAAAAAAAAACTATGTCTGGAGAACACAGACACAAACCAGGACCTCTTGAATCAGAACAGGACATGCTTGACATGAACTAAATACAGAACTCTACTGCACAGACCTTACACCAACCTGAACATGTTCCAGAGAAATTTAGCTGGTGGGGCAATATTTTTTATTTGTGCAGGGTGGAAAGGCACATCAAAAGGTTTTTAATTTAATGTAACACAAACATTTATGTGACCTTTCAAATAAAATATTTATTAATACAAAATAAACAAACATGATGTAAACTAATAGGCAGAGAATGCTGAGTAATTATGCTCAGATTTGTATATTAGGTTATACTTTCCAGGAATCTAAGAATGTAATGACTCCAATCTCTGAAGTTAATTTTTTTAATGCAAACTCATCTATTCCAAAGTAGCAAAAGTTCATAACATTATTAAAAGTAAAAAGTACAGTGCAGTAAAACTACTCCTGTAAGTACATTTTTCCCCAAAAGTTACTCAATTAAATGCAACCTTTACTACCCACCTCTGAACATATAACAACAAAATTAGTAGTCTATTCTCGCCAAAACACTTAAGTGCAACTAAATCACTTTCTTCACCAAAGATACACAAAACAATAAGAGTTGAATATGTGAACATTTCTTTTTAAAGAGCTGAATATCTAATGAGACTTCCTCATTTTTTTCTACTTGACCATATTTGCATGTACACTCACTAGCTATTTTAGCAGGTATTTTTGCCTTCAGAACTGTCTTAGTTCTTCATAACAATGATTCAACAACCTACTCTAAATATTTTTTAAATATTTATTTCCGTCTTGACAGCACAGCATCACATGTTGCTGCAGATTTGACAGTTGTAGATCCATGATGCAATGCTCCAATTTTACCACATCACTAAGGCCCTCTATTGTGTTAAGGTGTGGTGACTGTGGGGACCACAGTAACCTCATCAGGTTCCAGAAACCAGTTGGAAATGATCTGTGCTTTGTAAATGTGTCCATTATCCTGCTGGGAATAGCTATCAGAAAATAAGCATTCTCTGATTACAGAGGCATGGGCATATTGGGCAACAATATTCAGGTAGTTTGGAACACAAACGATCAGTCGGTGCCAACGGACCCAAAGTCTGTAAAAACACCCAAAATAAATGACACCACCAGCAGCCAAATCTTTGGAAAAGCATCAACAGTTCAGACTGAAGTAATTCAAGTTAATTACCAAAATGTCACCAATGAAATAAAGACTCTCTGAACCAGGCAGCATTTCTCCAGTCTCAATATCCACTTTTGGTGAGTCTTTGTGAATTATAGCCTCAGTTTCCTGTTCAAAGCAGCACGGATAGGCACCCGGTCTGGTCTTCTGATGCTGTAGCTAATCTGCTTCAAGGTTCATCTTTTTGTCCATTAAGAGATGGCATTCTGTATACCTTTGCTTGTAATGAGTTGTTAACAGCAGACCAACAGTCTCTGAAATAATATTACAGTCTGTGCCACATTCAATGTCGCAAATCTCTCCTCTTCCCTTCTACTTTTAGACATAAACCAGTTTAATAAATCTCCTTGGTATGTGAGAAACAGTGACAAGATTTTTTCCACCAGGCTTTAGTCATTTGTTCTAAATATTTAATTGAATGAAATACAAAAATAGCAGCAGCGCTTCTGCTTTGCTGACGTGTGCCTTGGTGTAAACTGTGGTGAGCCAATTGCAGTTTGCTGATGTGACATTTTTACTGCCATTCTGACAGTATAAAAACTTTTGTTTGACTGGTTGATGGCAAACATTGCACTGATAAATGTATATGCTAATGCAACTACACTCTTTTATTTTGAAAACAAGTATATAAAATAAACAATTTATAAGCACCATGCCTCGCCAACATGCAGAGTATACAGCTGTCAGGTTCCTTGGTGTCAGAGTAAGAAAGAAAACCATGCTCCTTTATTTCCCAGCCTTCTACAATGAAACCTGAGCTAGGTGGCAAGACCATCCTTAGGACTTGAGTGTGTGTTGGAAAGAAAGAAGATCTTGGTTGTCACGTTGAGTGTTTGGGTCACATGGAGGTAAGAGGGAGAACAAGGAATGAATTTAGGTGCCAAGATAAAAGCCCTTAATGTCGAATCTCTGGTTACATAAAACTCGCTACACCTTACTGCCCCTGTCACACTCCATCTCTCTTAGATAACAGAACCCAAGTCTGCATTGTGGCCTAGATTACCGGGCCTGGGCTGTTTTAGAAATCTCATTTGGGGGAAAAAAAAATACACAAAAGCAGACAACCTTTAGCAATGAGGACGCAGGTTTAAAAAAAGATGCAGAGAATTTTCCAACAGTATTATAACAAAGAGCATTCTGGTTTGAAAGAGACGTTAAAATGTGTACAGGTTAAAAAAGGAAAATGTGATGCTTGCTGTCCTAGATTCCTGAGTATTTGCAGAGACAAAAAAATATCAGCTCATGTCTTAACAGACTGAAGTCTCCAGTTTATTTCACATTAACAACAATAAAAAGAGAAAATTTACAAAAAAAATAAAAAATTACCAGAAGAGTTCAACAACCAATTTAAGATGTTAAAATATAAAATCTATTTTTACTGCTGGTGTGTTGTAGCCCGGTTACCCTCCTCACAGTCGCACTTGTTCCACACACCTCAGAGCAGCGAATATTTGACTGAAGATTCACAACAACGCAAGCAACCAATGTGCGTAATTCTTCTGCCTTTGTCTCTGTGCTTGCTAAAAGGAAAAGTGTAAGAAGCACCATCCTCCTGTTGGATGTGTGGTTTACTGACACCCACGCGAAAGCTGTCCGAAACACCAGAGAAATGGAGGGCACTGCTCAAAAACACTCTGACAGAACACAGAGAGCAAAGTCATTATCTGACCTGGGTCACTGATTTGGAACGGGGGACCCATTCCAAATCATGCATTTCTAGATTTAAATACAGTTTGCAAGAACATTTGAAAAGGCAACATTTATCCATACTGATTACTAAAATCGCTATGGGGTTAGTTTTCAATGTTATGGTTTAAAAGAAAACTGCACCTGACAGGCGAATAAACTCTGTTATCATAACAAGTGATGAAGAGAAAGTAGGAGCGGGTTGGGAATACGGAGAATGCTCATGCAGATGGGATACACTTGTGACACATGTGACAGGATGGCCAAGGAACCCATATGTTCCTTGCATTTAAAGTGCTCCAGCATCATGATTGCCCACACAAAGGAATTAGGTTTTTCAGATTTTTTTGTAGAGCACAGGATAGTCCTCAGCTGGTTTAGCAGGGGTCTAAATCATTACAAAAATGAAACATGTTGTCCAATTACAAATATATTAAAGAGCATGTTTATTCTGAAATGGAAAAAAAAAAGAAAAATTTTAAAATCGCTCTTTTTCTTCATCCGAGCATTGCAACTGGCTGTCCAGAAAAATCTGAGTGATGTTTGCGGCTTTCTCACCCGAGATAGAGGTACTACTGTACTGTTATTTAATGGTCAAAAACTGCAGGCTAAAAAATTATATTTGATAGAAGATGCAAACATAACGGAAATGAAACACAAAGATGTTAATTAAAAAAATTTCAAGATATTCTAACTTTTAACTTTACCTGTATATGCTAAATGAAAAACCACATTCTCCCTGTTGCTTGCAATACAATTCCTCACTGTGTTGTAATAGAGCTAGAAATCCACCAATTTTACAGTTCTGACATTGTTAAATTTGTATGGCCATGCCAAGGTGAAACATCCGCTTAAAAATATAGTACATGTGACCATTTCTGTTCCAAGCAGGAGGGAAATCGACACAAAAGTTGTTGATAATGGCATGAAACATTAACTTTCAAATACAATGCTCCACAAGTCCATAACCAGTGATGTGCTACATTGGAGCATCGCTTAGCTGGTCATCATCACCACACATAATCAACCGGTGCTGAAAACATGTAGCGTTTTTCAAACAAGGACAGATGACAGCAGTGCAAAGAAAGGTAATATTTAAATGTGTTGAACAGTAACACACTGTGTGGGCATTATAACTGCTTATGTTTTCTCTACATTCAAAAGAAATTAGATTTGTCATTTAAGTGTTTAATGTTTCTAAACGTAATTCAGAATTAACATTTTCTCATTTAAGGGGCAAAAATGCTGCCAACACTTCTGACTCTGCTCAAAGACTCCACCTCAATTTTTCCAAGTTGACAACTCATGTATTGTTAATATACTATAACAAAGGATATATATTCATATGCTAGATATACAACAATCATCAATACATTTTAATATGATTGAAAAGTTTATGTACTCTAGTAACTCAGTTCACTAATTGAAACACATTTTGTGTATTAATAACTCAGACTGCTAAACTTAAGCTTTTATTGCTGTTAATTATGATGATTTTCCACTATGAGCTAATGAAAACATGACATATAGGAGATATTAGAGCAATAAAAAACCATGCTTAAAGAAATGTGGGCTTAATGAAAAGTGTGTTTAATACCTACTGGAATGCATATTCTAATTTATTGAATATGATTACATCCAGCAGAGATGACATTATGACTATGTCTATGTCTTGCAGGCAGTACCTTCTTTTTCTGCATCATATTTGTCTGCTGTTGTGTTTATATTTGTCTTTGGCCTTAAGGTCCAACATCTGCACCCTCCATACAAATGCAAGCTTATCTCTAAGAGACACAAATACGCAAAGTCACACAGATCCGGCAATTGATTTTAGCTTGGAAACAAATGTGTAAATCAGCAGGAACATAATTGAATCCCAAAATAACTTCTTTCTCCCTCCTCCCTAACCTAAACATCGACAAAGCCAGTTCAATGAAATGAGCAAGGAGAAATCCAGCTGAGGGAAAGGAGGGTTGTCTGCCTGAAAACACAATAGAATACACATAAAATGCTAACATCTAACAGCTCAAGGACTTCATGAAGTGGACCGAGTCATTTTACATAAGAGTCCTGAGACAGATCCTGTCAACCATCACATTTTGCTGCAGTGATGCCTTAATGGGACTTTGTGAGATGGTTCTTAATCCTCCAAGTCCTGTGGTGCTCTGTACACACAGGTACATTCACATGTTACATTAGGTTTTAATGGCCTAAAAATAGACAGGTAGGCAGGGAGCAAAGCACACACAAAGGAGACGTCTGCATTTGCACAACAGGTTTACCAAACCACTAACATGCACCTCACCTGCTATTAAGTCTGTCGCTGTCAGAGCAGTTCGTACTCAGACCAATTAACTCACTGTTAACAGAGAAAAAAAATGAATAGTGATATAACTTAAATAATTTTTAGATGAGTTAATAAGTAAAGGAAAAAACATAACTATATGTGAAAACAACAACTGACAGGTAGGACTAGGATGTGAAGAATTATTCACATCCTTATTTGAAACCATGACTTCAAGAAACCAACCATTAGGACATCAAAACAACAAAAACTAATTGGTTTAGGAATTAATAATCCATGATTATTCATACATCTTTCTAACCTCTTAACTTCAAACTGACTTTAGTTTGTGTGTGCATTATCACACTGCACTCTGCTGGTTACAAGAGATACTGCAGTTCTTCGGACAATGAGTCTAGATTACACTCCTAATTTTTCATTCTATGATTATTTGTCTCATATTTTTTCACAAGTTCAACAAGTCAAACTTAAGGATGTTCTGATTACTTACACCGTTGTGAATAAGAATGAAATGAGGAAAAATTGCACAGGAAAAATGACCTCATAATGAGAATTAAAGAGGCAGCTGTTAATTTGTGGAATCCACATTGTATAAAATCAGCACATTCCCGGCATATGATCAACTGGTTCGATTCCTGGTCTCAAGCCATTTTAAGCATGTCTTCCCTTGATCTTTTTCCTGTCAAGTCACTGCTCATTAAAGGCCATTAGTGCTAAAACAATCTTAAAAAGAAAAAGGACTGATTGATCCAGACTAAAAAAAATAAATCAATAAAAAACCCCACCTATTATGTCTCAAACATACTTCCATGTTTACTAATGCCAGACGCACACAGATTCATATCCAAGTAAAAACGTTTAGAACTTGCTTCCCATAAAGACTTACTATTTTCTCCAGGCCAGAGCAAACTGGGACTTTTAAAGCAAGAGTGGAAGGAAAAGAGACAGTCTTCTTTTTTTTTTATCTAAACACTTCTAGCAAAGCGCATATTGACTGCAGCAGCAATCACTTAACACACATTCAGGTTTACTGAGTGGGACACTCCTAAGGGTTTCAATTAGACTGTCACCGGATAATGATCCCCAGTCATCATCACCACATCAACGCAGGCGAAAAAGGACTATATTGATACAATATCTGATTGAAAACTAGATTTTATGTGCTACACATTCACACGATGGATGACAAAAATATACTTAGTCTAGACGTGTAATTGAGTGACTGAGATACTTATAATAATAATAATAATAATAATAATAATGAGAAGAAGATATTCTTTATATCTCAAATGGCATTGCATAATCTCCAGTGGGGTGGGAACATTGTGAAGAAAGTGAAAAAATGTGAGTTAATTGCAAATACTATGACTATTTTTCTAACAATGTCATCCACCTATGACCTTTACATATTAGATAATTTCCTCAACCCAAAGGCACCTTCAGATAGAGATTCATCATCTGTCAAAACTCAGTACGTGAGTATACAATCAGTTTTTAGCATAACACAGTGCTTTGCGAGAAATATTGCACTGTACAAAACATACAGATAAAAATCAAATATTGATATACACTGTATTAAAAGATCTACAAGCTTTTTTCCACTGTTTGCAAAAAACATTATGTAGAAATATTAAGACATCAGCCAGGAAGTTAGGGTTAGGGTTATTGCATTTATTAAATGAAGCCATGCTACTTTCATTATGTCAGAATAACCAATTAATGTGCTCCACATTGATTGATGTATATTTGCTTGATGATTTTGATGATGGCATTTGACAAAATGTAATGTTTATTGCTTGTTTCATAATTGATGACGGTTTTATGTTTTTATGATGTAATGCACTTAGAGCTGCCTTGTTGCTGAAATGTGTTGTACACATAAACCTTGCTTGACTTGCATATTTATAAACCTTACAGAGAGTTGTCTATTGAACTGCAATAAGGTGTATCTGACAAATTAATAGTGATAATTAATACTAACATATTCAGCTGCAACCTCATGGTGGAATGTGCTGAAGTGCATGCATTGCTACTTAGTTGGACAATATGTCTGTAAATATATATAAAGAGTTTTAGTATTTCTTCCCCCTTCTATACTGACAAAATATATTGCATTTTCCTGGATGCTGGTAATAACTGTCAAACTCCAATATTTTAACAACCCAGAAGCTTGCTGGCATTTCTGACAGAAAAGCAGCAGCAGATTTGGTTAGAAGTGAATTTTAAAACAGCAGGGAATGACGTGTTTCTGTGTAACATCAGTTTACTAACCATTCTGGGTCCACAGGTGTGATATCTATTCTGGGAGGGGCCCCAAACGGCAGAGATGTCGGCCTTGTCATGATCTCTTCGTCTGGTGTTCTCGATCTCTCCCCCTGACGCCAGGACAAGGGGGGCAGCTGCAGGTTGCCAGAGAATCGACGTCGGCCCCGACGCAGATCAACGCCGAGAGTACAGGAGGGAGAAGTGAAAGACTCACTGATGCAGCAGTCCCGAGGCTCTCTGCTGTCCTGTATAGAAAAAAGAAAACAGAAATAAAATGGAGGAGGTGAATAGAGAAGGGGGTTTATAACACAGCAAAATGTTTGTGTTCTCAAAGTCTGTATAAAATAAATTAAATGCTACCCATTTACCCACTAGGTGGCGATGTAGGCTTGCTGCTGACTAAAACAAGTTAAAGTTTCATCTATAAAAAACCTCCTCTTTGCAAACATAGAGGATTACAGAAAAGCCAGAACATCGGGTTAGTCATATTACTTCAAATTTGTGCAAATTTACCCCTGCAATCTATATTGCTCTCTTTCAAGGAATGAAAAACCCTAAATAACAAAATAATTACATGTTTTGAGTTATTTAAAAACTATATTAGTTAAATGAAATCATTACTCTATTTAGGTAACTTTTTTAAGGTTAGACTTCTGAATCACGCAGTGCATACATCTTCAACACTTTCCTTTTTTCAGCAATTTAATTCACTTTGTTTGCGTATGTACTCGGTAGGACACTGATTGCAGACTATAAATAACCATGTTTTTTCACTGAACTGTGCAAACAGATTTATATTTAGTTTGAAAGGTCACAATGAATGTTAGAAAGTAAAAATAAGGAACTGGTTCCAGTTTGAAAATAAATGTGAAAGGTAATGTACATCAGAAGTTTTAGCAAGTTTCTCCAAAATTTTGTATCAAACTTTATATTTTACACCTAAAATAAAAAGTTATGCTCACTGTATATACAAAACGCTGTCATCTAAACAATTTTACTCAGGTTTGATGTAGAGGTTAAAATAGCTGTAGTTCAAAATGTGTCCTTAAAACAGCAGCTCTGGGGGCGGGGGGAACAATTAAACTTTAAACTGTGATAATGTATTAATGTATCGGCTGTTTCGACAAAAATTAATGAGTGCTGTGTGAAACATTATCATTACAAATGAAAAGTTCAGAAAAGCTAAATTTATCTGGGAACCATTTTAACCATTTTAAGTTTAGGATGTGGATTTTTAACCATATCCATGGCAGTGACAGGAAGAGACATGATTCCAAGAATCCTGTCACCCTGCAGTCATTTTCACTGATCTAACATACACCCAAAACTTGATTTCCAAGAAGAAATTCTCTTTTTCTGTATTTTGCAGCACAAAAAAGTGTAAACTTCCACCCCCAGAAACAGAATGAAGTGTTTTTCCGTTTGACTAGAAAGCCTAGAAATAAGTTGTTTTTCATCTAATAGTGGTGCCCTCCTTTCATTCCATATTTTTCATAGAAAGAACACATAGTTACTTTCAGAGATGTACTATTTGTACAACTCAGTGGTTGACTTGACTCTGGTCAAGTCAACCTTTCACCCATGCTTACTCTTATTTTACTTTTCTTCTGGGAGTCAAGTGTTTTGACAAATTAGAGATAAGCAATCATAAAATCTTTCAAATGTCAGATAATTTACTGACTGAATATTTGGTATTATGTCCAGTTTCGGTTCTCATTTTGACCTTTGTTTGGGTCAGTTCAGTTCGTTATCATGAAACATTGCATACTATACTGCATTTTTTTAAACCCACTCAAAAACCAAAAACAGTCTTTATAAAAAGGATAAAGGTGAAATATCACAGACTTAAAATAACAGTACTTTCTTTTATTGCTCCTGATTCCTGCCAGTACCAATATAAAAGCAAATTTATATTAATCCCTACAGCCAGATATTTACAATTTTTTAAATATGAATTTTTTAAAGGTAGACATATTTCCATTGTTTTATATTTTTCTAATATGTCTAATAACTTGAGGCCTTTTTATTCATCTCATGTATTTTTATGCTTTTTATTGACCAGGTTATTGGTATCTTCTACCACGTTGTTCACTGAGCTGCAGATCAAGATGTCCTTATGGGGGAAAAAGAAAAAAAAATCAACAATGTGTTGAAAATAAAATTTATGTAGTATGTAATGAAGAAATAAATGTGGGTTTTTTTACTGAAGTTTGAAAATACATATATTTACATTTTCTAAAATATTCAAACTGTTCACAATAATCAGTGAAAAAAAATATTGGGAACGGGAGTCCAGCTTATAGTTGCTGATGAGCCTTTTTTGGCATATTACATGAGTTCTTTGTGATTGGATGACCTCCCTGTCTCTGGCTGGGAGACTCCAAAATTTTGATAAAGTCTGAAGACACAAGTTGATGAAAAAAAAAATTCAACTAAATCTCAAAAAGGAAATGAACAATAGCCCCAAATATGTTTAAAATGTCCAAGAGGTCTGGTTTGTACGGAAGCATATTTCCGCCACTCTGGTAAAAATAAATAAATAAATAAATAAATAACTTATCTCATTATTTCGAGATAGTATCTCATTATTTCAAAGTAGTACTGTGAACTTCTTTCACACAGTTGAATCCTTCAGTAGATTTTAAAAAACCTTTGCTCTCCTTTTAAAAAATAAAAAAATAAATAAAAGCCAACCTCACAGATATTTAAAATATTTAATCAAGGAAACATTCAGAGGACTGAGAAAACTTTCATCTGTTGTTGCCATTTTCATTTAGTCCATTACTTATTAACAATTCTTGTCTGTCAAACAGTAAATACAGAAATAACAGTCATATTTATCTGCTTGCAGTTCTCTGCCAGACTCACTCTGGCCTGTACTGAAAAAAGACATAGTGGTGTTGCCAAGAAAACCTTAACTACTAAAACATTGTGCCTTAATTTTGCATAAGATTTACTGGGTTGAAAATAGTAAGTATCCTTTCTAGTAAATACACCTACGGCTGATCGTCTTGGAGGACTGCCTTCTTCTTACTACTTGTGGCTTGTTTCCATTTTAAAGCTAAGCAACAACACACTGCCTGCTGTCTTGGAGACTACTTTTAGGTATGTGGGTGTTTGCTATTTTTTTCCCCTATAGGGCTTCCTAGAAGCTGACATTTTCACTAAAAACTATTCATCTTGTGGGTTATTATGATACAAGTAAGCTAAGAGAACAAATTTAAGCCTTATGCCTTGTCTGAAGAAGAAAGCAATTAAATATTTAAAAACTTACTCATATTATATTTGCTAAAGCCTTTATTTCTATAAACACTCATCATCGTGGCTTACAGAAAAAAGTTTAGCTTCTCAAACAATAGATTTTTACATAGGGTCAATAAAAAATAAAAAAAACAAATACATAAATGTGGGCATTCCAAACGTCATTTCCATGTATCGTATAGTATATGCCCATGCTGCTGGATTGGGACTCCTTGAGGAAGAAATACTGCATCAGTGCAGCATGGCATGGATTCTCTGCTGATGTATTGAGAAAGCCCAAGTTGGTTTCAAAGCAATTTTCTGCTCACCTGCTTTCTTGGATCTGGTGTCTCACATTCCTCTTAGCAATACACCATGGACTTTAGGTCATTAAGCACACTGCTACTATAGTCAATAAAAATCAGATATTTGTACTTTTGACAGGATTGGAAGTGCAAAATTCTGCTGAAAAATTAAATCAGCATAGGGATGTGTTCTAAAATGCCCTGGTAGAAGGCTTTACTGACTGAATTATATAACATGCAGTGGACCAACAACAGCAATTGGTATGTCTCTTTAAAGCATCACTGACTGTGGAAACTTCACCCTGGACCACCTTGGATTTTGCGTCTCTCCACTCTTGTTCCTGAGATCTGTACTGTAATTTCCTAATTAAATGCAACATTTACTTTTTATTTAAAATAGGACTTTGGAACACTAAACAGCAGTCTAGTCCTGTTTTCTTTAACCTAAGTGAGACACTTCTCAAGTTCGGGAATGGCTGAAAACAAAATATGCTAGATATGTCTGTGTTATAACTCACTACGTAATCTACATAATCCTTTTAAGGTTAACCTACACTTTTTAAATTACACTTTTTTCCTTCCACTCAACTTTCCATCAATACACTTTGGACACCAAATTTCTTATACAGTAACATTTGGTGTCATTGACTGTCTGCTGACCCTATGTAATGTTCTATTGTTTTGATACTGCTGTACAGTATAGTCATGAAATTAGAAAATATAACCGTCACTGTGTTTAATGAATCTATCAGTGATAAATTAATTTGATCACTGAGCCTTTCAATTTTTTATGCACTTTTATATGTGTTCTATTTAGGAACAACACTTCTGCCAACACATAAGCTAGATTACCTTTTTTTAATGTATGTTTCCTCAAAAATAGATTTCCAAAAAATGTGTACAATTGATTTTCAGCTAAGTAATGTAATAATTAAAACCAACAAATCATTCTGACTTTGTTCCTAGAAGGCACATATAGCAGGAACACAAATCAGCATGGTAACTCATAAATGGCAGCCATCAAAAGGCACCAGCATTATGTAATGAAATTCAAAGCAGTAAAACTGATTTATGACTCTTAAACAGGCTACACTGCGGTGCCATCTTTAATACTGGAAACAAAGCCAAGATTTAGAGGAAATGGAATAAAGTAGGTGCCTTCTGGTGCTAAAGAAAAATATTAGACTTTTGAGCTCATAAGTTATTACTAAATATGAGAATATGACAATCAATACCTTTATAAAACAGTTGGAAAAAGATGGAGAACATGAGAATAGTACTGTAGGGCAGAAAGGATAGAGATGTGTAGGCTGAAAGCTACAATGAGCAAAGTGAAGGACAAATTCACATAAAACACTCTGAGCACAGTACATAACCAGATCACCGCCCTTCTACTGGCCTCAAACCGTGCTGCTGAATAGACCTGCTGGCTCCATGTCAATACTTGACTGGCTTTATTTTAAAAGTCACATTGAATCTCATATTTTCTTTAAACCTGAATCATTATCTCCCAAAGGAAACAGAAATCTTCAATAACCCTGGCTGCAGACAAAGTTGAATAAATGAATGACTCACATCCTTTTCTCTTTGCAAGAAGTGCAGAATTTGTATTTTTTTTATTTTTTCCATCCTTCACAAACTGAGAGGAAGCAGGTGATTTGATTGAGTGAATGACGCACAAGACAGACGGATGTGTGAAATGAGAGTGTGACGCAATTCAAGTGGTCTGATGAATCAGAATCGAAAGGAATAACCAGTTTTTTAATGCTTTGTAAAATGATTTTAAAAGCATTAAATCATTGTAAATGATTTAATGCTTGTATGTTGGTCATACCAGCATTAATTTACTATATTTATAATCATTTATTTTTAAAGAACCTTTTGAAAAATAGTTCACAGTAATCACAATGTGAATAACATTAGTAATTTTGTTTTTTCTTTTTCAGTTCGGGGAAAAAGTCACTCGAGACTCTTGACCCCAAATTTGGGGTGTTAATATTTATGCTGAATCAAAATAGCAAAATGAAGAAAAAAAACATCTCCATTAGCAGCAACCCAAAAAGCATTAGCAGACATAGACCTGCTCAGTCTCATTTGTAGAGAGTCAAAATCAATGTCCACTCTCTACTATATGAGCATGTAAACATTTCCAGCTTCTGCAACCTGGACTCATGCCATCTGGTGCTTTATGCCTTTAAGCTGGAGACAAAGATAAAACTTTGCAGTACTTCCAACACGAGACATTTGTAAATTTCTAGAAAACATATTTGTCACATTTGTTTGCAACAGAAGAGCCAGTCGTTTGTTCAATAACCTTTCATGACATTTTCACTGTCATTTGATTTATGACTATATGCTACAGAGAAAAAACATAGCAAGGGTGAAAATCACCTATGTTGCATTCAGGAAGCAGTGCAGCAAAAGGAAAGATGTTATC
Source organism: Xiphophorus hellerii (assembly GCF_003331165.1). Taxonomy (NCBI): domain Eukaryota; kingdom Metazoa; phylum Chordata; class Actinopteri; order Cyprinodontiformes; family Poeciliidae; genus Xiphophorus; species Xiphophorus hellerii. The sequence continues at coordinate 3,984,254 of NC_045680.1, forward strand.
TTACAAGTCCATATTGTACTTTATATGAATTAAAATGATAGTAATGCAGCTGCTTAGCATAAACCTGTGGGCAAGTCCACAGGTTTTTTAGAGGGCTGTGGTTTACCAGGCTGTGGACTTGCTGTGGGAGTTAAACTTGGGAGTTGCCTGTTTTTTTTATCCAAAAATGGACTTTAACAAAAGAGTGAATTAGTACTCCATGGTAAGATCATCCACTGCATCCTTCAGTGATTATTGAAATAGGAGTTACAACTCTTCACCAATGCCTCTGCAAGAAGGGCTGCAGAGATTCACAGCTCAGGTAAGAAAGTCACTTGATAGGATACTTTTATTAGCACTCTAATATGGCCTTAATTGTAAAAGGTCGAGGAAAGCAATTGTTGAAAGAAAGCCATCAAAGTCTTATTTCCCCCACAAGTAACATTCTAGTCCAAAAATGTATTTAAAAAAAAAACAAAAAAAAAATTTTTACTAGCCTGTTTTAGCCACCCCTATACTTTCTGGGGGCACCACTGCTTATTCCAAAGCAAAATTTCAGTTCTTGCCTTATTCCTCTGAGGTGTAAAATCTACATTTTATGCTACAATTACTACATTTTATGCTTATTAACTTTATATAAAACACTTATGAAATGCGTATTACTTCATCTCAAGCTCTATAGTGCATCACAAAAAAAATCCCACTTTCTTCCAATTTGTCACCCAACTCAAACACTTTGCACTGCTGCTATTTTGACTCAGAAAATAAAGCAGCAAAGGATAGATTACCGTAGGGATATGATTTGCTAAAACAACTTTTTCGCATTATTTATAGAGAAGGAAGTGTGTTGAGATTGAAAGCAGAAACAGAAGACAGGTGATAACTGATTAAAAGTGAAAAGGTAAAACTGAGCAGAGTGAAAGACAGAAGGGAGGCAACAGCAGGGAAGAGGGCATGAGAGGAAAGATTGTGGAGAAAGGTTGAATAAAGGAGAGAGTGTGAAGATGGAGACCAAGTGAAACAGAGTGGATGAAATAAAATTAATTTAAAGAATATTTTCCACCAATATGCACACACTTCTGTGTATTTCCTGCCCATGTGAGAACAAACGCCCACCTGTGCAGAAAACACAAACATGAACACTGATGGTTTATAAACTGATGGTTTATATTTGACTTCAGGGTTTTCAGCAGCTTGACTTGCAGTGTGAATATATTCTGCTTGATGCACTGCAGTTTACAGAGTTGCCCTTTTTGTCATGACCTGTGGTTTAATTTGTCAAAGAGTAAAACGAGACAATTACATTTGAAATCACTCCATGTTTAATAAATGCTTTCCATGTTTGTAGACGGCGACAGTGTTGCCATCTTTGAATTAAACATCATTTCAGGAGTGTTAACTCTATTTGCCTAAATTTATAAGCTGCTCATAGTGATGAAATATTCCCTGACAGAGGAGCAGGATATTAAGAAAGCTCTTTGGTGAATTATGATGCCCTCTTTTCTTTCTTTCATCATCATCTTTTCTTTATTGCTGTGAAATAGACTGATCTCAGTCTTCAGCGGGAGACAGAATAAATTTCTAATCCTCGCTCTGAACAGCAAAATGCACTATGTGAGATAAATTTATATTGTGGCAGGAATGAAGACAAAATCATATTGGGTTAGAATTTGCTGAAGGCCAATAAGCTGCAGCTCACTAGAGAGATAAGAAGGAACATGTAGGGAACCACATTGAGATCTAGAAAAAAAACATTTACTAATTTTTAAGAATTACCAAAGATGCTGGCTTAACACCTTACAACCCATTGAACTTTTTAAAATATTTTCATATCAGTCTCCACCTCAGCCTCAGGTATTTTCCACTATTGTTTTTAGCTCCATCCATCTTGCACTCTCTCTGATTAGTACGGAAAAGAATTAGGGCCATTGATTAAAGTCAGATAATCAACTGAGATCAAAAGTACAAATTCTGGGTTTATGGACAGATTATTTTTTCCAGTGGTTCTAATCCTCTTCCATAGATTTGGTTACTTATTAAAGAAAAGAAAGGCATTCCCTCACCATGATAGTGCTTCTGCCATGTTTCCGAGTGCAGATGATGTGTTGATCAAGATGATCTGAATGGTTGATTCTCTCTCTCACACAGGTTTGTTTTCAGCGGTTTTCTTCATGCCACTGTGGCCTAAGAGCTGAGTCCATGACTAACAGTTCACCTGTTGACCTGAGCTCTGAATCTGTGATTCATCAGGTGTTGCTTGTTTCACTCTGCATTTGTCTCATCTCTAGGGTCTGCTTTTTCTCTGATGAATGAAACTTCCGAGCTAAAATATGGTATGTACACTTTCAACAATCTATACCACAGGAGGACATTAGAAGTGACAAGGTGTGAGTTCCTAACGCCAGGCGATAGACTGACAGACAAAGTGCAAGTGGTCACGGTTTGTGTAATCCCAGGAGTTACTGTTGCTGTGGTAACAAGCATCCTTCCTCCTCACCAGACAAAAAGAGAAAAGGAGAATGAATATCTGTGTATAATCAGGGCACCATTGAAACAGTGGAGATGGAAGCAATTATAAAGACTGAGTGGTGCAAGAACAGGTCACAGCAGCGAAGGCAGCAAGAACAAAAAGACAAAGTGGTGAACTGCTACTACTGCTGCAGAGAAAATCTAAGTTTTTGAGCGCTTTAATTGGACAATGAACAGCTGTTCAGTTTGACCCACGTTGCCTCTGCATACAAGCTCAACAGTAAGCACAGAAGAGAGAAAGAAAGCTATGAAATGAAGAAAAATATAGAAGTAAAAACAAGCTGTGTATTGGGGGGTGTTACCAACACACAGTTTGGTAACACCCAAACTGTGGGTGGGTGTTACACAGAGTTCAGTAGGAAAATGGCCTTTTTCCCATGCAAGGCACAGCTGAGCAGCTCTGATCTACTGAAAAGAGAATATATTTTTCTACAGAGAGAGTCCAGTAGGAAAATAAAAAGCAGTCCCATATTTATGAAAAAACATTTTATAGAGATTATGCATAAATTTACATAGAAAAATGTTTTAGTTTCCCAGAGACTTGCATTAAGATTTCCAGGAAACCAGATAGAAATATGTGGGACATGGCATACAAATAAAAGGTTGTACATGAGTTCATATAATACAGAATTTTCTTTTTTTGGTTGATGTTTAATTTAAAGTCAACTTTTAAAGAGGTTTAAGTTTTAAATGAAAAAATGATTCTAAAAAAGGAGAGGATGCACTAATCAGAATCAGTCGGTTCTCTCTTGTTTTAATACAACGATCATTTGCCTGTTTTAATTTTTTTTTTAATCCTGTACATTATGAAATGTGTCATTATTATATTACTGTTACATAACATGTCTTTCAAAGAAATTGTTTTAATAAATGTTTTAAGCATACAGTTCTGAAAATGCAGTAAACGGTGGTTGGATTTATGCACAAGTCCTACTTTCCAAAGAATCTTTGGATACTGATGGAAATTTTCCATTTTATTAGAGCGAGTAAAAGAAGTAATGAATAGATTTATGACTTGAGATGTAAACTGTTTAAAGCCAATTCTGATGCTCAGTAAAGCTTATTCAAGTCTTGGATTGTGCAGGGATTCACATAAAATAGTAGTCTTTGTAATTTCCACAAACTCTGTGACAGTCTTAACAAAAAAGTTTTAAGACGGACAAAATGGTTATTTATTACAGATGCCTTCTATGCATTTTTTATGGTATGCAGAAGTTTGTAAATGAACATTTTATCAAATTTAAAGGCCTTTATTGTGAAATGCACCATGTTTGTGCAAAGCCTCTGTGGGCTCTCAATGGGAGATTGACCTGTAGCGTATTCTGGACCAAAAGTTTGAGTGTTTAAATCCATAAGCCACTTTATCACTTCAACCTTGTCACATGGTTGTGTGTGTGTTTTTAGGGACAACTGTGCGCAACCCCACTCTTTTTTGACTAGAGGCATGAATGGTTTCAAATTGTTTCACTCTCAGTATGACTCAGGACTCATACTGCTGACCTTTTCTTCTCCACACAATGCTTTTTCCAGATCTCCCATACAATCTGAAGGGAGCTTCATTGGACAGAACAATGTACTGTAACTAAATAACACCACTCCTCTGATAGAAGATATGAATAGTTTTTGAAGGAACACGGCAAATGCATATGTTCAGAACTTATAGAGTAACAAGGAACATATTTTAAGAAGCCTATGCTTGATATAAAGATTAGAGGACTTGGAGGTGTGTGCTGTTGAACCTTTTTGGAAACACTACAAGATAAATATGCAAAGTCACAAATGTTGGTCTGAGTTGAAGGGTTTTCACTCACGAAACCCTGGAGCACATCCATGCACACATACACAGCCAGAGCAATTAGATCAGAGGTGCTCAGCTGTGCCTTGCATGGGAAAAAGGCCATTAGCTCTGATATAATACATCCATTCCTCAGCATAACACACTTCAGTAACACAGACATATTACGACGCTGCACTCAAACTCTTTCACTCTGCATGCCAAATCCTTATTACCTCTTATAATCACATACACACTTCCTGAATACCAATGTAACCCATCGAACTAATCCGGCTCAGCCAGACCAGCTTTATGATGGGGCAAATCATTAAAACAAACCCTCCTTGGCTTCTTAGCTCATAGTTACACCACTTACAGCTAATCCTCGTTTAGCATTACAAGCTAAAATAAATCCCTGACAATGCATCTTCTATCCATTAAGGATCTCCTACTACAAAATATTTAACTTTAATGACTCAGGAAACACCTAACTGTATTTATCAAAGTGAAAAAGCACACTTTAGACATGGAGACTTCATTGAATATAGCTAAATGCAAATACCGTAACACATTTTTGTTTGTTCTTTTTAAATAGACTTCTTCAAGGGGTTTCTACGACAAGATCAGTACAGTCCATCAGTGAATAAATCTGTTATTAAGGTGAGTAAATTGTAAGGCAAATGGGGAAACTGTAACCCATTCTTCCCAAAATAAACCTGGATTTACTTTTAAAATAGATGAATGGAAAATTATAAAAATCTACATATTTAGACTAAGGGCTGTGGTGGTGAATGTATGGATCTGAGAGTACAAAAAGGGTTACACTTCATTTTATACCTTTACTTTTTGCCTAGTGGTTCAAACCTTTAATTACAGTAAGTCATACCCTTGAATGTATTTTTAGTCAATGTCAAATCAATACACACCCTCAACAACAGAACATAAATAAAGATGAAAAATGGGAATGGTGGGCATGATGACACCGAGAGGTAACAAGGCTAAGACAGCTGACCAAGACACACTGGAAGTTTGGAAAAAAAAGAGAGAGGATGAGTAACACACTCCCACACCTTTAGACGTGTCTAAAGCCAAAAAACAAACACCCACAGTCATGGCAGAGTGGATGGGAATAAACTGGTTATAGATTAGTTGAACTGTGCCCTATCCATTTTATAATGAGTCCAAATTTTTGTGTGAGAGATATCAGATAACAATAACTTGCAGTAACCTGAATACTTAGTTTCTGAAACTTTATGAAATGTTGGTTTCGGAACAAGATGAGTCATTCCAAAGTGCAAAAATTAAGTAGTCCACATAGTGTCTTCAACAACAATCAGAGTTAAAGTTGAATGACATAAACAAGACAGAGTGTTGCAGAACCAACAATTGTTTTTCTTTATGTTGCAAAAACATATCACTTTCAATCATTTCAACTGTGTATTCTAAAATCTTAAAAAGTTTTGATTTCAAACCTGTAGTTGCACTTGAGCATCTCCTATAGTAGCACACCATGCTTGTTTGCGCAAACAAAAATAAAGAAAGTCAAGGAAGGCCATTTGCCTAAAGCAACAACGCACAACTCATTGCTTCTATTGATCTCTGCATAGATTAGTAAATGAGGGCATGATCAAGACATTGGTTAGGGGTCTGCAACCCTAATATATATATATATATATATATATATATATATATATATATATATATATATATTAGCCTTTGTCCAGCTAAACAAAATTATTTTAGAGACAATACCTTTAGATGTCCTAAAAAAAAAATTCTAACAAAATGGAACTACTTGTCGTTTTATTAGAATGACCAATTTATCTGCAACTTTAGGTTTAAGATAAAGAAATCACAAACTTCTTCACTTTATTCTGTAGGATGTTGATATTTGTGGTAGATCAGGTAAAAACAAAAAACTAGTGGCAGGATAACTTGATTACTGCTACTTTTAGTATCATTCTGTTGTGTAAATTCCATGTGCAATTATTCCATAAAAACGTCCTTTGTTATTAAATCTATATTTAAAGATAGTAGTTCGTTTTTTTAATTATTAGTATTGTTAGCTGAAGTTATTAAGAATTAGTGTGAAAAGATATTTGTATGGAGCTTCAGTTTACAGACCCCTGGCTTACAACAAAAAAGCTGATTTAGCTGCAGATGCCAGTCCATCTCAAATTATTATATTATTGTGAAGTTAATTTATTTTTCTCATTAAATTCAAAGTGGCATACTTGTATTTATTTTTTGTGCCATGTCAATTTAATTCAAAAAGAATTTTGGGTTTTTACTGGCTCTAATTCCTAGTCATTAAAATTGGCAGAAATCACTTTATATATAATGAATCTGTATGCATTTCAGTTTTTAAATGAAATACTGAAATAAATTACCTTTTTGATAATGTTGTTATTTAATAGGATAAACCTGTCTTTTTTATCTAGCTCTTTTCAATTTAAATTCTTACTAATGCACAATGACCCAGTTTACACATTCCTATTTTCTTATGTGAATTTATGGGCGAATGTGTGCAGAACTCTTCTCTTTAATAAAAATCAAACATAAAATATAAACAGCTTCCAGATCTTGTATGACCCCTGTCCATCACAGTTTAAAGGCAGGAAGGAAGTGTAATGCTATCTTTCTAGATGAGATCTCTGATGTACGGAGAAAAAAAGATTCAAAGAAAAGGAACTGTCCAAACATATTTTGACTGACAAACAGCGGAAACACAGAAAACAGTGAGATCAAAAGCATTCATGAGCCCGAGTCTGTATCCTGCCATTCTTAGTGACACTGTAATGACATCTCTGCCAGTAGTAAATCTTCCAAACATTTGGTTATGTAATGGAGATATTTTGGGAACATGATAACTTACATTGTTGGGAGACACTGTAAGAACACTCCTGCTTTTCCTCATCGTTCCTCGAGTAACTCCCCCCGTAGTCAAACCACAGAAGCTTCACATGAAAATCTAGAAAATAAAAAAGCTGTATTACAAACTGAGTACAGCAAATTCTGTAACAGAGAAGTCTGTATGCAAAAGAAAGTTTTATGTGTAAATTGATAGTCTTTTGTGTTTTCTTATTCTTACAACTTATTTAATAATGTTACTCAGATAAATACAGGATCATTTCATTTTTGATAATTATAAAGGTTCATCCAAAATATTGCATTTCTAATAAATGACAGCAACACTTTACAGCCTTTCAAATATAATCATAGTATAAGGCTTCTCAAATTAAAATGGCAGCACATTTTTTCATCTTTCTTACAGACAATATAAAAATTGGCAATCCTGAACCTCCCTAATTGTTCAGTACAGTTTAAGCTAGAGCAGGTTAATAATTCAAAGCAGCAGATAAAATTCACTCCATTGTCACCCGGTCTCTCAGTTAAGATAATTCAGAAAGTGATTAAAAAGATGCTAGAGAAACGCATCTTCCTCCTGTGATCCAGGAAGGTCTATTTTTGTCTTTTGTTTCCAGTATATAACGAGAAGCGTGTTACAGCCCATCAGTGCTCGAAACACGTAGAACGGGACAGATAAATGGAAATTACGACAAGGGTGATTTTGTAAGCACTTGGATAATTGGAGGAGGGGTTTTGAAGCAGAGAGGCCAAGAGTGTTATAATGAGTACAAAAGAGGATTAAATGAAACACAGATGAGGTCAGGGGCTAAATGGAAAGATTTAAGAGAGAGGTTTTAGTGCTAGAAGAAGCAAGGATGAGAAGAGTAGAAGAGTTTGCTACTAAAACTAGTAAAAATGCTGTCTGGTAAAGATATGATAGAAGTCAGCATTAAATTATCCAACATGTTTTTCTTGATCAGCTTGGACCAGCGTTCAACTGGTCAAAATATTTTAAAATTTTGTAGTCTTTTCATTTTCTGTTGGATTAAAAACTAACACTTTCAACAAACTAACATTCTTTCTATAGAAGCTACTTCCTTAGATTTAATACTGAGCAGTGTATCTGTGAGTGAGTATTTCTGAGGAAGTATCTCACAGTCTTCAACACCAAGGAAAGGAACTGTTGGTGCAACCTGGAAGTGCTTATAATGTCTGTCAATAAGATTGTTGCTCAGCTGGACTCTTCTGGACTGGATGTATCAGGAAAGACAGATGTGAAAGCTCTTCACTGTGGAATATTTTGAGGTTATTGGCCTCAAAGTCTGATGAGACTTTTGGCATTTAAAAAAAAAAAAAGAAAAATTTAAGAAATCTGCTGTCTCCAGTTAGGCCCCCACTGTCCAACAACAAGGTAGTGACCAAAGACATACCTCCAAGTTTGTCACAAACCTTTTGAGGAACAAAAGGTTTGTTCCTCAAAAGGGTCCTTAAGTGACAAAAGACGCTGACTGAAACACGGGAGAGAAGAATTATGATCGATACAGTTGCAGAGTCATGCATGTTTTAATTTTGCACCCCAGTTTTTTGCAAGTAGTTAAAAGTTTAAAGTGATATTGTGCATCTTTGGTGTAAACATTGCCTTCAAGCAAATGTCCCCCTTTTGCATTGCTGCCGGTGCAAAAACCACCCAAGGGCCATTGAGAAACCCTAATTTAATATAAAATGGTCCTTTGCAAATTGTGGTATGCTTATTACAAATAAATAAATGATGTACTGTATCTTAAGACGCAAGTAATGACGAACACCATGCAACATACAACTCCAAAAATCTTTGGTTGAGCATTCCTTCTAGTTGAGATTTAGGGTGAAACACCCAGCTTTCATATTTTCAGATCCAGTTTTCCAATTCCTGCCAACATGCTAACAAGCATTTCAACTCAATTTCTCTCTTTTTTTTAGATGGATTATTTTACTACTTGCAACTGTTTTTGGCTGCTAAATTTATCATAGTAATAAATTCTGTTTTGTGTTTTCTCAATTGACTCCACAGAAATTTTACGAGGAAAATCTTCTCAGCATTTTATTGTCAACAGCAAATCTCATAAAGCCATGTGGGTGAAAAGAGCCATTAAGGAATTTATATGACAATATTTCAAAATGTGTTTAATGAGGGAATTGTCAGTTTTCAAGGCTTCTTTATGGAAATGAGAACCAAGTCTTAAGTAGCACAAATCACAGTAAGACAATTACAATGACAGAAACAAGAAATGAGTGTTCATGAGCAGATATGAATATTATGTTTATGGCATGTTTATGAACACAGACTAGAACTGTAGCATCAGAGGATGAAACTTGCTAACAACTAGGAGGATGTTTGAGTGTGTTTCTGGGGGCATTCTAATTAGTTTTCCTCTAGCCTAATTAGCAACATTAGGGAAGATAGGCTTAAAACATTTTAAACCTTCAAAATAGTCAGCTTATGAATACATACAGTTTGTCAGAAACACATCAACATCAAATATTACAAAATTTTTGTGGAGATCAATATTTATAAAGTACTGGGTTTGCTAGAAGTTTATTTTATAACAATATTTTTTGTTTGCAATGTCACAGTTAATCAGAGGTTCAATAATCTCTTGAACATAGAATAACTGATTCATATAGAACATAAAAAACTGAACCTACTGCCTCTATTTCATGTATTTATTTTCATTTGTCACCAAGAGAAACAAAGTTAGCTTTCATGGCAAAATGTGACAGGGCATTCTGTCGCGTCTTGTTTTGATCCTTTTACGCTCTGGCAGGAGTGCACCACTGTGACAGAGGGAAAAGCAAGCTGTGCATCATGCCTAATAGAGCAAAGATAACAAGGAAAACCCTCAGCATGCTTGTCTTATAGACCGTCGGTCACTGGGACGTCTCAAAAACAGCCAGAGAACAGACTACATCTCAGTCTATTTTGGGGTCATTTCTAATTATCACAACAACCTACTGTGTTGTTGTGGTAATTAGAACCACATATTATCTGTTATTATCTGTGAAAATATTATCTGTTGCCAAGAACAGTGCAGTACAGGCCATTTATCATTCAATATCAACATTTTCTCCAAAACACACTCATGTAATTAATTTTGCAACATTTTTTTCTAATACTATGACATTCATAGTGAAAGAACACCAAGAGAAAGACTGTATGGGCTGCTGCAGCTTTCATACATTACTGATATTTCTTACTCAACTAGACATGAAAGGGATGTGCCCTTCACTGACAAAACCAGGTGGTTTGCCAAATAAATGTATGACTCATATTACATATATTCTCTAAAATCCACTCCATCTTCCCACAGTAAGTGCATTTGAAATGTACTTTTCCCAATATTTCTGCATGTGTCACCGTTTCTCGTTGCCTGTCATCCAAGATGAGCTCAGGGTATGTTACATCATTCCGAACACTCTTTACATCCTACACCACAGCATTTATAATGACATTCAATTTCCTCCAGAAACATGCTCATCTCTTGGGGGAAAAAAATAAATCATTTCACAGATTGGTGCCAAGAGGGTGTATAATAGGACACCCACAGTCCTGGTTGCTTACCATTTGACAATTCCCTCCCATCTCTCTTCTATGGTTTCTACCGAGGTTCTCCATGTCAG